>NC_044978.1:172856822-174206651 GCF_008728515.1 Papio anubis
GAAACATCAGAGATATAGCAACATCTTACCTGAAGTTTAATGTCTGTAGGCAAATGAGCGACTGGTACAGATTTCCTGATTAAGCAAACAGGCCATCTTCCCTGGCAGGAGAAAAGGAAGTAGTACAAAATGTAGATCCTTGGGCATAAGAATTGGGCTATTGTGCTAAATGTGTATTTTAGTCTTTTCTGGAAGGCAAAAGTGACTGCAGAAGGTGACACTATTCAACCTTTTAAGTGATGTATCCAGCATCAGCATGAGACCTTAAGAGGCCTTAAGCAGGAACTTCTATCAAGATCATCTTTTCTCCCTCATCTGTCTCCAAGAGCCCTGCTAAACACCTCTCCCAAGATCCAGTGCTGATTATCCATTTGCACATGAAAATTGTAGAAACTTCAGGTTCTGAAACCCAAAATTGTGATTTTTTTGGCCCCAAATATGCTGCTCCTCCTTTGTCAGCTCTCTAAAAAGCCCACCTACAGCCTATTTTCCCAGCTCAAAGTCAAGCTCTACTCCTCCTCATTCTTATTCCCAAAGCCCCCTGGCCATCGGACCCTGTCAGTTCCTAAGACTGACCCCAAAGGCCACATGGATGTCTGCAGCAGGGTCTCAGCCAGGACCAAGAGTCTGACTTTGTCCCATTACTCTTTTTTTGCCACACCACAGAATCCCTTCACTAATGTCAGCATGAAGACAAAGGTCAAGAAAGAACAACGGGGACTCCAACTAGCCCTGAATCAAGTCGTGATACTAAAAACTGCAAATGCAAAGTAGCAAGTTAGGCAATGGCCTACTGATTTATGGCGAGACCAGAAAACCAGGATATTAATTAGGATCATTTTGTTCCTTAATAATGAGATTCAATTGACTTATAACCAGTTATAAGCGCACTGTCTTTTGCTCTGCATTGTTAATTGTACTTATTCATTTTTACAGTTGCTAAATTATAAGATATGCCATAGTCGCGAAAGAAGAGAAAGGATTTATGTGTGTTCTATGCTAGGCTTTGCAGGAGAAAGTGAAATTTAAAGTGTTAAAAATGTTCATGAGAAAGTCAATGTGATTCTCTCCAACTCACAGTTGCCGGAGCAGGGAGAAAGCCAGGGCAGCCTCTCCACTCTGCAGCTATTACCACCGAGATTCAATTTGCTGCACAGGTCTCCTGAAGTACTTTACTATTCTGGGATTGGGCCAAAATTTGTTTCACAACAACTTGCCAAGAGTCCCAAGCCTTCTCAGCTACCCAAACTATATTATGAGACAACTGTCTTCGAAGACCAAAACGATCAAAACATCATCATAATTATTTCTCTCCACATGAGAAAAGTTACTTAATGACCTTGAGCCTCCATTTTCTGGTTTGTGACATAAAAACTTGCTTCTACCTGCGTAACACAAAGCCTCACACACAGAAAGTACTCAATTCATGTTAGCTGCTAGTGGCATTTATCATAGTAGGATGTCAAGCCAAAAACTGCCCAAATTCAAATCTTCTACCTGACTTAAGGACCTCCCATTATAATCCAGTTTCTGTCTTCCAGGCAAACATCTTCTATTTGGCTTAGAAAAGGAGATTAAAACAACCAAGGAGCTTACTCCTCAGATACAACTCTCCTCACTACATACAGGAAAGCCTTGCCTTTTCAGCCCCAGGAAAGCACAGATGACCTCTCTGATAATTGTAGTGTTATGCACATATATACACAGCATTCATACACATAGACAGTAACATCAGGGAAAAGTTGACTTAGCAGCTCAGCTAAATCTCCTTTGTGAAAGGCTCTGAATTTTTGCTTTGGAAGAAATAGCAGACCAGACATTTCAGCTAAAGGGTGAGGCCCCAAGGATCATGCGCAATTAAAAATAGATGCTTGCTGTGTTGCCTTCAAAAGAAAATAGGCTTTTTAAAAACAGAAAAAGAGAGAGAAGAAAAGGAAGAAAGGAAGGAAGGGAGGGAGGGAGAGAGGTGGGGAGGGAGAAAGGGGAGGAAGGGAAGGGAAGGAAGGAAGGAAGGAAGGAAGGAAGGAAGGAAGGAAGGAAGGAAGGAAGGAAGGAAGGAAGGAAGGAAGGAAGGGGAAAGAAGGGAAATTTTTCTGGATGGGAGAACTTTGTTTTGTTGAACTGCTCGTTCTTGGCTCTGGAAATCTGGAAACACAACATGAGAAAGAAGAACTGGCTCTGCTTAATAAAGAATTGAACAATTTGCAGTTCTCCCAAAGAAAACTCAGGAAGGAGAGAGATTGAGACTTTGCTCTAGATGGAGAAGAGAGAGAAGGGAAGCCCACAGGCAGTCATGCCTGCAATGGGCGTTCAGTGAATGACACGTCCTCTAACATTTAGATTCAAACTAGTAGAGTCACTGCTTCCATCTGCCTGCAACTTGCTACAGAGTGGGGAAAAAAAGTAAACCCAAGGAACTAAACAGAATCTACAAAATTTTAACAATGAGGTTAAATTCGAATAAGTTTTTAGTGAGGTCTTTTCATAGCTTAAGTGACAATGTATAAGCTAACACTGCAGTCATTCATCCAGTCTAAGATGCATGTTTTTCACACTTTGATGTCTCTCTCTCCAGTTCAGATTCACCTTTCAGCCGATAATGAGTTAATATTAATTGGCAATGCCTTATTTTTATTTTCTATCTTGGAGGCAAGGAGAAGAATGTTATGTCTTACAAATGGGCTCTCAGAATCTATGAATATGGCAGCTCTGTATTGGTCCATTTTCACACTGCTATAAAGAAATACCAGAGACTGAGTAATTTATAAAGGAAAGAGGTTTAATTGACTCACAGGCTGCAAACTTTCCAAACTCTTACGTTCTGCTTCCCTTTTAAATATAAGTTCCAATTTCAGATCATCTTTCTCAAGTTCAAACTTCCACAGATCTCTAGGGCAGGGGCAAAATGATGCCAGCCTCTGCTAATGCATAGCAAGAGTGACTTATGCTCCAGTTCCCAAGAAGTTTTTCATCCCCATCTGAGAACCCCCTCAGCCTGGAGTTCATTGTCTACATCACTATCAGCATTTTGATCAAAACCATTCAACAAGTCTCTAGGAAACTGCAAACTTCCCCACATCTTCTGCCTTCTTCTGAGCCCTGCAATCTGTTCTAACCTCTGCTCATCAACCAGTTCCAAAGTTGCTCCCACATTTTCAGGTTATCTTTACAGCAGTGCCCCTCTCCCGATATAAATTCATTGTAGTAGTCCATTTTCACACGGCTATAATGAAATACCTGAGACTAGGTAATTTATAAAGGAAAGAGGTTTAATTAACTCACAATTCCGCATGGCTGGGGAAGCCTTGGGAAATTTACAATCATGGCGGAAGGAGAAACAGCCACCTTCTTCACACGATGGCAGGAGAGAGAAGAGTGAAGGAGGAACTTCCAAATACACAAAACCATCAACTCTTATAAGAACTCACACCATCATGAGAAGAGCATGGGGGAAACCGCCCCTATAATCCAGTCGCCTCCTTCCCTCAACGTGTGGGGATTAAAATTTGAGGTAAGATTTGGGTGGAGTCACAGAGCCAAAGCATAACATACTCCAACAGATGTGCCAATGACTTCAACGCTTCAGACTATGTTTCACAAGTACTGGAACTATCACAGTCCTCAGGTTGAAATGTCAGACTACAAGCCAGCAAAAACAGAGTCAGGTTTATTTTTTTAATTGGTATCTCCGAGAGTTCAGATAGTCCTTATCTAACCTCCAACATATGGTAGAGCACAGAGAAGAGTCCAATTTAATTTTCCTGATACTTTTTTCATAAGCTGATGACCCAGCTAACCATGTGCTTTGATGAACTCACTGGGTCGTAAATATCTTGAATCCTTCCACCCTCATCACCACAGAGAAGGCAATTCAGAGCCCTGCACCTCTGTAAACAAATTTTTTTTAAAGAAAATATATTTATTTGGGAACAAAGCAATTCAATGGGAATACATATGCCATACTAAAGCATGTGTGTTTTTAGGGAACTAAATGAAGACAAAGGTTTTTAAAGAAAAAAAAATACAGCATACATAATTGTTCTCAAATAATTATCCACGGCTACAGAGAGAAATAACCAGGTTGATGCCAGTCCAAGGTTGGACAGGCAGTTATGGGGCAGATGTCCTTGTAGAAGTAGTTTTCGTGTAAGGCTGTGATGGCCTGTGTTTAAGGTCGTGATTTTTGCAGTCTTTTTAAAATTCCAACTTCTACTTTAGATTCAGAGGATACATGTACAGGTTTGTTACATGGATAAATTACATGTCACTGGGGTTTGTTATACGGATTATTTCATTATCTAGATAATAATCATAGAACCCAATAGGTAGTTTTTTGGATCCTCACCTTCCTGGCATCTTCCACCTTCAAGTAAGCCGCAGTATCTACTGTTTCCCTTTTTGTGTCTATGTGTACTCAGTGTTTAGCTCCCACTGACAAGCAAGGAAGTGTGATATTTGGATTTCTGTTTCTGCATTCATTCTCTTAGGATAATGGCCTCCAGCTTCATCCATATTGCTGCAAAAAAAATGTGATTTTACTCTTTTTTAGGGCGGTGTAATACTTTCAGTTCAATTAGATTATTTCCTCTCTGCAAGACTCATTATCCGTTTTTAACATTCAGTTGAGTCTGGGAAACTTGCATAATTTTTATTCCACATTTTTCTTCTCAAAAAAAAAAAAAAAAAAGACTTGGACTTTCTAATTCCATCTTAGCAAAGTGGATAGAGTAGATACTCCAGGAACAAAAGGTGCCAGACAAGGGTCTTTAGTAGAATGAGGAGCATGGCACTGCGAGAACCTTCTTCAATGATGCTACAAATCTTCAGTAAAAACTCCCATGTGCGCTCCCGCACACACAAGCACACAATCACACACACTTACTTAACATATTTGAATTTCTTGTTAAAGATTATTATTTTGTAGCTAGATAATAATGGAACAAAACAGTCAGTGTGTGTGGTGAAGAGAACTGATTGTATCTGTATATATGAGCATTAACCAGAGTCATTCACGTACAAAGGTTAAAAACGATGTGGCAAGCAGGCAAAGGAGGTTACGTGCATTTTCACTGAATCTTGTTGTTGGCACCTGAAACAAGCTGGCAATAGCTAAATCTCAGCGATCACTCAATGTGTGCCAGGCATTCGCACACAATATCACTAACACCCATGACAGTCCTTCAAGGGAGGTTCTGCTGTCTGAGAGATTATGGACACGCCTAAGGTCACAGGATCAGCAAATACTAGGGCTGAGATTTAAACCCAGAACTGTCTACTGCCGAAGCTTTTGCTCTCTTCCTTGTGCCATGCTGCTTCTCCTTTTGGGCTTGGTCTCCACTTCCCAGCCCTTGAACGAGTTCTCCAGGTCGGCCCCATTAGCACTGCATCTCGGAACAAAGCTGCAGCTGCGCCGCCAATCTCCCGGTGGTGAGTAACCTTCCTGCTTTGCATCTAAACTTGTGTCCTCCGTTGAGTGCTGACAGGTAGCAGTAGTCCTTCCTTTCTGAAAATGTCACTGAGCCATCTTCACAGAGAAAAGGCAGTGCTGACATTCTACTTTTCCTGTGACTCCCTGGAGAACGTTTAATCCCCACGACCTTGTGGCTGTTTAAAAAGAGCCAATCCTCAGACCTTGTCAGTCAGTGACAGCCAGCATTTTGTTTAATAGGCCTGAGGGTGGGCTTGGTTTGCAGTGGGGAAGGGTAACATCTGCTGGAGTTTAAAAGGCAAATGGGGTTTCTCAGTGATTATTATTCATCAGCAGTACTCAAATGCATATTTTCCCTGTGTTTCTGTTTATAATCAAAAACAAACACAGATATTTAAAATCTACATTGTTTTTATGACGACCTAGCAAGATGCCTCTTTCTGACTGACTGGATACCCCCGACCCTTGTTTGAATTTTCTGACACCAACAATTGAGTATTAAAGTATTATTTAGAATTATTGAAGCGTAACATCTATGGACATTCATAGTTACCGCTTACTAAGCCAATGCTGACTTTGGTGATTTATTTATATTACCCAATTGTATCCTTCTAATAACTCTCCATATATAAAATTATCTCCATTTCACAGATGAAAAAATTAAAACTAAGTCAGTGTCTCAGGACTTGGGCTGTTCTGAGAACCGTTTGTCATCCATCTATCATGGGCTTAGTGTAGAAATTGAGAGTGTTGAAAAACTTTTATGGGCATTTGACCCTGCCATGATAACCAAGCAATATTAGATTTTTCTAGTAATTTGTTTTTACTGTATTTTACAAAAGTTTCAATCCACAATGGTTTGGAATTAGAAAACAATTTGCCCTTTATCAAAGATGGTTTTAGAAGCACTGTTCCAGTAAAACCCTCCCTCTGGAATGATAGTCCAACGTGTGGGAAAAAATAATTTGAATGATTCTAACTTGCCATTTAATGATTAGCTGTTCTTCACCCAAGTGGCTTGGCTCCTGGAGTGGCTGGTGGAGCCCAGACATCTATATTATTTAAAGCTTTACCAAAGATGTAAACTCCATGAGGGTAGTGATTGGGGTCTGTCTTATTCACTGACACATCCTGAGTCAAACTGTCTGGTTCTAGGTAGGTGCTTAATAAACATTATTAAGTCCATGGACAAATGTATAGCTCCTGATGGACAGACATGGTTGAGAAACACGATTTTTCACATTCCTATCTACACCCAAGATTTTACCTATGACAGCAGGCTGAAGATTCCCAGGGTCTTACATCCTAGCAGGTAAGAAAAACAATTAACCAACAGAATGATTAAGGTCTCAGTGATGCTAAGGAAGAATTGAAGCTGGGTGTGGTAAGCAAAATAATGCCTCCATCCCTAAAGACATCCATGTCTTCATACCTAGGACCTTTGAATATGTCAGGTTATGCAGCAAAGGAGACATGAGGTTGAAGCTGGAATCAAGGTTGCTAATAAGCTGACCCTAAGCTAGAGAGATTATTCTGGGTTGGTTGGGTGGGCCCAGGGTAGTCACAAGTGTCCTTGAAAGTGAAGGAAAGAGGCAGAAGAGGAGAGTCCAAAGACAAAGTGACTACAGAGAAATGGTCAGAGATACAATTTTGCTGGCTTAGAAAGTGGAGGAAGGGGCCATGAGCCAAGGATACAGGCAACCTCTAGAATCTGAGAAGGGCAAGGAAATGAAATGTCCTTTATGAAAAGTAATGCAGCCCTGAAACACCTTGATTTTAGCCCACTGAGACATATGTTAGATTTCTAACATACAGAACTGTAAGATAGTGAGTGTGTATGTGTGTGTGTGTGTGTGTGTGTTTCTGGAGTCAGGTTCTTGATCTGTCACCCACGCTGGAATGCATTGGCACGAACTGGTTCATTGCAGCCTCAAATTTCTGATCTCCAGAGATCCTCCTGCCTCAGCTACTCTGGCTATTTTTTTTTTTTTTTAATTTTTGCTTTTTAGAAATGGAGTCTCTCTATGTTGACCAGGTTGGTCTTGAACTCTTGGCCTCAAACAAGGCTCCCACCTCAGCCTCCCACGTTGCTGGGATTACAGGCATGAGCCATCACATCCAGCTAAGTTTGTGTTGTTTTCAGCCACCATGTATGTATCACTTTGTTACAGCAGTAATAGAAAACTAATGCACTGAGTGATGATATCCATAGTAAGTAGGGAAGGTCCCTTTAGAGGTCTCACAAAATGTAACAGTGTAATGAAATGCTAAGAAGCAAGAACTAACCTTAAAAGACCTGAGGGAAGATTCCAGCCAGAAGAAAGAGCTGGTATTGGGTTCCAGAGGGAGGACACTCCTTGGCAAAGGAGACCCAAGTGGCTGAGCTGGTGGAGCACAAAACAGAGAAAAGATGAGATGGAGCTGGAGAGGTTGGCAGAGGTCCTCTGCAGGACTGGGAGGTCATGGCAGGAGGACTGGAGCTTATTTTAAGAGCACTTGATGGCTATATAATAGAGCAGGGGGGTGATAGGTTGTTTTTCACTTTCTTAATGATCTCCTTAGAGGCACACAATTTTTAATTTTGATAAAGTAAAACTTAAAAATCTTATCTTTCATCACTTGCAGTTTTAGTGTCATATCTAAGAAATCATTGCTAAACCCTAGATCACACCATTTTACTCTGGCATTTCCTTCTATGAGTTCAACAGTTTTAGCCCTTATATTTAGGTCTATTATCTACCTTGAGTTAATGTTTGTGTATGGCATGAGGCAGGGATCCAATTTCATTCTGTTGCATGTGGATATGCAGTTGTCCCAGCACTATTTGTTGAAGGGATAAGTAACATTTTATTGCAATAAAGACAGACTCAGTAATAATGCTATGCTGAGCCATATCGATGCCCAAGGCAAAAGAAAAAATATCAGTAACATAGTGTTTTGTAAATATTAAAGATATAAATTCTTTCTAATTTGGCCTTGCAGTCTCTCTCTGGAGAGTGGCTATAAATTCTAGCCCTGCCCTGACAGGACTCCAGGGGAGGCAGTTTCTGGACGTTTACACCATACTTTTCATGGGATACTTCTTTATCCTGGTAGACTGCCTAATGCCTAAGTGTCCGGCCATGGTCAGGTGTTCCCCATACAGAAAACTTGCTTATATTTGCAGATGTTCCTGTGGCTCTTGTCGAAGCTGTGTCCAGTTTACTCCTACCAAGATAGCCACTCCATAGGAGAGCCCTGACCAGGAAAGAAGTTAGGCTCATGTGTGTCTTCCAGGGAGACAGAGAGGAGGCAGGACAACACAAAGCACGAAATAGCAGACACATTTACTACTTACAGATTCCAGAGAGCAGGGGGCAGTATGCCTCCCAGGGCCACTGGAAAGGGGGAAACCACTGAGGACACGTGCATTCAGCCAGCAGGTGGGGAGCAAGAGAGAGAGAAGGGGACCCGTAAGCCAAATTCTTTATGGGGGTCCTGGGAGTTACTCAAGCAGGTTTCCCATGGAGAGTTCTAACTGGTGGCACAAGCAGGCACTAGTTCCATGGGGGTCACACTGTGACTGAGAGGTGGCCACTGTGGCACACCTGCACAGTCCATACGGGGTGTGGAGATCAGTGGGGCTAATTAGATCAGTTGTATCTGGCTGTCTCATGGAGAGGTAACCACCAGGAGTTGTATAAGCCAGATAGCTGAATTAACCACCTTGAGGAACTAAGAGGAGTTGTAAAACTGGATACTGCATCGAGGGTGACTGAGCCTGCTTCTGGTATGAGAAAGTTAAATTTATATTCAAATGGATACTGAAGCAACATGAAATTATAAGAATTCACTCTATACTATTAATCTTAAAATTTTATTTTTTTCACCATGGGTTTTTGCATTAATTTTAATTAGTTAAAGTATTGCATTTAATATTACTTATCCTAGTGACTGAGACCTGAGAGCCCTTTTACATTTTGTGTCTAAAATAGGCCTTATTCACCTCACCCTAGCTGCAAAGTCCTTAGCTCAGCTTACCATACCTTCCACATCCTCACCCCTGCCTGCCCCTCTGGCTGCATCTCACCCCCATTACTGAACTGTTATCACGAATCATACAGATTAGTTCATATTTCCTTGCACACATCATGCTGTGTCAAGTGTCTGTCATTTTGATCTTGCTCACCACTTGACTTGGAATTATTTATCCTTATTATCTTGCTCTTTCCCATTCTACAAGATCAGGTGTTAACTCCTCCAGAAAGCTTTCCTTGAGCCTCCGGGTGGGTTGGCGCTCCTCACCCAGGCTCCCACAGTGCCCTCCTTACCCATTGTGCTCCCATAATTATCATAAAATAATAACATAATAACAAAGCCTGTGCTACCCTGTAAAATAATTATTTATTATTTGTCTTCCCTCCCTCTGGACTGCAGCTCCTCGTCCCTTACGTCAAACTGTATCTTATCCACCTGAACATTCTCATATGCTAGCACAGTGCCTAGAATATGACAGATGAGTAATAGATATTTGTTTAACAGTTCATCTAGCTAGAAGTAAGCAAGGAGAAGCCAATCCAATCTGCCTAAAGTGAACACAGAATGTTCCTCGTGGAACTTCCCTGGTAGGACACAAGTTAAGCATCTGGCGCAGAATCCTTCCCTGCTAAAAAGGTGAGACATCCCAGAGAGCAGAGGCTGTGCCTGAGGCAAGATCTCCTTGTCTGGACTCCGAGGATGGAAGCAAATATTTACAAGACCTCATTGGAGAGTCAGCCCCATGTGCAGAAGGATAATTTAGAAATTTAATAACTGGAACTGGCCTACGAGTGAAGCAGGGAAGTGGCTACCTCCAAGGAGTGCAACAGTGAGTAAAATTAAGGGAAAATTCCCACTGAGCTCACCTCTTCTTTCATTCATTCACTAGTCATCCCATAAACATTTATGGAGCATCTTTTGGGGGTACTGGAGTAGGTCCTGGAATATAGGGATCAAAGATCATGCCTTACTGAAAGAAATTCATGGCCAAGTCAACTGCTGCAAACCTACTATGTGTGGGATGGGAAACCAAAAAATAAAGGTATTGACAACTAAGTCTAGCCTTCAGTGGTTTTACTGGATTATTCTATTTGCCTATCCAAATCCACTCTCTATCTTTGTCCACCCTGCAATTCCCTGGGGAAGCTGAACCCAAACCACACTGCTGGGCTCCCTTGACCACTGACTACCAACTGCACGTGGCCAATGTTGTGCATCAGGAGGAGATTAGAAGGAGGGAAGTGAGTGAGGCTGTGGCATTTATTACTATTGCCATGGGGTTTCCATGGGCCAGTTTTGTTGAAAGCCAGGAGTCCTGTGTTTCTTCCGCATAGCCCCCGCAGTCTTCTGGCTCTCTTTCCCCTCTCTGCACTGTTTCAGGCCTACAATAGCACCCAGATTTCATAGTCCTCTGGCATTGGACTATTCTTGGTAGTTTCCCTACGCCCTGCTCCCAGCTTTGTAAATAGTCCTTTATTAAATTCATCTCACATTATCCACATGTAAGTGTGCCATCTGTTTCTTGCTGGGACCTTGACTGACACAACAAGCTCCTGGGGGAGATATGACAAGAACATCAATAAACGGGAGACGGAAGGAGGAATCCCCTTGGACATGTGAATGAATATATATGGCCATTCACCGGGAAAGGAGGCCATGAGAAAAAGTCAAAGCCAAACACCTTGGGACTGTTTGCCTTTATGCCCAGGAAGCTGGAACATAGCACGGGGCTGGTTGAAGGTACCTGAGAATCCACCCCTGAAGGATTAGCAGATTTGGAGGGTAAGGAAAGATTTCTTTCTACCTGAGGAGTGCCTAGGAGACAGTGACTCTGAGTTTTCTTGGGGTAGACAGCAATGAAGGCTTAATGAGCAGACCCCTCCAGGCTGGTCTCCTCTCTGATTGCCACTGTGGGACCTCGAGGCAAAGGGAGGAGCAGGCTGATGCACTTCGAGTGCTACAGAGAAACGGAAACAAGACTGTTTCCTGAGTTGCAGAATATGTCAAAAAATAAGAGGACAAAACCACATTCTGCCAAGTCACCTTAAAGACATGAAATGGGTTCTAGGCCTATAAAAGTGCCTGCAGCTTAGCATAGCTAGAGGTTATCTAGATGTTTCCAGTCTTGAGAACTTTCACCTAAGTAAGAAGCACACATCAGACTCTTCCAACAGCGTTCGAATCACACCACTCACATCCATCTTTTCAGTTCTGTCCTCCTCAAAACTCCTTAGAGATATTATTTGTTTCCTTATGTGGTTTTCCTACATGAAAGAAAAACCATATGTATGCTGATCAGGTTTAAGGTACCTAACAAGTAGAATTCATGCTGAAAATCAATACTTTGGCATCTGCAGTCTCCTATAAGCATTGTTAGTGTGAGTCAGCCTCCCCAAGTCCAGGAAGCTTGAATACTTTGAAAATCTAAACCCACAAAGCCAAAGTCAAACCCCTGGCTTGGGTGAAGTCATGAGTATCAGTGCTGCCTGGAGGCTCCTTGGAAGCCCACCATCCACCAGCCCGGGACACACACAGATGCACTGGTACTTTGATGAGCTCTGCTGCCCACTAAAGTGCTGAGTTGTTAGAACAGCCATTGTACCAGGTCTCTCTCATCCCTTTCTTGAACAATGAATTGCTCTTCCAAACTTCAGGATATTACCTTAATACATCTTTTTTTTTCTTTGATTTTAATTTTTATTTTTTGATTGACACAGATCTTATGTATATTTATTGTGTGCAGCATTTTGTTTGAAATAAGCAGGCTTTCTGAAATGGCTAAATAGTGCTAATTAATATATGCATTAACTCACATACTTATCATTTTTGGGGGTGAGATACCTTGATCTGTTTTCAGTTTCATAGCCTGGAATTGGCTCATTGTTCTTCTTGACTGATTCTGCCTGTCACTATATCTACCACCTCTGTCAGATTAGAGTAATTCACAAATTTGATAAGCAGGCGTGACCTAAGTGACTGATAAAAATGTTAAATATACAACCTGAGGATTCTTCAATCCCATCCTGGCTCCCCTCCTTTTAAAACTTTGGTCTGTCCTTTTCATTTTAAAATATAGAGCCCAGAACTGCAGGCACCGACCATGACAGGTGTGGTCTAGCCTGTGCATAGCAAAGCATGCCTCTCACCTCATTGAAATTTTCTGCTTCTGCAGGCTGAGATCAAAATAACTCCCTTAAACATTATGGCTGATATTACTGGAGTACTTCCGTCATTTTTATCCTAAAGATACTAATTCACATCAGTGCATCCTGTTAGTTTTCTTTTGGACTCGGGTGTAACATGTTCTGTTCCTGTTCAGTTTTGCCTCTTTATGCTTAGACTGTTGCTGCAGCCTGTTAAGATCTATTAGGATCCTGTATAGACCAGACACAAACTCTCATCACTCGACTTGTGTCTAACTCTCTAGTACCATCCCGTCCCCACTTCTGTCTGTACACTTTACTTCCAGCAATAGTAACTGCTTCGGGGCCTCCCCTATGTCTTCTATACTGTGTGTAGGATACAATCTCTCCCAAACAGAAAAAGTCTCAGACAAACACAAAGATCCACATCCCAGACTCTGACCCGTTCCACTCCATGCAACAGAAGGTAAAAGGATATGGGAGATCTCTGAGTCATGTGACCAGAAGGCTAGGGTCTAGTCCTGTCTTCACCCTTAAAAGGCTCTTGTCTGCCCTGTGAGCAGGCATAGGGTACAGCAGTCTGAGGATACACCAGGGATCTTTCTGTCTGCCCCACTCTCACTGGAGCAGAGGCTGCTCTTGCTTCCCAATGTCCATTCTCTTCTGCTCCCAAGAACAGACCCCAGTATTTAAAACAGCACATATAAACCCCTGAAATGATGGCATTGCCAGCTGCTTTATAGCCAGGAATGGTCATGAGATAAAGTTTCAGCCAATGAAATGGGAAAAGTCATGGTGACTGACTTTCAGGAAGGTCTTAAAGGGGAGGGAATAAATGATGTTTGTCCTCTTCCACTTGCACCTGCTGTCTGCCTGGAATGTGAATGTGATGACAGGCTTTCCAGCAGACATCATAGGACCATGCAGTAAACTTGAGGTTAGAAACTGGTCTGATGATTCTGGAGGAGAAAGATTGAAGCATGGTCTTGGAAACACCATACCAGGCCTAGACTGCCTTTACGCCAACTTCTTTTATGGGAGAAGGGAAATAAGCCTTTACAGATTTAACACACCTTTCAGAAGTCACTTTGTTCTATATTCAGTGATGTTATCCTTAGCTGCTTAACTCTGGAAAAGCCTCCTATTCTCTAACCCTATTTATTCAACTGCAAAATGAAACTAACGATATAATAGGAAGGGGAAAAAGATCATATGTCAAGCATTGACAAGACATTAGGAATATGAAGGCAAAAAGATAAAAGCAATTCCGTCTGCAGATTTTATTTGATCTCATTGCTCACTCACTATTTCTTTCTTTCTTTCAACAAGTATTTATAAAGTCTCAACAGAGATGGCAGTTCTGAAGGGACTAGGGTTGCCATACTTAGCAAATAAAAATACAGGGACAACAAATTTTTTTTTTTTTTTTTTTTTTTTTTTTTTTTTTTTTTTTTTTAGCGTAAGTATGCCCTGTGCAATATTTTTATATTAAAAAGGTAATTATTGTTTATCTGAAATTCAAGTTTAACTGGTTGTCCTGTATTTTATCTAATGACCCTATCTGGGGCTACCATGGTGAATAACACTGAAAAGAGCCCAACCTGCAAGGAGCTGTCTTCCAGTGGAGGGGATGGTGAGCAAACCATGAAGCTCAATGTCAGAATTGAATGTAGGGATAAGTGGCGTGAAGGAAATAAAGCCACTACAGTGTGACAGGAAGGTGACTCTTCAAGGTTGTCAGGGAAGTCCCATGAGGAGGTAACATTTCCCCAGATGCCTGGACATTGAAATGGAACTAGCCAAGCCAGGGAGGACCAGTCCAGCCTGAGGGGCCAACGACAGCAAAGGCCCTCAGGTGGGAACATGTTTGGAATGTTCTAGAATCCCAAGGCCAGTGGGGTTAATGTTAAGTGGGGAGAGGTGTGCTAGAGCCCGATCAGGTAAGGCCTGTAGGTGATTTAAAAAAAAAAAAAAAAAAAGTCCATGGATTCTATTTTAAGGGTAATTAGCAGTCATCAGAGGGTTAAGAAGGAAGAATATCATTCAATTTCTTTGTTATTGTTCATTTTTTAAAGAACGTCTTGATTGCTTGGTGGGGATGAGACAGGGTTAGAGAGGTAAAGGCAGCTGCAGGAGAATGAGTAAGGGGGCTTTTCA
Organism: Papio anubis; assembly: GCF_008728515.1. Taxonomy (NCBI): domain Eukaryota; kingdom Metazoa; phylum Chordata; class Mammalia; order Primates; family Cercopithecidae; genus Papio; species Papio anubis. The sequence continues at coordinate 172,871,568 of NC_044978.1, forward strand.
ACAGCACAGCTGAACTGACAGAGGCTTCAGTTGGAGAGCTGCAGAAGACCTGGTGAGAAGGATCCCATGGGCTATGCATTTGGGAGTAGGGCAGACAGGACCAGTGAAGAGATTCACTGTGGAGGCTGCAGGAGAGAAGCGAATCAAACACGATGTGTAGGGCTGAGTCCTGAGTAACTGAGTAAAAGGTTCTCATTTACTGAGATGGAGACACTGTTCCTAGCACAGGTTTGTGGACAGCATGGGACAGAATATTAAGGAGCTTGTCTTGGCCAGATTTCTTAGATTAGATAGTCAAATGCAGATGTTAACAATTAAAAGTTGCTTTTATTATCCCCAATTTACAGAAGAGGAGACTGAGGTCCAGCAGGTTAGAAAAGCGGGACTCATAACAAAACCTGTCCAGACCCAGCTTGCTTCCCCAGACCACACCATTATAAACCTCCCTGCTGCAGAGGTGAAATAAGCACCAAATGAGATCATAGACGTTTAAATTATAATGATTATTAATGTGGGACAGTGTCTGGAGAGAGGTAGGGCATGGAACCTACAGGATCTAGGGAGCAGGTAAAATGTGCTCAGTTCTGCCTTGGAGCTGAGTCTTCCTTACGCCAGAGTCAGTTACATTTCCCCAGACAAGCTGTTCCACAGCTGGACTTCACGCCATCCCCTCTGAATCATTTAAATTGCCTTTGCTAAGTAATTTACCTCCAGGTAGACAAAATAGGTCCACAGGCTCCCCAGACATTGTGGGACTGGTGCATAATTTACAGAGCACTGCTCAGCCGCCCCGTGCAGGGAGAACAACAGGGCTTGGACACCTGCCAGAGTCGAGGAGGGCACCAACTGGAAAGGAGGCAAAAAACAGCTCCTTCAAAAAGAGGCAAAGGCACCTACTGATACCTGGATTCTCAAGGCCAAAAGCAAGGCAGGAAAATGTGAGGGTCAAACTGCCTCAGGGCATAGGTTGAAGCCCATGAGGGAGGAGCAGGTAGCTAGCATGTGTGCTGGAAGTCTGAGGAAAATATCATCAATGCTACACTCTTCCTGATTGCCAATATCCTGAGGCCTAATTAATTGTGTCCTTTAAAAAACAGCATTGCCTCTGGTAAGAAGCATGTTTAGTAAATACTTAAGCATTTTAACACAGGCCAGATGGATGTGGAATTCAGAGAGGAAGGGCAATTTTCTGTGCCTGGAATGCCTTCCTCCACACCCCTTATGCAGTCGACAAATTCCTGCTCCTTTTTCTACAGCTGTCCTCAAGGGTGACCTCCTCCAGGAAGCCTGCCTCACTCCCAGAGGCAGACCAAGGTTTCCTTCTCATGGTGAACTATGTTTTATGTCTCATTTCATTGTATAATAAATGTTGTTTTCCTCCCCTGGACTCTGGGGTCCTTGGTAACAGAGTTTCTTTAAATCTGTAGTCACAGTACATGATTCAGTGGTAGCACATTCTATATTCATTGTAGAATGAAAGATGAAACAAACAAGACATGCACCATAACTTACAAGATATTTTCCCCAGAATTGCATGTAGTATTGTTGTTTTAAGCATAAAAATTCATATCCCAAGAGTATGGCAAAATGTATATAAAAAAAGCAAACATACCAGAAGTTACTCAGCATCTTCAAGAATCATTCTGCCCCTTGCTCCATGTCTTAGCCCATTTTCTGTTGCTGTAACAGAATATCACAGATTAGGTAATTTCTAAAGAAAGGAATTTTATTCATCTCACAGTTCTGGAGGCTGGGAGTTCCAAGAGCATGATGCTGGCATCTGGTGAGAGCCTTCTTGCTGTATCATAACATGGCAGAGGGTATCACATGATGAGAGGGCAAGAGCACACATGCCAGCTCAGGTCTCTCTTCCTCTCTTATGAAGCTGTTGTTCTCATAGCGGAAGCTCCACCCTGATGACCTTATCTAATCCTAATTACCTTGCAAAGATCCTATCTCCAATTGACATATGGATTTGGGGAATTGAGTTTCCAACACAAGAAATTTGGGAAACATATTTAAACGATAGTGCTGCACTTGGATTACTACTTCCCATTTCTAACAACCTGTCAGCTTCAGCTCTTTGCATATGGCATCTAAGTCATTTTACAATGCCTGACTCTTAATAGGGTGATTGGGTTCTTGAATCAGACAGATATATTTTTATTGGGAGTTTCCAGCCTTGCCACTTAGAAGCTGTGTGGCCTCAGTTTAGTACTTTAACCTCTCTAATCTTCAGCTTCCTTACTTATAAAACAGGCACAGTAGAAGTATAGAGATATTAATAATGCCTACCCCATTGTAATGTTGTGAATATTAAATGAAATTAGTGTATATAAATATCTTAGTGCAGTGCCTAGAACTTAGTGAGCATTGAATGAATGTTAGCTATTACTACTGTTTTCACTTTTCTCCAAGATGTATTGTCCATTCTGTCACTGCATCTGCTTTCTATATTCTCTACCAGTACACACACCTTCAGTTCAGCCCTGGATTTACTGCCATGTATCCAATACCCCATGATCAGATCCAGAATACATTTGGCAACCACAGGTTCTCTTCTTGTGATTATAAAAAATTTCCTCTTCCTGGATGCTTCTCAAGATCAAGAGTAAAGATCTGAGCTATCTTAAGCTATGTTTGGGTTGTCAGTCTGTGGTACTTTGAATACAACTCCCCCAAAAGACTGCCTCATATAAAGCCCCAGATTATATTAGGGTTACTTGTGTTTGAGCCTAAAGATACAATGGCAGTTAGAATTTAAATGGCATTTACTATGTGCTTGGTACTTTTTTTTAAGTAATTTATACTTAGTACTCAAAACCTAAGAGGTACCAGTATATCTTCATTTTGCTTATGAGAAATTGAGGCACAGAGAGGTATCATTTGTATGAGGGTGGGGTGTGTCACACTGTGCTCAGGAGGGCTTGCTAGTCGGAACTGTAAACTAAGTTTACATCCTTGGGAGAAGAAAAACTTTGTCACTTCTAAAGGGTCTGATTTTTCCCAGTTTTAGACATCAAGGAAGAGGCAGGTTCTGTTATAGAAAATCAAGCCTTGTAGGCAAGGATTAGATGGGCAGGACCAAGGAATGATCATCATTCTCTGAGCCCACTCTCTTTAGTTAAGATTTTAATGAATCTAAACATACTTAAAAGAAGGTGGGAGAAAACTGGTCCTTGACTCAAGGAAGCTTTTAGACATGGGGCAAGGAAGGGAGATAGGTTGTAGGAAAATTGAGACTACTGTTAGGTACCAGGTATCCATATAATAAAATATCAAGTGGTACCTCTAGAGTTAATTCTGTTCTGTTATCTGGGAGCCCTGTTAATCATTCTTTCATGCCTTGATTGTACCATGGGGAATAAAGGAGTGGATTTAGGTTCACCTTGGACACATGTGAGAAAATAAGATCTGCAGTCTCTGAAACCAGCTTTGTCGGATGCAAAGAGAAAGTGTGTCTCAGGGATAAGAAAGAACTCCCTCCTAACCATAGGGAGCTTCTCCGTCTATTGCTAGCCAAGGTGGACGAGGATTTGATTTCATTAAATCACCCAGCACTTTTCTTTACCTGCCCAAAGGTGAGTGAGTCCATAGGAAAGTTAAAATGGAGGTCATTTCCAGACAAACCTGGAGGCTTCTGTGGGTCAGACAACTGAGGCCCCAAGAGAAGAAAACTAAATAAGTTAAACTCCCTTCATCTGGAAAATAAACATCAAATGGCATGTGATAGTGTGCACTGCATAAGTGAATAAAGGAGGTTTAATTCTTTAATTATGGACTCTAATTTCCCCATGGTAACAAAGGGCAAATTGATGAAGAGAAATAATCAGGGCATAAAATACTGTGTCTCATTGGTTTATTTCACTTAATAAAATAATAAAAATATTTCTCCTTAAGTTCCCAGTCTTGCTTAAAAAAAAAGAGACAGTATTTTTATCTAAACTCAGTTCAAAACTGATCCATAAAGATTTACTGAGCACCTACTATGACACTGTGTTCAATACTGGGTTCAATATGATGGTCTCTGCTCAGAAAACACAATCCTGACTTCCCCTTGACACCCCCCAAAACTCACATTCACACACTTTTAAGAAATTTCAGGCCAGGCATGGTGGTTCACACCTGTAATCCCAGCACTTTGGGAGGCCAAGGTGGGTGGAGTACCTGAGGTCAGGAGTTTGAGACCAGTCTGGCCAACATAGTGAAACACTGTCTCTACTAAAAGTACAAAAATTAGCTGGGCATGGTGGTGCATGCCTGTAATCCCAGCTACTCAGGAGGATGAGGCAGGAGAATTGCTTGAACCCAGGAGGTGGAGGTTGCAGAGAGCCGAAATCGCACCCAGTGCACTTCAGCCTTTCAGCCTGGGTGACAGAGCGAGACTTGGTCTCAAAAAAATAAAACAGAAAGAAATTTTAGATCTCTAGTGGATTCTTAGAAGATATTTTCATTTACAAGATTCACCATCAAGGGTCTATGACTTCACTAATATTCACCTATGTTCCTTTGAAAGATTGTGTCTAGCAATCTTTTGTGTTTATGTTAAGCAAACTATATTTATTAAGAAATAGTTTGTTTCTCCATTTTGTATTTAAAATTTCCAATAGGAATTTCTTTCAAGAAATAACCCATGTGCTTTTACTGAGTTAACAGACTTCCAGCCAAAGTGTCTCCATTCACTCAATAATCATGTATACAGTAAATACATGCTATGACCCAGGCATTGATTGCCATACTTGGGATACAACAGTGAACAAAATGCTTTAAAAATTCCAGGTCCTTGTGCAACATTAATTCTAGTTTAAACATAAAGTCAAAACAAAATTTACCAAGAAAAAGCAAATTACATTGTATATTATGTGATGATTAGTGCTACTGGAAAACGTAATGCAAGGTAAGAGAGGGAACCATGAGATGTCAGGGGATAGTAGTGATGAATGTGGGGAAGGGAGACCGTAATTTTAAAAAGTGCTGAGCATAGGTGTATTAGTCCATTTCCACACTGCTGATAAAGATGTACCTGAGACTGGGAAGAAAAAAATGTTTAATTGGACTTACAGTTCCACATGGCTAGGGAGCCCTCAGAATCATGGCAGGAAGTAAAAGGCACTTCTTACATGGTGGTGTCAAGAGAAAATGAGGAAGATACAAAAGTGGAAACCCCGATAAAACCATCAGATCTCATGAGACTTATTCACTACCATGAGAACAGTATGGGGGAAACCACCCCCATGATTCAAATTGTCTCCCACTGGGTCCCTCCCACAACACATGGGAATCAAGGGAATACAAATCAACATGAGATTTGAGTGGGGACACAGAGCCAAACCATATAATTCTGCCCCTGGCCCCTCCAAATCTCATGTGCTCACATTTCAAAACCAATTATGCCTTCCCAACAGTCCCTCAAAGTCTTAACTCATTTCAGCATTAACCCAAAAGTCCATAGTACAAAGTCTCATCTGAGACAAGGCAAGTCCCTTCCACCTACGAGCCTGTAAAATCAAAAGCAAGCTAATTACTTCCTAGATACAATGGGGATACAGGATTTGTATAAATACAGCCATTCCAAATGGGAGAAACTGGCCAAAACCAAGTGGTCACAAGGTCCATTTCAGTCCAAAGTCCAGTGTGGCAGGCAAATTTTAAAGCTCCAAAATTATCTCCTTTGACTCCAGGTCTTACATCCAGGTCACGCTGATGCAAGAGGTGGGTTCCCATGATGGTCTTTGGCAGCTCTGCCCCTGTGGCTTTGCAGGATGTAGCCTCCCTCCCAGCTGCTTTCACAGGCTGGCATTGAGTTGTCTGTGGCTTTTCCAGGCAAATGGTGCAAGCTGTCAGTGGATCTACCATTCTGGGATCTGGAAGATGGTGGCCCTCTTCTCACAGCTCCCCTACGTGGTACCCCAATAGGGACTCTTTGTGGGGGCTCTGACCCCACATTTCCCATCTGCATTGCCCTAGCAGAGGTTCTCCACGAGGACCCTGCCCCTGCAGCAAACTTCTGCCTGGGTATCCAGACATGTCCATACATCTTCTGAAATCTAGGAGGAGGTTCCCAATCCCCACTACTTGAATTCTGTGGACTTGCAGACAGAACACCATGTGGAAGCTGTCAAACCTTGCACCCTTTGAAGCCATGGCCCGAGCTCCATGTTGACATCTGTCAGCCACAGCTGGAGTGAGTGGGACATAGGGCACCAAGTCCCTATGATGCACAGAGCATGGGAACCCTGGGCCAGGCCCATGAAACCATTTTCGCATAGGCCTTCTGGCATGTCATGGGAGGGGCTGCCATGAAGACCTCTGACATGCTCTGGAGACATTTTTCCCATTGTCTAGGAGATTAACATTTGGCTCCTCATTACTTATGCAAATTTCTGCAGCTGGCTTGAATTTCTTCTCAGAAAATCAGTTTTTCTTTTCTATCACATTGTCAGCCTGCAAATTTTCTAAACTTTTATGCTCTGCTTCCTTTATAAAGCTGAATGCTTTTAATAGCACCCAAGTCACCTCTTGAATGCCTTGCTGTTTAGAAATTTCTTCCACCAGATACCCTAAATCATCTCTCTCAAGTTCAAATTTCCACAAATCTCTACATCAGGGGCAAAATGCTGCCAGGGTTTTGCTAAAACATAACAAGAGTCACCTTTGCTCCACTTCCCAACAAATGCCTCATCTCCATCTGAGACCACCTCAACCTGGACCTTATTTTCAATATTGCTATCAGGCTTTTGGTCAAAGCCATTCAACAAGTCTCTAGAAAGTTACAAATTTTCCACATTTTCCTGTGTTCTTCTGAGCCCTCCAAACTGTTCCAACCTCTGCCTGCTACCCAGTTCCAAAGTTGCTTCCACATTTTCAGGTATCTTTTCAGCAACACCCCACTCCTGGTACCAATTTACTATATTAGCCTGTTTTCATGTTGCTGATAAAGACACACATGAGACTGGGAGGAAAAAAGAGGTTTAATTGGACTTGTAGTTCCACATGGCTGAGGAGGCCTCAGAATCATGGCGTGAAGCAAAAGGCACTTTTTACATGGTGGTGGCAAGAGAAAATGAGGAAGATGCAAAAGTGGAAACCCCTGATAAAACCGTCACATCTCATAAGACTTATTCACTACCATGAGAACAGTATGGGGGAACTATCCCCATGATTCAAATTATCTCCAACTGGGTCCCTCCCACAACACATGGGAATTATGGGAGTACAATTCAAGATAAGATTTGGGTAGGGTCACAGAGCCAACCATATCAATAGGATTCATGGTGTGCTAGTTAAAGGAGGTAAAAGTCATTCATACAGTATCATTCTAAGGTTAGCATTCTAAGCAAAGGCTGGAAAACCAAAGCATGCCCAGAGTATCTGAGAAACAGTCACTTAGTGCAGACTGGACAAAATCTTAGGACAGTCTCAGATGATCCAGAAAGGTAGTGGGGTCAAGGAAAAAAAAAGATGGTGCAAGACCATGTAGGATGTTGGAAAGACACTGGCCTTTACCCCCAAGGAAAATGGAGAGCCTTGGAGAATTTTTAACAAAGGAATGATACAACAAAAATCATTTTTCCTAGCCTGTGTACATTTATTTAGCCTACCCATTCAGCAGGCTTTTGGGAATTATGAAAACACCTGGAGCAGTTTCCAGGACTCCCTCTGGGCTACAGAAAAGGTCCAAGCACCCAGGTTTGGTGCCAACATTCATTTTACAGAGGAGAAAATATAAACCAAGAATGGGCAATCAATTACCCTATGGCCATTGCTGAGTTAGGGACAAGACCAGGACTGGACAAAAGGCTCTTCTCCCCACATTGTGCCATTAACCAAAGTGATTATGCAAGAAGAAACCAGTCTTGGGTACATTAATTTTATGTTTTCAGCTGTCCTTGGTTAGCCAGGCATCATGTTAAGTGCTTTATAAGCATTATCCCCAAGATGCACGAAATGTTCTTCCTAGCTCATAGATGAAGGACTGAGACCCAGAGGGTTTACTGTACTTATCTGAGGCACACATCTTATACATGGAGGAACCAGGGTCCAATGCAGTCCTTCTGCCTGACTACAGAGCCCACTCTTTGTTACTGTAGAGGAATGTTTGTAAAAGAACTGAACCAAATTTCATATTGGTTGCATTTCTGCATCTTGTCACTCAGCTGCCTTTTTATGACTTTCACTTTCAATATGTTGACTTGAACTCACAAGTTCCAGAATAAAACTTTTCTAATGGGAAATTAATATCATTACACAAAAGACTCATCAAATGGGCCTCAATCAAGTATTTTTCTAACAGATAGAAAAAGATCATTTCCCAAAAATAGCGGCCTGTCCTTTAATGCTCAGGTCAAGGTAACCTCCTTTGAGAAGGTTTCTCTGCTCCTGTCACCAATTGGGAAGAAATGACTTGTAATTCCAAGCCTTTACAGCTGTTCATGCACAGTGATAACAATTGTCTTTTACTGAGTCCTTACTGTGTGCCAGGTATTTGACCTCCATAATCCCTTAGCTTCTCAGCAGCCCCTTGAGTCAGGTACAGTCATTTTCTGTATCTTAAATGGAGATTTAAGTGAGTTCAGTAATTTGACCAGGATTGCACAGCTATGGAGTGGCAAAGTTTCACTTCAAACAGCCTCAGAAAGCATTCTTGTTGCACTTATCACAGGAAACTTGAGCTAAAGTCAGATTCCAGAATGCCTTACTTATGAATAAGTTCCGGGAAGGCAGGGTATTCCTCTCTTCTGGTTACACTGGATCCTCAGCACCTAGGATAATACTGCTCCCAAAGAGGATTCTCAGTGGATATTTTCTGATAGAATAAATGACCTTCCCTCTATAGCTCAAATTCCTAATCCATTAAAAAATGATTCCATGTGAGAATTGAACTACATGACAAAGGAGAAAGTGTTTTATGAGCCACAAGTACCTAAATAATGATTATTCCAAATCTGAGATGCTATGATTTGACCTTTTGTTGCCATAATGTCTGTGCCTAAGAACACGTAAGATGGTGTTTGATGTAACATTGTGCCACTATGTATTCTCATGAACAAATAATCAGGAAGAGAGTTTTGCTTTGGTGATGATATGAAAGGAATAAAATGATTAAACCAGAATAAATATGCATTCCTCAAAGAGGACCTGTGTACTATATCCCATAGGATCTGGCACTTTAAAAAGAAAAGAAGAAGAAGAAGAAAAAGAGTGATTACTTTCAAGAGTCTGACCTTCTTCCTCAAGTTCAGAACTTGAGACCTGCAGGTGTTTCTCCTTCAGCGCCCGTATCGACTGGCAAAACAACTATAAAAATCAATAGATGCTACATGCTGGATGGAAAGAGACTGCAAAACAGAGGATTATCCTCCCTTAGGAAGAGATAAAGGGGAATTGATTGAAGGTGTTCCTGGCCAGTCCTTTCATCAGAGCTTGGGAGAGCTGAGCCCACGGGAGGGCAGGTTGCCACTGTGGCAGCACAAGCAGGGTGCTGGAAATGCTTTCTCCGAGAAGCCTTTTGACTGATAAGGCTGCCAGGGCTACTTTTGAGGCCCAAATTGGCTTTCTGTTGTTCTCCAGGGACTTGGCCTGTTTTCTTTCCCAAAACTGTACTGTTGGACTCCACACTCTCTCCGAGTTATCTCCCTGAAAACCTGCTTAGGACAGGGACTCTGGCTCTCACCCTCCAAGCACCTTTATTAATGCCACAAGAGAGATGCACACAGGCCTTTGCTGCCTCCTGTAGGGAAATTCAGATAACTTACAGTAGTCATGACTTGACAGAGGGCTGATGAACAGCATAGGTTTCTGGTTCCTCAGCCAAGGTTTCTGTCCCTGGTGCCGAGTGGTCTCTGGCTGTCTTCTTTCATCCCTGCCACGTCTCCCAGGATGTGAGTGCTGCTCATTTCTGCAGCCTTCTTACCACATCCCTCTCTCCCTTCAGGCTCCATCCTTTCTGAAATCCAAACAGTTCCCCAAACCCTTTAATCAGTTCTTTTTTCAATGGGTACCCGGGACTGTTTTAATCAGGTATGGCAAGACACGCAGGCACAGAAATGACTGTCATGAAGGAAAAAGTCCACTCACAGTTCTCATGCCACTCTATGCAAGGCCACGCAGGGAAGCAGCAGGTCTGACCCCTGGGCAGAGGGGAGAAGGGGAACTGGGGGCAAGAGCCTTTGTTGTGGTTTCCAGAGAAATGGGTGAGACAGGGTAAGCATTAGGACTGGGTAGTATGCATAATTTTAGCAGGTTCTAGGGCATGGAGGGTGCCTCTATCTTACTGGTACCTGGCCCTGGGGTGATAAGGGAAATAGTGGCCTGAAATATAAAATCTCTGTAAATGAAGTGCTTGGGGTATGGGCTCTGGATTGGTTGGTTTGCATATGAAAGACATGCTCAGAACCAGTTGTTAGTAATCGCTAGAAATTAGCTAGTCCAGGGAGGTGCAATCCTACCAATGTCAACAAGGCCTCAAGTTGTCAAACCATCAAAAATACAAAACACAAAGGCATGATCAGTAAAACTCCACACTCTCTCAAGCATCCTAAAAGGGCGGGTCTCAAGTACGTGAGCACTCTGAGGGTTGCAACCCTTTAAAGATTTGCACAACATTTACCTTTAGAAAAAGCTGGGAGTGACAGCAGAGCAGCCACCTCCTCCAGGAAGCCTTCCTTGACCAACCCTTCCCTACCTCGCTGGTGCTGAGTGTCAGATGCTCCTGTTTGTGTTCACACAGTGACTGCTCTGTGCTTGCTGCTATCCAGCCCCGAGTACACATGGTTTAGCAGCCTGTGATTTGTCTGTCACCCCACGAGATGGGAATATCCTCAAGGATAAGGTCAGAATTTGACACAGTGATCAGAACAGTGAGGATGAGTAACACGAAAATCAGTTTGGAATCTTATTAAATCTTCTTCCTTACCAAGCAAACCACAATATGTACTCCAGGCTGAATGTTAACGGTCATATCCAGGCCACTGCTAGCCCACACCACATCTCTGCATGAATTCACAAAAGATGCTCCTTCTTCAAATTTACAATAACAAAAAAAGAATCAATATAACTTTGGATAACCTGAAAAACAAACAGCATATCCAAAAACAGAAGTCCAAAATCAAAGTGTCAGCAGGGCTGCCCTGTCTCTGAAGTCTCTAGGGAAGAATCCTTCTTGCCTCTTTCTGGCCTCTGGTGGCTGTCCAGCAATCCTTGACATTCTTTGTCTTATAGAAGCATCACCCCAATCTCTGCCTTGGTCATCACGTGGCTGTCTTCTCTATGTGTCTGTGCCTCTGTGCTTTTTCATGGTGCTCTCCTCTCTGAGTGTCTGTGTCCAAACCTCCTTCATCCGAGTAGCACACCAGCCATTGCATTCCAGCCTGCCCTGATCCACTATGACCTCGTATCAACTTCATTACATCTGCAGAGGCCCTATTTCCAAATAATGTCACTTTCATGGTACTAGGGGTAAGGACTTCAACATATATCTGTCAAGTGCACAAATCAAACTACAGAACTCTCTCCTGATGTCTTCTCCCACTGGCCAGAGAGAAAGCCACATCCACAAGTCACCTGTGACACTTTTTTTGAAGAAAAATATTCAGAAAAGACTTGGGTACTCACATCTTGATCATCTTGATAAATTACAAAGTTCTTTATTCACTCTGTCTTTTCACTTCCCTCTCATCGACCTCTCTTGTGTCTAAATGTACTTTCAGCCACGGCTTACAACAGTACGTCTGTGTCCTTAGAGAATGCCAACCAAGGTCACCGTGAAAAGCAACACAAAGAAACGCTGATCACGTCTCACTTCCTGCCAATATTGCTCTGAAGAAAAAACAACCAATGCATTCTGTGTTTGAAAAAAGCATCTCAAATAAGTACAACCTAGAAAAACTGCAAGTCCATGTCTTGAGAAACTAGATCTGTCAACAGTTAAACTGTACTGCAGTGAATGTGGCAGAGAGAATGTGGTATGTTTGCCATCTCCATTACCTTTGCCTCGGCACACAAAGACAGACTACATTTCCTAGCCTCCATCTCTATTAAGTGGAGCCATGACACTGAGTTTGGACAGAGAAATGTGGAGGGATGTGAGGTATGCCTCACTTAAGCCTGGCCAGCCCCTAAGCAATCTTTCCTGTTCTTTTGCCTCTGATCAGCACAGAGAATCCCATCGATTCCCAAAGGCTCTGGGAAATGGCAGGTCCACTCTATGGACAAAGTGTGGGCCTTTTAATCACCGCCGCATCATAGCAGATCCACACTCCTAGATAGAGACCTATGTTGCATTGTGACAGGGTTGAGAACAAGGATTCAGCCACTGGAATTGGGGGATTGCTCCGTACATACAGGTGAGTGATCAAACAGATGTCACCTGAGGCTGGGGACCAGGGGTGAAGAGGAAGGCATGGGGGAGATGACAGCAATAATAACTTGGTCTTGGGGCACCCACTATGTGCCCAGTAATTTATACACAACATATAATTTAATCCTCAAAATTGTATGCAGTAGCACTATGGCCTTATGGGACATTTGAGGAAACTGAGGCACAAAGAAATTACAAGGCTAGTAAGTTGTTAAACATCTCAGCTTGGACTCAAACTCAGGTATTTGACTCCAGAGTACTCTCTCTTAACCACCATGTGTAGATGAAGGTAGTTAACAAGGAAGAAATTCAGGTGCCCTGACAGACTGATCTCACTGTTAAACCCTCCACAGCCCACCACCCAGCTACAAACTCCTTCTCATTCCCAAAAAACAACGTGAGTTTCAATGACAGATTCTGAATCATTTGTATTACCTTCAAAGCATCTGCCTGTGATCACATAATACATCCTTTTCAGTAAATGATAAAAATGCAGTAAAAATGCAAATTCTTCCCTGGCCAGGCTGCTCAAGGCCATAAACACAGGTGCACCATTAACTTTGAGCACTGAGTAAGGATTCCAGGTACAAAGCTTCCCCAGAAAAAAAAAAAAAAAAAAAAAAACTGCTCTCAAATTAAAGGGAAAGGGGTAACTCTGTTCCTCTGGAGACAGGGAGCAAATAAAATAGAAACTTAGCTCAGAGCTATCTCAGAGGTTGTGTTCCTTAGCCCTGGCTGCACATCAAACTCATTTTATAGAGTTTCCATTAAAAATTAAAATAAAATAAATTAAAAAATAAAAACCAACACTCAAGCCTCATGCTTGACCAGCTGAATCAGAATTTGGGGGGTTCAGGCCCAGGCACTGTATGTTTAAAACTCTCTCCTCAGATTCTAATGCAAGGTAAGGGTTGAGAGGCACTGCCCTTGCTGAGCAGAGTAGCTGTTTCTGTGTCATTTGGGTGCCCTCATTCAACTACACGTTTGTCCAAAATGTATTGTGCATCTCTCTGTGCCCGAAGTCGTACTATATTCTGGAGATACAGAAATAAATGACATGATCTTGTCCTCAAGGATTTTAGTGTGGAATGAGTGAAAAAGCCAATTATAATGGAGCATAGGAGTCGGCCAGGTGTTAGGACAGACTGAGGGCAGAACACCAGGGAGGCACAAAAGGAGGCACCCATCTTGGGGATCAGAAAGCACCTTGAACAGGAATCAACACCTCGACTGAGTGTTAAAAGAGGAATAAAACTGAGCCAGGTGAATCCAAAGTGGGAGAAAGCATTCATGGCTGAGAGAACAGCTTGGACAAGAGAAGAGAGGCAGGAGGTGCAGCAAAAGGAATTTAAGGATTTAAAGAAATTCAGGCCAGCAGAAGCATCTGATGCATTTGAGTGGACCACAAGTGAGGCTAGAGACTGGGGCAGGCAGGGCAGTTCCATGCGACCTGGATCTAGCAAAGGCTACTGGATTTAGCACCCTTGAAAAGGTGTCTAGGATCAAAGAAGGAAAGTGTGAAAATAATATTGAGATGCATAAATGCAAAGTGGATGGTATCTTTTGCACATTTATTATACCATTTAGTGTACACTTATAATGCATCAGGCCCTTTTCTGAGCATGTTGTATTCATTCATTCAACAATTTAGCATGTATTTATTGTCCATCTACTGCTATTGGTCAATAAAAGCATGGAATAGGCTATTTCCCATATACACAACTGTATAGGCAAATAAGATAACAGTGAACAGTCAAAAATCCCCCTTTTCATGGGATGCACATTTTAGTAGAGGAGACAGACAACTGGAAAAACAAGTTAAAATAGTAAATTAGATGCTGATAGCTATGGTGACAAAAATAAACAGATGAAGAAAATAGCCAATATTGTGGTGTCTGGTCTTTTGATGGGTCAACCTGTCAAGGCTTCACTCCTCTATAATTCCATCAAGCATTAATCTAGGTGTTACTATGAAGGTATTTTGTAGATGTGATTAAAGTCCATAATCAGTTGGTTTTAAGTAAGGAAGATGATCCTACATGGTCTGGGTGAGCCTGATTCAAGCAGTTGAAAGGTTTCACCAGTAGAGCTGAGGCTTCCCTGGAGAAGAAATTCCATCTGTGGGCTGCAGTGTCAGCTCATACCTGAGAGTTCCAGCCCACCCTTCCCCAAGGACCTGACCTGTGAATATTTATCAAGCCTAGCCAGCTCCCACAATTGCATAGGCCAATTTCCTGCAGTACATCTCTTAATATGTGTTTCCTACTGCTTCTATTTCTCTGGTTGAACGCTAACTAATAGGGGGAAGCTGTCATTTTAAACAGGGATGTTGAGATAGACCTCACTAGGAAGGTACTATCTGAGGAGAAACCTAAAGGAGGTGAGTGAATGAGCAGGCGAATATCATGTGAATGCAGGATCAGGGAGTATGTGTTAGGAGGCGAGACGGGGATTCCAGACAAATCAACAGTAAGCACAAGGGCATTCTTTTATTTAATCCTCACAACAACGCTGTGAAGTAGGAACTATATTATTATCAAAAATTGTAAAGGACAAGGCAAAGATATGACATCAACCTAAGTGGTCATCAATGGATGATTAGATAAAGAAAACGTGGTTTATATACACAATAGAATACTATATTCAGCCATTTTTTTAAGTTAAATAATGTCTTTTGTGGCAACATGGATAGAACTGGAGGCCATTATCTTAAGTGAAACAAATCAGACACAGAAAGATAAATAAGGCCTGTTCTCGCTTATAAGTGTGTGTGCACATGGACATCTGGTATGGAGCAATAGACAACGGAGACTTAGAAGGGTGTGGGGGTGGGAAGAGGGTAGATGATGAGATATTACTTCGTGGGTACCATGTACATTATACAGATACTGGATACGCTGAAAGCCCTGACTTTACCACTATGACATCTACTCAGGTAACAAAATTACACTTGTGCCCCATAATTTATACTAATTTAATAAACTTAGCATTAATACATTTAATAAATACATTTTCAAAAATAAATACATAAATATAAATAAAATTGTGAAGGATCTGATATTTTCCCCTGCTTGCCAGCTAATAAGTCAAGCTGCCACACACAGATGCTGGCAGAAGATACGAGACTCCTGGGTCAGAAGCAAAGAGGTTATTACTCATGGCACAACAGATGGCATGAACTTCATGTTTATATCAGGTCCCTTTGCTCCACCCAAGTTCCACAGAGACAATGCAGGTGGACCTGTGTAGATGCTGCACACACTGTGGACTTGTGTCACAGCTGAGGAATCTGACCCTAGGAAACCCCTAATCTTATAACCAGGCCACTGGCAAACCTGCTCAACCTTTGTCTCAGAAGAAAACATTATCTTTATTATGTTGGTCAGGAAATAGATCTGCCCTGTCCATGGAGGGAGACACTACACTAAACTCGTCCAACCCACAGCCCACAGGGCTGCATGTGGCCCAACACATTTTATAAATTTTCTTAAAATATTATGAGTTTTTTTGCAATTCTTTTATCTCCTCAGCTATAGTTAGTGTTAGTGTATTTCATGTGTGGCCCAAGACAATTCTTCTTCTTCCAATGTGATCCAGGGAAACCAAAAAATTGGACACCCCTGTGCTATACCTTCCAAGGCTATGTGCTATACAAATCTATTTTAAAAGGCCAGGCATGGTGGCTTACACCTGTATTCTCAACACTGGGTGGCTAGGAAGGGCAGATTGTTTGAGCCCAGGAGTTCAAAACTTGCTTAGGCAACATGGTGAAACCCTGTCTCTACAAAAAATACAAAAATTTTCTGGGTGTGGTGGTGCACAGCTGAAGTCTCAGCTACTCATTTGGCTAACGCAGGAAGATTGTTTGAACCAGTGAGGTCAAGGCTGCAGTGAGCAGTGATCACACCACTGCACTCCAGCCTGGGCAACAGAGTGAGACCTTGTCTCCAAAACATATTTTTTAAATAATTTTTTATTATATATATAAAATAAAATTTATATATATTATATATAATAAAATTTATATATATTTATATAAAAATATATATATAAAAAATATATATACATACCTAAAAAGCTGGGCCCAGAATAACAGCTGTTCACAGGAGCTAAAAAATGTGAGAAACCTATGGACAATGATCTCTTGTTTTGCAGATAAGGACATTATGGCACAGATAGGTTGTGTAACTTTCCTCAAATCACACAGCAAGTAAATGGAGAAGCAGTGATGTATGATCATCTGTTTCCTGCACTAGAACAAAGCGCTATAGCCAGAGATTTGTTTTCTGTAAACTGCCAGATATCCAGGGCCTAGAAAAATGTTTGGCACTTAAATTAACATACAAAAAATAGATGTAAAATGAATTTTTAAGAATCTGCAGATGCTCGCATACAACAGAGAACAGAGCAAGAATGGTCCTTACTCACATGAAGCTTAGAGTTCAGATAGAAAGTCAGGCATTAGGCAAATGTTTAAATCAATGATTACAACTGCAATAAGTGCTACAAAGGAGAACATTTAAGAGCATGTATGTTTCTACACCATACTTACATGTGTGGGGGTGAATACATGCGCCTATATATATCTCTCAGTCCCCTCAGTTACAGCGAAGAGATGAAAGCAGCTATATAATTTGTCCAAGGAGGGAAGAAAGTAAAATAGGCAAAAATGGAAGTGAGCATGTACAGAATGCTTGGTGCTATTAAATATGTTTTCTTACCTATTTTCACCACAACTTTGTGACATAAACACACTATCGTATGAATATTATCCCTGTTCCACATATGGGGAAACTGAGGCTTAGAAAAACGCTATCCTCATTCTTTGCATGCACAAAGAGCTTGGCAAATGGATACTCTCAATGATCGGATTTTAAATATGAGAGGTAAAAGCTTCTGGATGCCTCCAACTTAAAAACGTCTGGCTTCTATTATGCCTGAAGTTTCTTAAGAGACAGAAAGATTATGTTATTCTCATTGAAGAATGAGGTTTAAACTCTAAGCAGCCATTCTTACAGTGTATTTTCTTAAACTTATTTGTAGGAACACACAGATGACAGAGTTCCTTTCCATCACAGTGCAGAGGAACATTTGAAGAGCAAAAGATCATTTTAGCATAAGGAAGGTAAATTTGGTCTACCATGATTATACTTAATAAAGAAGTTGGTTACATTACAGGTAAACTGGCAAGCTCTGTGATCTTAAGGAATCATTTTTCTTCCCTGAACCACTGTCTTCTCATCTTCCAAAGGAAGAAGTTGAATTAGATGACCTCTGATCTCCCTTTCAGTGCTATTATTCTAGCACAAAAGAAAGGAAACCCTTAGACTTCTAATTTGTTCATATTTTTCTAAATGTTCTCCTTGCTCCCCAGTATTCTCCTTGCATCCCCAATATATGGTCCTTGGGACCACATAAAATAATATTTTCTATGAAAAGCACAAGTGTTACTGGAAAGGGGTCCCAATCAAGACTCCAAGGGAGGGTTCTTGTGCTTCACACAAGAAAGAACTTGGGGAAAATCTATAGAATGAAGTGAAAGCAAGTTTATTTAAAAAGTAAAGGAATAATAGGATGGCTGCTCTATACGCAGAGCAGCAGCATGTGCTGCTCGACTGTGTATACTTATTTCTTAATTATATGGTAAACAAGGGGTGGGTTATTCATGAGTTTTCTGGGAAAGAGGTGGAGATTTCCCAGAACTGAGGGTTCCTCCCCTTTTTAGACTCCCCTTTTTACCCCTATAGGGTAACATCCGGATATTGCCATGGCATTTGTAAACTATCATGGTGCTAGTAGGAGTGTCTTTTAGCATGCTAGTGCATTATAATTAAAGTATAATGAGCAGTGAGGATGACCAGAGGTCACTTTCATCGCCATCTTGGTTTCAGCAGGTCTTGTCCAGCTTCTTTATCGCATCCTACTTTATCAGCAGGGTCTTTGGGACCTGTATCTTGTACCCACCTTCTATCTCATCCTGTGACTGAGAATGCCTAAACTCCTGCGAATGCAGCCCAGTAGGTCTCAGCCTTATTTTGCCCAGCCCCTATTCAAGATGGAGTCACTCTGGTTCAAATGGCTCTGATACAAACAAAACGACATCTGTGTTTCTGGCAACACAACTCTGAATTCTTTATAGTTATCTGGCTTTTGTAACACAAAGAAATGTTAAACTCCAGAACATCCTGGCAGAAATGATTGGCAATAAATAAGAGGGTCAGCGATGAATGAGATGAGATTGGAGAAGAGGGGCAAAGCGCAGATCATGGAGGGTCTTGCAGACTTTAATGAAAATGTTGGATTTTATAGAAAGTGCCATTGGAAGTCCAAATAAAGGACTTAAAACTGAGGAATGGCATAACCACTTTGAATTTTCTGAATATCACTCATTGCTGTTTGAAGAACAGAATCAAAGAAAACAGAATTAGAAGTGGAAAAAACAGCTTGGAAATGAACACCATAGTCCAGATGAGAAATGATGGTGATTTGGACTAGTGACATAAATGAACCTAAACAGAAGTGGGCACACACCAAGGTGCTTTGGAAGATGAATTAACAGGACTTGGTATTAAATTTAGTGTAAAGAATAAGGGATAAGGAAGTATCAGGAACAACTCTCAGCTTTCAGACATAAACAACTGGTCATTTACTGAGCTGGGGAGGCCTTGGAGAGAAGCATATGTGGAGGAAAAAGCATAATTTCTGTTTTGAACATGTTCATTTTGAGTTGTCTGGAATATATTTAAGAAGAGTTGCTGAGATACTATTGAAATGTGAGCCTAGATACAAGACAAGAGAGAGGCTGGATGATGCAGACTGAACGGGGGAATTTTGGTATAATAGAGGTTTTGATGCCATGTAAGTAAATGGGACTGTTAGAGGAGAGTGTGGCCCAAGAAGAGAAAAGGCCTAGGACTGTTCCTCGAGATATTCCAACATACAGAGATAGTGAGGAGGAAAATGAACCATCAGAAAAAGGCTCAGAAGGGGCTTCCAGGCAGCTAGCAAGAACACTTGGAGAGACTGAAGTCACAGAAGCCCCCAATAAGATGGCATTTCAAGAAGAAAAGAGTATTCAATGCGAAAACAGCTTCATTATATGAAACTAGAAAGTTACACCAGTTTCTGCACTATGGAATCCATTTGGTGTCTTAAAACAGGGAGGGATAGAGATGCGGGAAGTGGTGGGATCCACACTGAAATGGGTGGAGAAGAGCTTCGGAGGTAAGTAAGTGGAGATAGCTTGTGTAGACATATCTTACAAGAATCCGGAAAATGAAACGAAGAAGAGACTTGGGTGGCACCTAGAGAGCAACTAGAGGGTCAAGAGATGTTTGAAGGTTCCCAGGAAGAATCTAAAAATAAATGACAAATTGAGGGAATGCAGAAAGGCAGAAGTAAACAAAAGTGAAAAACAGCGGAAGAGGATGAGATCCAGGCATCAGAATTTAGAGCACACTTGGAAAGATTTGCCTCGGAGGAGCAACACAGGAAAGTTCAGAGAGGGGATGGAAACAGGTGAGGATTGTGTGTTGACCTACCAGTAAGGGAGGAGGGGTTAACAATGTCCACATTTGCATCATCTTTACATCTGCAGAATTGTTCACATGCACCACCTCAATTGATCCTACAGTGTAAAGCCTGATGTCTTTATTCCCACTATATATGTAAGAAAACTGAAGTTCAAATTGCTCTCAGTGATCTGCATGAAATCTTATAAAATGTTAATAACAGAACTAAGATTCAAATCTAAATCTTTGGTCTCTAAACACAGATCTCTCCCTCCCCTTCTTTCTCTCTCTCTCTTTTGCTGTCGGTCCTGCTCTCTCTCTCTCTCAATGTCTCTCTACACTCCCCATCATCTCTGTATCTTTATCTCTCCATCTCTCTCTCTCTATCTCTGACTCTGTCTTCTCTTTCTTTCTTCTTCTTCCGTTCCCTGCCATTTCTTTTTAGAATGCCAGTCAGGTTCTTTAGCAAAATCAATCTTGGAATTAGTTGGAATTAGTGTACTGAAACCCTTCAGCACACACTTCTCAGCCTAGATTTTACATGCTATCAAAGAACAGATTCACTAGCAGATTAAAGCTGTTTGAAGCCTTCTTGAGTTTTATGCGTCAGTTGTTTGTAGTTTAGGGACCTCTCCAGTTCTGGATTTTAAAATATGCTTTCTTTTTTTCTCTTCAATTTTGTTGACAATTTTCATTAAAGCCCTGTTATCCCTCTGGATTTCTCCAATATAACTACTTTGGAGGTTAAAGAATGCATTTGCCAAGGTTGGATGCCAACTGGAGCTTCCAAAGTTCAAGGCTTCATCCTAAATTGCAAACTTGTCTATGGTTCAAATTCATTTACACTTGACATCAAAATCAACATGTTCTGTTTCAAAGAAAAGCGACTTCAAATGGCCTTTAAGAAAAGGATCTTAAGCAGTGGGCATTAAATAATTCATCCAAATGTTTTTCATGAGCATAAACATGTAGATGAATAAGAATCATTTCGGTTACATTTTACTTGAAGTCCACCAGGAAATAAATAAAGGTTTTGAAAGCTAGTCTGAAATTTCATAAGCTCTAAATACATTAATTTCCAACCACCTCATTAGAATAAAATAATACATTAGTCCAACTCACTTTGTGTGTTCAAGTAGAAAACTTTGGTACAAATAAATTATTTGTATGAAAAGATATTTGCTTCATTGCACCAAACAGTACACTTGTGGCCCAAAGCTTTAACAATGCTCCCAGCCACTTCCAATGACATGCACTAATATCACACTGTTGTTTAAATAAAGATAGAGGACTATTATCAGTACTGGGAATTGCCAAGCAGAGGGGAACGAGCATGCACGAATTCAGAGTTTCAATCCTGGATCTGCCGTATTCTAGCTGTCTGCCTTTGTGCACATTATTTAACCTCAGTGAATCCTTTTTTTGTTTGTTTTCTTTAAAAAGAATGATAAATATAAGAAAGATTATCAAGCCGGGGATGGTGACTCACGCCTGTAATCCTAGCAGTTTTGGGAGGCTGAGGCAGGTGGATCACCTGAAGTCAGGAGTTCGAGACCAGCCTAGTTAACATGGTGAAACCCCGTCTCTTATAAATATACAAAAATTAGCTGGGCATGGTGGCAGCCCCTGTAATCGCAGCTACTCTAGAGGCTGAGGCAGGTGAATCGCTTGAACCCAGGAGGTGGAGGTTACAGTGAACTGAGATGGCACCATTGCACTCCGGCCTGGGTGACAAGCACAAAACTCCATCTCAAAAAAAAAAGAAAGAAAGAAAAATTGTCTTCAGATTGTTGTAAGCGTTACTTATGTGAAAGTGTCTAGTACTTGGCATAAAAATCAATGCTTTCTGTGTCTAAGAAAAGGAACTTCAATTGGTCTTTAGGAAAATGCATCCAATAAGCTCTAGATGTTATTTTCCCCAAACCCATTGCTTCTCTGCATCCGCGTGTTGCTGCTGAGTCAGTTTTAGACTCTGAATTGTTTTCTGTATGAAGCAGCTGGCTTGGTAAGGCAGCAATTCCCATTGTCTCTTGTTGTCTATGCCTGTGCTCCATTCCCTTCTCCAGGTACCTGGATTGGACGTGCAGAGTTTTACACGACAGAGAGAGAACCTCAAGATCACACTGTCTTTCCTACTTTATTTACAAATGGGGAAACTAAGTTCTGAATAATGGAAGTAACTAGTTCAATGTGCCTCAGCCAATTAGCATAATTTCTTAATGCTATATTTCCATGACTAAATTTAAGGTGAAGGGGACATACTATGCAATACGTCGTACATCCTTTGAAATCTAAGCAAGTTCACAGGACAGAACAGGGAATGATTAGAGAGCTTATTTGGTGAAAAAGAGCCAATATCTGATCATCGTTCAATGCTTATTAAATTTCCCTTCAGCACAAACCACTGCTGGAGGTGCTGAACACAGCGGCTTAAAATAAACACAGTCATAAGTCTGGGAGAGCTGACAAATATCTAATAACTAAAACACCAATCAGGATAAATGATGCAGCAAAGTCAACATGACCTACCTGAAGAATCCAATTAGAATGTTATTGTAAATTGCACGTATTTGTTTTCTTTTACAAAGAGAGGAGTAATTTTAATCATCGACTAAACAAATATTTTTGTATACCTAGTCCTGCACAGAGTATTTTAGGAGAATCAGAAAATAAACTAAAATTATATAGCATTGCCAGTGACTTCAAGGACTTTATGATTAGCTGAAAAGATAAAACACAGTCTTAAAAGCTAGTTAACAATGCAGTAGATACTAACCAGATGGTCATTGAAGTGAATTGCAGGAGAGGCTGTGTGGGTTATTCAATCAACAAACTAGATAGATAGATAGATAGATAGATAGATAGATAGATAGATAGATGGTTTGTCTTTTAAACGATCTTTCATAAATCTCTCAGGTTTTAAACAGAAGCTAAATAATAGACAATTTAACAACAACAGAAACATAGTTAACATTTCTTGGACAACCATCATGTGTCAAACACTGTGCTCAAGAATTTATGTTAGCTCATATGTTGCCTTATTTAATCCTCACACCAGCCCTATATGGTGGGCTATGGTAAATACTATATATGGTAAATACATATACTATAAATATTATATATAAAGTGTATGCTATTATTTTACCTATTATACAGATTAGAAAACCAAGGTTCAGAGAAGTGCTCCAGGTCACACAACTGATAAGCGTTAATGTGGAATTCTAGCTCAAATCTGCTCATCCGAGTACTGGTCTCCCAATGGGGCCCTTCCATTTCATGGATGAAAGAAACTATGTGCTTTGATGACCCAGTGACTAGGTAGCAAAATTGGCATGTGATCACGCCTATCTCTATATATATCTATATCTATATATATACACACACACACACACATACACACACACATATATATATATATATATTTTTTTTTTTTTTAACCAGCTACACTGTGCAGGGACCTGTATTAAGCCCTGGATATATAAGGAATTAAAAAGTATGACCTTTGTTTTCAAGATGATCGTACTCTGTTGAGAGATGTCAAGTAAATGGACAATTAGGATACAGGTTACAATGATAGGAATAATGCATAAGATGTTAACAGTAGCACAGAAGAGGGCCACCTACCACCACCAACTGGGGAGATAAGGGTAGACCTCATGGAAGAAGTGACTTACTAAATGCTGAGCAGTAATATTTTGAAAGATCTCAGACAGGAGCAAGAGATGGCTACATGCATGAGCTTCACGGGGAGAAAGCAGCATTTAGAACAGAGTCAAATTCTCAGATTTGAAAAGCCACTTTTCTAGGGAGAAAACTTGAGGGTTCGGCTGGCTGGTTGTGTTTGAGAAAACTTCAAAATCTTACCTTTACATACCTAAAGAAAAATTGATTAATGCAGAGCAAAGACTTTATACCATAAACCTCAGGGTAGGGAAGAATGAACAATGACAGAACAGCTTTCCTGCCCTACAGGAGGTACAGGTCTAACCAACTGGAGAGAGGAGGAAGATACCTCGTGTGTAGACCCAGAAATCCCGAACAAGAGCATGATCACAGGTCACAGCAGCAGATGCTGCCTCCACAATAAGAAGGCAGCCACCAGAAAGGCCTGGGGCCAGCAGGTGCCCTCCTCAATGCCTGGGAGAAACATCACCCCCTGGCAGCTTAGATCACCTTGGAGGAGAGGGTAGAAAATAGAGTCTTTTTCTTTGTTTTTTTTTGAGACGGAGTCTCACTCTGTCGCCCAGGCGGGAGTGCAGTGGCGCCATCTCTGCTCACTGCAAGCTCCACCGCCTCCCAGGTTAACGCCATTCTCCTGCCTCAGCCTTCCTAGAAGCTGGGACTACAGGTGCCCGCCACCACGCCCGGCTAATTTTTTTGTATTTTTCGGTAGAGACGGGGTTTCACCGTGTTCGCCAGGATGGTCTCGATCTCCTGACCTCGTGATCCGCCTGCCTTGGCCTCCCAAAGTGCTGGGATTACAGGAATGAGCCACCGTGCCCGGACAAAAATAGTCTTAAATGGGCCAAGCTGACATTCTGAATTGACTGTGCTGAAATCTAGAAGAGACTGGGTTGCCATGAAATGACAAGTTATTTTTTTCACCATGAGCAGAAACAGTGATTTCTGAGATAATTAGAAATACAGAAATGGGGGGATACTGAAGAATGTAGAGAAAGGAGAGTTACATTCTTGCATACATGACTGGTACAAGCTGACACCCCAGTCAGGGCTATCCACGTGATAAACCAACGGCATGAACAGGGTGTGTGCTCAAAGCACCAGGTCCCCACCTGGAAACATCAGCGGAGGTGGTGAGGGCTTGCTGTAAAGGAACTCAGATTTCATCCTGAAAATCGTGGGAAGCTACTGAAGGGTGCTAACCAGGGAAAGTCACATCAGATCTGCTTTTAGAACACCTCTCATGTAAGGGAAAGCCAGGTGGAGAAAGCCTTTGGGGAGGAAGTGAGACATGCACTGAACTTTGAGAGAAGGGCGTATGGATTGGTGAAGGTAACTGGGATAACTCAAGCAAAGGCACAGAGTGGGGAGTTCATGTGAAATGTCCCAGAAGGAAGGTAGCCATGGAATGACCAGAGCCATCAATGCAGAGAAGGAAGTAAAGGAAAGGGATGGAGTATTTGCCACAAGGTTCTCTTTACTCTGCATCTTGAAAGTCAGAAAACTCAAATCCAGGGTTGGCAAACTATTGTTTCTATAAATGAAGTTTTATTGAAACAGAGCCACTTCCATCCATTTCTGTATTGTCTATTGCTGCTTTCACCACAAGGGCAGAGTTGACCATTTGCAACGGAGACTGAATGGCCTGCGAAGTCAAAAATATTTATTATCTTGCCCTTTACAGAAAAAGCTTGTTGACTCCTGCTTTAGATCCTCGATTTCAATGATCACATGCCAATTTTGCTACCTAGTCACTGGGTCATCAAAGCACATAGTTTCTTTCATCCATGAAATGGAAGGGCCCCATTGGGAGACCAGTACTCGGATGAGCAGATTTGAGCTAGAATTCCACATTAGCTTATCGGTTGTGTGACCTGGAGCACTTCTCTGAACCTTGGTTTTCTAATCTGTATAATAGGTAAAAATAATATACACTTTATATATAATGTTTATAGTGTAACCAAGCATTCACCATATGGTATTTACCATAATACCTATTATTAAATAACACTCTGAGCTAACATAAATTCTTGAGCTACACATGATAATTGATCCAAAATGACCAACTATCGTTTCTGTTGTTGATAAGTGTCTGTTATTTAACTACTGTTAAAACCTAAGAAAAGGTATGAAAGATGGTTGTTTCATCTACCTTTCTCTAGGAAAACATTCTTCTGTTTCCCAGAACCCTGTATCACATGCATCTGGGTAATTGTTAAAAAATGGAGATTTCTAGGCCCACCTAAGACCTACTGAATCAAACCTCCTGAGGTTAGGGCCCAGGAACATGCAATGTACGAGTTCCCTCGGTGATTCCTATGCACAGCAAAGTTTGAGAACTATCGCTCTGATTCTGCACTTCTCAAACTGGGAAATGAAGCATTTTCCAGAGGAAAACATAGGTCCCTGTTGGTACCCTCCAGTTGTGATATTTTATGTTAGTTTTAATGAATACAAGAAATTGAACATGATCTGAAATTTAACATTTCATGGATACTAGAGCTTAGTATGAGAATGAAAAATGTGGCTGGGCACCTATAATCCCAGCACTGTGGGAGGCCGATGCGGGCAGATCATGAGGTCAGGAGATTGAGACCATCCTGGCCAACATAGTGAAACCCCATTTCTACTAAAAGTGCAAAAATTAGCTGAGTGTAATGGCATATGCCTGTAGTCCCAGCTTCTTGGGAGGTTGAGGCAGGAGAATCACTTGAAGCCAGGAGGTGGAACTTGCAGTGAGCCAAGATCGTGCCACCACACTCCAGCCTGGCAACAGAGGGAGATTCCATCTAAAAAAAAAAAAAGAAAAGAAAAAAAGAAACGAAAAATGTATTCGGTTTTAAAATTTAGTCTATTAATATACTAAAATTTAGTATATTAAATTTTAGAAAAAGTAGTAGTATTGCACAACTATGAACAAACTAGTGACAGTAGTCCTAGAATGACATAATTATGGGGAAACTGACAAGAGAATCTCCCCATGTGCTGGAACTTTATTAAACCATAGCAAGAGCATGGTACACTTTCCCAAACCACCTATTTTACTCAGAGATTTACGGGAAAACTTTATTTTTACATAAAAACATGCAGAGGTCTATTAAGGAGAAGAATGTAAAGTGTATGTGAATTTTGAACTGGAAATATAAGATTTCAAAGGAAGTATGTGCTACTCCTTCAGATTTACCCATCTATTCAGTTTCTTAAAGCCACACCACATATAAATACTCTATCCTCTATTGTGAGCAGGCTTGGACAAAAATCTTTGATCAAAAGTATACATGGACTTCCAACTTTAACCCTAATCTCCCCTCCCAATAGGGCTGTGCCTGGACCTCACCGACTCTGCCCTAGCCACAATCACCGTCTCTGAGCTAGGCTTTCATCTTAACATACCAAGAAGTTATCAAGAGACAGGACATCAAGCAGTCTCATGAAATATATCACTGCTTTTGCAGAATGTAAGGATCTTATTAGAAACTGTGCTCTATCACAGATGGAGATAGAGACACAAAAACACTCCAAAAAATCAATGAATCCAGGAGCTGGTTTTTTGAAAAGATCAACAAAATTGAGAGACTGCTAGCAAGACTAATAAAGAAGAAAAGAGAGAAGAATCAAATAGACACAATAAAAAAAGATAAAGGGGATATCACCACCGACCCCACAGAAATACAAACTACCATCAGAGAATACTATAAACACCTCTACGCAAATAAACTAGAAAACCTAGAAGACATGGATAATTTCCTGGACACTTACACTCTCCCAAGACTAAACCAGGAAGAAGTTGAATCCCTGAATAGACCAATAGCAGGCTCAGAAATTGAGGCAATAATTAATAGCCTACCAACCAAAAAAAGTCCAGGACCAGACAGATTCACAGCCAAATTCTACCAGAGGTACAAGGAGGAGTTGGTACTATTCCTTCTAAAACTATTCCAATCAATAGAAAAAGAGGGAATCCTCCCTAACAAACTTAACGAGGCCAACATCATCCTGATACCAAAGCCTCGTGGAGATACAACAAAAAAACAGAATTTTAGACCAATATCCCTCATGAACATTGATGCAAAAGTCCTCAATAAAATACTGGCAAACCGAATCCAACAGCACATCAAAAAGCTTATCCACCATGATCAAGTGGGCTTCATCCCTGGGATGAAAGACTGGTTCAACATCATAAATCAATAAATGTAATCCAGCATATAAACAGAACCAAAGACAAACCACATGATTATCTCAACAGATGCGAAGGCCTTTGACAAAATTCAACAGTCCTTCATGCTAAAAATATCAATAAATTGATGGAGGCATTATCCATAAAGAGCTCTGCGACAAACCCACAGCCAATATCATACTGAATGGGCAAAACTGGAAAATTCCTTTGAAAACTGGCACAAAGACAGGATGCCCACTCTCTCACCACTCCTATTCCAACGTGTTGGAGAGTTCTGGCGCTAGGGCAATCAGGCAGAGAAAAGAAATAAAGGGTATTCAGTTAGAAATGAAAGAATTCAAATTATCCCTGTTTGCAGATCACATGATTGTATATTTAGAAACCCCATCATCTCTCAGCCCAAAATCTCCTTAAGCTGATAAGCAACTTCAACAAAGTCTCAGGATACAAATCAGCATACAAAAATCACAAGCATTCTTATACTCAGTAACAGACAAACAGAGAGCCAAATCATGAATGAACTCCCATTACAATAGCTTCAAAGAGGAGGCGAAATACCTAGAAATCCAACTTACAGGGATGTAAAGGACCTCTTCAAGGAAGACTACAAACCACTGCTCAGTGAAATAAAGAGGACACAAATAAATGGAAGAACATACCATGTGCTCATGGATAGGAAGAATCAATATTGTATGAAAATGGCCATCTGGCCCAAAGATAATTTATAGACTCAATGCCATCCCCATTGGCTACCAATGAATTTCTTCACAGAATTGGAAAAAACTGCTTTTAAAGTTCATATATGGAACCAAAAGGACCCCACATTGCTGGGATCCTAAGTCAAAAGAACTAAGCTGGAGGCATCATGCTACCTGACTTCAAACTACACTACAAGGCTACAGTAACCAAAAGCAACATAGTGCTGAGTACCGAAACAGAGATATAGACCAATGGAACCAGAGACAGAGCCCTCAGAAAATAATACCACACATCCTGCACAGCCATCTGATCTTTGAGCCAAACCTAGGGAAACAGAAATGGGAAAGGATTCCCTATTTAATAAATGGTGCTGGGAAAATTGGCTAGCCATGAAGTAGAAAGCTGTAACTAGATCCTTTCATACTCTCCTTATATGAAAAGGAGAATTAATTCAAGATGGGATTAGAGACTTAAATGTTAGACCTAAAACCATAAAACCAGAGAAAACCTAGGTAATACCATTCAGGACATAGGTATGGGCAAGGACTTCATGTCTAAAACACAAAAGCAGCGGCAACAAAAGCCAAAATTGACAAATGGGATCTAATTAAACTAAAGAGCTTCTGCACAGTAAAAGAAACTACCATCAGAGTGAACAGGCTACAGAATGGCAGAGAAAATTTTGCAATCTACTCATCGACAAAGGGCTAATATCCAGAACCTACAAAAGGAACTCAAATTTACAAGAAAAAAAACAACCCCATCAAAAGTGGGCAAAGGATATGAACGAACCCCTTCTCAAAAGAAGACATTCATACGTAGACACATGAAAAATGCTCATCATCACTGGTCATCAGAGAAATGCAAATCAAAACCACAATGAGATACCATCTCACACCAGTTAGGCAGCATCATTAAAAAGTCAGAAACAACAAGTGTTGGAAGGATGTGGAGAAACGAACACTTTTACACTGTTAATTGGGACTGTAAACTAGTTCAACCATTGTGGAAAACAGTGTAAGCGTTCCTCAGGATCTAGAACTAGAAATACCATTTGACCCAGCCATCCTGCTGAGGGATACCTGGATTATAAATCATGCGCTACAAAGACACATGCTGCGTGTATGTTTATTGCCTTTATTCTAATAGCAAAGACTTGGAATCAACTTAAATGTCCATCAGTGACAGACTGGATTAAGAAAATGTGGCACATATACACCATGAGTCTATGCAGCCATAAAAAAAGGATGAGTCTTTGTGTCCTTTGTAGGAACATGGATGCAGCTGGGAAACCATCATTCTCAATAGCTATCCGAAGAACAGAAAACCAAATACCACATGTTCTCACTCATAGGTGGGAACTGAACAATGAGATCAGTTGGACACAGGAAGGGGAACATCATACACTGGGTCCTATTGTGGGGGGAGGGGGGAGGGATAGCATTAGGAGATATACCTAATGTAAATGACGAGTTAATGGGTGCAGCACACCAACATGGTGCATGTATACATATGTAACAAACCTGCACACTGTGCACATGTATCCTAGAACTTAAAGTATAACAAAAAAATAAAAAATAAAAAACTAAATAAAAATAAATAAAAAATAAAAAAAGAAATTGTGCTCTGTCATTCAGTGATAAATTTGAATATATTTTGCATTTAAAAACCCATGAGGGAATTTCCTTTATAATTCACTTATGAGGGGTAACTTGGTCACCCTGAGGGACTGGTATATTCCTTGCTGAACTTAAAAGTACTATGTGTATTAACATGTATATCATATTACACGTTACATTGGAGGTAAATACACACATGCGCATAAGAAATGCTCCACTCTCCTTATCTCTACCTTTGCAATCAGCAGACATAGACAACAACCTCCAAGTGTCTCCAGTGACCCTGAGGACCTGGAGAACCCTCACACAGCAGAGACTCTTGGTAGACTGTGGCTAACACTGGGTGTTGTTTACCCGTGTCTGCACCCACACAACTCCAGTTTAATTAAGGTATCCACTCCAGTACTGGCCTCAGATTATGATTATTCTAAGCCAAATGGCACATGACATTAGCCTGTCTCTAGAGTGAGCATGTGACCTAAGTAAGCTCTGTCAGTCTGCTTAAGGCAAAGGTTTCTCTATCTCCTGGCTGCCCCTCCTTCCTTTCTCCTCTTTTCTTCTCTTCCTCCTCCTCCTCCTCCTCTTTCTTATTCCTCCTCCTGACACCTGCTTCTCCAGCTCCTCTTACTCCTCCTCCTCCTCTTCCTTCTCCTTCTTCCTCCTCCCTGGCCTCCTCCTCCTCCTTCTTCTTCTTCTCCCTCTCTTTCTATCTCCTGCTCTCTCTTCTTCTTTCCCTCTCTTCTTCTCTCTCTTCTCTCTGTCTTTCTCCCTCTCTCTCTCTCTCTCTCTCAATCCCTCCCTCCATCCCCCATGTCCATGGAAGATTGTATGGATCTTGAAGGGACCAATTAGGGCAAAAAAATAAAACACCATAACATATAAGAAGAAAAAAGGTAAGAGAATCACAGGAAACAGCCAAATCTCTCGGTTCCATGCTCAAGACCCATCTTAATCCTGGCCTTCCTGTTCAATGGGATATTTTTGTTGTTGTTTTAGCCATGTCGAGTTTCTATTACAGTCACCAGCACTCTAACTGGTACACAGACCTGCAGTAAATGTCTCTCCCGGGAACTAATGCCATTGAAAGTTACTAAAAAAAAATAAAAAAGAAAATCCCCCAACCAAGGATCCTCTGCAGATCTCCTGGGACAGATTATTGCAATCTGTGTCTTTGTCTTAACCAATTCCTTATTCCTGCCCAGAGCTCACATGAACCATCTCCCAAGCCTGCCAGAAGAGCTATACTGATAGATTGTGTGCATATTAGGTATGAGTCCAAGGAACCAAAGTCATCCCTTCTAAACCAAAAATACCTCCTTCACTGACCTTGCTTTGGTGGTAAACACTCCCACCTAATACATCACTGGATGAAACTAATGAATGTTTCTGTGAAAAGAGCAATGTAAGAACTCTGTAGTCATGAGGAGGCAGCAAGAACTGTGGTATTTCCAACATCACATGATGATAGGCTGATGAGGTGGAAGCCAGCATGCTGGGGCAGGTGGGAAGGGCTTAAAGACTGAAAGGAAAGAGGAAAGGGGCGAAATTTGTATGACCTCTGTGTGAAGGACACACGTTCCAGGGTCAGAGTGGCAGCACAGAGAAAGCCGTGCTCACATGACCAGATGCACATCCGTCCAGTCCTGGGCCTGATGCTGTAACAGCAGCGAGAATTCACCCAGGACCTGTCCTCCATGGATCTGAAAATATGGAAGAGAGGAAAATATGGGAAAAGGCAAGTCCAGAGGATGCACTTTGACAAGGAGAATTTGGAGCTCCTAGGATTGGAGTCCCCATTATCAGGGCAGAGGCCTCAGGAAGGACAGAATGGCCATGAAACTTGGCCCCGGTGCAAGAGAAAGAGAGCTGGACTTAGATTCAGGAGATCTAGCTCTAAACTCTGGATCTGCCACTTAGTAGCTACATGATCTTGGACAAGTGTCCTTAACCAAGTGTTTAAAGCTTCAGTTTCCTCATCTATAAAAGCCATAGAGTTGTTGTGGGGATTTGATGAGCCTCCTTAGTGATTTCAGGCATAATATATAAATATAGCAGACTCAGTGAAAAGCCAGCCAAGACAGTGGGATGTATTTGGTCCATGTGCCAAGGTTGCTGCCCCCTCATCTAGTCACTCTCCTTCTGACATGTCCTCCAACTATCCTTTCCAGGCCTTATTAGTTGACCTTCATAGAACATCATCTCTCAGTGTTTTCTCCTTCTACCTTAGCTTTTGAATTACTATCACACTTAGCTTAGTCCCTTTATTAAAATTTGCTAAGAAAAAAAAAAAAACTATCCCCCAGTCAGGGATCTTCTGTAGATCTGCCAGGACAGATTCTTGCAATTTGCTTAGAAGGACAGATTCTTGCAAGTGCATAGACAGCACTCACTGCTTTCTAAGTTATTGTTTAAGAAATATAAATATAAATACAAATCTCATGCTAGACGATGAGCTCCCCGAGGGGGCATGATGCATGATGAGGCCCAGGTGGGATTTACCCAGCTTTACCCACGTGTTCTGCACGTGATAGGTTCTTGTTAATGACCTTGGACAATGGTAGGGCTCCAAAAGCTGTCCCCCTTTTGTTGGCTTCCAGAACCTGCCAGAGAGAAAACTGAAATTAAACTTTACTTGAGAGGTTGACTCTTATGCCAGAAGAAATAAGGAGCAATAGCAGGTATCAGAAAAAGTAGGAACTGATCCATGTTTGGAACCCTAAATAAGCAAATATCCAGAAGAGTAAAGCTATTCTTAAAAAGTTCAGATTTGCTTAGTTACCAAATGGTCATATCTCCAGCGACAAATATCCTAAACGTCTGTCTTATCTCCCACTGAGATCAAAACATCTTGGGGATGCGGTAAATCCAGTGATTTGGACACTGATATTGGAGCCGGTTTGAATCTTTACTTCTCACTAATTCTCACATGAAAATTATTTGACATCCCTGAATTAAAGGGTTTTTTAACCTGTAAAATGGTGATAATAAAAATACTTCCTTCACAGGATTCTTGTGAGGATTAAATAAAACAGAGCACGTAAAGTCCCCAGCACAGAGGCTGACCAAGAGGACATGCTAATCCATGTCAGGTGTCATGATTAGCATGACTGCTTCTATAATAGAGCCAGGCACCCAGCTTTCTAAGAAGCCTTTAATGTCCACCATTAGCACTGTTACCTTTCTCTCCCAGTTTCCTGCCTGCAAGATTTTCCTAGGAGTCACTGGGGGGTTCATGTTCACTTGTCTGCTAATGATATTGAATTTGCACATTATTGCCAGCCTCCCACTACACTCAGGTCAGCTGTGGAATTTATTAGTATCTCAGGCAGATGTGTTACTTCACTCACAGGAACTTCCTGAGTCAAAATCTGAATAAGCCTGAGGTCTTCTGACTCAAAGTTGATAACCCCTGTCACCTTTTCAGATCTCATTTCCTTAGGGTCAGTTCTGCATAGTTATTTCTTTTTTGATCAAATTACCAGCACATGGATCATAACACTTACCCAGCACTTTTCATCTCTAAAATGATGTAAAGGCCTTCAAGTCCATCTGTCTATTCAGTGAATTTTCCATCCTTAATCAAAACAAGTTTCAGGCACCAGCTTCAAAAGCTGATGCAGGCAAACCTGCCTCCCAGGGAGCAGGTGCATTACATGCATATTAATGTGCAATACTCAGAAGTAGAAGGCAGGGAGGAGACTTCAAAGACACAGAATGTGGAGTCAGAAGATAAAGATTCCCTGTAGAAATTCTGCCTTTGGTCAAGTTATTTAACCTCTGAGGCTCAGTTGCCTGTTATGTGAAATGGGGATAACAAATATACCTCGCTCATATCACAGGTGGTTTCAAGAATTAAGTGAGATAGGGGCTGAAAAGGATGATTTATAATATGATGTGGATGATATGCATTAATTATTACTTGTTAAAGGGACATTTTATTCAAATGTTGGGCCCCTATCAATAAATCCAGAGGTTTGCCTCTTCTACTTCTCAAACAAAATGTTCCAAAGATCTCTCTTCCGCTCCAAAGGAAAAGAGGAGAGAAAAATTCTTTTGTGGTGCATTCACTAAGCAGTCATAGTAATTGATTTTGATCACTTACTGAATTCCACACTATCTTAAGAGAACTGATATAATCCTCAGAGCAGCCCTATGAAACAGCTAATATTATTATCTCCATTTTACAGATGAAGGAACTGAGACATTTAATATCTTGCTCACATTTACTCAGTTAGAAGGGAAAGAGACTATTTTCTTAACTAGCAGTCCTCAATATCTGGTCCTGGAACCCCCAGGGAAGTTTGTGAAATCACAAACTATTTTCATCATAATACTAAAGCATTATTTGCCTCTTTCCTCTCGCATTTTCTCACAACTATCCAGTAGTGTTATTCAGAGCCTAAATGACATGTGATATTACAATAGATTGAATGCAGAAATGCATAGGAAAATCCTGCTGTCTTCTATTAAACCATAAGAAATTTGCAAAAATGTACAACAATGCCACATTTTCACCATATTTTTTGTTTTAGAAAATATATTTTTATTTACAATGTTACTAATTTAACATGCAAGGCATTCTTACTGTTATTTTAATGAATTAATAAATACTTTTTTGAATGCTCAGTTTTAATTTTTAATACGGTAAATATCAATAGCTATAGCAAACGTAAACGAAAGTGCTTAGGGATCCTCAATCATTCTTAAGGATTTAAAGTGGCCCTAACACCTAAATCTTTGGGAATTGCTACCCTTAACTAAATACAACAACCATTTTATTATTCCTGGTTTTTGACAAATAAGCTAAAAATAATTATAATCAAGAAGTTATAATACAATAATAAACTACAACTAATAATACAGATGGTTAATTGCTAACCACCCACAACAGCTATATTATTATTTCTAGTTTCTAATGAAGAAATTGAGGCTTAGAGAGATTAAGTGGATTGTTCAAGATCACACAGCTCACAATAAAAGTTTTCAAGAATTAAGAGTACACCAACTCTATCACTGACTCACATTCTCATTTGTTTTAATTTATTGTGACATTTCCTTCCTTTTGTGCCACCAGACACTTCTGCTGATATAAAACTCAGCAACTAAATTGTGTCTGAGTTTAAAAAACCACAGCAACTAGACTTCACAGAGGTCTTACGATTTGCTTGTAAACCTCTCCTTATGATTTGCTTCTAAACCTCTCCTTGTTTGAGATCTAGATAATATTAGAAGTTGTCCATGTTGATCTTGGCTCTTCTCTCTCCCACCAAGTTTCTTACAAGATGAAGATCAAATGCCATTCTGATAGTGAACCTTACTTTTTGGCACTGCAGCATATGAGCAACACTGTCTAGCCTAGCCTTTCCTCAACATCCATTTCCCTGTTATTTGAGCCCCAATTTGTTCAGGAGTCCAAGGAAATTTATCACTGGTCTAAATCAGTCATGACAATCTTGTTTAACTTCATGAGTGGTTAGTCCATAGGAAGTCATGTGACCCAGTCTTGGCCAATAACATGGAAAGCCACTGGGTTGAACTTCCAATAAACCACTGCTTTCAGAGGAAAAAAAATAGATTCAAGGCATAACGTTTTTCCTACTTGGAATACAACCGTGATGTCTAGTGTCTGGAGGTTTGCAGTTTTCTGGAAACAATGAGGTTACCAAGATGAGAAAAGCAACAAAAAGAATATAGTAATCTCTGCATTACTGAGCTATTGAATCAGAGCCATCAATTGCTTACCTCCAGACACTTTTATGAGACAAATAAACCTCCTATTTCTTTAAGTTACTGTCATTCTTTTACTTGGAGCCAAATGTGCTACCAACTGATACAGAGAGGTTTTCTACATTGTACATTGTGGGTACATTTCCATGAACAGGCAGGACTCTCATTGCCAATAAAAATAGATCCAGAAATTACAGACAGAGTGATCAGCAGACAGGGACTTTAAAGTAGCTAATACAAATATATTCTAGAATGTACAAGAAAACATAAAAATGATAAAGAGAGAAATTAAAGAAATAAAAACAAAACTAAGAGGCCTTCTAGAGCTGAAAAATTCAATACCTGAAATAAAATTTTTACTGCATAGGACCAATAACAGATTAGACATTACAGAGAAAGGAAAAAAAATCAGTGTAATCTGAGAATGTAGCAATAGGAACTATCCAAACTTAAGCATAAAAAGAAAAGAGACAGAAAAAAATTAACAGAACCCTCATAACATGTAGAAGAGTTTTAAGTAGTTTAGTATAAACATAACTGGAATCAGAAAAAAAGAAGGGGCAGAAATATGTATTCTAAGAAATAATGCCTGAAATTTTATTCAGATTTTGTAAAAACCATAAACACAGTCAAAAAATTCAATAAGCACAAAGCAAAATTTTAAAAAAATAAAATGAAAATTATACCAAAGCACATCATAATCAAATTCCTACAAACCAGTGATAAAGAGAAAAATCTTAAAAGAAGCCATATAAAATTGGTCATACAAAATTGGTACATTACATTCAGAAAACCAAAGATAAGAATTACTATCAATTTTAGATCACAAACAATGTAAGACAAGAAACAACAAAGCATCTTCAAAGTGCTGAGAAAAGACGTCATTCTATCTCCAGTGAAAACGTCTTTCAAAAGCTAAGAGTAATTTAAAATGTTTTTAGATAAGCAAAAACTAAAAGAATTTACTTGTAAAGAGATCTCAACTACAAGAAATGTTAAAGGAAGTTTTTTGGAGAGAAGAAAATGATACCATATGGAAACTTGGATCTGCTCAAAAGAATTTAGAACCATTTAAATGATAACTATTTATATAAAGGGAAAAAGTTTTTCCTTGTGTTTCAATTCTTTAAAAGAAAATTGCTTTCTTAAAAAAATGTAAAGAACAATGTATCATAGAGTTTATAACATGTAGAAGTAAATTGCATTACAACAATAATAGAAAACCTTGGGGTGAACAGAAGAGTCTGACATTATAAAAGTAAGAGGATATAAAATCATAAATAATGCAAACACTAATAATAAGAAAACTGGAGTGGCTATATTAATGTTAGATAAAGTAGACTTTAGGACAAGAAATATTACTGATTTTTGTGATAAACCAGAACATTTTATAAAAGCAAAAGAGTCGATGTATTAAGAAGAGCAACAATACTAACTGAATAGACATGTAGTAATAGGCATCAAAATACATGAAGTGAAAATTGATAAGACTGAAAAGGGAAATGGACAAATTCCCAATTATACTTGGAGATTTCAACACTCCTCTTCTAGTAGTTGATAAATTAGACAGAATAGGATCAAAGAAGACTTAAACAACACTTACCTTCAACCTGATCAAATTGATATCTATAGTACAAATAACTAAACAACAGAATATAGATACTTTTCAAGAGCACATGGAAAATTCGCTAAGATATGCCATATACTAACCCAAAACCGGGTCATAAAACAAGTCTTAATACATTTCACAAACAGAAAGATATCCAAAAAATAATTAAAATACCTGGTAAATACTCATTTCAAATAGCCCATTTTTCAAAGATAAATTGACAAAAGAAGTTAGAAAATAATTTGAAATGAATGAAACACATCATATCAAAATGTATTAGATGAAAATAAAGTAGCAATTAGAAAAAAATTTTTTTAAATTATACTTTAAGTTCTAGGGTACATGTGCACAACGTGCAGGTTTATTACATATGTATACATGTGCCATGTTGGTGTGCTGCACCCATCACACACCGGGTCCTATTGTGGGGAGGGGATAGGTGGGAGGGAGAGCATTAGGAGATACACCTAATGTAGAAGAAATTTTATAGCATTAAATGCTTCTCTTGCCAAGTTTTTGATGTCCTAATTAGTTAGTTATCAGAGATTCCACCATAAGAGGCAAAAAAAAAAACTGAAACCCAAAGCACAATGAAAGCAAGAAAAACAAAAGTGTAAATCAATGAAATGAAAAGCAAGCTAACAATGGAGAAAAATCAATGAAACCATAAGTTGCTTGTTTAAAAAGATCAATACAAATGATGGATCTCTGGCTAGACTGGTCAAAAACAAAGAGACAAAGATTTCTAATATCAAAAGCAAAATAGGATGTCACTGAACGTTCTCTGTACATTAAGTAGACAATAATAAAATGTTATGAGCAACATATGACAAATGTGAGAACGTGGGTGAAATGAATACTTTATCAAAAGACCAAACTTTACACAAAAAATTTACCAAACCTGAAACAAGAGAAAAGAGAAAATCAAAATAGCTATATATCTCTTCAAGGCATTGAGCTTTCAGTTAAAAGCATTCCCAGGGAGGAGGAGAACCCTCCAGACTGAGATGACGTGACTGGTGAACTCTATCAAATTTCTAGAAAAGAAATGCCAATCTTACACAGATACTTTTAGAAAATAAAGGAGTGCAGGGCACATCCCAGTTCATTTTATGAGGCTAATGTTACTCTGACACTATGAAACTACCATTTCATGAACAGAGATGGGGCAATCCTTTTTAAAATATGGGCATTTGGAATCTAACAATAATCAGAAAAGATAACTCAATATGAACAAGTGGGATTTATATTTTGAATGCAGGGTAGGTATAGCACTCAAAAATCAATAAATGTAATTTATCATATAAACAGAATAAAGGAGAAAACCATAATAAAGAAGAAACTCAGTAGATGTAGAAAAGACACAAATAGGTTGAATGTTAAAAATGGGGGAAAAAAAGATATTCCATGCAAGCTGTAACCAAAAGGCAGTTAGAGTCACTATACTAAAATCAGACAAAATAGACGTTCAAACAAAAATTGTTGTTAGAAACAAAGGACATTTTATAATAAAAAAAAAAAGGTTAGGTCATGAGGAAGACATAACAATTGTATATGAACCTATCTAGAGAGCTCCAAAATATATGAAAATAAAAAATAACAGAATTAAAGAGAGAAATAGACAATT
The DNA here is from genome assembly GCF_008728515.1 of Papio anubis. NCBI lineage: Eukaryota > Metazoa > Chordata > Mammalia > Primates > Cercopithecidae > Papio > Papio anubis. The sequence continues at coordinate 172,910,576 of NC_044978.1, forward strand.
CAACAGTAACAGGTAACAACTTTAATACCTCACTTTCAATAATGGACAGAACAGGACAGGCAGAAGATCAACAATGAGATAGGAGATTTGAACAACTCTAATTACATTTGTTAAACTAAATAAGCAGCAAGTCATTGACTCAAGGCTATCTCCCTACTTTGAGTTATAATGTAGCACAACCTAACATATTATATAAACAAACTGAAACCAGACTTAATAACTGAGTTTCAGCCATCACAAACAACCAAACTTCAGCAAATCAGTCAACTGATCACACCATGCCCAAATAAGGCAGATGTCGAGATGTAGCCAATTAAGTGATCTTTCTACTTTGCTTCCATGTTTAGCCTATAAAATCTCACTGCTCAGGTTGTTAGGCAGAGTTTTCTGAACCTCTTCTTGTTGTGAGTGCTGCCTAATTCATGAATTATTCTTTGCTCAAAAAACTCTGCTAAATTTATCTAAAGTTTTTTCTTTTAACAGACATCTATAGAATGATCCACCCAACAACAGCAGAATACATATTCCTCTCTTATTCTTCTCAAGTGCACAATGAAACCTCTCCAAGATAGACCATATGTCTGTCTATAAAAACAATAAACTTTAAAAGATTGAAATTATACAAAACATGTGCCCTGACCACAATAAAATAAAATTAGAAATAAAACACATAATAAAACCTGGGAAATTCACAAATATATGAAAATTAATTAACACATTCCTAAATAACCAATTGATCAAAGAAGAAATTATAAGACATATTCTCTAAGAGAATATATAGAGATGAATGTAAACAAAAATTCAACATACCAAAACTTGTGGTATGCAGCTAATGCACTGCTTAGAGAGAAGTGTATAGCTGTAATCATCTATATTTTAAAAAGAAGAATAAGAAATATTTCAAATGAGTAAGTAACTTAACTTTTCATCTTAAGAAATAAAGAAGAGCAAACTGAAACCTAAGCAAGTAGGGGAAAGGAATAATAAAGACTGGAAAATATAGAAATAAAATTAAAAATAGGAAAACGATAGAAAAAAATCAAAAGCCCTTTCTTTAGAGAGACCAACAAACTTGACAAACCTTTAATTAGACTAACAAAGTGAGAGAGAGAACTCAAATTTCTCATAACAGAAATGAAAGATAGGACATCACTACTTACCTTATAGGAATTTAAAAAATTATAAAAGGATACTATAAACAGCTATGCCAACAAGTTTGAACCAAGATGAAAATGGACAAAATCCTAGCAAGATAAAAGTCACTGGAACGGACTCAAGAAATAGAAAAACTTAATAGACCTATAATAAATGATGTCATTATTTTAAAACTTTCTACAAAAAGAAAAATTTCAGACCCAGATTCTTCACTGATGAATTTTACAAATGTTTAAAGATGAATTAATACCAATCTTCAATATTTCACAAACTCTTCAAAAAATTAGAAATAAAAAACAAATTTTCTTACTTATTTCATGGGACCATTCTTACCCTAATACCATATCTAAATAGAGATATTTCAAGAATATGGAAATATGGCCTCATATCACTTATAAATATAGATGAAAAATTATTTTAAAAGCTAGCAAACTTACTTCAACAACATAGAATTATACATCCTTTCATGATGTAAAAAAGATCTAGTTTGTTAAATTAGAAATAGAGGAAAATGTCCTCAACCTCATACAGAGCACCTACAACCAACCCACAGCTAACATGACACTCAATGGTGAAAAACTGAAAGCTTTCACTCACAAGATCAGGAAAAACACAAAGATATCCACTCTTGCCACATTTATGTCAGCATTGTACTGGAACAATTAGGCAAGAGGAATTAGGAAAGACATAGAAATAAAAGGCAACCAGATTGAAAAGAAAAAAAGAATTAAAACTATATCTATTCACAGGTGATATATTTACTTATATAGAAAATTGTGGCCTGGCGCGGTGGCTCATGTCTGTAATCCCAGCACTTTGAGAGGCTGAGGCAGGAAGATCGCTTGAGTCTAGAAGTTCAAGACTAGCCTGGGAAACATAGTGAGACCTTGTCTCCACAAAAAAAATAAACTTAGCTGGGTGTGGTAGTGCACACTTGTAGTTCCAGCTACTCAGGGAACGGAGGTGAGAGGATTGCTTGAGTCCAGGAGGTTGAAATTGCAGTGAGCCACTCCAGCCTGGGCAACAGAGCGAGACCCTGTCTCATAAATAAATAAATAATAAAAAATTTAAAATAGAAAATTGTGAGGAATTCACTAAAAAACATTTAACAAATGAGTTCAGCTAGGTTGTGCGATATAAACCATGTGTTGACCAGGCCTGTGGTGCCTAGAAATATTCTGTAACCTCAGGCGATGCCTCTACATCCTCATCAGTGAAACCGGATTGATCTTGCCTGCTTCCTTGGCTTTGATGGATGCAACAAAAGAATATATGCAGAAGTCCCTGATGCAGTGCCTGATGCACGATAAATGCTCAAAAATGTTAGTTTCTTCCTTCCTTCATTATTTAGCTGACTATTTTGCTAATTACAGATGGTGGTTACAAACAACATGTTTGTGATATGCAAAAATCCTAGCACAGTTGGATTATCTGACATTTATACATCAAGACAAACTAAGCTAATCTAAATGAGTTGGTCTCATCACGTCTAGCTGAACTGGATGGCAGCGTATATTCCATGGTCAGGCCTGTTTTTCCTTCCCTCCTACCACCTCTGTGTAGCCCTCACCACACTCCATTTCTGGACTCAATCCTACCTGAGGATTACACACTTTCAGTCCCTTCAGTTAAGAAGAATGGGGTAAAGAGAGAGGGAAAAAATTAAAGTAAGAAGAAGGAAAGTTTAGACTTCCCACCTGCTCCCTGTTAAGTTATACTCATTACACTCTATGCCCTAGGAGAATCAGGCTTCTTCTTTTCACTATATCTCCTCTTCCTTAACAAAAAAGGAAAAAAATGAAGAAGGAAAAAAGGGAGGGAAACAAGGAGGGAGGGAAGGAGAGAAACCCTGTTTTAAAGAGAAGTCTCCATGACATAGTCGAAAAAGAAAATGGAGTTTCAAGCTCACACAAAGGGGTCAGAAGGCAAGAAGATGGCACTGTTGGGAGAAGGGAGAAGAACTATAGGTATAACTATCATTGATCTCTTCCCTCTGTTTTCTCCAATTGCTTCCAGACCCTAGGTGTTCTTAAGTTTCCTTTACTAACTAGCGTGCAAAGGCTGGTGCAGGACGAGAGGGTGGCAGGGACAGGAGAAGACATAGGATACTGTTGAGGCTGACCTCTCCTCAAGTCTTACCTTTGAGGGGCACAGCTGCCTCACCAATCTCAAATGGCCAACTCATCTCACAAAGAGGTTTGGGACCAAAGCCCAAACTAGTAATGATTGTGTGTTTTACTGGGATGTTCTCTGTTGTGGATTCAATGGTGTCCCCTCAAAAATATTGATGCTCTAACCCACAGTGCCTGTGAATGTGACCTGATTTGGAAATAGGGTTTTACAGATGATCATGCTACAATGAAATCATTAGGGCGGACCCAAATCCAGTATGATTGGTGTCCTTATAAAAAGTGGAAAGTTAGACACAGTAATGGAGGTGCACACAGGGAGAATGCATGTGAGGATGAAGGCAGAGATCAGGATGACGCATCTATAAGCCAAGAAATGCCAAAGATTGCCAGAAAACCACCAGTAGCTAAGAGAGGAATCTGGAACAGATTCCCATAGCCCTCGGAAGGAACTAATGCTGCTGACACCTTGATTCGCGATTTCCAATCTCCAGAACAGAGAAACAATCAGTGTATGTTGTATAAGCCCTGCACTGTGTGGTACTTTGTTACAACAGCCAAAGCAAATGAATACAGCCTCCATGGTAGGCAATGGGACAAGGATTCAGCATTCAGGATCCTACCTGTGTCTTCTTCAGGAGGTATATCAACCAATATCCCTCTCTCAGCTCCAGTAGTTGTAACCAGGGACCTCTTTCTCTTCTCCGCTGGCTCTGCCCCTGGGAGGATGGTTGAAATAATATTGTGTTCCTCCCTGTCCCTTATCCCTTAAATTGGGACAGATCTCCCAGACTCCACCCCAGAGGCATGCCCTGCTCAGAGTGGTACAGACCTCATTGGTTCAAATCCTGAGTTCTGGGATCAGACAGGCCTGAATCCTTACCTTGGCCCATCTACATTCCAGCCAAATGACTTTGAACAGGTAACTCAACCCCACTCTACCTCCATTTCCAGAATGGTAGAAACTGTTGCATGGGTTTGTTCTGACGCTGCACAGCCCCGTATCTGGCTCTTAGCCCCGTATCTGTGCTCATTAAATGTTTGTCTAACAAATGTCTCTACAGGCAGTGACTTGACTCTTCTGCTCAACCACTTCTGATTCCTTCCCCATGCTCTCATTTCCCCTATTCAAGGGTTGGCTCAATCTCTGGTTTTAGGATCTGCTTTTGTCTTTTTTTTTTCTTTTTTTTTTTTTTTTGAGACAGAGTCTCGCTCTGTCACCCAGTCTAGAGTGCAATGACATGATCCCGGCTTGCTGCAACCTCCACCTCCTAGGTTCAAGTGATTCTCCTGCCTCAGCCTCCTGAGTAGCTGGTACTACAAGCATATGCCACCACAACCAGCTGATTTTTGTATTTTTAGTAGAGACGGGGTTTCAGCATGTGGGCCAGGATGGTCTCAATCTCCTGACCTCATGATCCACCTGCCTCGGCCTCCCAAAGTGCTGGGATTACAGGCATAAGCCACCACGTCTGGCCTGCTTTTGGTACTTTTCTGGAGAAAAATCTTTACCCTGCTCCTCTGAGTTTCAGTTTTTCCTTCCACACTGTTCCTCCCTTCTTGCTCTTTCTCCTGTAGTCCAGCCCCACCCCAAAAACTCTGCCTGCTGGGCCTACCCAGGGTCTCTCTTCCAAAATCCCAAGGAAGAGATACTGGTAATGCAGATAAACCACTCAAACCTACTCTGCAAAGCTTAATCACCATGGAGAACGCCTTCAAGAATGTTATGTAAGTGTTGTCTGTAGAGGTAGGCCCTGAAAATGAAAGGGTGAATGGATGCACTAGCTGGTAGGCTTGTAGCAAATAGAACATATAATCAATTTTGCTACTCAAGCTAAGGTTCTGAACTTCTGATGCTGGTCAGAACAAAACAAGCCTTGGATCACAGTGTTCCAATTGTCATGCCCTGGCAAGCACAATGCGGAGATGTAATTGTGCATCCGGCATGCTTTGATGGGTTGGAGGCCGCACCTCCCTCAAACACACAAGGGGCCTTGTCAGAACAGATAACCGACCGACTCCCACAGACTGCGGCTGTATGAGTCACCTTGCAGAAATCAAGACCCCAGCTGCTGAGATGAACAACTTTAAAGCTGAAAGTTTGCTGGAGACAATTTTGTGCACAGCAGGGAGAATTTCTACTGGCTTCAGCTCTGCTCATGCAGAGCAGCAAGCCAGTGCCTAGCATGAGCCTGCCTGCAATGGCAGTTCCCAGTTGGGAGTCACTCTGCCCCCCACCCCAGGGACATAAAGAAATGTCTGGAGACATGTTTGTTTGTCACAAACAGGGAAGGAAGTGTTACTGGCATCTCGTGGGTAGAGGCCAGTGATGCTGCTAACAGTCCCATAATGCACAGAATAGCCCTGCAGAACAAAGAATTATCCAGCCTAAAATGTTGAAACTTCTGTAGTCAAGTAATTCTAACCTATCAGGAAGAATCAGGATTTTTTTTCCCTGACTGGTGGGAGGCATAGTGCTCCTCTCTATCCATAAACTGGTCCCAGTTTGGTAGAGCAGCCTCATGAATGATGAATACATTTGGTTGAGAGAATGGACTTCTGAGTTCTAAACCAAGCTACCCCACTTAGCAGCTTGGGCAAGATACTTCATTCTCTGTGCTTCCTTTTCCCCATCTATAGAATGGGGATAATATAATAATGAAACTTATCTTGCAGAGTTGGTTAAGGACTAAATGAACTACAAGTAATAATGCATATAAAGTGTTTCATAAGTACCTAGCACTTAAGGAATATTAACTATGATTCTGCTTAATCACTCCTTTATTTTATTTATTGTTATTTTGAAGGGGACTCCTGGTTTTTACCTTTCCCTGGCTAAGATGGCCTCCTCGCTTTCACTGTTCCACCTGTGATCTTTCTTCTCTTCCCTCAAAGTTTGATTTAAACATCATTTCCTCCAGTTACCCTCAGACCTGCAAGTAGGGATCACTCAGTCCTGCTGTGAGCTCCTAGCATATTATTTGCTGCTGGGTCACCTAAGTACCTAGTTGGTCTGCCAGCTCCTAAATGGCAGAGACCACATCTTACCACCTGTGTGCTCTCATTAAGGCCACAGTGAACATTCCTTAAATTAAACTTTACTCTGCCTTTATCTTATGTCCCCTGCCTGTTTGAAAGTGCTTGCTAAATGAATAATGAGCTCTCCAACATACTATGGTCATCTGCAGCAGCAAATGTCTATTAGAGGTTGATTATGGGTCCAAGAATCTGAAAGACTTTCTATATGATGGAATTAGGGGGATAGAATTCCAATGTAGATACTCTGGTGAGGAGAAATAAAGATCCTTCCCCTCATTAAGACCCAAGAGACAGAAATACTACCACCAGTTGGTGGTCACCGAGGATCCGTATTTGTTAGGCATTGTATGAACCTTCTCCATGAACTATCTTCTTGGTGTCTCAAAACAATCTTTTGAAAGAGGTACCAAAATTATCCCCATTGTTATAATTACTTGCCCAGTGTCACACAGCAAAGATAACTTTCCAGGTTGGTCCATCTTACCCAACATCTGTGCTTCTAGTCACTCTATTGTACGATCTCTCAAACGGCAAGTCAATTGACATCATCAAAAGGAAGGTACAAAAATCCAGTGACACATTCGTAAAACTCTTTAGACCCACAATTGGAAATGCCAGTTGGATGGTCTTTTAATTTTTCTGTTTCTGTAATAACAGAAGTCATTCTTCAAAAACAAAACAAAACAAAACAAAACCAACCTTAGAAACAAGTCTGCTTTGTAAAACAGATAATACAGAACTATTGAGGTTGAAGAAGGTTGGGTGAGCTGTAGAACTTCACCCACTTGTCACTCCCTTCCCACCCAGGTGCCCTTAAAGGCACTCTGAGGCACCAGCTGATTACACCTTCATACTCTGCAGATGTGAAAAGAAGGGCCTGGAAAGAGGAAATCATTTGCTAGAGCTCACTCAGCTCAAAAGCGGCAGGGCCAGGAATCCTAAGTCCCCTGGCTCCGAAGCCAAAGCTCTTTTGACAGTATTTTGATGTCTCATTTGTGACAACTAGGCTATCTTCCTAAGAAGTGCAGAAGTATAAAATAAAGTCAACAAAATCCACAGAGAATTACTATACTTCATCTGATCTAGGATGATATCAGTTACAAGATTCACCCCAATTTGTGATGTTAAAAATTCTAGACTTAAGAATCAATACAATGAAATGTGTCAAGAGTGTTTATTCCTCCGTCATTTGGTGAAAGGCACTTCTGTTGATTCTCCTTTTGTCCTTCACCATTCTAAGACATTGGTTCCAATCTTTGTTCTTGGATTAAAGTTTCCTTTGGAGTCTGGTGAAAGTTATGGAAACTCTAGCTAGAAAAATGCACATTGCATTGACATGGTGTGGGATACAGTCTGACAGTCTCCTGAAGCCATTCCACAGAAATTATACATTTCATATATTCATGGTAAGACATAATTCCCATCTGAAGAGTTCAAATGTTTCCCACTTATGCTGTTTCTATGGAAAAGGAAAAAAAAATCTGCTATCCATCTTACAAACACAAAATTAACCTCTGTGCTACAGGATGGAACTTTAGGGTGAAAGAGCAAAGGAGCCAAAGTTACCTTCTGGCCAAGCTAACAGTTACACGACCCCCACTGTCATTGTCTTAGGCAAGGATCAATTTTTTTAAAGTTCTTAAATTTTTGAAATGAGAAATCCTAAATATCAAAAGCAAAATGAAGCAAGTGAAGCTAATTGTGTTTGGAGTTAGTACTTAACCACTCAAAGAAAAGAAGTATTTCCATTGACTTCTGGAGCACAGTAATTTGACAGCACATCACTCTGTGAACAAAAATAGCAACTAGAAAGGAAATGTAAACTCTTTTCAGTAATTATATTTTCAGTTTAATATTGACATCGTTATTTCAAACTATAAGCCTTCAGCAAAGTGTTATTGGAGATTTTCATTGCCTGGGTTTCTGTTAGCTTTAAAGTAGAGAACAATGGAAGGTAGTCTTATGAGTTGGGAAAAGAGAATGAGTGTTCTAAATCTATATCTATCTCCCAACCATCTTTGTCTGTGTCTAGGCAATTACTCAAGAGCAAACATGCTGTATCACAAGAATTATTAATTTTATCCTAAAGTAAACAGACTCATCTCCAATGATAAAAGAAATTATCTACCCACATAACTTGACCTATATCTTTTTAAAAAATGTATCCTTGGTTTGACTATTGTGTGATCAATTTGTCCAGGCTTGCCTGGTACTTGTCTGTTTTTAGCTGGAAATCCAGTGTCCTAAAAGAAGCCTAATTTCTGGGCAAACAGGGATGGTTGGTCACTGATGTGGTTTGGCTGTGGCCCCATACAAATCTCAATTTGAATTGTATCTCCCAGAATTCCCACATATTGTAGGAGGGACCCAGGGGGAGGTAATGGAATCATGGGGGCTGGTCTTTCCTGTACTACTCTTGTGATAGTGACTAAGTCTCATGAGATCTGACGGGTTTATCAGGGCTTTCTGCTTTTGCTTCTTCCTAATTTTCTCTTGCTGCCACCATGTAAGAAGTGCCTTTTGCCTCCCATCATGATTCTGAGGCCTCCCCAGTCATGTGAAACTGTAAGTCCAATTAAACCTCTTTTTCTTCCCAGTCTTGGATATGTCTTTATCAGCAGCACGAAAATGGACTAATACAGTAAATTGGTACCAGTAGAGTGGGCCATTGCTGAAGATACCTGAAGATGTGGAAGCAACTTTGGAACTGGGTAACAGGCAGAGGTTGGAAGAGTCTGGGGGGCTCAGAAGAAGACAGGAAAATGCGGAAAACTTTGGAACCTCCTAGAGACTTGTTGAATCACTTTCCCCAAAATGCTGATAGTGATATGAACAATAAGGTCCAGGCTGAGGTGGTCTCAGATGGAGATGAGGCACTTGTTGGGAACTGGAGCAAAAGTGACTCTTGTTATGTTGTAGCAAAGAGACTGGCAGCATTTTGCTCCTTCTTTAGAGATTTGTGGAACTTTGAACTTGAGAGAGATGATTTAGGGTATCTGGCAGAAAAAATTTCTAAGCAGCAAAGCATTCAAAAGGTGACTTGGGTGCTGTTAAAGGCATTCCATTTTAAAAGGGAAACAGAGCATAAAAGTTCAGAAGAATTTCAGCCTGATGATGCAGTAGAAAAGAAAAACCCATTTTTTAGGAAAAATTCAAGCCAGCTGCAGAAATTTGCATAAGTAGCAAAGAGTCTAAGGTTAATCCCCAAGACCATGAGGAAAATGTCTCCAGGCCATGTCAGAGACCTCCATGGCAGACCCTCCCATCACAGGCCAAGAAGCCCAGGAAGGAAAAGTGATTGTGTGGGATGGTCCCAGGGTCCTGCACATGCTATGTGCAGCCTAGGGACTTGGTGCCCTGTGTCCCAGCCACTCCAGCTGTAGCTGAAAGGGGCCAAGGTACAGCTCCAGCTGTGACTTTAGAGGATGGAAGCCCCAAGCCTTGGCAGCTTCCATGTGGTGTTGAGCATGCAGATGTACCAAAGTAAAAAACTGAGGTTTGGGAACTTCTGCCTAGATTTCAGAAGATGTATGGAAATGCCTGGATGCCCAAGCAAAAGTTTACTGCAGGGATGGGGCCCTCATGGAGAACCTTTGCTAGGGCAGTGCAGATGGGAAATGTCGGGTTGGAGCCCCCAAACAGAGTCCTTACTGTGGTACCACCTACTGGAGCTGTGAAAAGGAAGCCACTGTTCTACAGACCCTCAGAATGGTAGATCCACGGACAACTTGCACCATGCACCTGGAAAAGCCACAGACATGCAACACCAGTCTCTGAAAGCAGCCAGGAAGGAGGCTTTGTACTCTGCAAAGCCACAGAGGCAGAGGTGCCCGAGACCATGGGAACCCACCTCTTACATCAGTAAGACCTAAATGTGGGAACTGGAGTCAAAGGAGATCATTTTGGAGCTTTAAAATTCAACTGCCCTGCTGGATTTTGGACTTGCATGGGCCCTGTAACCCCTTTGTTTTGGCCAATTTCTCCCATTTGGAATGGCTGTATCTACCCAATACCTGTACCCCCATTGTATCTAGGAAGTAACTAACTTGCTTTTGATTTTACAGGCTCCTAGGCAGAAGGCACTTGCCTTGTCTCAGATAAGACTTTGGACTGTAGACTTTTGAGTTAATGCTGAAATGAATTAAGACTATGGGGAACTGTTGGGAAGGCATGATTGGTTTTGATATGTGAGGACATGAGATTTGTGGGTGGCAAGGGACAAAATGGTATGGTTTGGTTGTGCACCCCCACCAAATCTCAACTTGAATTTTATCTCCCAGAATTCCCACATGTTGTGGGAGGGGCCCAGGGTGAGGTAATTGAATCATGACGGCCAGTCTTTCCCGTGCTATTCTCGTGATAGTGACTAAGTCTCATGAGACCTGACAGGGTTATCAGGGGTTTCTGCCCTTGCTTCTTCCTCATTTTCCCTTGCATGTAAGAAGTACCTTTCACTGCCTGCCATGATTCTGAGGCCTCCCCAGCCCTGTGGAACTGTAAGTTCAATTAAACCTCATTTTCTTCCCAGTCTTGGGTATATCTTTATCAGCAGCATGAAAACGGACTAATACAGTCACCCTATCATGCAAATAATTTATTCATCTTTCCCTGGGCTGATACTCTTTTTAAAACCTCCCATATTAACTGAGGATAGTTCTTGCCAACCCCTCTGGAAAAGATGGCACCATGCCACAATGCCTCTTTTCCAATTTTTGTATTTCACTTTTGATAGAAGGCATGGCAGAGACTTGGGAATGGGGTAGGATGGGGACTTTAAATTTACCCCACCATATGTGCCTTCCCTAGTACCTTATATTCTGTACTTTTCTTAAAATTATTTGCCTTCCCAAATAAGTCATACCTCCAAGACATATTCTACTGGCTACATGGAAGGAAAGGAAAGAAAATGAACAATTTTCAAACCCAGTTGAGTGAGCATCTGGGGCAAAGAACATAGGCTCTGAAGGCATGGGGTTGATATTTGTGTTAGTGTATTTGAGGGCAGGGCAAGACCTGGAATAAAGCTGGAAGCTGGACTCTTGGGGAGAAAAAAAAACAAAACAGGGACAGCATTCAAGGGCAAAACAGAAAATAAAATCAGACAGCAGCAGAACCTGGAGGAAGAGGACATGACTAGCAAATGGAGGCAAGATTGGCACTCAGGAGCAAGAGGGTTCAAGGAGAAGCTTGGAAAGCAGGATGTGGAGAAATTCCATGGAAAGACAGTATGGCCACTACTGTTCTTCTGTTTGGTTTTAAAATTTTTATTAGGGAAATTACAGACATATATAAGAGCAGAGGGAATAATATAATAAAATCCTATGTATCCATTTTCAACTTTGAACAATTATTAATTCATGATGACTCTTGCTTCATTCATATGCCCCCATTTCTCCATTCCAGATTACTTTGAGACACATTCTAGATATATTATTTCATTTATTATTTCAGTATTTCTCTCTCAAAGATACACACTTTTTAAAAGTATATTCATAATATCATTATGTCAAAAAAAAATACTAACTGACATGGTTTGGTTGTGTCTCCACTCAAATCTCATCTTGAATTGTAGCTCCCATAATTCCTACTTGTCGTGGGAAGGACCCAGGGAGAGGTTATTGAATCATAAGGGTGAGTTTTTCCCATGCTGTTCTCATGATAATGAATAAGCTTCGTGAGATCTGATGGTTTGAGAAAATGGAGTTCCCCTGCCCATACTGTCTTGTTTGCTGCCATGTAAGACGTGACTTTGCTCCTCATGCAACTTCAGCCATGATTGTGAGGCCTCCCCAGCCATGGGGAACTGTGAGCCAGTTAAACCTCTTTCTTTTCTAAATTATCCAGTCTTGAGTATGCCATTATTAGCAGCCAGAGAACATACTAATACAGTAAATTGGTACCGAGAGTGGGATGCTGCTGTAAAGATACCTCAAAATGTGGAAGTGACTTTGGAACTGGGTAACAGTCAGAGGTTGGAACAGTCTGGAAGACTTAGAAGAAAATAGTAAAATGTGGGAAAATTTGGAGCTTCTTAGAGACTTGGAGGGCTCAGAAGACAAGAAGATGTGGGAAAGTTTGAAAATTTCTAGAAACTTGTTGAATGAATTTGACCAAAATACTGATAGTGATATTGATAATAAAATTCAGGCTGAGCTGATTTCAGATGGAGATAAGGAATTTGTTGGGAACTAGAATAAAGTTCACTCTTGCTATGCAAAGAGACTGGCAGCATTTTGCCCCTGCCATAGAAATCTGTGGAACTTTGAACTTGAGAGAGATGATTTGGGGTATCTGGTGGAAGAAATTTCTAAATGGCAAAGCATTCAAGAGGTGACAGAGCATAAAAGTTTGAAAAATTTGCAGCCTGATGATGCAATAGGAAAGAAAACACCCATTATCTGAGAAGAAATTCAAGCAGGCTGCAGAAATTTGCATAAGTAAAGAGGAGCCAAATGCTAATCAGCAAGACAATAGGGAAAATGTCCCCAGGGCATGTCAGAGAGCTTCATGGCAGCCCCTCCCATCAGAGGCCTGGAGGCCTAGGAAAGTAAAATGGTTTTATGGGCCAGACTCAGGGCTTTCCTGCTTTATGCAGCCTCCAAACATAGTGCCCTGCATCCCAGCCATTTCAGCTCCAGCTGTGGCTAAAAGGGGCCAAGTATAGTTCAGTCCATGGCTTCAGCAGGTACAAGTCCCAAGCCTTAGTGGGTTATACGTGGTGTTAGGTTTATGGATACACAGGAGTCAAGAATGGAGGTTTGGGACCCTCCACCTAGATTTTAGAGGATGTATGGAAATGCCTGGATGTCCAGGCAGAAGTTTGCTGCAAGGACAGGGATCTCATAGAGAGCCTCTACCAGGGCAGTGAGGAAGGGAAATGTGGGGTTGGAGCCCCTACACAGAGTCCCCACTAGGGAAGTGCCTAGCAGAGCTGTGAGAAGAGGACCACTATCCTCCAGACCCCAGAATAGTAGATTCACCAACAGCTTGCACGGTATACCTGGAAAACCCAGAGATACTCAATGCCAGCCCATGAAAGCAGCCAGGAAGGGAAGCTATACCCTGCAAAGCCACAGGGACAGAGCTAGCCAAGGCTATGGGAGCCCGCCTCTTGCACCAATGTGACTTGCATGTGAGACGTGGAGTTAAAGGAGATCACTTTGAAACTTGAAAGCTTAATGACTGCCCTATTGGATTTCAGACTTGCATAGGGCCTGTAGCCCTTTGCTTTGGCCAATTTCTCCCATTTGGAATGGATTACCCAGTGCCTTACCCCCATTGTTTCTGGGGAGTAACTAATACTTGCTTTTGATTTTACAGGCTCATAGGCAGAAGATACTTACTTGCCTTGCCTAGTCTCAGATGAGACTTTGAACTGTGGACTTTAAGTTACTGCTGAAATGAGTTAAGTCTTTGGGGGACTGTTGGAAAGGCATGATTGGTTTTGAAATATGAAGACATGAGATTTGGGAGGGCCTGGGGCAAAAGGATATCATTTGGTTGCGTTCCCCACTCAAATCTCACCTGTAATTTCCACATGTTATGGGAGGGACCCAGTGGGAAGTAATTGAATCATGGGGACAGGTTTTTCCCATGCTGCTCTCATGATAGTGAATAAGTTTCACAAAATCTGATGGTTTTATAAAGGAGAGTTCCTCTGCACAAACTCTTTTGACTGCTGCCATGTAAGACATAACTTTGCTCCTCATTCACCTTCAGCCATGATTTGGAGGCCTCCCCAGCCACTTGGAACTGTGAGTCAATGAAATCTCTTTCCTTATAAATTGCCCAGTCTTGGGTATGTCTTTATTAGCAGTGTGAGAACAGACCAATTCACTAACCCTAATGTATTATCAAGTATTCAATCTGTTCAAAGCTCCTCCTCTTCCTTATTACAGTGGTTAATCTGTCTTTTATTTTTTTTTTTCTTTATCTTTAGGCTTTTTCAATCTCTTTTGTTTTCCCATACAAGTTATTTGTTGGAATAATCTGTAATTATTTCAACAGAGTTTCTCATAGTCTAGATTTTTCCAAATGCGTGTCTGAGGTCTTGTTTAGTATGTTCCTTTATCTCCTGTATTTCATAGAAGCTGTTAGGTAGATTTAGAGGTTTGATCACATTGAAGTTCAATTTCTGTCAACTTTTATGATAAAGTGAGGTTCTACCGGGAGGCACCTAATGTCTGATTGCTTCTATTTGCATGATGTTAAGATTAATCAGTGTTGTCAGTTGTATCTTTCATGATGTCCCCCATTAACATTCCACCTAATGGTTATACAGATGCTCCCCAGCTTATTATGGGGTTATGTTATAAACTGGTTGCAGGTTGAAAATATCCTAAGTCAAAACTGCATTTAATACACCTAAACTAGAGACATCATAGCTGAGCCTAGTCTACTTTAAAAGTGCTTAGAACACTTACATTAGGCTATAGTTGAGCAAAATCATCAACAACACAAAGCCTATTTTCTAATACAGTGTTAAATATTTTATGTAATTCATTGAACACTGTACCAACCCTGTAGTATTACCTGTTACATTACCAATCCTGGTAAAATAATATAACAAGGCCTTTCAACACCCCAAAAAGTCACACTACTTCACCAACAATGGATCTAAACCAAGAAGAAATCCCTGATTTACCTAAAAAAGAATTCAGGAGGTTAGTTATTAAGCTAATCATGGAGGGACCAGAGAAAGGCAAAGCCCAATGCAAGGAAATCCAAAAAATGATACAAAAATTGAAGGGAGAAATAGTCAATGAAATAGATAGCTTTAAAAAAATTAAAAAGGCTGGGCATGGTGGCTCACACCTGTAGTCCCAGCACTTTGGGAGACCGAGGCAGGCAGATCACAAGGTCAGGAGATCGAGACTATCCTGGTTAACACGGTGAAACCCCATGTCTACTAAAAATACAAAAAAAAAAAAATTAGCCGGGCATGGTGGTGGGTGCCTATAGTCCCAGTGACTCGGAAGGCTGAGGCAGAAGAATGGTGTCAACCAAGGAGGCGGAGCTTGCAGTGAGCTGAGATCACACCACTGTGCTCCTGCCTGGGTGACAGAGCGAGACTCTGTCTCAAAAAAATAAAAATAAAATAAATAAAAATTAAAAATTCAGGAAACTTTGGACACACTTTTAGAAATGTGAAATGCTCTGGAAAGTCCCAGCAATAGAACTGAACAAGTAGAAGAAAGAAATTCAGAGCTCAAAGACGAGGTCTTTGAATTAACCCAATCCAACAAAGACAAAGAAAAAAGAATAAGAAAATACGAACAAAGCCTCCAAGAAGTCTAGGATTATGTTAAACTACCAAACCTAAGAATAATTGGTGTTACTGAAGAAGAAGACAATTCTAAAAGCTTGGAAAACATATTTGGGGGAATAATTGAGGAAAACTTCCCCAACCTAGATACAGACCTAGACATCCAAATACAAGAAGCACAAAGAACAATTGAGAAATTCATCACAAAAAGATCTTCTCCAAGGCACATTGTCATCAGGTTATCCAAAGTTAAGATGAAGGAAAGAATCTTAAGAGATGTGAGACAGAAGCACCTGGTAACCTGTAAAGGAAAACCTATCAGATTAACAGAAGATTTCTCAGCAGAAACCCTACAAGCTAGAAGGGATTGGGGTCCTATCTTTAGGTTCCTCAAACAAAACAATTATCAGCCAAGAATTTTGTATCTAGCAAAACTAAGCATCATATATGAAGGAAAGATACAATCATTTTCAGACAAACAAATGCTCAGAGAATTTGCCATTACCAAGCCACCACTACAAGAACTGCTAAAAGGAGCTCCAAATCTTGAAATGAATCCTGGAAACAGAATTCTTTAAAGAAACAGAACCTCTTTAAAGCATAACTCACATAAGGCCTGTAAACCAAAAATACAAACTAATAAGCAAAAGCAAAAAACAAAAACAAAAAACCAAAGTACACAGTCAACAAAGAGCACAATGAATGCAATGGTACCTCATATTTCAATACTAACATTGAATGTAAATGGCCTGAATGCTCCACTTAAAAGATACTGCAGAACTGCAGTATGGATAAGAACTCACCAATCAATTATCTGCTGCCTTCAGGGGACTTACCTAACACATAAAGACTCACATAAACTTAATGTAAAGGGGTGGGAAAAGGCATTTCATGCAAATGGACACCAAAAGTGAGCAAGCATGCAAATGGACACCAAAAGCAAGCAGGAGTAACTAATCTTACATCAGACAAAACAAACTTTAAAGCAACAGTGGTTGGCTGGGCGCGGTGGCTCATGCCTGTAATTCCAGCACTTTGGGAGGCCGAGGTGGGCGGATCACGAGGTCAGGAGATCGAGGTCATCCTGGCTAACATGGTGAAACCCCATCTCTATTAAAAATACAAAAACAAAATTAGCTGGGTGTGGTGGCAGGCGCCTGTAGTCCCAGCTACTCAGGAGGCTGGGGCGGGAGAATGGCATGAACCCAGGAGGCGAGGTTGCCATGAGCCAAGCGAGACTCTGTTTCAAAAAGAAAAGCAACAGTGGTTAAAAGAGACAGAGACATTAGATCATGGTAAAAGTCCTTGTCCAACAGGAAAATATCACAATCCTAAACATATGTGCACCTAACATTGAAGCTCCTAAATTTATAAAACAATTACTAATAGACCTAAGAAATGAAATAGACAGCAACACAATAATAGTGGAGGACTTCAATACTCCACTGACAGCACTAAACAGGTCATCAAGAGAGGAAGTCAACAAATAAATGATGGATTTAAACTATACCTTGGAATAAATTGACTTAACAGATATGTACAGAACATTTCATCCAACAACCACAGAATACACATTCTATCCAACAGCACATGAAACTTTCTCCAAGATAGACCATATGGTAGGCCATAAAACGAGCCTCAATAAATTTAAGAAAATTGAAATTATATCAAGCATTGTCTCAGACCACAGTGGAATAAAACTGGAAATCAACTCCAAAAGGAACCTTCAAAGCCATGCATATACATGGAAATTAAATAACCTGCTCTTGAATGAGCATTGGATCAAAAACTAAATCAAGATGGAAATTTAAAAATTCTTCAAGATGAATGACAATAATGACACAACCTATCAAAACTTCTGGGATATAGCAAAAGTGGTGCTAAGAGGAAAGTTTATAGCCCTAAACACCTACATCAAAAAGTCTGAAAGAGCACAAACAGACAATCAAAGGTCACACTTCAAGGAACTAGAGAAACAAGAACAAACCAAACCCAAACCCAGCAGAGGAGAGGAAATAACCAAGATCAGAGCAGAACTAAATGAAATTGAAACAAACAAAAAAAATTACAAAAGATAAATGAAAGAAAAGCTGGTTCTTTGAAAAGATAAATAAAATTGATAGACTGCTAGCAAGATTAATCAAGAAAAGAAGAGAGAAAATCCAAATAACCTCACTAAGAAATGAAACAGGAGATATTACAACTGACACTACTGAAATACAAAACATTATTCAAGGCTACTATGAACCCCTTCATGCACATAAACTAGAAAACCTAAAAGAAATGGATAAATTCCTGGAAAAATACAACCCTCCTAGTTTAAATCAGGAAGAATCAGATACCCTGAACAGACCAATAATGAGCAGCAAGATTGAAATGATAATTTAAAAATTACCAACAACAAAAAAGTCCAGGACCAGACAGATTCACAGCAGCATTCTACCAGACATTCAAAAGAATTGGTACCAATCCTTTTGACACTATTCCACAAGTTAGAGAAAGAAAGAACCCCCACTAACTCATTCTATGAAGCCAGCATCACCCTAATACCTCAACAAGGAAAGGACACCACCAGAAAAAGAAAACTACAGACCAATATCCTTGATGAACATAGATGCTAAGATCCTTAACAAAATACTAGCTAACCAAATCCAACAACATATCAAAAAGATAATCTACCATGATCAAGTAGGTTTCATACCAGGGATGTAGGGATGGTTTAAAATACACAAGTCAATAAATGTAATACACCACATAAACAGAATTAACAATAAAAATCACATGATTGCCATCCCATTACTGGGTATATACCCAAAGGATTATAAATCATGCTACTATAAAGACACATGCACACGTATGTTTATTGCGGCACTATTCACAATAGCAAAGACTTGGAATCAACCCAAATGTCCATCAGTGACAGACTGGATTAAGAAATGTGGCACATATACACCATGGAATACTATGCAGCCATAAAAAAGGATGAGTTTGTGTCTTTTGTAGGGACATGGATGTAGCTGGAAACCATCATTCTCAGCAAACTATCGCAAGAACAGAAAACCAAACACCGCATGTTCTCACTCATAGGTGGGAACTGAACAATGAGACCACTTGGATTCGGGAAGGGGAACATCATACACCGGGGCCCATCATGGGGAGGGGGGAAGGGGGAGGGATTGCATTGGGAGTTATACCTGATGTAAATGACGAGTTGATGGGTGCTGATGAATTGATGGGTGCAGCATGCCAACATGGCACAAGTATACATATGTAACAAACCTGCACGTTATGCACATGTACCCTAGAACTTAAAGTATAATAATTTTAAAAAAAACTCACATGATCATCTCAATAGATGCAGATAAAACATTCAACAAAATCCAGCATTCCTTTATGATTAAAACTCTCAGCAAAATCGGCATACAAGGGACATACTGCAAGATAATAAAAGCCATCTATGACAACTCCACAGCCAACATAATACTGAATTGGAAAAAGTTGAAACATTCCCTCTGAGAACTGGAACAAGACAAGGATGCCCACTCTCACCACCCCTCTTCAACATAGTACTGGAAGTTCTAGCCAGAGCAATCAGACAAGAGAAAGAAATAAAGGGCATCCAAATCGGTAAAGAGTAAGTGAAACTGTCCCTGTTTGCTGATGATATGATCATTTACTTTGAAAACCCTAAGGACTTCTCCAGAAAGCTCCTGGAACTGATAAAAGAATTCAGCAAAGTTTCTGGATACAAGATCAATATACACAAATCAGTAGCTCTTCTATACACCAACAACAACCAAGCAGAGAATCAAATCAAGAACTCAACCTCTTTTATAATAGTTGCAAAAAAATAAAAATAAAGCACATAGTAATATATCTAACCAACGAGATGAAAGACCTCTACAAGGAAAACTACAAAACACTGTTGAAAGAAATCACAGGTGACACAAACAAACAGAAATGCATCCCATGCTCATGGATGGGTAGAATCAATGTTGTGAAAATGACCATACTGCCAAAAGCAATCTACAAATTCAATGCAACTCCCACCAGCATACCACCATCATTCTTCACAGAGTTAGAAAAAAAATTCTAAAATTCTTATGGGACCAAAAAAGCCCACATAGTCAAAGAAAGACTAAGCAAAATGAACAAATATGGAGGCATCATACTACCTGATTGCAAACTATACCATAAGGGCATAGTCACCAAAACAGTATGGTACTGGTGTAAAAATAGGCACGTAAACCAATGGAACATAATAGAGAACCCAGAAATAAACCCAAATACTTAGAGCCAATTGATTTTCAACAAAGCAAACAAAAATGAAAAGTGGGAAACCTTTTCAACAAATGGTGCTGGGATAATTGGCTAGCTATGTGTAAGAGAATGAAATTGGATCCTTATCTCTCATCTTATACAGAAATCAACTCAAGATGGATTAAAGAATTAAACCTAAGTCTTGAAACTATAAAAATTCTAGAAGATAACATTGGAAAAACCCTTCTAGACATTGGCTTAGGCAAGGATTTCATGACCAAGAACCCAAAAGCAAACGCAATAAAAACAAAGATAAAATAGCTGGGACCTAATTAAACAAAATAGCTTTTTCATGGCAAAAGGAATAGTCAGCAGAGTAAATAGACAACCCACAGAGTGGGAGAAAATCTTCACAATCTATACATCTGACAAAGGACTAATATCCAGAATCTACAACAAACTCAAACAAATTAGTAAGAAAAAAAAACAATCCCATTAAAAGCGGCCTAAGGACATGAACAAACAATTCTCAAAAGAAGATGTAAAAATGGCCAATAAACTTATGAAAAAATGCTCGACATCACTAATGATCAGGGAAATGCAAATCAAAACCACAATGTAATCCCACCTTACTCCTACAACAATGGCCATAATCAATAAATTAAAAAAAATTTTAAAAAAGTAGATGTTGGCCAGGATAGAGTGAACAGGGAACACTTCTACACTACTGGTGGGAATGTAAACTAGTACAGCCACTATGGAAAACAGTGTGGAGATTCCTTAAAGAACTAAAAGTAGAACTACTATTTGACCCAGCAATCCCATTATTGGGTATCTATCCAGAGGAAAATAAGTCATTATTTGAAAAAGATACTTGCACACGCATGTTTATAGCAGCACAATTCACAATTGCAAAATCATGGAACCAACCCAAATGTCCATCAATCAACTAGTGGATAAAGAAACTATCTGCATAGACAGAGAGATACTAGATAGACACATGCATACACTGGAATACTAAGCAGCCATAAAAATGAATGAATTAACATCTGCAGTGATGTGGATGAGATTGGAGACTATTATTCTAAGTGAAGTAACTCAGGAATTGAAAAGCAAACATCATATGTTCTCAATGATATGTGGGAGCTAAGCTATGTGGATGCAAAGGCATAAGAATGATACAATGGACTTTGGGGACTTGTGGGGAAGAGTGGAAAGGGGGCAATGGATAAAAGACTAAAAATATGGTGCACTGTATACTGCTCGGGTGATGGGTGCAACAAAATCTCAAAAATCACCAAAGAACCAAATACCACCTGTACTCTAATAACTTACAGAAAAATAAAATTAATGATAATAACAATAATTAATAGGGTCTCTCGAAACATCCAAAAGTAACCAGTGACCTTGCTGTTTGTTTAAAATATCATTACGGACTCAAGGGTTTTTAACATATTTGATGTATTTCAATATATTGCACATATTATTTCTTTTGATGCTAAACTTCCCATATTTAGCCTTTGGAAGCAATTTCATATTGTTCCTAAGTTAATTTTACATGGCTCCAAGGGCCTTTGACAGCTTCCTTGCTTTCTGATGCAATGAAATGCTCTAATGAGATGCAATGAGACACATAACTCATCTTATGTGGTTTTTGTCCCACACTTATAATCATCCATTTCTCAAAGAAACCCAAGCTCCTTAGTAAGAAATTACATTTGGAGACCACAATTTGGATGTTAAGAGTCCTCCTTGTTACTGGGTTGATCATTCTGTCTAGACTTTTTCAGTGGACACAACTAACTTATTTTTTGTTACTGAAAGAAAATATATCAGGTGTTTATTTTACTTATATCTTTCCTCTCTAATGAGTAAAAGCCTCAGTTCCTAATGACATCGGAATTATTTCTTATACTACATACACATATAAGTGGGTGTGTATGCATATATCTATATCTATATGACAAAGAAGGGACATGAGCAGGAATTGTGTTTTTATGTCAGAGGGTGGTAGGACATAAGTAGGAGGGATACTTAAGGAGGAGCTTCTGGAGGAAGACAAGGAAAGATGGAGGACAGAAAGAAAATTAAGGAGTGAGAGAGCCTTTACATGGAATACTTTCTGAATGCAAAATTGTAGTCTTGTGCCCAAGACAAAGATGTTTATATACCAGTAAACAACTTGCTGAGAGTAAGAAACTCTAATACCATGTACCTTGACCATCCCCCAGAATAACAGCAAACCTTTATATAGCATACCATATGCCAGGCATTGTCTAAGTAATTATATAAACTCATTCAATCATACAACACCAAGAGGCATTATCATTATTATCTACATTTTATAAAAGAAAACATCGAAATGCAGAGACATTAAGCCATTTGCCCAAGGTGAAATCACTAGTGAATAGCAGTGCTAAGATCTAACCTGGACATTTTGACCTTAGAATGCCTTCATGATGCCATATAACTCTCAAGATAGGGTATTAAAGACCATCACATGAACACATGCAAATATTCACACACACAAGCAAATGTAAATGATTTGAGAAAGTGAAGTACTGGTAATCCCAAGTTATAAACATCTCACTGTAAAATAGGATTTTGAAAACCCATGAGATTTCTACACAAATCAGCACAACTTGTAGAGCCAAAAGAGCATGTAGGAATTAGAATTAAAACTCAGAAACAGAGAGAGAGAAACAGATGAATGACAGATAGATAGATAGATTGATAGATAGATAGATAGATAGACAGATAGATAGATAGATACATACATACATACATACATACATATATGATAGACACTAGATAGATAGATACATACATACATACATGTATTTATCTATCCATTTATTCATTCATTCTCCATTTCACAAATGAAGACACTGAGAGTATAATGAAGGTTAAGTAAGTAAGTCTGCAAAGTCAATGAATCCAGAATCATGTGGTCCAAATACTTTGCACTGCCTTTAGCGTTGAGGAACCCAGTGTGACAGAGGTGATGGGTGGCCAGCTTTGAACATGGGATCCAGGCTGTCTCCTCTCAAGATGCAGCACTAATGGTATCCATGAGGCTTTCCTTCTCAGCAGAGAATTCAATCCAACTATATCACTAAAATCAGCTAGAAATAGTCCATTTGTAAAAAGTCATCTCAGCATAATGGGTGAGAGGGGGAAATCCCTAATACAAGCCAGAGCAGGTGCAGGAAGCCATCCACCTATTTCCTTCATCTCAAACGGGCAATCATCACAGCTTCACTGCCAGGATGTGTGAGAAGCAGGGCCTACAGCTGGGCAGCCCTCATGCCAAGAGTGCATAAACCCAAAATGGAAGCTGGAGGGAAAAGAAAGGCAGGCTTAGCACATCAATCCTCCCACTTGCTCCCCATTGGAGTTGGAGCTGGGGAGAGCAGACGTAAAAACATCACCAGCTGGTGTGTTTCCTGGCAGGGACTGCAGCCGTAGCCTTGCCCGCCCCCAGACATAATACTGCAGCAAACAACTTCCATCTGTAGCTCCATTTCCTTTATTTACTAGCAGTACTAGGCAGGAGAAGAGAACAAACCAATATTTTGGAGGCCCATCAGGAGCTGGGCGTTGCCTCCAGCAGAACAGGGTTGATGGATGGTAGACAGACAGTCAACAGACAAAGCCTCATTATACTTGTAAACCCAGATACGAAACAAATGATTATTTTGCATCACTGCTGCAGCGCCTGCTCTCAGCACCTGCCCTCATGCCTACCCTCTTCACACTTCTGTCTCTCAACAGCCCCAGCAGTTCAGCTGAGCTGAGAGAATGAGGAGGAAGCCCTTGGCGATGGAACTTCTAGACAAGCCAAGGCCTGTCTGGCAGGGCTGGGAGCAGATTGAGGAAGACACCACCACCCACCTGTGCCCCCCTCGCTGCCGCCTTCATGTTGCCTTGATCTTCTATCCCCAGCTGACATTTTGGTCACTCATCTCTGACGGAAGAAACCTCAGTCTTTTACTTGATCTTTCCTGGACAACCCTTTAATAGGCAGCAAGAAAAAGAGATGAGAGAAAGTGATTTTTCATCCCTGACTTGACATGACTTTTTTTTCCTTTTAACAATTTATCCATACCTCTCCTCTCTGTTTCTCTCTTTTCACATACTCACATACTATCTGCCTCTGCATAGCAAAGCAACCTTTTGGGCAGTTCTCTAAGAAGATCTCAAAAAGCAAGGAAAAAGAAGAATCATAATAGCTCCTTCCCCAGTTCAATTCAGCAAGCTTTTCTGAGCACTAGCCCAGGTGCGAGGCACAATGAGAGGCCAGATGAAGAATGGGGATTACTCCATCCTCATCTGACCAATTTAGAATCCAGTACATGCACAAACAGGAAAAATCCAATATGTTCATCATCTGTGGTTCCATAATCATTTACTGAGCACCTTTTATCAAAAAGAGAAAACTTATTTAAAGTAAACTGGATTCTCTATCATAACACCAGTGAAGGTTGGCAAAATGTTTTCCTCATGTGATGGCTTGAATTTAAAGAATTTTAATTTATGTGCATCATTATTCAATCTAACATTTGTCCTTTTCTATGCATTAGATCTTGTGAGGGACACAAAGATAATCACGTTGTGCATCTAAGTCTTAACATGCATAAAATTGAGTGGGTCTATGTCTTCCAATACACAAAGTCAAGTGGAGATAACAAATATACAAGTATAAACAAATAACACTAACTTCAGTGCAATGTATACTAAAGGATAGGGAATGACTTATTGAGCAGCTACTATGTGCCTGGTGTTTTACCCATGTGATTAGTAAAGCATCTTTTGGTGATATTTACTCTTCATGTAATCTATGGTCTAAGCCTGGTGATATGGTATTGAGAGTGACACAAACATGTAATTACAATGTAACAGGAAGAAGTGACAGAGAAAGTATGAGAGAATAGCCAGGACATCTAATCTGATTTGGGAAATCAAAGAAGGTTTCCAGGAAGAAGTGACTTCTGAGCTGAGTCCTGAAGCATGAATCAGCCAAATAAATCAGAGGAGGAGATTGCTTTTGGCAGAGAAAATAACATGTACCAAGTCCCAAAGGCAAGGGGGAGACTTACGTTCCTCATCCAATAAGAGAGGAAGCTGAGTTTCAAATGAGTTATTTAACTTACCCAAGATCACACAGTTGGTGAGTGACTGAAGTTGGATTTGGATCTGGTGTGAGTATCTTCCACCTGTAAATGTTAATAACAGGGGAAGAGATAGATTTTGATTGATGACATAGGGAAGCTTTTGATGAATTGGGTTTTGAAGAACAAAGTAAAAATGGAAAGGGAAGAATTGACAGAAACCAAGGGAGGGTTGAGGGGCAGCAAATCCCAGTTTGACTGGAATATAGAGTGATGTAGGGTTGGGAGGAGGTGCTTTGAAAAATTAAGTTGGAAAGGTGGAAATGTTTTAGATGGAAAGACCCATCAACCGAGTGAAAGATACCTCATTCCCACCAGCAGGATTATTAAGTCAATAAGGCATTGGACACTCTAAGTGTCAGACGAAAAGAGAAGACAAAATACTGAACGCTGCAGTACAGCGACAGAGGAGCCCTGTAATGAGAGGCACTCCTCTGACCTGAGGTGACTGAACACAGAATCTTCAATGTGTCCAAGGGAAGGGGACCCAGAGCTACTGGTAGACTATCACTCCCAGAATGTCTTTCAGTGATCCACCTTCTTAGTCCACTCTTCCTTCTACTCTTCTTCCTTTTTTTTTTTTTTTTTTTTTTTTGCTTTGTTCCTTCTTTCCTCCCTTACTGTCAAAATCATATTTGAATCTATTGTTTGTTGGGATAGATATGTCTGCTTGAATAACAAAGAGGTTTTATAACAAAGTCACCAAGAGAACAAATTGCTTCAAAACCAGGTTTGATGGACTATCTTAATGTGTGTTGGACTTCTCACGATTGTGTCTGGCTACCAAGCAAATAATAGTAAAAAAATTAAAACTCATTCCTCCAAATTCATGTTTTAAGAGCAAATTAATAATGAAAGATCTCTTTACAGCACAAAAAAAGAAAGGATTTTTTTATTTACTATTGCTTGTTGTCTAACTCCAGCAAACCTGAAGTTCATGTGAAAGAAAAGGAGCAAATGGACCAAAATCTCCTACAGGAAGGCAAGGACCTGAGAGGTCAATGGCTGAGTAGCACCTGCTAGCAATTACCAATCAACCCTCTTCAGAGGCAGGATAATGGAAATCCAAATGCTATAGGTTTTACAACCAGCAGACCTGTGGGCCCCACCAAGCTCTCTAAGCTTGGCAAATCACTTCTTTCTTGATCTCATTTGGAAAATGGGGACACTGCTTCACATCTTCTTACAAGATGGTTTTAAGTATTAAATAAGATGATGCATACCAATTCCTAGCTCGGGGATTGGAACATGAAGGTATTCAATAATAGATGCCTCCTCCATAGTCACTCCCAGCCCCATACTCATTCCCACTTCTCCCATAAGTCTTTGTACATATTTCTATTTTACAGCACTTATAACAGTGCATTTTAGTTTTTAGATTACTGGTCTGTCTCTACTACTAGATATGAGCCACTCAAGAATATCAGCCATGGCTCATACATTTATCTTTGATAACCAATAAAGTGAATAGTAATTGTTCAATTAACCATTTCTCACATGGTTGAGTTTAAAAGCTCTCAACTCAGTTAAGGATCTCAAACTGACATTTCAAAAAATGACCTCAAGCCGTGTATAACTTGGTGCTAAACCCTGTGGTACAACAGACTTCTCAGAGGTGTTGAAGTTCAAGGCAGAAGGAAAAGGTGGGGTTGCATCAAGGGGCTTTCATGGGGGAAGTAGAACCTGAGAAAGGCTAGAATATTGGGCAGCCCTGAATGAAATGAGGACAGCCACTTGAGAAAGGATGACAATTGGCAAGAGTATGGAGGCAGAAGTGTGCATGTCACGTTCATGGCACAGGAAGAAGACTGCTATGATGTGCTCAGGACCAGGAAACAAGGGTGTTTGGAGTTAACGTCATAGAAATAGGGAACCACAGGGGTGTCAAAGGAGGGAGTAACTTGAGTTGCTGATGTTTAATCAAGGTCAGTGGGCACAAGGTATGAAGTTTCTAAACATCTGGAGGAGGGATGTTACTTTGCCTGAAGTTGCTGGAGAAGGAAGTTCATGGAGAGGGAGTGGGAGCCCCAGAGCTTCCTACTCAAGAAGTTCATTAGTACTAGGGGGTCAGTTCCCATCATGCTGCAATCGTGTTCACAACAGGAGGCCTCCCTTAGGATCAGCAAGTGCCAGCAGTTCAGCTCAGCATCCTACTGGACCAAGTAGCCCAGGGCCTCTGATGAGAGAGGATCGCTCCTCAACTCAAAGACAACTTCAGAAGGACACTGTCCCAAAACCAGCCCAGGCCTTAAAAGAAAGAATGACAAAGAGCAAGTTGAAATGAGTTTTAGGAAGGAGCACTTTGTTGGAAATGAAGAATCCATTTAAAAAAAAAAAAAGAGCCATAAATGTGAGAAAGACACAATAATTAAGACAGTAAAGATCTATTCTGGGGGCAAAGCACTTTCATATAGAGCATCTCATTTCCTTTACTCAGCAACCCGGTGAGACAGACCTTATTTCCATTTCACAGATGAAGTGAGGCTGGCAATGGTATGTGACTCTCCCAAGAGTGCACAAGTAAATAATGGGGCTGGCATCAGACTTCCAGGGTTGTATTTCCTAAATCCACTGTGTACTTCTTTGAACCAAGCCGCCTGCCTCCAGAGGAAAGGAAGTGTGCTGAGCCCAAAACATAACTCAGAGGAGGAAAGGAGACAGAAAAGTAACCCCCACCACTGAAACCCATAGAAGCAATAGTGTGTAATTCTTGGCTAATGACCAACTCACAGGTAAACCGTGTCTTAGCTCCCTCAGGTAAGAAAAGTAAGATGTGCCTTCCAGCACCTTCGCTGGCTGCAACTTTAGGTGGGAGATGTTGATTGGAAGGCCTACAAAGATCCTCCTGTGTGGGGAGATTTTTTCAAAGAATGTTAAAGTATCATAATTGCTTGGTTCTCCTGAGAATTGCCTGTCTCACAGTCTCACTTATTGCCATTTCCAAATAGCTTTAAAATGTTCCTTCCTTTGTGATTGTCTGAAAATTGAACAAACTGAAAGGACCCTCTTCTCCACCCATTACTGCAACCCACAACTAGGTTTTCTTACAAAGCACTAAGAAAGAAAGAAGAAAGGGCATCTTTCCTTTCCAACAGGGAAAATAAATTGTGAGATGATATGAAATTACACTGTTACTATTTTAAGCCTCACTATAAATCCATGTGTCTGCTGCATTAGCTTAGAGTTGGTATACACATGGTTGAGCTAATCTGAGAGTGTCTCATTATTCTACATACAAGCAAAAAGAACACACTCAGTCAGGCCTCTAACCAGCAGGGAGAGCTCGAGTGAGTAATGTAACCCTTGCTGGTCCCTGTCATGCCTGTTTCCCAGGCATGTTGACACATAAACAAGAGCTTTGAAATCTATAAACCATCATGTCAGTATAAATTTTTATTATCACTGTGGTTAAAAACAACAACAGCATTTATTTTAACTCCAATTTGTAATTTTATGGCATATTCAGTTTGGGGTCTATTCTGTTCTGTAGCCTTTGGAATCTCTGGTCGGTTACAGCAAAGCTAGAGAAAGTCTGACTCTAGGCAGGCAAGATCTGGAGGCTTCCCAATTACCACGGAGCCTTCAGTTACATAATCGCACTGGTTAGGACTTTTACATCTGATTGCAATAGTAATTCCTGCAACCATAGAAACACACAGAAATAGAACAAGGTGATTATAGATTTTAGAGTCATACAGGCCATGATTTAAATTATTTCTCTACTACATATTAGCTAAATGATATAGGCTAGTTACGTATCCTTTCTGGATTTCAGTTTTTTCACCTTAAAAAAAAAACCAAGCAATTAAAAAGGATCCTACTAACAAATGTATTTAAAGTCCCCACATAATGGATGTCACGTGTAAATGCTAAAGACATGTTAATTCCCTACCATTTATGTATATATATTTGTATATATGCTCTTTCCTCCATAATGTACCAAAATAGAAATTACATTATTCAGTCTACACATTCTCAAATTACCAGAGACTGTTTCTTTCAGATGTTTATTGTATACCTTGTATGTGCTAGAACTGTGCTGGATCCTAGGCATACAAATGTGAATAAAATAAATTTCAAAGGATATAACAGTAGATGAATGCAATCAAGCTGAGTCTACACTATTTAGTGAAGTATCAAAGCATACTCTATTGTGTAATGGAGGTCCCTATTAGGCTACCTCAGTGAAAACAAGATGATAATGTCCATGTAGTTAGAGTTGGGTCTGTCTTGGTGATTATCATATTTTTTAGCACCTAGCAGAAAGGATAATGTTTGTCAAGCAAATCTGTTAGTAAACAGGAAAAACAGTAAATAATTAACATAATACATGAGTGGCTACCTCTAATGTGTTGGGTAACATCTTCCTCCTGCCAACTGAATCCCCTTTCATTCTACATCTTCAAGATGCAAGAATTGCTTAGGGAGGATCTTGTATTGCAGGTGATTGGAAAACTAAATGGAAATTACCAAATGCTGAGTCCAAACCTCTCCTTCTCCAGATCTTAACTAAAATCACACAGCTAGGTGGTAAGGGAATCAATATCAACCCCAGAGAGTTGGCTCTCCCCATCCAGAGCTCTTTTTGTGATAGCTTTAAACCTACATTTAACTAAATATCTACAAACTGAAATTTTCCCTCCCATAACTTCAGACAGCACACTCTAAAAGAAATCACTTGAACACCAAACAAATTCTAAACAAAACAAGACACATTGTGCCATGTTTCAAGAAGGTGACCTACCAAACAGGCAGCCAGCTTCAGAGAACCCACCATACTTTTTGACTTTCAGTTCCAAGAATCTGAGAGATTCTGTTTAGCCTCACTCATTTGTAGTAACCAGGAAAAGGACAGTCTAAACCAGTGCCCTTCATTCTCATTTTAAGCCAATTTTGCCTTCTATGCAAAAGCCAGAAGAAGAAGGGAATTGTGAGTTTTTGGTTCTTTCTCCCATTATTCGGAATAGCTCTTGCACAGTAACCATATTCATTACCATTCTAGTACCAACATCCCCTCACAGAACCACTGGACAATTGAGGGACTCAATGTGTATACCCCGACTTCCTGACTACTCATACAAACAACATGACCTCATGCTCATTGAGCTCTGTGCTGAGTGTTCCATATATATCATCTAGTCCTCGCAACAGTTCTACATATGAGTAATGGTATCATCTTACCAATGAAGAAACTACAGTTTAGTAGGTTCCCTCATTTGTGGTGCTGTGAGGTGTAGTTTTGTTTAGTGTGCCACCTCCTGGCTTGTGACCAACCAACTTAAACCATTACAGCTATTTATATAAAACAATAACCCACTTCAGCAAAGGAGAAAATAATAGCTAATTCTATGGCCTATAACATCCTGGCTAACCAGAGATCCTGAGTCTGTCCACATGACAACTTCACTGCTATCACAACCAGCATTCAAGAAAACCAGTGTGCTAAACAAAACTACAACCAAGGACACTTACAGAGTCCACTTCATGCCTCTGCTACTTCCGCCAGATCACATGCTGGTAGCCATGACTGAGAAACCTGAAGACACATCACATCACAAGACTCTTTGCAGACACTCCCAAGCACCAGCCCAGAGCTGGGTAGCTTCACTGAGTGATTAGACCCAAAAGAGCAATAGCAATCACTGCAGTCTGGCTTTCAGGAAGAAAGGGGAAAGAGAAAAGCACACATCTCTAGAGGAAAGGGAAAAGCACCACATCAAGAGAGCACCTTGTGGGACAAATGAATCTGAACAGCAGTCCTTGAGCCCCAGATCTTTCCTCTGACATAGTCTACCCAAATGAGAAGGCACCAAAAAATAATTCTGGTAACATGGCAAAGCAAAGTTCTCTCACCCCCAAAAGATCACACTAGCTCACCAGCAATGGATACAAACCAACAGGAAATCTCTGAATTGCCAGGAAAGGAATTCAGAAGGTTGATTATTAAACTACTCTAAGAGGCACCAGAGAAA
The DNA here is from genome assembly GCF_008728515.1 of Papio anubis. Classification (NCBI taxonomy): domain Eukaryota; kingdom Metazoa; phylum Chordata; class Mammalia; order Primates; family Cercopithecidae; genus Papio; species Papio anubis. The sequence continues at coordinate 172,941,567 of NC_044978.1, forward strand.
GGTGAAAATCAACTTAAAGACATTTTTAAAATAAGGTAGGATATGGATGAAAAATTTCCAGAGTAATAGATAGCATAAATAAAGAACAATTACCACGTCGGGAAATGAAAGACACACTTACAGAAATGCAAACTACATTAGAAAGTTTCTACAATATAATTGAACTAGTAGAAAAAAGAACTTCAAAACTTGAGTACAAGGCTTTTGAATTAACCCAATCTGACAGAGACAAAGAAAAAAGAATAGAAAACAAAATAAACGAAGCCTCCAAGAAGTTTGGGACTATGCTCAATGACCAAACCTAAAAATAATTGGCTTCTCCAAGGAAGAAGAGGAATCTAAAAGTTTAGAAAACTTATTTGAGGGAATAATCAAGGAACTCTTCCCTGGCCTTGCTAGAGATCTAGGCATCCAAATGCAAGAAACTCAAAGAACGCCTGAGAAATTCATTGCAAGAAAGATCATTGCCAAGGCACATAGTCATCAGGTTATCTAAGGTCAAGACGAATGAAAGACTCTTAAGAGCTGTGAGACAAAAGCATCAGGTTACTTATAAAGGAAAACCTATCAGAATAACAGCAGATTTCTCAACAGAGACCCTACAAGCCAGAAGGGTTTGGGGTCCTATCTTTAGCCTCTTTAAACAAAACTATTATCAGCCGAGAGTTTTGTATCTATCAGAACTAGACTTTATAAATGAAGGAAAGATACAGTCGTTTCCAGACCAACAAACGCTGAGAGAATTTGCCACTACCAAGCCAGCACTGTAAGAACTGCTAAAAGGAGTTAAGTGTCTTGAAACAAAACCTCAAAGTACACCAAAATAGAACCTCCTTAAAGCATAAATCTCAGAAGGCCTGTAAAACAATAACACAATAGAAAAAAAAAAAAGGCATTCAGGCAACAACTAGCACAATGAATAGTATAGTACCTCACATCTCAATACTAATGCTGAATGTAAATGGTCTAAATGTTCCCCTTAAAATATATAGAATGGCAGAATGGATAAGAATTCACCAACCAAGTATCTGCTGCCTTTAAGAAACTCACCTAACACATAAGGACTCACATAAACTGCAGGTAAAGGGGTGGAAAAAGATGTTTCATGTAAATGAACACCAAAAGTGAGCAGGAGATTCTTATATCAAACAAAAAAGGCTTTAAAGAAACAACAGTAAAAAAAGACAAAAAGGGACATTATGTAATGATAAAAGACTAGTCCAATAGGAAAATATCACAATTCTAAATACATATGCACCTAACACTGGAGCTCCAAAATTTATAAAACAATTACTACTAGACCTAGGAAATGAGATAGATTGCAACACAATAATAGTGGGAGACGTCAATACTCCACTGACAGCATGAGACAGGTAATCAAGACAGAAAGTCAACAAAGAAACAATAGACTTAATGTCAATAAATGTGATATACCACATAAACAGAATTAAAAACAAAAATGACATGATAATCTCAATAAACACAGAAAAGCATTTGACAAAATCCAGCATTGCTTTATTATTAAAACCTTCAGCAAAATGGGAATAAAAGGGACATACCCCAAGGTAATATATGCCATCTATGACAAACCTACAGCCAACATTATACTGAGTGGGGAAAAGTTGAAAGCATTCCCCTTAAGAACTAAAAGAAGACAAGGAACCCCACTTTCATCACTTCTATTCAACATGGTACTGGATGTCCTAGCCAGAACAGTCAGACAAGAAAAAGAAATAAAGGTCATTCAAATCAGTAAGCAGGAAATCAAGCTGTTACTGTTTGCTGATGATATGATCGTATACCTGGAAATCCCTAAAGACTCATCTAAAAATCTCCCAGATCTGATAAATGAATTCAGTGAAGTTTTAGGATACAAAATTAATGTACACAAATTAGTAGCATTGCTATATACCAACCAAGCTGAGAATCAAATCAAGAACTCAACCCATTTTACAACAGCTGCAAAGAAAAAAAAAAAAAAAAAAACCTTAGGAACACCTAACCAAGAAGGTTAAAGACCTCTACAAGGAAAACAACAAAACACTGCTGAAAGAAATCATAAATGACACAAACAAATGGAAACACACCCCATGCTCATGGACAGGTAGAATCAATATTGTGAAAATGACCATACTGCCAAAAGTAATCTACAAATTCAATGCAACTCCCATCAAAATGCCATTATCATTCTTTGCAGACCTAGAAAAAACAATCCTAAAATTGGCATAGAACCAAAAAAGCGCTCACATAGCCAAAGCAAGACTAAGCAAAAGAGCAAATCTGGAGGAATCACATTACCCGACTTCAAACTATGCTATGGGGCATAGTCACCAAAACAGCATGTTACTAGTGTGAAAATATGTACCTAGACCAATGGAACAGAATAGAGAACCCAGAAGTAAACCCAAATACTTAACAGCCAACTAATCTTTGACAAATCAAATAAAAACATAAAGTGTCAAATGGACACCCTTTTCAAAAAATGGCACTGGGATAATTGCCAAGCCACATGTAGAAAAATGAAATCTTCATCACTCACCTTATACAAAAATTAACTCAAGGTGGATCAAAGGCTTAAATCTAAGACCGGAAACCATAAAAACCTGAAAGATAACATTGGAGAAGCCCTTCTAGACATTAGCCTAGGCAAACACTTCACGACCAAGAACCCAAAAGCAAATGCAACAAAAACAAAGATAAATAGATGGGACTTAAACTAAGAATCTTCTGCAAAACAAAAGAAATACTCAGCAGATTAAACAGACAACCCACAGAATGGGAGAAAATCTTTGCAAACTCTGCATCTGACTAAAGACTAATATCCAAAATCTACAAAGAACTCAAACAAATCAGCAAGAAAAAAACGAATAATCCCATCAAAAAGTGAGCAAAGAACATGAATAGACAATTCTCAAAAGAAGATATACAAATGGCCAATAAGCTTATGAAAAAATGCTCAACATCACTAATATCAGGGAAATGCAAATCAAAACCACAATGTAATCCCACCTTACTCCTGCAACAATGACCATAATCAAAACATAAAAAAACAGCAGATGTTGGCAGGGATGCAGTGAACAGGGAATACTTCTACACTGCTGGTGGGAATGTAAACTAGTACAGCCACTGTGAAAAACAGTGTGGAGATTCCTTAAAGAACTAAAAGTAGAACTACCATTTGATCCAGCAATCCCACTACTGGGTATGTACCCAGAGGAAAAGAAGTCATTATTCAAAAAAGATGCACATGCATGTTTATAGCAGCACAATTCATAATTGCAAAATTGTAGAACAACCCAAATGCCCATCAATCAATAAGTGGATAAAGAAACTATGGTATAGATATATGATGGAATACTATGTAGCTATAAAAAGGAATGAATTAATAGCATTTGCAGTGACCTGGATGAGACTGGAGACTATTATTCTAAGTAAAGTAACTCAGGAATGGAAAACCAAGTATTGCATGTTCTCACTGATATGTGGGAGCTAAGCTATGAGGACATGAAGACATAAGAATGATACAATGGACTTTGGGAACTTGGTGGGGGGAAAGGATGGGAGGAGGGTAAGAGATAAAATACTACACATTGGGTACAGTCTATGCTGCTTGAATGATGGGTGCACCAAAATCTCAGAAATCACCGCTAAAGAACTTATTCATGTAACCAACCACCTGTTCCCTAAAAATCTACTGAAATTAAAATAATAATAGTAATAATGTACTTCTAAGAAATGTCATATACATCAGTTAGTATTGTAGATCACATGGGAAAATATGGATCATTTAATAAATGCTACTGAGAGAACCATTATCTCTCTTGGCAAATAAAACATAGTACATGCCTATATCACAGTACACACATATGTTAATTCTAAATAGTTTTCATATTCAAATATAGAAGGCAAAACTTTAAAACTATTTAAAAATATTTAAAAGAGCATATTTTGATGATGAAGGTTGGAGGCTATTTCTCAAACATGATGCATTTTAAATACTATAAAAGGAATGTATGAGCCATTGATATATATCTATATAGTACATGTCGATTTTATATATCTTTATGCCTATGTGTAATATACATATGTGTATTTATATATACGAATGAGAATATATGAAAATAAGTTTGTAAGAGAATATATTTGTAAAACAAAACCTAAAAAGGATTAGTAGTCAGAATATATGAACATTTGCATAAGTCAATTAGAAAAACACAAACAACCAAAACAGAAAAATAGGCCTACGTCATGAACAGGTATGGCACGCAAAATATAAATTGTCGAAAACATGTAAGATACTGAACCTCATTAGAAATTAAGGAAGTATAATTTAAGACCAAAATAAGATATCTTTTTATACCCACTCATTTGGCAGAAATTAAGAAGATAATACCAAGTGTTGGTAACAGATATAACTGTTTAAGAAGACACTTTGGGTTAAGTGGAGCATGTTAATAATTCCAGGTGTTTAGATATGCTATGGCCTCTGCTTAGAATGTGCATCCTCAAGTTGTCTATCTAAAAGAACTATTACTTATGCTTTAAAAGCCTACTTTGATAACATCTACTTATTGAGACCTCAAAATGCCAGAAGCAAAATCAATAATTTCTTTCTCTGTGCTGTCTATACAAAGTTGTATTATCCCCATATTACACTGTACTATAATTTTGTATTTATGTTTCTCCCCAAGTTAGACCAGTGACTTTTATAATAGAAAGCAAGGATGGTTTCATTTTGCTGCCCCAGGGTTCAATATATGGCAAAAAGGCACTGAAATGATGAGGACCCCCCAAGTCTTCCACATCTCTTTCCATAACTACCATGCCCCCATTAATTCTGTGACAGTTGTAGGTTGTGGTCTGAGACTGCTTTCCGTGGAAGCACTGGGCTCCTGCGTACTTTTCTGCTTCTCTCTCAGCTTCACATATTGCAGCACTCACGGTTCTGATGCATTTTCTTTTTTTTTTTGAGACGGAGTCTCGCTGTGTCTCCCAGGCTGGAGTGCAGTGGCGTGATCTCCTCACTGCAAGCTCCGCCTCCCGGGTTCACGCCATTCTCCCGCCTCAGCCTCCCAAGTAGCTGAGACTACAGGCGCCCGCCACCACGCCCGGCTAGTTTTTTGTATTTTTAGTAGAGACGGGGTTTCACCATGTTAGCCAGGATAGTCTCGATCTCCTGACCTCGTGATCCACCCGCCTCGGCCTCCCAAAGTGCTGGGATTACAGGCTTGAGCCACCGCGCCCGGCCTCTGATGCATTTTCATAAGACTCAACCCAAAAACCAAATCAATCAAGGAAACTTGTCCACATTTTGAATAGGGTATCAATTTAAAATATCTCACTCGAGTTGACTTCAAACTCCAAAGCTAGTTTTTATTTTAAAAGGACATTAACTTCCTAATTGTATGAATGCCTGTGGGAGACATTTTACCATCCAGGACTTGGATGAAGGTGACTGCCTGCCACCAATTAAGATGTATATTTGGTGTTTGGCAGCTTCCTGACCCACGCCTTCTGTCTCTTCATCACCAGGGACCATGTATTGAGTGGCAGATGCGGACAAAGCAGCAGTGACTTGGTGGTGCTGCAGTCTGTGTCATTTGGCTCTGTTTACCGCCAGCCCAGCTGCAGCCAGTCAGCAGCTATGACACTTGGGGAACAACAATTGCTTTTCCAAATCAATATATGAGACTTCAAGTCATAATAGAAAGAACATTGTAGAAGAAGCTCTAAGGTGGATTTCCAGCTCCACTACTCTGAAGTTCTGTGACTTCTTCAGAAAATCTCCGTGGACCTCACTGTCCCTGACTGGAAAGCAATAACTACTCTGCCTACTTCCCTGAGGCAGAGAGAGATTTTAAGGACTAAATGTAACAATGAATTTAAACTGTCAGGTGCCACACAGATACTAATTTAGCCAACATTTGTAACGCTTTCTATGTGCTAGATGTGACTCTACGGGCTTTATACTTGTTGATTAATTTCAGCCTACTAGTAATCATATGAGCTAAATACTATTAGTCCCGTTTTAAATTTGAAAACAACAAGACACAAAACATTTGAGGAATTTGCTAAGATGACAGAGCCAGTAATGCAAGACCCAGGATCTGAGACCAAGCTTTGATGCTACATTGAACATCCTAGGAGTTGTTTTTCTGTTGCTTTAGATTTGCTTGTAATACTACCCATTACACCAAGAAATCAGTACCTTGCTCATGCCTCTACAAAACCATTTGCCATTTCCTAATAACTTAGTTTTTACCTACCTCTCTTCTCCACTAGACTGTGAGCTCCTTACAGGTGGGAACAATATTGTACTCTTTTGTAATAGTCCCAGCACTGCATCCTGGGTCTGGTATATTATAGGCAGGCACATTGCCCTCTAGAGATTTGTTAGCTGCATAGAGGGAAGGGAGGGAAGGAATAAAGGTCAGGTGGGCAAAGTAGATGGATGGATGGATGGATGGATGGAAGCATAGGTGGGCAGGTAGGTGGATGAAAGGATGGTGAGTGGGTGGATGGATGGATGGATTTTTGCAAGGATTGGTGGTTGGATGGTTATCTGAGTAGATGATTAGATTAATCATAAATTTCCAATTGTATAGAGTAGTAGCTCATCATTTTGAATCTAGAAATGTGTGTTTTCTCCATCCTTACTAGGTTTGCCCACAATTTTAAATTATTTTCTATCTTAAGTCATACAAAACCCATTTACTATTGTCATAGTCTAAAACTCATAATATTTGAAAAGGACAAAAACTGTGGTTGATTCAGCAAAGAAGAAAATACTGCTGCTACTTCTGGGAGCAGGGCTGATTCTAGAATTTTGCCTCATATTTTAGGCATTTTTGTACTTCAATCCCCTTCATCTGCAGGGGAGATGTTCCAAGACCCCCAGCGAATGCCTGAACTTATGAACAATACCAAACCCTATATACACTATGTGCTTTCCTACACATATATACCTATCATGAAGGTTAATTTATGACTCAGGTACAGTAAGAGTTTAACAGCCATAACTAATGATAAAATAGAACAATTATAACAATCAGCTGCAATAAATGTTGTATAAATATGACCTCTCTCTTCTCTCTTTCTCTCTCTCTCTCTCTCTCTGCCCCCTACTCTTTCTAAATATATTTCACTCTACTTACCCTTCTCCTTCTTTGTGATCTGTTGATCTGATAACTGAGATAGCTACTGAGTGACTAAAGGATAAATGTCATATATACCACATGGATATGCTGGACAAAGGGATAATTTACATCTTGGACAGGACAAAGCAATAAGATGCGAACTTTCATCACTTTACTCAGAACAACATGCAATTTAAAACTTATACGTTGATTATTTCTGAAATTTTTCATTAAATATTTTCAAACTCTGGTTGACCATGGGTAACTGAAGCCCAGGAAAGTGAAACCAGGATAAGGGGAGACTACTGTTCTAGCCTTCTCTGAGCGCTTGGAGAATGAGAAAGTGTCTTGACTCCTTAGAACCCTCAGCACACCTGCTGCAAGGCAAAAGTAGACAAGCAATAAATTTGAGGTCAAAGTAATGAGTCACCCAAGGCCCTGCCTCCCCTCTGTCTGTCCTCTTTTCTAGTTACAACAAACAGGTATCTCCTTTGTGTCCTCTTTCCCTCCTTTCTAGGAAAGGTTGCGTGTATTTATTCTGTTCCTTTCTGTTCCACACCAGGTAAAGCTCTTTACTAGGTTTCAGTTGTCCCCTTACCCCCCAGCCTGCCATAACCCCCACACTCTCAACATTAGCCTTATTGTGTTCTCTCAGACACTAGTACCAGCTGGATAGTACCCTCTCCCAAGAAGCCTGGGTCCTGAGCTTTTCCCCCAAGCTTCTAGGTTCTGATCCCACCCTCCTTCATTTTCCCAGTTAATATCCCTGTGTTACCTCAATGTTTCCCTCTGCCTGTTGAGTCCTCCAACCCCTATTTAACCAATTCTCTACATTAAGTTGCCCCTATTAAAATATCAGTTAGAGCTTCTGCTTTCCTGAATGAATCCTTACCGACTCAACTTACTATGTACCAGACATTATGCTAAGCCTTTAAACATATCATTACATTTGCTCTTTACGGAAACTCTATGGGTACATTGTCTTCTTTTCACGAGCAGGTAAACTGAGACACAGAGATAGTAAGGTTTTGACCAAGATCACACAAGTCTAAATTGCAGTAAGAGAAGCTTCTAAACTCAATGCAGTCCTGTCTAAAAGTAACTATTTGCATGAGATGTATGGTTCCTACAGTGAATTCGTGTCCTTGTTGCCAGGGTCCTTCTTAGAACCAAAAGTATATGAAAAATTACCTGGATAAAGGAGTGTGGTGTCCTTGCCATCCACCCACAGATATCAATCGCACACAGATTTACTACCAACAGGTGGTTGCAATACAGGACTCAGACAGGAGTGTTCCTGGGACTCGTAAGACTAACACAGCCATCCAAGGTTATGTCCCACCTACACAGCTGAAAACGAATCAAATTCCAATAAAAAAATGATTATGTCTTTCCCTAGAGTTTCTCATTAAAAGAGCAAACAAACTTCATGGCGTTGGCTGGGAGCCACCACAGACCACAGTGTTTTCTTGTCCCTCATGATAGGTAGCACCTACTCTCTACCCTAGTGTTAATATTTCTTCTCCTTTTGTGCTTCTCTGTAGCTCATAGTCTCCTTCAGCAGTTTTCATTCCCTCTTTTTATTATCTTGACTTCCCATCTCTCTGTGAAACAAGTAAAATAAATTCTTGGAAGACAGCTTAAGCCTTTGAGGGAACGATTTGGGTGACTTTTTGAACTTTACACAAAAAAAATTTCCAATACTGACTTGTCTCACCAAAAAGTTACTCATAACTCAAAACCTCTGAAACCCTAGTAATTCTTCCTGTGTGTGTGTGTGTGTGTGTGTGTGCGTGTGTGTGTGTGTGTGTGTCTAGGGTGGAGTTGGCAATTGAAAGATGTGTGCTGGGTGTGTAATGACAAAGTTACCTACCTACCTTGGGAGATCTGTTGTGTTTTTCCTTTATAACAGAAACCTGATCAGCCATACTTTTATCTTTACATTCTATGCCATCTCCATCTACAAATAAATAATGTGTCTCACATGCCTATCTCTGTTCTCTTACTATTATATTGCTGTTTTTAGTTTTGATAATCATTTCTAATCAAGCTGGGATTCTTGACTTTGGCATTAAATAGCCATTTTTAATGGGGCCTACTGATATCTCAAAAAAAAGGAAACGGTATAATTTCTTGTTAGAAAGTGTATCACCAGATGTTGAAATTTATCTTGGAAGGAGTCTAGAACAAGCTAGGCATTCTGTCATTCCTTAACAGTCACCTTCTTTTGGTTGATAGCTGTGTTCTGTGAGGATACTATGGTTGGCACCAGCAGCCACCTCAAATAACACCCCATCATTGCAGATGCCATGAAAGGTCCCTGTTGAGGAGGCAGAGAGTGTAATGTAATGGGAGTAAGATCAGCCTGGATAGGAATTACATATCTGTGCTTTGCTTAACCTCTCAGAGCCTCAGCTATTTCATATTATAAAATGTAAATAATTTCTACTCTCTGTAGTTAGCAAAAGGGAGTTATTATTAAAGATGATATACATAATTATGCCACATACCATATTAAATACACATATGAGCACATTTAATTCATACAGAAATTCCTCAAGTCAGGCATTAATCAGCATCTTCTATTTTACATATGAAGAAACTGAGTCTCCAGCAGCTAATTAAGGTTCTCAAGGCTCCAGAACCTGTAAGTAGTCAACTCAAGTTTAAAACAAATTATCTAAGCCCAGAGTTATAGCTTTCTTGCACACCATGCTGCCATCAAATAACACACAGGTATATAGGAGACAGGCAGAATGGTGACACATAGGAAGCTTTTCTCCAGGGGTCTTTAAGTTACAACACATACTCCCTTCAAGAACATGAAATTCATGGCAGGAAAAAGGATGCAGAAGAGAAGCAGAGGGAGAGCACAATGTCAACATCAGGGAGAAACTCTTAGACAGTAAGGGAAGTTGGACAATTTGGGTGGAAAAACCTGTCTTCACTTGAATCCATGAAGTGTGTCACCAGACCGCATCTTGGTCTCATGCTATATATTTTGGGGGTTTGAGTATGCCAAAGTACCAAGTGATAGCTGATACTTTAATACAAGATTGTAGTTCCCAAATGAATCCAAATCTTTAGAGGAGAATATGCAGAGTAAATATCCTCCTCTAACGATTTGGATTCATTTCAGAACTAGACTCAGCAACAAGGCAGAGGGTAAAATCCAGTGCCTGCTTTTTTATTGATAAAGCTGGATTGTAGATGCTGTTTGGACTCACAGCCAAAATGGGCTTCTGGAACGACTATCCTTTATTTTCTCCCACATTCCCCCAGATTCTATTTCCAGAGGGAACTAAGAGATTAAGATGTATACAAGAATCACTTTCAATTCTTTGACATGGACCCTTCTTTAAGAGGGGAGAAATACTGCTGGAATTGTCTAAGTTTTGAGCCAAAATAACTCCAAGGAAAAGGAGCCAATTCTCTCTTTCCAATTATATTAACATAGTATTATTATAAATATACAGTCCTATTTATTAAGATGAAATAATACTCTTTATCTTGGGTACATTATGATTAAGTAGCTTGTCTAAGAACCTAGCTTCCACATTGAACATTGTTTCTATGCAAAAATACATTCTACAATCTGCATAACCCACTCACCAAAAACTGGAAACACAATCCATTTATCAGTATAAATATAGCACTATGTTCTCAAAAGTACTCAATATTTCTTATGAGAGAATCAGCTCCAAACATCTCACTTTTAATTGAAAAAAAAAAACAAAAAACAAAAAACACTATGTTAAACTCTAGGAACCAGGGGAATAAATTCTCTCCTGAAGTGCAAGAAGCAGGGGAGCCTCCTTTTCCCAGCCAAGGGAAGCCATGAGGGATAGTGCTAACCAGCCCAGTCGCTTTTCCCATGGTTTTTGCAATCCGCAGACCAGGAGATTCCCTTGTGTACCTATACCACCAGTGCCCTGGGTTTTAAGCACAAAACTGGCCAGCTGTTTGGGCAGACACCGAGCTAGCTGCAGGAGTTTTCTTTTTTATTTTTTCCACAGACTCCAGTAGCACCTGGAACCCCAATGAGACAGAATCGTTCACTCCTCTGGAAAGGGGCTGAAGCCAGGGAGCCAAGTGGTCTTGCTCAGAGGACCCCGCTCCCACAGAGCCCAGCAAGCTAAGAACTACTGGCTTGAAATTCTCGCTGCCAGCACAGCAGTCTGAAGTCAACCTGGAACAATCAAGCTTGGTGGGGGGAGGGGCGTCCACCATTACTGAGGCAGTTTTCCTCTGACAGTGCTAAGGACTGGGCGGAACTGAACACAGTGCAGCAAAAAGGCTGTGGCCAGACTGCCTCTCTAGATTTCTCTTCACTGGGCAGGGCATCTCTGAAAGAAAGGCAATAGCCCCCGGCAGGGGCTTATAGATAAATCTCCCATCTCACGGGGATATAGCACCTGGTTGTAGGTGCGGCTGTGGGCATAGCTTCAGCAGACTTAAATGTTCCTACATGCCAGCTCTGAAGAAAGCTGCGAATTCTGACAAGGAGGGTTCTACCAGCACAGCGCTTGAGCTCTGCTAAGGGACACACTGGCTCCTCAAGTGGGTCCCTGACCCCCATGCCTCCTGACCAGGAGAGACCTCCCAACGGGGGTTGACAGACATCTCATGCAAGAGAGCTCCGACTGGCATTAGGTCAGTGCCTCTCTGGGAAGGAGCTTCCAGAGGAAAGAATAGGCAGCAATCCTTGCCATTCTGAAGCCTCTATGGTGATATCCATGTAAATAAGTTCTGGAGTGGACCTCTAGCAAACTGCAGCAGACCTGCAGAAGACAAGCCTGACTGTTAGAACAAAAACTAACAAACAGAAAGCAATTAACAGCAACATCAACATAAAGAACCCCCACATAGAAACCCCATCCAAAGGTCATCAACCTCAAAGTCCACAAAGATAAGGAATACCAGCACCAAAAGACTGAAAATTCCAAAAACCAGATGGCTCTTCTCCTGCAGATGATCACAACTCCTCTCCAGGAAGGGCACAAAACTGGACAGAGAATGAGTTTAACGAATTGACAGAAGTAGGCTTCAGAAGGTGGGTAATAACAAACTCCTCTCAGCTAAAGGAGCATGTTCTAACCCAATACAAGGAAGCTAAAAAGACTGACAAAAGGTTACAGTAACTGCTAACTATAATAACCGGTTTAGAGAAGAACATAAATGACCTGATGGAACTGAAAAACACAGCACGAGAACTTTGTGAAACATGCACAAGTATCAACAGCCAAACTGATCAAGCGGAAGAAAGGTTATCAAAGATTGAAGATCAACTTACTGAAATAAGGCACGAAGACAAGATAAGAGAAAAAAGATTGAAAAGAAATGAACAAAGCCTCCAACAAATATGGGACTATGTGAAAAGACTAAATCTGCGATTAATTGGGGTCCCCGAAAGTGACAGGGAAAGTGGAACCAAGTTGGAAAACACGCTTCAGGATATTATCCAGGAGAACATCCCCAACCTATCAAGGCAGGCCAATGTTCGAATTCAGGACACCACTAAGATACTCCTCAAGAAGAAAAACCCCAAGACACATAATGGTCAGATTCTCCAAGGTTGAAATGAAGGAAAAAATGTTAAGGGCAGCCAGAGAGAAAGGTCAGGTTACTTACAAAGAAAAGCCCATCAAACTAACAGTGGATCTCTCTGCAGAAATCCTACAAGCCTGAAGATAATGGGGGCCAATAATCAATATTATTAAAAGAATTTTCAATCCAGAATTTCATATCCAGCAAAACTAAGTTACATAAGTGAAGAAGAAATAAAATCCTTTACAGACAAGCAAATGCTGAGGGATTTTGTCACCACCAGTCCTGTCTTACAAGAGCTCCTGAAGGAAGCACTAAATATGGAAAGATCAGTACCAGCCACTGCAAAAACACACCAAAATATAAAGACCAATGACACTATGAAGAAACTGCATCAACTAATGTGGAAAATAACCAGCTAGCATCATGATGACAGGATCAAATTCACACATAACAATATAAACCTTAAATGTAAATGGGCTAAATGCCCCAGTTAAAAGACAAAAACTGGCAAATTGGATAAAGAGTCAAGACCCATCAATGTGCTGTATTCAGGACACCCATCTTACATGCAAAGACACACATGGGCTCAAAATAAAGGGATGGAGGAATATTTACCAAGCAAATGGAAAGCAAAAAAAAAAGCAGGAGGTGTAATCCTAGTCTCTGATGAAACAGACTTTAAAACCAACAAAGATCAAAAAAAAAAAAAAAAAAGAAGGGCACTACATAATGGTAAAGGGATCAATGCAACAAGAAAAGCTAACTATACTAAATATATATGCACTCAATACAGGAGCACCCAGATTCATAAAACAAGTTCTTAGAGATCTACAAAGAGACTTAGACCCCCACACAATAATAATGGGAGACTTTAACACCCCACTGTCAATATTGGATCAACAAGACAGAAAATTAACAAGGATATTCAGGATTTGAACTCACCTCTTGACCAAGCAGACCTAATAGATATCTACAGAACTCTTCATTCCTTCATTCCAAATTAACAGAATATACATTCTTCTCAGCACCACATAGCACTTATTCTAAAATCGACCACATAATTGGAAGTAAAACACTCCTCAGCAATTGCAAAAGAATGGAAATCATAAGAAACCTCTCAGACCACATTGCAATCAAATTAGAACTCAGGATTTAAAAACTCAAAACCACACAACTACATGGAAACTGAACAACCCGCTTCTGAATGACTACTGGGTAAATAACAAAATTAAGGCAGAAATAACAAAGTTATTTGAAACCAATGAGAACAAAGGGACAACATACCAGAATCTCTGGGACACAGCTAAAGCAGTGTTTAGAGGGAAATTTATAGCACTAAATGCCCATATCGGAAAGTGGGAAAGATCTAAAATTAACAGCCTAACATCACAATTAAAAGAACTAGAGAAACAAGACCAAACAAATTCAAAAGTTAGCAGAAAACAAGAAATAACTAAAATCAGAGCACAACTGAAAGAGATAGAGACATGAAAAACCCTTCAAAAAAAAATCAGTGAATCCAGGAGCTGGCTTTTTGAAAAGATTAACAAAGTAGATAAACTGCTAGTCAGACCAATAAAAAAAGAGAGAAGAATCAAATAGACACAATATAAGATGATAAGGTGGATATCACCACTAAACCCACAAAAATACAAATCACCATCAGAAAATACTATAAATGCCTTTACATAAATAAACTAGAAAATCTAGCAGAAATGGGTAAATTCCTGGACACATACAGCCTCCCAAGACTAAACCAGGAATAAGTCAAATCCCTGAATAGACCAATAACAAGTTCTGAAATTGAGGCAGTAATTAATGGCTTACCAACCAAAAAAAGCCCGGGACCAGACGGATTCACAGCTGAATTCTACCAGAGGTACAAAGAGGAGCTGGTACCATTCCTTCCGAAACTATTCCAAACAATAGAAAAAGAGAGACTCTTCCCTAACTCATTTTATGAGGCCAGCATCATTCTGATTCTAAAACCCAGCAGAGACACAACAAAAAAAGAAAATTTCAGGCCAGTATCACTGATGAACATTGATGTGAAAAGCCTCCATAAAATACCGGCAAACCAAATTCAGCAGCACATCAAAAACTTTATCGACCATGATCAAGTTGGCTTCAACCCTGGGATGCAAGGCTAGTTCAACGTACACAAATCAATAAATGTAATCCACCACATAAGCAGAACCAATGATAAAAAACACACGATTATCTCAATAGATGCAGAAAAGGCCTTTGATAAAACTTGACATCTCTTGATGCTAAAAACTCTCAATGAACTAGGTATTGATGGAACATATCTCAAAATAATAAGAGCTATTTATGACAAACCCACAGCCAATATTATACTGAATGGGCAAATGCTGGAAGCATTCTCTTTGAAAACTGGCGCAAGACAGGGATGCCCTCTCTCACCACTCCTATTCAACATAGTATTGGAAGTTCCAACCAGAGCAATCAGGCAAGAGAAAGAAATGAAGGGTATTCAAATAAGAAGAGAGGAAGTTAAATTGTCTCTGTTTGCAGAAGACATGATTGTATATTTAGAAAACCCCATCGTCTCAGCCCAAAATCTCCTTAAGCTGATAAACAACTTCAACAAAGTCTCAGGATACAGAATCAGCATACAAAAATCACAAGCATTCCTACACACTGATAATAGACAAGTGGAGAGCCAAATCATAAGTGTGCTCCCATTTGCAATTGCTACAAAGAAAATAAAACATCTGGGAATACAACTTCCAAGAGATGTGAAGGACCTCTTCAAGGAGAACTACAAACCACTGCTCAAGGAAATAAGAGAGGACACTAACAAATCGAAAAACATTCCATGCTCATGGATAGGAAGAATCAATATCATAAAAATGTCCATACTGCCTAAAGTAATTTATAGACTCAGTGCTATTCTCATCAAGCTACCATAGACTTTCTTCACAGAACTGGAAAAAACTACTTTAAATTTCACATGGAACCAAAAAAGAACTGGTATAGCCAAGAAAATCCTAAGCAAAAAGAACAAAGCTGGAGGCATCATGCTATTTCAAACTATACTACAAGGCTACAGTAACCAAAACAGCATGGTACTGGTATCAAAACAGATATATAGACCAATAGAACAGAACAGAGGCTTCAGAAATAACACCACACATCTACAACTATCTGATCTTTGACAAACTTGACAAAAATAAGCAATGGGGAAAGCATTCCCTATTTAATAAATGGTGCTGGGAAAACTGACTAGTCATATGCAGAAAAGAATAACTGGACCCCTTCCTCACACCTTATACAAACATTAACTCAAGATGGATTAGACTTAAATGTAAGACCTAAAACTATAAAAAAAGAACCCTAGGAAAAAAACATAGGCAATACCATTCAGGAAATATGCATGGGCAAAGACAGGAAATATGCATGGGCAAAGACTTCATGACTAAAACACCAAAAGCAATTGCAACAAATGTCAAAATTCACAAATGGAATCTAATTAAACTAAAGAGCTTCTGCTCAGCAAAAGAAACTATCATCAGAGTGAACAGGCAACCTACAAAATGGGAGAAAATTTTTGCAATCTATTTGACAAAGGGCTAATATCCAGAATCTACAAATAACTTAAACAAATTTACAAGAAAAAATCAAACGATCCCATCAAAAAGTGGGCAAAGGATATGAACAGACACTTCTCAAAAGAAGACATTTATGTGGCCAACAGACAAAGTTCATCATCACTGGTCATTAGAGAAATGCAAATCAAAACCACAATGAGATACCATCTCACCTCAGTTAAAATGGTGATCAATAAAATGTCTGGAAACAACAGATGCTGGCAAGGATATGGAGAAATAGGAACACTTTTATATGGTTAGTGGGAGTGTAAATTTGTTCAACCATTGTGGAAGACAGTGTGGCGATTCCTCAAGGATCTAGAACCAGAAATACCATTTGACCCAGCAATCCCATTACTGGGCATATACCCAAAGGATTACAAATCTTTCTACTATAAAGACACATGCATACATATGTTTATTGCAGCACTATTTGCAGTAACAAAGACTTGGAACCAATCCAAATGCCCATTGATGATAGACTGGCTAGGCCAGGTGTGGTTGCTCACGCCTGTAATCCCAGCACTTTGGGAGGCCGAGCCAGGCGGATCACAAGATCAGGAGATCGAGACCATCCTGGCTAACACGGTGAAACCCTATCTCTACTAAAAATACAAAAAATTAGTCAGGCGTGGTGGGGGGGTGCCTGTAGTCCCAGTACTCGGGAGGCTGAGGCAGGAGAATGGTATGAACCCAGGAGGCAGAGCTTGCAGTGAGCTAAGATCGCACCACTGCACTCTAGCCTGGGCGACGGAGCAAGACTTTGTCTCAAAAAAAAAAAAAAAAAAAAAAGATAGACTGGATAAAGAAAATGTGACTCATATATTTCATGGAATGCTGTGTTGCCATAAGAAAGGATGAGTTCATGTCCTTTGCAGGGACATGAATGAAGCTGGAAACCATCATCCTCAGCAAACTAACACAGGAACAGAAAACCAAATACCACATATTCTCACTCAAAAGTGAGAGCTGAACAATGAGAACACATGGACAGAGGGAGGGGAACATCACATATCGGGGCCTGTCAGGGGTTAGGGGGAAAGGGGAGGGAGAGCATTAGAACAAATACCCTATGCATGGCGAGCTTAAAAGGCACTGTATTAGTCTGTGTTCATGCTGCTGATAAAGACAGTTCCACATGGCTGAGGAGGCCTCATGATCTTGGCAGAAGGCAAGGAAGAGCAAGTCACATCTTACATCAAAGAGAGAGAGCTTGTGTAGTGGAACTTTCTCTCTTTCTTTCTTTCTTTCTTTCTTTCTTTCTTTCTTTCTTTCTTTCTTTCTTTCTTTCTTTCTTTTTTTCTTTCTTTCTTTCTTTCTCTCTCTCTCTCTCTCTCTCTCTCTCTATCCCCCCCCTTTCTTTCTTCTTTATTTTTCTTTCTTTAAGTACTGAGATACATGTGCTGAACATGTAAGTTTGTTACATAGATATGTATACATGCGCCATGGTGGTTTGCTGCACCTATCAACCTGTCATCTAGGTTTTAAGCTAGGCACTCAAGGGGGAGGGAGACTGACCTCTCCCTCCCCCTTGAGTGCTTTTTGTACTCATTTTCCAAGCATCACTTGGTTCTTCTAGCTTCTCCTTCTCAGGTTCCTTCACTGGTATCTCTTCTTTTTCCTGACTTCTGAATGGTGAAGTGCTCAGGACACAGTCCTTGGATCTTGGTTCTTATTTATTTTATCTTTATTTTATTTATACTTACTTCCTGGGTCAACTCATCTAATCCTATGGCTTTACATATCCTTGATATGTTTATGATATCCATACATTCATCACTAACCTAGACATCTCTGAACCCCACACTCCTAATTCAACTTCCTATTTAAAATCTCCTAGATGTTCCATAGGCATCTCTAAACTCCACAATTCCAAAACTCAGTTCCTTATATTTTTCTCCCATCCACTCTTTCCATTGCCTTTCCTACCTTAGTAAATGGCAGCTCCATCTTTTCAATTTCTCAGGCTAAAAACATTAGGGTCATTCTTTACTCCTATCCCATCACATTACTTGTCAACTGTTGTCCTTAACTTTGAATACTATCTAGAAGTGAACCACTTCTCACAACTACCCTAGGCCAAGCCTTCAACATTCATTCCCTAAAAAATTAATGCAATAAATTTTTGAATGAGTCAACTAGTCCCCCTATTTCCATTCTTGCCCCTTTACACTGTGTTTCCCACATAGTAGCCAGAATGACCTTTTAAAATCAAACGATTTCTCTGCTGTGGTCAAAACTCTCCAACAGATTCCCATGTCACTCAGAATAAAACCAGAAGCCCTTACCCAGTCCTAAAGGGCTTTGGTATCTCAGCCTGGCTCCCTCCCTCTCTGACCCCATCTCCTACCTATGCCTCCTCTCTCACTTTGCTTCTGCCACAGTGGCTTCCATGCTATTGTGTTCCATTCATCACTTATCTCCCTCCAGAATGTTGTCCTGAGTGCTCTTCATGACTAGAAACCTCTTCCTCCTGATATCCTCTCTTAGCTTCCTCCTCCATTTCACATAGGTCTATACCCAAATTACCTTAGTGGAATGGGAACCCTTAAGTAATCCATGCAAAATAGCTGTGCACTCTCACTCTTGTCTTCTACCTTGGCTTTGTTTTTCTTCATAGTGTCTATCCATCCTGACACCTGTGTGATCTCTGGTTCACCCCACTAGAATATATATTCCATGAGACTAGGCACTTCACGTCTTTTTGCTCAATACTACATTGCCAGTGCCTACAACAATGTCCCTAGAGGCATTCAGAAAATTAGCTGAGTTAAAGAATGAATGATGAGTGGATGAATGGACTTTTGGGTTATGAGGCTGTTAATGTTTTCTAGGAAGACCTTTCACACACCAAGGCCACAATAAAAATGTGAATAAAAAATCAGAATCAGCTTTCATACTACGATGTTGAGGATATTCTCCATGCTCTTAACCAGAACCCTTCAAGAAATGCAGAGTTGAGGGTCACTCAGGACTGAGGCAGTTTAGTCTGTTATATTTTCTAAGTCAATTCAAATAATGAATATCAACTGTGACTTGAGTCTCTCACACCTCCATAAATATTAATCTTGCTTTAGCCAAATACGATAGCATGCACCTGTGGTACCAGCTCACAGGTGGCTGAGGCAGAAGGATCACTTGAGCTCAGGAGGTCAAGGCTGCAGTGAGCAGTGTTGCACTACTGCACTCCAGCCTGGGTGAGAGAGAGAGAGACCCTGTTTCAAAAACAACAACAACAAAAAATTTAAGTAGATGAACTTTGCCTGATGATGGACAGTGATCAAAAGGATCAGGAATGTTTTAGCTTCTTCCCTCCTTAAGATCATACCAGGCCATGAATTGTTCCTAGTAGGGTCTCTCCCTTCCCAGTTGAGCCAGCACACATATGCCTCATCTGTCATTCTGACGCTGTTTTCTTTCCCTGGGTCAGTTGGCAATTATTCTTGTGAACTGCCTAATATGACCATTCTTCAAAGGACTGGCACTCCAGATCCTCACTTTTTCTGTAAGAGTGAAGACCTGAATGTCTCACTGGTATTAAAATAGACAGACTTAAAATATTATCAATGCCTATTTTACTGACCCATCAGGTGGGAGCAAGTTCACAGACCAACACTTGGACTTATTCCTCTATCTCCCTAAACTGAAAAGCATCAAGTAGATGACTATGACTCTCTACTAACAGAGGATTGAACATCTTCTGTGTCCAGTCCCTGGATCTATCCAATGCTCAAGCCAGTCCCTTTCTTCTATTCAGAAAACATATTTCTCTCTGCTCTAGGTAACTGCTACAAACACATGGACCATGGATAAGACCACAGGTTTGGTAGTCAGACAGAGATGGGTTTGCATCCCATCTCAGCCCCTTATTGACTATGTGATCATGGTTAGTTACTTTACCTCTTTGAACTTCAGTTCTTTTATCTTTAAAGTGGGGATAACAGTCATACCTACCTCATAAGATTGCTGAAAGGTTTACTTAATGTAACATGTAAGAGCTTAATACCATGCCAGGCATGTAGGAAGGATTTGCTAGATTAATTTTTTTATTTGTACTTTTCAGGGCTCTTCTCACTATGATATGTTGTCTCCACATAAATAACAATATTTTCTTATTCCACATGCCTATTTGCAACATGACTTTGACAATCACTCCCTCCCCCTATCAAGAAGCAGAATCTATTTCTCAACCACCTCCTCACTTGAATATTCTGGACTGGCCCTGCGACTTGCTTTCACCAATAAAATGCAGAAGAAGTGATGCTTTGTGACTTCAAGGTCTAGAACTTAAAAGCCTTGGAGCATCTGTTTTACTCTCTTAGAAGACAGCTGGCCTGGAAAGAAGCTGGGGCTAAGCCACTGAAGAGTGCAATATCACATGCAGAGAAAAGCCACCTGGAGAAAGACTGAGGCACTGCAGCCAGCAGCCACCAAGTCCCAGAGGTGTCTAGGAGCCATCTTGGATACAAGAGTTGGATTATCATTGTCTGTCTAGTGTAGCCACATCTGAACATTTCCATGCTAAAATATTACAGATATTACTTTCTCTTAAATTAATTTCCTTTTGTTATGTTAGAGAATTATGTGGATTTGGTTTTGAAACTATATTACAGGTGGGTTGTATTACTTTTTCAGTAAAGTGAAGAAAGGGTTACGTAATATTTGTTATAAAAAGAGGGCCTAACATAGAAAATCACTGCCTTTAGACAGTTTAAACTGGCTCACGCAGACCCAGAAGCCCCCTGACTAATGTTTGATTACCCATATATAATCTGAATAAAAACTATGTGTAATTTCTCGCAAACTCGCTGATTCATTTCTTCTCTCATAGATCTCTTTGTCCAGGCCAGGGTTTCTCAACATTCGCTAATCCAGGACTTTTTGACTAACATAAAAACAATTTCTTTCTCTCTCTCTCTCTGTCTCTCTCTCTCTCTCTCTCTCTCTCTCTCTGTGTGTGTGTGTGTGTGTGTGTGTGTCTTTCTCTCACATGTACACACACACAGTTTGCTGAGACAAACTCCTTCCTCTGCTTCCAGCGGAAGGCCCACCCCTTCCAATCACAGCACTAGATGATGACAAGCTCCTCCAGGAACTGAACAGTCAGGTGCATCCCCAGGCACCATCTCTTCTCCCAAAGCACGAGAACAGAACCTGGTACTTAATAAATATTTAGTTTATTTATTCTGTGTTGACTTCATAAAGTAAAAGAAAATATTGCCTGAAATTAGTATCAACTCATTCAAAGTTCTGGCTCACTCCAATCTCCAGAGAAAATATTTACCTCCAGGCTTCCCTCCACACACATGTGGAAATCAAAAGCCCGAAGAATTCTCTTACAATACCAACATCTTCACATTAAATGCAATTTTGCACAAAACCAAGTTAATTGCCTAGAAATATTCAGAGGGGTTGTATTAATTATTTTGTATAACAGAGGTTTATAAAGTATCTTCATTTGTGGAGAGAACTAACATTTATCGCATCAGGTACTTTATAATAATATAAACTGTATAATTTACCTCAATGCTCGTAACATAGCTAGTGCAATTCCCACTTCACAGATGAGGAAATCAATGGACAATAAGTATGAAATGTCTTGAAGGTCAAGGTCATACCCTGCCAACTGGCAGAGCCCAAATCTCTGAAGGCTAAGTCCCATGTGCTTTTTGCTCCATCCCAACTGTTAGCAGTTGTAGAAAGGTCACATGGCCTGGAGCAATTATTTAATCTCTTTGGTGTTCACTTTTCTATCTGTAAAATGGGTAACATAATATCACCAACATCACAGAGCTTTGCAGATCACATGAGTTGCTACAAGTAAACTGCTTAGGCCAGCATCTGGCATATAGTAAGAACAAAAACACAATTTGGTAATCATTATTTCTTGGCGTCTGGTGTTTTCCACAGAAGGAATTTCTGTGTGTTCAGGACACTAAGGAGAGACTTCACGGGTTTATGGGAGATTGAGCTCTGATAAGGATGGAAATATAGGAAGTAAACAGGCTGAACCAGGTGTCTCCTATAACGGCCTGTTTTGTATTTCCCATGAAAAGGGCTTTCAACACTTGGTGTATCACCAATGCCTATTTCCATGATTCATTTATTTTTCTGACTTCTCAGCATGTGTTCCCAGCACCTGGAGGCATAAAAACCCACATAGTGAAACCCCAACATTGAGACATCACAGAAACAATATTTTCAATCAGGACTCACAACCTGGAGGTTTTCGGAAATGCAGAATGGAAGGGATCTTAGTGATGGTATTGCAACACCACCCCCCATTTTACCGAAGAGAAAACGGAGGCATGGAAAGGAAAAGCAGCTGTTTTCTCAAGCTATTCTTCAGTAGCTCAGTGAAGTTATCACCCTCTTTGTTTTACACGTCTCACTGCTCCCCAGTGCACAGCCTGTACTCTAGCCATTGTAAACTGTGAGAGCCCCCAGATAGACTATGTCCTCAACCCCATGCCCATCTGCCTTGCACATGCTGTTCTTCAGCCCCCCAGAATCTCTCTGTTTGTATTGTTCACCTAGCTATTTGCAGCTTGTCCATCCAGCTCAGCACAAACCCCCATGACACTCATCTGGCTTCTGTCAAAAAACTCTTCCTCCTGCCAGGACTGCCTTCCGACGTTCCTGGTTTTATTTGCTTAATATAATTCAGATAGCAACACTCTCCAGCTTAAAAGTCTCTGGCATATAATAAGAACAAAATGGCTTCTAGACACAGTTAAGGTCTAACCCAAATGAGATCCCCTAGGAGCATGCCCTGCCGACCTCTCTGACTTTACATCCTACCCTCTCCCTGACACTGTGCTCTTTCCATAAGGGCTTTTCTTCTGCTCCCCAAACACCAAGAGTCTTGTGAGGGGCCTCAGGGCTTGTGCACCTGCTTTCTCTTCTCCCTGAAACCCTTGAGCTCAGACTCACCTCACAGAGGTAACTCCTTGTCATTCTGATCTCAAGCCAAATGTCAGTGTCTCAGATTCCTCCCATCACCACATGGTTATCCTAACTTCCCATCCCCCTGGGTATTTTTCTGTAAAACATTCTGAACTCTGTAAATTTATTGTGTTGGTGTATTTACTGCCTGTCTCTCCCACTAGATTTTCTACTCTATAAGAGAAAGAATAAGGTCTTGTTTGCTGATCATCTTCAGAGCCTACCACAGCGTCTGGTACAGAGTTGGTGCTCAAAAAATACTGACCAGACGGGTGGATGAATTCATACCTAACCCTGCCAGACAACCCCTAAAGGCTGGTGTTTTAAAAAAAACTACAAATGACAGTTAATAAATTATCTGGTATCTACTGTCAATCAGCTGAGGTTTCCCAGAATAGTCTCAAAATATTGGTCTCATCATTGAAATTTTATGCATTGTTTTTCTTGAAACAATTTGTTGTTCTCTCCACTCATCCTTATCTGAGAATTTTATTTTCATCTTCTCACCACACTTGGGTTTAAATCCAAAAAAATGGACAGAGGAAGCATCTTCCTTTTGGTAAAAGATGCTAGAGATTCAGCATCAATGTGCCTACTGCATTGACACAGAAGAGCCCCTGACCCAGGGATGCCCTGGGTGGGACAGAAACAGACACCTGAGGAAGGGAGTCGAGGATCACAGGGTCTTGTTCCCTCTGAGGTGTGACTAACAATTATTCAATGTCTCATTCTCTTTACATTCTAAAATACATTGGATGTTCTCTGAGGCCCCTTACAAGGCTAAAGTTAATTAACATTCATTCACCCAACAAAGACAGACATATATATATACATATGTGTGTCATGTGTTTGTGCCAAGCACTGTCAAGATGCAGTAAATACAGCTGTGGAAGAACAGCCAAGAATATCTCTACCTTCAGGGAGTTTATGGGATTCCCTGGAACAAAATCTGCTATTGAATTCTCAAAAGGTTTTATCTTACTTATGGAATATTTTAATCGCAAGAGAGTGAGCTTCTTACACACTGCCACCCTGGAATGAGACGTCTAATCTTTGCCTTCCAGCCTCATCCTCTGCTTCCTACCATGAGTGACAGAAATCCCACCCCCTGCCTCTTCTCTTATCTCTGCCAGGTGTTTTGTCCAGCCAGTGTTTAGGCTTTCCCACTGTATTAGTAGGGGTTCTCTAAAGGGACAGAACTAATAGGATAGATATATATATGAAAGGGAGTTTATTAGGAGACTTGACTCACACAATCACAGGTTAAGTCCCACAATAGGCCATCTGCAAGCTGAGGAGCAAGGAAGCCAGTCTAAGTCCCAAAACCTCAAAAGTAGGGAAGCCTAGAGTGCAACCTTCAGTCTATGGCCGAAGGCCTGAAAGTCCCTGGCAAGCCACTGGTGTAAGTCTGAAAATCCAAAAGCTGAAGAACTTGGAGTGTGATGTTTGAGGGCAGGAAGTATCCAACAAGGGAGAAAGAGGTATGCTGGAAGACTCAGCAGCCTAGTCCTTCCACATTCTTCTGCCTGCTTTATTCTAGCCACACTGCCAGCTGATTAGATGAGATGGGGTCCACCTAGATTAAGTGTGGGTCTGTCTCTCCCAGTCCACTGACTCAAATGTTAATCTACTTTACCAACACCCTCAGAGACACACCCAGGAATAACACTTTGCATCCTGCAATCCAATCAAGTTGACACTCAGTATTAACCATCACACCCACCAAACACCAAATAGATCAAATGGGGAGGGAGACTTAGCTGGACAAGTGAAGCTGCAGTGTATGCAAAGAGAGAACATGGGTTAGGATCCAAGAGCTGGGCTTTAATCCCCACTCTGCCACTCACTTGGAGTCTCTTGAGAATGTCTCTTATCCTCTCTGGCTCTCAGTTTCCTTACCTACCAAATAGGGTGTGGTGGCTATGAGAATGCACCTCTGAGAACTCCCTCTACATGAAGCAGAATTGAACAAGAGCCCCAGCCTGACTGTGTGAAATCAGTCACCACATCAGCACCACCGGCAGCTCCCAGCTAAAGTCTGTGTGTGGCAGGGACACTTCTGAAAGAGGCAGGTGCATTTCTAGGAAACAGAGAACTCCTCTGACCAGCAACTCTGACCCAACTCCACCAGCTTTGCTAAGACTTTCTTCACACTGCATGGCAATCTAGTACTTTCCCCACTCAAACTTCTTGCCTCTCTGCTCCCCATGAATAAGACCTACATCATGATCTAATGGCCCCCCACCCTTCTCCATGTTCCTTCACTGTTTCCCTCAAGAGTGGTTTTTCTAATCAATCCCTTGTAAACTGAATACCATCCTAACTCCTGCTTCTTGAACCAACACGCTGGGAAAACAATACCTTATTTTCCCTCACATGTTGTTATGAAGATGGTGTCAAAAAATTAGCCAGATGTGGTGGCACATGCCTGTGGTCCCAGCTTCTCAGGAGGCTGAGGTCGGAGGGAGGATCACTTGAGCCTAGGAAGTAGAGACTGCAGTGAACCATGATCACACTACTGCACTCCAGCCTGAGTGACAGAGCAAGACCCTGCCTCAAAAACAAAAAAAAAGAGAAGGAAAGGAAAATTCTTTTTTTATTTAATTTCAATTTTGATGCTGAGATTTGGGGTACAATTGATCCTGTCACCCAGGTGGTAAGCATAGTAACCAACAGTTAGTCCTCCAAACCTTTCTCCTTCCTTCCCTCCCTCCCACCTTGAGAAGTCTCCAGTGTCTATTGTTGCCACCTTTATGTGCATACTCAATGTTTAGCTCCCACTTATAAGCTGGAATATGTGGTATTTGGTTTTCTGTCTCTGCATTAATTCACTTAGGATAATGGCCTCCAGCTGCAGCCATGTTGCTGAAAAGGACAAGATTTCATTCTTTTCAATGGCCACCTAGTATTCCATGGTTTATATGTACCACATTTTGTTTATCTAATCCGCCATTGATGGGCATGAAGGTTGATTCCATGTCTTTGCCATTATGAATGCTGCTGGGGTGAACATACGAGTGCATGTATCTTTTTGGAAAAATGATTTATTTTCTTTTAGATACACACCCGGTGATGGGGTTGCTGGGTCAAAAATAATATCTTAGATAATAATTTTTGGTAGGGAAATGGGGAAAATAAAACAGCAAGAGAAAAGATGAAGGAAAGAGGGAAGAAAGAAGCAGCCATTATACTAAGGAACTGTGAGTGTTAGTGGCTACTTAAATGAGAGCTTTTTTAAAATTGTGCTCAAATGTAATTCGATGCTCTACTCCTGCCAGACCCTTGCGGCACCAGCGTGACTTGTTGGGATGCAATGGTTGCAACACTTCTGCAGCGAAACTTCAACTGTTGTTACCATTTCATGGTACAGAATATTCAGCGAGACAAAAGACCTCCAGGAGAATATGTTCTGTGTTGTAATTTTCCAAAGGCGACATGATTATAAAACCCAAGCAGATGGAAAGACGATTGCAGTGGACGGGGAAAGCTGTTAGCAGTTTCCATTTGTAGACAAAACCATTATTTTTGAGCAGATCGCTGCCAGAATGTGATGAATCTTGTACTCTTTGCACCCTCTGCTTTGCAGAAAGCCCTGTAGCTCTGTCACACTTTGCAAACAGTTGTGGGATGCTATTTTTGTACATTTGTTTATGTCAAAGGCATTGACTCATAGAGTTTCACATTTAGCTTGCTGTTAATCTCTAATCTGCCATTAATGCATAGTTCCCAACTCTGAAAATTGGACTTCAAAATAAATGGCGACATGATCATCCTTTATTTAAAATATTACTGCACCCCATCATTCTATGTCAAGGCTCAGCTTGTTTATGGGAGAGCTCGATTACATAATTACATATTAGAAATCATTTGTAAGGAAAATTGATTAGTGTATTTTACAGCAAGGATTTCACCAGAAATAACCCTGTCTCTAGCTGCAGAAGCAGAGCACCAGGTTGAAAATGGCATAACTTCAGGAGCTTGTCACTATCCTGTTTATTTCTTGTCACAGGAAGGAGTAATTGCGCATAGAGCGATGAGAAACAAAACTGTCGGCTTTGAACACTGTGATCCATGAATCAAGTTTTAGGCAACATGATGGGGTTCTGGAAAGAGTGCTCAGCAGGAACTCGTAAGTCCCTAGTTCTAGTTACAAGCCTGCTGGTAACTTGTAGGCAAATTGCTCAGTCTCTCGAAACCTTCACTCCTTCATCAAAAAATGGGAATGCAACAGTGGATTGCCAAGGGTAAAAGATAGACAGTGTCCACACACAGATGCATGGGGGTTGAACAGAAGCTCAAGGCAGGGAAGAGTATCTCTTCAGACTGGAAGATTAGTGGATGATGGGTGGATGACCATCATTTGGTGGTCCTTCCTCTTCAGTGTCAGGAGCAGTAAGATAGTGCCCACTCAGCTTCCACACAGCCCCAGGATTCCCAGGTCAAGTCGCCCCATTTCTGTCTATCATGCTTTCCTGTCTGCATGTTCTCACTCCTATCTGTGGCCTTGTTTTTGTTTTTCATGATCTCTGGCAACAGAAAACTTTGTTTTGAAAAAAAGAAGTCTGAATCTTTCTGTTCTCATGTTTGCAGCCTTTGTTTCTAGTTCTGCAGAAGCTGATTTGTGTCTTTTTTTTGAATTGAGAGTAAAGAAAGCACACTAATTAAAACCTCAAAATAATATCAGTCCATGGAAATATAATAATAACAACAACAATACTAGTAATAAGATCTGACCTTCCAAGATCATGGACTCTTATGAGGAACAATGGAATAAATGGTGAATTGTCACATATATGAAAGTGCTTACTTAAAGAAATTTTAAATTAACTTTTACTTTGCTTTTTTCTCCTTTGTGAAGTCAGATTCATCATAAAAAAGAAATGAAATGCGCATGAACAAATTAAAAGAAGAAAAGAAAAAAGACGAGTAAAAAAAGGAAGAAAGAAAAGACAGAAATTATCATTCATAATCTCTCTTTATTATTCCTTCATCCAAATGAAAAAATTGTTAACATTTTAGGGCATCTTCTTACACTCTTTTC
Organism: Papio anubis; assembly: GCF_008728515.1. Lineage (NCBI taxonomy): Eukaryota > Metazoa > Chordata > Mammalia > Primates > Cercopithecidae > Papio > Papio anubis. The sequence continues at coordinate 172,969,850 of NC_044978.1, forward strand.
TGTGAATGTGCAATATATATTTACCAGAGTAGAGTCACACCATACATACTTGTACTATTGCATGCATCTTTAACTCAACTATATATCATAAGTAATTTTCCATGTTATAGTATATTTATTTGATCACACCATTTGGAACAGCTGTATTTTATCTCATTGTACATATGCACCACAATCCAGTAAAAAACACCCTGGAAACTTCTTTGTCACCATATCTTTGCACTTGTCCTTATTTATCTCCAGTTCCCTAGCATTTTTTTAAAAAAATGTTTCTGCTATTATGAGAGCAAAATATAACAACTAGGACCAGCCCAAAGATTGTCTTAGAAACCAGGTGTGTTGAATGGGTTGCAAACGAGACCTTTTCTTGTAAACTTGCTCATCTCTTCTATAAGGCTACAAGCCCTTTCAGGCTGCTGCTTCCACTTGATATGATACTTTTGAGCCTCCTGAGGGTAGCAATGATGTTTTATTCATCTCCTTAACCCCAGTGCCCATCTCAGGGTCCAGCCCACAGTAGGTCTCAACAAATAATTTTCCAACTGAACCAAACTAAACCCTTTTCTACTTGTGAGTAAATGCCTACTCATTCTACAGGAAGTCCTAACTCAAAAATCACCCCCTTTTTTCTGTAAGCACATAGTTTTTGTTTCCATCCACAATAATTTCAGATAATTTTATCCATATTCTTTATGGATAAAGATTTTCCAATAGATTTTCTGTGTCTGCATATCCTCCTCGCATATCAGGCATGTTTATTTCCAGCAACTAGCAGAGTCTGGCTTGAAATAAACTGAAAGAACATTCAGAAGTTGGGGATTTTTTGAAGCTAGCACAGTCATACACAATGTTGGTACTTAATAAATGCTTGTTGAATTGAACTGAATTGAACTGAATTGGTGCTAGGATTTCCAGCAGTGAAATTGGATAAATTGCTACTTCTTTACCTCTAGTTTTACCCTTAATGATTTTACTGATGTCCAATGACAGGTAAGCACAACACAAACTGTTTCCCCTTTATCACCTCCCAAAACTGAAAATGCTGACACTTTTCATGCCCTGTTGATTCTTTTCCTTCTTACAAACGATAAGGTCGGACACGGTTTACTTGCAGTCATTGTATCGATCTTCATTCTAGAGATGCAATTGGATCTTTCCCTCACAGGCAAGTTGTCACTGACTTTTACTTGGAGAGACAGATACTGACCATGGGATGTACTGGGGAAGCCAAGACTCAGTATTCAATTGTGACTGGCCCAGTGAGCTGGAATTTTTAACCAGACAGGGCTAACCTTTATTATCTTGCTGGATGGTCTCTTCTATGTTGCTTCCAAAAGAGCTTTATACAAACACAGATTTGTACCGTGAGAAAAGGGACATTAAATTATTTAAACTTTTAAATTAAATAAAAGTCGCATCCTTTTTAAACTCACCATTGTTATAAGTCATATATTGAGTACACCAAAGAATAGTGAAGACAAAATCTATCTGAGTGAGCAGATTCAGATGGAGTAAGAGTATAGCATGTTACCTTGGATAGGGCCGTCCAGTTTAAAAAACACATTCATAAGCATTGACTCAGTTGTCCTTGAGAAAACCCTTGCAAGAACAAAATACTTATCCTCAGAAGGAGAAACCAAGGCTCATAGAGAATAAGGAATAAATTGAATGTAGCGCAGCTGCTAAGAGGTCAAATAGTCAAAGTCTTTGTTCTACTATATCTTGCCACTATTAGCTTTTGTGAAGTAAATCTGTTCCTAAACACTTTCCTATGCAATATCTCATTGGGTACAGACAATAGCCCAGTGAAAAGATTTTATGATCCTGCTGCAGGGTGAAAATTTGTGTATCAATAAGTGATTATTTTTAATGTAAAACTGAGCTATATCTAACAAACATGCATAGGATTTGCATGCTAAAAACTACCCATGCTGATTGTTTAAAAATCAAATAAGGTCTAAGTAAATGGAGAGACATACTGTGTTCAGGGATTGGAAGGTTCGACATAGTAAAACTGTCAGTTCTCCCCAAATTAATATGCAGATTTAATCACAATGCTTATCAATATCTCAGCAAGAGTTTTTGTAGATACAGACAAGATTATTCTAAAGTGTATGTGGAAAGGCATAGAAACTATAATGGCTAAACAATATTGAAAATGAATTAAGTGAAAAAATTAGCCTACCCAGTTTCAAGACTTATTTTACAGCTACATTATCAAGATTGTGTAGGAATGGCAAAAAAAAAAATAGACACATGAATCAATGGACCCAAATACAGAACCTAGAAATAGATCAACACTAATATGGCCAACTGATTTTTGACAAAGCTGCAAAAGTAATTCAATGGAGAAAAAAAATAGCCTTTTCAAGAAATGGTCCTGGGCCAATGGAACATCCATAGGAAAGGAAAAAAAATAAAAAAGATCTAAACCCAAATCTCATACCTTACATGCCTTACTCAAAAATTAACTCAAAAACAATCATGGATTTTAGGTAAACAAAAATTACATAATAAAAAATCTTTAGATCTACACCTAAGCAAAGAGTTCTCAGGCTTGACACCAAAAGCACAACACTTAAAAGAAAAAAATGATAAATTTAACTTCATCCAAATAAAAACATTGCTCTGTAATAGACTTAAGAAATGAAAAGATGAGATTGGGTACATTCAAGGTGGTATGGTCATAGACAGCATGGACAGAACTGGAGATCATTATGTTAAGTGAAATAAGCCAGGAACAGAAAGACAGACATCACATATTCTCACTTATTTCTGGGATCTAAAATTCAAAATACTGAACTCGTGGACATAGAGAGTAGAAGTTACCAGAAGCCGGGAAGGGTAGTGGGAGGGTGTGGGGTTGGTGGTGGGAATGGTTAATGGGTACAAAAAATATTTAGAAAGAATGAATAAGACCTACAATTTGATAGCATAACAGTGACTATAGTCAATTAATCATACATTTTAAAATAACTTAAAGAGTGTAATTGGATTGTTTGTAACTCAAAGGATAAATGCTTCAGGGGATGGTTAACTCATTCTTCATGATGTGCTTTTTCCACATTGCACACCTGTATCAAAACATCTCATGTACCCCATAAAAATATATACCTATAATGTACCCACAAAAATTAAAAATTAAAAATGTTTTTAAAAACAAACAAGAAATGAAAAGAGAAGTTACAGAATGGAGGAAAATATTCGCAAACCACACATCCAACAAAGAACTAGTACCTAAAATATGTAAAAAAAAAATACTCTCAAAACTCAACGGTAAAAAACTGTATAAAATGGATATAAGACATAAAGAGATATTTCTTCAAAGAGAATACAGAGTTAGCAAATAAGCACAAGAAAATCAACATCATTAGCCATTAGGAAAATGAAAATTAAAACTACAATGCGATAATACTACACACATATTAGAATAGCTAAAGTAAAAATAGCAACACCACCATTGCTAGCAAGGATGCAGAGAAACTGGATTTTTCATACATTGCTGATATTGATATAAAATGGTAGAGTCACTCTGAAAAACAGTTTGACTGTTTTTTAAAATACTAAACACGCAGCCACCATATGGCATGGAAGTAGCACTCCTGGGCATTTATTCCAGAGAAATGAAGACTTATGTTCACTCAAAAATCTGTACACAAATGTTTACAGCAGCTCTGTTCATAATAAGCAAAAACTGGAAACAACCCAAATGTCCTTCAGTGATTAAACAAACTGGTATATTCATACCATGGAGTACAAAGCAATTAAAAGGAATTAATAATTAGCAATAAAAGGGAATGAATTATTGTTATACACAACAGCCTAGATGACTCTCCAGAGCATTATGCTAAGTGGAAAAGTCAATCCCAAAAGGTTTCATACTATATTATTCCATTTATATAACATTCTTGAAGTGATAAATTTATAGAAATGGAGAAGAGACTAGTGGTTCCCAGGGTTTACTGAAGGGACAAGGATAGGGAAACTGGCTGTGGCTATTAAAGGGTAACAAAAGGAATCCTTAATGGTGATGGAATATTCTGTATCTTGACTCTGTCAATGATAATCTTGGTTGTAGTATTATACTATTATTTTGTAGGATATTATTATTGGGAGAAGGTGAATAAACGGAACACAGGAATTTCTTACAACTTCATGTGAATCTACAATTATCTCAAAATAAAATGTTTAATTTAAAAAATAGAAGTGGGGAAAAAAGCCTAAAAAATAGAACAATATTCAGGAGGATGTCAGAGTTTGGGTTTCTACTAATAGTATAAACCACTTCTTGTGACCTCTTTTGCATTGGTTTAATTTTCTCTAATAAGCCAACTAGATGAAACAACCACCCTTTTGACTACTTAACCACACCCACTCCAGTGATAACAGCATTAATCCATTCACAACAGCAGAGCCCTCATAACCTCACTTCTTTGAGGCCCCACCTCTTAATACTGTTACAACGGCAGTTAAATTCAATATGAGTTTTGTAGGAAGCATTCAAACCATGGCAAGTACAAAGATCAACCCCACCTAGATTTGGCAGAATTCTGAAGGGCCATCCCAGCTCCAGACTCCATAGAATCATCTAAAACTTCTATTGCAAGTGCACTAACTTCTCCCTCTGACCAATTATGTTTTCCTTATTCCCTATTAAGTGTTGTTGCAAAAACTACTCAGTAAACTCCCTACACATACATCTTGATCTCAGAGCATTTCCCAAGGAACCCAAAAATAGTTAGTGCTAGGAGTAGTCTAAAGAATAGATATTTTTAAATTTCTGTTTTAAGTTTCAGAGTACATGTGCAGGATATATAGGTTTGTTACACAGGTAAATGTGTGCCATGGTGGTTTGCTGCACCTATCAACCCATCACCTAGGTATTAGGTCTGCATTAGCCAGCAGGCATTAGCTATTTTTCCTAATACTATCCCTCCTACTACCCCACTCCTCAGACAGGTCCCCGTGTGTGTTGTTCCCCTCCCTGTGTCCATGCGTTCTCATTGTCAAGAATAGATTTTTAAATGGGATTTTGGAGCTATATCACCTACCAGCTGGTTGACACTATGGACTTAGTCACGAGTGATAGGTGAAGTGCTAATAGCCCTCAGTATACTATAGCTGCAATTGTTACAGTTTTCACTAGTGGAAAACTAAGATGGAATATTGGTGGATGAAAATAAGCAAGTAGGGGCAATATCTCAAGTGCTGCTGATGTTCAAAAAAAGCAATAATTTCAAGGATTATAAAAGTAAGTGGATTTTGCAGGTTGGGGGGGGATATTGATGCACTAAAAAAAATACAATGAAAGGCTAAGATGATCAATCACAAATGTAAGACAGAGTACCAAAGCCAAAGGGCCTCCCTGGCAGCATGTAAGGAGACTCTCCTACTTCTATAGCTAGAGGACAGAAAAAAACCAGGGCTCAGATCCCAGCATTTAAGCATAGTGGTAATGGAGTTCGAGAGAAGACTGAATTCTCAACCCTGGCAAGTCTGCTCCCCTTAGGTGAGAGCTCTGATTAGAAAGGAGATGTGGGATACAAAGACTCGTGTCAATACACTCAGAAATCTTGAACTTCCAGATTCTCCTGGCCACTCCAGGCTTGGAGAAGCGCCTTATTCCTCCATATTCCCAGTTCTCCTCCCCTTGATTAAAAAAGATGCAGAAGCTTCTGTCTTGCATCATTTCCAACATATCTGAGTCTGTGCTAATGAGGGGACTCTTGCTGAGCCCCTAGAGAGCTTCAAGATCAGGTCTGGTTGCCAGAGGAGCGAACCATGTGATTAAAATGTTAGAACTTTCAGTCCTACTCCCCAACTTCCAGTGAGGGGAGAGGGGCTGAAGATTAAGTTAATTACCAATGGCCAGTGATTTAACCAATCATGCCTATATAAATGGAATCTCCAGTAAAAGTCTAAAACTTAAAGTTTAGAGAGCTTCCCAATTGGTGAAGACATGGGGTGCTAGAAGGGTGGTTGTGCCCAGAGAGGGCGTGGGAGCGCTGCACTTCTTCCCCTATACCTTACCCTATGCATCTCTTCCATTTGGTGATTCCTGAGTTGTACTCTTTATAATAAACTGGAAAGAACAAGTAACCTCCTTTCCTGAGTTCTGTGAGCCATTCTAGTAAGCTATCATACATGGGAAACACCAACTTTGTGTTTTTGCATAAATGCACACAAAAAAAGTTTCTGGTAGAATACAAAATAAACTTCTAGTACTTAGCTCTTCTCTGGGGACCAGGGGTTGGGGGGAAATGCACTTCTCAAATAGAAAGAAGACTCATATTTTAGTTTTCAGAATTTCGTACCGTTTTGGGCTGGGCACAGTGGCTCATGCCTGTAATCCCAACACTGAGAGGTTGATGGGGATGGCTCACTTGAGCTCAGGAGTTCAAGACCAGCCTGGGCAACATAGGGATATCCAGTCTCTACTAAAAATACAAAAATTAGCCAGGCATGGTGGCACATGCCTATAGTCCAGCTACCAGGGAGGTTGACACCAGCCTAGGCAACGTGGTGAAACCCAGTCTCTACTAAAAATACAAAAATTAGCTAGATGTGGTGGCATGCACCTGTAGTCTCAGCTACCTGGAAGGATGAGCCCAGGAGCGGGAGGTTGCGGTGAGCCGAGACCTGCCACTGCACTCCAGACTGGGTGACAGAGCGAGACTCTGTCTTAAAAAGAAGAAAAGAAAAAGAAATTTGGACTATTTAAAAGTTTCACCCTATTCATTTATTTGATTATTTTTAAATAATAGAAAATATTATGTTTTGTAAAGAAAAAAGCCAACAAATCTGAACTGATTTTAAATGGGAAAACAGAATATTCACTAGCATTGGGAAGTAATGCATATGGCTGAGCAAATTGGCCCTGAAATTCAAACTCACAACAAGGAACCAAGTAAGCAGTAGTCACTAGCCTTGACAGATGGACATTGTCTGTAGACAGCATTGGTCCTCACTTTGATCACTGGGAAAGAGAATGAAACAAGAAAACATTTTGGCCATATCCCCATGACATTCAAGTGTCTGATGAAAATCAAAGCATTCAGGTAAAAAGATCTAGTTACTCTCTGTCCACCTGACGTATTGTCTCAATCTCAAGACAATATGGACTATTGACTGGTTTTTAAGTTTCCATGTGGGCATCTAGAATAGGGAAACATAGTCTTTATTTGCAAAAAGAGAGATGACATTAGCAATTGTTAAAATTCTCAAGTGGGGTAATGCTTAGGGGTGAATGCCATTTTCTTTCACATTCTTGATTGCAATAAAAATGGAATTTGAAGAGAGTTACTCTTCCCCAGAACCAACAGGATTCACCTGTACCATGTTTACTGCTTAATTCTCCAAACAGGATCAGCATAATGTAGTAGAAATGCCAATAAATGTGGGGTCAGGAGAGCTAGGTTCAAACCTCAGGCATGCTAAATAACACTTGGTTAAGTCACTTAAATAGAAGGCCTTGATTTTTTCATTTACTGAAAAGAGAACTATAACATTTCACAAGTAACTTAAGTATTGTTTAGAAAGGAAAGGAATCCAATATTCATGTCCACTTATGGAACCAGACAGATCACACACACACACACACACACACACACACACACACACACAGACACACATTGTCAACAACTGAAACAGGAAAACCTTAGCCGACATAAGGAATACAAAACAATGAGCACTCTCTCAACACTTTGGTACTTCACTTAAATAGCTGTGTTATGGGATATTTAGCACTCTATCCACTTTTTAATGAAATATCCCTATCAGCCACAGGATAATTACTAAGCAATACGATGCTTTTTATTTTCTCTTACATTTCTTTCAGATGAAATTAAGCTTCACAGGATAACATCTATCACATTCAGATCACATTTTTGCATGTCTAACTTGATTTTTTCTCCTGAGTTTTACTAAGTGATATTGATATTAATCAGTTTCAGTTTTGAAACAAAAATAAATTCATGTTGCCTCGTTTAATTATTAATATAGTGCCATACTTTTCTTCATGCCACACTCTCTGCTCCCAATGCCCTCCCTCCACCTGACCCTACATACACTCTGCTACCTGCCAAGTTCTTAACCAGTTAAATTAAGCCAGAATGCAAAACCTCATAAAGACACTTCTTTTTCGGACTCCCCTGCCTACAGTAAAAATAACTCCCCTCCTTTTTCCATTGAGTTGGGAAAGCGATTTTGATCAATCATAAATGACGCTCACGGACAAGGGGAGATCAAGAGTTTTGTTTGCAACATGTCAAAGGCAGCTACGGAGTTGGAGCTCTCATCAGCCATCCCAGGGTACTGGTCTAACCCTGGGATGTCAAGGGTAAAACAGCCTGCTCTTCACTCACAGAGGGCCATGCAGCTCTGGCATATCCATCCTTGCTTTTCTCTCCACAAAGGAGGGACAAAAGATGCTCCACACACCCCATCTCAATTTATCAAGGGTGAGAGATTAAGATCAAGGAAAGAGATTAAGGGGAGGCTTCCATGTGAGCAACACTCACACAATGTAGCTTACAAAGAGACACATAGCTCTCTCTCATCTGCCCTTCCATCAGGAGAAAAGCTTTTGCTGCCTGAATCCTCTTTCTCCCCAGTTTTCTCCTATATATGAGAAAGGGACAAGGCACCTGAAGTGCCAGTGGGCTAACCAGAACACTGCATCCAAAAGTAACCAAAAGATGACATTCACCTGTGGCTGACTGTCTCTCGCCCTGACACAGTTGCATGGGACCAGATATGGTCCATGAGGCCCCAACTCTTACACATCATGAATCCTCATCATTGTGCCACCCTTTCTAGCCCATTTCTTAGCTCTTAGTTCAAGCAACCACTTCCCAGACATATTTCCTCAGATATCCCTTTCCTCCAGTTGGGTTTGGTGCTCTTTTCCTGGGCTTGCCCCTTGGGATCCCTTTGCTTCTTATTCATGCCATGATTACAATTCTTCTCACATTATATTGCAATTTTGTCCATTTCCCCGAAAAGACTGTGAGCTTAGTTCTGAGTCCCAGTTAAGAAAATAGATAAATTTAGCTGAATACTCACACTGTGCCAGGCATCATGCTGAGTTCTGCTCATACTGCTCATTGACTTCTCCCACTATGCACACTACTCAGTACTACCTCCCATTTCTCAGACTGAGAAAAGTCAAAGCATTTGCACAAAGTTATACAACTAACCAAGATTTGAGTTTAAGCATCCTGATGCCAAGCCCAAATGTTTAACCATTGTATTATATCTCGGCCCTTCAAGATATGGAATTCTGAAGGATGAAGAATAGCCCACGGGGTGGGCAATGGAGAATGGACATTCTTTGTCTAATACCCTACAGATGTAAAGACTCCAAAGTACAAAATAATATGATGCATAAGGGATGGAGGAGGGAAGAGTGGCTGGTTAGTCAGAGAACTAGGTGAAAACAAAACCTCCAAACTAGTTGTTTTTGCCAAAATAAAGGATTTAGAACTTGGACTTCATCCTTGAGTTTGTTGGGGTCAGGAAGAGTTTTAAGTAGAAATAGAACAAGAGTATATGCTTATTTTAGAAACATATTTTTGTTGGCAGCATAGAAAGTGGCTTAAAGCAGTAAGGTTGAAAGTTAAACTGGGCAATATAATTGAATGACTATAAGGTGTCAAGCATTGTACCAGGTTTTAGAGTGGGAGGTGTGAGGTAGGGAGAGTACAGTAATAAAGACTGGCAGTCCCCACCTAACTTCAAGACTTCTACAGTGTGGCAATGGTCTACCAATATTCTACAAGAAAGTAAAAGGTGGAATGAAGAAATAGGCACTGTGACAGAAAGCTGGAGAATCAATAAGATGAATGGTAGATTATTATGGGAACTATGTGGCACCACGCCTCAATCCAAACCCTCAGCAAACATCATACATTGATCATGGCCTTTTTGCTGTGGATTCCAGATGCAATCTCAGACACCTTCTCAACAAAGCATCACAGGTCCCACTACCATTTGATCAGTTTGGCTTCCGAGTTAAGAACTATTTGCCCTCCCAAGAGGGCTAGAACTTAAACGGACAATTGTGTTGAAGGATGGCTACATTGGGAGGAATAAGAAGGAGATTTTCCCTCTTCTCTTTATCCTGGCATTATTATAGGTGGCCACACATTAGAAAGTAATTGAGAAATACCTTTTAGTCAGGAAATAGAAAAATGAATATTCTTTCTCCATCCCAGGCAAGATGGCCAACCAGATGTTCACATGCAACTGTATGGTGGCAGAAAGTGAACTCGTCATGATGAATTAAACCCAAGACCTAACAGCTCATACATCTCTATAATTATCTGACAGCAAGTGTGCACAAAAGTAAAACAGAAAAATAATCTTCTGAACGAAGAGCATTCAAACAAAGCCACTTTCAAAGTCCTTTTAGCCCTGTTGCACCTTCTAGGAGTATAATACACAGGGTGCATTGATGATGGGCTCCCCCTGCCTACTGCCTCTTCTAGAAATCTGCAGGAACATTCTCCCAGAGCAAAGGAATGAACTTCATTTATAACCCATCCAGGAGCTGCATGTTCCGTCTTCCCACCAGGTCTATAAAGTTAGCAGGAACATCTCCATTTAAGAGATGACAGGAGCCAAGGGAAATATTTGTTCAGTAACTTCCCCAGAGATGTCCAGCTCTGTAGCAAGACCAGGATGTGAACCCAGTTTTGTCTACTCCAACGTGCAATCCAGCCACTGACCTCACACACGTTTGGTGGTCTCTGTTAGGGAAGCCTGTCTAGAATGCTGGGCAAGAAGAATAAGATAAGCAGGAGAATTTCCCACAGGTGGCTACTTTGTGAGAGGAAAAAAGAGGGAAAATCCAAGACTTGGCCCTTGGGAATGAGCATTTGGCAGCCTCCTGGGACTGCAGAAGACCAATCTCCCTTTCTCAATAATCCCATCCACTTTCTTTCCCAGAAGACCCACATTCTGCTTTGTTGTGTTTCTAACCAGCTGAGTCTAACATTGGCTTTCTTTTACATTACTGCCCCAAACAACACTTTGTGGCAGAAATGAAGCTGCAGCAAGTATAAATCCTATTTGGTTAATACCCTTATCTAGGTGGACGAGGTTAATAAAGTCTGCCTGAAACAGCTGATGACTGGCCAGCCAAATGCAACACAGAGCCATAACAACCTTTCATTTATAATTGTTTAGCTAAAATAAAACGAAATAAACAGAGAAATTTTCTCATTTACCTTATCATCCATCCCCCTGTCCAAAACAGCCTTTAGTCCTATTAGATAAAGGATGGCCTCAGCTGGAAAAGCAAGAGAAATAACAGTTTATGTTATGGCTTTTATTTATAGAGGGCCCAGATCAGGTAATCTAAGTATAATTTAAGAGATAGTTTCCCCATGTTTTCCTCCCAAGGGTAATTTTAACTATAAATGATTTTCATTTTATAAGCTAATTCTAGAATCTTTAACTCTTTTCTACCCCATGCTTATTCCTGTGTAGAATTAGACTTTACTCTTACCTAGGCAAAAGGACAAAGAGAAGTTGGGTGGATTTGAGAGCTCTCCAGATGCAGATTTTAGGACTTAGTAATGAATGAGATGCCACAAGGAAGAGGAAAAAAATCTAGGATGACTCCCAGGTTCCACTTTTGGCAACTGGGCATGTCTTTGAACTTCCTCGTCTTCTCATTGCTTAGCACATCAGGAACAAGCAATCACTCTAAATCTGCACAGGAAACCAGCCTTAAAACAGTTTCATTTGTCCTTGATGATCCAGAGGATAAAATAGTACACAACTACATATAATTAACTAAGAGAAGAATAATATAAATAGAACATAGGTTTGTAGCAGAAAAGTTATAGGCACCTAACTTGAACAAGAGGAATCGACACAAGAAAGCCCACTGTAATTTCAGGCCATTTGAATGCCATGCATTTCTTAGTTAGAAAGCCTTGTACAGATAAAGGTAAAGTTTGCATACTTGCACTTGGTTTAATTTATTCTTGCTTTGATATGCCCAAAGTGTTTGCAAGTTTGAGAATCATCAAGCACTTCTTACTATGCACACCCCACTAGCCCTCCTGAAAACACCCTCCCTATATAAGTTTTCTCTGTTTTTGTTTATAAACACAGGGGTCAAAGAGCAGATCCAAAGAAATGCATTACTTTTTTTGGACTGTTACTCTTACAAAAGAATTAACAAATGTCTAATGAGTGCCTATATATGCAGTCTTAGGGCAAGGGACATATCTTAGAAATGATGGGAATATTTACCAGTTCTTTACAAGTCTTTTCCATCCGTGATTCTCCAACTTTCCAGCAGTGGAGATGGCCATGACAGCACATGGAAGTGGCTGTGTACTGCTGGGAAGCGCTAAAAGCCTGAAGTGAATGCCACAAAAGAAAAACTTTCATAATCTCATGTTTTAGATTAGCATTCAGGAAAGTTGTATATTACACTTCTAAACATGTGTTTGTTTTTGTATTATGATGATAGAAGAAGCACCACGCTTATGCTCTAGGTTTATATAACTCCTGTCACATCGCCATGTGGCCAGATGTAGCCATATCTTAGTGTAAGGAACAAGGACTTCAAGTTTCTGTAAAGACGTCAGTCTGCCTCACAGCAGGCACAACACAGACATGGGGCTTCGCCCGTCCCATACTGATAACAGCCTTATCCCTAATCTCTTCATCCAGACCCATCTTACTCTCTGCTTGCCAGTCTATCCACAATTTAATCCACTTCTAATCCATCATTTCTCTTCCTTTCATGACTTCACTTTAAACCACTTCTTGGCACTGTTTTCCAACTTTGACTTTTAGCTTGCCTCTTCATCCTCATTTTGGAGACTCCATCTGGCTACATTGTTTTGACATGCCTTGGTTTCTCTCAGACTCTGTTTCTACCAAGACCATCAGGTCTCCCTGGATCCAGGTTCTCCCTAGAACCATGAGTGAATCCCAGAAAACAAAACAAGTTAATATTTGTCTCCCAAAGAATTAAGAAGGCAAAGCCTGGCTTAAGTAAATATTCAGTGTATTCGTAACCTAGGGCTGTCATAACAAATTGCCACAAACTGAGTGGCTTGAAATGATACAAATTTATTCTCTTACAGTTCTGGAAGCTAAAAGTTCAAATTCAAGATGTCAGCAGGGCCAAGCTCCCTCCAAAGGCTCTAGAGAAGAATCCTTCCTTGACTCTTCCAGCTTCTGGTGGTTGCCAATAATCTGCTTATAGCTGCATGACTCCAATCTCTGCCTGCATCTTCACATATGTTCTCTTGTATGTCTGTCTCGGTTTTCTCTTCTTAAAAGGACACCAACCATAGGATTAGAGCCCATCCTAATCAAATATGACTTTGTATTAACTTATTACATCTCCACGGACCTTCTTTCCAAGTAAGGTTATTTTTGAGGTTTCAGGTAGACATGAATTTGAGGGGGACACTATTTGACCCAGTATTCCAAGAAATGTTGATTCCTTTCTTTATAACATCAGGAAAGGGAGAGATGATGGGCTACATGACGTGTCTTAGAATCTAATTTGTCAAACACTGTTTTATAGGTCTGATGAAGTTCTTCAGCTCCAGTGTCCTCTCTGAGACACCTTCTTGTCACCAGACACCGCATATGCTTTAAGGTACCTGAGTCAATCACCCCAATTTGTGATGTCTCATTAATAATTCTGGTACCATTTCATCTTGCATTTGTTGTGGAAATGTGGGCTATGCCAGGCACACCCCACAGTTCTAAGATGAATCAAATCCCAAATACTCTTGATTACTTCGTTTGCCTTAACAAGACTCTAACTACCTCAATGGAAAATACACTAGCTAATCAATGACTGATGTTTATGCCCTTCATAGCAAGTGTTCACTAAGTGCTTTTGAATTAAATAATACCAATAACAACAACATGTTAACAGCCACTGAGAGTTTTCTATGTTCTAGGTCAACATTGTCCAGTAGAAATAAAATGTGAGCCACACGTGTTATTTTCAAATATTTTGGTAGCCTCAATTCTAAAACAGTAAAAAGAAACAGATAAAGCGAATGTCGACAATATATTTTATTTAACCTAATATTCCTAAAATATTATTTCAATACAGTATAGTCAAATTATAATTTTAGTATTTTAAAATTATTAATAAGATGTTTTGCATTTTTATCCTAAGACTTAAAAATTCAGGGTGGATTTTATATTTACAGCACATCCCAATTCAAACTAGCCACATTTTAAGTGCTCACTAGCCACACACAACTAGTGACTACCATATCAGACAGTGCAGTTCCAGATGCTATGTTAAATACTTTATAAGCATAATTTATTTAAACATCATAATAACCTGCAAGGGGATATTATATGTGTTCCCACTTTTCAGATGATGAAACTGAGGTTGAGAGAGGTTACATAATTTTCCTAACATGACAGAACCATTCTATGCTCTTAACTGCTATGCCACATTGCCACCAACCTGGATAGATGGATGAGTGGATGAATATAAAGTTCTTTTTTTATGTTGTTCCTTGGATTCTGAGGTTTTGCTTCCCTTTCTCCATGAGTCTTTCTCTCCATCGAGAAAGTACACACACACACACACACACACACACACACACACATTCATACACTGGACCAATATTTTTCAATCTTCCTCACATTAATCACCACCTATGTCAAAATTACCTGAACTCCCCAGTTTCCCAAGCCCTACTCTTAGATTATTCTCATCCAACAGGTCAAAGAGAGCTTAGAAATCTATGCTACTAATTTCCAGGATTAGGATTCTGATGCCTGTTAATGCAATGTTCACAATTTTGGCTCATCTTAGGTCACCTGGAGCTCATGCCTGAGCTCCGTCCACAAAAATTTTCATATAAATAGTCTGGGATGAGACATGAGCATCAGTTTCTTTTAAACAGACAGCTGGGGTTGAAAATCCTACATTGACATTTGAGTTCCACTCTCAGCCATGTTTCTCTGCTCCTTGCCAGTCTGGATAATTATGCATGATAATGTTTAGAAGAATCCGGAGGAATGAATTTAAAATTGTCTAGTTGCCAGGTGTCCAGGTGGTCAATTAGGACAATGAGCCACACTGAAAGTAACAACCAAGCATTTATTCACTTACTACAACAATGCAAGCAAGATATAAAAAGAGGTGCTGGCTCCCCTGTGGTCCATTTTTCCCTACAGAATGGCACTGGGCAACAGTCGAGTGGATGCAGCACAGATGGGAGCGGTTGTCTCACAACTGAGGAGCGCTGAACAAAAGCCTCCTTCCTCTTACGAACATGTCAGCTAGGAGAAGAAGGGCTAGGAGTAGAAAGATACTGAATCAAAGTGGAGAAGAGTGCCTCAGTCAAGGCTTTCAGCAAGGAGGCTTCTGAATGGATATACCTGTCTAGAAATGCAGATATTCAGGTGAGCGTGGCTGGCCCAAGGCGGGGCTAAGTTCTTTTTTTTTTTTTTTTTAGAGGGAGTTTGGCTCTTTCGCCTGGGCTGGAGTGCAGTGGCGCAATCTCGGCTCACCGCAACCTCCGCCTCCCGGGTGCAAATGATTCTCCTGCCTCAGCCTCCCCAGTAGCTGGGACTATAGGCGCGTGCCACTACACTCGGCTAATTTTTTGTATTTTTAGTAGAGATGGTGTTTCACTGTGTTAGCCAGGATGGTCTCGATTTCCTGATCTCGTGATCCGCCCGCCTTGGCCTCCCAAAATGCTGGGATTACAGGCGTGAGGCACTGCGCCCGGCCTGAGTTCTTGACTGCATCTCCCTCCAGAGAACTGCAATTCACTGGCAGTGCACCAAGTCTGGTGTGGGGAGGGTAGCTTTCCCGCCACAAGGCCTGCCGGACAAAGCCTTGTACCTGCCTCTAGTTGGGCCTGTAAGATCACACATAAGATTTTGGCTTGGAACCAGTCTCTTCAAAAAGTCCATAGTCCAGCTGTGTTGGATGAGCATCAAGAATCAATCTGTATGCCCTGAATTCACTCTGCAAGTCTGTTCTGAAAAAGCAAGCCAGATCCTGACCATGGAGATTTGGCAGAGCTGGTCATCAGGGACCCACTCTAACACTTCGCCTGCTTTCTACACAGACCCCTTACACTATATGCTTCCTAACAAGCCCAGAACAACTGACTCTGCCACCCACTCCGAGCACCCACTAGGGGTTTTGTTCAGTTACAAGCGACAGAAACCCAATTTAAACTGGCTTGACCACAAAGGAAGTTCTTATCCTAAGGAACTAATCAGTCAGACCAAAGACAGAGCTGATTTTAAGGATGGTCAGATACATACAGAGGTTCAAATATGTCACAAAAAATCTCTTTCTAACTTTTTTTGTTCCGTTTTCCTACATGGGGGTTTCATCCTCCAAAGGCTCTTTCAATATGGCATCAAAGACAGCCCAGGCTCAACCTTTCGTACAGCCAGCAATCTCAGAGAATAGTGTTGCTTTTTATCCACTAGTGACCAAGGCAAACTCAAAGACTGTGATTGGCTCCTCTAGGATCACATGTCCATCCTTGAGCCAATCACTTGGCAAGAAAGGCAGAGCCACATCATTTTCAACCCCACCAGAAATACATGAGAGGTAAGAGAGTTCCAAGAAGGAAGGAATGCTGAATATACAAAAAATGGAACAACTAATACAGCTTGATGTGAGGATACAATTTTGAAAACTTGTTCTAAAAAAATCTATTATGTTTGTTAATCCTGTCTTCATGAAGAGCATAAATTACTTTTTTAGAAAATGGGTTTTGACCAGGCATGGTGTCTCATGCCTGAAATCCCAGCACTTTGGGAGGCCAAGGTGGGTGGATCACTTGGGGTCAGGGGTTCAAGACCAGCCTGGCCAACGTGATGAAACTAAAAATACAAAAACTAGCCAGATGTGGTGGCACACCCCTGTAATCCCAGCTACCTGGGAAGCTGAAGCATGAGAATCACTTGAACCCGGGAATTTGGAGCTGCAGTAAGCTGAGATTGCACCAGAGCATGCCAGTCTGGGTGACAGAGTGAGATACTGTCTCAAAAAAAAAAAAAAAAGAAAAAAGAAATGGGTTTATCCCAGAATATTTTAAGGGGAATCAAGCCACTACCTCAAAAGAGGTGAGAAGAAAGAGGGATTTCTCGTCTGAGACTAGAAAAGACCCAGGTATTAGGTCTGAGATCATTTCACTGAAGCCTTAGAAGGCAAGATGGGAAAACTGAAGCCCAATAAGATAAGGCACTTGCTCAAGAACCCAAAACTAGCAAGTAGCAGAACAGCTTTTGCACCCCAAGTCTACTCTCTCATGAAACACAACGTTGGTTTCTTACTATGCCCAGTTGGCTGTATTTCCACAATACAATCACGTAAGTTTTCTCATTTGTCCTCACAACAGAAAATGAGGAATTTAAGGCAGCACTATTATAGCTATTTGAAAATACTTTCTCCAGGTTAGTCTCTAGAGCTATGACTGTAGGCCCAGCTACCAGGGAAAAAGACTTAAGAGCATCCACAAGGAATTCTTGGCATCTCTGAACATCACACCAGCCATTCAAGAGAGAAGGCAATGTCATTCCTGGCTCCTCACATTTTCTAGTGGTGTCTTTTACAAAGAAACAATATATTTCCTACACAGTTTTCCTCATTCCCCACTCACTTCCCATGGAAGCTCCCTGGAAGGCACTAGGAGAATAATCCCAGCCCAGTGCTATTCACATCCCTAAGCACATAGCTTAGGGAAGTTCTGTTATGTGTACACATCAAATTGAGTGTGTTCCCATATGTTCTCACCCATAGGTGGGAATTGAACAATGAGATCCCTTGGACACAGGGCAGGGAACATCACACGCCGGGGCTTATGGGAAGGTGGGGGTCTGGGGGAGGGATAGCATTAGAAGAAATGATGTAAATGATGAGTTGATGGGTGCAGCAAACCAACATGGCACATGTATACCTATGTATCAAATCTGCACGCTGTGCAAATGTACCCTAGAACTTAAAGTATAATAAAAAAAAAAATGAGTGTGTTCAAGTTGCTTATAAAACCAAACTAATTTAATCTATTTTATATGATGGCACTTGGTATTTACCATTTTCTTCCAGCCATCAAGGAATAAATATCGGGCAATGTAAAGAATTTCATCCTCAGAATCAAATACATGGTGGTTTGAATCCTGACTAGTATATCCAGCACATAGTAGGTATGTATGTCACGTTGTTTTCTTTCTCCATCTGGACAGTTTGATTCAAATGTAATATAATAAAAGAAAACTTAAACTAGAAGCCAGAATATTTGTATTCCATTCCTTCCGCTGCCACTAATTTACTCTGTGACCTTGTTAAGGTGATGTAGCCTCAATGTTCCTTGGCTTCCTCATCCTTCAAATGAGAATAATAGTGCCAGTCTAGCTTACCTCCAGACTATCAGGGGATTCAATAAATGAATGTTCATGAATTCATTGTGAAAACTATAAAGAGCTACAGAAATACTAGGAATCACACTGGGCCATACGCCTCATCAATAATCTCTGGGGCAGCCTTTGGAGAGCATGCACACTGGCAGAAAGAAATACAAAGTGGCTATTTCACTTTGCAAGGTCACTGCTGTGCTATAAACATTGACAAGCCTGAAGAACATGGAGGTCAAATACCAGGGAAATCCTTCATGCAACAGAAGATTTTGTCAGCAGAACTGAGCAGAATACCAAGTCACAGACGGTTTCCTAAAGGCACACTTAACTCCCTGGTCAACGTTTCGAAGCAATTTAGAAAAGTCTTCACAAACCATAGACTCCTAGATATTTAAACTTGGAAGAGAACCTCAGAAGTCTTAAGTCCAAATGCTTCATTTTACACTTGAGGAAACTGAGGCCTAGATTCACACAGCTAATTTTAAATCCACAGTTCTTTTTATGATGCCAAGTATCTCCCTGAAATACAAATAAAGAATGGAAAATTCTCAAAATCCCAGAACACCTTGTTTAAGTAGAATTGCTACCACGCAGAGCCTCAACCTGTACTCCAGAGGTGGTTGTGCCTCTGTAGGATTTGGAAACTGGGAAGAACAGTGGGCAGGATGCAGAAACCCCATAGACAGCATAGTTTATCAAATTAGTGTGGCATTTGAGGTACTTCAGATGAAAGTCACCACAGAAATGCTCATCTTTTCATGAGATAACTAAAAGAAATACTGTTTCACATTATAGTACACCTCGCTAGATTTCTATTAAATTTCAAAGCTGCTCTGTTTAGTTAAAAGAGTTCAGCCTTTTCTGAAATGACTGACTCCAGGGTTTTAACTTTCCTGTGGTACTTTTAATATGACTGTAATTTTTTTTCCCCTCCAGGCTGGAAACAAGAGTTTTGTCATGGATGAGGTGTCACAGGAATGAAGGAGTCCTAGAATACAAGCCTTGACTCAGCAAGGAGAAAGGAGTCTTCTTTTTCTTTATTTGTTGGAACACTATAATCTCATAAAAATAAGAAAAGAGTTTTGTTCACCCAAACGATTGTAGCTCGCAGAGGACATGGTCAGAAAACACATGAGTGTACACAACTAACTTGGGGTTGGAGCTCAGCCACCCTCTTCCTACCTACAAAGGAAACAAAACAGCTCCCAGCCAGTCTCAGACCTGAAAAATAATTAGGAATAATGCCCCAGCTTTCATAAGTAAGGTATGCTTGGGTATGTATTGTTATCATTTGAATCGTGTCCCCCTAAAAGAGGTGAAAATCCTCAGCCCCCAGTACCTTGCAATGTGACCTTATTTGGAAATAGCCTCATTGCAGATGGAATTAGTTAAGATTAGGTCAAAGTGGGGTAGAGTGGGCCCTTAATCCAGTATGACTGATGTCTTTATAAGGAGAAGAGACACAGAGACAGACAGCCAGGAGAATGACACGTCTCAATGCCATGTGATGACAGAGGCAGAGAATGAAGCAAAGCAGTGGCAAGCCAAGGAATGCTGAGAATTGCTGGCAACACTAAAAAAGAAGCTAAAAAAGAAAAAAAAAAAAAGCATGGAACAGATTCCCCCCTAGAGCCTTCAAAGAGAGCATAGCCCTGCCAACACCGTGATTTCAGACCTCTAGCTTCCACACTATGAAAGAAGGCATTTCTATTGTGTTAAGTCACCCCCTTTGTGGTACTTTGTTACAGCAGCCCTCAGAAAATAATACACTTTCCAGGGACAACAAACCAGGACCAGGACAAGGACATGCAAAGGGGAAAAGGGTGCAAAGCAATTCAGCCTGAATATTCAGTGCCTTCCTCTCCTGGCAGGCTGGGCACTCAAACTCAGGTTTGAAAAATAGTCTCTTCTGTCACATGGCTTGGGAGAAAGAGGGAAGCAGGAAGGCCACCTTTACTGCTGACCTGGCATCATAAAAATAATTAGCGAATTGCCACAAGGTGCTTCCGGAAGGTGATTCAGACACTGCTGCTGTTCAGCCTGAAAGAACGGCAGGAATTGGTCAGCCAAGCTGCTAATGCATTACTTTCCGAGGAAACGACTGCGTTTATGAGCAAATATTACTCCAAATTGTTCTCACAGCAAAGAACATCTATTCTGCGCCAGGTACATCCATATTTGGCTCACAGAGAATAGCCTCAGGTGTGGAACAAAGGTCATGTGGGTCCCAGTAAGTGGATGTGACAGCTCCAATCCAGTTCCAAAGCCAGAGGGCGGCCAGTCTGCCTGTCTGGAACCAGGAAGCTCAATTATGCAGCTTCCCAGAAACAGACCATTATCCACGAAGTTCAGTGCATGGAACCCAGACCCTCAAAGTTGGCCACTGTAAAGCTTTGCAAGGCTATAAGTGTTGAAAAAGAGAAAAATTAAGTACCTTGCTTTAAATATGTCTATTGAGATGCTCTTAAACTTGATCTCCATCTTTTCAACAAGTTCTGTGGTTTTTTTTGTTTGTTTGTTTGTTTTCCTTTTTGTGGAGAACGGGGTCTCGCTATATTACCCAGGCAGGTCTCGAACTCCTGGGCTCAAGCTATCCTCCCGCCTCTGCCTCCCTGAGAGCTAGGATTACAGGCGTGAGCCATCACACCCAGCTCAACAAGTTCTAATAATCAAAAGCTCTCATTTTTTAATTTAAAACTCTCATTTTTAATTTAAACCAAGTATGTTTATTTTACACAAACATACACACACACAAACACACGTGTGTGTATGTATATATGTAAGGGATCATTCTTTGGCTATCACTTCGATTTTCATTCTCTATTATTCACTGAAAAGATAAAACATTGACCTTGAATGTAAGAACACCAGGGCAAGACAAATAGGACAAATGATGTTCCTTGCTACCATTTGTTTACTATTCTGACATTCCAGACACCATGCTGAATTCTTCAGGTATACTATGTCTTTCAATCCTTGCCAAAGCCTATGAGTTAGGGCCCTTTATTATTCCCAAATACAGATGAAGAATGAGGCTCACATGATTTACATGAATGATGTAACCAAAGTCCCACAGCAAGTTCAGACAAAGCTGAGATTCAAGCACAGATCTGTTTGTCATCAAAGTCTTCCCTCTTATCCACTGCACTACCTGTACTGCCTCATATTCAAAATAGAAAAGAATTCCAAACACTGGGTCTAATTTGTAATTCCAACACCTCAGGCACATCTCTATCTACCTTTCCCAGAGCAGGTGAGGATTTATAAACTGTAAAACACCATGCTCCAACAATAAACACATTTCTCCTTAGCCTTCTCTCTCTATGCTTGGCACGTGCCCAGGAGGAACTTTTCTGCTTCAAGAGGATGTTGATACAGCATGGTCACTCTAGTTCAAAATAATCTATTACATACTTGAAAATTGCTGAGAGAGTACATCATAAATGTTCTTATCACCAAAAAAATAATAATAACAATGTTAGGTGATTGATGTATTCATTAGCTTGTTTGTAAAAACATTTCACAATATACACAGATATCAAAACATCATATTGTACACCATAGATATAGAATTTTTATTTGTCAATTATATCTCAGGAAAGCTGGGAAAAGAGAGAGAGAGAGAAGAAAGGGAAGGAAAAAAAGGCAAGGAGGGAAGGAGGTGAGGAAAAGAGAAAGGAGGGGGAGAGAACGAGTTAACAAAACTAAAAACAAAAAAGGAGAAGGATTTTGAACAGAGCCAGCGGGGTGGGTGATCCACATAAGGGCAGGCAACATGAGCAGCCATTGGTTCTTAAGATGAGATTGGTTGCAAGGGGAGGAAGCACAGAATGAAGTGGACTCTGTACTCAGTGTGGGAACAGAAGAGCAACTGAAGTCACTCGACAACGATGGTAATGAAAGCAACACAGAGTGCAGAAGCATCCTTTTTCTCCCCTGTGAGGGTCTGTAAACCATGGGAAGAAAAATCAATTGAAAGCTATGAAGGAAAAGCAACTCATTCAGAATTGTTGGAGTTCTCTCCCCTCTCCTTTGGGACATATGAAATGTCTCACTCACCTACTTTTAAATCAAAAACAGAGAACATTATTCAATAAGTGTCACAAATAGTTAAACAGATTATGTAGCAGCCATAGATTGAAATAGTATGCCTCCATCAAAAGTCATATTTTCAAGAATATTTAATGCTATGATGAAGCAGCTATGTTATCTGGGGTATATACCCTGGGGTTCATCATCACGTGCCAGGAAAATTTTGGACACGGACACACATGAGGAGTTTAGGAGCAGAGGTTTAATAGGCAGAAGAGAAGAGAAAAAAAACAAACAACAATGACAAAAAAAAAAGAAAAAAAAACAGCTCTCTCTATAGAGAGAAGGGTCTCTGAGTTGAAAAGACTGACTGGCTGGGGCTGGGCACAGTTCCGTTCACGCCTGTAATCCCAGCACTTTGGGAAGCCAAGGTGGGTGGATCACAAAGTCAGGAGATCAAGATCATCCTGGCTAGTGCAGTGAAACCCCATCTCTACTAAAAATATTAAAAAATAGCCGGTGTGGTGGTGGGCGCCTGTAGTCCCAGCTGCTAGGGATGTTGAGGCAGGTGAATGGCATGAACCCGGGAGGCAGAGCTTGCCGTGAGCCAAGATAGCCCCACTGCACCCCAGCCTGGGCGACAGAGCAGAGACTCTGTCTCAAAAAAAAAATAAAAACAAAAACAGACTGGTCGGATGTGCTGGATTTCATAGTCCAGTTTGAGGAGGTAGTGTCTGATTTACATAGGGCTCACAGATTGGTTCGATCACGCATGACATTTACATAGTGTGTGGGGAAGGCTGGTTGCCCCATCCTAATCTTATTATGCAAATGAATTATCATTGGCCGGCCCATCTTGTCTGCTCCTTACTGTTCACGTGGCTTGCAGACAAAGAAAGATGGAGCTGCCATCTTAAACATGTCCTGTCCCTAGTTCCTGCTGGCATTCACTTGTGGAAGCTCCCAGCTTGCTTCTTTGTGTCTGCAGCTCGACTTTACAGACTGCTGTTTGTTAGAAAATAATTTGGGGCTGCTTTTCATTAAAAAGAATAGCCTTACCGAGGACTTCCATACCCTCACATCTGCCCAACGATTTCTTTTTAATTCCTGTATCAATGAGACAATGCTAACAAGGAAAAAGAAAAAAAAAAAAAAAAAACATGATCAAATGTGCCCTTAGAGTAGAATCCTATTTCTTTAAAATAAATGTAATGTCTGCTCATTTGAATGGAAAAGAGAGTGAAAGGAAATATACCCAAATTGTTAATAGTGGTTATCTCTGGGTGAAGACTTAGTAAGTGATTTTTATTTTTGCTTTACAGTCTCTGTATTTTTGAACATCTTTTACAATGGCCATGAAATATTTTATAATATGACAAAAAATAATCAATATTTTAAATACTTTTGGTAAATGCTAAATAAAAATATTGGGGTGGTATATCCGAAGAGCCAAGTTTCCATTCTGACTGCTTCAAACCCCTTTTCCAGCCTGTGCCTCAGTTTTCTTATCTGCAAAACCCAGGGGTTGCTCTTAATATCTAGGGTTTGGTGCTTCCATTATACACTGTGACCAGTTAGAGAATGTAAGTGAGAGGAAGAAATGTGGAAAAAAATTTGAAGGGAGAGGGGATGGGAAGGATTCCAACAGAGAAAAGAAAGGGAACGCTAAGAAAAGAGGTGTGAACTCAGAAGTTTTTGAGGTGAATGCTGATTGTAAGAGACTGCATGCTGTTCATCAGGGCTCTGTGTTTAAAACTCATGGTACTTTGAACCTTCGATTAGTTACAGATCTTCATCTGCTTTAATTATTAAACCTTCAGACATCCTGTGGAATAGTTTCTTCATACAAGTCCACCAGGATAGAAATTAATCTCTAGGCTAAAGCAGGAGTGACTGTAAGAATGTGATGAAATCAAACTGAAATCTGGATCAAGTGCCCCAGGCCAGAAATGACTCACCCTTGAAATAAAGCAATTATTTGTGTTATCTGCCCAATTCACCTTTAGTCCTCAGTTTATGTGGAAAACAATTCAGTTAAAGATGGTACTTATTGACTCTAGTTTACCAAACACTCAGAGGTCTCTTCTTTCCACACCTCTAGGTACTACACAGTGACTTGTGGACAAAATTTTCCTCTTGTCTAAGCTGATGACTGCCAAGGCCTCAATATTCCTGGAGGCACAATGTGGGAAACCGTAATTTTCACTCTACTGATAAAATTAGAATCTCCATATTCTGTCTCTCTTATGTCCCTTACAGCATTCAACTGTTTGAAACATAGAATACATACAGTAAATATCTTAATTCTAGGATAATTATGATATTTCAAGCCTAGAGAACCTCATGGAAAATAAGAAGGCCATCAAAATTAGGAAACACGGTATGGCAGATCTTTAGTTAAAAGCCATGAAATGACCGGACTATTGTAGTATCTGAAAAAAAAATTTTCTCAATTTCTTGTTTGTACAGACTGCTTTAGAGTTTACAATTATATATAACTTTGCAGTAGGCAGTACTGCATTAATTTTCCAAATTTACAGGGGCCATGCAAATTTCAATAATAGATTCAGGAAGGTTTAAGGTTGAATCCCCTCATTGTAAGATTTTGCTTATTCAGTGAAGTGTAGAGAAAGCAGGTTCTGGGGCCAGATTACAATTATGACACTGGGTTAAAATTCTGATTCTGTCATGTACCAATTATTTAACTTCTATGTGCCTCAATTTTCTCATGTGTTAAATAGGGGGTGATGGTAGTACTACATAGGGTCATCATGAAAACAAAATAAAAATGGATAGGGCACTAGCGAGATTGATAAAGAAGAAAAGAGAGAAGATTCAAATGAACACAATTAGAAATGGCAAAGGTGATGTTACCACTGACTGCCTGGAAATAAAAATAACCATCGGACACTATTACATACACAAACATGTACATGAACTGGAAAACCTAGAAGAGATAGATGAATTCCTGGACACATATGCCCTCCCAAGACTGAACCAGGAAGAAAATGATTCCCTGAACAGACCAATAATGAGCTCCAAAATTGAATCAGTAATAAATAACCTACCAACCAAAAAAAGCCCAGGGCCAGATAGAATCCTAGCCAAATTCTTCCATATGTACAAAGAAGAGCCTGTATCATTCCTTCTGAAACTATTCCAAAAAATCGAGGAGGAAGGACTCCTCCCTAACTCATTTTATGAGACCATCATCCCATCGTGTTACAAAACCTGGCAGAGACACAAACACAAAAATAAAACTTCAGGCCAATATCCTTGATGAACATTCAGGTAAGAATCCTCAACAAAATACTTGCAAACTGAATTCAGCAGCACATAAAAAGCTAATTCACAATGATCAAGTAGGTATCATTCCTGGGATGCAAGTTTCCTTCAACATATGCAAACCAATAAATGTGATCCATCACATAAACAGAACTAAAGACGAAAACCACATGATAATCTCAATAGATGCAGAAAAGCCTTTAATAAAATTTAATCTCTTCATTGTGAAAACCCTCAATAAACTAGATATCGAAGGAACATACCTTAAAATAATAAACACCAGTTACGACAAACCCACAGCCAACACCATGCTAAATGGGCAAAAGCTGGAAGCATTTCCCTTGAAAATTAGCACATGACAAGGATGCACTCTCTTATCACTCCTATACAACATAGTATTGGAAGTCCTGGCAAGGCAATTAGGCAACAGAAAGAAATAAAGAGCATCCAAATAGGAAGACAAGAAGTCAAACTATCCCTGTTTGTCAACAACATGACTCTATGTCTAGAAAGTTCCATAGTCTCAATCCAAAAGCTCCTTCAGTGAATAAACAACTTCAGCAAAGTTTCAAGATACAAAATCAATGTACAAAGATCACTAGCATTCCTATACATCAACAACAGCCAAGCCGAGAACCAAATCAGGAATGTAATCCCATTTACAATTGCCACAAATAGAATAAAATACCTAGTAATACAGCTAAGCGGGGAGGTGAAAGATCTCTACAATGAGAACTACAAAACACTGCTCAAAGAAATCAGAGATGACACAAACAAATGGAAAAACATTCCATGCTCATGAATAGGAAAAATCAGTATCATTAAAATGGCCATGCTGCCCAAAATAATTTACAGATTTAATGCTATTTCTATCAAACTACCAATGACATACTTCACAGAACTAGAAGAAAAATCTATTCTGATATTCAAATGGAACCAAAACAGAGGCCAAATAGCCAAGGCAATCTTAAGCAAAACGAACAAAGCTGGAGGCATCATGTCACCCAAGTTCAAACAATAGTATGGGGATATAGTAACCAAAACAGCATGGTACTAGTACAGAAATAGACACATAGACCAATGGAACAGAATAGAGAGCCCAGAAATAAGGCCACACACCTACAGCCATCTATCTTCAACAAAGCTGACAAAATAAGCAATGGGGAAAGGATTCCCTATTCAGTAAGTGGTTCTGAGACGACAGGCTAGCCATATGCATAAAATTGAAACTGGACCTTTTTCTTACACTGTAAGCAAAAATTAACTCAAGATGAATAAAGATTTAAATGTAAAACCCAAAACTATAAAATCCCTGCAGGTTGTCCTAAGCAATGCCATTCTAGATATAGAAATAGAAAAAGATAATGATGAAGGTGCCAAAAGCAATCACGACAAAAGCAAAAAATGATAAATGGGATTTAATTAAATAAGAGCTTCTGCATAGCAAAAGATACTGTCAACACAGTAAATACACAACCTATAGAACAGGATAAAATTTTTGTAAACTAAGCATCTGACAAAGGTCTAATATCCAGCATCTATAAAGAACTCAAGCAAATTTACAAGCAAAAAACAACTCCATTAAAAAGTGGACAAAAAACATCAACAGACACTTTTCAAAAGAAGACAGGTGGCTAGCAAGCACATGAAGAAAAGCTCAATACCACTAGTATTAGAAAGGCAGATAAAAATCACAATGATATACCATCTCACACTAGTCAGAATGGCTATTATACAAAAGCCAAAAAATAACATGCTGGTGAGGTTGCAGAAAAAAAGGGAACACTTACACAGTGTTGATGGGAGTGTAAATTAATTCAACTATTGTGGAATGCAGTGTGGCAATTCCTCAAACAGCCGAAAACAGAACTACCATTCAACTCAGGAATCTCATTACTGGGTATATAACCTAAAGGAAGATAAGTCATTTTACCATGAAGATACATGCACGTGAAAGTTCACTGCAGCACTATTCACAATAGCAAAGACATGGAATCAACCTAAATGCCCATCAAAAGAATGATATCATGTCCTTTGCAGGAATATGAATGGAGCTTGAGGCTGTTATCCTTAGCAAACCAGCACAGAAACAGAAAACCAAGAACCACATGTTCTCACTTGTAAGTGAAAGCTACATTATGAGTACTCATGGGAACAAAGAGGGGAACAACTGACACTGGAACCTATTTGAGGGTCGAGAGTAGGAGGAGGGAGAGGATCAGAAAAAATAACTATTGGCTTAGTACCTGGATGACGAAATAATCTGTACAACAAACACAACATCATAAGTTTACCTATCTAACAAACCTGTACATGTACCCCTGAACCTAAAATAAAAGTTAAAAAGAAGAAAATCAAATAATTAAGCTATTTTTCTAGTCCCTGGCACAGTCCCTGAAATTGTTTTAGGGAAATGGAGTAATCACCAACACCTATTTGATTATAGACACGTGCTATAGTCTGAATGTTTGTGTCCCTTGAAAATTCATATATTGAAATCCTAACTGCCAACCTGATAGTATTAGGAGTTGTGGCCTTTAGGGAGGTGATTAGGTCATGAAAGCAGAACCATCACGAATGAGATTACTGCCCGTATAAAACAAGCCCAGGGAAGTACATTTATCCCTTTTACCATGTGAGGACACAGCAAGAAGTTGGCAGTCTGCAATCCGGAAGAGGGTTTTCACCAGAATCCAACCATACGGGCACCCTGCTCTTGGACTTCTTAGCTTCCAGAACTGTAAGTAACAAATTTTCATTGTTTATAATCTACCCAGTTTATGTTATGGCAGCTTAAATGGGCTAAGACAACATGCTTATAATTTACCCCTCTACCTAGTTCCTAAAAATTAGAGAAGACTTACAATAAAGGGAGGTATTACTTAACAGGCTGGTCAGTGTGATCATTATTCATATCAGAAGGTAGCTGAACCAAAATGCCTTTCAACTGGACAATAGACAAAGTATATTCATACAGCGAAATATTATTCAGCAATTGAAAAGAATACTGTTGCTATATGTACAGTAGGGCTGAACACACAGAAATAGTGTTACATAACAGAAGCCAGATGCAAAAGAGTACATAAAGTCTGACTCCGTTAAATGAAGTTCAAAACCAGGCAAGGTTAATCAATGATGATCAAGGTCAGAATTGTGAGGACTAGGATGTTCCATTGTTCTGTTTTGCCCAGAACTTTCTCAGTTTTAGCACTGAAAGTCCCACATTCCAGGAAACCCCTCAATCCCAGGCAACTCCTGTCTCAGGCAAACTGATCATTGTTCCCCCTAGTGATTTCCCCAGAAGAGGAGGTTAGAGACTGGGAAGGGTCACAGGGGAAACTTCTGGTGGAGAGTGGCGTGGTTAGAAATGTAGAATTTGATTTAGGAGGTGGTTTTCATACTGTATACATGTGTCAAATTCATTGTGTATAAAAGTGCTTATCAAAGATTAGACCACTTTACTCACTTTACAGTATGTATGATATTACTCATTTAAAAATAAGAAAGGACCTGGGCCTTAAAAGGGTGAGCAGTTGCAGGAATGAGAGGGCCAACAGTGGAGGAGATGGGCATCACAAAGCGGCATTTTCTCAGGCTCCCAGTGGATCCTTTCATCTCTACCTTCTCTGACCTTCTCTCACATCTGACCACTGGACTCCAGGATCTGGCACCAGACCTGTTCTCAAGGAAGGAAGACTAGTTAAGGGATCTGGAATTCAGCAATCCATGGCTTTTGATTTGTGGTCCAATCCAGTTGTGCACACTGACAGCAGCACTCCACCCACAAAGCCTCTGGAGCTAAACCCCATCCAGTCAGAGAATCCAGGGCCACCTTCTACACTAGCCAACACTCATTTCCTTTGCCCCCATTTTCTCTGGCTTCAGCCATCTTTTCTTAGGCCTGGTTTCCACCTCTGCCAAGCCTCTTCAGACTGATGCTTCGGTCAAGCTGTTTGGCTCTTTTAAGCTGGCTTCACTCCTGGAAGCTTCTGGAAGAAATGGAATACGATCTCCAAATCCAGTATACCTAAACATGACCAGCACCACTAAAGAAATTTCCTTGTGGTCTTCAGCATCCAGCCCCCATCCTCCTCCTTCCTTCAAAAAATTGGGCCAGGAGTGCTTAGTAAATATTTGGCATACATGTCTCCAATCCACCTGCCACCCCTAACAGACATCACTAATCAATGCTGACTCTTCAATTTGAGCATGAGTTGAGGTTTTCATCTTCATGTACCCAAGGCTTCCTGTGTGATTCATGATCAGAGAAGATGAGACCTATTTGTTATCACCACACTGGGTTGCAAATTTACAGAAAGACTTTCTTGGTTTTGTGCCAAAGGCATAGATGATATCTCTACTCTAGCCAGTCTATCTGCTACTCAGAGATTACCTGGACACCCCTCACTCAACTGCACTAAATGAATTTGGCCATTCCTCCAAGCAATAGGTATGGTCTTGACAACTCCAGATCTGATCTGCTCTACTACCTAGTGGATGTTAATTTGTCACTGAAATAGTGGCAAAGAGAAGAATAATCTTCCTCTTCTTCTTTGCTTTTTTACTATTTATATTATTTTTATTGAGGTACTGATATCAATAATATGCACTCATCTTAGGTGTTCAGTTGGATGAGTTTTGACAATTGTATAATGTCATGTAACTACCACCCAAAACAAGACAGAACATTTTTCATCCCCTCAGAATTTCCCTTGCTGGTGGAACATTTCTTATCACAGTGAAAAGTCAACAAAAAGTTATCCTTCCATTTCCTTTATGTGGATGGGCTCAGATTCCTAGATGCTTGTTAAATTGCACTCCTGCAAGGGACTACTCCAACTCCAGCTGTAATCTCAAACAGCACCTTGTAATTTTCCGTCTAAAACAAAGAAAACTCCATTCCACTTCTGTTCCTGAACTATTGAGTTTTATCTCCCCAGGCTTTGTTGACCTTCTAAAAGTTTTTATATGTTTTCTTATATCCTGGCTCCCCCACTTATCTTATTTATTGAAGTACCAGTTTTTCAGAATAGACTGTGTAAGTC
This sequence comes from Papio anubis, assembly GCF_008728515.1. NCBI lineage: Eukaryota > Metazoa > Chordata > Mammalia > Primates > Cercopithecidae > Papio > Papio anubis. The sequence goes on from NC_044978.1 coordinate 173,000,605, forward strand.
CTTTTATAGCATTGCACAGCAATCTTGTATATTAGGCATCTTGTGGGAGGGCTGTAAACTCAGGAGATTGTGTTAGATATAGTCTTGGGGCTGCTGTAATATTTTTCTTGCATCTTCTTCCCTGTAATATTATACATTATTGGAATCTATGACTTAAAATCCATTCTTGTCAACTTAAAAGATGTGTGATATGCTCCACATAACCTTTTTTTACTACTCCAAATTTGTATCAACTTCATCAACCCAGAGAAAGGAGAAGTGTTTATTGTGAATTTTTGTAATTAAGGCAAAATTAACATATAATAAAGTACATGGATTTTAAATGTATAGTTTAATGAACTTTGGCAAATGTATATACCTATGTCACCACAATTCCAATAAGGGCATAGATCATCTTATCATTCCAGAAAACTCCACCTCTCCCATTCCAGTCAGTCACACCCTAAAGAAGCAACCATTGTCCTAATCTCTACTACCATAGCTGTTTAGTCCATTCTAGAACTATGTGTAAATGGAATCGTATAGCACGTCCTTTTTTCTATCTAGTATCCTTCCATGAACATCATGTTTTTGAGATTCACCTGTGTGTTTTGTGTATCAGTATTTTGTTCCTTTATATTGCTGAATAGGATTCAGCAATACTGAATCTACAGCAATGTGTTTATTCTTCTGTGGAAGGATATTTAGGCTGTTTTCCAGTTTGGGCTATTATTAATAAAGCTGCTATAACAATTTTGTAAAAATGTGCATTATAATATTATTTATAATAGCTAAAAAACAGAAATGACTTGAATATTCAGCAATAAGGGATTAGTTAAAACAGTATACAGTAATACAAAAAAACCTGAAATCATTAAAAATTACATTACTAAAAATTCTTTGTGGAATGAAAAATATAACAAAAGGTTTAAGGGGAAAAATAGAATGCAAAATAGTTTTTGCAGTATAGTCTCAACTCTGTTAAATATATATGTATGTATCCATAAATATATATTTTTTATGACAATATAGCAAAATATTAATGAAAAAATGAAATGTGGCAAAGAATTATGAACTGCCTCCCACTATTAATAAGGTAGTCATTTCACCAGATGATGTAGAATGTGCCAGGTTCTGTTGTTCTACATATTGTCAATCTCTGTGCCTAAGCAAGTTAAAAATAAATCATTTCCAGGTATTCTCATATGTTAGTCAGCAGTGACCTCGACAGTATAAATGTGAAAGATATCCAGCTTGACTCATCCAGAAGGTGACACACATAGGCAAGAGTGTGAAGGAAATAGTTATGAAAACCTGTCCCTGCCATTTCTCCAGTCTCAATGCAGCGGCTTTGTTTGGACACTCATTACTTCTCACCTGGATTATTTCAATTGACTTCTACCTAGTCCCCTGCCACTGATCTCCCTCTACCTTTATCCTTCATACCACTGACAATGTAATCTTTCTAAATTATTCTCTGATCAAAGAACTTCCTATGTAATTCTGCAATGGCTTCCCCATGTCTGCAGAATGATGGCCACACTCCAACATGCTGTTAAAGGCTCTCCATGGAGCAGCACGTACCTCTTTGTCACTTCTAACTCCATACACAAGTGTTTCCTCCTGTCATTCTTCAGACCATGCCCAGGACCAGCAGGTCCAGATTACATGGGATCAGTTAGAAGCAAAAAACAGAGGTGGGGTTCAAAAGACCAGCATGCAGACCTTAGTAGTTGCTTTGCATTCTGGCCAAAAAAGGTACCATACCAGAGAAACTAACCAACAGCATCACGCTGCAAGAAACATGGTCCATAAGTCTTCCAGGTTTGTCTTAGCCAGCTTCCCCACAAAGCCTAGGGTGCTCTTTTTAACTTTTACCCTGTCAAGAAGCAATTGCTGGTCAGCAACTACCCATAAAGGGAACATCTGTCCCTTCCCAATCCTAGCAGTGGAGAGGTGATCCAATTAAGTCGTGGTGCTTGCATTAAGTCTTCCTCATTAAGGAAGGTCTACATCTGGAAGAAAAATGATAAAACCTGTCATCACAAAAACAAGGGAAAATATAAAACACACTAGTAGGTCAGACACACAATTTAGAAAGAGAAAGGAGCCAAATGTTAGTACTACAGAAAACCACAAAACTGCAATGAAACATAATAAGAGAGAAATATAAGGTACAAAGGGTATTAAAAAAACAAGAAAGTCACCAACCTGTGATGGTGGATTATAACAGAGAAAGAAAGGAACAAATGATAATCAAAACAACCAGAAAAAAATTCACAAAATGACAGAAATAAGTAATCACTTACCAATAATAACCTTGAATATAAATGAATTACAATCCCATTTAAGAGATGTAAACTGAATGAATTCAAAAAATTATCCAAGTATATGCTGCCTACAAGAAACTTACTTCACCTGTAAAGACAGATACAGAATGATAATAAAGGAATGGAAAAAGATATCACACAAGTAGAAACCAAAAGCTAGCAGAAGTAGCTATACTTATATCAGGTAAAATTGAATTAAGTCAAAAGCAGTAAAAAAAAAAGACAAGGAAGGTCATTTTATAAAGATAAAGGGTTCAATTAGGCAATACAATATAACAATTCTAAATATATATGTACCCAACACTTGAGCACCAGATATATATAGCAAACATTATTAGATCTAAAGGGAGAGATACACTCCAATGCAATAATATTTGGGAACTTTAACACCCCACTGTCAGCATTAGACAGATTATCTAGACAGAAGATCAACAAAGAAACACTAGATCTAAAGTGCAATTTAGACCAAATGGACCTAATAGACATTTACAAAATGTTTTAAACAACAACTGCAGAATACACATTCTTCTCATCAACACATGGAACATTCTCCAAGGTAGACCACGTTAGGCCACAAAACAAGTCTCAACAAATTTAAAAATTGAAATTATATCAACTATCTTCTCAGACCACAGTGAAATAAAACTAAAAATCAATAACAAGAAGAACCTAGAAATTCTATAAACACATGGAAATTAAACAATTTGCTCCTAAATGACTACTGGGTCAGTGAAGAAATTAAAAAGGAAATTTTTTTAATTTCTTGAAAAAAAATTAAAAGACAGCATACCAAACCTATGGGAAATGGCAAAAGCAATGCTGAGATGGAAGTTTAAAGCAATAAACACCCACATCAAAAAAGCAGAAAGATTTCAAATAACCTGATGGTGCACCTCAATGAACTAGAAAAGAAAGAGCAAGTGAAACTCAAAATTTAAAAGAAAGCAATAATAAAGGTCACAGTAGAACAAAACAAAATAGATACTAAAAAGATACAAAGGATCAACAAAATAAAAGTAATGTTTTGTAAAGATAAACAAAATCAATAAACTGTCAGCTAGACTAACCAAGAAAAGACAGAAGACCAAAATAAAATCAGAAATGAAAAAAAAAGATGCATTGCAACTGATATCACAGAAATACAAAGGATCATCATAACTACTATAAACAACTATACACTAACAAATTGGAAAATCTAGAGGAAATGGGACATATACAAACTACCAAGATTTAACCATGAAAAAGTCAAAAACCTGAACAACCCAATGATGCGTAATGAGACTGAATAAAATGTTTCCCAAAAAAGAAAAGCCCAAGATAGCTTTACTACTGAATTCTACCAAACTTACAAAGAAGAATTAACACCAATTGTCAAATTATTCCAAAAAATTGAAGAGGAGGGAATTCTTTCTAAATCATTCTATGACACCAGCATTACCCTGATACCAAAATCAGACAAGGACACGAGAAAAAGAGAAAACTACAGCCCAATATCTCTGATGAACATAGGTTCTAAAATTTCAGCAAAATACTAGCAAATCAAACCCCACATACATCAAAGAGATAGTAGGCCATGATCAAGTGGGATTTATCCTAGAGATGCAAGGATGGTTGAACATATGCAAGTTAATAAATGTGATACATAATATCAAAAGAATGAAGTAGAAAACCAATAAGATGGTATCAATAGATGCAGAAAAATATTTTATAAATTCAATATCTTTTCATGACAAAATTGTTGACAAATTAGGTATAAAAGGAACATACCTCAATATAATGAAGGCCATGTATGACAAACCCACAGGTAACATCATACTGAATGGGGAAAAGTTGAAGGCCTTTCCTCAAAGAACTGGAACAAGACAAAGATACTCATTTTCATCGCTCCTATTTAATGTTGCACTAGAAGTCCTAGCTAAAACAATCAGACAAGAGAAAGAAATATAAATTGGAAAAAAAAGGAAGTCAACATGTCCCTATTTGTGGATGACATGATCTTATAGAGAGAGAAATCTAAAAATTCCATCACAAAATCTCTTAGAACTGATAAAAGAATTCAGGAAAGTTGCAGGACACAGAATCAACATAAAAACTCAGTAGTCTTTCCATACACTCACAATGAACTAGCTGAAAAAGAAATTTTAAAAGCAATTTTCTTACAGTAACAACAACAACAACAACAACAAATACCTAGGAATAAAGGTAACCAAAGAGGTGAAAGACCTCTACAAGGAAAACTATGAAATACTACTGAATGAAGACCCAACAAATTGAAAGACATCCCATGCTCACAGAACAGATGAATTAATATTGTTAAAATGTGCATACTACCAAAAGCAATCAACAGATTCAATGCAATCCCTATCATGATACCAATGACATTATTCACAGAAATTAAAATAATAATAATAATTCTAAAGTGTGTATCAAACCATAAAAGAGCCCAAATAGTCAAAGCAATCCTAAGCAAAAATAACAAAGCTGGAGACATCGCACTACTTGCCTTCAAAATAAACTACAAAACGGATAACCAGAAACAGCATGGCACTGGCATAAAAACAGACACAAAACCAATGGAACACACTAGAGAACCCAGAAATAAATCTATAGATGTACAGCCAACTGATTTTCAAAAAAGGCACTAAGAACATGCATTGGCAAAATGACATCCTTTCCGGATGCTGCTGAGGAAACTGGATATCCATATGCAAAAGAATGAAATTAGATGCCTATCTCTCACCACATACAAAAAATCAACTCAAAATTGATTAATGGCTTAAGCATAAGACTCAAAATTATAAAATTACTAAAAGAAAGCATAGCAAAAATGCTCTAGGACAGAAGTTCCCAACCCCTAGGCCATGAATCAATACTAGTCCTCCGCCTGTCACAAACCCCAGGTGGGAGCATTACTGCTGGAGCTCCACTTCCCATCAGATCAGCTTCAGCATTAGGTTCTTATAAGAGCATGAAACCTATCGTGAACTGTGCACATGAGGGATCTAGATTGCACATTCCTTATGATCATCTAATGCACCCTCCCACCCCCGCCACTGCAGGTCCGTGGAAAAATTGTCTTCCATGAAACTGGTCCCTGGTGCCACAAAGGTGGAGGCCACTGCTTTAGGACATGGATCAGGACAAAAATTTTATGGCTAAGACCTCAAAAGCACAAGAAATTAAAAAACAAAAATAGACAAATGGGGCTATATTAAACTAAAAAGCTTCTGCACAGCAAAGGAAACAATCAACAGAATAAAGGGATAATCTTTTGAATAGGAGAAAATATTTGCAAACTATGTATCTGACAAGGGACTGCTTTCTGGAATATAAAAGAAACTCAAACAACTCAACAAGAAAAAATAATAATCTCATTAAAATGTGAGCAAAGGGTCTGAATAGACATTTCTCAAAAGAAGACATACAAATGGGCAACACACATTTTTAAATGCTTAACATCACTCATCATAAGGGAAATGCAAATCAAAACCATGATGCGATATCCCCAGTTAGAATGGCTATTATCTGCCAATTATTAAAAAGTCAGAAAAAAACAGATGCTGGCGAGGTTGTAAAGAAAAAGGAATGCTTATACACTGTTGGCTGGAGTTTAAGTTAGTTCTGCCATTGTGGAAGACAGTGTGCTGATCATGCAAGGATCTAAAGACACAAATACCATCGGCTCAGCAATCCCATTACTCAGTATATAACCAAAGGAATATAAATTGTTCTATTATAATGATACACACACATGTATGTTCACTGCAGCACTATTTGCAATCGCAAAGGCATGGAATCAACCTAAAATCCCATCAATAATAGACTGGATAAAGAAAATGTGATTCTTACACAACATGGAATAATATGCAGCCATAAAAAAGAATAAGTTCATGTTCTTTGCAGGGACATGGATGGAGCTGGAGGCCATTATCCTTAGCAAACTAACACAGGAACAGAAAAGCAAATACTACATGTTCTCACTTACAAGCACGACCTTAATGATGAGAACATGTGGACACATAGAGGGGATCAACACACACTAGGGCCTATTAGAGGGTGGAGGGTAGGAAGAGGGAGAGAATCAGGAAAAATAACTAATGAGTACTGGCTTAATATCTAAGTGTTAAGTAATAATATATAAAACAAACCCACATGACATGAGTTTACCTTTGTAACAAACCTTGCACGTGTACCCTGAACTTAAAATACATGTTACGTAAAAATAATCACTATTATTAAAAAGACAAAAAGTAACAAATGCTGGTGATAATGCAGAGAAATGGAAACTCTTCTACACTGCTGGTGGGAATGTAAATTAGTATAGCCATTAAAGAAAATAATATGGAGGCTCCTCAAAAAACTGAAAATAGAGCTACTACCTGATCCAACAATCCCACTACTGGGTATTTATCCAAGAGAAAGAAAATACGTATATCAAAGGGATACCTGCACACCCATGTTTATTGCAGCACTATTCACAATAGCCAAGATATGGAATCAACTTAAGTATCTATCAATGAGTGTATGGATAAAGAATGTGTGGTATATATATACACAATGGAGTACTGTTAAGCTATAAAAGAGAACGAAATTCTGTCATTTGCAGCAACATGGTTAGAACTGGGGGTCATTGTGCTATGTCAAATAATCCAGGCACTGAAAGACAAATACAAAGTTTTCACTCATATGTAGGAGCTAAAAATGTTGACCTCATAGAGGTAGAGAGTAGACTGATGTGGGGTGGTGATAAAAGAGGTCAATAATGAGTACAAGCACATAGTTAGGCAGAAAGAAGAAGTTCTAGTGTTCAAAACACAAATAGGGTGATTATCGTTAACAATAATAGATTGTATCTTTCAAAACAGCTAGTAGAGAAGAAATGTTCTCAACACACAAAAAAATGATAAATGATATGCTGGGTAGGTAAACTAAATATTATGGTTTGATAATTACACACTGTATGCATGTATCAAAATATCACATATACCCTCATAAAAATGTACCCATATTATGTATCAACTAATAAACAAAGTCTACCCCAGACTAGGAGGTAACAACAGGTTAGTGATCACCCACAGAGGGAGCATCTGGTCTCACCCAGCCCAAGTTGCTAAGTAGTGACCACCAATCCATGGTGCTCTTCTTATGCCTACCCTAGGTTGGGAGGCAGGCCCAGGTCTACATATAACTGTGGAGCATAGCCTTTTGCCCTCCCCACCCTAAGTGGTTGAGCATCAATCCCAGAGACCTCACCCAGCCTTACAGCAAAGCACATAGCCCTGTCCAACTACAGATTCCATATAACAGCACTGCCCAGCCAGGAAGACAACCTGCCCAATATGCAATGCTGTCCCAGCAGAGATTATCACAAAGCCCAGGCAATAGTTCCACCTCACTACAGAGTCTGGTCAGTGTTCTCACCAGACCATGGAGCACAATAAACAGTACCGTCCAACTTTAGAAAACAGAAAGCAACCAAGCCCAACTAGAGAGCTTGACACCAAGGTCTGCTCTCCTTAGATTGCTACTAGTGGCCCATCCAGAATTTCAGGCTAGGCTAAACAATAAAGGTCTATCACCACCAGATAATACCTGCAAAGGCCAAAAGTGGTGGTCACCTCTCCAAATGACCAGACATCAATGAATGGACACAAAGATTATGAAAAAATCAGAGAAATACAATACCACCAGAAGTTAGATAAATCTGCAGAGAATATGGAGATCTAGGAAATGATTAACAACGAATTCAGAAAAATTATTTTAAGGAAGTTCAGAAAATGACAAGAAAATATGGATAGAAAATTAAATAAAATTTGGAAAATTATTCATGAGAAGCTTGACAAGGAAATAGAAATAATGATAAAACAAATAGAAATCCTAAAAATAAAGAATACAATAACTGAATTTAAAAATTCATTGGAAGCTTCAATAGTAGAACTGATCAAGCCGAAGAAAGAATCAGTGAGCTTGAAAATAACCTATTTCAAATTATTCAATCTGAAGAGCAAAAAAAAAAAAAAAAAAAAATGAAAAAAGCCTACGGGAATTTAGAATATCAGGTGAACAAATATTTACAATACTAGTTTCTGAAGTAAAAAAAAAAAAAGAAAGAAGCCTAAAAAGCACATTTAAGGAAATGATGATAAAAAGTTTTCAAAATCTTTTGAAACCAATAGGCCAGAGAAGAAAGCAAAAAGAAAATTAAAATTAAAAAAAAAAAAAAACTTAAACGAAAATTGAAACACAACATACCAAAACTTGTGACATGCCACAAAAGCAGTCCCAAAAGAGAAATTTGCAGTAATAAATGCCTATACCAAACAAGAAGATTACAGATAACATTACACTTAAGAAACTAAAAGAGGAAGAATAAACTAAGCCCAAAGTTAACAGAAGAAAGGAAGTAACAAAGATCAGAGCAGAAATTAGGAAACTAGAAAAAAATAGGAAAGTCAACAAAACTAAAGATTGGTTTTTTTGAAGGCATAAAGAAAAATGACAAATCCTTTGCTAGACCAACTAGGAAAAAAAGAGTTTACAATTAAATATAACCTTGGAATTGATGGAAAAACGTTGATTTTCCAAATTTATAAAGGCCAGGTACACTCTTTTGAACCTTTGAACACACAATGAGGAAACAATTTTTGACCTTTACACCATATACAAAAATCGATTCAAAATGTATTAAACACTTAAATATAAAACCTGAAACTCTAAAACCACTAGAAGAAAATATAGGAATAAAGCTCCATGGCATTGCTCTGGGCAATGCATTTTTTGGTATCACCCCAAAAGCACAAACAGCAAAAGCAAAAATAGACAAATGTTATGGCATCAAACTAAAAAGCTTCTAGAAAGCAAAGAAAACAATTAACAAAGTGAAGACAACCCACAGAATCATGGAAAATATTTACAACCATACATCTGATAAGGGGTTAATATTTAAAATATGTAAGGAACTTGTATTAGTTCATTTTCATGCTGCTGATAAAGACATACCCAAGACTGGGTAATTAATAAAGAAAAAGATGTTTAATAGACTCACAGTTCCATGTGGCTGGGAATGCCTCACGATCATGGCAGAAGGCAAAAGGCACATCTTACATGGCAGCAGGCAAAAGAGAGAATGAGAGCCAAGTGAAAGTGGAAACCCCTTATAAAACCATTAGATCTCGTGAGACTTACTACCATGAGAAGAATAGGGGAACAGCCCCTATGATTCAATTATCTTTTGTCAGGTCCCTCCCACAGCATGTGGGAATTATGGGAGCTACAATTCAAGATGAGATTTGGGTGGAGACACAGCCAAACCATAACAGAATTCAAACAACTCAATAGCAAGAAAAAAAATAAAAAACCTGATTGAAAATGGGCAAAGGATGTGAATAGACATTTCTCAAAAGAAGACATACAAGTGGCCGATAAGTACCTGAAAAAATGCTCAGCATCACTAATAATCAGGGAAATGCAAACTAAAACCACAGTAAGATGTCACTTTACACCTGTTAGAATGGCTTTTTTAAAAAGATGAAACATAAGTGTTTAAGAAGACACAAAGAAAAGGGTGCTATTATATGTTGTTGGTGCAAATGTAAATTAATATAGCCATCATGAAAAACTGTGGAAGTTCTTCAAAAAACTAAAAATAGAACTAAATTATGTTCCAGTAATCCTACTTCTAGGTATATAGCCAAAAAAAAAATGAAATCAATATGTTCAAGGCATATCTGCACTCCCATGTTCATTGCAACAATATTTGCAATAGCCGATATATGGCATAAACCTAAGTGTCCAACAATTGAACAGACTTTTTAAAATGCAGTATATATACAGAATGGAATTCTATTTAGCATTAAATGGGGATGGGGGAAATTCTGCCATTTCTAACATCATGGAAGAATGTGGAGGACAGTATGCTAAGTGAAATAAGTCAAGCAGAGAAAGACAAATATCACATGATCTCACTTATATGTGAAATGCAATGAAGTTCAGCTCATAGGAGTAGAGAGTAGAATGAGAGTTACCAGGGGTTAGAGGACAAGAGAGGGAGGGAATGAGGAGCTGTTGATCAATAAGCACAAAGTTTAAAGTAAACAGAAGGAATATGTTTTGAGACCTATTACACAGTAGGGTAATAGATCAATAATAATAATGTATTGTATATTTCAAAATAAGAGTAAATTTAAAATGCTTCACCATAAAAAAGACAGGTAAGGGAGGTAATACATATCTTAACTAGCTTGATGTAATCATTCCACATTGTATACATATATCAAAACTTCACATTGTGTCCCAGAAATGTATACAATTACGATTTGCTAATTGAAAATAACATAATAAATTAAAATAAAAAATTTAAAAAGAATATATGAGCTAGTTTTGTTGATACTATTATTACACATTTTCTGTAGACCTGAGATCAGAATTGCTAACAAAAACCCTGGAAGAACTAGTCATATAAATGCCCATTTTATTTTATTTTATTTTATTTTATTTTTTTGAGACAGAGTCTCGCTCTGTCGCCCAGGCTGGAGTGCAGTGGCGCAATCTCGGCTCACTGCAAGCTCCGACTCCCGGGTTCACACCATTCTCCTGCCTCAGCCTCCCGAGTAGCTGGGACTACAGGCGCCCGCCACTGCGCCCGGCTAATTTTTTCTATTTTTAGTAGAGACGGGGTTTCACCATGGTCTCGATCTCCTGACCTTGTGATCCGCCCGCCTCGGTCTCCCAAAGTGCTGGGATTACAGGCGTGAGCCACCGCGCCCGGCCTCATAAATGCCCATTTTAAAGTCTGTAATCAACAGACACAATCTTTTTGACAAGGAGTATTTCTTTTTTTTTTTTTTTTTTTTAATTATACTTTAAGTTCTGGGATACATGTGCAGAACACGCAGGTTTTTTACATAGGTATACACGTGCCATGGTGGTTTGTTGCACCCATCAACACGTCATCTACATTAGGTATTTCTCCTAATGCTATCCCTCCCCTAGCCCCCAACCCTCCAACAGACCCGGGTATGTGATGTTCCCCAACAGGGAGTATTCTTAACAGTGTATTAAATTGTAGTCTTTCTTAGGTTTAGTGTTGCATACTCTCAGTTTATTTCCAGAGACATGAGGATGGTAAAGTTTCTCAAAATTATATATTAAAAACAGATGGGTCAGTGTAGCGAGAATGGGAAGAGCAGAGTGGAAAGAGGCTTTGGTTTTATTCCTGCATGTAAATGAGCTTCATTCTCTGCTCTCACCCTTGGTTCTCCAGCAACCTTGAATCTGCAGCTTCCTGGGACAGCTCATAGCCCTAATGAATCAATCTGCCTGACTAAATTTTTCTTCATTTAAGAAATAAATAAACTTTCTCATTTGAAACCTCTGATGGCCAAGTGAAATAATCTATCTCTTGCTTTGGAGTTCACAGATTCCTAAGTCATTATAGATGGCTAAGATGTCTGCCTGTAGTTCTTTGTTCAAATTTCAGATCATATTCAGTTCTTAATCTTTCATCATAAATTAGTACGTCAGGCCTTTTCATCACTCTTGTGTGTTGTGTTCTGAACTGGTTCCAGAATAATAAATCAATCAGTAAATGTTTATAAAGTGCTTTACAAGATTAAAAGTGTGGATAAGAGTAGCAGGTTATGGAAACAGAAAAGTACACTTAAAAGTGAATCTGGTGTTCTAGGTGTGGCCCTTGTATGCATGGGGGCTTGTTTCTCAGAAATTTCTCAGTAATCTCAGTGAGGTGGATTGATTCATTTCCCCATTGATGTCTCCCTTATTTCTTAGAAGCAAAGCAAATCATTCTTCTTTGCAGTACTTGTTAGAGTTGAAGGATAAGGACGGCCCCATTTTTACAGCAAGAGAGCTTATATGTGGATACTAAAACTTTCTGATGGTCAAAAAAATGGGAACAAAGAAATAATCAGCAAATGAGACTGTGGAGTTTCTATTAATAGAGATCCTCAGGAAAGTAAACAAACATGCAAAATAAAAAAGAGTACTCTTGAATTAAGACTATGGATGGCAAATAATCTTCAATGTAAATGCCAATTTTGAACAATTGGTATTAGCTGCCTATAAAAAAAGTTTTTAAAATAACATGAAGGCCATGTAAAGGAAAGTATCACAATCAATTAATAATATTTGCCCTGCGTTTGGAGGAAGCCATTTGCCAGTAAACAAATGGCAAGATATATAGATGATGCTCTTACACAGGACAGGCCTTCTGCTTTAAAAGATTTCAGATTTCTATGAAAACAAACTTACAGTATGCTCTACATTCCTTACAAGACATAGGACCTATCAGTGAACATCAGCTGCATACCTATTCTATAGAGAGATTTGCGCTAAGCTCTTGGAGGTGAGCACAACAGAATATATTGAATTTGTATCATACCCTAAGTTTACAAAGATTTGCATCTATGTTCTCTTATTTTACATTCTTTCATTTTTCAACAAGTATTTATTGTGTTTATTACATGCCAGGTAGTATACTATAAGTTAGATGTAACTGGTAAATTAATAAATAAAATAAATATTGACTCTACCTCTCTGGGGTTTACATTCTCATGAAAGATAAGAAATAAGAGTTAGGTATGGACTCCCTTTTGAAGATGAGAAAATTCATGCTCAAATAACACATAAGTCACCCATGAAGAAAAATGACACTTGCAGGGATCAATACTGCAGCCAAAAGCTCCCACTGTAATTTCTCTCTTCCACTGAGTTATCCTGAGCTCCTATTCCATTGTCTCATGTGGCCCCTGATCTCAAACTGACATCTTCTGGATTGTACTACTCTGGTATTTTTTTGTACAATGTTAACTTTTGGGGGCTTTACATGGTACTATGAGATCTCCCCAATTATGTCCTCCATTCCACAGGTCCTGCAGCTCCTTCAGAGAATGATACTCCTGGTATGAAATAGGAAAAGGGGGTTTATAAATAATCTGGAATCAAGCCAGATTTCCAACAGTTACATTATAGATGACTAAGATGCTTGCCTGTAGTTCTTTGTTCACATCTCTGATCATATTTGGTTCTTAATCTTTAATCATAAATTAGTACACCAGGCCTTATCATCATTCCTGTTTTGTGGTGTTGCGTTCTGAACTGGTTCAGAACCAAGATGGAGAAGAGGGAGAAAGGCATTGCAGGTGGAGAGAGTTGCAGAGTAGAAAGAAAAAAAAAATGATATAAGCTACATGTGAAGATAGAAAATCACGAAATAAGTGAGTTCAGGGAACAATGAGTAGACAGGTTTGGTTAACCCAAAGGAAAAATGAAAATATTATTTAGTGCATATGTGCCAGGTGCTTTAAGAAAAATGATTTCACTCATTAATCTTCATAACAACTGCATGAGCTAGAAAGGCAGACATCTTTTCTCTGTATATTCAGGGTAACTAATATTCATTGTGTCAAGTAACTTGTCCAAGGTCATAACCTAGTGAGTACCAGAGCCAGGATTCATGCCCATGGCCTTTCCATCTCCATATCCAGAGCTCCCTCCACTCAAAACATTCACAATGGGGCATGCAAGGTACTCAATGCACAATAGGGTGAGATTTATGGAAAGAGTAAAAGTAGACATCAAATTTGGACTGGAGAGAAGAAAGACAATCTTTGCCAATTTGACAATGTTGCTCTTACCTGCTTTTGCATGACATATAATGTGTTGAGAGGAAGGTGGGAGTCACCTCATTATCAACAAAGCCAGGCCTTCTGTCTGCCACAAAAAGGATATCCTTGATTGTTTCTACTTTGAAAAATGTTTAAAAACCTAAAGACAGATTCTTCAAAAATCCTCTGCTTTCTCTTGCTCCCTTTTCTCTCCCTACCCCTTTGCCTGTTGCTGAAGATACCACTGGTTGGCTTCTCAGTATCAACCCTCTCTTCCTCAGCCTTCCTAAAGAATCTCAAATTCATTCATTCACCTCTACTCTCCCCTGTAAAACTATGTGCATCAGAGAAGACAGTATGCATTCCCAGCCTCAGTGGGTGACTTCTGCTTGATCTAAGCCAATCATGGTGATTCCATTGCCCTTGGCAGTGTTGACATAGGTGTGAGTAAGTAATGCAATTGGGTCAATGAGACATGAGGATGAGTCTGCTGGGAAGCTTCTGGGAGAGGGCTCTTCACTCTAAAGGAGATGCAAGGAAGAAATGGCCTCTATTTTCTCTGGATACTATTCTATCTCGTGATGCCTGGAACTGTGGCAGTCATTGTTGCACACACAAGGGTTCAAGGCTACGGACAGACCACCTTTGCCAATTTGACAATGTTACCTTTGCCTGCCATGTGATGTGTTGAGGGAATGATTCTTTGTGCATGGCAGAGGCTTTCTTTGGGGGTTTTGGCAATTAAGAGGTTCTTAAATGGGAGTATGGGCTATAAATGGGAGTATGGGCTATAGAGAAATGAGACAGAAGGAAACTATGATGAGAAGTATTGCTTTAGTAATTAAATGAGTGCTATATAATACATTTTGAGAGGAGGGAAAAAATAATATTTTTAAAAAAATTTTCGTTGTTGAATTATGTTTTTTGAATATGATGCCACTTTGAAACTAGACCACAATGATCACAGCTTCAATAGCATTAAGACAGGCCAAAAGGGAATGAATCACAACATAGGAGGAGAAAGTTGCTATTTGCACGTTTGTTGATTTTGTGTAAACTCTTCAGTCCAGAACCGGGGTCAGTGAACTGGGCCCTCAGGTCAAATTAAGCCTGCTGCTTGTTTTTGAAAATAAAGTTTTATTGAAAGATGGCCAAATCCATTTGTTTACCTATTGTCTGCTGCTACTTTTGTGCTTAAGTGACAGAGTAATTGCAGCTGAGACTGTAAGGCTCACAAAGCTGAAAATATTGTTTCTTAATCTGGCTCTTTACAGAAAGTTTGCTGGCTCCTGATCTAGAAGGAAGATAATTGAACTGACAGAATATACAATGGCCAGACTTTAGACAAAATGAGTCCTAAGAGCCCATATGAACTCTGACCCATGATCTGCAGCAACCAGCTCAAGAAATCAACCCATTGTCTTCAGTACCCAGCCCAGGAGTCACACTAACAGGAAGTCAGTGAGTCACACTTACAGGAAGTCAGACAGTTATTAGGTTGGTGCAAAAGTAATCACGGTTTTTGCCATTACTTTCAATAGCAAAAACTGCGATTACTTTTGCACCAACCTAATATCTCCACTAACCAGTCCTGGAAGCCAAATAATAATCCCTGTAATGATTGGCCCAAAACAACTAGGACTTGATTAATAACTGACAGCTTCTCTAATTTTTGCTCCTGCTTCCAACTTAGGACCAACCAAAGAAGTCAAATACATACCCCTAACCAATCTCATAGGATGCTCACTTCTGGTTAGCCATCTCCAGCTTTTCCAGGCCAACAGTCTACAGCCAGGGCATACCAGAAGTCTTCCCTTTTTTCCTCTATTAAACTTTCTCATTACTCTGCCTGTCTTTAACAAGTGATAATGGTTGTTGACTCCCTTGCTATTGCAAGCTCTGAGTAAATAGCCTTTGCTTAATCTCATTTGGTGGGTCTTCATTTATTTCCACAGAACTTTGAGTCAAAGGATCTGCGTCCTAATCCTGAGTCTGCCACACATTCCATATGTGACATGAATAACTCACCTTACCTGTTAAAACAAAAAATTAAAGAGGTAGTATCCCTGCCCATAAGTTGTTCATTGGCCATATACACTTTCAGGGTGAGATTACTGCCATACCTGAAGTATACGCAAAGGACAGAGGCAGCTCTAAGGAAAGAATGACAGATTGTATCTGGGTCATATATCTAGTAAATGCTTTGCATTGATTAACTAATAAATTATTATCTTTGACCACTATTAATATATTCATTAAGAAGATATCTTTCCCTTAAATTCACTAATCTCTTCTTTTCTAAGGAAAATCTTAAGCCACTTATTTTAAAATATGGACTAGTCATTTGCTTGAAATCTAATTTCATAAATGGCTCATTTGTTAAAGTAATATTTTAATGGGTCCTGATTCAAACAGAGTCCTTGACTCAAACTGTCTTTTCTATGGTTTCCTTTAATGGAATAATTTGAGTTTGCCTAAAGCACTGTCTAGTTTGGTTCTTAGATACTTGCAGATTTCAACAAATGATAGAGTTTAAATGTTTTGAATTCCTTTGATCTTTCATAGAACACTTACTTATGATGTGCAAAACAAAGCTAATTGTACAGAACTTTCACTTGAGGTCCCATCAAGTGCCATTAAATTGTACTGTCTCAGTTTTATTGCTCATAAGCATTCTATAAATGTCCTTATACAAGCCCTAAAAATGTTCGTTGTTAAAATACCCTCTTAAAACTACAGGTTTCCATTTGTTAACAATGCAGTAGACGAATATGTGTTTAGATTTTTCAGCTTTAATTCAAATATTCTGTGATGTATTAGTAAAGCTCATCTTGTAAAGTTCATAATTTTCCAAGTTTTCTTTCTATATGTAAATTGAAAAAGACACATACAGTGTTGGGCATCCTGGCTTCTAGTCTGTAATCTTCCCCTGACTGTAAGCTCCAGAAAGCAACTTCACATCTTTGGATCTCTATTTCCTCTCTTGTGGCCTATCACTAAGATTCATTTCAAGACTAAAAATCTATGATCAGACCTGCACTCGTATATTCATCACAGCACCATTCACAATAGCAAAGATATGGAATCAACCTAAATTTCCATCAATGAGGATTAAAGAAAATATGGGGGGGGTGTGTGTGTGTGTGTATGTATACAGTATATATGTGTATATATATGCAAGTTCAGTATGTGCATATATGTGTGTATATGTACAGTGTGTATATGTGTGTACATGTGTGTACATATGTACTGTGTTCTATATGTACAGTGTGTACATATGTGTGTACATATGTACGGTGTGTATATATGTGTACATAAACATATATACATGTACACTGCACATGTCCTTTTCAGCTTGCATATAGAAAAAACAGAATATTATGAATTTTGCAATGTGGGCTTTACTAATATGTCATATATTTGAATTAAAGCTGAAAAATCTAAACAAATACTCATCTGTTGCTTTGTTAACAAGTGGAAACTGTAGTTTTAAAAGGTTATTTTAACAATGAACATTTTTAGGACATACATAAGGATATTTATAGCATGTTCATATATACATACATATATACACACACACCATGGAATACTACTCAGTCATTAAAAAGAATAAATTCATGTATTTTGCAGCAACATGGATGGAACTGGAGGCCATTATCCTAACTGAAATAACTCAGAAACAGAAAGTCAAATACTGCACGTTCTCAGGTATAAGTGGAAGCTAAGTAAAAATGGGTGCATATGGATATACAGAGTGAAATAATAGACATTGGAGACTACAAAATGTGAGAAGGTGGGAAGAAGGTGAAGGTTGAAAAATTACCTATTGGGTCCAATGTTCACTCTTTGGGTGATGGGTCCACTAAAAGCCCAGACTTCACCACTGCAAAATACATGCATGTATGAAATCTGCACTTGTACCTCCTACATTTCTTTTACAATCTATGACCAGGGAGCTCCTGATAAACACAAGTGGAATATGGTATTTTCCAGGTGCTCAGCTGGATGGCTTCCATTCTAGAGGCAGCCTAATGTCCTGGAATTTCAACAAAGTATACCTCAAGCAAGAAGCATTGGATTCAAAGTGGAATCTAGAAAGTCTTCCATCCAGGTGGTGTTCCCGGAAAGAACAATGCTTTATTAGCATCATCAACAAAAATACCATAATCAAAAAGGTAAATAAGGGGATAAGATTGACAGCTATTCATTGAGGAAGGGTTGAGCTTAGTGTTGAAAACTGGGGTAAAACACATCCCCTCCAGATGCCCACAGAAAGTAGGGAGAGAAATGGTTTACAAATGAATAGAGACCATTCACTTGGCCATCTCGTCATGTTATTGTATGACGCCTTTGGAAAAGAAAGGGGTGTGTTGTTGTTATTATCAGAGGCAGCAAATTAGTTACCAGTAAGATGCATACAAGCAGGCTTCCTGGGTCCAAATACCCAATCTGCCACTTACTAACTGTGATTTTGAGAGTTAATCTAAATGCCCTGTACCCTGGGCTTTTCTTATTTATAAAACTACCATTATCTACAACTATTAACTACCATTAGAGATAATAGTAGTACTTACCTTATGTGGCTTTCTGAGGATTAGTCAATATATGCACTTCATATAGTGCCTAGCCAATTATAAGCACTCTTTAAGTAGTAGTAATTATTAGCTATTTATTGAGCATTTTCTAAACAATGTATATGTATGATGTCATTTAACTCTCACTAAAATAGGTCCTATTATTCCCATTTTAGTGATAAAAGAAGTGTGGTTTAAACAGCTTAGGTGAGACCAACATTCACACTTGTTAATCTGCTTCTAGTGTTAGCAATAAAATGTGTACAGTACAATATTTAAGGATGATTAAGATGATGCATTCCTTGGCTTTAACCATAGCAGCCTGCTATTTCACATTCTAATTTATGGTAATATATATAATAAGGTATAGTTATTGGAGGACTATAGTTTCAACATATAAATGACAAAAATATTTTCATTTCCCATAATAAAAGTAACAAACCACTATAAAATTTTGCTAACAATGTACACAATCTAAATTAACAATGATGAAACAAACAAGCTGCCATTTATATCTAACAAGCATGAGAACAGCATGTGACAAGCACAACCATCTACCCTTGATATATAGCAACTGAGAGTTCATCCAGTGGGAGTGCCGCCACCTGGATGCGGCCATGCACAGAAACTTCATGAGGCTGCCTGACTTCTGGCTGAGCACCAATTTCATTTTTCCTGAAATGCTAGTCCTGGCAAATTTCAACTTTTAAATGCTAAAATTTAATATTCCTTAATGATTCATTTGAAAGTAGAAGTACGTGAGAGGAAGGGAGGGAGAAAAAGAAAGCCTATGGAATCTGACATTATCCATCAATAAGAAGTAAAGATAAGGATGTTCTCTGAAAGCTTTTTAAACCTTTCCTTCCAAAGTCTAGGGTGCAATCCTGACTAAGTTTATCTAATCTTCTCATCAGTGCTCAAAAACTCAATAAGGTCATATCACTCCAAAAGGGGAAATCCCATCTGGCTCTCTTAAGATTCCCGCCACCTCCACTTCACCAACCAATTAACAGCTCATAATTAGGTCCAGAGTTGAAATTTCTTTTGTCACTGGCCCTTGTGAAATGAAATTATCAGTTAAGAAAGAAAAAAATCATATCACACTTTTCTACTTTCAGTCAAATAAAATGTGTAGCGGATATCTGGACAGTTAACATGAGTTTCCAATACTGCAAAATCTTACTTTTGAGCCAGCTTGTGACACAGGAAACAAAGACAACAGTTCATTCCAATATTCACATGGCTTTTTATTATACCTTTAAGAACATCACTTCAATTCATTTTTATTTATATCCTCACCCTAAGCTTTGCTGGCCTGATTCCCCTCTCAGGACCTCTGATTTTCATAAATCTGTCTTTTGTTGTTGTTGTTGTTAACACAAATTCCCTCCCAATGTAGTGGGTATATTCTTCTTGTTTATGTTTATACCAAATAGTAATTTCTAGCCCACTTTTTGGTGACTTTGAAATATCACACACCTACCACATTTTCTCATTACTTTATCTTATATATTATGCCCTAGCAAATTGGGTGAAGATTCTAAGACCAAAATTTCTATCTTCCTCTAAATTTACTCTTTCCTATAAGTCCCAAGACACATTCTGCATCTCTATTCTTCTCTCTAAGTCATACTTATTATCATCCAAATCAATTATTTCCATGAATGCTTCTTCCTTCCCATCTGTACTAGTTTCCTAGGGCTGTCGTAACAAAGTTCCACAAACTTGGTGGCTTAAAATTACAAAAATGTATTCTCTCACTGTTCTGAAAGCCAGAAGTACAAAATCAAGATATCAGCAAGCTTGTTTCCTTCTTCAGCCTCTGAGGGACAATCTGTTCCATGCCTCTCTTCTGGCTTCTGGTGTTTGCTGGTAATCCTTGGTGTTCCTCGGCATATATTACCATTGAAAGTAATGGCAAAAAATGCAATTACTTTTGTACCAAACTAATAGATGCATCACCCCAATTTTTGCCTCCATCTTCATATAGTGCTCTCCCTGTGTGTCTCTGTTTTTACATGGCCTTCTTATAAAGACACCAGCTGCACCCAAATATAGCTATCATGAAGGCAGCCATGTTTCATTTGGCCAGCTTGGGTGGCAAGAATGAAGACTCTTAGTGGATGATCTATCTAATGCTGTCCGTGGGGTATTGAAGTCCCCCACTATTACCGTGTGGCTAAGTCTTTTTTTTTAGGTCTGGTAGTTATTGCTTTATAAATCCAGGTGCTCCAATACTGGTGCATATATATTCAGGATGGTTAAATGTTATTGAATTGAACCCTTTATCATTATGAAACTTCCTTCTTTTTTTTCTTCTTTAGTGTTATTGGTTTAAAGTCTGTTTTGTCTGATACAAGAACAGCAACCCCTGCTCTTTTTTGGTTTTTACTTGCATAATACATCTTTCTCTATCCCTTGACTTTGAGCCTATGACTGTCATTACATGTGAACTGGGTCTCTTAAAGATAGCAGATGGTTGAGTCATGGTTTTCATCCAATTTTTCCACTCTATGTCTTTTAAGTAGAGCATTTAGGCTACTTACATTCAGAGTTAATATTGATATGTGAAATTTTGTTCCTGCCATGGTGTTGTTAGCTAGTTGTTGTGTAGTCTTGATTGTGTAGTTGCTTTATGAGGTCTGTGGGTAATGCACTTACATGTATTTTTGTGGTAGCAAGTATCATCTTTTTGTTTTTATGTTTAGAACTCCCTTAAACATCTCTTGTAAAGCCAGTCTGGTGGTGACAAATTCCCTTAGAGATTGCTTGTCTGGGAAAGACTATAATTTCTCTTTCGTTTACGAAGTTTAGTTTGGCAGAATATGAAATTATTGGTTGGAATTCCTTTTATTTTAAAATGCTAAAAACAGGCCCCTAATCTCTTCTGGCTTATAAGGTGTCTGCTAAGAAGTCCACTGTTAGTCTGATGGAATTTCTTTTATAGGTAATATGGCCTTTTCCTGTAGCTGTCCTAAAGATGTTTTCTTTGGTGTTGACTTTGGGAAGTTTGATGAGTACAAACCTTTGCAATGATCACCTTGTATAGTATCTTTCAGGAGTTCTCTGGATTTCCTGTGTCTGCATGTCAACCCATCTAGTGAGATTGGAGACATTTTTCTGGATTATACCCTCAAATATGTTTTCCAAGATGCATACTTTCTCTTCTCTCTAAAGAGCACCAATGAATCATAGGTTTGGTCACTTTGCATAATTCCATATTTCTCAGAGGCTTTGTTCATTTTTCTAAATTCTTTTTTCTTTATTTTTGCCTGACTAGGTTGATTCAACAGACCAGTCTTCAGGATCTGAAATTCGTTCTTCCGCTTTTTCTAGTCTGTTATCAAGGCTTCCAATTACATTTTGAAATTTCTGTACTGAATTTTGCAAAGGAATGAAGACTCTTATCAGACAGAACTGTGTATAAATAAATTCTGGCTCTGCATTACTTTGTATGACCTTAAAGAAGATACCTGATCTCTTTTTGCCTCAAATTTTATATCTGTAAAATACATTTACTGACAGTACTAATCATGAAATTATGAAAGTTTAAACTCGTTATATAAAAATATATAACTTGATGTCTTTTGTAGGCTGGATTGTGCCTCTCCATCAAATTCATATGTTGATGTCTTAGCCCCAATACCTCAGAATGTGACTGTATTTGCAGACAACCTTTAAAGAAGTGGCTAAGTTAAAACATTGCTGTCAGACTGTGCTCTAATCCAATCTGATTGGTGTCCTTACAGAAAGAAACTCGGACACACAGAAAGAAACCAGGGATGTGCTTACACAGAGGGCAGACCATGTGAGGACACAGTGAGACTCAAGTAGCCATCTGTAAGCCAAGGAGAGGAGCCTCAGGAAAAATCAAACCTGACAACACCTTTGCTTGGTTTTGTCATCTCCAGAGCTTTGAGCAAATGAATTTCTGTTATTTAAACCACCTCCTCTGTGGTCTTTTGTTATGGCAGCACTAGCAAACTAACACAGGTTCCAACACCTAATGAATGTTTGATTACTGTTAGCAATTGTTGTTATCATGGCGATGATGACTAAAGCTTCCTCTAAACCTGTGACATTCAGGAAGGCAGCAAATGCTCACATGTGTGTATTGAGCACTCAAAATATGGTTAGGCCAAACTGTGATGTACTTTAAGTGTAAAATGAACACAGGATTTCAAAGATTTGCTACAAAAATATAAATATTTCCACTAATAACTTTTTTAGTATTGATTCCTGTTAAATGATGATATTTTAGATATATTGAGTTAAATCAAATATATGATTAAAGTGAACTCCACATGTTTCTTCTTCCTTTTTTAATGGGGCTAATAGTAAATTTAAAATTGCCTATGTGGCTGGAATCATATGCTCTAAAGACTTCAATGGGAAGTGACCACCACAGCTCTAAGCTTGCCTCCTAAGGCCAACAGCAGTGTTCTTTCCACTGCCAAGTCCTGGAAAATCTCCTTCTAGTACCAAAGTGTAGTGAAAGAAGCAGAAGGTTTAGAGTCCAACACAGCAGAAGGTTTGAAAGCCTACTTCACCCCTTACTTGACCTGTGACCTGGAACTTCTCTGAGCCTGCTGGCTTCTCCCCTGCAAAATGGGAATAATCAAGACTGGCTCAAAGGCAATACACATATAAAGTGCTTACCGTTGTCCCTAGCACACAGAAAGTACATGCTATAGATTGAATATTTGTGTCCCCAAAATCATATGTTGAATTTCTCACCCCAATCTGATGGTATTTGGAGGTGGGGCATTTGGGAGGTGATTAAGTCATGAGGCAAGGCCTTTGTGGATGAGCTCAGTGCCCTTACAAAAAGCCCTGGAGAGCTCCCTTGTCCCTTCTGTCACATGAGGTTACACAAAATGGTACCATCTGTGAACCAGGAGGTGGGCTTTCTTCAGACTTCAAATCTGCTGGTGCTTTAGCTTGGACTTCCCAGCCCCCACAGCTGTGAGAAATAAATTTCTGTTGTTTATAAGCCACGCAGACCATGGCATTTTTGTTATAGCAGCCTGAATGGGCTAAGACAGTGAACAATAAAGGCTGGCTTTTACTGTTAACTTCGTGAGACATGAAGGGTCTCTTCATCCTCTGGGGAGATGTGACAGGTGAAGGTTTCCAATGGTAAGACTGAGTGGAAAGCCCATGCTGAGGCTACCCTATTGTCAGAGAAGAGCATCCAAAAATTTAAAGAGTCACCTTTTCCTCTGCTGCAAACAGAAATCTCAAGTTTATCTGAAATGTCATCTGCCTCCTTCAGCTCATCTTGGCCTTTCTCACCTCCATCCCTAGGCTCAGATGGTTCTGGATTTCTGAGCTATACTTCCTTCTCCTTCTATCAAAATCCAAGCATCTTTCAAGTCATGGGTAAAATTTTATCTCCTTCATGAATCCTTCCCCTAGGAATTATCTGCCATATCCCAGAGAGTTGAATATAGAGTCTGAATCCCCTTCAGTCTGCTTTCTCTATGTTATTGGGCACAGAGCCCGACAGATAAAATCTTTGTGGAATAAAGCAAAGTGAACAAAAAGTTGCAGCCTGGACTAGAGAAGAGGGAATGCCAAGACATTATCTACTCAGGGAATAGCTTTATATTTGAAATTTTCACAAAATGCAAAATAGAAAATCCCTATGACTTAAATTTCAAATCCAATTGTGCTCATGAGGATTGAATTCTACAAACTCTTTGAAAAAGCATCCATCACTCAGGCACCACGAGTAAACATCCTCCTCCTCCAAGATCTCAGATCCTCAGACCTTCCTAAATGAGAAAGACATGAATTGGTTCTAGGGAGGAATCACAGTGTGGGCCACACCCACAGTAGTCTCTGAGGAACTGGAGATCCAAAGCTAAAATGACTTCAAATAGAAATCTGAATAAAAAAGAAAAAACCTCTAAGTATTGACAGAAACAAGTTGCAAAAGACTAAAACTCAGCATGTACTGCCCACAAACACACACTGAGACAACCCAACCATTACACAGGTGGGCAAAGTACATCATGGATGAGAGCTCAACCACATAACCACACAGCCTGTATTCAAACCTTAGGCCCATTGTTTACCAACTGGGCAACTTTGGGCAGGACACTTAACCTTTCTGGACCTCAGTTTTTCCTTATCCAAAAATAGAGTCATATAAGTTAACATTAATTAAACTATTACTATATGCTAGATACTGCCAAATTCTACACAGCATACAACAGGATTAAACGGGTTAATATATACAAATCTCTTGATTCAGGATCAGGCTGATATGGTCTGAATGTTTTTGTCCACTCAAATTTCATATGTTAAAATTTTAAACCCCAAGGTTATGGTATTAAGTGGTGGGGCCTTTGGAAGGTGATTAGATCATGAGAACAGAGCCCTCATAAGTGGAGTTGGTGTCCATGTCCTTATGAAAAAAAGAGACCTGAGAGAGACCCCTCACTCCTTCCACCATGTGGAGACACAGCAAGAAAAAACTATGAACCAGGGAGCAAGCCTTTACCAGACATCAAGTCTGCCAGCACCTTCACCTTGGACTTCCCAGACTCCTGAACGGTAACAAACAGATTTCTCTTCTTTACAAAGCTATCCAACTTGTAGTATTTTGTTATAACAGCTCAAATTCACAAAGAAGATTGGAACCAAGAATTGGCGGCACTGTTATAACAAAGATCTAAAAATATGAAAGCAGATTTGGAATGGAATCATGGGTAGAAGTTAGAAAAGTTTTGAGGTGTAGTCTAAAAAACAGCCTACATTGCCAGGTGGATTGTTAAGGGTGAACCTTGTGAGGGTCAGGATGAAAAGAAGAAAGCTGTATAAAGAGCCTCAACCTTCTAAGGAAATACTTAAGTGGTCATGAACAGAATGTTTGTAGAAATATGGATGGTAAAGGCCAGCCTGGTGAGGTTTCAGATAGAAATAAGGAACACGTTATTGGAAACCCGAGGAAAGGTTATCCTTGCTACAAAGTGGCATAGAACTTGGCTGAATTGCTGTGTCTTAGTGTTTTGTGAAAGATAGAATTTGCACACAAAGAATAGGATATTTGACTGAGGAAATATCTAAGCAAAGTGTTAAAGGTATGGCTTGGCTCCTCTTAAATGTTTATAGTCAAATATAAAAAGAGAAAAATGATTTAAAGACAGAATTTTTAATCAAAAGGGAAACAGAATTTAAAGGTTAGGATATTTCACAGCCTACCCGATTAAAAGTATGAGAAAGTATATTCAGGAATAGGGTGTGGCAAAGCAACCTTTTGATAAGAAGATTAGTATGGATTATCCAGGACCTCTTGGCCAAGACAAGGGAAAAATAACCCCAAGAGCATTTCAAAGATCATCAAGGCTGCCTTTACCTTCTCAGGCCCAGAGTTCAGAGCCTGGAGGACAAAACAATTTTAAAGGAAGAGCCTCAGACTTACCTGTGGGCCCTCAGCACTGGCTGCCTGGCACTACCTTAGGCTCTACTCCCTACTTTCCAATGGCAATTCCTGGATGGCAATTTTCAGCCACCCAGGTGTGGCTCCAGTGAGGCCAGGTGTGTGACGACTGCCACGGTTACTACTTGAGACTATCATTACAGCAGTTACTACTGTTACTGCTTGAGACTGTCATTACAACTGAATGAAGGGACAAACATAGAAATGATAACAAAAAACAAAAGTAACTATTTTAAGGGAAGGTTAGCATGGGGAGGAAGAAGAGAGAAGAAGAGAAGAGGAAAAGGGCTCCCTGCTTCTAGAGAGCAAAAGCAGCCACCCGAGCTTCCACAGCCCTTCTTATTTATTGGGTAGAATGAGGAGGGAGGAGGAGGTAACAATGGGTCAGCTGCTTAATTGATCACAGGTTCATATTGTTACTAACAGGCTTAAATTATGCGTAATCACAAGAAACACTTGCACCTGGGTCATGACTGCCCTCAGCAGTCCTTCCGGGTGGCATACGCAGTTTGTCAATTTGCCAAAATGCTGCATTTATGAGAAACAGTTTGCTGCTTACTCATATAGCCTCCAGTGGTATACTGAGTTGATCACGACCCTCACTCTTTCAGTCTCCAACAAGGTGTGGTACAGGACACTGTGGCTGCCCCTCTAGAAGACACAAATGATAAATTTTGGCAGCATCCACAGGGTACCATATCTGCCGGTAATAAAGTGCATGAACCATTGGTGTATGGCTGCCTCCATCCAGATTTGGGAAGATGGAGCTGCCCAGATCCTCAGATTCATGACTCAGGCTGAGAGTTGCCATGGGGTGCAACCACCACAGAGAGCCTCCACTATAGCAATGCTCAACAGAGCCATGGGATCAGGGTCACCATCCCAGTAAGACTAGACGACAGAGCCTGGAGTCAAAGAAAATCATTCTCAAGCCTTGAGGTTTTAGACTAGCCCAGGACCTGTCACTCGTTTTTCTTTTCTATTTCTCTCTTTTGGAATGTTAATGTCTTACAGTGCCTGTTCCACCATTGCATTTTGGAAGCATATAACTTGTTTGGCTTCATAGTCTCACAGCTAGAAGGGAATTTGCCTCAGAATGAATCATATCTTGAATCTCACCCACATCTGATATCTAAATATCATATTTAGATGAGACATTGGACTTAGACTTTAAAGTCATTGCTGGCACAAGTTAAGATTTTTGAAGCTATTGGAATGGAATAAATGTATTTTGCAAGTAGGAAAGACATGAATTTTGGGGGAAGCCAAAATAGAATGCTATGGACTGAATGTTTATGTTTCCCCAGAATTCATAAGTTGAAATCCTAGCCTCCCAAGGTAATGGTATTTGAAGATGGAGCCTTTGGGAGGTGATTAGGTGATGGGTTTAAAGCCCTTACGAGTGGGATTAGTGCCCTTATGAGAGAGGCCCCAGAGAGACCTCTTACTCCTTCTATCATGTGAGGGCACGGTGAGAAGGTGTCATCTGTCAACTAGAGAACAGGCCCTCACCAGGCACTGAATCTACCAGCACCTTGATCTTGGATTTCTCAGCCTCCAGAACTGTGAGAAATAAATTTCTATTGTTTAAAAGCCACCTAGTCTATAATATTTTGTTATAGCAACCAGAATTAAGACACTGGCACAGGGTAAATACGTATAACAATTAGTAGTAATTGTGGTGCTGGTGGTTGGCTTTGTTTTTAAGAAAGAAACTATCTCTATCGGCTATGGTCAGGTGAATGAACAGGTTCTTTATTTATGAAAAAGCTCAAGCACTAGCTGTATGGCTTTGGCTACACTTATGAAGCATCTCGGCCTTTGTTTCTCTGATCTCCCAAACATGCAACATGCATAGCAATCAGTTTTACAAGGTTGTTGGGAGACCCAGGTGGGATATTGGAGGTGAAAAGCTGTGGAACTTACCGTTTGTGGACATTATTCTTGCTTCTGCCTCCACCACTGGGTAATTTTCTGCCCCATTCCCACAGTAAATGGCATGACTTAATGTTTAAAAGAAAAAAAAAAAAAAAACTCCCAGCTTCCCCATGGGTAAATACATGGTAGTGAGTCATTACTCCTTGTCATGTCATCCCAGAGTCTCAGCCATGTAGTCTTCAAATTCAGGGAATACCAATAAGCCACATCCTAAAAAGGTCAGCAGGGAAGTAAATGGACCAAATGCACAGAGCCAACCCATCTGCACCTCCAGTCACTCTCACACCATTCTGGCTGCTAGAAGGGCATCCAGTTAGAAGGTAGTTGCAATGCCAATGAGCAATATGGTGGTTTTCACCAAATAATGGTGGTGCAGGGGTGGGGTGAGTGGAAAGAGGAATATGGATCTTAGAGATACACAAGACATGAACACTTCCAGCCCTGCTTATCTGTCACCTCCCATGGAAGTCTTTCTTGGCCACTCTGTCTAAAATGCCAACTGCTCCCCATTGCTTTCCAGCTCTTTATAAAATGGAATAATAGCTTTATTACTCCTTGAAAGAATAAGATGTTGATAAGGATTAAATATGTAATACAGGTAAAGGTTTAAAACAGTGTGTGGTTTATAGTATTTAATAAATGTTAGCTTTTATCATTACTATTACCATGACTATTTTTATCTAATTACTATTTCATTCTAGCATGTATGATATTCTGAAAGTATTATCTTGGTTATCTATTTATGTACATAATTGCTATCTGACTTGCCCACTAGATCTTAACCTCTATAAGGAGGTGTCTATGTTACAGCCCTACTAAATACTTAACAAATAGCAGTTGGTTGGATGAACGATTTAATGAGTGAATGAACAGACAACTATCACACTCAGCAGACTCATTTTGTCCCATATCCCAAGAACCTATTTGTAGGAGACACTTTCTTATCTGAATTTTAGGCATGAAGAAATAGTGACACTGAAAACACTGAGTGACTTATTCACACAGGATGACGATGAGCAGGAGATGAACCTTTATCAAATTCTGGCTCTACATCAGGCATGGTGAGAGACCCATTGATTTATCCAGGCTTCTGGTCATTCCACAAAAACATATTAAGTTTCCTCTCTGGGTCATGCATCGGGCCCCTAGTCCCATCCAAAAAGAGGAGCTTTAATCCTGGATTACATCCCACTTTTGTAATCTCAATAGGAAAGCAGGTCTCAGGGCAGACCTCATGGTGAGGAAGAGGCAGGGGCACCCCCTCCCCAGAAGCAAAGGCCCTGAAGCGTCGTTGGGTCCTTTCCTTTGACATCTAATTTCCTGATAGATGACTGGCATAGCCAGAATTCAATTGTCCCAGGACCAGCACATGTGGGTCCAGTTTTGTCAGCCTGCAAGGACATTGTGCAGCTTTGTTTGTTCCAGTGTTGGGGGGGGGAGGTGTTGATAAGCATCATCACAATCAGGATCTGCCGTCCATGACTTACCATTCATTTCCTAATCAGTCATCACATTTTGTTCAAGCTTAATGCTGACCTATTGAATTTAACGCCACATTCCCCAGCAAAAAGCCACTGCTGTGTTTACTGGGGGAAATCAGCCAGCTCTTGCCCTTGTTGCTGTAGCACACACAGGAAACTTAGATTTTCAGGATATTTCCCCCGCCCCCTCCCTTGTTATCTAGGAGTTCTCATTTTGTTCCAAGATTGTTCCCTCTGTCTTCCCTCTTTCCCTCCATGGTGCCAAGACAACCTGAATTACATTAAAGCCCAGGTGGTTCTATATTCAGGCTACCCTCCTGCTCTCTTCCTTCCCCCATTCCCATCAACACACATGCACACACACACCTGTGTGCACACACCCGTGCACACACACAAATGCGATGTGAGCCAACAGAACACTGTGTGACCTTGGGCCAGTCACATCTTTCTAAGCTTCCATTTCGTCAGCTGTAAAATGAGGAGGACAGACTCAGTTATCCCTTTCTTTTCTAATATTGCATGATTCTAATTTTCCCATGATTCTCAAATGATGGAATTAGAATTATAAAATGTCTGAAATGGAAGATATGCTGAAAACTAATCCACTATTATATCCCCATATTTCAATTATTTCTTATTTTTTGAGACAGCATCTCGCTCTATCTCCCAGGCTGGAGTGCAGTGCCACAATCTTGGCTCACTGAAGCCTAAACCTCCTGGGCTCAAACGATCCTCTCACGTCAGCCTCCCAAGTGCCTGGGACTACATGTGCTCACCACTATGCCAGGCTGATTTTGTTTATTTTTTTGTACAGAGAAGGTCTCACTTTGTTGCCTAGGCTGGTCTTGAACTCTTGGGCTCAAGTGATCTATCCACCTTGGCCTTCAAAGGGCCGGGCCTACAGGTGTGAACTGCTGCACCCAGCCCCCATCTTTCAATTATTTTAGCGACACTTTCATCCTTTTTGCCACATCTCCACACTACTATCATTCACTCAACTGTTTTCTTCTTTAAATTGACCTTTTTACTTAAATACATATATTTAAAAGACATCCCTTATCATTACCACAAATAGAAAAACCGTAATCATTTGCTATAAATGTAATCATAATTAAAGGAAAATAAAGCAATCTAAGAAAATTTTGGCTGGGCCCCACTGCCTGTCCAAGGACCCCAGCCTGCTGCTTGTCCCTGTGTGTGGAAATGGCAGCACAGTATATGTTTAAAGGCACTAAGGTCATGCTGGCATCAAGGAGATTCTTTTGGCCCTAATCAGAATTGAAAAGAGCCACATTCTCTCCCAAGGGATGTCCATTTTATTTAATACAGAGGCTAGGTGCCACCCAAGATTGCCCTCAAGAACTTCACTTTGGGTAAAATGTTCTCACCACTGGTCTTTAGGTTAATGTTGTAATTAGTTCATCGAATGCTCCAAATTGCCAATATCTGCATCTTCTTCACCATTACCTTCACCTGCAACCATTGCCAGGCAGCTCCTATGAGAAAACAGATAGGCTCAGAAATACACACACACACAAGCACATGCTCCAAAACAAGTTTTTAAACAGCACAATGCTTCCCTGGCACTTCCCCAAGTCCACAGCTCTAGGAATCACTGACCTCAGGCAGGTCTACGTCACTACTTTTTCTAAAGAAATCACTGCCCATGTACAACAAAGAGCAGCTTCCCTTGAGCATTTGGGGAGCTCTTGAAGCAACTTCCTTTTTTCCTTTTCTCTCTTCATAGACGCAATGTGGAGTAGGGAGCAGGTGGTACACCCTTGTGAGAAAACAGGTACAGAGACTGGGGGGCGGACAGGGACGAGACAGAGAGAGAGACACTGCCTTCTGTTTATTTTGTGTGGTATAGGAAGAAAATATTTAAACATCTCTACTTTAGATACAGTATGGCTTCCAATTCCAATTCTATCATTTTCCAGCAACACAAATTTGGGCAAGTTGCTCAGCCCCCCTGAGCTTTAATCTCCTCCTTAGCAAAATGGCTCTAGTGACACACGCTTCCTTGCATTCTGAGGGTGTAAGGCAGGTATGGTACCAGGCACCGAGATAAACATTCATCCAACACTCAGTCCCTTCCTCTTTTACCTTTTTTTTTTCACTTTGGCACCATTCATGAAGGTCCAAAATTAATCTCCTTTTTATTTGTGTGTTTGTTTTGCCTTCTAAATCCTGAGTCTCATCTGTAAAATGGAAAAAAGACTGTGAATTTCCATAATGTAAGTTTTGTTTTCTGTGACTCGATTATGGCAAGTGATGTATGAAGGCTGAGTGGAGTGACAAGGAGAGGCACAGAGAAGAGGGAAGATAAATTTTACACCAGCAAACCCAACAATCAACCCCTTTTGAATAATCATTAGCAGCCTGCTGGAAGCTCCAAGTCTCCCAAAGATTTTGGATATGAGAGAGTAACAACATGAATCTAGAAAATGTGGTGCATTTCGTGCATAGATTTGAATTAGAGAATTCTTGGTCAGTTTTGCATATGAAGTTGGGGAGAAGGCGCGGGAGGCGCAAAGAAAAACAGAGAAACACCTCCCCCTGCTGCCTGGATGGCGAATAGCAGCAGAGATGTAAACAAAAAAAAATTCCATGGTCACACAAAAACCTTCACCCTATTCCAAGTGTTTGCCAAGGATTTGCTATGTGCAGGTAGCCGAATTTTATGGAACGCATTTTCCTATCCTAAGTTACCTTGAAAGGTCATAAAAAATGATCTTAGGACATTATTACAATGATGATGCTTTCCACTGGGCAGGTTATTTGTTTCTTTAACAGGAAATATATTAGCATCACTTTTAAATTAAAATGATATAAAACTTATAAATTGAAAAGTCTTGTTTCTGACTGCCTTACGTATACCTAGTTACTTTTATTAGCTTTTCATATAAATATAAGTAAATGTGACCATGTAGTCTTCTTTTTTTCCTTCTTACACAATAATTAGCTATTTGATACTCTTCTGGACATTGTTTTTGTCACTTAACAACATAACTTGGTGATCTTTCCAAAGCAGAAAAGCTCTCCCAGATATGTTTCAGGGCAGAGTAAGCTTCCTTGTTCTTCCTTCCCTAAGCATGTTACATGTGGAAAGAACACATCCCCTCTTGGGGAAATCAGATAAGTTGTTTAAATTATTGCAGATGTGAATGATGTTAATGTAGAAATAGCCTTTTTTGGTCCACATTAATCACAAATACTGTTCACAACACTTCGCAATAAACTTGTCTCCTGCCTATATTTTTTTTTCTGGTATTCCTTGTTATTAGACCCTCTCGCCTTGGTATCCACTGCGTTCAAGAGCAGAACAGAGCTTTGAACTTTACAGTCTAATGCTCAGAATTAAAAGTGCTTAATGCAACCAAGAGTTCTATTTAAAAACCCAGGGTAAAGGAAAAAGCCTTTTGCTTCAGCTGAAATATTCTTGTAGAGGGCAAAATGGAAAATCCAAACACCACCGCCATTTGCTGGTTGCATGCCACAGCCATCGGCACCTCCTGGAAATGGCAAGCCCGCGAGCTCCTGGTGGAAGCCAGGTTAGTCTTACTGCATTTGAGAGAGCTAGAAAAGTGTCTTCCAGTGTGACTGAGCCAGCAAGATTGTGAAGGTCAAAGAAAAAACCAATTATCCATAGCAAACACTGACCATACAATTAAATTACACCAGTCAGGAAAGCATCTGATCTTCTGCAGCAGACTTCTTCCAGCAAATTTACCTTTGAATCAATCTGGGCCACTCATTGGCATCCAGCTATCAGTTTCCTTCTGCTGCCCCACATCCTACAACATGTCTGTAGCAGATGCATCACTGCCCACCTACATCCCCTTGGCCCACCCCAGAGGTCACCTGCAGCTGCAGTGGTCAACTCCCAAGCACACAGACATCTCAGCATCAAGAACCTGCTTCTCTCTGCCCAAGGCCTTTTTCTGGCCACAGAAGTATCCCCTGCACAGTCCACACATGCAGGGCAGGACAGAAGTTCCAGGGAGCTACCATCCCCAAGAGCAAGCCTCAAGCAATGAGTCGGAGGATAAACACCCAGTTCCCTTGCTTGCCCCTTGCTGGAGCAATCCCAAAGTGTGTGGTGCCCATACTCTCAGAGGGACACCAGTGCGACTGAGCCCCAGGTGGGACCTACTCATTAACATACTGCTTATTGGCTTTTCTCTCGTCCCTACTCTCTCATCATTTTTCCGGGATTGACTCCTGTGACAGCCTTGCTCCAGTCAAGAGACAGAAACCACACAGTAAGTTCAACAGGACAAATGTAACACAGAGTCATGGACTACTATGAAGAGTATAGACATAAGGAAACTACAAAGCTGAGAGGGAGAACTTAGGAAAAGAGCTGAGAGGGAGAACTTAGGAAAAGATGAACTTGAGAGGGATTCAGACCTCTTGGGAAATGGTGAGGTTCAGCCCACGAGACAGCAGGGAAGCTGCTTTGGCCAGCCTCCGGAGTGCAGCGAGAGCCAGTCAGCAACTGATGGTGAGGGCTGGAGCCCGGGAGCTGGCGGGGGCTGCTGGAGGCTGCAGAAGGAGCGGCTACTCAACGCGTGACCCTGCCAGCTAAGTGCAGCTGCACACAGGCCGAGCAGAAGCTTGTAAAGGGAGGCTGAGTTCCGGGCCCCAGAGCAGCAAACAGGGAAAGGGAAGGTAATCCGGGCACCGGTAAGGGCAGGAGCCCTTCAGAGCGCTCATTCTGTGCTGGGGGGCTCTGCTTTCCATGTCAAGAGGGCTGCACAAAAAATATCACCAAGCCGGAGCTGCAGAGTCACAGAAGGACCAGTTCCACCCGCTGTCCTTGCTCACCCATACTACTGAGCCGCTGTTCCCGCACAACCGGCAAGAACCCTCCTCCAGCTGTGGTGTCCTCCAGCGCCCTCTACTGAGGAAGCCTAGCATCGCGCGCACTTAAAGAAGACAGGCTCAAAGGCAGGCCTTTGTTAGTCCCAGAACATACATTAATAAAGGGTCCATTCAGGGCTGACAGGCATAAAAAAATATTTTTTAAAAAAGATAAATACACCTCCCAAACTCCCACTTGCACTCAAACCCTTGTCTCAGGATCTGCTTTTGAAAGAACCCAAATCACAACAGTGTCAGAGAGCTGATTTTTGTTGACAAAAAGAGTCAGACTCTAAAATATTTAAAGAAATTTATTCTGAGCCAAATATGAGTAACCAATGGCCCGTGACATAGCCTTCAGGAGACCCTAAGAACAAGACCACAAGGTGGTTGGGGCTTCGCCTAGATTTATACATTTTAGGGAGACATGAGACTTCAATCAAATACATTTAAGACACATATTGTTTCAGTCCTGAAAAGGGAAACTGGAGGGTCTGCTTCCAGTTGTGGGTAGATTTAAAATTTGTCTGATTTGACAATTGGTTGAAAGAGTTATTATCAATAGAAAGAAATGTCTAGGTTACAATAAGAAGTTGTGGAGACCAAGGTTTTATCATGCAGACGAAGTCTCCAGGTAGCAGGCTTCAGAGAGAATAGAATGTAAATGTTTCTTATCAGACTTAAGGTCTGTGTTGATGTTAAATGCTGGTCACTTTTCCTGAATTCCTAAAGAGAGGAGGGTATAATGAGACATGTCTCACACCCCTTCCTGTCATGGCCTGAACCAGTTTTTCAGGTTAACTTTGGAGTGCCCTGGCCAAGAAGGGCCAGGAGGGGCCCTTCAGTTGCTTGGAGGGGCTCTAGAATTTTATTTTTTGTTTATATTTTAATCTTGGCTCTGTATGACCTCAAGAAAGGGTCTTATCAGCTTAGAGTGCCCACTTTCTCATCTGTAAGATGGAGGTGATCCTTAACAGTCCACCTCACAGGGACTATTCTTGAGAGAATGCAACAAAATAGACCACCTGCAATGCACTTGGTACAAAATAATTGCTTAAAATAAGTGCTTGATATCATCTCCCTTCCGCCTTTTCAAACCAAATCAAAGCCCCAAAGGTGGTTCTTCCTTTCTTTAAGTAAGAGTCAAGGTATGAGAATGCTCCGAGCTACTCTGCTCAAGACATTTTTCCCTTAAATGTGGCCCGGGACATCTTGGAGGAAAATGGGGAGATTAGAAGGAGGCCTTGTCCTGGAAAGGAATGATTTGAAGTATTGGAAACAAATGATAAACAAGTGTTTCTCTACAGAGAAAAAAGTTCAAGTAAAGTTCTCTAGGATATGACAATTTCTGTTGGCATTTAAATGAATGAGCTTTAAAGCAGGGAATAAGCAGTGTGATCATTGCTACCATTAATTAAGAGTTCACTATGTGCCAGGAATTCAAAGTCATAACCTCTCTTAGTCCTCATAACAATTCTTTAAGGTAAATGCTATTTTTAATCTCATTTATGCAAATGATGAAACAGAGGCTTGAAAACATGGAGCAGTTTTCCCAAGGTCAGAGCCAGGATTTGATCCCAAGCCTACCTGACTCTAATCCTTGGCTTCAATTGCTGTGGTGGATACAACTGGGATTGAGCCTAAGGAGTCAGAAGTCTGTGGTCCTGGTCCAGGCTTTATGTTTGAATCCCTATGTTTTCCAGTGAGTAATTCTTCCCTCCCCAAAGGGATGATTCCTTCATCTGTAAAATCAGAGAGCTGAGTTAGAATCAGGGTTTCTGCAGAGATGGTTCCACACCCAAGGATATTTTGGAAAACTGTGAGGATAGCTGGTGCTATGATAAGAGGGCACTCAATGATATTTCATGGTTGAGGACTAGGGTGAGTAGATGCCCTACATATCCCACAAGATATTTGTGTAGTTGAAAAAGTTATGTGAACCTAGAACCTTGCTCCATTTTACAACTAAAAACAAGTAAATTCTTATACCATTTAATATCCAGTGGATTTTCCAGGGTCAATTGAAGAAAGATTGTACTTTATTTTATGATAAATTTTACCAGGAGTTGGTCACTATTTGGTAAATCATATCACCAACAACAGTGCAAAACATGATATGCATTAGCAGATCATCCCCTCTCACTTTGCATTTGTACTGATTATGGATACAGTCACAAATGTCTGTGTATTTCTTGGGGCCTTTGAGTGTAGTATTCCCTACTTATCTGTATATTGAAACACTCATTACCACTCAAGAGGAGAACGGATAAATAAATCATGGTATATTCACAAAATGGAGTACTACAAAGTAAATTAAAAAAAAAAAAAAAACTACTAACATGACAACATGGATGAATCTCATAGACATTATGTTGAACAAAGAAACCAGACACAAAAGTGAAAATATTGTACAATTCCACTTGTATGAAACTGAAGAAGAGTCAAAATCAATTGATGGTGGTAAGTATCAGAATAGTAGCACACCTCCTGGAGACACTTTTAACCAGGAAGGTACCCAAGAGAAGCTTCTGGAATGGTAAGTTCTATGTCATGGTCTGAGTGATGGTTACACAAGTATATAAAACTAATTAAATATTCATCAAGCTAGACTGGGTGTAGTGGCTCACGCCTGTAATCCCAGCACTTTGGGAGGCCAAAGTGGGTAGATCTTCTGAGGTTAGGAGTTCAAGACCAGCCTGGCCGACATAGTAAAACTCCATCTCTACTAACAATACAAAAAAATTAGCTGGGTGTGGTGGTGCACGCCTGTGGTCTTGGCTACTCAGGAGGTGGAGACAGGAGAATTGCTTGAACTCAGGGGGCAGAGATTGCAGTGAGCCAAGATCATGCCATTGCACTCCAGCCTGGGCAATAAGAGCAAAACTCCATCTCAAAAAAAAAAAAGTTCATCAAGCTGAGCACTTAAGACTAATGCACTTGGACACACCTTAAAGTACCTACATTTTACCTCAGTATTTTCTTTTTTACAACTCCATTTGAACACCTGAGTTTAAATAGTCACAAACAAAAGGCTTCTGGAATCAGGCATCTGGGTCCAAATCTCAGATTCTTCTTACCACTTCTTACTTTGTAAAATCTTGAGAAAATGACTTACCTTGTCTACGATTCCATTTTCTTTCATACAGCGTGAGAATAATGGAAAGCAGATCACTACGCACTCGTTGCCAACTTCTCTGGGTGCAGTGAGACAGAACACATTCGCACACAAGTTACATGAAGCAGATTTATTACTTATAGATAGGCAGCAAGGATAACAGAAGACTGGGATTCATTTTAAGCTCGTCCCCAAGGCTCAGAAAAGCTTCCTAAGGCAGATGATGCTCCGTCTGCCTGTGCCCTACTTGCACCGCAGCTAAGGAACCAGGGAAAGCAGCCCACCCTGGGTTGTATTCCCTATGGTCACATGACACGCTGGGCTAAAGCACTGAAGGACACCCTGTTTCTTTCTCTTTTTTCATATACTTTTAAGTTCTGGGGTACATGTGCAGAACATGC
This sequence comes from Papio anubis, assembly GCF_008728515.1. Classification (NCBI taxonomy): domain Eukaryota; kingdom Metazoa; phylum Chordata; class Mammalia; order Primates; family Cercopithecidae; genus Papio; species Papio anubis. The sequence continues at coordinate 173,038,357 of NC_044978.1, forward strand.
AGGTTTGTTACATAGGTACACACGTGCCATGGTGGTTTGCTGTACCCATCAACCCATCATTTACATTAGGTATTTCTCCTAATGCTATCCCTCCTCTAGTTCCCCACCCCCTACAGGTCCCGGCGTGTGATATTCTCCTCCCTGTGTCCATGTGTTCTCATTGTTCAACTCCAACTCCCACTTATGAGTGAGAACATGCAGAGGACACCCTTTTTCTTTAGGAGGACGGGGCAGGACTGGAACAGAACTGGAACAGGAGATGACTGTTCCAGCCATCTCCCCCTTTATCTCAGATGCTACACTCGTGGCACATTCTATAGTTACTCTTGAGAACTACAAGTGGAAAAGGAGTAAAAACTGGTTTGGTCCAAGGCCACCTGGAGCACTGTCCTGCAAAGAGTAATTCATTCCTCTCCAGTTTGCTGAGTGCATTCAAGATATAACACATGTAAGAGTGTCTACCACTCTCCTTATGTTCAATAGCTATTCATTTCTTCTACACAAATTTCACACTCCATTTGCTCTGACTTCCCAAAACAGAGGTGTGTCAGTGATGGCAAATTTGTGACATTTGTGTTCCTCAGTGCCCCCTCCTGAGCCTTGAAGGATATGGCTAATCCACTACACCACTCTTCCCTGCTGACCCTTAAAATCCATCTCAACACAGTACTCCCTGAGGCTTCATCACTTCATGAAAGCTGGGCATGAAAGAAAACTTATTTGCCATCCTGGCCTATGTCATATTCATCTTTGCTTTGGCTGTAGTATCTAGTACAAGCACTTGTCAAGCTTGTGAGAAATGAAAAAAGAGCTGATATTTATTACACATCTAAACAACACACTGAAACTGGAGGTTTTTTTTATACATTGCCTCTTAAATCCACACACAAAAAATTCTGTGGGGGAAAAAAAGCATAATTCTTGTTAAGAAATTTTTTTAAAAAATCAAGCTTATTTAAATAAGAAAGGCCTGTCCACAGATGACAGATGGTTAAGCCAAGTTTAAATCCAGGTTTGTCTGCCCCAGATGCCCAAGGTCTGTCCACCATGGCATGCCACACTTCATCAACTGTGGACACACAGTGCAAGTCCAACATTAGAAAGTAGGTATGTTCTCTCTTCCTTGGCACTGCCTATGGAGGTGGCAGCCATGTCCTCCTCAGCATCATGGCCGCCTTCATACCCCTTGTGAAGCCCAAAATAGTCAAAAAGAGAACCAAGAAGTTCATTGGGCACCAGTCAAACTGATATATCAAAATTAAGCGTGACTGGCGGAAATCCAGCGGTATTGACAACAGGGTTCGTAGAGGGTTCAAGCTCCAGATCTTGATGCCCAACAGTGGTTATGGGAGCAACAAAAAAACAAAGCATATGCTTCCCAGTGGCTTCCAGAAGTTCCTGGTTCACAACGTCAAGGAGCTGAAAGTACTGTTGATGTGCAACAAATCTTACTGTGCTGAGACTGATCACAATGTTTCCTCCAAGAACTGCAAAGCCATCATGGAAAGGGCCACCCAGGTGGCCATGCGAGTTGCCAACCCCAATGCCAGGCTGTGCAGTGAAGAAAATGAGTAGGCAGCTCATGGGCCTGCTTTGTGTTTACATAAAACTGTAAAAAATAAACAAATAAATAACAGAAAAAAGAAAGTAGATGTGCAATATCTACTGTCTTCCCTCAACAATAAAATCATCCAGAATTCAGAACGAGAAAAATAGATGTGCTATCCTACTAGAAGTGAGTTAAAAAGAGGATATAGGAAATTATTTCATGCCAAAAACTAAATAAAACTAAGTGAGTTCTGATGGTTAAAAAAGAGCAAGACAGAATCAACAGCCTGCAAGACTAACAATTCACTGGCTGCTAATTCTGCAGATTTGCTTCTTCAAACACAAGCACATTAGGTATTCTGCTAATGGAGCCAAAAGTGCCTTCTCTAATCCCAAGTGAAGTGCAGATAGCCGCTCTCTGCCGAGCCTTGTTTTTCTTGCTTTCATTTTGATTTGCTTCCTGTGGGTTTCATGTACCTCATCAGAAACTGAAGGTAGGAAAACAGATCTGCCCCCTGACCAAAGTAAAGCTCTCATAGGGAGGGCCAAGGGGACTCACAGAGCACAGACCTTGTGCATGTCAAGGCCACTGTTTTGAATCTGAAAGTACACATTATAATGCCGTCTCCCGTCTCCGCTGAGGAGGACATGACCACAGAGAGGAAACAAGAGATGGGGAGGAGGAGGAATGCTAGAATGTCACAGCCAGGAGGGCCTGTGGAGGTCGCTTTGCCCATTTTCCCAAATGTTAATCATGTTGGCCACAATCCTATACCACCTGCACTATTACTTACTTATTCTCTTTCTTCAAGTAAGCTCACTTATTCAATTAAATGTAGCTTCATCTTAATCAATATCAATGAAATCACACATTTGATGTGATAGTTATATTTTTTTCCTAATAGACTTTAAAATAAACATAACTATGAAAACTTAAAATGTTCATCCATGCATCATACATAAGCTTGTATCTCCCTAGTGGGACCTGCACCACACACTGAGAAAGACTGATAGTTCATTGGATTCTAGGCTTGTTTTTTAGCAGTGGAAATACTTCGGGGTTTTAATGGACCCCAATCTGTCCAATAGATAACTGCTTTGAAGAAAGCTGCCCAGGGCGGCTTGGAAATCTGGCCTTTTAGCATCTACATTGCTGCTCACCTTGCTCAAGACCCCAGAGGTCACTTGGCTCAAGGCTCAGTAAGCAGCATTTGAGGCCAGGCACAGTGGATCACACCTGTAATCCCTGCACTTTAGGAGGCCAAGGTGGGCAGATCGGCTGAGGTCAGGAGTTCGAGACCAGCCTGGACAACATGGTGAAACCCTGTCCCTACTAAAAATACAAAAAATTAGAAAGGTGTGGTGGTGTGTGCCTGTAGTCCCAGCAACTCGGGAGGCTAAGGCAGGAGAATCACTTGAACCCAGGAGGCAGAAGTTGCAGTGAGCTGAGATTGCACCACTGTACTCCAGCCTGGTCAAAGGAGCAAGACTCTGTCTCAAAAAAAAAAAAAAAAAAAAAAAGTTGAAACTCTGTTCCAGCTCCAGCTCGTTTTACAGAAAAGTAAATTAAAGTATGAAGAAGAGAAATGATGACAAGAGGTTGCACAGAAAGTTACTGCAGAAATAGATGTGGAAGCCAGAGCCCTTAATGCACATCTAGAGATCGTGGCACTACCCTGTACCCTGGAAAACCTTCAACATGGGCCACAAAGATGGCACATAGCCTTCCTCCACCTCTCTCCTGCCACACATGCTGGTTTGAAGAAATATTTGAGCTGAGAGGGGAGGAAATCTGTGGCTAGGGAGAAAGACAACGAGGTAGAATTTGGACAATTAATTGCTAGGGTGCTACTTGGGCTGAAAGTTGTTTGGACTGAGAATAGAAGACCAATGCATGGGAGCCTCAAGGTGACAGACACAACCAAAATGCACCACGTCATGTGGGCACCTTTGTTTCCCCAGTTTTCTTCAACTGACTGAAGCATCTAGAAATGCACCCAAATGCCCAAATCCTACCTGAGAAGCTTTGAAGAATAATTTGAGACAAATTCTACACCTTGACTCCTTCCTCATCTGCAGCTCCTCCTTCACCCCACCCCTGTCCAGCCACGCCCTTCCAGCATCCTTTTGTGGGTCTTTATGTCTAGGGACATCCAGCATCTCCAGGTAGAGCAAATTTGCCATTGTAGCATCTTCAGGTCTCCTCTCCATCCATCATGCTGATCCACACAACACAGGTGGTACAGCCCATTCTGCTGGTGATGACGTCTTCCTCCTTCAAAGGCTGGAGAGGGGGTCATAAATAATAACACTTTAATAGTTTTTCTCATCCACCACAGCCTAGCTCAATATAAGAAATCATTTTCCAACAGCCAGAACTTCCCCAAAAAAGCTGAGCTGACTACTACACACAATGATATGCCTCCATCACTAGGGGATTGCTTGAAGGGGCACCATTGGGAGATTCTGGCCTTATATGAGGAATTGCACTGAATGACCACTAATACCCCCTTCCAACCCTGTGTTCTCTGATTCTACAAGGGTTTTGTGGCCTTTGGGTCACAGTGAGGGAGATTATGAAACATACAGCAATTTGGGGGAGTATTTTTGATTGAGAAGCATCTTTGACTCTAGAGCAGGAATCGGGAAACTTTTTTCATAAAGAGCCAAAGGGTACAAATAAGTTCTTATTGTAATTATTCAATTCTGTCTCTGTAGCATGAAAGCAGCCATAGACAATATGTAAACAAGTAAGAGTTGTAATGTTCCAAGAAAACTTTATTTATAACACAGGTGGCAGTTGAGTCTGAAATCATTTCAAAATAAAAAGTTAATAAATGCTGACAGCAGGCGAGATTTGACCTGCTGGCTGAGGTCAACCAACTCTTGCTCCAGAGAAAACCTGTCTACCTGGATAGCTCCCCTCCTCCTTCCTGCTTCACCCAGTCAATCATTGAGCCTAGTCAGTACACCTCCTGAATATTATGTGACCACCCATAAGAGAGATAAACCAGTCCCCTTACGTAACCAAACTCACATCATCCATGAGGGAGGATCCCAAACTGACCTCCCCTTTTAGGGACAAGCATACATTTCTTAAAATGTCAATGGTCCAGCATGGGTAACCTGGGCAACTTGGCAAAAACCTGTCTCTATGAAAAATACAAAAATTCGCTGGGTGTGGTGACACGTGCCTGTAGTCCCAGCAACTTAGGAGGCTAAAGTAGGAGGACAGCTTGAGCCCAGGAAGCAGAGGTTGCAGTGAGCCAAGATGGCACCACCACTGCACTGAGTGACAGAGTAAGGCCCTGTCTCAAAAAAAAGAAAAAAAATCAGTGGTCAGTAAAACTCCAGGGTGGAAGTGTTTTAGCCTTTCAATCAGGAGAACTATTGTCTATTTAGAAATGCTGAGTACAACCCTCCTCCCTTCCAGATTGCTAACTAACAGAGGGCAGAGGCAAGTAGCTCCATGAGAATCAAGACACAGTAAGTACTACACTTCCCTTCGGGAAGGCAAGTACCGAATAACTCCAGTACTTAATGTTTTGGCTTTACTCTGTTGGAGAACATGGATGATAACAGACATTCTCCAGTATTCTCCTCAACCCCTTAAGACCTTTAGGCCAATCCAGAGGAAAACCAAAGCTCAGGAACTAACCCAAAGTCTACCTGAGCAAGAGCTGCTTTCTTGAATTTCTCTCATAACCAAAGCGGGAGACAGCAAGACAGCAAGTATCACTGATCCCACAGCCCTGCATTTCAATGTAGAGGCCCCATCACCCTGGTTAACGTGACCATAATCTTAGTGGTGATGTGGTGAGAATCTAGAATCCACTGGATTGTACTGACCAGAGGTCAGAGCTACCACACTGACTACAGGAAGGGCGCAGGAGGAACAGGAAGAGGGATGTTCACTGCCCAAAGGGACAATTCTAATAAGATGCTGATTAGCTTAACCAATTAGCAACAGTGTCAGTAATAAAATATTACAAATTGATCTATCTACATCTTATCTCATGTATTATTCTCAACAACCCTGTGAGATCGACATTCATATCAACGGCATTTACATATAATGACTTAACTAGCGGAGATTGAATCCTAAAACTGGTTGAAACTAAGAAATCCTGGGTGTTTTACATGTTCATGGTGAAAACTTGAACTTACCTTTGGAGCAAGTCATCCCATTGTTCTGGAAATAATCACTCAATGATCCCTTTGAGTTATACCTGGGTAAAGTAATTTCATTCCTACCCACTGGTTTTGGAATAGGGACTTTTTAAAATTGGATATGCAGCTTGGAAAGAGCATGGGTTTAGAAGAAGCTGATAAGTAAACTGATGAAAGATCCTTTTTCATACTTAGTTTACATATATGAATCTACACATATATGTAGAAGGAACCAAGGATGCTTCTGGAAGAAGAGGGTTTGGTATTTAACTATTTATTAGAACACATCTGATGGACAAGACTGTACCCACCTGGGGCCAGGTGGAGGGAAGAAATGAAAGAAAATCACCAACAGGAAGATGGAGTGTGGACTGGGTAACCCAGACCTACGTTTTTGGAACAAAATGGTGGTTCTAGGCAGTAGGTGGATGGTGCTGTAACTCATTGCAATGTGGCTCCCCAGGTGCTGAGCTGTGCCTTGGGAAGCTTGGCTTCACTTAGGTGAAGTGGAAGACCTGACCTCTTAAGGTCAGGTCTTATGGTCAGGTCAGGTTACCTCTTATGACATTGATCATCTTACCATTTCTAAGGTTCTGTTTCCTTGTCTGTAAAATGATGATATTAATGATACTCTCAAAGCAGTTTCTCAGATGAATACTCTCTTCCCTGGCAACCCAGGCCAATTGGGGAGAGAGTATTCTTGCCCAAGGATTACCCAGAGAAAGACCAGCATCCACTGTTCTCAGATGAACCACTGCAAAAGTTGGCATTTCTCCAGACCACAAGGCCTTCCAGCTTCAGCAAGTGAACAAGGATCTCAGTAGCTATTTTTCTCATCTGCAGAGCACCAACAGGGGTTCTTGCACATTCCATGAAAGGGCTCCTGAAGACAAGAAGTTACAGATGACTGCACTGCCTGCCAATCTGAGCAGGTGGAGGGTTGGAGTTACAAAGTGACTGTTAGCAATGGATTGTTTTGTATGTTGTATTAACATGAGTTGTTGTGGTCCAGCAACATCCAGGTAAAGAGCATGGCGGCCAGACGGGGTCCAGAGAGGCTTAATAAGAGAAGCTCAGCAGTTCCTCACATTCACTATACATAGTACTTCACCGAGAGCTTCCAAAATAGATGGATGTTTGTGCTGAAACCTAGTCCAGTTGAATCAGTCTTTTGGAGCAGAGCCCAGGAATTAACTATTTTTGAAAAGCTCCCCAAGTAAACATAATGTGTAGCCAGGTTGTGAAGTACAGAGCTAGCCCAAGACAGATAAAAAGAGAGAGAGAGAGAAAGACAAAAAGGGAGAGAGAGGCATTTTGTAGATCAGGAAGCTAAAGATTAGAAATTCAAATGACCATCACAAGGTCATTCAGCTGATAAGTAGCAGAATCACATGTCATATTCAGGTCTGTCTGATTGCTGATCATATACTGATTTAACTCTAACATGGTATCTTGGGGATTCTGCAGAATGAGGAGAGAAATTGACAGATAAAAGGGAACAGAAAAGCACGCCTTCTCCAACCTCAGCTTTCTCCTTAACCTGATAAAAACATCCTTGCAGTAAATAAAGGGGGAATCTTGCATAGAGACACAAAATACTACTTCTGCAAGTCAATGAAAAGCCATCCAGCCTAAATCAACATATTTCAAGATAAGTCTCTTCTCACACCCACCCCTTCGCCTCAACCACCACTTATTTATAGCTGAAAAAGTTGTCAAGCTCAATACACTTGGGGTACCACTGGAAGGCAGGCACTGAACGGAATGGAAAAATATGTGCCTGGTGAGACTTGCAATGTACTGGAATCACACCTGTACTGGAGCTTCCAGCCCACATAGGTCACAGGCAGAGAAAGAGCGAGATATTGAGAGCGAGAGAGAGCTCATGGGGAAAATGGTACAAGTCAGGCTGGTTCAGAGGCATCAGACATTACCAGAAAGGCCTTTATGAAATCGTAGTTTACAAGTACCCTCTGTTAAATCAAGTTTAGCATAAAGCTGCCTCCTTACATACTTTAATTTCAGCCTAAGGATTTCTCTGTACATTGTGAACTATAACAAGTGGAGGTATAAACAGACCATAACCTACGATTGTGCCAGTCACGAGTTTTGGTCAAGCAAATGTACAACTGTTCAAACCATGTTCAAATAAAGCAAACACCAAGCTGTAACCAATCCAATTCTGTAACTCACTTCTGTTTTCTGTACCTCACTTCCGTTTTCTGGGCATTACTTTCCTTTTCCCGTCCATAAATATTTCTCCACCACGTGGCTGTGCTGGAGTCTCTTCCCAGCCTACTCTGGCTGGGAAGGCTGCCCAATTCACAAGTCGTTCATTGTTCAATTAAACTCCTTTAAATTTAATTCAGATGAAGTTTTTCTTTTATTACCTCTGAGCATGTGTGAGAACTTACTGAATAATATCATTAGAGCTATTATTTATGGAGAGCCAATGCACCAAGTCTTCAGCAAAGACTTTAATGGGAACCATATCATTTACCACCCCATCCCATCCCCAACACGCCCCACCCTGCCGTCCACACACACATACATCTATACACAACGAGATTGGTGGTATTATTCTCATTGTAATGATAATGAAACTGAGCCCTAGAGATGTAAATAAACTGATCAGCCAAAGTCCCAAAGCAAGTAGTTATGGAGCTGGTATTCAACCTTAGCGGGGGAAATGACAGCAAATCTCATTTGTTACTAGGAGTGTGGGGTCTATTTGACTACAGAACTTCTGGCAGTGAAAATGCAGGCAAGAAGCCAAAAGCCCATTGGCAGTTTCTCCTCTTTCCCTATCTTCTCCTTGTCCTATAACTAGGAAGAAAGCAGGGAGAACCTGCAAGGCACTTGTAATGGTGTACTGCTAGGTCTCCAGAGTCCATAGGAGCTCAATGGGCTTTACCAAACCACACAGCTCCCTCTCTTACAAACTGTTTGTTTCAGGCCCTGTGTGGAATGCAGTCACCTAGTCAGTTGAAACCAGTTTCTGACAGACCCTGGCAACTTATAGATGAACCCAAGTGAACTTTCCTCATTACCATGCTAATGTCTCCCGCCCAGAAGGAGCTATAAAGCAGGTGACCTATGCGCTGGCATGATGACTCACTGCATCTGCGCCACTGGGACCCCTTCCCTGCATGAGATGACACATTCTCACCCCCTCCATCGCCCCATAAAACTCTCCTGTCACTTTCCCTCACAGAGACACTGCTTTAGAGAACGCTCCCAGTGCTCTCCTTACTTGTGATGAGTAATAAAACTCCTATGGATCAAAACCTGTGTTCTTGTGGAGAGTTGTTGATTGCTTGCCAGGAAGATGAACCTTGGTTTTGTTTGGGTAACATCGCTAAGTGTTTAAAAACAGACTCTATGGGGAAAGAAAGCCCTGATTTGTGGCATTTGACAGTTTCTGTGGCATAAATACAGCCACAATGGCCATTTTAAAGCTACAAAGTTGTCATGAACTATTTCACAAATTTCCTGAAAATGTAACAGGAGTTGATTGAACTGACCCCAGTACACCACGGAATTGATTTCATTCTAAGAATATAATGCTTGTTAGTTAGAAAAGAGATCCCCCATTCTCCAGTCCAAAAGCATCCAGATTGTTTTAGCATCCCTCAGTGATCTCGTTCAAGGTTCTTCTCACAAGAACCAATGAGTAATTTACTTCAGCTCAGCAGACCCACACAATCTGGCTGAGTTGATTGGCATAAGCCATACACACTAATGAATTAAAGCTCCAGCCTTGATGGGCTGAAGATCCAAGGAAGTGACACTCTAGACCATAAAAATCGATTAAATGGCTCTTGATAAACTGGAGAAAAGTTTCACCCAAGTCAAGATTGGGTTCAATTACTGAAAGAGCAAATTAGAACTTTTCAAAGTTAGAAAGCAGAGTGAGAGTAAACTGCACACATATATCTTGGGGGCAAAAAGAGGGCCCCAATGAATCACAGACTACCAGTCTTTACAAATCAATATGAAATAAAACAGGTAATAATGGGATTCCAGTAAAAGAAATGAGTGATTCTTTTCTTACTGGGGACTGAGACCTCTTGGGTTCAGATTTGCTTTGTTGCTTCCTAGAACGCTGGCTTAATTTGCTCTCCCTGGGTGTAGGTACGATGGAGCGCTTAAATGCACAGGCTATGGTTTTCTTCTCTGTAAAATGGTGATATTAATAATACTGTCAAAGCAGTTTCTCAGATAAATTCAATGGAACATTGACACACATTTTATTTCAAGCTTGGTGGAAGGGAAAAGACTTCAAAAAAAAACTAGTTCAAAAATTTACTTTTGGGAGGAAAAAAATGACTTATTAATATTATTCAGCTAGAATTTGAAAAGAGGAATATCTGGTTTAAAGATTATTAGGATAGCATAAGGCTTAAAGAGTGTTGTGCCCTTAAATGTCTGGTTAAAGGTTACTGAACACATCTAAAATATAACAGCAGAGTGCTGCCAATCTAGCTTCCCAGAAGGACTCTAAACCTCATTAAAATCTATCAGAAAGGCCAGGCGCGGTGGCTAACACCTGTAATCCCAACACTTCGGGAGGCCAAGGTGGGTGAATCACGAGGTCAGGAGTTCAAGACCAGCCTGGCCAACATGGTGAAACCCCTTCTCTACTAAAAATACAAAAAATTAGCTGGGCGTGGTGGCAGGTGCCTGTAATCCCAGCTGCTCGGGAGACTGAGGCAGGAGAATCACTTGAACCTGGGAGGCAGAGGTTGCAGTGAGCCAAGATCATGCCACTGCACTCCAGTGCAAGACTCCATCTCAAAAAAAAAAAAAAAAAAACCCAACTATCAATAAAATACTTCAGTGCTTTATCAGGAATGCTAGATCCTTTCCAAAGAGGCTGAAAATCCTATTAGCCTACAAAGTTCTGCCCTAGCTCAGGTTTGGGATAATTTCCTTTCATAGTAACCATCACATAGGGCTGGTGTGAGGATTAAATGAAATGGCAACAGCTAACATACACACACTTGGGTGTTTATCTTGTGCCAAGACTGGAAATGAGCTCTTTACATCTGTTATGAAGTCATGCCACTTCCCACTTTAAAATTTTTGAGGGGCTTTGCATTGCACTTAGTACAAAACACACTTCCTTATCCTTGTTTTCAAAAACCTACATGATCTAATTTCATTCGCTGCCACTCTGCCTCTTGCCCATTAACCTCAGCTGCAATGACCTTATTTACGTTCTTCAAATACATCGAGCTGATTCCTGCCCCAGGACCTCAGCACCAGCTGTTCTCCCTGCCAGGGCTGCCCCTCCTTATTTTCTCACGGCTGACTTCAACGTGATGTTCGGAGGTGAGAAAGGCCTACCCTAACCTGTAAGTTGCTTCCAGTCACCCTTTATCATATCACTCCACTTAATCTTCTACAGAGTGCTTATTTCTATCTGATATTTTACTTGTGCGTTTCTTTTCTGACTAGTAATTCCACTAGAATGGAAGCACCATTAGGGAAAGGGCTTTGTCTGTTTTGCTCAACTGCTTTCTCTCCCATTCCTAGTACAACACCTGGCACATAATAGAAGCCCAAAACATATTTGTGAATGAAGGAGTGATCTCAATCAACCGTACCTAAAATCCTATGGCAAGGTCTGTTATTTTTACAATTTCACAAGAAAAATGGCACAGAGAGGTTGAGCAACTTGTTCATGGTCATAAGCTAGAAAATAGCAAAGCTGAAATGCAAAGCTGAAATTCAAAGACCCCAGGCTTCACCTCTTCATCCTTATGCCTGTAAAAAAAACTTCGTCATCCATCCTTCCTGTTTTATACTAATACATTTCACATTTAGTCTAAGAAATTGAAACACGTCTGCCTTTGCTTTAGATTTCATTTAAATTATTTCCTCTACCATTCATTAATCAAAGAGCTATCTAGTGTTTTCTGTAAATTAAGAAAACTGAATATACCTATGAACGTCTGAATATATATTTTCTTATGACTGATCTTGAAAATTAAGCTGCTTACAACTTGTTCTTGTCTTCAGCCCATCATTTCCTGGTTCAAGGCCACTTTCTCCAGAGTGTTTCACTGGTTAGCTTAGCCCATCTCAGCCACCCTTCTATTAGGTTGGTACAAAAGTTATTGCCGTTTTTTCCATTGAAAGTAATGGCAAAAATCCACAATTACTTTTGCACCAACTTAATACATAAATGCACATCATTTTCTACCACTTTGCCCTCATTTCTACTTATCCAACTACTCCTGTTGTATTTTATATATGTATTGTATATATAAGAAGCATGTTTTATCCTTACAATTAGCACATTGGCTCCCAGAGACTGGGGTCCATGTCCACTGGGCTTCCTATCCTAAGCACATCTACATGAGCACCAACAAGATGGTAAGAATCCCTGTCCAGTTGCCTAATAACAGAAAATGTGAATTTATAAACAAAGTGCATCTCCTTCTCCCTTCTCTGTTGAAATGCTTTAATGAAAAATTGTTTAACCACCATTATAATTTGTTCAACATATTTGCCACATCAAAGTGTATTTCTAATAACTTAAAAGAGTAGAAATTTAAATTTACACTCAATCAAGAAGAATCATAGCTGTCACTCAGTCTTTTTGTAATGATTATTTGAATCTCAACTTTCAATCATAGTCTCTTATTCTTGTCACAGAAAAAGGGATTCATTTAACCACAATCACTTCACTTAAATACAAAAATGTACAATTGTCAATTTAGTATTCATTATTTAAAATAATCACTGATGAATATTTTTATTCACTTTTCTTTCAAGAAATAGGCATATCTTCTCTTTTCTTTTATTATTTATTTATTATCTTAAAAAACGAACAGCCTAATTCCAACTTTTGAGGCATATGGTTAAACTCCATAGAAATCATTCTTGAATCAAATCTTTCTAGCAAGAAAGTTCTTGTTTTAAAAGACTTGTCCCCATCCAATCCATGACCTCTCTAGAGCAACTGAGGCACCAAAATGAAAAGAACAACTTACCTAGCTTGAAGAGTATCAGACTTCTATTGATGTTTTGATAAACGCCAGTACTGGTGTGTCAAGCCAATGTTCAGTTTGCTTACAAAGGGGTAAATGATGTTGGTAAATGTTGACATTCACTAGATGCCTATCCACACTGCACAATTCCTCACAACCCCTACCTGTGTTAGCTTCCTTCCGTTACCGTAACAACGCACATTTCCTATTAAAAATAGGACTTTTATTAGTTGTGAATTTGTTTCACTTAATCAAATGATGGTAGAAACAAGCATACCTGGTCCTCGGGAATATGTGGACTGCAGGCAGGGTGTTCGTTGTCCATCTTCATCTGTGCTTCGCTCTGTAGATTAGCGGATTTTTTTTTTTTTTCTTGGCAGATTGGCTTGATGAACAAGACAGAGGATCTGGTTATTACCTACTCCAGACATCTGCTTACAATGTAGCCAAGAGAGGGATACCAATTACCTTCAAAACTCCCAAGGAAGGGTTCTAATTGGTCCAGCTTGGGTCAGGTCCTCATCTCCAGCCTATTCCCTGTTGTCAATAGACTTGTCTTTTCCTAGCTTTCTACAAGAAAGACTTCCTTTTCCTACTTTACTAGTATTTTACTCTTTCTCTACAATTTAAGTTGTAATAATGACAACTTAAATTTAAAATATGGCCAATAAAATTAAATGGTACCTAAGATAGGTCAGCTGGTCACCCTGACTGGACCCCCACAGCAACACTTAAATTTGTTGACCATAGTGTGGGGTCCAGCCTTCAGTCTTGCAAGGTAAGAGGTGACTATCAGTACAAAAAAAAAAAAAGATCTGAATCCTGGGTGGTTTAAAAATTCATCAAGCTCTTAGGGTTTTATGCATAAAAATCATTCATGGGGAGAGATGTAACTACCAAGTAGACAGCTTCCTCTATTTACTAATCAGCACTTTTCCTCCTATAGGCAAATCCAAATGTGAAGCCAAATATGATCCAAAAATTACTTAACAATCACAGAATTAGAGGAGAAATGAATGAGATCATCTTAATGGCTGGCACCCAATAGCAAATGCATGCTCTCCAGAGACATTGCCAATTCTAGACATTTTGAATTCCTTCCTTTCATAGATGCATGCCAACCACCTCTTACTCTTAAAAAAAAAAAAAAGAAAGAAAAAAGAAAAAAACACCTCTTTCTTCAAATGTAGAATACAATCTTTATTTAGGTATACAAATTTTTATTTATATATAAATAAATCCGTCCCAGAATTTCTACCCAGATGACCTGGATTAGATTTGAGGTATTCAGATAATATTACATCATTTCTAGAGACCTCCCTCCAATTTCTACTTTTCCTAATTTTATTCCTGGAGGTGTGACTTTCTGTTTTCAGAATACCATGTACCATCTAGAATATTCAGGAAACACACACACACACACACACATACATTAAGGCTATTTTTAAAATAAGAACAATTTTCACAAAGACTAAGTGGAAAATGCTAAATGCAAAGCTTCTTTCCATCTTTATAAGCATATAAAAGATACCTTGTATTTCAAGTCATCTGTAATATAGACATCTCAATTTTCAAAATAGCCAGCAATTCAGTAGCATTAATAGACACAGGCTACCTAACTTCATAATAAATCTTACTTCTATAAATCTGATTGCTATCACTACCAGGAGTTTAAACCTTATGAGCAAAGAAATGTATAAAAATTAATGGAACTTGCATAAAAGGAGTATCATCTTATGAAAAAAAAAGTTCAAACTAGAAAGCATGGTTTCAATACAACTTTGTTTATAAAAACAGGTAGACTGGATTAGGCCTGTGGGCTGTGATTTGTCTAGTCCAGTGTTTCTCATATAGTGCTCTATCAGCATTTCTTAAATGCATTTGTTAACAATGGAAACTCTCAGGCTCTGTCCCAGACCTATCAAATCAGGGACTCAGGATGGCACACCTAGCACTCTATTTTAACAAGTCCTCTAGGAGATTTTGGTGCAGGCTAAAATTTGAGAACCACTATTAGTCTTCCAGATTACCCACAGAGGACTCTCCCATCCCATAAAGTATTAATAACTAATGTGATTGATAGGTCCAACTTCACCAAACCCCCCTCACCACTCTATTTCCCTCCTCTTCTGAAGTTCCTACCCCAATATCCCAGGGGCTGATGTATCCCAATCCTCATCTCAGTTGACATTACTGCTGTCTTGCTGCCCCAGACACATCCTCCTTTTCCCCACTAACTAGGACATGGCCACTCTCTTGAATTCTGCAGCTCCTCAAGGTAATACATTCTCACAAAGCCACCATTTCCAAAGCACCCCTGCCCTAGAACACTCCCAGCCTGGCAGGGAGCTGAAGTTTCCATTCTCTGCCAAATGTCCCAGAATCACCCTTCTCCCTCTCTGCCTTACCATCCCCCTGTACCACTCCACCTCCATGCCCTGACCCTAGGGCAAGTAACAATTCTTTCAAGGGAAAAATCAATACCCACTTTTCACAGTAACATTGTATAACACTCTGCATCCCCACCATCATGGCAGTCCTGCCTTATTTGAGGTTTTGCTTTCTGCAGTTTCAGTTACTCATGGTCAACTGTGGTCTGAAAATATTAAATGAAAAATTCCAGGAACAATGAATACATTTTAAGTGTTGCACCATTCTGACAAGTATGCTGAAATCTTGCACCATCCCATGCCATCCCTTTGTCCAGCATATCGACTCTATATATGTTACCTGCCTGTTAATCACTTAGTAGCCATCTTGGTTATCAGATCAGAAAAAAACATAATATACACAGTATAGAGTTTTGGGGGTTTTGTTGTTGTTGTTTTTGTTTTTGAGATGGAGTCTCACTCTATCACCCAGGCTGGAGTGCAGTGGCACAATCTCGGCTTACTGCAACCTCTGCCTTTCAGGTTCAAGCAATTCTCCTGCCTCAGCCTCCCAAGTAGCTGGGATTATAGGCACATGCCATCACACACAGTTAATTTTGTATTTTTACTAGAGATGGAGTTTCACCACATTGCCCAGGCTGGTCTTGAACTCCTGCCCTCAGGTGATCCACCCACCTCACCCTCCCAAAGTGTTGGGATTACAGGCATGAGCCACTGCGCCCAGCCCACAGTATAGAGTTTGGTCCTCCATGGTTTCAAGCATCCTCTAGGGGTCTTGGAACATCTTCCCTACGGATAACAGGGCACTATTATACTGCAACAAAAATAGAATACGTGTGACCATGCAGCTTGCACTGGAAAGACAAATAATATTAACACATGTCCTCTCCCCCTCCTCCTGTGTTTTCTGTTATCATTGAAAAATGAACTTTCAAAGTTTCTACTAAGCTTTGGGTTGATGGACAGTCATTTAGGAAATATTAATTTCCCTTTGATTATCAAAAGCCTAGTCAGGAATGGAGATGCCAAAGAGTGGGGATCCCACGGGGGTACAAGGGGAAGAAAATAAGGAAACAACTCTGCCGAATAATCAGACGGGATCCCTGGGGTTAGGAGATCAATGTTTGACTTTCACTGGACAAGCTCACAGAAACAGTCTGGAGGACTGGGTAGGGGTGGGGGACAGGCTGGACTGTACAAAGGAGAAATCCCAGGGGCCAACCATTTGTCAGGAATCTGGTGCCTAACCATACACATGGCTACCAGTAACGGAGGCCATCATCACCTACTGTTGCTTCCCTAATTTACAAACTGTAAAGTCCGTCACCTTGACATCAGACTTGGGGAACAGAACGAGAGTCAATCCTGTTAAGGGAGAAAGTATCTGACCCTTGTTGGAATGTTCTCAATTCAGACAGGCATACAGTAGAGCAGGAGAAGGATGGCAATTTCTTTTGTGAAGATCTCACCTCTTCTATGCCCTAAGTACTGCTAGAAATTAATAAACTCTTTTCCTTTCAGCCGGAACCGCCATCTTCTAGTAATTCGCCAAATTGACGAACACAAAGGGAAAGAGGAGAGGCACCCAATAGATGTCCTCTAGGCCTTTTAGAAAACATGCAGTTGTTCCATGTATGTATCAATCCAGAAGAAAGGTGAGGCCGGGCTTGGTGGCTCACGCCTGTAATTCTAGCCCTTTGGGAGGCTGCGGTAGGCGGATTGCCTGAGCTCAGGAGTTCAAAACCAGCATGGGCAACACAGTGAAACCCCGTCTCTACTAAAAATAAAAAAAAATTAGCTGGGCATGGCAGCGTGCACCTGTAGTCCCAGCTACTCAGGAGGCTGAGGCAGGAGAATTGCTTGAACCCAGGAGGCGGAGGTTGCAGTGAGCGGAGATCACGCCACGGCACTATGGCCTGGAGGACAGAGCGAGATTCTGTCTCCTGTCTCAAAAAAAAAAAAAAAAAAAAAAAAAGGTGATATTGTAGACATCAAGAGAATGGGTACTGTTCAAAAAGGAATGCCCCACAAGTGTTACTATGGCAAAACTAGAAGAGTCTACAGTGTTACCCAGCATGTTGTTGGCATTGTTGTATACAAACAAGGGCCTGATTCTTGCCAAGAGAATTAATGTGTGTATGGAGCACATTAAACTCTCTAAGAACCAAAATAGCTTCCTGAAACACGTGAAGGAAAATGACCAGAAAAAGAAGCCAAAGAGAAAGGTACCTGGGTTCAACTGAAGTGCCAGCCCGCTCCACCCAGGGAAGCACAGTTTGTGAGAACCAACGGGAAGAAGCCTGAGCTGCTGGAATCTATTCCCTATGAATTCATGGCAAAATAAGTATTAAAAAAATAAAAGACCTCTGGACTGTAAAAATGTTTCTCTTCGGCTGGGTGGGGTGGCTCACACCTGTAATCCCAGCACTTTGGGAGGCCCAGGCCGGCAGATCACGAGGTCAGGAGATCGAGACCATCCTGGCTAACACAGTGAAACCCCGTCTCCACTAAAAATACAAAAAAAAAAAAAAAAAAAAATTAACTGGGCATGGTGGCGGCACCTGTAGTCCCAGCAATCAGGAGGCTAAGGCAGAATGGTGTGAACCTAGGAGGCAGAGCTTGCAGTGAGCCGAGATGACACCACTGCACTCCAGCCTAGGTGACAGAGCGAGACTCCGTCACAGAAAAAAAAAAAAAAAAAAAAAAAGTTTCTCTTCATTGAGTAGAAGTGTGGTGTCCTCTACCTTAAAAAAATATTTAAAGCAAATTTTAATTGTGTCCTAATTCATTATGTAATGTCTTTACTATTCAAATTTAACATATTTCTTGCTGCAAGATGTGAGGTAGCTTATTGTGCAACAAATTACTCAATTGTTTAGAAAACGGCCAGATATTATTTATGAAATATTTGTACTGGTTTAAATATAGTACTTCTAAATCATGATTTGTACTTCTAAATCATCATGGAAGAAATAAAATGATTTACCAAAAAAAAAAAAAAAAAAAACTATATACTCTTTTCTAGAGAGACAATCAGGAGGAAACACAGCAAAGACGTCACTGGTAGGAAATGCTGACTGCTTAAAGCAGTCTTTTAAACAAATTAAATGTATGCTTTTCGTTGTTGTTCTTTTTCGGGTATTTAAAATACTCATCCCTAAGACCTGTATTCATATGAAAAGAAAATCACCTTTGAACAGCCAAGGCAGTACAGATCAGTGACCCAGATTCTTTTCAATGTATCTAGAATGTTTTTCAAGGCCACAAAATTGTTCAAGTTACACTGTAACCAGTATAATGTGTCTACCTAGTGTAACCTGAACTCAGAGACACAAATGATGTATCTTTTAGATTCAGTGTGTGTTATTCAATAAGGCAATTAGGGCACATTAGAGAAAATGGATTGTGAACTATTATAAAGATCTCATCTTATTGCATTGCAGAAAATATTTAATATTTTCTATATGCTGTTCACAAATCATTTATTAGTCACTGACCCAATTCATTTTTAGCAGTAAATACCTTATTGTCTCATTTATTCTTTTAAACTTGGACATTATGCCTAACTAAATTTGTAAAGTTTTTCAGAACTTTAATGGATGATTTCTACTAGTAATCCCCAAAAAGCTAAATAAATTTGATTAACACATCCAAATATACCAAAGAAATACCACGCCTTTTATCATACTACACACTTAATAACTTATAAACTTAGAATTTAGCAACATATGTTGTATTGTTGGTAATTAAGTGTTATAGTCTTACCTTTTCATGACTAATTTTTAAAATGAATAAAACATTTATATTTTACGCTATTTTAATCCTGTAATCTTGACTGCCTTTTTCTTTCTTTTTTTTTTTTTTTTTTTTTTGAGACAGGGTGTCACTATGTCACCAAGGCTGGAGTGCAGTGGCACCGCCATAGCTTACTGCAGTCTTAACCTCCTGGGCTCAAGCAATCCTCCCACCTCAGCTTCTCAAGTAGCTGGAACTACAGGTCTGCACCATCACACCTGGTTACTTTTCGTTTTGTTTTGTTACTGGTCTTGAACTCCTGGCTTCAAGTGACCCACCTGCCCCAGCCTCACAAAGCTCTAGGATTACAGGGGTTTGCTGCCATGCCCAGCCTTGACTGCATATAGTAATTCATCTTTTAAGATTCATTCCATGATTTTTTCCTCTCTGCTATCTTCATCAAACTCCTCAAAACACACAGGATACTTTGAATTGAAACAATGAAGTCAAACTGTTTCTGATTTAAAGTAAATCTGATTTGTCTAGTTTGACAATGAAAATGGGCTGTTTATTAGGTTATAAGGTAAACATTTAACATACTTGCAAATCTTTTTATTTTCTTGTTTTTGAGAAGGGTCTCACTCTGTCCCTCAACCTGGAGTGCAGTGGCCCCATCATGGCTCACTGCACACTTGACTTCCTGGGCTCAGGTGATCCTCCCACCTAATCCTCCCAAGTAGGTAGGACTACAGATGCCCGGCACTACACCGCCTAATTTCTTTTATTTTTTTGTAGAGGTGGGGGTCTTGCCATGTCACCCAGGCTGGTCTTGAACTCTGGACTCAAGCGATCCTCCTGCCTCAGCCTCCCAAAGGGCCAGGATTACAGGCATGAGACACTGTGCCCAGTGACAAAGATTTTGAACTTGAATGAGCTAAATCTGCAGTTGCAAATTTTGACAAAAACAAAATTTAACCACCTGATAACAAAAATAAATCTTATCCAAAACTATTTATGAAATGAACAATGTTTAGATATTCTCCACACTTTCAGTATATCGGGTGAAAGGTACATCTCATTGAAAAAATCAGGTCGAATTCATAGTCATTTGGTATCTTGGTAAAACCTATCTGGTATATTTCCCAGAATCTGAAAAAGTGAAAAAGTAAGGATTAAGTAAACAAATCCTTTGGCAAGTCAGGTGGTTTTCGGTTCTTTGCTTCTGATAAAAAGGAAGGAGGGCCTAACTGAAGTCAGCTCATATTTTTTGAAGTCAACCAATTTTTTGAGGTCAAGAATTGAATTATATTGCTACAACAAAACTCTTCCATTCCTAGGCACAGTACTTGTTTATATTAGCAAGGTTTCTCAGGGCACACAGCTATAAAAATTACAAATAGGAATAGAATTGATGCTCAACCCTTTTTCTCCTACTAATAAGACATATTCAGCCACAGATGTAGGAACTCTAAAAAGCAACAATATGCATTTTTCAATAAAATTACATATACTATTTAATAATTATGAAATTTTCTAATATTTATGTTGCTTTGACCAGGTACTACTAACAATTTTAAGGATGATGCAGTCCTAAAGCAGGTGATTTGCTAGCTGTGTAACCTTATTCAACACACTTCATTTATCTGGGCCTTGGTTCCCTGATTTGCAAATTGGGGATAGTAATCGCACCTAGCTCTTAGTGTTTGTCCAAAGATTAAATGAGTTAATATATGTAAAAGCACTTAACGCCACGCTTGGTACCTAATATGTGCTATGGATGTTTTACCGGCTATAATCATAGTAATCAATAGCAAAAAACCTAAAACCAAAAGCCTGTCGGTTTGTCTTCACACATAGGAAGAAGGGGCTGGAGGGATCCGGTCTAATCCACAGGCACACTGCCAGAAACAAGGGACTCCCAAGGGAAAACGGGATGTGCAAGCAGAAGAGAGACAGAAGGACCGTGGAGCTACCTGCTGGGACAAGAATAGTGCAGGTTCACAGGCTAAGAACGACGAGGGTTGGGCGAGTTTAGAATGAGCAGATCCACGAAGGGTTCGAATTATACATGTCTATGGATCTCTATGCACTGCTCCGGGAAACAGGAGCAAGAGAGGCAGGCCTAAAATGCCGTCGCGGATGAAGCGGGCCAGAACTTCACTGCTCCCGCTCAGACCGAGGGCCCCAGGTGTCGCGCGGGTCGAAGCCCTAACCTCCGGGGACCCCAGACCCCAGCCAGTGACCCAAACCCCACAACTCGCGGCCAGCACAGCCTTCTCGTCTCCGTCGCCACTGTCGCCGCAACTTCCGGCGCACCTCGGCCTCGCGAGGGCGCTCGCGCCCGGCGACGGCCGAAACTGGCTCCTCGCGGCCTCCGTCGCCGGACTTTCGTCAATGTTGTCACCGTCTTTTCCTCCTTTCCCCCCGTTCCCTTTTACTTCCGGGGTTGCTCTGGATCCTCTGGTTCCGTAACAACATCCCGTTGGCTTCCCTCAGGCGGCGGGACCAGTGCAGCCGCCGCCTCCCAGGTGCGCCCGCCGGTCAGGGCCCTTGCCCTCCCCGGCACAGGCCGCCATGGCCACCAACCCACAGCCGCAGCTGCCTTCCATATGCTGCTGCCTCCTCTGCCGCAGCTGCAGAGCACTGGCTGCCGCTGCTGCTGGCTCCTGGGCTGGCCTCCTTCTGGCGCGGGCGGTGCGCGCGGGCGCTGGGGACCCGTGGCTATGATCGTGAACCACCCTGGGCAGCCAGCTCTTCGACCAGTTCCGCAGAGACTGCCTGGCCGACGTGGACACCAAGGTTCGGAGCCGCCGGATTTGGGGGTCTGCGAGGGAAGGGGAGGACCCAAGGGCGCGCTTCTTTTGCTGTGGCTTCCTTTTGGAGCTGCAGCTGTGTGCCACACGCTGTGTAAAGCACAGCGTGTTCATTCGTTAGCATGTCCATTGGTTCGTTTTACCGACTAGTGTTTAAGTACCTACTACGTGCCAGTCACGGTTTCGGCGCAGTGATTACGCCGGTCTGGTGAGCAAGACTAAGGCATTGTTCTTACAGGAACTGGTTTGGAAATAGTAGCGCTAACAGTGGCTAGTTTTGTATTCATTCTCATATCTGATGATTTTACTTTGTATCGAAGTTATGTTTGCCTTCTTTCTTGAAGGTTTCTGGGCGGTAAGGGCCATGAACCTTTATCCTTTGGAGAAATCACAAAATGGTAATTGAATCAAGTTATGTGCAATATGCTTTGCTGGACATCGTGGGGGTGGGAGCGCCAAGGTAAGGAGGCAAACCTGAGAAAGGACTTTAGTATGGTTTCTAGCAGTGACTACCTGATTTAGGTAACTTAGGCCATGTCACCATTCTAAGGTAAGAAGGGACAGGAAGGTAGGGTAGAGAGAACCGAGTCATGCAGTGGAGAAAAGATGCAGGAGAGGTGACAGCAGATACTGAAGTGGAGAAAGGACAGGAAAGAACAGATTCAGGAGAGTAATGTAGAGAAGGGAAAGGTCAGCAGCGAGGTTCCCTGTCCAAAACGAGAGGCTGGAAAGGGGAATGGATTTTGTACCAAATGTCAGAGTGAAAGAGAAATTAGCAGGAACAAATAAACTTAGCTGGATTGGCAAAGAATTAGCCAAAGACACCAGGAAAGGGCAGTCAGTGAGGTGGTGGGAAAACCACAGTAGAGTCTAGATTTCTGGAAGCAGAAAGCATGTTGGAAAATTAACTGGTTTGTAGGGGTTGCTTTTGTCTGCTTGTTAAATCTGGTTGGGTCCATTGGTAGGAGTTTTGATGAAATGAGGGTTTACTTTTTTTTTCTTTTTTCTTTTCTTTTTTTTTTTTTTTTGAGACGGAGTCTCATTCTGTGGCCAGACTGGAATGCAGTGGCGCGATCTCGGCTCACTGCAACCCCCGCCTCCCGGGTTCAAGCGACTCTCCTGTCTCAGCCTCCCAAGTAGCTGGGATTACAAGCGCGCGCCACCACGCCCCACTAATTTTTGTATTTTCAGTAGAAACGAGGTTTCACCATGTTGGCCAGGATGGTCTCCCATCTCCTGACCTCGTGATTCGCCCAATAGGCGTGAGCCACCGCGCCGGCCGAGGGTTTTCTCATAGTATGTTTAGTTGTTGTGAGGAGCCTTGTTTCTTTGAGAAATGCATGTTTACAACATCTGCAGATTCTTCTAAATCTTTCAGGTGAACTACACACAGTTCCACTATCTCTTCTGGGGAAACTCTCTTGAATATCCTGGTACATCTTTCTCTATAAGGACTCATACTGGGCCCACTATGTAAAATGTGTTTTTTCAGAATATTGGAGGTTTTGCACCACAGAGAATTCAATTCACTTGGGAGTGTTCATCTATTTAGGAAGTATGGTTTTTTTACTTTTGTCTTCAGGAATATGCACTGCTACCTTTTAGAAATAATGCCTATTGCCTTTATTATTTTTGTTATTTAGTGGGAAAAGGTTAGACATGGCCAGGTAAATGTTACCAAATAAAGGTAGTTATTCGTATTCAACAAATAGAATTTTTACTTTGCTGTACTCGGAAACCCATGAATCTGTGTGTTATCATTATGTATACAAATTAAAAATTGTAATGTACTGCTGCAATGTCTAAGGCTCAACTTTTTTATTCTATTCCCACAAAATGTTATTGGTATGTGTCTATAATATCCCTGCCAGATCCTTCAAAGTAAAGGATTAAAACCGTTTTTGGAGGGAAGGAGGGAAGCACAGTAGCTCTGATCATCTAATGAAAGTTAGGACCTTCTCTCGAGAAAAATGCACAAATAACACATTAAAACGCTGTTTTTCTGCTTGAAAATGGTCAGCTATAGACAATTTCATGAGAATCAATCTAATAATGTATACAGTTTCAGGGATCTCAGAAACCATGGAATAAGAACCCATTTTAATGTTCTTAGCCTCTTTTTTGAGGTCAAGAAATGAATGATATTGTTACAACAAAGCTCTTCCATTCCCAGGCACAGTACTTGTTTATATGAACAGGTTTTCTCAGGGCACATGACTATAACAATTAGAAATAGGAATAGAATTGATGATCAACCCTACTTCTAGTAATAAGACATATTCAGCCACAGATGTAGGAACTTTAAAAAGCGGTGGCTAACGCCTGTAATCCCAACACTTTGGGAGGCTGAGGCGGGCAGATCATTTGAGGTCAGGAGTTCAAGGCCAGCCTGACCAAAATGGTGAAACCCCATCTCTACTAAAAATACAAAAAAAAAATTAGCCATGTGTGGTGGCGGGCACCTATAATCCCAGCTACTCGGGAGGCTGAGGCAGGAGAATTGCTTGAAGCCGGGAGACAGAGGTTGCAGTGAGCCAAGATTGCGCCACTGCACTCCAGCCTGGGAGACAGAGCAAGACTTGGTCTAAAAAAAGCAATTTTTTAAAAAGCAACAATAATTTTTCAATACAATTACAAATACTATTTAATAATTATGAAAATTTCTAATATTTATGTTGCTTTGAGAAATTAGAACTGAAATGACACCCTCCTAGACAAAAAAGAACACTCGTTATGGTTGAAGTTGTCGCTCAGACGCTAGCTTAAACTTTCCCACAAAATCTCTCTCTCCCCCCGCTTGCCCCCAACATCTGTACCTGCTCCTGGTTATGTTACAGGTTAGGTTCTGGTGCTTCCTTCCCCCCATGACTCTCTCCTTCTCTTCCACTCCCTTAATTAGCAATTAGTAGATTTTAATTTGATTTAAAAGATTTGTTCTCGTTGAATACCATTTTATACTTCATTTTCTTATTTGGAAAAAAAAAGTTATTCCCCCCCTGCTTCCCAAAAAGCCAAAGTTTTTTTCATCAGAACATAACATTCATATCAATGTGATGAGTGGGCCAAAGTAGAAGATTCCCTATTCATGCAAAGAACCATCACTTTAATGGAATCCTTGAGTTTCATCTGCCACTTGAACCTCAAAGACTGACCTGCTTTCTGTCAAAAAGTCTTAACTTGTAGCATATAGAGTTATAGTGGATTATGTCAGTCACATACATATTTAAGAATCAAGACATTTGTTACCTGCCAGGTGCTATCTAAGAGCAAAACTGTCGTCCAGTTTAGTGTTTAAACCAGGATGAGAAGTACCAAAGTCTGCTGCTACACTGGAAGACCATAGAACCCCCCTCCTAACTGTCCAGGGTCATTGATAGTCCTTAACCAGGAGAGAGATCTGACTGTAGCAGACCAAATCAACCCTTCCCACCCAAAGAAATGGTACCACGGGCAACCCTAAGCTCCAACTACTACGAAGACAACTCCACTATAGACTACCAGTTTCCAGATCTCTGGAGCAAGCTTAGTGGTTACAAAGCCATTCTGTCTCCTTTGCACTGATTAGCATCTGGAGAGTGTGAGGAGGGATGATCAAGAGGCCCTTCAGGGAGTTCACCAACCAGGTAAATATGACACCTCTTTTTTCAAGTAACAAAGTCTGATTTTTTTGAACATTTTCTTAGTTATAAATGGCCCCTGGTCAATTTATTCACCCAACAAACATTCATTCAACAACTCTTATGTACCAGTCATTTTTTTAGGTGCCAGGGATACAGCAGTGAACCAAACATCCCTCTGTTATGGAGCTTACATCCTAGTGGAAAACAAAATAGACAACAAATAATGTATGATAGATCTATGGAAAAAAGCAAGATGAGGATAGATGGGCTTACTGTTTTATTTTGAGTAAGCTGTTCAGGGTAGGTTTCAATGCGATGATACCTGAGCCATCTGTGAAGGAATTGAAGGGGCAATGCAGCTGTCTGGGGCTTTAGCATTCCAAGAAGAAAGCATAGCAAGTATAGAAGACCTGAGACCCGCTAAGGGGAAAGTGACAAGAGGTGAGGTAGGTATGCCTTCACAGATCTGGCAGGTCTTGGGAGCCATCAGAAGAGTTTGGCTTTTACTCGAGCTCAGAACCCATTAGCAGGTTTTGAGCAAAAGAAGGACATGATCTGACTTCCATTTCAGATGGGTTGGCCATGTGTAATGGCTTCCCCTTTCATGCTAAGTTGTGATTTGAATGGGTCAGTGAATTACATGGTTACCCTATTTTTAGACTTACTTTGCTGTAGGTAAGGATAGAAGCATGAGAGCAGTTATTATAATTCAGATAGGAGATGAGAATGCCTTGGAACAGAATGGGGTCAGTATAGTTAGTGGGAAGTGGTCAGATTCTGGGAGTATTTTCATGCTAATGTTGAGAGAATTTGCTAATGGTTTGCAAGTGAAGTAGAAGACAAAGGGGGGACTCAAGGATAACTCCAAGGCTTTTCACCAAAGCACTGGAAAAGGAAGAAAGGGTATAAATATTTGTAATTGTGTGTGTGTGTGTGTGTGTGTGTGTGTGTGTATATGTACATGTGGGTACATATATGTTCGTAGGAGAATACTTCTCAATGAATACTTAATATTTCTCTAGTCACTCAACTTTTTACTTAAAGGAGAACTTGAAAACAAGGAAAATTACATGTTGAGTAGTTCAAATTTGAACTTGTTACGGGAAGACTAGACTAGAATGCCAAATGCATTGTGATGTTAAAGCCTAATGAATATGTGTTAGATTTGAGAATACTGGAAAGAAGAATTAGGCTTTAGAATCATTGGGGAGAAAGAATTAGTTAAGAATTAGTTTTAGGGCTGGGTATGGTGGCTGACATCTGTAATCCCAGCACTTTGGGAGGTCAAGGCAGATGGATCACTTCAGGTTAGGAGTTTGAGGCCAACATGGCCAATATAGCAAGACGTTGTCTCTACTAAAAATACAAAAATTAGCCAGGTGCGGTGGCACATGCCTGTAGTCCCAGCTAATCGGGAGCCTGAGGCACTAGAATCACTCAAGCCGGAAGGTGGAGGTTCCAGTGAGCCGAGATCACACCACTGCACTCCAGCATGGGCAACTGAGCAAGATTCTGCCAAAAAAAAAAAAATTAATTTTAGTTCATATTGATTTTGGATAAATGGACAGGCAGGTGGGAAATGATCATGAAACTACCTTGTAGGATAGAAAATAAGTATCAGCAAAGGCCTGAAAATTGGAACTGATGTAAGGGCATCAGAGGGATAAAATCTTTATCATTCTGTGTTAGAGATGGTTACCCATTCAGCTAATGGACTGTATTTTAATTGCTCATTTGCCAAGCAGTGTGATACGCTACATGAAAACAAAGAGTAAGAGAGGTAGAGGAGGAGGCTTACACTTCAATGGAGGATAAATATGCCTTGCTCCCGAAAATACAATGTAGTACAAGAATTGCTCGAATGGTAAAATGTATAGAAAACAGTAGGAGCGTGGATGAAGAGCCCATAAGTGTCAAGATGATTTCACAGATTAGGGTGAGCTCTGGAAGGTGAGAAATTTGTCAGATGGACAACCAGAGGGAATGGTAGTTGCAGGATGGTAGGTGCAGAGATGAGAGTTTATCACTGGAGTATAAACTTTGAAGCTAAAAGGAGGCAAATGGCAGAAGGTGAGGCTGTACAGTGCTTGCTTAGTATCAGTCAGGAACACTCAAACTCATCCCCATTGAAAGCTATACAGAAGAAAGGTAGAAAGAACATCAGTGGTGGGGGACAGCCTCTAGAAATGGAGTGCAGTCCTGAGTGTGTGGTCACGTATTCCTTCCAGGCAGTGCCCCTTCAAGTAGAGATGATATAATATGTGTTCCCCTCCATGCTCGCCTCAGGGAGCACATCAAGGGTTCTTCTCGGACTCAGCACTGTTGACATTTGGGACTGGATAGTTCTTTTCCTGTCAGGGGATTGTCCTGTGCATTGTAGGAGATTCAGTAGCATCCTTACCCTTGACCCACTAGATGCCGATAGCACTCTCATCAGTTGTAACAACCTAAAATGTCTCCAGACGTTGCCAAGTGTCCCTTGGGGGATGGGACTGAAATCCTTCTTGGTAGAGAACCATTGCCTTACCTCACATTTAATGCCTAGTTCAAGTAGTTGCCCCTCAGTAATTTCTCTTGGGTCTACGCCATTAGCTGGTTTCTGCCACCCCAGTACAGACTGTCCTCACTGTAGTTATTGCATGCTTTCCTAAAAGTATTTTGTGTCTGTTTACTCTTGCGCTGTAGGATGATTAACCATCAAAAAGCTTAGCTGTTTTATCACTCTGCCCATATGTGCAGTGGGCTCCCATTCTCTACCCCATAATTCCAAACTTCTTGTACAAGTACCCAAAGCCTTTTAGCACCTGGCCCCAACCTCTCTGTCTTAACCTCATTTCTCTGCTTTTTGTATTCTCTTCTGTAGCCAAATTGGACCACCGATTTGGGGGCTCACTAAATGCTCCTGGCCTCCAGTTCTCTCATCCACTTGCTCTTTGTTTACATTGACTGTATGAGCAAAGCCAGCCATTCCCATTCCCAGCTACCTTGTGCAATTGATTTTTCCAGCTCAAATGGCACATTTTTAATGAAGGCATGCTTCCTCAGATCTTCTCCTTTTTTTACTCCAAATCATCTAATAATAACACTTGTTTGTGTCTTATTTTCCAGTCCTCTGTCTATAAATAAGAGGTGTATCCTTCTTCTTTGTATTCCTCATATCTCCAAACACCTTGTCTTACACAAAATCAGTAGTATATGAATGAGTGTAAGTTATCTTGAAGCAGAATTGTCAGAAACTGTGAAACTTTGTTATCCCATGGTAAAAATAATTTTCTGAGAGGTGAATATTGATACTGTATAACACTGAAGATTTAACCTTCGTTTTTTTCTCTCTAGCCTGCCTATCAGAATCTGAGACAGCGTGTTGACAACTTTGTTGCAAATCACTTGGCAACTCACACATGGAGTCCCCATCTCAATAAGAACCAGCTAAGAAACAACATTAGACAACAAGTCCTCAAGTAAGTGTCAGAAATAAGAGTTCTGGGCAGGTTTTAAAATGTCCTAACCTACTTTGCCTGAAAGCGGAGAAATTACATACAAGTTTGTTCACCTAATGATGTTGACAATTTTACTTGATTTGGTGTGGCTATTTCCTGTGATGTAGCACATTTTGGATTTGGGTCTAATCACTTCACATTTTCTTATACATTTTAACAGTCTGATTGTTCCTGTAGACCTTTGGAAATATTTGAAAGAAGGAAATAACAATATGACTTTCTAAAAAATCTAGATGTAATATTAACAGATGATATACACAGTTGCCTTCACAACTATTTTCTTGACCCTAAGAGAGCAAGCAGGCTTTATTATTCTTATTTTACAAATAAAGACATTAAAGATTACTGAAATTAAAATATTTTCTCTTGATTTGAGGCCATGTCTTCTTTTAATACAGTGCCCCCATCTTTTGCATTTGACTATGACTTTTAACTGCTACTTATGGATGATATAGCTCCCCACCTCCCCTCAAAGTGTTGGACCTGTCAGAGCCATTTTGAGTGAACATAAGGTAATGAGAATTAGAAGAACTGGAATATTTGGAGCATCCTTAGAAAACTAGATTTACAGTCTTCTACTTTTTTTTTTGTGAGACGGAGTCTCGCTCTGTCGCCCGGGCTGGAGTGCAGTGGCCGGATCTCAGCTCACTGCAAGCTCCGCCTCCCGGGTTTACGCCATTCTCCTGCCTCAGCCTCCCAAGTAACTGGGACTACAGGCGCCCGCCATCTCGCCCGGCTAGTTTTTTGTATTTTTTAGTAGAGACGGGGTTTCACCATGTTCGCCAGGATGGTCTCGATCTTCTGACCTCGTGATCCACCCGTCTCGGCCTCCCAAAGTCCTGGGATTACAGGCTTGAGCCACCGCGCCTGGCCCTTTTTTTTTTTTTTTAAACGAAACAAAACAAAAAAGGGTCTCATTCTGTTCCCCAGGCTGGAATGCGGTGGCGTGATGATAGCTTATTTCTGCCTCAGTCTCCTGGGCTCAAGCAGACCTCTCAACGTCATCATCCTGAGCACCTGCCACCATGCCCAGCTTCTCGTTGTATTTTTTTGTAGAGACGGTGTCTCATTATGTTGCCCAGACTGGTCTCCAACTCAGGCTCAAGGGATCTTCTCTCCTTGGCTTCTAAAAGTGCTGGGATTCCAGGCATGGGCCACCTCGCCTGGCCACTACTTGTTCTTGAATGTAAATATTTGCAAAGACAAGAAAGCCTTCTACCCCTGCTGTACCCCTCAGAAAAAGGGTGACTAAGTTATTTAGAGAGCATCCAGTCTCCCTGACTTGACAAGTATTTATGTTCAAGTACATCTTTGAGAATGAAGTGTAGCTTTTAAACAGTTCAACCAATCTGTTTTATACCTGCCACCTGTTAATTTCCTTCTGTCCCATAGGAACCTCTGGAAAGCCTATCTAGTCTGATAGTTTCAACTAACAGGAAGTCCCACAAATCAAAATTCACAACCTGACTAAAAGACAAACCTATTTAGCCACAGGTAATACTAGAAACCAGGAGCCTAGGGGCTCAGACAGTGTCTCCTTGTGCATAAGAGAAGAGGGAAATTCACAATAGCTTTTTTGTCTACATTTTAAAGGATGTCAGAGGAACCTGTAAAAGAGTCTAGGTGAGATCAAAAGATGCCATTAGAAGGCTACATAATAATACCTGGTAGGAAAAGGTCAAAGCTGTTTCTAGAAAAAGTAGAAACAAAAGAGATCTGTTGGGTGACAGGCCTGCTGCCTGTGTTTCCACAAAGGCCTTCAAAGAGAACAGTGACCAAAATAACTTAGAACTGGGGGATAAGGGAGTGGAGGTAGGGTAGAGCACCCCTTCACACACACTTATACAGAGCTCTACTGATTACTTTCATTCAATGATTTGCATAGCCACCTCCCTGTTCACAAATGATCGCATTGCTTTAAAAGCATATTTTTTGGGAGTCTGGCATTTTTTTTTTTCATATATTGACACTCGGATTGAAGGCAAACTTCTTAGAATTGCATTTACTTTTATAGCGTACAAAATCTATAAGGTAAGGGAGCAGTCATTCTGTTCTTTTATTTAAGTGACCTAAGTTTTACACATGTGAAAATTAAGTGACATGCGCATCCGTGTGAAGAGACCACCAAACAGGCTTTATGTGAGCAATAAAGCTTTTTAATCACCTGGGTGCAGGCGGGCTGAGTCCGAAAAGGGAGTCAGCGAACGGAGATAAGGGTGTGGCCATTTTATAGGATTTGGGTAGGCAAAGGAAAATTACAGTCAAAGGGGGGTTGTTCTCTGGCGGGCAGGAGTGGAGGTTACAAGGTGCTCAGTGGGGGAGCTTTGTGAGCCAGATTGAGCCAGGAAAAGGACTTTCACAAGGTAATGTCATCGCTTAAGGCAAAGACTGGCCATTTTCACTTCTTTTGTGGTGGAATGTCATCAGTTAAGGCGGGGCAGGGCATTTGCACTTCTTTTGTGATTCTTCAGTTACTTCAGGCCATATGAGTGTATACGTGCAAGTCACAGGGGATACAATGGCTTGGCTTGGGCTCCGAGGCCTGACATTAAGCACTTAAAATTACTGCTGTACCAGTAAGACATTGTGATCACAAAATCATGTTTGGTGCGAGGTAAGGAGTTCTTGTGGCTGTGTCAGTGATTAAATGCTGGAGCAATTTGCCTATGAGTAATGAGGAATCTCTTTTTCTGGAGCCATTTTGAAAGAGGGAAGACAGCTGCCTTCTCTTGGATAATTTAGGCATTGCTTTTCCTGGGACATTTGTAAATTTTCTTCTAGCTGTATTTATTTTTTTAAATGAACTATTTTCATTTAATATCCATTAGTAACATTTTATGATACTGATAATAACATTTTAAAGCTTCCTTAAAAATGTTATTTAGTTGTGTTCACTCTGAAGGTATAGGGGTGGACTAGCCCCTGTAAATAAATATAATTTCAAACAGTTTTTCGTACGTATGCTTTGAGACATACTCACTTGACTCCATTAGGTTGAGCTATCTGCACTTGCCATTTTTGTAAGACAAAAATGGTCAAATATCAGCAATTTCAGATGGTTCAACTTAATAGCTGATCTGCTGACTCAGTAGGAGGGAAAATTTTATTCTACTTAAGCTTTTATTTGTACAACAGAATCGGAAAATCCTAGATAACTGAATAATGATCTTAGCTAAACATAATTTGAAAAGAAGACAAGGAAGTGACTTTAACCAGAAAACTGCCAGCTGTTGGCATTTTGACTTTGCCCTTGACCGAGGGCTGTAGCTTCTCCCCACTTGGGTGAGGCAGTTATGGCCGCTACGTGCAGTATGATCATTAGTACTGGACTCCATTTTTCTATAAGATACCAGAGCTGACCTCTGTGTGAGAAAGGACTAAAGTAGAAGTGTTTTGTTTGTTTGCAGGACAAGAGGCTAGAACATAGGCAGACAGAAAGAGACTGAAGCAAAAATTTGGGAGTGGATTGTTTTAATTTTTTTTTTTTTGTACTTTTTTTTCTTTTTCTTTTTCTTTTTGAGACAGAGTCTCGCTCTGTTGCCAGGGTGGAGTGCAGTGGTGCCATCTCGACTCACTGCAATCTCTGCCTTCTGGGTTCCAGCGATTCTCCTGCCTCAGCCTCCCAAGTAGCTGGGATTGCAGGCACAGCCAGCTAATTTTTGTATTTTTAGTAGAGATGGGGTTTCACCATGTTGGCCAGAATGGGTCTGGATCTCCTGACCTTGTGATCTGCCCACCTTGGCCTCCCAGAGTGCTGGGATTACAGGCATGAGCCACCATGCCCGGCCCTTTTTGTACCTTTTTACTTGTACCCTAAAACCTTTTTTAAGATTACTTTTTCTTATTTCTTTTCTACCTACTACATTTTAAATACACCTCTAAGATGTAACAATGTTTGCAAGATTTGCATTTTTTTTTAATCTTAGAACTTTAAAAAGCAGATAACCTACTTTGTGCCGAATTAGCTCAATTTTTCTCTATGGCCCACATAAGTAGAATTATAGTTTCACAAGGCGACAAGGTGCCTCCAGAAATGAAAAACTAATCCATCCTGCACTCCAGATGGAACTGCACTCAAAAATAGCATTTGTAAAGTGTAAGGAAAGATGGCTCCTCATCCATTCCATAGAGAGAAATTGAGGCTTAGAAGCTAGAAATGACTAGCACTTTGATCTTCCAGCCCTATCCCGGGTACCTTGACTTGTCCACTTCTTTTTTAGGAAGATAATATTTAAGTGTGTTTCTTAAAATAAATTCATGTTCTCTTATTTTACTGAGATGCCTTTGTGCAGAAGCACATTTCATAGCTAGTTGTCCTTATCTCTCTTTTGTCTCTTGTATATGATATTTCTTTAATTCCATGTACCTTTCTTCCCCTTCTCTTCTGTAGAAATCAAGACTTGGTTCAAATGTCTTCTCCTTTTTGAAGCACTCCTAAATTATCTTGGACATATCTAATAATTTCTTATTCCTCTAATAAGCAAATAATTTCTTATTCCTCTCTTTTCCTATAGTACATGATGTGTACTAGTGCCTGTCATCTCATGTCTTAATTGTGTATACATCCCCATCCAGAACAGGGACCAGGTCAGTTTGTAGCTGTCAGTGGCCAGCATAGTACCTGTTATATAGAAGACACTTATAATTGTTGAATGAATGAATCATCCAGTTTTTATAGCAGGAAGATAATAGAAAGCCAGAAGTCTTGTTTCTCCAAATATTTTCTCTAAAGTTTCCCTTCTTTTATTTTGTAATTTGATGAAATTATATTTTGTGTGTGTGTTGTTTGTTGTTTTTCTGGGGACTCTAATGCTTATAAAAAGCTTACATTTTTTTCTGTTAAAAAAAAAAGTTATGGAGACCATAGGTTTGTTTTATCCCCAGAACTCAGCTTTTTAATGAGCTTATTCCTATATGCCATGAGCAGAGCAGGGGTGAGATAAGCATCACTTCTATACTGGACCCTAGGTAGTGTACTGTGTCTAGTTCTAAGGGTGTTTTGTTTTGTCTGTTTCAGTATTTGCACTAGTGAAACAGTAGTAGAAAAGTTTACAGACTTTTATAGTATGGTATATCTAAAGCTAGTATAGCATGAAACTTAGTTTCCATTGTCTATCTATATCCAAGAAAATGGATTGGGACAATTTAAGTTGGATGGATGGATGGATGGATGGATAGATAGATGATAGATAGATAGATAGATGGATAGATAGATAGATAGATAGAGTGTTATTTTAAAGTAATTAATGCAAATAATATATTATTTTTTCACGTTTCCATAATTTATCTTGTGTTTCAGATCAGGAATGTTGGAGTCTGGTATTGACCGAATTATTTCTCAGGTTGTGGATCCAAAGATCAACCACACATTCAGACCTCAGGTGGAGAAAGCTGTGCATGAGTTTTTGGCCACGCTGAATCACAAAGAGGAAGCAAGTGGCAACACAGCTCCCGATGATGAGAAACCAGACTCTTCCCTTATTACACAAGGTGCTTTGCTTTTACTCTTGGTCAGTTCCGTTGTTTTTCTTCTTGAACTGAATATCAAGTTAGGGAGACTTGGCTCTTTAACACATTTTTTTAATTTGGCTATTCCAGTGAAATTGTACTTACTTTAAATATCTCCTAAGTTCCTCAATTGTCATAACATTTCATTTTTTAGATTAATAAAAATAATAAGCATATTATTAATGGGGTGTGTGAGTATGATAATAGAAGGAATAACTAAAATAATTAGAGAATATAGTCTTTTTCTAGGAGGTAGACAATTCCTCAGATTTGCATGGTGCTCTTCCTAAGATAATATATTAGAGAGAGAGATAATTCAGAATATGGTATATACTAGTACTGGTACCTGGAAGTCTGAAAGAATATACAGATGGTCTGCACAGCCTATGCATCGTATAAAGATGACAGTGGTATGTGGTATTGATTTAGCAGAGGTATCTTCCTTCTGATTAAATGTATTCTAAAACTTCTCTTTTTCTTTAAGGTGTTCCTGCTCCTGGGCCCAGTGCTAATGTAGCCAATGATGCCATGTCGATACTGGAAACCATCACTTCTCTTAACCAAGAAGCCAGTGCTGCTAGGGCTTCAACAGAAACATCAAATGCCAAGACCAGTGAGAGGGCATCAAAAAAACTTCCATCTCAGCCAACCACTGATACTGGTACTGACAAAGAAAGAACTTCAGAGGACATGGCTGATAAAGAAAAATCTACAGCTGACTCTGGAGGTGAAGGACTGGAAGCAGCCCCAAAGTCTGAAGAATTTAGCGACCTTCCCTGTCCAGTTGAAGAAATTAAAAATTACACAAAAGAGCATAATAATTTAATTCTGCTAAATAAGGATGTTCAACAGGAAAGCAGTGAGCAAAAAAATAAATCAACAGACAAAGGTGAAAAGAAGCCAGACAGCAATGAGAAAGGAGAAAGAAAGAAAGAAAAGAAGGAAAAGACTGAAAAGAAATTTGATCACTCAAAAAAGAGTGAAGATACACAGAAAGTTAAAGATGAAAAACAAGCAAAAGAAAAGGAAGTAGAGAGTTTAAAACTTCCTTCAGACAAGAACAGTAATAAAGCTAAAACTGTTGAAGGGACAAAAGAAGGTATATAAAAACTTACAAACATCTACAAAGTTTAAAGAACAGTATTTTGGGATCAGGGAAGTATCAAATTTGCCTTCATATTTTAATAAGTTTAATACTTTTGGAAACTTAAATCCCCTTTGCTTAAGAAAAAAACAAATATTTGTATTTTTGTATACTAATATATCTGTTCACAGAGTAAATTAACAGAAATTATGAATTTATAATTTGTCTTATAATTTATTCACATACATTATTTTAAGCAACTTAATTCATAGTTGGATATCCTAATCTTTATTAGGTAGTAAATACTTCAGTTACTTAAAATTCATTTTTTTATTATATCATACATTGTAAATTAATAGTTCAGTTATTTTCACAGAAGTCTACTTTGCCTTTGTATTTTCTGTAAACCGCTCTGCCTTGTTTGATAGTTTGACACGTATTTAAAGCAGAAAATTTTAAATGTAATTTAGTAATTGAGCTCTGAATATGTTCTTATAACGAGATGATTTTTTTTTCTGTTTTATTTTCCTCTTGAAGATTTATCTTTGATAGATTCTGATGTGGATGGACTTACAGACATCACAGTTAGCTCTGTTCATACCAGTGACCTTTCATCTTTTGAAGAAGATACTGAAGAGGAAGTTGTAATGTCTGATAGCATGGAAGAAGGAGAGATTACGTCAGATGGTAAAGCATTTTACATAATAATGCCTCTGAAGCATCCTGTCAAGCATTATTTGTATATTCTAACGGCTATATCCTGAAAAACTGTGTGGTATAATAGCAAGAGCATGGGATTTTGTAGTTGGAAGATTTGTTTCTGAGTCCCAGCTCCAAAGTTGTCTGTCTGGGCAAGCTTGGTAAGTTACTAAATCTCAACAACCTTTGGTTCTTCATTCTTTAACTCTATCCCCTAGTATGATTATTAACTTAAAATGTAGAGGAGATAAATATATGAAGATGCTTTTTATTTGTGTGTGTCACATTTGGGGGCAGCATAGTCCACAACACTGCCCTCAATTAATGGCACCAGTTGCAATGCAAGTTCAGGGTTCCCCAAGACCACCTTTAGATTTGATAATTTGCTAAAAGGGCTCATAGAACTTACTGAAAGGTGGTATACTCACAGCTATGGTTGTTTACAGTTAAGGTACTCAGATTAAAATCAGCCAAGGGAAGAGGCACATAGGGCAGAGTCCAGGAAAGTTTCAAACTTCCAATTGTTCCCCCTTGAATTACTTCCTCTGCATTGATGTCTGACGACATATGCAGAATATTGCCAATCAGGGAAGTTCACCAGAGCCTTGGGATCCAAAGTTGTCACCAAGACTCTAGCATGTAGTCAGAGTTGGCTGCCCACATGGCTGATCTGAGTCTCTAACCCCTCTAGAGGTCAAACTCATACTCCATGACCCACCACTCCAACCCTAAATCACATTGTTAGACTGTTTAGCTTGGCTCAAGAGCCTTTGGCACTCTGAAACACTCCAGTCAGGCCTAGCATTCCAGAGGCTTAGAGATTACCTCCCAGAAACTAATGGTAAAGGCCAGACCTCTCTGGGCAAGGCTGAATTCTTTGTAATAGTTTGTTTTTCAGAAAACCCCTCCTGAGCACTTACTATCTTCCAGGCACTGTGCTAAGGACGTTCGTGTAATAACTCCTGTAGTCCTCAGAACAACCCCAGGAAGTAGGTATAGGCAAGGAGACAAAGTCAGAGAGACCATGTCTTGTCCAGTCATGTAGCTAGTGAGCACTAGTGCAGATTTCAAACCTGAGTCTGTGCTTCTTACCGATATCTTATGCTGCTCTTACCACCTGATTAAATTCTGTTTAGGAGTAATAAAAATACTGAGTTTTATTTGCAATTGCCTGTAGAGAACATCTTATAAATTTGTTGCTAGCTTTCAGATAGGCTACCTAGAGAGAAAATCATAGAGGAGAAAAAGTATAAGCTTGTAACACCATAGATGAATGTGTCAGTCCCTCCCATTTTTTTTTCTTCAATTTCACAAACTAAAAAAAGCAGCAGCAGCACTTCCTAATTGTCATATGTGTCCTCATGAGGTCAGCTCTGTGTTACCTCTGTAGGAAGAGTGCTCCCTATCCTGTGAACACTCCACTTTCTCTACCCTAACTAAAGTTAATTCTTGATGCCTTTTTGGGTCTTCTTAAGTTTTTTCCTGGTAAGACTAGATTTTATATGTATGGAATTTTAAAAGTAAGAAGATGGCTATTTTAAGAGTACATAGTAGGAAATGAAAACCTTGTTTACCTTTTTTTCTTCTTCCTGTGTCAAAGCAAAACAGATTACCTTCCAGTTATTGATCCAGTTATTGATTCAATCCAGTTATTGATTCCCGCCTCTTCCCTAAATGAGAAATTCAGAGGTGGTCATTAAAATCTCAAGTTTACTTTAAAGTACAGCTTCCAGTGGATTTGTTGAACTTAACAATGGTAAAGCATAAATATCAAGTCCAGTGAAAAATAAGAATTGTTTGTCCAGAGAACACTGAGGCACAGATGGAGGCTTTTAGGCTGAGATAGCTCCAGTGCCTTGGGTTCCTACTAAAGGCAAACTGAAGCTCAGTCTAAATAGTAAAACAGAGATTAAACGTAGCTCGATCAGAAACCTCCAATTAACTTCTAACTAGGGACTTTCCACCAGATCATAGTCACATAAGGCACATACCTAGCTGTAGCCAATCCAGTCATGTATTTCGTCTGCTTTTGTGTTCAGCCTGTAAAAGCCCACTGCTTGTGTTGCCGAAGCAGAGCTCTCAGAACCTCTCCTCGTTCTGACGCCTGATTCATGAATCATTCTTTGCTCCAAAAAACTCTGTTAAATTTAATTTGTCTGAAATTTTCCTTTTAACAGCATAAATAACTATAATGTCTAATTTTTCTTTGTCTTATTTATGTGTGAGAAGCTGATAAGAAATAAAAATATGAATTATAGCCTTTAAAAGTCAATTTCTGAAATTTTCACATCCTAATATTTCCCCTTTTGGACCTCCAATTGATCTTGCCTTTGCTGCTTGTACAGCATAATGTTGATTTTATGCTAATTCACAGACATACTCCTCTTTCTATTAACTTTCTTACAGATGAAGAGAAGAACAAACAGAATAAAACAAAAACTCAAACTAGTGATTCTAGTGAAGGAAAAACAAAAAGTGTACGGCATGCGTATGTCCACAAACCGTATCTTTACTCAAAGTACTATAGTGATTCTGATGATGAGCTTACTGTAGAACAACGACGACAGTCCATTGTAAGTCCACTTTGTTCTGTTATTTTAACCTACTACATCAAGTTAACAAACTTAAATAGTCTATCTGCAAGGTACTGGTGTGCATATGAAGCAGAGACATACAGGATTTGCCTGTAGGAACCTTGTCATTTAACTAGGTAGAGTAGATGTAAACATGTGACAGAGATGTTTGTGTCATCATTACTAATACAAGCGAATATCCCTTATCCGAAATGGGTGGGACCAGAGGTGTTGCAAATTTTGGAATTTTTCACAATTTGGAATATTTGCATATACATAGTGAGAAATCTTAGAGATGGAACCCAAGTCTAAACATAAAATTCATTTGTGTGTCTTATATACCTATGCACATAGCCTGCCAATTATTCTATACAATGTTTTTCATAATTTGGTGCATGAAACAAAGTTTTGACTACAGTTTGACTGCCACCTGTCACATGAAGTCAGGTGTGGAATTTTCAACTTGCGACAGCATGTCAGTGCTAAAGAGTTCACATTTTCAGATGATGGTTGCTCAACCTATAGTAGTGAAACTGGCAACAACCTAAATGCTTCACAGTACGGAAATGTTTAAACCAAGTGTAGATCCAATCCTGCAAGGATATGGTATGCAGCTGTTAACATGCTATTGAGATGGAAATGCTATTCACCTATTTCTTGGATTCGAAAATATTTCTAATTATAAAATGTACCACTGAATTAATAACTGCTTTTTAAAGAAAATTACTACCTTATTGTTATATATGTATGTTAGTTTTAAGATAGCTTACAATTTTAGAAACATTAAAGTATGAAAAGTTGTAAAATGTGAAAAGTTCAGAATCAGGAAATATTGTTACATAGGAAAATGATTTGAAGAAACTGCCCCAAAATGCTAGTGGTGATCAGCTTTGCCTTCAGGCTTATCTCTTGAAAAGGTTACTTGGTTAGAAGTTATGCACCTGCTTAGGATTTTTGGCACTCCGGGCCAGAAAAGAGTAGTGGGAGTAGCACAATGATTGTGAATTCTTCCTGCTGTAAAAGACAACAGCTGCAAGTTCCAAGTCCCTTGGGTCCCAAGCGTATAACCATCAAGTCATATATGTTGTAGAACTAGCCTATCACTTGAATTTTTATTTCAACTGTTTTCTATAATAGTTGGAAAGTTATAAACACCTACCTATATATACTTAATGTTCATAGATATTTTCACAGCTGTCTTTTTAATTGAAACAACCAGCTTATTTAATCACTTTTTCCCAAAATAATACCTTTCCCATTCTTTAAACTAATGGCATTCTGAAAGAGTAATGGCAAATTTTCATAACTGTTTATTTTATTCTGGTAACTTTCAGATTGAAACATACACATATGTATGTATACACATACAGATAAATGTGTGTATATATATGTAGTGTATGTGCATTTTTTCAGAGTCCATTAATTTGTAAGAACATCTGAAGGGTAAACTAAAATTTTTTAAAAATACAGTTTTTCAGTGTGTTTCTGCCTTTGCCTAATAATCTGTTAGGATATTTTGTGGTTTTAGGCCAAAGAAAAAGAAGAGAGGCTTTTAAGAAGGCAAATTAATAGAGAGAAACTTGAAGAAAAACGAAAACAGAAAGCAGAAAAGACAAAGTCTTCAAAAACCAAGAGTCAAGGTATACATGTTAACTTTTAATATTTTAAACTATCTTATATATTTCATTATTTTCCAGGTACTCTTATGTTACTGATGAGACATGGATATAAAATAAAAGGATCTATTCTCAAATGTGGAAGATTTCCTTGGGTTTTAATCTCATATGTTTATTCATTTTTCTTTTTTATTATATTGCTAAATCTTAATTAAACATTTTATCAGATACCAGCTTACGCAACTCGTTTGTTAGCGGTTTATTTTTCTGTAATGATTTGATTATCACTGGAAAGTAGATTGTTAACAATGAGTTATCAACCCTTGCTGGTGATTAATGAAATTAATCTATGCTTATGTTAACTAAAATGTCAAACATTTACCTGTAATATTGCATTGAACAAAATTGTATTCCCTCTGGGCACTAATCCTATGTAATATATGAATTCACACATACATACACTTATGTGATCATTTGAAATAGGAAAGATAAGACTTCTTCATCCAAAATATTATGTCTGTTCCAGCACAGCTTAAGAATATTAAAGCCATTTTGGCTTTAACGATGATTAGAAAAATCTTAATGAAAAATTAATATTACACTGTTTATAAAACTTTTCTGAAATACATTTTATTGATTGCTTCTTTTCTAGGCAGGAGTAGTGTGGACTTAGAGGAATCATCAACAAAGAGTTTGGAACCTAAAGCCCCCAGAATTAAAGAAGTCCTTAAAGAACGGAAAGTTTTAGAAAAAAAAGTAGCCTTAAGCAAAAAGAGAAAAAAAGATTCAAGGTACATATTTTATCTGGTCATGTTTCCCTTGTAACACTCCCCTGGGTGCTTTCAGAAGAGAGGCGTTGAAGTGACACTAAAGAGTTGTACTTAGGATGTGTATGTTACTGCATATTTATGAAGGACCTTAGGGTTTCGTATTTAGCATCAAAATGTTAATATCTATAACATTTCTAAGTAGTGTATCTTA
Organism: Papio anubis; assembly: GCF_008728515.1. NCBI lineage: Eukaryota > Metazoa > Chordata > Mammalia > Primates > Cercopithecidae > Papio > Papio anubis. The sequence continues at coordinate 173,079,592 of NC_044978.1, forward strand.
ATTTTTTTGGGTGTCTCAGATCTTTTTGATAATTTGATGAGAGCTTTAGACCCTCTCCCCTGAAAAATGTACGTGCATAAGCTAACAATTATCCCTAGAGTTTCAGAGTTTATGGATCCTCTAGAAGTTATCTAGAAGTATTCCTCTTGTTGGGGTTCAGTAACCACTTGTTTACAATTATTATTTCCAGTCTTTCCAGCTTTTAGTTTTACCAGTATTCCATGATTTTCCCCCAACCCAGAATCTGAGCCAGATTCCTTGTTAACACTGCATTATCATGGTTAACTTTTTAAGAATTAGAAAGCTAAAGAGACTCTTGAGGGTAGCTATGAAGTCTTGTGAGCCATGGCTGCAATTTGTTTATTCCATCAAGTTGCATTTATGTAAATTTATCACAGACTTCAAGATAACTGATTTGATAATTTACAGAACTTGGAAGAGTAGTAAGCTCTCAAATTTCTTACTGTTATTGCATCTCATCCTTATTGAGCTGAATAAATAAGACTTCCCTCTTTACTCAAAAGATAGTAATTTTGAAGTGTAATTATAGCCCATAAAACATTCATCTTTAAGCAACAAATTAGGAATTTTTGTTTCGGCTGCACTTTCCTTTAGCACCAAGAACTGTGCATGCCATATTTGGGATTGTGCTCTCCTTTGTTGACCAATAATTGATAGGATTTAAATTGAAATGTAACAAGTCTCCATTTATCGATTAAGTGTATAAATTATAGTAAACGGCTGGGCGCTGTGGCTCACGCCTTTAATCCCAGCACTTTGGGAGGCAGGGGCGGGTGGATCACATGAGGTCAGGAGTTTGAGACCAGCCTGACCAACATGGTGAAACTCTGTCTGTACTAAAAATACAAAATTAGCCAGGCATTGTGGTGCATGCCTGTAATCCCAGCTACTTGGAAGGCTGAGGCAGGAGAATTACTTGAACTCAGGAGCGGAGATTGCAGCGAGCCAAGATTGCGTGATTGCACTCCAGCCTGGGCAACAAGAGCAAGACTCCACCTTAAAAATTAATAATAATAAAATAAGATAAATAAAAATTATAGTAAAGGAAAGCTTTTTATTGTTTTCAACCTTCCTGAAAAATTTTCACATTTGATCCATGCTTTATATTTGACTTTCACCCTTAGGAATGTTGAAGAGAACTCCAAAAAGAAACAGCAATCTGAAGAAGATTCCAAAGAAACCTTTAAAACAAGTGAGGTATGTCTTAATAAAACCTCATTTCAAATGCTGTTTTGTTAGATATAGGCTGTTTATTCCTTTGGAATAAAACTCAGCATGTCATTTGACTTTTTTCAAGTTAAATAAAAAGTCACTTACATTCAGCATTTTTGAAACCCCATTTTGTTATGTCCCAAATTGCCCATTTTGTTGAGTTGATTTATATATTTGTCTTTTATCTAGGTAATAGCTATTTTTCTTCTCTTTTCCCATTTCTTATAATTGCAATAACAAAAATGCCAGTAATGACAAAAAAAAAGAAAAAGGGGGGCTAAAATTAAAATCTAAAATCCCCCCACTATAACAAATTATCCTTTTTATTCCCTTTAATTCCTTATCCACAGGTCCACATAATTTTTTAGAGTACAAGTAATCTGGCAAACTGTTTTTAACATTTTACTCATTTCATGTCACCTTCTAGGCTTCCTAATTATTTAATGATTGTGTAGTGTTACATTTAATGTAGATACCATAATTTATTTAAGTATGTCCTTATATTTTAGCGCTTAGGTTGTTTCCAAGGTTTGATCATTTTGAACAGTAAAAGCAATGTACAATGTTTTCTTCCCCCTTTCAGGATTATTTTCGTGGGACAAACTTTTGCTTGCAAAATTATTATTTACAAAGCCACATTATCTATAGTTCTGTAGCTAAAATATCTTATTATTTCCAGAGGGAAAAAGCAATAGTTTAGTGATTATTTGTTTATCATCAGCACACATAAATTTATTTACTCAGAAATTAAAGGCGTATTTAGAAATATATAGTGTTGGTTTAATGACATATTTTTAAAGATTTAACTTTGTGATAATTCTCTATAAAAAATTATCTCATAAGATTGTATTCACATTGTTTAGAATTAGTTTTTTATTGTGAAGTTAGGTTGCACAAACTCCTGTTAGTTCTTTGAGTAATTTAATTTTAAGCTATTTAATAAGGTCTTGTTATGACCTGGACCCTATTATTAGTAGAAGCATATTAATCTTTGTGTTGACATTTTTTTTTTTGAGACGGAGTCTCGCGCTGTGTCACCCAGGCTGGAGTGCAGTGGCGCGATCTCGGCTCACTGCAAGCTCCGCCTCCCAGGTTCAGGCCATTCTCCTGCCTCAGCCTCCGAGTAGCTGGGACTACAGGCGCCCGCCACCACGCCCGGCTAGTTTTTTGTATTTTTAGTAGAGATGGGGTTTCACCATGTTAGCCAGGATGGTCTCGATCTCCTGACCTTGTGATCCGCCCGCCTCGGCCTCCCAAAGTGCTGGGATTACAGGCTTGAGCCACAGCGCCCGGCCTGTGTTGACATTTAAGGAGATGCAGTGTTAAACTGACCTAGAGGCACAAAGGTCTGTCTAAGAACTTTGGCCCATTATTTGCATAAGAATAATTATAGCAAGTAGTCAGTGGGTCTTTATTGAAGTAGATTTAGTCAACATCCCCTCATTAATATTAATCACCTACTTAGGGCCAAACCACAGGGCCAGGAGGAAGGTTTAGATGCTCTTGTCTCAGTATCTTTTTTGAATACATAAACATATGCATATGTTATATATGATATGGTTACTATGAGTTATTGCATACATTTGAAGCTTCGTGTATAGAATGTTGTACAAGTAGCCTAAATTCATGAGGTTTCCATACATATTTCAGGTTTCTAAATCAAACTATAGGAAATCTATATTTCAGTGTATTTCAATTTTAAATTGCCTTCATGTATTATGTTTTTGACTGTAAAGGACATTGGACTGTCATTTATTTAGCTTGTATTTATTATTGAGTACTGAGCATTAGTGAGCTCTAGTGATTCAGAATTGAAGAATTCATAGACAAATCAGTGCCTGTGGTATACTGGAAGGAGTACTAGACATGGAATGAAATAATCTAAACTCATTTCTAACACACCTACTTGAGGCCTGAGTGTCAAGTTATAGAATTATGCTGAGCTTCAATTTCCTGATGGTTTAATGGCATATTTTTAAGTATTTAACTTTATTTTGTGATAAATCTCTATGAGAAATAATCTCATAAAATTGTGTTCATATTATTTAGAATTAGTTTTTTTATTGTGAAATGTGGTTGTTGTAAACTCCTGTTAGTTCTTTGAGGAATTTAGCTTTTTAAAATCAAGTTAATAATATCTATTTTTTAAAATCAGGTGAGTTTTTGACACCTACACAGGCTGCTTGCAAGAATTAAGTGAGATGTTACATATGTGACAGCACTCAACATATTAAGTGCACCCAAATGTTACATTTGAATCTAAAAATTGATTTTGGTAGTTCTCATATTTTAATCTTTGTTTTCTTTCAGCATTGTGAAAAGGAAAAAATGTCTTCTTCAAAAGAGCTGAAGCATGTTCATGCAAAAAGTGAACCAAGTAAACCTGCCCGGAGACTTTCAGAGTCTTTGCATGTAGTTGATGAAAACAAAAATGAATCCAGAGTAGAAAGAGAACATAAAAGACGGACATCTACCCCTATTATCATGGAGGGGGCACAGGAAGAGACTGACACAAGAGATGCAAAAAGGCAAGTAGAACGTGCAGAAATTTGCACCGAAGAGCCCCAGAAACAGAAAAGCGTACCTAAAAATGAAAAACATCTAAAGAAAGATGATTCTGAAACACCACATTTGAAAAGCCTACTTAAGAAAGAGGTGAAATCCTCCAAGGAGAAGCCTGAAAGAGAGAAAACTCCATCGGAAGACAAATTGCCTGTGAAACATAAATATAAAGGTGATTGTATGCATAAAACAGGTGATGAGACTGAGCTTCACTCTTCTGAGAAAGGTTTAAAGGTAGAGGAAAATATTCAAAAGCAAAGTCAACAAACAAAGCTTTCTTCAGATGATAAAGCCGAACGAAAAAGTAAACATAGGAATGAAAGGAAATTATCAGTATTAGGCAAAGATGGAAAGCCAGTTTCTGAATATATTATAAAAACAGATGAGAATGTTCGTAAAGAAAACAACAAAAAAGAGAGACGCTTGTCAGCCGAAAAAACTAAGGCAGAGCACAAATCAAGAAGGTCAAGTGATTCTAAAATTCAGAAAGATTCTCTGGGTTCCAAGCAACATGGTATCGCATTACAGAGAAGAAGTGAAAGTTATTCGGAAGATAAATGTGATATGGACTCCACTAACATGGATAGTAATTTGAAACCAGAAGAGTTTGTTCACAAGGAGAAACGACGAACAAAGAGCTTGTTAGAAGAGAAACTTATGTTGAAGTCTAAATCAAAAAGTCAAGGCAAACAGTTAAAAGTTGGAGAAACAGAATTACAAGAAGGTGTCACAAAACAGGCAACCACTCCAAAACCAGACAAGGAGAAGAACACAGAAGAAAATGACTCAGAAAAACAGCGAAAGTCTAAAGTTGAAGACAAACCTTTTGAAGAAACTGGTGTTGAACCTGCATTAGAGGCTGCTTCTTCTTCAGCACATAGTACACAGAAGGATTCTAGTCACAGAACCAAGTTACCATTAGCAAAGGAGAAATATAAGAGTGATAAAGACTCCACTTCCACTAGGCTTGAGAGAAAGTTGTCAGATGGCCACAAAAGCAGAAGCTTGAAACATAGTAGTAAAGACATAAAAAAGAAGGAAGAAAATAAGGCAGATGACAAGGATGGTAAAGAAATTGACAGTAATCATGAAAAGGCCAGAGGTAATAGTTCACTCATGGAAAAGAAATTAAGTAGAAGATTGTGTGAAAATCGGAGAGGAAGCTTGTCACAAGAAATGACTAAAGGAGAAGAAAAGCTAGCAACAAACACTTTGAGCACTCCCAGCGGTTCTTCCCTTCAGAGACCAAAAAAGAGTGGTGATACGACATTGATCCCTGAACAAGAGCCAATGGAAATTGATTTTGAGCCAGGTGTTGAAAATGTGTTTGAAGTATCTAAAACCCAAGACAGCCGCAATAATAATTCTCAGCAAGACATTGACTCTGAAAATATGAAACAAAAAACTTCTGCCACAGTTCTAAAGGACGAATTGAGAACTTGCACAGCAGATTCAAAAACAACAGCTCCAGCTTATAAGCCAGGCCGTGGAACAGGAGTTAATAGTAATTCTGAAAAGCATACCGACCATAGAAGCACCCTGACCAAGAAAATGCATATCCAAAGTGCTGTGTCCAAACTCAACCCTGGGGAGAAAGAACCCATTCATAGAGGAACTAATGAAGTGAATATAGATTGTGAAACTGTTCATAGAATGTTACTGAGTGCCCCATCAGAAAATGATAGGGTACAGAAGAATTTGAAAAACACAGCTGCTGAAGAACATGTTGCTCAAGGAGATGCTGCTCTTGAACATTCCACAAATTTAGACTCCTCTCCATCCTTAAGTTTAGTGACTGTTGTGCCTCTGAGGGAATCTTATGATCCAGATGTAGTTCCTGTGTTTGACAAAAGAACTGTTTTAGAAGGTGGCACAGCCAGCACCTCCCCTGTAGATCACTCTGCTCTCTCTAATCAAAGTCTCACTGTTAGGGAATCAGAAGTCCTTAAGACAAGTGACAGCAAAGAAGGTGGTGAAGGTTTCACAGTAGATACACCAGCAAAAGCAAGCATTGCTAGCAAAAGACACATTCCGGAAGGTCACCAGGCTACTTTATTGGATGGTAAACAAGGAAAGGTAATCATGCCTCTTGCAAGCAAGTTAACGGGCATGATTGTGGAAAATGAGAATGTTACCAAAGAAGGTGGTTTAGTGGACATGGCCAAGAAAGAAAGTGACTTAAATGCAGAGCCCAATTTAAAGCAGACAGTTAAAGCAACAGTAGAGAATGGCAAGAAGGATGGCATTGCTGTTGATCATGTTGTAGGCATGAGTACAGAAAAATATGCTGAACCTGTCAAACTTAAGCATAAAAGAGGCCCAGGTAAAGTGAAAGACATATCAATTGATGTTGAAAGAAGGAATGAAAACAGTGAGGTAGACACCAGTGCTGGAAGTGGCTCTGCACCCTCTGTTTTGCACCAAAGGAATGGACAAACTGAGGATGTGGCAACTGGGCCTGGGAGAGCAGAAAAGACTTCTGTTGCCACTAGTACTGAAGGGAAGGACAAAGATGTCACCTTAAGTCCAGTGAAGGCTGGGCCTGCCACAACTACTTCTTCAGAAACAAGAGAGAGTGAGGTGGCTTTACCCTGCACCAGCATTGAGGCAGATGAAGGCCTCATTATGGGAACACATTCCAGAAATAATCCTCTTCATGTTGGTGCAGAAGCCAGTGAATGCACTGTTTTTGCTGCAGCTGAAGAAGGCGGGGCTGTTGTCACAGAAGGATTTGCTGAAAGTGAAACCTTCCTCACAAGCACTAAGGAAGGGGAAAGTGGGGAATGTGCTGTGGCTGAATCTGAGGACAGAGCAGCAGACCTGCTGGCTGTACATGCAGTTAAAATCGAAGCCAATGTAAATAGCGTTGTGACAGAGGAAAAGGATGATGCTGTAACCAGTGCAGGCTCTGAAGAAAAATGTGATGGTTCTTCAAGTAGAGACTCAGAAATAGTTGAAGGAACTATTACTTTTATTAGTGAAGTTGAAAGTGATGGAGCAGTTACAAGTGCTGGGACAGAAATAAGAGCAGGATCTATAAGCAGTGAAGAGGTGGATGGCTCCCAGGGAAATATGAGAATGGGTCCCAAAAAAGAAACAGAGGGCACTGTGACATGTACAGGAGCAGAAGGCAGAAGTGATAACTTTGTGATCTGCTCAGTAACCAGAGCAGGGCCCCGGGAGGAACGCATGGTTACAGGTGCAGGTGTTGCCCTGGGAGATAATGATGCACCACCAGGAACAAGTGCCAGTCAAGAAGGAGATGGTTCTGTGAATGATGGTACAGAAGGTGAGAGTGCAGTCACCAGCACGGGAATAACAGAAGATGGAGAGGGGCCAGCAAGTTGCACAGGTTCAGAAGATAGCAGTGAAGGTTTTGCTATAAGTTCTGAATCAGAAGAAAATGGAGAGAGTGCGATGGACAGCACAGTAGCCAAAGAAGGCACTAATGTACCATTAGTTGCTGCTGGTCCTTGTGATGATGAAGGCATTGTGACTAGCACAGGCGCAAAAGAGGAAGACGAGGAAGGGGAGGGTGTTGTGACTAGTACTGGAAGAGGAAATGAAATTGGGCATGCTTCAACTTGTACAGGGTTAGGAGAAGAAAGTGAAGGGGTATTGATTTGTGAAAGTGCAGAAGGGGACAGTCAGATTGGTACTGTGGTAGAGCATGTGGAAGCTGAGGCTGGAGCTGCCATCATGAATGCAAATGAAAATAATGTTGACAGCATGAGTGGCACAGAGAAAGAAAGTAAAGACACAGATATCTGCTCCAGTGCAAAAGGGATTGTAGAAAGCAGTGTGACCAGTGCAGTCTCAGGAAAGGATGAAGTGACACCAGTTCCAGGAGGTTGTGAGGGTCCTATGACTAGTGCTGCATCTGATCAAAGTGACAGTCAGCTCGAAAAAGTTGAAGATACCACTATTTCCACTGGCCTGGTGGGGGGTAGTTACGATATTCTTATATCTGGTGAAGTCCCAGAATGTGAAGTTGCCCACACATCACCAAGTGAAAAAGAAGATGAGGACATCATCACCTCTGTAGAAAATGAAGAGTGTGATGGTCTCATGGCAACTACAGCCAGTGATGATATTACCAACCAGAATAGCTTAGCTGGGGGTAAAGATCAACGCAAAGGCTTAATGATTTCCACCAGTACCACAAATGATTACACCCCTCAGGTAAGCGCAATTACAGATGTGGAAGGAGGTCACTCAAATGCTCTGAGAACTGAAGAAAACATGGAAGGTACCAGAGTAAACACAGAAGAATTTGAAGCCCCCATGCCCAGTGCAGTCTCAGGAGATAACAGCCAACTCACTGTCAGTAGAAATGAAGAGAAAGATGAGTGTGCCATGATTTCCACAAGCATAGGGGAAGAATTTGAAGTGCCTATCTCCAGTGCAACAACCATCAAGTGTGCTGAAAGTCTCCAGCCAGTTGCTGCAGCAGTGGAAGAAAGGGCTACAGGTCCAGTCTTGATAAGCACCGCTGACTTTGAGGGGCCTATGCCCAGTGCATCCCCAGAAGCTGAAAGTCCTCTTGCCTCAACCAGCAAGGAGGAGAAGGATGAATGTGCTCTCATTTCCACTAGCATAGCAGAAGAATGTGAGGCTTCTGTTTCCGGTGTACTCGTTGAAAGTGAAAATGAGCGAGCTGGTACAGTCATGGAAGAAAAAGACGGGAGTGCCATCATCTCCACGAGCTCGGTGGAAGACTGTGAGGGCCCAGTGTCCAGTGCTGTCCCTCAGGAGGAAGGCCATGCCTCAGTCACACCAGCAGAGGAGATGGGTGACACTGCCATGATTTCCACAAGCACCTCTGAAGGGTGTGAAGCAGTCATGATTGGTGCTGTCCTCCAGGATGAAGATCGGCTGACCATCACAAGAGTGGAAGACTTGAGCGATGCTGCCATCATCTCCACCAGCACAGCAGAATGTGTGTCAATTTCTGCCAGCATCGACAGACATGAAGAGAACCAGCTGACTGCAGACAACCCAGAAGGAAATGGTGACCTGTCAGCCACAGAAGTGAGCAAGCACAAGGTCCCCATGCCCAGCCTAATTGCTGAGAATAACTGTCGGTGTCCTGGGCCAGTCAGGGAAGGCAAAGAACCAGGTCCCGTGTTGACCGTGAGCACTGAGGAGGGGCACAACTTGCCATCAGTCCACAAACCCTCTGCAGGGCAAGGCCATCCAAGTGCTGTTTGTGCAGAAAAGGAAGAGAAGTATGGCAAGGAGTGCCCCGAAGTAGGACCATTTGTAGGAAGAGGAGAGCAAGAGAGCACTTCACACCTCATAAATGCAGAAGAGAAGAATGTATTGTTGAACTCCCTTCAGAAAGAAGATAAGAGCCCAGAGACAGGGACAGCAGGGGGCAGTAGCACAGCAAGTTATTCAGCAGGAAGGGGCTTAGAGGGGAATGCTAACTCACCTGCCCACCTGAGAGGACCAGAACAGACGTCTGGGCAGATGGTTAAGGATCCCTCTGTCAGTGTTCACTATTTGGCAGCAGTAAATACCGGTGCTATAAAAGCTGATGACATGCCACCTGTCCAAGGCACAGCGGCTGAGCATTCCTTTCTTCCTCCTGAGCAACAGGGGCCTGAAGACAGCTTGAAAACTGGTACCACCAAATGTATTACTGGCCAACAATCAAAAATTGCTCCTTCCCACACAATGATCCTTCCAGCTACCTACAGTGTAGCTCTGTTAGCTCCTAAATGTGAGCAGGACTTGACTGTAAGGAGTGATTATAGTGGCAAATGGACTGATCAAGCATCTGCTGAGAAAACAGGAGATGGTAACAGCACAAGGAAATCATTCCCTGAGGAAGGAGATGTAATGGTTACTGTGTCTTCTGAAGAAAATGTGTGTGACATAGGTGAGAATCTGTACCTAATTGCAAATTTTAACATTTTACAAGGATGATTGTACAACAGAGTGCGTTTAGGACAGTCTTCCAAAAGATGGTTTTGGTTCCAGAAAGATGAAATATCTATAAATTTTTTTCTCATATCATAATGTTGCAAAATAACTCATCAAACTTGAAGGTCAAACTTCTCTAAAAGGTACTTGTGTTTAAAAGTTTAAAACCTTTGGCCCATTTCTCATGTGTGGGGAGAGAAAAAGCAGGAGGCTGAGGCATGGGAAGTCCACATGTTATTTACATGACTGCTGCAACTTACTAAACCTCTTTGACCTACAGGTTTCTTGTCAATCAAAAGGAAGAGTACCCTACCACAACCCAATGAAAGCAATATATATATTTTTTACCACCCTCATTTTACAAATGAGGAAATACGGTCAGAAAATTTAAATAGCGTTGATGGTCCTCGGGTGACTTTTAGAAGAAAAAAAGCTTCCGAGCCTCCATTTCTTGTATAAAATGGGGATAATAAGATGGGATCACAATACAAAGGCAAACATGATTCCAACCCTCATCTGATTAGAGGTTTGCAGTACGTATTTGTTCAGTCTGCTGGTTCCTTTGAATCAAGGGAGCACATTATTCTTTTTAACTGAGCCTATTTTTCAGGTGAAATGAGTTTCTAGTTTAGAATATATTTGAAAGTGAAAGGAAACATTTTTCCCTGCTGATAGATTTTGGACAGTGCTGGTCTGTTAGAAATAGTTAATGACTTTCAAGGATATTATATCAGTCATGCCTTACACCATCCAACTTCAGATACTTTAAGTGGACAGTGACACTTTAAAGCGTGACAATTGCCTAGAATGGTATTAAGCACAGGATGCTGTAAGAACCAAAGGGTCCTTATGCGCTGGACTTGAAGGGGCAGAGGAATTCTTTTCCACTCTGACTGTATAAATTGTAGCATCCTGGACTTTTAACTGAAACAGACCTTAGCCATCAGCTAACCCAGTCTCAGGAAACTGAGGCCAATAGATTTAGTCTTGTTCATTACAGAGACTTAGGAGAGTTTAAGAAATGCTCCAAGGGTTGGAACAAGTAACTTTACAAGTTTCTGTTGAATTTAGCCTAGAGTAAATTGAATGCTTCAGAAGTTTTTATGACTCAATCATTGCTACAATTACTCATCCCTCTTTTTTTCCTGAAGAAGTGAAAATAGAAGGGTTTCTACAGAAGCTTCTACACAATCTACAGAAGGATATAGGAAAGAGGCAAGACCAGAGTAGAATCTCTCCACCTGACAAAATTTTATTTTCTTTTTGTCTACCTCACAGTTTAACTTTGTGTTCAATATTTGTGTTCAATGTGAAGCAAGTAAAGTGAATCTGTTAATAAATCACCTTTACTGAGAATAGACCTTAGTGACTCAGAATATTTTTAAGGACAAAATTGATGGAGATCGCTGCAGAAAAATACTTGGAAATGAAGATGTCTCCACAGATAATACTTTTGTCATTCTTTCTGGGCAGTTATCTTACTGTGCAAACAAGAATTTCACTCACCCAAAATGAGCAAGTAATCCCTGCCTTTCATCCAGATTCTTTTTATACAACATATTCCTTTTGGTCATTTTCTACTGACAGCAAAATAAACCAGAAAAGGAAGGTGGCACGGCATGTCAGATAACCACATTCCATTACTTTTGACCCCGGATGTATTTTGCAAGCAAATTCTTAAATTGTACTAAATGGCTTGAATTTTATTAGGCAATGAAGAGTCTCCATTGAATGTTTTGGGAGGATTGGAACTGAAAGCCAACTTGAAAATGGAGGTATGGCTTATAATTCAGCTGTGCTGAACTGTAAGTGATTAAATACTGTTTCATCACATATACACGTATTTATACTTATGTGATATATAGCTCCTGTTCTCATTGTACTTATGACACTTAGTTGTGTTATTGTCATATCCTGTGGGGGAGAAAGTTAAGAACCTCAGTAATCTTAGTAAATAGTGCCATCATCAGTTCCATTTACTCAAGCCAGAAACACAAGAGTCACCATAGGTTTCTCCGTCATCCCACATTTGATTTATCGCCATTTCTTACAGGTTCCATTTCCAAAATATAACATGAGTCCATCTATTTCTGTTTCTACAGTCACCACCTTAGGCTAAGCCACTACTTCAGTAGCCTCTCCATTAGGCTTATTTTGCTCCAGCCCTCCTCCAGTGTGTTTCACACTGCAGGTAGTCTTTAGAAACATAACTTAGGCCCTGTCATAGCTCTGCTTAAAATTTGTGGTGGCTTCCCATCATGCTTAGAATAAAATCTGCTTTTTTTTTTTTTTTTTTTTTAAGCATGGCTTTGGTGCTTACACAATTTAGTCTCCATATCCTCTTTCTAGCCTGATCTCAAGGCACCATCCAAGTATATGTGACAAGACGGCAGTGAACATGGGGGTTATGAACACCACAGAGGAAACACAACTTGCCCAATAGGAGCAAGGGGCAGGCAGACAGGAGGGCTTGCAAGGAGGACACTGAAATAGAATTTTGAAAGTAGAGTGGAAATTTCCCAGAAGAGAAAGAAAGAGCCTTCCAAGCAAAGAGAATGTTGTGTTCTAGACCCAGAGACAGGAGGGCACGTGGTGTGTCTCAGGCACTGCAGTGGTTCACGGTGAGCTGTGGTGAGACTTAAGCCTGGAAGGCAGTGGGAGCCCATCAGGAAGAGTCCTGTGTGGTGTGCTGAGTTGGGGGTTTTACCTTTAAAGCAATAGAAGACCCATTGATGGATGAAATACAAAATTAAATTGATTTTTTTACTTGCTTGGTTTTTAAAGTTTGATGTATTTAAGTGTTGTGTACTCTTAAAAGTAGGCTTTTATATTGTTTCAGGATGCTAGGGTTTTTTGTTTAATTCACTTGAGGTTAGTCTTCTTGTTAAAACCCCAGTTAACTTATTTTTACGGTGCTTTGGATTTTTTAGGCTTATGTGCCTTCAGAGGAAGAGAAAAATCGTGAAATTCTGGCACCACCAGAAAGTCTGTGTGGGGGAAAGCCAAGTGGAACAGGTGAGCTCCTTAGAGTGGTTGTCGACATTGTTTTTGTTTTTGCCTTGCATGTGGTTTTACCTTTCTAAAAATCAATAGTTGATGCATAATAACATACAGTCTATATTAATTTGCCTCTCACTTTTTAAAATAGATTAGGGAGAATTCTTTACTATCTTATTTTTAACATACACTTTTCCTCATGAAATGTCAATCAACATTACGTAGGGTAATTGTTTAAATCTGATTACCTCCAAATAATAATGCAAAATGAAAGTTGTTTTGGAGCAAACACTTGCTCTATCCCAGCAGTGTTTCTCCATACCCCTACCTGTCTCCAGACACTATTGCAGCTCACTTCCAAAAGGCTAGTCTGAGCCTAAGGACCCACTTTACACCATTTGCTCTTGTCTCTTGCTCAGGCTTTTGCCCCAGTGGCTGCACAGAAACTACTCTCAGCTTATATAACCTCTTCTCAGTCTCTCTGTGCAACATTCTTCATTGTGGACTACAGATTTTAAGGGAGAGCCTCAGTATCAGAAAGGATAAAGGCAGGAGCTCTTAAATGTTTTGGTCTCAAGGACCAAAACTTACTGAAAAATTAGCGACAACCCCAAAGAGATTTTGTTATATGGCTTATACCTGTTGACATTTGCCAAATAGGCAATTAAAATTGAGAAAAGTAAATATTAAGTCACTATTAATTCAATGTAATTAACTCATTATAAGTTAACAACTCTATTTTCATGAAAAATAGCTAGATTTTCCAAAACAACACAATTAAGTGATAAAAGTGACCTTGTTTTGCATTTTTGCAAATCCCTTTAGGTCTGACTTAATAAAAAACAGCAGTTTCTCATATCTGTTTTCACATTCAGTCCTGTTGCTATTTATTGTTTTGGTTAAAGTAAATGAAGAAAATCCAACATTACAGATAGATGGTTGGGTTTTTGTTTTTGTTTTGTTTTGTTTTAGTTTTGTTTTGTTTTGTTTTGTTTTTTGTTTTGTTTTGTTTGAGACGGAGTCTCACTCTGTTGCCAGGTTGGAGTACAGTGGCGCAATCTCGGCTCACTGCAACCTCCGACTCTCTGGTTCAAGCTATTCTCCTGCCTCAGCCTCCTGAGTAGCTGGGATTACAGGCACACACCACCATGCCCAGCTAATTTTTGTATTTTTAGCAGAGACGGGGTTTCACCATATTGGCCAGGATGGGTCTCGATCTCCTGACCTTGTGATCCACCCGCCTTGGCCTCCCAAACTGCTGGGATTACAGGCGTGAGCCACCGCACCCAGCCGATGGTTGGGTTTTAGTAGCCTTTTCAAATAATTATGGGTACATCTTGGCCTGTGGAAAATTCCACTGAGCACTCATGAGTCTGTAAAACAAATAATGTTAGTTTGGCCCTTGTGAATTCCTTGACGGAAAGCCTCAGGAATTCCCCAGAGAGGCTGGACCATACTGGCTTAGGGAAATGGAAATGAGAAGAACTGTGACAGTGAGGAATTATTTCTAATTTGTATTGCAAACATGATTGCGTATTTTCTTCTGATTCCCACAATATTTTTTTTAAGTACTAGGAACTATAGAGTATGTGACCAAATTTAAGCCGGTCCCCCATTTTTTTCCACAATGTTAAAATGTCCATGCAAGTCAAGTGGAATAAACAGTCAGGGTGATTTTGGTTGTAAGCTAATTACTGTGACCAGAGGAATGTAGCTTACTAGTTGACTTAAGTCAGGTGCTGTGTTCCTGGATCTACTTGGTATTCCAGACCACAGTCTGGGCTCTTGGGAAAGATGCCAGGAAGGCAACTGTAATGTCTACTGTAGTTGGATTGGCTCTTTAAATTATTTCCCTGACAAACATCAAGTCTGCTACCTGTGAGTACTAGGGAAATCAACATGGAAATGACAGATGGAAATAAGTCATTCACTGAAATCAACCTGCAAATAAGGTACTATAATGAAGATACTTACTTGACTGTGGGAGTCAGCTTCCCTGATGTAAGACCTCAGGGAAGACTTGTGTTGGCTCAATCAGTCTCTTCCTTCACCCCTCTCCTTTAATTATAGAAAGTAAGATATACAGAAATGCATAAAATGTTTCCCACTCCCTATGAGTAACCACCTTCAGTACAATAAAATTATATTGTTCTAGAATTTTTTTTCACTGGACCATATATTGCAGGCACCCATCATTACTTTATCAGCATATACAGATCCACTTCTTTGTTTTAATAGCTAAATAATCGTCCCTAATACCAGTTTTAGATATTTTAGTGGTCTCAGGGTTTCTACTGTTACAGGGCTGCAACAAACTTCCATAATGCATATCACTACATGTGTTTTACCAGGTATTTTCATAAAATTGGATTGGGGGAGGGAGGGTCAAAGAATGTGCAGGTTGAGTATCCCTAATCCAAAAGGTTTGGGATCAGAAGTATTTAGAATTTAAGATTTCTTAGGATTTAGGAATATGTGCATTACACCTCATTGAGCATCCCATATCTAAAAATTCAGTCTGAAAGTTCCAGCGAGCCTTTCCTTTGAGAGTCATGTTGGCACTCAAAGAATTTCAGATTTTTGGAGCATTTCAGAGTTCTCATTTTTTAATTTGGGATGCTTAACCTGTATACATTTTGAATTTTTATAAGTGCTTGTTACTCATTTGGGGCTAAATATTGAGTAATGAGTAGGTATGCATTAGGTGTACAAGGCAAAGAGAAGGGCAGTAGATGTGGAGTGATTCAGATTAAGTGAATAGTGCATATAAATCTCACCCATGACTTATCTGGGGAGGTTTGGGGAGTGGGAGCAGTTGAGGACCTTCTTACACAAAACCATCTGAAAGGGTCTCGAAGTCTTGTAAGAAGTGTCAGCCAGTCCTCGAAGACCACACCAAGACTTAGTAAGTCATTTATGCTGGCATGTTAAAACCCTGAAGATGACTAATCTATTCAAAACTTGGACAGATACATTAGTTAAAATGTGCATGGGTGTTTTATACTACAAATAATTAACGTCTCATTTGTTAATTGTCAAGAAGCTAACATTTTTGGATTCTGAAGTCCATTGTTCCCACAGCTATATTTCAGATAGCTTTACTGTGTTTAGGTACAGTTCAGTAAGAGATCTACTTACGTAAAAGGAAGTTGTTTAAAAGAAAAATGTGTGTTCTGTCATTGTTGAGTAGAAACAGTAGACTTTGTACTTCATGTTTCCAAAGAATATAAACAGACCATTGCTGTTTGAGGGGATAGGATCTAACTTTTCATTTGACGCTATTATTTTAAATGAACCAGTGTTATACTGCAGCTTAACAGCTACATTAAGGTCTTTTACTTTTTTTCTAAGCTTCAGATCACCAACATAGTTAAATCATAAATTAAATAGCGATTTAATATACCACTGCTATTATTATAAAAATGCAGTCAACATTAATTTCTGTTGTCTTTTTCTGGTAGTATTTTCTGGTAGTACAACATGGATTGATTGTGGGAAATAAGTGGTCAGAATGTTATAATTTATGAAGGCAACTAAGCCACTTGGTGACATAGGATAGGTTCCCCATCTTAAAAGTCTTCAAATTTATTTCTCTACATTTCAGAAACAATACTCAGTTTCTTTACATCTCATTTTTGTTTTTGAACAGCTGAACTCCAGAAGGAGCCTGTGTTAGTGAATGAATCACTAAATGTAAGTCACTGTAATGATTTTGATTTTTGTGGTTATTGGATTTTTTTTTTTTA
Organism: Papio anubis; assembly: GCF_008728515.1. Lineage (NCBI taxonomy): Eukaryota > Metazoa > Chordata > Mammalia > Primates > Cercopithecidae > Papio > Papio anubis. The sequence goes on from NC_044978.1 coordinate 173,096,058, forward strand.
TTTTTTGGAGAGCTATTGAGGAGGAGCCATCTGGAGGGGTTACGTGTATATTTCTGTAGGAGCCAGGAGGCATTTGGTAATGTACTCTTCATTTGAGTTCGGCATCCTGACAGCATCTTTCACTAGCTCTTTTCCATGTTCACCTATACTCACTGACGAAGAACTCTGAACTTTCTATTGTTTATTATTATAACAGGATTGAAAATTGGATTTTGATGTCTTAAATCATCCTGGTGCTATAGACAAAATAGATTTTAGTTTGAGAATTAAATTTCACTTTATGTTTTTAGACAACTTTTCTCAACATACTAACCTGTAACTGCTATGTGTCTGTATTTTTTTTCCCAGATGTGGCTCTCATAATCCCTTTCATTCTTGAAAGAGTCTTCTTTTGGGCTTTCTGTCTTAATGTATTTATAAGGAACCTCGTATTGTACCAGGAGTGAACATTTTATAAAATGTTTCCAAATGTGCAGACAACTGCATTCTTTCCAATGCCCCTAGAGGAATTGGGGTACTATCAGTGAACCGTGGAATCAGAGTACTTCCTCATCAACCACCCTATTTTGTAGCTAGAAATTCATACACCATATGCTGAATAAGAAGAAAGAGAAAAGCACCACTTGGTGTGGTTCAAGTTTGCCATCCAAGAGTTAAAAATATTTTGACTGGGCACAGTGGCATGGCCTGTAGTCCCAGCTACTGAGGAAGTTGAGGTGGGAGGATCACTTGAGCCCAGGAGTTTGGGTCCAACCTGGGCAACATAGCAAGACCCTGTCTCTAAAAATAATTTTTTTTTAATAAAATAAATTTTAAAAGTTAAAAAGACTTTAAATGGGGTTGAAGCTTACTGAGCCAGGTGGCATGTTCTCCATCCTACCTCAGTCCCCCGAGTCCACCAACAGCTATCTTTTCCCCAGTCGAGCATAAATGTCCTTTCCAAATGTGTACAAAAGCCTGTGACCAGGACTTAGGATATTATAGGATATTTCTCTTATTTATTCTTACTCATTTGCCATTGGCTGCTTTAAGGACAGGAAGAATAAGCACAATAATTTGTTAAACTGAAACCTTTTCAAAAAGAAGATGCTGCATGCTTCTGAGCTTCTGGGTGAAATTAAAAAGAATATGTACCCCAATTCCTTTTGGCATTTGTACAAATAGCCAAGTTATGTGAATTACCTTCTCTCCTCTCTCTTTTAGCCTTTAAATTTTTTGTGAGACTATCCATAAATATCTTTTATATTATATATTTAGGTTGAAAATTCAGACTTCAGAACAAATGAAGAAATACATAGCAAATCTTATAACAAAGGAGGTAAGTTAATGAATTTCATAGCCATAGATTTAATATTAATTATAGTTGCCATTTATTGAGTGTGGTCTGTATACCAGGCCTTGTGTTAATTATTTTACATATTTTTCTCTCATTTAATTCATAGTAATTCAGTAAAGTGATAGTTAACAGCATCACTCCTGTAGTTGAGGAAAACGAGTCTTAGGCCAGGTGACTTCTTCCAAACCATAGAGCTTAAAAGTGATGTCTCACTTTAAATAGCTACTAGAACTTTGCCATTAATCTCACAGTTGACTCAATCCAACATGAATACAAAACACATAGTCCCCTGTGGATTGCAAGTACCCAACTGTGAAATGTGTTAACTTCTGACAGACAGTTTAGGATGGTGGCATATCAAGGATGTCACATTTTTGTGGGTCTTCTCCCAGAGGTGAGGTCTGGTGGCCATACAACCTGTGCAGGCTGCCAACTCTGGACAGATAATTCCCTTCTCAAACAGAACATAGAATTTTCTTGATGCTTACTAATTTTGTTAATTTTCTATTGTAAGAGTGGGAAAAGAGGCTTATTTACTTATACAGTTATTTTTATAACATATACCATATTTCAAACAAAAGTAAAGTGGTAATAAACACCCATGTGACCCCTAACTTCGTTTTGCCCTATCTTACAATTTAGTATATTTGCTTCACATACCTTTTAAAAAATATTAGTTATGGTGGAATCCTCATTTACCCCTTCCCAATCCCAATCTCTTTCCCTTTAATCCCACTCCAAAAGGAACCACTATTATGCATTAGTTATATATAGGTCCATAAACAACATGTAACATATGTTGCCTTCATTAGATAAATATGTGGTCTCACATTACATAAACCCTCCCCACCTTATTTGCTCATTCAGCAGTTTGAGATTTTGTTCTGTTGATTTGTGTTAACTCTAATTATTTTCACTGCTTTCGAATATACCACAGTTAGTATTTTTTGCTTCATTTGTACATTATTTTGCACATGTAGGTATTTTGAAGCTTTTCCCAATTACAAAGAGTGCTACTGTGTATGTTCTCCTACCTTTCCCAGTGTATATGTAGTGTACTTGTATTTCTGGGTATGGAATTGCTCAGTTATAGGCACCTCTTCAACTTTACTGCATGTGCTAAATTGACCCCAAGTAGTGTACCAGTTGTCACTCCATACCATCTCCTGTATTTGGTATTTGACTGGTGAATGTTTGTTAGCCTGATGATTATGATGCAGTGATTCATTGTTTTCATTGATGCTTCTTAATACTGTGTTGCTACACAAACTGGGGGGAAGGGCCTTGAAGTCTTCTGTGTAAAGTCCAGTGTTGTTACCCCCGACATGTTACTGACCTCCTTGAACCCTGTTCCCTCACATCTACAAGTGGAGGAAGAAAGAGAACTTAACTGACGGAGTTGTGTGGAGGATCCCATCAAAAATCATTTGTGAACTATCTACCACAATGCCTTGTATATAGCTGGTACTCAGTAAAGTTACTCACTCAGTTTTCTCCCAGCCCCCTAACACACACCTACAATAAGTATTGGAATATAAAAATATTTAAGATTTTTTTTTCTTTTTTGTATTTATTACTCAGAGATACCCAGTGATAGAAAAGACAACGCAGAAGCCATAAGCAGTCACAGTGTTGAGGCAGATCCTAAAGAGGTGCGTTTTAATAAACTCAAGTGTTTGATATTTTATACATAATATTTTCACTGTGCACAAAGAAGGGCTTTAGAAAGGCTTTACTTCTTTGTATAAATTAAATATTAATGGGTATACTGAGAGTTCCACATGTCACTTTTACCTGTATATGCCCTTTCAATGTTTAGGCAAATAGCAGTTCTCAGGACTGTCTGGAAGTGCCCATGTTGTACAGTCAGAATGGTTTTTCATGCACCTTTCATCAACCATAAGAAGTCCATGTTTAATCAGCCACTAAGCAGAAAAATACTACTAATTATGACATGCCATCAGTTGTAAGATATATATAGCTTGACTACAGAGATAGTGAAATGATAAATAATTTTTTAAACATGTGTTTTAGAATTATTGAAATACAGTATGTAGCTAGAAATAGCATGTTCTGTATGAATTTACATTCAAACCCAGAAAAAAGACTAAAGCTTACAAAATTAGTCTAATCCAAATCTAAATATCAAGTGTTCTAGATTTTTTTTTTTTTTTTTTTTTTTTTTTTTTTTTGAGATGGAGTCTTGCTCTGTCGCCCAGGCTGGAGTGCAGTGGCATGAACGCTGCTCACTGCAAGCTCCGCCTCCCGGGTTCACACCATTCTCCTGCCTCAGCCTCCAAGTAGCTGGGACTACAGGCACCCACCACCATGTCTGGCTAATTTTTTTCTCTATTTTTAGTAGAGATGGTTTTTCACCATGTTGGCTAGGATGGTCTTGATCTCCTGACCTCGTGATCCACCCGCCTTGGCTTCCCAAAGTGCTGGGATTACAGGCGTGAACCACCGCGCCCGGCCAAATGTTCTAGATTTTTTAAAAATGTGTATATCAACTTATTCCAAAGGTTAGAAACTAATACAGTGTGCCCCCATTTCAGTTTATTTGAATCAAGATTCTATGGCCTTTGATGTAGTCATTCTTAATTCCAGGTTGAAGAGGAAGAAAGGCATATGCCTAAAAGAAAAAGAAAGAAGCATTATCTCTCTTCAGAAGATGAACTGGGTATTTATATATGTTTCTGTTTTAGACATCTGTGAAAAATCATATTATTTTTATATCCAAAAGAGTGAGCCAAAAACATAGAGAATTTTTGAGGATAGTAACTGTCTACTTCACAAGTCTTGAGGCTAATTTGTTTCTAGACTGGCTTGATACCTCCAGGGTCCTTTCTGGACCTCAGTCTAGAAACTAGATTGTTTCCTGCAGAAGACCCAACCCCTGGATCTCAAAGATAGACTCTCTCTGGAACCACACCCCGGGGCCCAGCCAGGTGCCACTGCAGTCTGTATTTTGTATCATAAGCAGATGCCCTACAGAGCTAGTGAAGCGCTTTAGTCCCAAAGTGCCTCTAACACGCCTTCTGTGCTTCATACTATTGATTTTCTCATGGTCTGTAATGGTGCCCTCTAGTAGAACAACAGTAATAGAAGTGTTGTACATTCATTTTGTCTAATACAGAAGCTACTAGCCACATGTCACTGTTGAGCACTTGAGAGTGGTCAGTGGAAACAAAAGACTGAATTTTTAATTGTTTTTAAATTATTTTGTATTTCAGTAGCCACTTGTGGTTAGTGACTATCATGTTGAACAGTGCACTGACCTTTAATACTTGACATAAAGGAGAAGTTCAATACTTATTGAATGACTACATGAGAAAGAATGAAGAGTGAAGAATGAAATATTTATATTTTATATTATTTGGTAGCAATTTAATGAGTTCCTGATGTATTCAGGTACTATCTATGGTACATTATACACATTCCCATTTAATCTTTACAATAAACTTGTAAGTTAGGTGGTGTTGTCATCTTATAAATAAAGAGATTAAGGTTCTGAAACATTAGGATTTTATCTTCACCACATAAATCTGATTCCAAAGCCCATGGTCTCAATTACTATGCTATACCTCTTACGTGGTAACTCATTTAGAAAGTTAAAGTATCTCTGGAAACTATACACTAAGCCCCTTCCCACAGAACCCACTACTTCATTGGTGTCATGTGAACATATGGGGATTTTTGTGTTTTGTTTTATTTTTACTTTGCCAGGGCAAAAGGCAAGTGTTCAGTGCTCATATCACATGATATTATAAATATAGAGTAACTTTTGGCTTCTCTGTATCACAGGCCTAAGAAAGAAGGCTCAAACAGCCTTAAAATAGAACTATGTATTTCATTTTTCATTTAGCTTTTGTTCATTTGTGATTCTTTCTAAACTGATTTACAGATGATAATCCAGATGTCCTGGATTCCAGAATAGAAACAGCACAAAGGCAGTGTTCTGAAACTGAGCCACATGACACAAAGGTATTTTTCCCACATATTAAAGTTTTGGGTGGGGGTAGGGAGGCCTAATTACAGCATTGTGAATACTTATTATAATATTTTTTTCATTTTAGTATCCCCCTTTATATGTCTCTAATAATAATCACTTTATTATAAAAGGTGTATATTTTTAGTCTCCTCCCCAAAATCAAATGTTGCACTTTATAATTCTTAAACTGCAAGATTGTCTTATTACAATTTAAATATAACATTGCTTAGGTTTTTGTTCAGTAGTATTGATTTCTTAAGGTGTCTAAATGTTTTCTTCCAAAGTAGAATGTGCTTTATCACAGATATACTTGCACCAAAATATTGAAATACAGTCACATATATTTAAATATTAGTCCTTTACTCTCTAGCTTACCTCCTGTATTGGTCTGTTCTCATGCTGCTAATAAAGACATACCTGAGACTGGGTAATTTATAAAGGAAAGAGGTTTAATTGACTCACAGTTCCACATGGCTGGGGAGGCCTCACAATCATGGTGGAAGGCAAAGTAGGAGCAAAGTCACGTCTTAACATAACGACAGGCAAGAGGGCATGTGCAGGGGAACTCCTCTTTATAAAAGCATCAGATCTCATGAGAGTTATTCACTGTCAGGAGAACAGCACAGGACAAACCTGCCCCCCTGATTCAATTACCTCCCACTGCATCCTTCCCACTACAAGTGGGGATGATGGGACCTGTAATTCAAAATGAGATTTGAGTGGGGTCGCAGCCAAACCATATCACCTCCTACCTTTAAAATCTGGGTACTCTAAGGATTGGCCTTACCCATTGCCTTTTTTCCTGTGGTCTTATTTTCATCTTATGACTCACAGAACCTCCTCACAAATTTTTATTTGTGCTCTGCTGTCTCTTTTGTTGTAGGCCCAGATTTTTTCATTCCCTACTAGATACCTCTTGGGTGTTCTTCCATTTCTGAGGCTCAGTACTTTAAAATTTCTCATTGTCTGTCTAAACTAGTTCCATCTTTTCCTCTCTCTTTCCCTAATTTAGAGAACTGATTTCCAGTTCTCTAAAACCAGACTTTGGTCTCTTTTTTCCCCCAGTAACTGAAGAACTAAATAAAAAGTAGGAAAAGATTTAATAACCTAAGAGGGAAAGTGGCATATTGTCATGAATTTTAGTTGGTTGTGACCAAAGGAAGAAACAGGCTCTTAAGCTATGCCTCACCCTGCCCTGTCCAAAATCAAAAATCCTGAGACGATACTTCTAAATTTGAAGAAAAGTAGATTGAAGGGGTATTGTTTTATTTTCTCTTAAATTTCATGATTTTTTAATGTTAAATTTAAATAAAATCTAATGTAACTATTTTCATTAAGCAGTTTTATAGACACGGTATTTTCAGTTACTACAAAAGAATCCTTTCTTACATGGAAAGCTGTCTGCAATAGCATTTATTTGATGTCATCTTAATATTAGTAATTTTTGGACAGTAAATTGGGAGTGATTTCCTCATTTCTGTTAACGTTTTCTGTGTAGTAAATATGTACCATTTTATAAAAGCAATAAAGTCATTATTCTGAAATGTGTATAGGAAGACCAAAAGAAGACCAAAATTGAGTAAGTGAAAAAATTCCAGGCACTGGAAAAATAAAAGCAGGAAATAAAAAGTGAGTTGCATGCATGTCATCAGGATCTGATTAAGTGCTTACAGGACCAAGTGTTGGTTCTGAAAGAGCCAATTCAGAAACAGAAATGCAGTTCATCCAGTGGTTTGAAGACTTTTGTGCAGGACATCTTCAGCCCCCGCTATATGAAACAGATATAAGTGTAGATGTTCTGGCTGAAATGAGGGAGAAGACCTCAAACACTTCTGCCTGCTCCTAAACCCGCTCCAGCACACACACACACACACACACACACACACACACACACACACACTCTCTCTCTCTCTCTCTCTCTCTCCCCCCCTCCCTCTCCCTCTCCCTCTCCCTCTCCCTCTCCCTCTCCCTCTCCCCACCCCGCGTCACACACGTGCTGCCTCGCTCCCTCTCACACACACATTCTCTCTCATTCTCTCTCTCTCTCTCTCTCTCTCTCTCACACACACACACACACACACACACACAGAGCACTTGAAGAGGTCCTGCGCTGAAAATGGCAGTGCAGCATGAGGGTCTCAGTGAAGCCTCAATGTTGATGTGTTGATAAGGTCAGAGCAAATAAGTTTCTCCTTGGCTTTCCCAAGTGAGTGGACTTTCCATCCTCTAAATTAGCACTCTCCCAAGGTACCACAAGCCCTCAGAATGTGAGAAGAAATGGTAGAACTACCATTTATATATGCCTTTTATCTAAAAATCTTAAAAATTAATCTCTACTAATATTTACTGTGTAGATTGGCCCTGATGCTATCACTGAAAGTGAGCTCTCCTCTGACGTCACCTGTTAGTCTTGTAATCGCACGTCTTGGACCTAGTTATGTAGTACTGTCAGAGTACCTTAAGGGAAGCTGGGAGTCCCACAACACAGAGGACTTGACATTGAGACCCTCACTTATTTGTTCACTTTCAGCATTTTATGACTTAATAGCTTACAGATGCTCAACTAAATGAATTTGCAGAGTTTGTTTACCTTGTTTTAATTGAACTGACCCTCCCAAAACAGACACTGGTTTCAGATTTCTGCAAAAATAACCACAACAAAAAACCCCATAAGACACAGAGAGTATTTGTAATGCAGATACAAACAAATAACAAGAGAAATGGCTGAACTGACACTTCTTTTACTAGGAAGTAACAGAAGCTCTGTGTCATCCTCATTGTTAGGTAAAAAAGAATGAAGATCTAATCATATCTGACATGAAGTGGGTCAGAAATTCCAGTGTTTCAGAAGACTGTGTGAAATGTGGATTTGCTTTTATATCCATCCCCTTCCAGTCCCTGAAAGGCTATATCAAAACCCAATGACATTGAATTCTTCCAAGTAGGGAAGTCAGGGGTGAGGGCATTTCATTATAGATCCCTTTAAATTTTGAACCACGAGAATAATACTCAAAAATAAGTAAAATTAAAATTAATGGAAATGAGGATTTACAGTTGTTTATAATGGGCCGTTAAAGTAAAATTAATGCTTACTTTAGTTTCCTATTTCACCTTGATCTTATTCTACTTTATATATTTTTGTTTATATACTGTATTAGTATTATAGTATAAACGATTTGGCATTTCATGCTGAGAACTTTCTTGCTACTACGGGGGGATAATTTAATTGCTGAAAGATCACTGCTCCAATTCAGCCCATCTGGATACCCATAAATTCCCTTTGGCACCTCCCAAATTATTGCTTCCCCACATCTGCCCCCTCCATCACCCCACAAAGATAAATATCTGTTGCCAATATCTGTCCATTTTTCCTTTGGAGTTTGTCTTAAAAAGACAAAATCCAAGCGGAGGGAGGAGAAGAGCAATTTCTATTTTGCAGGAAAGAAAATGGCCTTGATATTTTATACTTGAACCTTATCTCATGCTTTTCTGTTCTCAATGTTTTTTTTTATAGTCTCACTAGCAGCAATAATAGTTACATTTCAAAAACATTTTCCAAAAAACTATGCTAAAAAAGAGGGAGTTTTTTTGAAATAGAAAGGCATACTTGGGTGGGGAGGATGAATGGATGAAGGCTTCAGTTTGAAGAAGCTTCTGGTCTTTTTCAACTTCTCTATAGGAAGAGAACTCCAGAGATTTGGAAGAATTATCTAAAACCAGTTCTGAGACAAATAGCACTGCCTCAAGGGTCATGGAAGAAAAAGGTGAGTAAAACATCTGCTTAGGTAAATTGACTGAACCTTCAAAGCAGCCATCGTATCTCTCAACAACCGAAACATCTATTCTGCTCATTTACTTTCCCTGTATAATAAAGTGCCTCATGCTTAAGATTAGGGATCATTTTTAATTTGGATCCTGCTATACCCAAAATGTGCTGTTTACTAGTCACCCCAAGTCAGGCTTACTAATTTTGATGGTAGAAACATGAAAATGGAGTGTGTGTTCATGTGTGGCTACAGCTATGTAGGTCACTTGGGTAAAGATGGGGAAGGCTGACCGTGGTCACTAGCAGTAGACAAAGCTCTTCCTTTTCTACAGATGAATATAGCAGCAGTGAAACTACTGGTGAAAAGCCAGAGCAGAACGATGATGACACCATAAAATCTCAGGAGGTGAGATGTGCTTTTCATATTTATTTGTTCACAATTATTTAAGCACTAAAACCAAATTAAATTCATTAAATACTGTTACCTTGAGTTTTTCTTAAGTACTTTGAAGGAGCGCGGGGTTTTTTTAGTGCAATGGGGCACCATTTCATACAGTGCATTTTATCAGTGTCATTTTGATTAATTTTGTTGTCTTCATCTTTGTTTCTTCAAAACATTTGTATGAGACCCACTTATGTCATAGCCAGAAAGGATCAGCTCAGTGCTCTACATCAGTGTCAACGTCAGGTTCCTGGCCTAACATTGGAGGCTGTCTGAGCCATGGAGTCCAGCTAGGATGAAATGGGAACAGCAGCAGGTTGTGCAAAAGGCATGCAGGGAATACTCTAGGGGACCTAGTTCATGAGCCAAGGTCATGGATTCCTGGAGGCTGCAGGCACAGACAGCATCCCAGCCCTGCCCACTGTAACCCATAGATTTTCAGGGAGCCCGTGGAGCAGAGAATTGCAGTGGCTTGAGACTGAGCACCATAAATCAAGAGACACAGCCTGTGCACTAGCCAGATCTAGATAACCATCGCCAAGTTTGCCCATTTTAAATCTTTCGTTGTTGTTCTCACTTCTGTATGTATGATATATTCAGTGGACTCCTTTATTTTTTATAAGGGTTACCATTTGGTCACAACTAACTTGGGCTAAATCCCAATTAAATGGACATACATATTTATTACAGAAGTAAAAGGTAACACTTTGATTACTTCATTGTCTCAAAATCATCACGGCTCCTTTAATTTATGACAGTTAGTGATATTTATCAGGTTGAAGGAACTACAGTGAGATAAGTAAATAAAACACTAAGCCCTACATCACATATTTTTAAAGTGACAAAGCTAGGATTTGAGCTCTCTTAGACAGGAACTCTAAGTCTGATTTTTGAGAAAACTTTGTATAATAAAGGATTAATTTTTTTTTTAATTGCTGTTGTTTTTTATTTCCCCCTTAGGAAGATCAGCCAATAATTATTAAAAGGAAAAGAGGAAGACCTCGCAAATACCCTGTAGAAACAACGTTAAAAATGAGTAGGTACTTGGTGTGTTTTCAGTTCACACACAAGAAATTTTCGAACCGATTTTCTAAGAGAATTTTTTTTTTTTTTTAGAAGACGACTCCAAAACAGATACTGGCATTGCCACTGTAAGTAATTGCAAAACACGACAATTTTAAATACTTGCTCTTAACCTGAAAAGGGTATTATGCACTATCTAGTATTTTGAACTTTATTTTTTAAGTACTTGAAAAGCTTTAAAAGAGTTTCTTAAATAAAATACTGAGTAACCATTCAAATATTTTGATTACTAGTATCTTTGTGTAAACAGAGTTATATTAGTTGTTCTTCATTCTTATTCCATTCTAACTCATGAGTTTGATTATTTAAAAATTATCTAGGGATTTATCTTCCTGCGACTACCCGTGGTTAAAATACACAAATTAGCTATTTTATATGATTTTGAGATAGTGGCTTCTTTAGAGAGACTTGTGAGTTGTCTTGCCATCTTACTACTTTCTATGGAATTCTTTTTGACCTAAAATATACACTGATTTCAGTGCAGGAAAATCCTCAGTGATATTTTATGTTTGAACGTTCTTTATCTTTGACCCTGATGTATATACCCACCAAAATCATTGTATCAGGATTCCATCGCATGCATTTCAATGGATTATTATAAGAAGAGCATTATAAGGAGAACAGACGTGTGTTCACTGACCTAACAAAAGAACATGGGATTCAAGCCTCAGTTTTGCCACTTACCCCGAGACCTGTGACTTAGGGTCAGTCATGGACCCTCTGGTGACTCAGTTTCCTTGAATGTAAAGTGGTATGATGCCTGCAGTACTTATCTCATAGAATTATTATAAGACAAAACTAGATAAGCACATGTGAATGCATTTACCAACATGTAAAATGGTTTGTCTTGGGGAATATTAACCACAGTGGCCATGCTGCATTGCCTCACTTCTCATCCTCTAGCGTTGCAAAAGGGAAGTTACTTATTGGAAAGTCTGTATTTAGAAGCTCAGGCATCCATGTTTGGCTAGGTATACTTAATTATAGAAAATAGGTCTCAAATATGCCTATGTAAATAAAGATCCTATACCACTTTTATATCATTGATTGCATTTCTATGTGATGATTATAAACTGCTGATTTTAATTTTTTTGTTGTTGTTTATTTAAACATAGGTAGAACAATCTCCACCTAGCAGCAAACTGAAAGTAATGCCAACAGGTATGTACCTATAGCATTCCTCTGTGTGTTGATCTGAGGGAGGGGCAGGAGAGGCTGGCTCTTGGAGAACGTTTGGGACTTCCATTCTGCTTCTCATTGAAGTGGGTGGCCCCCTTGGTAAAAACAGTTGTCCTTGTATCTGGGAGAGACTATTGACTTACGGAGTCCAGGACTCAAGAATTGAAATTGTTTTGACTCTTTTTCTCCTCATTCCAAGGAGAAAAATATATTCCAAAATGTTGATAATGATTAGCTCTGGAGGGTGGAATAATGGGAGCATTCCATATTATTTGTCACTATTGCATGCATTTTCCAGATATTTTTTGCAATGTGTGTGTATCCATTTTGTGGTCTAAAATTTTTTACATAAAAGCAAGAGGAGCCATTAGTGAGCTTTGAAGTGCTGATATCAACAACAAAGGTTAATGTGACAGCTATTTTGTATCAAATAAATAGCATGGTCAGATTGATAAAGTATATATTCTGATCAGCAAATAAAGCAAATAGGTAATATAAAATTTTTTCCACGTTTATGTGTGATCGTACTTCATTTTTTCTTGTGTCTTGGTAAATTAAGGTTTGTTTATTTTTTAAAAGAGGGAGGAGATTCTGCACATTTGGTCTTCACCAGTTTGTATTAATAATTTTGTAGTATTTTGAATCCATACAAGAAGAAATCTTTGTAACTTGAGTGCCCTTTAAGGACGCTAATTAAAGCTGTGTGATTCAGAATGTTTTCTGAATGTGGGTAAAATGATGACCATTTTAAGACAGTCCTCTTTGTTGACCTTTCTATTGGGTTAACTTTTTCATTTTCATTGGTATTTTAAACCTGCAAAAAACAATGACTACTACAGTCACCAAAAAGAAGTACCTTTGAGTTTTTGAGTGCCTGATGAACATCCCCATAATCTCAGCTTGAACTAGTGCATTGAACTAATCTTTACTTTTCTTACCATGAAACAGTCTCAGAAAATTGTAACATCTGCAGAAAGCAAATGCATAAAGAATGTATGTATGCACCCTACAAACAGGTCATAAGATGTACTTTTTTAACTACCATGATGTCTTTGGAGTCAAAAGAGTTCTACCTGTCACTCTACTTGTTAGTTATGTGACTCTGAACAAATTACATAAATCAAGTTACTCAAGCCTGGTTTGTTCAGACTATAAGCTAGGATCATAATACTTGTAGAGCTACATTGAAATTGAAAAGTCCATATTAGCCAAGTGTGGTGGCTGACACCTGTAATCTCAGCACTTTCCGAGGCCTCCACAGGAGAATCACTGGAGCCCAGGAGTTGGAGGCTGCAGTAAACTATGATTGCACCACTGCACTCTAGCCTGGGCAACAGAGCAAGACCCTGTCTCATAAAAATAAAAGTACCAGTTATATATCCTTATTCGAAATGCCTAGGACATCAGAAGTGTTTCAGATTTTGAATTTATTCAGATTTTGGAATATTTGCATTTCCCAGTTGAGCATTCCTAATCAGAATTCAGAATGCTCCAGTGGCATTTCCTTTGAGGGTCATGTTGGTGCTCAAAAAGTTCTGGATTCTAGAACATTTTAAATTTTGGATCGTCAGATTAGGGATGCTCTGCCTGTATATCATTCCAACTTGCAGTTACTGGTACATATTGTGGGCTCCTTATATGCCCCTTTTTTATTCTTTCTTTGGGGTCAGAACATTTAAGCTGAAAGGGATCATAAAAGTAGTCTAACCCAGCCAGGCATGGTGGCTCAGAGGCCTGTAATCCCAGCACTTTGGGAGGCCGAGACGGGTGGATCACCCGAGGTCAGCAGTTCAAGACTAGCCTGGCCAACATGGTGAACCCCTGTCTCTACTAAAAATACAAAAAACTAGCTGGGTGTGGTGGTTGGCACCTGTAATCCCAGCTACTCGGGAGGCTGAGGCAGGAGAATTGCTTGAACCCAGGAGGCGGAGGCTGCAGTGAGCCAAGATCACGCCACTGCACTCCAGCCTGAGTGACTGAGTGAAACTCTGTCTTAGAAAAAAAAAGTAGTCTAATCCAACTTCCTATTTTGTAGCTGAAAAAAACTGAGGGTCAGCAAATAAAATAAAACCTGAAATGAAAACTTAGGTTTTGTAACTCACAATCCAGTGTGATCTCTGCTAGGTATTCTGATTCTATCTTTGCTTGACTGATAACAAAATAATAAGTGTATAACAGTGTATTAATTAATACTGATACACAGATAAGCCAGACTGACTGTTGAAATTTAAATTTACAGTAATAAAATATTAATGCAGAGATTTCCTTTTCTTAAAGATGAATCCAATAAAGAAACAGCTAACCTACAAGAAAGAAGTATAAGCAATGTAAGTGTTAAATTTCTTATCAAGATATGTTTACAAATCAACTTAAATGCTCAACTGACCATCCTTTGAACTGTAATTTTATTGCTTCTAGGATGATGGTGAAGAAAAAACAGTAGCAAGTGTGCGTCGGAGAGGAAGAAAACCCAAACGTTCTCTTACTGTGTCAGATGATGCAGGTATGCTTCTAGCAAATTCTTAATAAGTCTTATTGTTTCAAAATCACCTTTTTTAAGAGTTTTTCTTTGAATGAGGAAAAATCCAATGGGATACAGCTAATATTAATATTACATAAATATGTGTGAAATAGGTCTAATCCCATGTCAGAAATGGTACATCCCAGATGCTTTTCTGAGTACATGTGAATTTTTTATGAACGCTGGCTGTGAACTGCATATGTAAACTATCCAAAATGTGTTTGAGATTAAGTTAAACAGTTGTGATCTGCAAGTGCTGAAACAAAAAGGAAGTGGAAAACCACTTCTCTGCCTCCAAGTCCCTAATATCCTAAGTTCTAAACTCCATGACTCTCTCCCTTGGATCTTTGGGAATTGTATAATCCAGGTGTTACCCTTCTATTTGAACAGAATCCTCAGAGCCAGAAAGAAAACGCCAGAAATCAGTTTCTGAACCAGCAGAGGACAAGAAAGAGCAGGAGTCTGATGAGGAAGAGGAAGAAGAGGAAGAGGATGAGCCTTCAGGAGCCACCACAAGATCCACCACCAGATCAGAGGCTCAGAGGTAATGGGGGCAGCACAGAGCTGCCAGAGACCTTCACCAGCTTCTCCATCTGAAAACTGCTCTGGGTTTCCTGGGATTCTCTTTGAACTGAATCATTCATACTTCAGTGGAAGTGTTTCCCTTTCATTTTTATTGTTAGTGGGCACATAGTTCTTGGAGAACACATTTTCTGTCCTAAACCATTTTAGGGGATTGCTTCAGAGTCTTTACCAGGTTTTAAACGTCTATTTGGTGGAACCCATTCAATTCTTTACAAATATTTTTTGAGCATCTACCATCCTTCAGACGTTGTATTGAGCACCATTCATGAATATGGACATACATAAAACATCATCCCTGCTCTCAGCATACTTATTTCAACCCAGAAAGCAGGAGGAACCAGGCCCATGCACCGCCGTCATCACATGCATCTCACCAGTGCTATGCAATAGGTTGATCATAGGAAAGTGCCCAAATTTGACCAATTTTGAGGTACATAATTTCATATATTTCCCAAAATGTGTTCTCTCAAGCCCTATCATAGCCAGAAACCTCTAAGAAAAAGAGTACCATGGTCAGATGAGTTTGGGAATGACAGTGAATTCTCTCTCCTTCTCAGTTACATGTTCATTAAAACATTGAGGGTTTGGCAAACTCCAGGGCTCGGCGCAGTGGCTCACGCCTGTAATCCCAGCACTTTGGGAGGCCAAGGTGGGTGAATCATGAGGTCAGGAGATCAAGACCATCCTGGCCAACACAGTGAAACCCTGTCTGTACTAAAATGCAAAAAATTAGCCAGGCATGGTGGCTCGCGCCTGTAGTCCCAGCGGGAGGCTGAGGCAGGGGAATCGCTTAAACCTGGGAGGCGGAGGTTGCCATGAGCCGAGATGGCTCCACTGCACTCCAGCCTGGTGATACAGCGAGACTCCATCTCAAAAAAAAAAGGGTTTGGCAAACTCCTAAAGGAAAGAAGCCGGTTGAACTTTGTTTAAACAAGCATTATTTGCTGATACCCCTTTTCTGTTGTTGGCCTATATCATTATAACTGTTCATCCAGTATTCCTTTTCCCATGGCACATTTGAGAAATGGTACATAACTGTGTAGTCTCATCCTAACCGTTAATAATTTTCCCAAACATGAATATTTTCCAGGCTGAGCATGGTAGCTCATGCTTGTAATCCCAACACTCTGGGAGACGAAGATGGGAGAATCACTTGAGCCCAGGAGTTTGAGACCAGCCTGGGCAACACAGGGAGACCCCATCTCTACAAAAAAATCTTGAAAATTAGCTGGGCGTGGTGGCATGAGCCTGTAGTCCCAGCTGCTTGGGAGGCTGAAATAGGAGGATCACTTGAGCCCAGGAGGTTGAGGCTGCAGTGAGCTGTGATCACACCACTGCACCGTAGCCTGGGTGACAGTGAGACTCTGTCTCTGAAAAAATGTATATTTTTTAAATTTTTAATTAATGTGATTTATAAGATGTTAATCTTGGTATCATCTTATTTAATTTCATTATTCAAGATCAAAAAGTTCAGGAAGATTTATTTCAAAAATAACACTAATAAGATTTATTTCAAAAATAACACTAATATGATAACACCATAATATGATAGTATCTTGTGTTTACATAAAGACTTAAAATCAGGGCTGGGTGCAGTGGCTTACACCTGTAATCCCAGCACTTTGGGAGGCTGAGGCCAGCGGATCATGAGGTCAGGAGTTCGAGACCAGCCTGGTCAATATGGTAAAACCCTGTCTCTACTAAAAATATAAAAAATCAGCCAGGCGTGGTGGCATGTGCCTGTAATCCCAGCTACTCGGGAGGCTGAGGCAGGAGAATCAGTTGAACTCGGGAGGCGGAGGTTGCAGTAAGCCGAGATCACGCCATTGCACTCCAGCCTGGGTGACAGAGTGAGACTCCATCTCAAAAAAAAACTTAAAATCAACTTGTTTCTAATTCCTCCAAACTTAACACATTATTAGCCATTTGTGCCATGGTTTGATTTCTCAAAGAATCAGATTTTAGAGCCAAAGGATTCTAGAAGCTCACACGGCGAAAGTTATAAGGTGGTCTCATATTTGTTTTTTTAGGTGGAGCAACTCAGATAAATAGAAAAGAAGTCACAGAATCCAAATTGCTGCTGCTAGGAGAGGGTGAGGGTGCTGGAGCCCAAAACCCATGCATTTGGGTATAGCATCCATCCCACCAGAATACTGCTTCCCTCTAAAACCGTTGTGGAAAGTAGGGCTCAACTCAGAGAACGTTCCATAGGCCTTCTAGCCGTCCAGTGAGTGTCTAGAAATTGCTGTCCGATTTGCCTTCTATAAATTCTTTAAAAATCTTATTTGATGTATCTGGTTCTGTAATCACTTGGATTATTAAAGTTCTTCTTCATGCACTTTATAATATAAACTTTTGATTTACAAATGAGTTCTTTTCTCTCTAGTTTGGATTCCTTGGCATTGGTTGATCAGTCCCAGGGCTCTGATGTTTTCATAATTTCACAAATTGTCTGGGTTGGGTGGGCTCTTAGTGATCATGTAGTACCACTAGCCAGTCATGCCTGAGTCACTGCACCTGCATCTCCTCTGAAAGGGTCTTCCTGCTTTTGCATGGACCTCAGTGGCCACATCCTCCTCAGCATTCTCTGACTTGTGTTCAGTAGAAGCCGGCCTCCCTATGGCTTCTACTCTTGATTCTAGTTCTACTTTCAGAACCTTCTGTCTAATTTTCCCTTACATATTTGAGGGCAGCTTCCAGGTCTTCTCTGCTTGCTTCTTGAGCCCTTTCATCATCCCTGTTTGTGCTCCTCAATTACTTTTATCCTCTTTTAGACGCAAATATGCAGCTGGGCGCAGTGGCTCATGCCTGTAATCCCAGTTACTCAGGAGGCTGAGGCAGGAAGACCGCTTGAGGCTGGGAGTTCGAGACCAGCCTAAGCAACATAACAAGACGCTGTGTCTTAAAAAAAAAAAAAAAAATTAATAAAAAATAAAAGAGGCCACGCACTGTGGCTCATGCCTGTAATCCCAGCAGTTTGGGAGTCCAAGGCTGGTGGATCACTTGAGGCCAGGAGTTCAAGACCAGCCTGGCCAACATGGTGAAACCTCATCTAAAAGAACAAAAAATAGCCGAGCGTCATGGCAGACTCCTATAATCCCAGCTACTTGGGAAGCTAAGGCAGGAGAATTGCTTGAACCCGGGAGGTGGATGTTGCAGTGAAAAGAGATTGTAGCACTGCACTCCAGCCTGGGTGACAGAGCGAGGCTCTTTCTCAAAAGAAAGAAAGAGAGAGAGAAAGGAAAGGAAAGAAAAAGGAAGGAAAGGAAGGAAGGGAAAGGAAGGAAAGAGAAAGAAGCAAACTCTGTATACCAAGTGTGGTCTAATGAATCCAGAAGAGGACTGTTTTACCTTATTTTCTGGATATTTTTCTTCAGTGTGCATCCTCATTACTGAGCCTCAAATTGAAAAACACACCAGCTAAACAAGTTCCTTTTTCAGAGTTTTTACTGGTTAATCAGAGTTCCTTATCAAATTCTTGTACAGTTGACTACTTGGGCCTTAACACTTAGCTTCGTGAATTGTACTGTCATTAATCTTGGCCCTTTATTCTACCCTGATGAGCTCTTTTGTAGTCTTTATTTTGTCAGCCAGTATATTTTCTATTTTTCACAGATACATCTCTTTTCTAAATCACAATAAAATACCACGCATAGTAAGAGCAAAGATAGGTCACACAAGCAGAGGTAGTTGTAGATGACATTAAGATCGACTTATCAGCAGTGGTCAGGAAAACCAACCATTTTTCTGATTTGAGTTCCTGTTGTTCTGACTTGCCCACAAGGAGCCTCATACTTCCTAAATAGTTCCAGGGACTGGAGTATTCAGTGCTACCATTGCCCAGTGTTTCTATAATCTGTTTCAGAAAGCAACATAGCAAGCCATCTGCACGTGCAACATCCAAACTTGGCAGCCCAGACACAGTTTCTCCTAGAAATCGCCACAAATTAGCAAAAGAGAAGTTACCTACCAGCGAAAAAGTTAGTAACTCTCCCCCATTAGGAAGGTAAGTCCCTGCTTACACTTCAAGTAATTTTTAACCCCCTAAGACTATTTTTGGTGCAATAATGCTTTCTTCCTAATTTCCTTTAAGATTTTGTCTCACCAAATAACTGTTTTTGGGGATCATTGGTTTCCAAGAAGAATAGGAAGGGCTGCAGAAGGTGTCTCTGTGGCCTCACCAGTCTGGCCTTGCCGCAGTGGATTGCCACACAGGCTTGTCCTTGACACCTATGAGCCATATCTGCCTTCTCCCATTCGCCAAGACCAAAGGCAAGGCAGTGTGGTAAAGCATATAACAGCCCAGAATCATTTCTGTGCTAGGTAGAGCATTGGAGAGGTGATGAGGTGATAAAAGCTTCCTCTTTCAGGCACAGCCCCTGCCAGCTTACACCTTTCACTGCAGCCTTACTAGTCTTACTGCCTCCCAAAGGTGGTCCTAAGCCTTCCTTTCTTGCCTTTGCTTGAGCTAGTGAGGAGTGCACCAGCACCTCCAATAAGTCAGATCCTTTCCATCCTGCTTCAGCCCGTTTTCATCTCTTCTTCTTGCTGCGCTTCTGGTCAGTACTGGGCACTTGAGATGCCACATAGCATTGGTTTGGTATATTCCTTTTATTTACCCCTCTGAGCTCTAGCTTTCTTTCTTCAGATAGGAACTTGTCATATTTTCTATACGTTATCATATTCCATAGTAAAAGACTCTTCACTGTACACAAAAACCGTTTTGACCTCTTACCACATTTTCATCTTCACAGCATACTTGCATGTATGTGCTGTTTTCCCCACGTTCTAGAAACGAAAGCAAACTATAGCGCTAGGCACTTTCACAAATATGCTTTCATTTAACTCTCATTGAGTGAATTGTAACAGTTACTTTTATTTTATATGTGAGGGACAGAATCTCAGGAAGGTTTGCATGCATACTACTCAAAATTGAACATGCAGTCGAATCACTTGAGGCTCTTTGTAAAATGCAGATCCAGAGTCTGTAAGTCTAGAGTGGGGCCTGTGAGTTGGCATTTCCAACAAGCTCCTCAGTGACCAGTGCCCCTGGTCACAGACCACATTCTGGGTGAACTGGAAGGGCCTGGATAAGCTACGAAGCTCACATGGCTGGGGAGAAGCAGCCTGACTCAGAGCTTCTGTTAGCTGCCATTTGGCCCCCAGCACAATGCTGCGCACGGCACCTTTACTGAAGAGGTGTTCATTGAGTGGCTGGTGGCTTTCCATGGAAACGGTTTAAAATGGATTATCAACAAACACATTTTCAGTCATTGTCAACACATGCCAGAACCACATCATCTGCAACAATTTTTGACTCAATTTGAGTTTATTTACTTTTGCTGTCAAACAATAAATGAAAGACGTGTCTTCATATCAGTAGAGTCCCGTTTCTCCGTCTCCTGCAATTTTGGTTTTCCAAGCCTTTTATTCATTGACAGGACATTTACTGCCTGCTTGCCATGTTTTGGGCATTTCTCTAGGCACTGGAGTTAGAAAAATGAATAAATCTCAGCAGCTGCCCTAGAAAATCATTGGGTCTAATGGGAGAGATATATGTATATAAGACTTTCAAACTTTTTTGGCAACAACCCACTATGAGAATGTTTTGCAATACAGCTGGTGCTCACATTCCTGCTACTGTAACTGGAACAAAATTTTCATGAGTCAAATTTAGTAGATGTGATACAAGTGGTATTTTCTGTTCTGTCCTATTAATATCTTGTTTTAAAATATTGATTGTAACTTGTAGTTACAAAATATTGATTGTAACTTGTAGAAACACAGCAGATAAATTACAATGATAAATGCTGTGGTAAAGACCTAAAGTCTTCATGTCAATAAAGTCGCATTTCTCTGTGGGGGATTCCAAAGATAGGGCATCTTGCTCTGTGATGTGTAAGGTGCAGGACTACAGTCCCAGATGGTGCACAAGTAGAAGGCAGAATTATAAAAGGCTCTGTGTGGGAGGCCGAGACGGGTGGATCACAAGGTCAGGAGATCTAGACCATCCTGGCTAACAGGGTGAAACCCTGTCTCTGCTAAAAAATACAAAAAACCAGCCGGGCGAGGTGGCAGGCGCCTGTAGTCCCAGCTACTCGGGAGGCTGAGGTGGGAGAATGGCGTAAACCCGGGAGGCGGAGCTTGCAGTGAGCTGAGATCTGGCCACTGCACTCCAGCCTGGGCAACAGAGTGAGACTCCGTCTCAAAAAAAAAAAAAAAAAAGGCTCTGTGTTCTATGC
The DNA here is from genome assembly GCF_008728515.1 of Papio anubis. Classification (NCBI taxonomy): domain Eukaryota; kingdom Metazoa; phylum Chordata; class Mammalia; order Primates; family Cercopithecidae; genus Papio; species Papio anubis. The sequence goes on from NC_044978.1 coordinate 173,117,203, forward strand.
TCTGGATGATTTTCTCCTGAAAGCATCAGAGACCCAAGAGGAACTACTTCATATATCTCCTGGACAGTAACATGATTAATTGGAGTTTCCAACAAATAATTTTAATCACAGACTGTATCAACAGGGTATGCTGGTTACAGGGAGATTGGTTAGAATGTTCTTCTGAAATTCCTGTGCCTTTTTTAACACAGCTATTTTCTGTAATCCTGTGCTACGAAGTATGATTTTGCACTTGGTCCAACCTAGGTTGAAATCCTGCTGTGTTCTTGCTAATTGTTTGAACTTAGAACAGTTTCTATATTGGTGGGACCTGCTGTTGATGTCTTTGTTTTATAGATGAAAGAACTAGGGCCCAGAGAAGGCAGTGGACTTGAGCACCATCAGCACCTAGAGTGTGGTAGAGCTGGAACCAGAGCACAGGCTTCACACTTCTCTTCCAGTGTCCTGTGTTTGTGTGTGAGTTTGACAGCAAAGAACCAGTTAGCTCGAGCTCTTCGCGAAATAGCTCCTTTTTGTGTATAAATTTTACTGGGTTTTTCTTTTCTTAGCTGTCAAGTTCAAAACTCTTCCATTTTCTTAAGGAACTCCCAAGTTATTTGAAGCAACTGCTTTTAAACCTCACCATTGCTTTGACTTTGCTTAATGCAGATCAAAGACACAGCTGTCCCCTTCTATCAAGCGCAAGAGAGAAGTCAGCCCTCCTGGGGCCCGAACAAGAGGCCAGCAAAGGGTGGAGGAAGCCCCTGTGAAAAAAGCGAAGCGATAATCCTGACCACTGCTGCCCTAGGCTTATGGAGGAACACAGTGGAGAGGAAAGAGACATGACTCGGTGGCCATAGGCTTCTCTTTAACCAGGAAAAAGATATGCATGTGCTGTAAGTCCCTAGGTGCAAGCTTTTTCTTGTTATGTTTTAAACAGCTTTATAAACTATTGTTCATAGAAGATATTATGTACATTTATTTCAGATAAAGGACAATAAGTTTACTTTGTATCTGAACTCAAAACAAAGTAGTTGTATATTTTAACATTCAAAATTGGGATTTCCCAATGTGACACATCATGAATGCAAACCCCTCCAGCCCATCAGACACCAGGCTGCCTACTGGTAATCTGTGTATAGTATATAAACATGTAAAAATAGGTTGTATTTTACTCTATGTATGATGCTAATCAATGAACACTATTTATTTTACAGAGAAAACTTATCTGTGAACTTTACTATATATCTGTTTATTTTACTTTATTATTATTTTTTTTTAAATAAAAAAGGGTTTTAAATGCTATGCAGTCATTAGTAGAAAATTTTTTAGGACTCTGCCTGCCCTGTAACTATCTTAATATGATCTGGCAGAAACTCGCATGTATCCAAGTAAAGTAGTTTAGCTAAAGAAAGTTTCTCCATTGCTTTTCTGTTCACAGTCGTGGCTCTGTTTTTTAAGAATGTAACGTTTTTAGATTATACTTGCATCTGTGACTTTACTACCAGCCCCATTGACATAAAACAGGTTCTGGTTCAGGTAAAGTTGCATCAGTCACCTGCAGCAGAAACCCTCTCTGCTGGTGTTCATTCCCCTTCTCTGTGCTGTTCTGAAGCTTCTACCAATACTCTTTCCATATTGTCTTTTTCAGTGAAGAGAAATGCATTCAAGATTAGGTCCCTCCTGTCTATCCAGTTTCAGGATTTTATGTTGTTTTATACACAGTTGTTTCAGTATAGAAACTGGCTTTATTGCCAGGTGTTTTTTTAAACATGTTTTAACTCTCATATGAGCAAACTGTCCAACTTCAGTTTTTCATAAGATTAAACTTCTTACGATCAAATTTGTCTCTTGCAATGATGTGATGAGTTGCCAAATAATTGAGATTATTTTTAAATGTTTTGTTCATATTCTTGTTTTATAATTAAAATTTACATTCAGTGTGTATGGGTTTTTTTTTTTATTTTTATTTTGACTCTTAATGTCAGGTGGATATTTCTGTCATTTTACATGGTTTCTTACTGAGATTTTATATATAAATTATAAAATGTTTACCAAAATTTGAGTGGTAAGAATTTTATTTGTGTGTTTTAAAATTTGTCTGCATGAAAACCATTTCTTCTCTCTAAATAATTGGTCTTACCTATATCGTTCCATGTTCACATTCAAATTTGAGTCAGTGATGGCGTTTCTCAGTAGAACTGAACTCGGTAGAACTGAACTCTGTAGAATTGAACTCTGTAGAACTGAACTTGGAAGAACTGAACTTTAGATCCAGAAAGGCCCTTAGAGACGAGGAATATGAGAGTTTCTCATTTTTATGTATATGGATGACTTTTAACCAAAGCTCAAAAATCTAAAGTGATTTGTCTTAAAAGTAAGAAATGCAAATCAAAGCCACAGTGAGGCACCAGTTAGAATGGCTTTTATTAAAAAGTCAAAAAATAACAGGTGTTGGTGAGAAAAGGGAACTCTTATACACTGTTGGTAGGACTGTAAATTAGTTCAGTTCTTGTGGAAAGTAGTTTGGAGATTTCTCAAAGTTAAAATGAATTACCATTTGACCCAGCAATCCCATTACCAGGTATATGCCCAAAGGAAAGTAAATTGTTCTTCCAAAAAGACATCTGCACTTAGATGTTTATGACAGCACTACTCACAATAACAAAGACAAGGAATCAACCTAGGTGCCCGTCAACGGTGGATTGGATAAAGGAAATGTGGAGCATACACACCATGGAATTCTCTGTAGCCATAAAAAGGAACGAAATCATGTCCTTTACAGCAACACTGATGGAGCTGCAGGCCATTATTCTAAGTAAATGCACGCAGGAACAGAAAACCAAATCTAAAATACAAAATACAAGTAAAAAATGTAAAAAGTAAAAGGGTAGAAGCTGAACTAGTTTCCAAGGTTCCTGACTCCTTTGGTCATAGCCTTTGCACCAGTCAGTTTTAGACTGGTTCACCAGCAGTGCATTCTGAAAACGCAGTCTTACTGTGACACTGATGTTACTCAGTTTAGTAATGGCTGCTGTTGGCATGACCCTATAGGGACCGGGTAGTTGGAGTGTGCAGAAATGCTGCCTCTCGATAAAACTGGAAATAGTGGAAATACGTGAAGAATTTTATGATAGGGAAGTCAGCTAAACCACATACCTTCCAATGATTCTAATACAAGACTTCGGAAATAGGTGGAAGCAATTCTTAGTCATCACAATGATTTGCTACTAAAAGTATTGAGCAGAAGGAAGGAGGTCAGGAATGCAAAACATACTGCAATTTACAGGACAGTCCCTGACTCCAAAAAAAAAATATCCAGCCTAAAATCCAGTAGTTTCCACTAACTCACTGAGAAGCACTTGCAGACCATCTCCAAATTTGACATTTCCCAGGCCTTGGCTTGGTTACCACTGCCACTGCCTCACTGCTTCTCCATGAACAACCTGAACAAGAGCCCACCTGCTTTCCCATCCCAGAGCTGAGACAAGGCTAGGAGGATCACACAAGACTTAGTGAAGGCAGCAGAGCGCCCTGTGGCTGAGGACGATGTGACTCAAAAAGCTGGTTCCTCTTCAGTTGAAGTTGGTCATCCACAACCACAATCCTTCCCTGCCTACTTCAGGCCTCTTTCCTCAGGGTGGTACCACTTGACCCCTACCACCTAGACTTTACTTAAATACTAGTCTACTAACAGGTTTACCATAACCACACCAATTAGGAATGGTCATCAGGTGACACTCCTCTTCCCAATGAGATCTCATGGCAAGCTGGTGGCAACACAGACTGAACACTTTGTCTTCTAACCCCCAGGGCAGAGTTATTTATATGAAAGCCCATGGGAGGGAGGTATTGATCTTTCCACCTCAACAGCAGCCTCACTGCTCTTAGGACCATAATATATCAGAGCTTTTCCCCAAACATCTCTGTCAGTGATTAAAACCTAAGTGATTTGAGGTCAGAGGGAGATAGTTCTAACTAGAAGAAATGCTAGAAAAGTTTGCTTTTTAATTTATTATTATTTTTTTGGGGGGGGGATGTCTTGTTTATCATTTGTACAACAGCACCTGATATTTACTAAGATTACTGTGTAGCCATCTTTGTATGATTAAATCAAGAACAAGATACTTTTCAGAATACACTGACAGATACTGTTCTCAGGGGAAGAAAATAGTTCTAGAACCAGCACTTTTCCCACTGAAACTGCTGTGCTGGGAAAGGACACATTTGTTGAGCTACTACTCTGCCCAACACTAGGGACTCCAATGTTGGCTCAAGTCTCAAGGGCACAACCACATGAAGCAAACAGCTGGGCTGCACTAGCAGTGTCACAGAACAGCAAGTGGGAGAAGAATACCTTCCTTAGAGAAGTAGAACAAAGGACTAACTCCTGGCAGATGAAGGGAGTTTACTTTTAAAAGTCTAAAATGGAGTTTCAAGCAAGGTTGGAACCTAAAGAGAGTATTTTGGAAGCTGATGAGCGGGGACGACTGGAGACAATAATGGATGCCATTTTTACCACTAAGTCAACCTTTCAGAGACTTCCTGGAGGAAGATACAGATAATACTATCAATATATATTGGCATTACACAAAACAGTAGTTCCAAGAGATGCTTCCTCACACAATAGCCCTTCTTGGAAGCTCATTGTGCACAGTAAAAAATATAAATTCTAAGAAATTATGAGAGGAATCAGATTAATTTGTTGAACCTAGAATTTTCCAAGGTTATTATTAAACCTTTAGAGTACCTGCTTTCTTTCCCTAAACCACACACACAGAAACTTAATTTAACGCCCATGGAAATTGATGTTGCACAAAACTTTGAAAACCCTGAAGAGTTTCAGAATAGCCCTGTGAAAGAGTATCATACACCCAATGTCATAGTTGGGAGAATTTAAGCACAGGGCCATTACATAACTTGCTTAAGAACACACATATGAAGCATAACTAGTATTAGAACCAAGATCTTGTTCAAAGATTTCCTCCACTTCATTCACCTAGCTAGTGCCCACAACAGATCTAAGTGGAAACAGCTTTCCCTTGACATTCTCTTGAAGTATGTCTGATTTAAAAAAAAAAGAAAGACAAGAAAAATAGCAGTGGGCATGGTGGCTCACGCCTGCAATCCCAGTACTTTGGGAAGCCAAGGCGAGAGGATCACTTGAGGTCAGGAGTTCGAGACCAGCCTGGTCAACATGCAAAAACCCCATTTCTACTGAAAATACAAAAATTAGCCAGGCGTGGTTGTGCATGTCTGTAATCCCAGCTACCTGGAAGGCTAAGATGGGAGGATTGCTTGAACCCAGGAGGCAGAGGTTGCGGTGAGCTGAGATTGCTCCACTGCACTCCAGCCTGGGAGACAGAGGGAGACTCCATCTCAAAAAAACAAAACAAAACAAATGTTATAAAATCTTAATTTTTCTTTATTATATGAGCAATGTTTCTATTGTAGAAAATTAAAAATAAACAATAAAGAGGAAAAAAATCACTGGTAATCCCAAAGTCAGATATCACTATTAACAGTCTGATGTGTAATTCTTCCAGGTCTTTTTCTATTTACCTGTACTCAAAACTCATATACTACAAATCATTGAATCTAAAACGCTATTGACTATAAAATGTCCATGCACCATTACTTTGTATACTATTAGGAAAGAGAAACACCATAACACAAAAATTAATGATGTTCTTAATGGCATGCATGAATCAGTTATATTAGCTTGTTGCTTTAAAATGTCTCTCCTCAATTACAAAGAATTTGGTGATTTCTCTACCTTTAGCTGTATGATTTGTCATGTATGAGGCAATTCTTTGCACATGTGTCAGGAACAAAATATAACAACATCACCTACTTGTAGATATCTTCCTTTCTTAAGTCACAGAAAGCACTTGGTTGTTGCTTTCTGAGGAAACATAGAATCAGTTATTTCTCTTTTCCAACACTGAATATTTGCCTTATTGATATAAAATGTATCTTTCAGTCCTTGGTTCCTGTGCCCTTCCGAATATATAGTAACTGTTTTGATGCCAAGTCATACTCCAACCTTTTAAAAAAACTTTAAATGGTGTTTAATTGGCCGGGCGCGGTGGCTCAAGCCTGTAATCCCAGCACTTTGGGAGGCCGAGACGGGCGGATCACGAGGTCAGGAGATCGAGACCATCCTGGCTAACACGGTGAAACCCCGTCTCTACTAAAAAATACAAAAAACTAGCCGGGCGAGGTGGCGGGCGCCTGTAGTCCCAGCTACTGGGGAGGCTGAGGCAGGAGAATGGCGTAAACCCGGGAGGCGGAGCTTGCAGTGAGCTGAGATCTGGCCACTGCACTCCAGCCTGGGCGACAGAGCGAGACTCTGTCTCAAAAAAAAAAAAAAAAAAAAAGAAATCAAAGGATCTAGAACCAATGATATACATAATTCAGTTGAAGCGATATGTGAATAGTTAAGAACAACATGAAGCATGGCAATGACAACTATATCATAATTGTAACTCATTCAATAGCAATTTCAAGACACATTCTAACTTCAGAGCTGTTAAAATATAGGGGAAAAAAAGCATGCCTTTGAATTAATGAAATAGTAGATTCTTTTTTACAAAAATGAGATTTTACATATCCACCCTTTTGCCCTTTTAAAACATGTCCATTCCTTATCCCAACTGTACCACTCTTTTTCCCCCTCAAGATTACCATCATTCTAAATAAAGGTTTATTATTTTATAGCTTTTATCAGTTTTACTACATATGTATATATCCCTAACAGTATATTCAGTTTTATTTTTTTATTTTTTATTTTTTTGCTTTCCAAATAGAATCATTCTATGGATCATTTGAGACTTGCTTTTGTCTTCTACATTATGTTTTAAAATTCATCTATGTTAATATGTATAGCTCGAGTTGGATTCATTTTCACTGCTATATAGTATTCCATTGAAGGAATATACATTATCTCAGTATACTAAGCCATTCACCTCTTACTGGTCCTTGGGTTATTCACAGATTTATTTGCTTTATTTTAAACATTTTTATGAAGCTTCTCTATGGTAGAGTTTCCTAAACTTATGAATTTTGTTGTACATATAGAAAGTGGTATTTGTAGGCACAGGATGTAAGTGGAAGGACCAGGTTGGTTGCTGCCTAAAGAGAGTATCAGCCTGTTAACCAGAAAAGCAGACTACTTAGCTACTTTGAAGCTAGGGAATTAATATATCTTTACACTTGTATCCATTCTTTGCACTAAGATATATACAGCTTTCTGCTCCACAGTACAACTGCTAATTCCTAGGATAAGCATCTTTTCAGTTTTAGAAAATAATGCCAAAATTTTTCCCAGATGCTTGTATCATATTGTACTCATACCAGTACTGTTTAAAAATTACTTCTCTTTCTGACATTGAGTAGTACAGGACTTCTTGCTTTTCGCCTGTCTAGTAGGGATAATATATCCCATTGTGGCCTTTATTTGCATTGGTTACAAGAAGATTGAGCATGCTTTCATGTGCTTATTTTCCAACCTTATTTCCTCTTCTGTGAAATGCCTGTTCATGGTTTTTGTCTATTTTTCCATTTGGTTATTTGTGTTTTTCTTATCAACTTTTAGGAGTTCTTTATATATCTTTATATATTCAGGATATTAATCCTTCACGTATATGTGTTGCAAACATATCTCTCCCCCAAACACACACACACACACACACACACACACACACACACACACACACACACACACACACACACGGCTTATGTTTTCACTTTCTTTATGGTACTTTTTGATGAACAGTTTTAATTTTTAATGTAATTGATATAAATTTAGTCTTGTGGCCAGCTTTTTTTGAGTCCTAAAGACTTAAAAGATCAAATAGATATTCTAAAAGTTTTAATGTTTTGCCTCACATTTAGTAGATAAAGAGGAAATGAAGAGCTTTGGCAGCAAGCCAAGTATATAAAAGAATCTAGGTCAAACTCTCCCATGTACCCCTAGATTTTAAAAGATGGTCCAAAGCCAGAAGGCATCTTGCTGAAGACAACTCTCCACCTGTTTCTTGAGTCCTCCTGATGCAGTCTGAACTGGCTGCCATCTCATCCTCTAACCATTGTCCTAGGGTTACCCTTCACTTCTCTTCCCATTGGATCTCCTAATACCTGTATCCTATGTCTTCCTCTTGCTTGTGTACTCCTGTATTTTGCTGAAGCACCTATAGCATTCTGAGCAAAAGTTATGCAATACCATAAAGGATCAACTGTTAAATCAGACAGTGCTCAGAAGCACCTATAGCATTCTGAGCAAAGGTCTATGCAATACCATAAAGGATCAACTGTTAAATCAGACTCTTGAATCAGAGATCTTACCCAGCATGAAGCTTTACAAATAATTTCAAGGATATAAGTATGTGCTAGACACTTGTGCTAGACACAAGTGAAGCACGCAGGTCCAGGCTAGCCAACTTATTCCCAGGCCCTTTCTCATCAGGACACATGTGCCTAGATTAACACATGAGGTCTCAAAAAAAAAAAAAAAAAAAAAAAAATCTGCAGCTCCATTACTTAGAAGAAAGTCGTTTCAGTCATGGAACTTCTGTATTCAGATGGCTACATAACTTGTGTGATATTTTCCAGGGAGCCATGTCCCACATATCAATAGATTCTAAGGGATTTTATTTGGTTTTTTGTTGCCATAAGCAATTCTGGATAGACCAGGTATATCTTGCTAAAAGCATTTCATAAGTGCCAACTCTCCTCCTAGTAAACACCATTAGCTGTTTTCCTGGAAGTCTATCATTATTAGCAAGTTTACAAGGATTCGAAACTAAAGGTCACCTTTCTTTCAGAGGGGTGTGCCCCTGGTATTGGATGCAAGGCCTGATTCTAACTATATTCATGTTACCATATTATAGGAAATAAATTTTGGACCTTGTTTCAGTTACGGTCCAGTCAGTTATTAGAAACTGCACCAGCTATTTGAATAAATAACTGCTGTTTATTTTAATGTGTCCCCCAAAGTTCATATGTTGGGAACTTAATCCCCAATGCAACAGTGTTGAGAGGTGGGACATTTAAGAGGTGATTAAGTCATGAGGGCAATGGACTAATGTCATTAACATGGAAGTAGTTTCGTTATTGTGAGAGTGGGTTTGTTATAAAAGTGAGTTCAGCCCCCTCTTGCTAGCTCATGCTCTCTTTCCTTTCTGCCTCCCACTTTCCATCAAGAGATGACTCAGCAAAGAGGTCCTTGACAGATGCCAACCCTTTGATCTTGAACTTCCCAGCCTCCAGGAACAATAAGTAAATCTCTCTTCTTTCCACATTACCCAGTCTGTGGTATTCTATTATAGCAGCACAAAATGGACTAAGACAATAATTTAATGGGAACTAGTTAAACAGCTATTAGAGAACTAAGAGGGAAAAAGGTAACACTGATATAATACAGAGTTATTTCTGAAAGCAACCAGGACTATCTCCAGGCTTGGAGAACAGAAGGACAAAAATTGAGGTTATTAGAAGTTTGAAGGAGAAGCCATGCAGGGCTGGGATTAGAACCTGAGGAGAGATGCTACCCAGATAGTTCTGGTATCTTTGAGAGAGGACAACGTGGCTTGTCCTAGGAGACTGGGTGGAAACTTGGAAACTGGAACCAAGTGCCACTGCCATCATCTACCGTTACTGAGATAAAGAAGTATTGCTGGAGTGATGGTAACAAAAGAGTAACCAAACAAGAAATAAGACCTCTTTTCAACCTCCGCCTTCTGGACTTCGGTTAGCATCCCCTATTGACTGAACTTAACAGTGGGCCTGCTAGCTAGGGAGAAATCTGGCTTGCAAAATCCCAATCCTAGCACCACAAAGCAGAATATAGAAGAGTTTGGAGTTAAGAGACAACAGCTTAACAATCAGCACAACCACAATTCTGACTCTTCTCATCTATCCCATCTTTCAATACATATTTCAACTTCAATATAACAAGAACAACCTGTGGCGGCTGGGCGCGGTGGCTCACGCCTGTAATCCCAGCACTTTGGGAGGCCAAGATGGGTGGATAATGAGGTCAAGAGATCGAGACCATCCTGGCCAACATGGTGAAACACCATCTCTACTAAAAATACGAAAAGTAACCAGGCGTGGTGGTGTGCGCCTGTAGTCCCAGCTACTTGCGGGGCTGAGGCAGGAGAATTGCTTGAACCTGGGAGGCAGAGCTTGCAGTGAGCCTAGATCATGCTACTGCACTCCAGCCTGGTGACAGAGAAAGACTCCATCTAAAAAAAAAAAAAAAAGGAAAGAAAAGAACAATCTTTGGCTAGTGGATATCGCTTATTCTTTAGTAAACCCAGCAGTGCACATTAAGTATGCAATTCAAGTATGTAATTAATCCAGCATCTGGGTGTCTCGCTGCAGTAGGGTCATTGTAAGTACCTAATATTGCCATGCTATCTAAAGTGGAAACTCCAAATATATTTTCCAAATCCTCCAGAAATCATTTGTGTCCTCATTTGCTCAGTTTACATCTGAAGGATCAGCTTCCCAATTAGCTTTTAGTTAATACATTCTCTATGACCACTAGTAGAATTTGTTCAATGCTGTTTTAAAAATGTCATTGATATGGTTTGGCTCTGTGTCCCCACACAAATCTCATCTAAAATTGTAATCCCCATAATCCCCACGTGTCAAGGGAAGAACCTGGTGGGAGGTGATTGGATCATGGAGGTGGTTTCCCCCCATGCTGTTCTCATAATAGTGCGTGAGTTCTCATGAGATCTGATGGTTTTATAAGTGTGTGACAGTTCCTCCTACACACGCTCTCTCACGCCTGCTGTCACATAAAACATGCCTGCCTCCCATTCTGCCGTGATTGTAAGATTCCTGAGGCCTCCCCAGTCATGCAGAACTGTGAGTCAACTAAAGCTCTTTCCTTTATCAATTACCCAGTTTCTGGTAGTATCTTTATAGCAGTGTGAAACAGGCTAATAAAGTTATCCTTTCCAAAACTAGTTGTTCTTATTTGAAGACACCAACTTGTCAGTCTTCAATGAGTCTTACTTAAAATAGTTAAACTGACTTTTTTTCCAGCCAAAAACAAATATTCAAGAAGAGCTTCCCTTTCCTTCTTTGAACATTGATGTTAATTTCATCCTTGTCATTTTGGGATTCTCCGGCTCTTCAAAAAATTATTTCCCAGTAAACACTGACAGAGTGTCAAAGGATATAAGTGATCATTTCCAATTCCTAAAAGAAAATTGATGGGAACCTACTGGGCCCCTACTTCCTTCTGACCTGAATGCGGATTGACTTTAGAGAGATGACTTGGACAGAGATGCCTTTGCTTGTCCTTTTGATGCTTCACTCACAACTCTTTTTGACTTTACAGGAAACACACGTCCCCATCCCCACTTCACCTGCATTTGTGTAAGGATTCCTCTGAAGGCTCCTCAGACTTCCTCCTTTGACAGTTCCCAGGACAGCTCCAACCCATCTGTTCATCTGACATTCCATTAAGCCCGTGTGTTACCACAATATCCTGTTTTTCCCTTCCTGTTTCTAGCCACACTTACTCAGATGAAATGACAGAGTTTGCTGCAAATTCCTCGACATAAATCTCTCCAGTGAGCTTTCTGCCCTTACCTTAAGCCTTTTTCTCTGAAAGCACAGCCCTCTGGCCGTTTCTTTTTCAAAACCCAGTCCAAAATATCCCATAATGGAAATAAACATCTCCAAGTTAGGTCCCAAAATACGATTTAACAACAACAAAAGAAACTAAAATACGCCATTTGTGCTAAAAGGCTGAGGGAACAGCAATGTTACTTAGAATGATGGTGAGTTAACACACATTATAGAGAGCTAGCTGTTTTAGCAGGGATCCTAACGTAGTGACCATGATCGGGGTGACTGGGAGCAAATCACTTGGCCTCTTCACATCTCAGAAATTCTGATAACAGCCCTGCTAATCTCATGGGGTTGTTGTTGAGGGTAAAATGAGACCATTCATTTAAGAAATATTTGCTAAGAATCTACCATGTGCCAGGCCCATTCTAGGCCCTAGGGATGTGACAATGAGTCATCTAAAACATTGCATTTATGAACTACCATCATATGGTTGCATGTAGATGTAGATTGGTTCTTCTCATTGCTATATAGTATCCTATTCTGTGAATATACCACACTTGATTTATCCATTCCACTGTTGAGCATTTGCCTAATTTCTAGGTTTGGAGCTACTGTCCAAAAAATGAGGCTATGAACATTCTGGCATATGTCTTTTGATGAACTTAGGTGTGCATTTCTGTTGTGTCAGTTCCCTTTTAATCTGGCTAATCATGTCAAAGGAAGGTCCAGGTTGAAGCTAGCATTCGGTAACATCTCTGTAGCCCTTGTCAATGTGTCCTTATAACAAATAACCGCCTTTTTGCTTTAGGCCTGAGTGGTTGCTGCCGAAATGGGCAAGTTCATGAAACCTGGGAAGGTGGTGCTTGTCCTGGCTGGACGCTACTCTGGACGCAAAGCCGTCATCGTGAAGAACATTGATGATGGCACCTCAGATCGCCCCTACAGCCATGCTCTGGTGGCTGGAATTGACCGCTACCCCCGCAAAGTGACAGCTGCCATGGGCAAGAAGAAGATCGCCAAGAGGTCAAAGATCAAGTCTTTTGTGAAAGTTTATAACTACAATCACCTAATGCCCACAAGGTACTCTGTGGATATCCCCTTGGACAAAACTGTTGTCAATAAAGATGTCTTCAGAGATCCTGCTCTTAAACGCAAGGCCCGACGAGAGGCCAAGGTCAAGTTTGAAGAGAGATACAAGACAGGCAAGAACAAGTGGTTCTTCCAGAAGCTGCGGTTTTAGATGCTTTGTTTTGGTCATTAAAAATTAAAAAGGAAAGAAAAAAAAAACAAAAACAAAAACAAAAAAAAAACAAATAACCAACTTCATGTCCAGAGCCTTCAGCATCACACTGTAGCCAGCTAGAGTTTGTAAACACTGTTTTATTTATTTATTTATTTATTTATTTTTGAGATAGGGTCTTACTCTGTCACCCAGACTAGAGTGCCATTGCTTGATCTTAGCTCACTGCAGCCTCCTGGGCTCAAGGGATCCTCTAATCTTAGTCTCCCGAGTAGCTGGGACTAAAGGCATGTGCCACCATGCCCGGCTAATTTTTTTTTTTTTTTTAGATTTAGGGTCTCGCTATGTTACCCAGGCTGGTCTCAAATTCCTGACTGCAGGCAATCCTCCCAATGTTCAGGGATTACAAGCGTGAGTCACCACACCCAGCCCCAAACATTGTTTCATCTGCATTTTGTTTTTCTTTTTAGAGTTGGGGGTCTCACTCTGTCATCCAGACTGGAGTACAATGGTGGGATCACAGCTCACTGCAGCCTCAACTTCCTGGACTCATGAAATCCTCCCATCTTAGCCTCCCAAGTATCCGGGACTATAGACACAGACCACCATGTCTGGCTAATTTTTATTTTTTTTAGAGATGGGGTCTTGCTCTGTTGCCCAGACTAGTATCCAATTCCTGGCCTCAAGATATCCTCTCGCCTCAGCTTCCTGAGTAGCTGGGACTACAGGCACAAACTGACTCCTTCAGTTTGCTTTATTTATAAGTTTAAATTACATATTGCAAGAGATTAATTGTGCTCCATTTATTTACATATTTATAAATATATCTACATTACTCATACGTTATTTATATTAAGTTTCCTTGAAAATAGGTTCTTATCACACTTAACAGCAAATTAGAGATGGCAGAAAAAAGAATTAGTAAACTTGAAAGTATATCAGGCCGGGCGCAGTGGCTCACGCCTGTAATCCCAGCACTTTGGGAGGCTGAGGCGGGCGGATCACGAGGTCAGGCGATCGAGACCACCCTGGCTAACACGGTGAAACCCCGTCTCTACTAAAAATACAAAAAATTAGCCGGGCATGGTGGCGGGCGCCTGTAGTCCCAGCTACTCGGGAGGCTGAGGCAGGAGAATGGCATGAACCCAGGAGGCAGAGCTTGCAGTGAGCCGAGATCCCGCCACTGCACTCCAGCCTGGGCGACAGAGTGAGACTCTGTCCGCACCACCCCCCCAACAACAACAAAAAAAAACTTGAAGGTATATCAATTCATCTGGCAGTTTTTCAAAGTACGTCATTTAAAAAGAGCAATCTCTTACTTTCTCAAGGATTTTGCTACTGCAATTTTCTCTTCTGTCTTGGATTATGAATAGTCACTCTCTCATGGCTTACTTACATTAACATGTAAAACAGTATATTATAGTATCTTCTATCTAAAAATAAATCTCTAGATGCAGGATCCCCTCCATCTTCCATCTCACTGCTTTGCTCCTCTTCATGCCAAATTCTTTAAAGCGTTACCTGTATTGACTAACTCTGCTTCTACCTCTACTGTGTTCTCCTCAGTGCACTCCAATCTGATGTGCTCCCTTCACTCTGCAAGATGGTTTCTATCAAGGTGACCAATAACGTCCATTTTACCAAACCCAAGGGCCATTTCTCTATCACATTGCTTGACCACAGCACATTTTACAACTGATCATTCTCTCCTTATGGCAACATTTTCCTGTCTCAGCTTCCTCAAGTTCCAACCTCCCCTGGTTCTTCCTACAAAACTAATGATTGCTTCCTAGTTCCTTTGGGTGAATGTCCCTCTGCTAATAAATCTGTAAATGTCGAAAGGCCCTGATTGCTGCACTTGTAGTTCACTCTGGCCAGGTTACAATCATTTTCCTAGGTGACCCCATCCAATTCTATCAATATCACCTATCATCTTAGCACTCCCAGATTTCTATTTCTAGCATTGAACTTTTCTTGAAATGTCATTTTCACTGCTGATTATTTTACACCTCCAAATGGATGTCTAATAAGCATCTCAGACGTAATACATTCCAAACTGAACATCTGCCTCCCACCCTTTCTCCCACCAAGTATTTTCAGGTCTTTCCTACCTAGATCAATAGCACCACTACTCACCCAATCTCCTAAGCTCAAATTCAGGAGATACCTCGGATCTCCTAGAGTGAAGGACTCTTTCCCTCATCTCCATCTCATCTATCAAGTCCTTCAAGAATACTGACAACTCACAGAATGGGAGAAAAAAATTTGCAAACCATGTATTTAATAAAGGATCAACGTCCAGAATATACGAAGAATTCCTGAATCTCAACAACAAAATAAGAAACAACCAAATTCAAAAATGAGCAAAGTACTTGAATAGACATTTCTCCAAAGAAGATATACAAGTAGCCAATAAGTACATGAAAAGATGCTCACCATCGCCAGCCATTAGGGAAATGCAAATCAAAACCACAGTGAGATGCTCTTCATAATGATTAGAATGGCTGCTACCACAAAACAGAAAATAACAAGTATTGGTGAGGAAGTAGAGAAATTAAAATCCTTTTGCACTGTAAATGGGAATGTAAAATGATGCAGCCGTTATAAAAACAGTATGGAGGTTTCTCAAAAAATTAAAAAATAAAATTATATGATCTAGCAATTCCATTTCTGAGTACATATCCAGAAGAACATTAAGCAGGATCTCTAAGAGTTATTTTCCCACACATTTTTATTGTAGCATTATTCAGAACAGCCAAGAAGTAGAAGGGGCATTAATTCAACTCAAATGGATGAACGAGTGAATAAAGTGAGTAAAGAAAATGTGGTATATACACACAATAGAGTATTATTCAGCGTTCAAAAAGAAAGTAATCCTGCCACGTTTATGCTACAATATGAATGAACCTTGAGGGCATTACGCTAACTGAAATAAACCAGTCATAAAAATATAAATACTATATGATTTCATGCATATGAAGTATCTAAAGTAGTCAAACTTATGCAAACAGAAAGTATAAGCTTAGTGGTGGCTAGGGGCTGGGGTGAGAGCAAAATAAGGAGTTGCTGTTCACTGAGTATAGAGTTTCAGTTTTTGCAAAATGAAAAAGTTCTAGAGATCTGTTCCACAACAATTTGAATAGGTTCGACCCCACTGAGATGTACACTTAACAATTGTTAAGATGGTAAATTTTATGTCATATGTTTTTCTCCTACAACTAAAAAAATATAAAATAGTAAGTGTTGGCGAGGATGTGGAGAAATGGAATCCTTGTGCACTGCTGATGGGAATGCTAAATGGTGCAGCTGCTGTGAAAAATCATATGGTAGTTCCTCAAAAAATTAAACAGAATTATTGTATGATCAAGCAATTGCATTTCTGGGTATACACACACACACAGATGAAAGCAGGGTCTCAAAGGGTATCTGTACACCCGTGTTCATTGCAACATTA
This sequence comes from Papio anubis, assembly GCF_008728515.1. Lineage (NCBI taxonomy): Eukaryota > Metazoa > Chordata > Mammalia > Primates > Cercopithecidae > Papio > Papio anubis. The sequence goes on from NC_044978.1 coordinate 173,133,468, forward strand.
TGTACACCAGCTGAAATGTGAAAGCCACACATGCCCATTGACAGATGACTGGGTAAACAAAATGTGGCATACATAGAGAATGGAATATTATTCAGCTCTAAAATGGAAGGAAATTCTGACACATGCTACAACATGGATGAACCTTGAAAACATCATGATAAATGAAATGAGCCAATCACAATAGGACAAATATTCTGTGATTCTATTCATATGAAGTACTTACAGTAGTCAAATTCATAGAGACATAGTGGTTGCCAGGGTCTGGGGAGAGGGGGAAATGGGCAGTTAGTGTTTAATAGGGAAAGAATTTTGGTTTTGCAAGATGAAAACATTATGGGGATGGATGGCAGTGATGGTTGCACAACAATGTACTTAATGTTTCTGATCTGCACACTTAAAAATGGTTAAAATGGTAATTTTTTTATATGTGTTTTTTTTTTGTTTTTTGTTTTTTGTTTTTACTTTTAGGGTATTTTAAAAAGAATACTGCCAAACTAGGTGGCAATTCTAGCCATTCCCTCCATCTCCAGTACTACCAAATCCAAGCCACCGTAATCTGTTGTTTGGACTCTTGCACTAGCTTCTAGTTTGTCTTCCTGATTTTCCTTTATTTCACCCCACAATCATCTTGTCATAGAAAACCCAATGTAATTTTTAAAAATGTAAATCATAGTCTGGTTCCCTTTTGTGTACAATTTTCCATGGTCTCCCATATACTTAGAATAAAGTTCATGCCCTTCACCGAGGCTTAAAAACCCTGCTTGATCTTGGACTCCAACTCTCATCACTCTGCCTCTCTCCCACTGTCCTCTGGCCACAGGAGCAAGCTGTTATGTCTGTGAGCACACTATGACTGCATCTTAGTCAGCTAGGGTTGCTATAATAAGCACACCATAGACTGGAGTCTTAACATTTATTTCTCGCAGTTCTGGAGGCTGGGAAGTCCAAGATCAAGGTGCTGGTAGATCCAGTGTTTGGAGACAGACACTTTCTTGTTGTATACTCACAAGGCAGAGAAAAGGAGAGAGACAGAGACAGAGAGAAACAGATAGATAGGGGAGAGAGGGAGGAAGCAAGCTCTCTCTTGTCTCTTCTGGTAGGGGCACTAATCCCATTCATGAGAGCTTCACCTTTATGACCTGATTATATCCTGAAAGCCTTATATCCTAATCCCATCACACTGGGGATTAAGATCTCAATCTATCACTTTAAGGAGAACACTGTCAGCCCATAATGGCAGTTCCTACCTAATGTTTATTGCACTATTTCTTCCTCTCTCTGAAAATCTTTCTCAGTCTTCACAAGGTATCTCTTTCAGATTTGAATCTCACCCATGAAAAGTAGCCTCAAGTCACCCTCTATCATATCACTGTTTTTTGTTTCTATTTTCATTTTTAACTTTTCTTTTACACACAGGGGTACATGTGCAGGTCTGTTATATAGGTAAATTCATGTCACAGGAGTTTGTACACAAATCCATCACTCACATATTAAGCCTAGTACCCAATAGGTATTCTTCCTGATCCTCTCTCTCCTCCCACCCTCCACCATCAAGTAGGCCACAGTATCTATTGTTCCCCTCTTTGTGCACATGTGTTCTCATCATTTAGCACTCACTTATAAGTAAGAACATGCAATATTTGGTTTTCTGTTCCTGTATTAGTTTGCTAAGGATAATGGCCTCCAGCTCCATCTATGTTCCCACAAAGCACATAACCTTGTTCTTTTTCATGGCTGTGTAGTATTCCATGGTGTATATGTATTATTTTCTTGTCCATTCTATAATTGATGGGCATTTAGGTTGATTTCATGTCTATTCCTGCCTATATTCATGTCCATATTCATACTATTGTGAGTAGTGCAACAATGAACTAGTGTTTAATAGGGAAAGAATTAGTGTTTAATAAGGAAAGAACATATAGGTCCATGTGCCTTTATGTCAGAACAATTTATATATTTCTTTGGGTATATACCCAGTAATGGGATTGCTGGGTCGAATGGTAAATCTATTTTTAGCTCTTTGAAGAATCCCCACACTGCTTTCCACAGTGGTTGAACTAATTTACACTCCCACCAACAGCATATAAGTCTCCAGCTTCTGTTATTTTTTGACTAATAACAGCCATTATGACTGGCGTGAGATGTTATCTCATTGTGAGTTTGATTTGCATTTCTCTAATGATAAGTGATACTGAGCTTTTCTTCATACACTTGTTGGTTGCATGTATGTCTTCTTTTGAAAAGTGTCTGTTCATGTCCTTTGCCCACTTTTCAATGCAGTTGTTTGTTTTTTGCTTGTAAATTTGTCTAATCTTTTCTTTTTTTTTTTTGAGACGGAGTCTTGCTCTGTCGCCCAGGCTGCAGTGCAGTGGCCGGATCTCAGCTCACTGCAAGCTCCGCCTCCCGGGTTCACGCCATTCTCCTGCCTCAGCCTCCCGAGTAGCTGGGACTACAGGCGTCCGCCACATCGCCCGGCTAGTTTTTTGTTATTTTTTAGTAGAGACGGGGTTTCACCATGTTAGCCAGGATGGTCTCGATCTCCTGACCTCGTGATCCACCCGTCTCGGCCTCCCAAAGTGCTGGGATTACAGGCTTGAGCCACCGCGCCCGGCCCTAATCTCCTTATATATGCTGGATATTAGACTTTTGTCAGATGCATACTTTCCAAATATTCTCTCCCATTCTGTATGATTTACTCTGTTGTTTCTTTACTCTGTTGTTTTATTTATTCTGTTGATGTTTCTTTTGCTGCACATAAGCTCTTAAGTTTAATTAGATCCCATTTGTTAATTTTTGCTTGTAATTGCTTTTGGCATCTTCATCATGAAATCTTTGCCCATTCCTATGTCCAAAACTGTATTGCCTAGTTTTCTTCCAGGGCTTTTATAGTTTTGGGTTTTACATTTAAGTCTTTAATCCATCTTGAGTTGATGTTTGTATGTGGTGTAAGGGAGGGGTCCAATTTTAATTCTCTGTATATGGCTAGCCAGTTATCCCAGCACTACTTATTGAATAGGGCGTTCTTTCCCCATTGCTCATTTTTGTCTGCTTTATTGATGATCAGATGATTGTAGGTGTGTGGCCTTATTACTGGGCTCTCTATTCTGTTCCATTGGTCTATATGTCTTGTTTTTGTACCAGCACCACACTGTTTTGGTTACTGTAGCCCTGTAGGATAGCTTCAAGTCAGTTAGTATGATGCCTCCAGTTTTGTTCTTTTTGCCTAGGATCGCCTTGGCTATTCAGGCTCTTTTTTGGTTCTATATGAATTTTAAAATAGTTTTTCTAGTTCTGTGAAGAATCTCATGATAGTTTAATTGGAATAGCATTGAATCTAGAAATTGCTTTTGGCAGTATAACCATTTTAATGCTATTGATTTTTCCTATCCACGAGCATGGAATGTTTTTCCATTTGTTTGTGTCCTCTCTCATTTCTTTGAGCAGTGTTTTGTGGTTCTCATCATAGAGATCTTTCAGCTACCTAGTTAGCTGTATTCCTAGGTATTTTATTCTTTTGTGGCAACTGTGAGTGGGATTACATTCCTAATTTGGCTCTCGGCTTGGCTGTTGTTGGCGTATAGGAATGCTAGTGATTTTGGTACATTAATTTTGTATCCTGAGACTTTGCCAAAGTTGTTTATCAGCTGAAAGAATTTTGGGCAGAGATTACGGGGTTTTCTAAATATGAAATCATGTTGTCTGCAAACAGGGATAGTTTGACTTCCTCCCTTCCTATTTGGATGCCCTCTCTTTCTATTGCCTGATCACCCTGGCCAGGACTTCCAATACTATGTTAAATAGGAGAGGTGAGAGAGGGCATCCTTGTCTTATGCTGATTTTCAAGTAGAATGTTCCAGCATTTGCCCATTCAGTATGATGTCAGCTGACATCACTCTTTTTAAATTTTCTTCACAGTATTTATTACTGCCTGATGTTTTTTTCATTGTTTTGTTTAGGCATTTCTCTATTTATAGGTGTTCTTCCAACAGAATGTAGCCTGTTGAGAGTAGGAGTTTACAAGACCTTGAACTACAGATCCTAGAATAATGCCTGACACAAAATAAGAACTAGCTGGAAATTTCCCAAGGAGAACTTGGCTTAGCACTGCAGGGGCTTTCAGAATAGTATCTTAGAGAAAAAAATATATAATAAATCCAGAAGACTTTCGTTTTGTTTCACAAGCATCTGAAACTCAGCACAAGCAATTGACCATAGCATGTTTCTCTTTATCTACTGAAGCTGACTCCTGCCCCTGCTCTCCTCCTCAAGCCTCCGAATACAACTGCCATCCACCCACTGTCAAACAGACAACCTAAATAAGAAAACAAAACCCTTCCAGGTGTGGTGGCTGTAATCCCAGCACTTTGGGAGGCTGAGGCGGGCAGATCACTTGAGGTCAGGAGTCCGAGACCAGTCTGGCCAACGTAGTAAAACCCCTTCTCTACTAAAAATACAAAAATTAGCCGGGCATAGTGGTGCATGCCGTGGTCCCAGATACTCAGGAGTCTGAGGTAGGAGAATCGCTTGAACCCAGGAGGCAGAGGTTGCAGTGAGTCGAGATTGTGCCACTTCACTCCAGCTTGGGCGAGAGAGTGAAACTGAGGTTTGTTTTCAGTGCCTGAAATTTCTGATCTTGAGGGTGAAATACCTCAGTTTGTATCATGAATAGTTTCTTAAAAAACACTCCTAGCCGGGCGCAGGGGCTCATGCCTGTAATCTCAACATTTTGGGAGGCTGAGGTGGGCAGATCACCTGAGGTCAGGAGTTTGAGACTAGCCTGGCAAACATGGTGGAACCCCATCTCTGCTAAAAATACAAAAATTAGCCGAACGTGGTGGCGGGCACCTGTAATCCCAGTTACTCGGGAGGCTGAGGCAGGAGAATCGCTTGCACCCAGGAGACGGAGGTTGCAGTGAGCCGAGATTGCGCCATTGCACTCCATCCTGGGTGACAAGAGCGAGACTCCATCTCAAAAACAAAAAACAAACAAAACAAACAAAAAAAATTTCTATGGCGCCAATAAAACACACAGGGATGCCTGTGCCCTAAATGATCATCCAGCGAGAGCTTTGGTTATACACTCACAGCAAGCAGCCTGCAGACCAGCAAGGTGGAATGCAGGATAGCGTAGGAGGTGGGGCCAGGGCTTCCTGCAGCCTCCGTTCTAAAATTGATCCCAACACACCTGCGTCCTGCTCCAGTCCCTCCCCCTTGGCCCTGGAGCGAGGTGAGTCTTCAGTGGAGGTGCTGACCATGCCTGGGTGAGTTTTTTTAAATAAAACATCTCCGCTATTAGATCCCTGGCAGCGCAAGACTGTGTACACGAAACTAGAAGCAAAACAGTCGGTTTTGTATACTGCTTATTCCAGTACCTCCCTATAAAAGGTACGTACAACCCTAGAGGGATTCCCGCTAGGTGGCGCTCATTCTCCATTGTACCCAGGCGGGTTCGAAGCTGGCACATGTCCTTTTAACACCCTGAGAGGTGATCTTCAACCCTGGTTTTTTAGGTAAGAAAACCAAGCCCCAAAGAGGGTCTTGCGTGAGGTCGCTTGGCTGTCTCTCAGAACCGCGTGCACAATCTGGTTTCTGAACCTAATGAGTTTCCATCACCTGGCTGTCTCTCTCTACACACGGTTTAGTTTGTTGATTATAATAAAATAGTGTGTTTCCTTCTTTCTACACAACGAGGTTTAAGATCCTTAGGCCTTGGTGTGATTTGTTTTCAAATGCGTGGAACAGAAAAAAAGTCATTAGATTTGGCTGACTGAATTTTTTCTTTGATTACCTTAAATCCGAACGAAGCTCCCTTTCCAATGAATAAGCAATTAAAAATGGGTAAGGTCTATGATGGGAAACGATAAGTCTGAAGTTTAATGAGAAAAACCGATTAGAGTAGAAAATCCAACTGGATTTGATATCAGACAAAGCCTGATTTAAATTCTGACTTAGTCACTTACTGATAGTCAAGAGTCTCAGTTTCTCCATCTGTAAAACAGGAATAACAATGTTTTCTACTCATTCCAGTCCCAAGAGTGTGTACATTCAATGAAACAATAGGCTTTGGTTCCGGGCACACTGTCAGTGAGCAATATTTGTTAAATATAAAACTACCTTTTATATTATTATTTAGAGTATTATAAGCTGGCCAGTTACAATACAGCGTCTCTCTGCAGTCTGATATATTCGGACCATGTGCATGAAAACCGCTGCAGGGCGCTGGATGACTCAGGAACGCAGGCGCGGGTGCTCGACTCTTGGGATGCTTAGGCGGTTTGGATCGCCCTCGGGAGTCTGCGGATTGGGACCGATCGTCAGTGCTGGGCGCGACCTCTGCCTGGACCTGGCTCTGGAGAGCCTGCAACGCCGCCCCTCCCTCCTCCCACCCCCACCCCCGGCCCCCACCACCCCCCACACACACCCCCCCTTCACTTGCTTACTCAGTGAAGCACCGGCTTCAGAAGGCACCGGGTCCAAACCCTCGTTTTAAAGGACTGGAAGCTAGAGAAGGCAGGTGACTTCAGTCAAGGTCACCGGCATCTGAGGGACAAGCCCCGCAAGGCCTTTCGTTGCTGAGTAGCACCCAGCGCCCGCGCCCACCGGCCGCTGGCTTCAGGGAAGGCGGCCCAGGGCACAGGTGGCGGGCGTTGGGGGCGAGGCGCGCGGTGGCGCCGCCAGGAAATCCCGAGCCCACTGGGCACCTCCCCCACAACCCCGGGAGCACGGGCACGTGCGCAGCAGCTTACCGCGCGCCCGCGAGGGCGGGGGCTTCCCCTTCCCCGCCCCCTTGGCTTTCGCAGTCTAGTCCCGCTCTCCGCCCGCCGCCCGCGGAAGTCTCACCGCGCAGCAGCACCCCCAGCCCGGGCGGTTCCGGGGACCCAAGGGCGCGGCGCATAGGGGGCCCGTAGGATCCAAACTGCGAAAGAGGAACAGGAGGCGGAAGAAGAGAAAGATGTGGAGGAGGAGGGGAGAGAGGGAAAAGGAAGAGAGGCAGAAGACTAGTAAAAAATGGGCTCGGGGGCGCAGAGGGGTTGCGGTGGGGTAGAGAGGCGCGGACGCCGAGCGAGTCCGGTGCCTCTCGAAAGCCTCGCCGGCCGCCTCGCCGGGCCGCGCAGCTCCGCCAACTCCCGGGCCGGCCCAGGCCGGAGCGTGGCGCTTGTCGGGAGGTTGCAGAGTTCCTGGAGCTCACAGCTGAGCCCAAAGGAAGTCGCCCTCAATGGGCACGAAGCGGGACCCAGGCACGCCCGCGCGGTCACGTCCTGATCTGCGGTCCTCCGACAGGCGCAGGCCTGCTGCGCCTTCGCCACACACCCCTACTTGTGGGCCTGGACTCCGACTCCGTAGTTAACGCCGGGATATCTCTGGGCATCCAACCACCTCCCCTCCCCCATACTCTTTTCCTCTCCACCCGACCGCTTACTAGGAGCAGCTTCTAGTTGCAGCTCAACACTCGCGAGTTCACCCTCCGCGCCAAGCACCCAACTCCTGGCCTTGCCTGCAGTCACCCACAGACCTAATGATCGACTGAGCGCCGCCGCAATGGCCCGAGATGACACCAGGAGACTCCCTTGCTTTGCGCCTCCGGAAGACGCAGAACGTAGCCCCTTCTCTCACACTTCTAGGACACAAAAATACCCGACAACTCAAAATCGCCGAATCACATCTTTTCATGCTTTGAAAACTTCTGCCCAAGCCTGTGGCAGAAGCATGTCCAACTGTGATTTGGGTTTCTTTTTAAACATCTAATCAAAGGGAAGAGGGGAGGGATTCGCAACTAAATGGTAGATGTTTTCAAGCAAGTCTTTACGTAGCCCCAAACCTACTATAGTATTCGGCCATTCAACCCCCAAACATCTCTGCCTGCCTTTATGTTCGGATCTCACTCCATTATTTGTCAGCACAAAGTCCTAAACCTGCAAAGCGATAGCTGTGAGGGACACCAAACCCATACCTGCCCGTCCCCTACCTTCCAGGCAACCGGTGTCAATCTCCTCAATATTTATAATTCCCAACATCCCTGCCTGAAGTGAGGAGAACGGTAATTTAAATAATACAGCGGGAGCGGAGAGGACACACTGTTTTTGAAAGACTGTAAGCATTCTGCTCTGTTCCACTCTGCGTCCTTACACTTGCTGAGCCCTGACACCAAATTTAAACGGCGTTCCTTCAAAACTGATGTAATTATAAAGAGCTATAAAGGGCAATGACCTCAAGTGGATGTTTTTTCCCAGGTACCCTACAGGGTTTGCACAAAGCAAGAAAGCATCGTGTAGCCGAAATGTTGGAAAGTATAGATGCTGCAAAACCTCGTTCTGAGGCTGAAAACTATGAATTGTGGGTGTATTTCCTTCTGCGGTGCAGAAAAAGAACAACCAAAAAGCAAGCAACAAGGGGAAATGTTATTTATTTTAATGACACCAAAACTACCAATCCTAGCAATTTATTAAATTAAAATCATAGTCCTCTAAGTGTATTTAATGGTTCAAGTTTGTGTATTTGGTGTTAACTCTCTGTGAAAAAGTTTATGGAGAACAGTGAAGTACGTTAATTGAGCAAATTTTATATTAAAAAAGGAATAACACATTTAAAAATATTCTTATATACCCACAATATCTGTATTTCTTAGCTTGGTTCCTACTATTACATAATACAATGCATTTTTTATTTTTTAAAGAGCAAAAAGTGTTGTCACTTCTGGATCACTTTATGGTAATTCCAAGGTATAATTTTACAAACAAACATATCTATTTATAATTTTATTCAACTCACAAGAGATATTTTTTAAAAACTGAAAGTTTTTTTTTCTTCCTGATGCAAAACTTAACCAACTCCAGTTAAATTCAATATTGATCTGCCAGGGAAACGACCATAAAATTTACAGAAATTCTCCCATAGATGCCTTTCAATTCTTCTCCTGACTTTAGTTCTAATTATACCATTTTTTTCTAATTCCTCTATAAAAATCGAATCAAATCAAAGACGACGAGGAAATAAAAATATTTCTAGAGTGATCTTAATTAACTGATCATTTCAGCAAAGAACGTTAGCAGTGAGGAAGCAGCGAAACTGTAGGGAGAAAAAAAAGATGCATTTTGTTCTTCGTGTTTATAATCCTTCCTAGAGAACAGAAACTACGAGCATGATTTATGGAACTGCATTATCTTGGATTTTCTCCGCAGATTTGACTCAACTTAGTATCAGGGTTCTATTAAAGCACTGGAATAGGTGGATACATCTGCAGAGGTAAGAAACGTGGTTTGGGGTGGATGAGCCTCCTTGTTGCTGGAGGGTGCTTCGAGGACCAGGCTTAGGAGAGAAGGGGTTAAGTCAGACCCTGTCTTTAGCGGCGCAACGTGCCCAGTTTTGTCTGTTAAAGTCAACGTCGCCCAAATGGAGCCAGCCAATGGACGGCCGGGAGCACCCGGGACAGCCCAGGGGGGGGTGTGGCCTGAGGCTGTCACTCAGCAGTGAGGAATGACACCGGGGCGGGAGGGGGTGGTACAGTGGAACGCAAGGGAAGGAAAGAGAAAAGAAACAGATAAAACCAGGGCAGGGGGTAAAAAGGTGCCCCGCGCCTCTCGGAATCCAGCGGCCGCGGCCGCCGCCGCCGCCGCCGGGGGTGGGCTCCGGAAGAGCCTGCCCAGCAGGGAAGGGGAGGACGGGCCAGGAGCGAAATCCTGCAGGCGAGGAAGGGACAGACGCGCAAAGAAAAAGTGACTCGGGCTGTGCGCCCCGGCGGCGCTCGGGAGGGGACTGCTGCCACGGAGGGGCCCCCGCCAATCCTCCTTCACGTCCCCCGAGGGGGCAGACCCCGGCCCGCCCCTAAGGGCGAGAAGCGATGAGATAATCCAGCTGAGCTGCGAAAGGAGAGCGTCTGGCTCTGGATTCGGGGGGGGGGGGGCCTCCGGGCGGGGTGGGCCTCTAAGGGGGGGGTGAGGGTCGGCGCAGATCCTGGGACGGGGTGGGGCGGGGGCTGCTGGGCCGCGCAGGAGTGGGCGGCGGCGGCCTTGTACACCCGGCTCACTCGCGCTGCGGCCGCCGGCTCTCTCTGTCCCGCTCGGAGCTGCTCGGCGCCCCAGCTGCCCGCCCCGGCGGCCGCTCCGGCCCGCGGCGCAGATGGCTGTGCGCGGCGCCAACACCTTGACGCCCTTCTCCATCCAGGCGATCCTCAACAAAAAAGAGGAGCGCGGCGGGCTGGCCGCGCCAGAGGGGCGCCCGGCGTCCGGGGGCACAACGGTGTCGGTGGCCGCGGCGCCCGCTGTCTGCTGTTGGCGGCTCTTTGGGGAGAGGGACGCGGGCGCGCTGGGGGGCGCCGAGGACTCTCTGCTGGCGTCTCCTGCCGGTACCAGAACAGCTGCAGGGCGGACTGCGGAGAGCCCGGAAGGCTGGGACTCGGACTCCGCGCTCAGCGAGGAGAACGAGAGCAGGCGGCGCTGCGCTGACGCGCCGGGGGCCAGCGGGGCCGGCCTCGCGGGGGGATCCTTGAGCCTCGGCCAGCCGGTCTGTGAGCTGGCCGCTTCCAAAGACCTAGAGGAGGAAGCCGCGGGCCGGAGCGACAGCGAGATGTCCGCCAGCGTCTCAGGTCTGCTGCGGCTTCGCGGGGATGGGGGCCGGGCTGAGGGGATGGACGCGGAGGGCAACCACGCCGAGTGGGGTGGTCGGCTGTGAGCACCCTGCGCCCTGGGGCTCGGAGGCTGGCCAAGTCCCGAAGTTCTGCGCTCTGGCGCGAGCTGCTCTGCCACTTCGGGAACTGAGCCCGCGAGAGACCGGAGTAGCTCCTCAGAACCCGGCGTCCTGGGGCGAGGCCTGAGACGTCCTGGGTCAATGTGCATTAGACTGGGTTGGGAGAACCGCTGCCTCCTGCGGTCGGGAGTCTTTGAGTTCGTCGCCAGTGCTTTCTGCCATGTCTGTCCCCAAATGCCCAAAATCAGGGAAGCGGAGAAGTGAGGGCTGCAGAGACCTCAAGTAGCCAGTGCCCTAGCTCTGGACAAGAGACCTTTGCCAGTTCGAGGTCCCAGGGCCGGGCCCCACAGTAGGTGGATAGGTGGTGAAGAATACCTCCGAGTGGGCCAGAGCTGAGAATCTGCAGAACTAGAGCTTTGGGGAAACGGCTGGTTTGGCTTTCTCAGACCCCAGGTCTGGGAGAGCAGCCCTAGGCCGAGGATCCCGGAGTGGGACTATAGTTCATCACGGAGGCGGGAGAGAGGCCTCCTCAGCCGTGGCCTGGCCTGTCCTGTGGTCTGGAAGACCTGGGTGCCCGCCCTAGTTGGGTACAAGTTTCTGTAGGCCTCAAGCACAGGGGAGAGCTGGACCTTTTTGCTGGAGTTCTTCGGAGGGGCGGGTACGAGACCGAGAAGCTGGTGTGGGATCAGGGTCCAAAAACTCGAGGCAGTGGCAATCCTCTCTCTTTACTCTCCAGTCCATCCTCTCATCTAAGGCCTTGGCTCAGCCTATTTCCATGTCCCTCACAGCAATTCCAGGCGGCTGAGGGTGAAAGATTCTAAATACCTTTGGCCCCAGTATCCGCCTCCACCTTCCCTTACCTGCACTAGACAAGTGTGTGCTGCGATGACGTGCGCGTGTGTGTGTGTGAACTGAGTGTGGAGAGGCTCGTGAACCCAAGCAGAGAGACGGAAATGCAGTCTAGAACCCCAATGCTCAGCACTGAGAGCCGGGAGGGCTTTCGCGGATGCTCGGGTCTAGTGCCCCAAGTTACTGCGGGGAGCCTAGGACCCAGAGAGGGTGGGGAGCAGGTCTCGACAACACAGCGTTGACACAGCGACTGAGTCCGCCGCCCTCCCCAGAAGAGGCCTAGATGGGATACCCAGTGGGGCAAGATTCTAAGACTGGTCTCCCGGGCGCAGGGCCTCCCAGACCTCGGCTCCGCTTGAGTGGGATCAAAGTGTATTTCCGCCCCACCCCCGTGACCCCTGCAGTTCAGGCCTGGCCTCACCTCGTCTGTGGCGCTGACAGTTTCTTGTTTCTGTTCCCACCGGGGTCCGCAGGCGACCGCAGCCCAAGGACCGAGGACGACGGTGTTGGCCCCAGAGGTGCACACATGTCCGCGCTGTGCAGCGGGGCCGGCGGCAGGGGCGGCAGCGGGCCGGCAGGCGTTGCGGAGGAGGAGGAGGAGCCGGCGGCGCCCAAGCCACGCAAGAAGCGGTCGCGGGCCGCCTTCTCCCACGCGCAGGTCTTCGAGCTGGAGCGCCGCTTTAACCACCAGCGCTACCTCTCCGGGCCGGAGCGCGCCGACCTGGCCGCGTCGCTGAAGCTCACCGAGACGCAGGTGAAAATCTGGTTCCAGAACCGTCGCTACAAGACCAAGCGCCGGCAGATGGCCGCCGACCTGCTGGCCTCGGCGCCCGCCGCCAAGAAGGTGGCGGTAAAGGTGCTGGTGCGCGACGACCAGAGACAATACCTGCCCGGCGAAGTTCTGCGGCCACCCTCGCTTCTGCCACTGCAGCCCTCCTACTATTACCCCTACTACTGCCTCCCAGGCTGGGCGCTCTCCACCTGCGCGGCCGCCGCAGGCACCCAGTGAACCGGCCTGGGCTGAGGCAGCGAGTGATTCCCGCGCCCCGGCTCCGGACCGCCGCTGACAGCTGTAGGCTGTAGCCTGCACGGGGCGCCCCGCCAAGGAGGCACCTGGAGGTGAAACCCAGCTCCAGCTCCCGTTAGCCAGGACTTGTCCCCTGGCAGCTGGGCTGAGTCTGCCCCGAGGGGGCGCCTTTTACTAATTTGAACAGAGGCACCCTATGGCCTAGGGGCCCTGATAGCCCAGCTGCCTGGAAGCCCCTGGGCTCTATTTATTATCACGACAATGTTGGAGTTGAATTTGGATTCGAATTATGTCTGCCTGGGGGTGGGGTTTTCCCTAAGCGGGAACTCCTGGAGACCACATAGCCTGAATCCTCAGAATTTCCGGCCTGCTGGGAGCTTTCTGCACTAGGCCACACTAGTTCATGGTATCCATGCTACCAATCTATGTGTATCTACATATCTTTTATTTTTGGAAATTGCATTTGTAACCAAGGGGTGCGAAACCCTGACAGTCCCAGGCAGCACCAGGCCAGGGGTTGATTTGAAAAGTGAAGGACTGGGTTTTCAGGCCCTCTGCTCCACCCCTCCCTTGTGTCAGAGCTAGGGTGGGGGCGCCCGATTGGGGTGCTGAATGTAAGGAAGGGGGCCTCCGAGTGTGGTACAAGCCGTGGGTCTCCACATCTTCCCTCTCTGAAGTCCAGGTACCTGCACAAGCAGGAAACGCCTAGGAGCCCCGGAAGGAGGAGAGGGCACACCCGGGCAGCCCTCTGCGGAAACTTTCCTTCATTTCTTTTTATTTGTTTAAAGGAGGTTAAGACGTGTAGCACTTTTCAGTTGTTTGTATTCAAATGACGATTATTTTTGTACTCAATGTGAATATCCCTGGCCAGCCTTTCCAGGGCGCCCACCGCAGTGCCGCTGCCTGGCCCTCAGTCTCTACCTTCCGCCCTCTGCGACTCCTGTGCTCTGGCCCGGGACTCCCCTATCCGCCCCTCACTTACCCTTAAACAGGAGATCCCACCTGTCTTGTCAACCTCGCCGCTTTTCGCCTCCTTAATGGCACTGTGCACTCAACTAGAGTATTAACTGTAAAAAGATTTGTGAAGTTTGGAAGCTCTATTCGCTGTATTTTTTCTTTAATTTATAAACTTTTAGTTTAACATGCCCTCCTGGACGCCGTGTTTTCTCTGAAACTGTCTCTTTCCGACTTTGGGGGAACCAGTATTATGGCAGGCTGGAAATAGCTGGGGCTTTTCCAACCTCTTTTCGGTCTTGGACAAGGATGCTTAGTCTCTCCTGGGAGCAGCCCTGCTGCCCACCCACTCCTCAGGCAGGGTATAAACCTGGGCAGCTCAGAGAAATCATGGCTTCGGGGACTTTGTAGGAGTCATGGAGGAATCCCACTGAAACCGGGAACAAATTCCTAGGATTTCTCCCCAACCGCCCCGTGACCATTGGTTTCAGAGCCTAGTAAGAGTCCGTGGTTGAACCCCCAGCCAATGTCCATCCCCCATCCCAATGTACCAACCCTTTCACCTCTCCTCAGCCCACCCCACCCTGTTGTTGTCTCTCTGCTTTCGATTTTAGGAGCGTTTCTCTACGTTATCTAGTCTTTAGTTTCAAGAGTGGTTGAGTGAAAAATCCTGCTAAAATTCTGAAGCCATTAGTTGCAAACCAGGCGTGAATAATCTGTCTCTCCGAGAAGGGTCACCTGAGTGTTTTCCTCAGACGGGTGCAATTGGGGCTCTACAAGGTTTCAGAGCGCATCCCCGCACTAAACAAAAGGGCGTCATTTGATCCGCACCAAGCCTACCCCGGGAGCAGAGAATGGGCAGGGCACCATATATATTACCCCATTTTACAGATGATAATACGCAGCTGGCGCTCCCAGACTCCCCAGAATGCTACGGATTCACTGGAGCTAAATGCTCACCTTCACTAGCAGCTCAAGCCGAGTTCCCGGGCGAGCAAGGAAGAGTTAATGCCACACTGCCGGCGTTGAGGCCTCCAGTCCGCGGGACCCGAGCCGGGGAAACACCAAAACCCAGGCCGAGGCTTCTTTCAATTTCACCTGAGGCCGAAAGGTCCATTCGCTCTCCAGGGCAGCTGCGACTTTTCCCAGCCCTCGGGCCTCCAAGCTTTGATACCCTAAAGACCTTGGCCTGGGGTCCCGCAAGCCCTCGATCCGGCCCGGGCGGAGCTTGGTGACAAGGGTTTTACAAAATTATCCCCGCTTCCGGAAACAGCAAAATGTAAAGGGAGAGGCAAAGGCCCTTGTGATATGCACACTCCCACCCGGTCCCCCACTCGAGTCCAACTACCTTCCATATGGTTCTTGCAATCATCTCGTTTCTTTAATACTTTACAATTCTATTTTAATTGTACAATTCATCATGACTGTGTTTTTCTTGTAGAGAGTTGGAACATTTCCGATAATGCTAGAATCTCCTCAGTTCTTGTCCCCAGGGATCACTACTCACTGAGGGGTTTTTTTAGGAGGAGGGATTTTTCTCCCTTTCCGAAAAGGCAGTTGCTTGTTGCTGCGTCTTAACAGGGTAGTTTGTTCTCCATCTTTGCCGATTGGGCGGTGAAAGAACCAGGGAGTTTCTTTCGAGTAGGAAAAGGCACTGAGGTCCGGGTCGCACCCCTGGCGGCTCCATCTTCCACCGCAGACTCCACCTACCCTGCGGACCTGGGCGCCCCTTCCCTTTCTCTCCCACTCTCCGGCCCTCTGCCTGGGCCAGCTCCGCGGGCTGCCTCCGGCTGCCCGGGGAAAATGACTCAAATGAATTCAGTTTGATCCGGATTATGGCAGTTTCCCTTCAAGCTGTCCCGCGGTTTGCCTTGGCGAGAATGCCCTGAGGTCTGATTCTGGGAGCTGGGGGCGGCCTCTGGGTCCAGCCTGTCCTCCAAGGAGTTGTCGCCGCATTTTGCGACCCAGACCAGTGTCTTTACTTGGGTCTTCTGCCGCAGACGCGGCTCACGTTGAAAATTTGCAGTATTACTTTCTTCCTTTTCTTTCTCCTCTATCCTCTCTCCGCCTTTCTCTCTTTTTTCTTTTTCTTTTCTTTTCTTCTTCTTCTTCTTCTTTTTTTTTTTTTTTTTTTTTTTTTGTTGGAAAGATGAAGAACAGTCCTGCTCCCTACTCGAGGGTGTCTCTGTTCACCCACTGCCTGCATCCCTGCGCTGATCCCAGAACCGCGTCTGCATTCTCAAGACCTGATTACCGGTGTAGTAGCAGCTGCCGCTTGGATCCTCAGAGACGATCTTAGATGAGCAGGGTGAGTTGAGACTGGATTCGCATTTAACGAAAATTAAAACTGGCCTTCCAGGCTGTCGACTGAGATCCCAGCACCACTCTACGGATGCGTCCCCCAAGCTGAGGAGAATGGCTGGTACAGGGGGACAGTGAAACATCATTCAAGAAGGTTGTAATCGGGCTCAAACACAAGTACCTGCCCTCTGAACTGGGGCTCAGCCATGTCAGTACCCAGAAACCTGAGACACTGGGCCCGTGGAAGGGTGACATCTGGGGGCTTTTGAGGAGTGGAGAGTGTGCTGAATGCCGGCTCCTGGTTTCCTCTCAGGGAAGCGCTCTGGAGCAGACCCTGGCAATGGCACACTGAGCATCCTATGGAGGCAGAACCTCATTCCGGGTCTTCAGAAGTCCTGCCAAGCGGCGGTTCTGGCGCTCTGACTCCCTAACCGGCCGCTGGAGCTCAGCACCAGCCAGGCCAACAATCCACTCTTCTCTACAAACATTTCAGTACTTGTTTGGGAAGAAAATGTGGAATCTGGCTTTCTCAACGCAAAGTTCACGAAGTTTAACTCGCTTTACAGAAAGGCTCCTGCACTGCAGAGGGAACATGAACGATAGAGAGAATCAGACAGTTCTTCTAAACCGGGGAACTGTCGAAGGAGCTCCTGGACCCAAGGGAGGAACAAGGGGCTTTTGGGCAGCACTCTTTCTCAGAAGTGAGGCAGATCCACGCAAGGGCCCAGACAGCTGCCCGGTTACTGCAGGGCTTCAACCTTGCAGGCCACCCACTTCAGCATGCCAGCCACCTTACTTGGCAACCGCACAGACCTTCATGGGGACTCCAAGAGACTCTAAATGCTTGATGGCGCTTTGTAAGTCGGAAAACGCTCAAGGCGGGTAGCTGCGCCGCTGGTTATAGGAGTTCTGGGCCCACAGCTGCTGCAGAAGCCACCGCGATGGGTGAAGGCCGGACCATAGCCTCGAAGGAAGCAGCAGCAGAGGCTTCTAATCCGAGGGAGGGCCGGAGGAGCAACCAAACAATATTTAACAGTAAGAAGAACGACAAAAACAACTCCATTCGTTTGTCTGAAATGTTACAGGTGATGCGTTTCCGAATCCTGTTCGGATCCGATTCTCAGAGACTCCCTGTAGCCTGGTGCACATGACATCCATTTTACAAATAGGGAAACGGAGGCTTAATGAGGTGATGTAACTTATCCATTGCCACAGGTCATTTAGAAGCCAAGTCATGGTGGTCCAAAGCCCAGAAGCATATTTTAGGATTTCAGGTGGCAGGGTAGATTGTCCTTTCGTGCTGGCATCTGCCAGCTTTGGTTCTGTAGTGGCCAGATCACAAAAGCATGCAAACGTTTTGAAAACCATCAAACACCGTACATTGCGCTCATTGTTATTATTGCCGTTATTATTATTGTGAACTTCTGGGCAGTGCTGGATTGGCTGACCTAAAGCAATCTGCCTCGAACTCCTGCGTCCTTCAGGAGATTGCAAGTGTCCTGTAGGTTGCTATGCTTAGGGTCTCTCAATGGTTTAGAGACTCTAGCCTCTACCAGTTTTTGCTCTCCCGATACATTTTAGGAATGAAGAAATGCCAAAGTAGGGTTGCAGAAAAATTGTGTTGTGTTATAAATGTTTACATCACCTAATAAATTGGGGGTTTTGTAGTCACATACAGGAGTTATTCAACATAAATTGGGTCGTTCAAATTATTAAAGCATTTATAAAAGATTGATTCCCAGGCCCCTGCAGGCAGGGGTGGTCTAGTGTAGGGTATAGGTTGAACCATGCATTTCTTTTCAACATGTTGGGTGTATATCTGAGGTTGTGCCTCCTATGAAGAAAACGTCAAAAGTCTGAATGTGGGGCAATTTGGGAATGTAAGAACTGGGCAAAGGGTCCTGCAGCCCCGTGCTCCACCCCGAGTCCTGCCGTTTCTGCTTTTTGCTTGGAGGCAGGCGGGGAAAGTAGGAGCGTGGCTTCTGGCCCACCCAGGGCCGATCCGGAATCCGTGGCCACTGCGAATGGCACCACTGTGTTCCTGTTGGAATGGACGGTTTAAAGGGAACACATGGTAGCTGTGAGAGTGAGAGTGTCACCCTCCCTCGAACCTCCCGCAAGGTAAGCTCGCTCCTGAGCTCACATGTTTCCTCCAAGCTTGCGTGAACGTGCGTGACGAGTTCTCCAGGCTCAAAGCCGGCTCTCATCAGCTTTCCCTCCCACTCCATGCCCCTGCTCACAGTCCCGGGTGCCGCCATCCGTCGCGGTTTGTGCGCCCGCGGAGCCGAGAGCACCTAGTCTCTGCAGCCCTCTTGGTCCCATGGGAGCGCCTGCATTAATCCGCACTGCTTCTGCAATCGCAGCTTTAAACTCTCGGCATGAGGATCCGGCGCTGGGTTCTGTGCTGCGGACCTGGGGGGCTTTTTGGTGAGTTCTTTCCGTCTCTGTCCCGGTCCCCTTCTGTGGCTACACTCAGCCTCTCTCCTTAGGACCTTGGTG
This sequence comes from Papio anubis, assembly GCF_008728515.1. Lineage (NCBI taxonomy): Eukaryota > Metazoa > Chordata > Mammalia > Primates > Cercopithecidae > Papio > Papio anubis. The sequence goes on from NC_044978.1 coordinate 173,151,781, forward strand.
TGTGCCCTTGCGCCTAGGGGAGGATGCACAATGTGAAAGCTTCTCCGCTGCCTGCACAAATCGAGGGTGGGAGGTGATCGAATAGGGCTCAAAGACCCCATAGGTACTTAGAGTAAGGCCGCCGGAGGACCTGAGTGGGCTCCTCAGGCCTGAGGCAACTGTACCACTGACTTGGTGAATTTTAGGCAATTAACTTCTCTTCTCTGGGCCTCCATTAAAAAAAAAAAAAAAGGGGTTGTAAGACTCCTGAGTAACGCTTGGAGTTCAGACTTACCACTGGCTTGTAGTGGAGTAAAGGACAAAAGCTTTCTACTTTAAATATTGAGTCGTGTCTTTCCTGAGCACAATTTTTGTTTGCGCGTGGGGTTCGGGAGGTGGTTATTTTAAAGATTTGAGTCGCCCCAAGTTGCTACCATGCAGGCCTCCCCAGGAAGGTCACTGTGTTTGGGCCTCCGCCATCAGCCTTCCTGGGCCTGAGAGGTCAGCTGTTTTGGAAAGTACAGGTTTTCCTCAGGGAGGACTTCCAAACTCACTGTGCTCGGTAGGGAGAAGGCCTGAGGCTAGTCCTCTCCTCTGTGGCCACACTAGTCTCCGGAGAGCCGGAGAGCCCCCTGTCCTTAGATGAAAAACGCCCTAAGACGGAAAAAAAAAAAAAAAATTCCAAGTGCTTTCTCGCCAGTGGTCCACCAGAAAGAGAGGGTGGGCAGCTGGCTGTAAAAGGAGAGCCAGTAAAGCCGCTCATTTTAATAAGCTCATTAACATTTTTGAATGGCTTTCCTTGTGCGCACCAAGGCCTCCCAGGCAGGCGCGGGAGAACTGGGCAGCGGGGTTATTGCGCACCAACACCCACAAGCACATGCGCGCTGGGGTGCCACCGCTTTCGGCACAGGGGACCTGGCCGGGCAGGAGTGGCTGTGCAATGCCCACAATGCCAACTCGGAACTTCGGCGTCCCCCAGTGGTCCAGCCTCATTGTGCGCCGCACGCTGGACTGTGGCCATCGGAGATTACCAGGCTGCGTGGGTTCAGAAGTCCCTAAGGAGCTTGGGTGACCATATAAATGGGCCTGAATTGTCCCCGAAGTTTTGAGGGATCGGCAGGCCCGGGGTTTGTCCCGGTCTACTTCCTTTTGGCTTGTGTTTTTGGAAAGGGCCAATGGATTTGATGCTCTTGAGAATTCAAAAACCAAGTAGTAAACCTGTTCACACCCACGGGTCGAGTGTATTCCTGCCAATGTCAGGCTGCAGCAGGATGTCCTCCGTGCACATCCTGGACGGGGTGCAGAGCTGTCACCAGGGTGACTGGCTTCCAGGAATCCTTCTTTCCGGAGGAGGCCAGGGGCACTGCCCCTCCTCTTTTCCGAGAAGTTGAGCAATGCATTCTTGGACCCTCGGGCTGCAAGAAAGGAAGTTAGAGACACACCCACACAGAGGTGGTGAGAAAGAAAAAGATGTCCCGGGGGCAGAGCAGATGAGAGAGAGAGCGGGCTGCAGGGAGGACCTCACTTGGCCAAGTTCTCCACATCCCTTCAGGTCCTGATTTGCAGGTCTTAGGTCTTCACTGAGTCACCCACTCCCCAGGTTTGAACTAAGAGTCCCTCTTGAGTAGGTCCCAAGGTCCTAGCCCTTATCACCTGGGCTCAGTGGGCTCTGGTGCTGTCTGGCCTGGGGACCTCTGAGAATACAGAGATGGGACCTCATGCACTTACTACTGCGCCTAGCATGGGGTTTGTTGCTCTTTGGCATCCAAACCATACTGGAAGAACACATAAATAAGGCCAGGATCCTTCAGCTTCATCTATGTCTGTTTCCACCATACCTTTTCCTACCTACCCCTCTAAGGGCCTGGAGACCCTTGCAAAGTTGGTGGAGGGGGGGCGGCAGGACCAGCTGGCAATCTCCAAGCCTGGCCAAGTTCTCATTCTTGTTCTTCTGGGCTGCTGGAGGCAGGTCCTGGGGGGCAAAGGATCAGTGCAAGAGCCAGACTTGTTTCTGGGTCAAATTCTCGGGCCTCAGCCCTCAGAATTTTTCCTGGCGCCTAGGCAGTGAGCAAACCCCACATGCCATCATTTCCTACTTGACCGCATTAAAATGCATATTAACTTCCCCTGACCAGCTAAGGGCTGAAAAACAAGGTCCCTGAAAACACACTCCCCGTTTCAGGTTCATACTGGAAAATGGTTTTAAAACTAGAAAGACACTGCGGTGCAGTGTCGCAGCTGGGGTGTGTGAAGACACCCTGGGAGAGGTTGTGGCTGGCAGTGGAGTGTGGGGACTGCGCTGGGGTAGAGGAGGGGGAGGAGAGGTGGTGCGGGAGGGTATTAGACCTCTTGGGGTCCTGGCAGAGCAGCTTCTCCCAGATGCCTTGTTGAGGTGAGCAGGGCTTAGATCGCCGTACCCATTGGGATCATGAGCTTAAGGCAGTGCTGCTTGTTGGGATAGCTGTTTTACAGCAATTGCCCTTGCTCTTTGGATTTCCAGCACGGGGTTTGATATGTAGTAAGAACTGAAATGTTTTCAGAGGAAATATTCCTACCTGGAGCATTTTATGTTTCATGAATGGATTCTCCAGGCGGGCACAGTGGCTCATGCCTGTAATCCCAGCACTTTGGGAAGCCTAGGTGGGAGAATCACGAGGTCAAGAAATCGAGACCACCCTGGCCAACATGGTGAAACCGCGTCTCTACTAAAAATACAAAAATTAGCTGGGTGTGGAGGTGTGCGCCTATAGTCCCAGCTACTTCAGGAAGCTGAGACAGGAGAATCACTTGAACCTGGGAGGCAGTGAGATTGCAGTGAGCCGAGATCGCGCCACTGCACTCTAGCCTGGTGACAGAGCAAGACTCCGGACTCCGTATCAAAAAAAACAAAAAACAAAAAAAACCTAAAACAAAAACAAAAACAAACAAACAAACAAACACAAAACGGGTTCTCCACTGCCACTTCTTTTGAATCTCAAGGCAGGTAGTATTGATTCCCTGAGAGTCAGAGAAGCAAAAGAAGCTGATGACTCGTCCAGGAGCAATCATCTGGAAAAGCTGAACCCAGTGACTCAGGCCTGACATCCTTTTGATACTCCAAGAGGGAAGGCAATGAAAGCTTCCTCCTGAAAAATTCCCATTGAAACAGAGGTGGATTTGGAGCCAGGCTTTCCTGAAGACCTAGCTCACAGTACTTTGCTGAAAAAATGAATACCCCCATTTACAAATACAAAGATGGGCTAGTGAAAGAATTACATGCTCCTTGAGTAGTTGGCACCACTAAATACTTGTAGCCTAGCTGATAACAAGTTTTGCAAAGTTAAACAAGGACATGTACCATTTAAAAAATATATTTACGAAGATTGTAAGAGGTGGACAGAAAGTGTGGAGTGACTGTAACAACAACCCAAACAGTGAGAAGTCAGCATCCACTGGACACCTTCTTTGAAGTAATAGGTTATGTGTATCCCATCCGCAACTGCAATTGTGGTTTTAAAATAAATTCAATATATAGGCTATTAAGGTTTAGAAAAGAAATACATTGAGGGGGAGCTTCATTTTCCAGGGCATTCCCTCTGTCCAAAAGAATCTGCTGAAGAATTTTTAAAAATAATTCTTTCCTAATATGTCTAATATTTGATTTATATTATTAATTGTTTTCCATGAAATACTGCCTGCAGTGAGGCACTTCCTAAATACACTTGTCTCATTAATAAGAGGCTTGAGCCCTGCTGTCAGGGCTCAGGCCTGAGGAGAATTCAAGCCAAGCGCATGTAGGGAAGGTGGCCACAGGATGCAGGAAGGAGAAATGGAGTCCTGTCCTTTCAAAGGTGGCCAGCCAGGGGAAAATCGCAACAATGAGCTCCTAGGAAATGCGTAAACAGAGATTTCTTTAAAGAGAAAAATCTTTGTTGTGAAATCCTTGTCTGTTCTTTCTTTCTTTCTTTGCTCGTTCATTTATTTAGTTGCTCAGATATTCAGCAAAAGTAGCTGAAAGCCTATTCTGTGCCAAGGATGCAGAGAAGAAAGATCGCTGGTTTGGTGGAGTTTACAGTCTAGTGGGATACAAGAAATGGCAGTGCCAAAAGAAAAATAAAATATGCTGCGGATTAGCGCCTGTGAGGCGCGGTATTATTTTGGGAGTTAGTGAAGGAAGGTCACTGGAATATCAAATGTTTGTAAGAGCGCTTTTAGTGGGTGCGGATCCTGAGACCGTGTCACTATCTCTCTGTCTGCCTGACTGATCGTTGCTATTCTGGACTTAGTCTCTGTCCCTCTGTGTCCCTATGTTTCAGTCCTGATTCACTAGTTGCCAAAGGTAGGGCGGTGGGGGCAGAGGCCAGGCCACAGATCTGGATGCTAGCCCTTCCTCCTTCCCCCACCCCCTTTCTTAACGACCCAGCCTCTTCCGGAGGCCTGCGGGAGGATCGCCTAAGCATTGAATGGACCTCACCCTAGGACCCTGGTGCCCTCGGAAACGGGATGTGAGGTCCGGATCACTAACGCTCAGAGATGTGAGGGAAGCCGAGAAGTTGCCGAAAGGGGCTGAGAGCTGCTACTCCTTTTCCCTGGGCAGCAAACCTCAAGCTTGTGCGGGCCAATCATTGCATTCTGGCAACCAGCGCTTTATTTAGCGCCTAATCGCTTTCCTGCCCTGCAGTAAGTGCTTTCCATGAATTATTTCATTCATTCCTTCCAGCAGCTCAACTTCCATTGCCCCACTTTGGGGATCAACACTACCCTGGCCACAGCTATTTCCGGTGGAGCTAGGGTTCGAACCCAGTCTGTCTGGCTCCAAACTACTCAGCGCGGGCCACACGTGCGTTGGTTTCCCCAGGCAGAGATGAAGGTACCATGTAATTACAGAGGAGAAAAATGAGGCCCGGAGAGAGTAAGTGACTAAATGGGCATCAATGTTATGTCAGGCACAGAGCTAAATGTTTTACGTTTAGCGCATTTCATTTTCCCGAGCTCTTTGAGAGGTGGAATTTGAGGTCCCGTAGGAACCACGAAAAAGCCAGATAGAAGAGTTGGTGGGTTGAAGCTTTGCAGCTCCAAATGGCAGAGTGGTGAACAGGCTTTGGAGACAGGGCCAGGCTTATCTTCCACTTTTGCTTCTTCCCAGCTTCCAGGCTCTTGGGCGAGTTCCCTAAACTCGGGCCCTCATTCTCCCCAGGGAATAAGGAGACTCATAGGTTGGCTTGGAGATAAAAGGAGATAACGTAGTTAAACCCCTTTGGAGTGGGTGCATGGCACAGAGCAAGCTCTCAAAAGATGATCGGGCACACAAGCCTGGATGGAACCTACCTTTCTAGACCCTGCTCAGCCTTTCCTTCCTTTCCTTCCCGTCTGCAAAAGAGGGAGATGATCTTTCCAAAACTACCTGCTGTGAATAGTAAATGGCTTTTGTTTGTTTGTTTGTTTTGTTTTGTTTTGTTTCCAGTGGAGACCGGGACAGCAGTCTCAGAGGGAAGGCTTTTAATCCCGGCTTCATTTACCATGTGCCACTCCTTGGTGACAGTGCAGATCTTAGGGTGCAGGTAGCTCTGGTGGGCCTCACAGGCAGGGCGGAGAACCCAGTGCCGTTCTTCCTACCTGGGGTGACAGGAAGGAGGGTACCAAGCCCAGCAAGGCACATCAGTTGCTCTGTGTTCACCCTCCTCAGTTTCAGAGATTCTGGCCTCCTTGCTCAGTGCCTGATTGGCAAGTTTCCCAGTTCTGGACACTCAACCCCAATGCCTCAGCCCCAGCACACACACACACACATACGTACACACCACACACACACACACACACACACACACTGCAGTCCCCATCACTTCATCATTGTGAGTCAGAGACTGGAGCTCCAGGAAAGGAAAGAAGGTCGAACAGATTCTGCGGTTTTCACGTGCTTGCACTGACCATACCTTTCAGTGAATCCTGGGGCGAACCCGTGAAGTGTGTGGGATTATACCTTTTTTACAGAGTAGCAAGCAAAGTTCAGGAGGGTCAAGTGACTTGGCCAGGGTCATACAGCTTGGAAGTGGTGAGGCGGGAACTGGCCTGGGGGACCTGTGAAACTTCAAAGCCTCCAGTTAATGTTTGCGATGCCTCCGCGCCGCCTCCCACTCTTAGGGTGGGGACTAGGTTGTGGGAAGAGGAGGGGAGAATCCCACAGGGGTGCGGGGAAGGGAGTATTAATTCTCTGGGCAGTTTCCTATTAAGAAAACACCGACTCCAGCCGCCTCCTCCCGAGTGCCGCCGCTTGGCCTCCTGAAGGCGAGGCCTGTATATTTGTAGTTTGATTCTGCCCGTCAAGGCTAATTTCTCCCTACAACTTAATGGACTCGGCTTGACGTGCGTAATGATTCCTAATCACGAACATTATTTTTGCTAGCGCGGAGACATGTTCCAGTTGTTGTGACAGATCGCATTTCAGCCATAATGACGGAAAATTACCATTTCTAATTCTCCGGTTTTTGACACCTAAATCCACAGACCATATGTGGCGGCGGGAACTCTGGGCCCGGCGGTCCTCCCTACCCGCTGCAGCGAAGCTGTGCTGTCGCCAGGGCTTCCACCCTAGAGCCGCGCCCAAACGGGTGGAGTGGAAGGGGCCCACGGGAAGGACCGGACTTTAGCCTTTGGACCCCTTCCTCCGACCTGAGGGCCCCTACACCAAGGAGCAAAAACCATTGCTTGGACGGGGCCTCAGAAACTGTTGTATCTTCCGTGACTCGTTTTAGAGATGGAGACTGAGGGGCAAAGGAGAGTGCAGCTTATCCAAGATCTCAGGGCTAGTAACTGGCGAGAAAATTCTGCTCAGAACCATTCCCAGAGGTGAGACTGTTTTGTCCTTCAGTCCGAGAAAGGGAGACCTGGCTCCCTCCTTTATTTGCAAGCCTCAAAACCATCAAGCCAGGCAAAGGTGTTTTTTTTTTTTTTGTTTTTTTTTTGTTTTGTTTTGTTTTGTTTTTTTTGGGGCGGGGGGAGGTGGAGGGGGGTGGCGGCGGAACATTGACAACGTGCCAGGAAATTTAGGCACAGAGAGGGTAAGTAATTTGCTCAAGATCACAGCGCTAATACCAGATGGTGCAATTCACCTTCCTCTCACTTTCGGCATTCACACAAACCAGGTGTGAATAGTTATGGCCACTTCTGGTGTGGGGAAACTGAGGCTAGTAGACGGAAAGCCGAAACTAAGACTCCCACATCCGTGTCCCCGAGTGTTACACAATATGGTAGGTCCAGGGGATACAGCGAACCCTACTACATGCCAACATTTTGTAGGTTGTTTTGGGGGTCACTTCCTCTGCTCCCTTCCCCACCCTCTACCCACTTGAAGCTAGACTCTGGGCGAAGCTCTTGAGATACTGAAGTAGAGATGTAACCCGGTCTACCAGGGCCTCACAGTTTAGCTCGAAATCCTAATATAGATCTATGCATTTTTTTTTTTCTTGAGGAGTAGGGAGTTCCACGCGGGGGCCAGTGGAGTTAGGTCAGAATTTACTAATCCTGCTTTTAGGAATACATCACAGAACCTTAGATACCGCCTCTGTACAAGGGGTTAAAAATGCCCCACTCCAAAAATGGTTGCATGCTCGATATGGCTCCTTTCCAGGCACTCGAAGGGCGCGGACCTTCGCTGAGACGCCACCCCTGCAAGTGGAAGAAGCCCCTGCGCCTCTGCTGAGCGGTTGGAGGGGACACTGCAGGTGCGCCCCAGTCAGGCAAGGAGGCAGGACCAAAGTCCCCAGCTCTCCGGAGGCTGGTGGAGAATTCCCGGAGGTTATCTGTAGTCCCGGCTGACCCCTGAGCGGGTGGGGGTGGGGGCGGGATGCGGGGGGGGAGCATTAAGCGTTGAGAGGCTGTTGTGAGCAAGCCGCAGGACCTCCCTACGTAGCCCACCCTGAGTTTGCTGGCACAGCTCGGGTCTCAGAGCGCTTCTCCTTGTGCAAAAGCAGCGATGACCTCCGAGGGTCAACGAGACCAGGTGCCCATTAGGGAACCAGAGATGGAGGAGAAATCATGCGTCAAGGTCTGAAATTCGACGTGGCTCTAACTCGATATCTCCTCATTGTCGCCACACATGCACCCGCCTGCAGCGGCGCACCGGACTCGGTGCTGCACCTTCCTCCTGGCGCCTGCGCCACTGCCCCCGCGCAGGTCCCACCGCGCAGGACGCCCCTTCCCGCTTCCGACGTCTACTGTGGATCACAAGCGATCACCGCCAAAGCCTCCATTTCAGTTCTGACCCAATGACTTTGGGGACGCCCTGGGAGGAGATGTGGAGAGGATGTGGCCAAGGTGAACCAGCCAGTGTAAGTGCGAATGCTTCTGGCTTCTCGGTAACACCTACCCTGCCCCACCACCCAAATCGGGCCTTGATGAAAAAAGAAGCATCTTGACAATATATTTTTAGACGTAAGTAAGTTGAATGTGCCCACGGCGGGAGGTTGAAGACATTTGATTATTAGGACAGAGTAGAAGCCTGTCTGGCTCATCCCCTTGGCCAGCTCTGAAGCAGCAGTGGACACATCTCTGCGATTTTGCAAGGATGTTTGTGAATGCGCTTTGTAACTCCTAGAAAATAGGCAAAAAACCTTGAGTGGATGTAGCTGCACCACTGGCACCTGTAAGAACGTGCCCTAAAGCTGTGGAAAGTCTGGTCTTCCTGTTATTCAGGTTCCAGACACAGTCTCAAGCCTCAAACCTCCAAGAGTTGTCTTGGCTGCTCATTTTACCAATATGAAGAGGTAGGTCAAGCCTGAAGATAGCGGCTCTGCTGTTTTCTTTAGGCTGCTTGAAACTTTGGATAAGCAGGGAAATTCCAAGAAAGAAATCCCTGTATGTAAATTGGGAGAAAAACATATGATGAATATTAATGCAGAGGCCTCTGAACAAATGGAACCTCCATTTTCACATCCAGCACAGGATCATCTGCAGCCAGACAACCTGAGAGTTAACCCCAACTCTGCCTTTTACTGATTGCTTGATATTGGGCCTTAGTTTACTCATCTGTAAATTGGGGGCAGTGATAGAATCTATCCCACAGGGTTTTGCTGAATATTAAATGACTTTAAACTTGTAAATGGCTTAGAATAATGCCTGGCATATAACAAGTACTCAATTACTGGTGCCTGGTGTATAGTAAGTACTCAATATACATTAGTTATTTTTCAAAGACACCACAGATCACCTGGGAAGGCCTCTCAGGTATTTGCCTGAGATTCAAGCAAACAAATATGGAAGCTACCAAAGGCCCATGGAGGCTGAAGGATCCTTGCAGAGAGATGTTCTAAATGTTGCCTAGAATGGCAGTTTGGAGGGAAGCCTCTCCAGTCAGAGGTCTAGATGCTAAGTTTAACTCTGCCACATATTAGCCAGGTAATTTTGAAGTAATAAACAATCTCTTTGTGCCTCCATTTCTTCTTGTGTAAAATGAGAGGCTGTTGTGAAGATTAAATAAATACAAGTAAAGCTTTTAAAGCCAGATCCAGAAGAAAGGATGCTTTATGTGTGCTTTAAAAATGTATATGTAAGACATTTTTCTCTATGCCTGACATTCAGTAAGAGCTCACTATTGTCAGCTCTTATTCCTTCTTGGTAGGTAAGCTGCCTTTACAGACATTACCAGTTTAGGGAAAGATGAGATAGTTAGTAAATGTTCTGGTAATTGTGTGTGATTGCTCAGAGACAAGGACTTTAGGGATATAATCTGAGTTCAAGACTGACAAAACCACTCACTAACTGGGTGGCCTTGCATCAGTCACAGCCTCTGGGAGCTGGCTGCCACCTGTTCAAGGAAGATAACAATTTCCACTTAGCAGAGGAGGCTCTGGAATTTCCCTATAGGAAGAAATCTGGGGTCTGGGGGATGGTTGGAAGCTTGTCTTCAAGCTCTTCTGGCAGAGAAAACAGGCTCTTGACTTAGATTGATTGTACGCTTGTGATCTACTGGAAAGATTTTGGGCCGTGGAGTAGAGCTTTAGCTGCCCTTTGCTGCCCGGCCTATTCCTAAAGGGCTAATTGCTATGCTAACATTCCTATTGTAATTACTGTAATTCCCTAGATCTCTGGGTGGGGCAGAAAGACTGCCTTAAAGTCAGATTGAGAAATTGAGTGGGACATTTGGTTCTTAGTCCTTCATAAGATGCCAGCGGAAGGGCAGAATTCATTTGGAGTTCACAAATGTCTCTTCTGGGAAGGCAATCCTGATCAGAAATTCTGATTGCTTATTCCATCTTATCAACGACTTACTGTGTGCCTGCCACGTATTGAAAGATCCACAGGCTTAGTACCTACTTTGTAGACTCAGATTAAAATCAGGTAAAATGGTTGGCAATGTGCTTGGTGCACAGTGCTGGAAAAATGGGAGTTCCTATATTAAGTCAGATCATAAATGCCTGAAAACAGGGCGAGGCGGTCAACAGGACCTTCTGAGACATATTCACAAGAAGACTCAGGTGTATTTTTAAGCCATCCCGGAAAAGCTTTCAAAGCACTTGTGAGGCAGCTTTTGTCCATTTTACTGAATGACGTCCTGAGGCAGAAGGGGCTTTTCTACTGGAATTTCCCTCCCTCTCTGAGGCTACTCTGGAAATTTAAATTTAAAAGCTCCTCTTGGCGCTTGCTCCCCGGCTCCCCAGTGCTCAGCGCCGGTGTCCGGGAAAGCTGGGAAGAGCCATGCGGTTGGAGGTCCCTGCGGCCCCTCCTGGCTTTGTTGCGTTTGCGGAGGTGGTTAGTTCTGGAGCACCTCATGTGCCGAGTGCGGACCTCGCTGACTAATCGCCTCCGCGCGTAGAGGCGACCCAGTGTCTTGGGAGAGCAAAGGGGATCACTGTGCTTTCAGCTTTCCCAGCCTGTTCCGGAGAGCCCAAGGTTGGCTTCCGCGAGAGTACCCAGCGTGCCGACTCGTCCTTCGGTTCTTCACGTCTGCATCTCCTCCCTTTGGTCCTAAGGAAAAGCTGTCAGCAAGACTGGTGGACACATGCGCGGTCTGAAGCCAGGTAACACGATGGCAATTGCTGAGCTTTCCATAGGGCCAGCCCACCATGGCCGCTATCTATGCCCATTAGATAATTGGTCCCGTCCATTCTATGGGGGTCGTTATATTACCACTCCTATTTAATAGTTGAGCGGGCCAGGGTACCAGGGACTGGATTTCTCCGTGGTCCTACAGCTAACCAAGTGATGGACCCTGAATTTGAACCTCGTGTCTGGCTTGAGAGTTCGCGTCCCTCTCCAGGCCTGTCTGCTATCTTCTTCTGTGTTTCAGGGCCCAGGATGGTGCCTGATATCTGGTAGGCTTCTCTGAATATTTGTGGAAAGAGAAGGTATTGTTATCCTACTGTTACAGATGGTGAAGCAACTTGCAAAGAGAACATTTCTTTCTACAGGGCATGAAGCTAGTGAGCGGAATTGCTGAGCTAATCCTGGCCTCTCCAAAGGGAGGAGGCCAGGAAGAGGCCCAAGTCCGCGTTGGTGTGCGTCTTCCCCTCTGCGTCTCGAACGGGAAACGGTGATCATAGTGGCTCAGAGCCTCTAGCCGGACACACTCTGCCTTCAACTCCCGGGTCCTTCTGTCCCAAGCAGAGCACTGCATCTGTGACATCCGCATAGAGACAGGGCTGATTGCGCTAGAGACCCGGCTCCTCGACGCTGGCGGTTGTCGGCCTGGAGGTAGGAACGTGCGGATTTAGTTTTATTTCTATCATGCTCCGATTACTCACCACTGACTTCACACTTTCCATTCCCTAAACGCGGGATGTCCAAGCTGCCGGAGGCCAAGAGCACTAGCCAGGAGTGTAGGACTGCCTGGCGGCGGCAGCGCAATCCCATTGATGATTCCAGCAGAAAGGACAAGGCCAGGAATCTGGACGCCCGGGTAGAGATTGCAGTAGCCAGTATCGGTGGAGTGGGTGGGTGAGGGGCATAGCCCCGGCACCCGTGGAGTGGAACCCAGCGGCGGGGAGGGACGGGGGCGCAGTGGGATAAAATGGGCTAGTGGCTGCAGGCGCGGCGTGGTTTCGATGGGATGGGATTGAGAGGCGCGGCGAAGGATCCTGAGACGGCCACTTGGCAGTACCGCGCAGCCAGGCCAGTGTCCCGCGCCCCTCCATCCCGTAGCCCCCACCCCACTTTCCTCTTGGCAGGAGCAGCCCCAGGCGAAGCTGGCTGTAACCAGTTTCTGCTCTCAACACTGGCGCTCCCTTTCCGCCCCGCAACAATCACTCCATTCCCCCGAACGCTGGCAATTAATGGGGATGGGGACAAGTGCAAGATAAGTTGGTTCAAATACGCGGGAGAGGGGACCATGAATTTCCCAAACCCTAGCAGCGCTTGACCGTGCCAGACGCTGCGTTTGCTGAGAAGCCACCTTCTGCGTGGGCCTTTGAAAAGCCCCCAACTTTCTTTCTGCCGCAGGTTCTTCTGTGAAGACTGAGCTGGTAATGTCTACCTCTTGGTGAAGCTAAAGAGGGACGAGGGCGCTTCCAAAATGAAAAAGCCCAGAGCAGTGTTAGGGCCTTGCAAGCCTCAAACTTCAGCGCACGAGAAAATACAGTGGAGAGATTGCTTGGTTTCAGCAGATGAGGGTGAGGCCCAGAGATCTGCACTTTTACTTTTCGGGTGATCCTGGTGCAGGTGGTTCGGGACTTCACAGCAAAGCCTGTCGCTGCAGGGCGAGTAGGGAAGCGAGTGGATGGTGTCTGACCTCTGCTCCATCAGCGTGTCCTGGGAGCCACTATGCCAGGGGCGCTGGGAACACGGCATATCCAAGGCCTCCTCTCAGGGAGGTGATCGTTTATTTAGCTGGGAGTCAAGCCTGGAGTCAGGACTCTTCATTTAAGCCACTTCCTCCTGCGAGGCCACCGCGGCCGCGAAGTCCGTAGCCTCAAGGTGCCTTCTCGCGCCCCTGCTCCCGGGACCTCTCTCGGCCTCCCAGTAGTTTTCGCATCCTTAAGTCTCGTGGCGCACGCTGTGCTAGGCCTCGGCAGCCCTGGCACCCCAGATCTCCCAGAGGAGAGGGAGCTGCCAGGCGCCACCCTTCCCTGGGGCTCTGAGCGCTTTGGCGAGCGTCTTTACAGCTACCCTATCCGGGTACGGTCTTAGAGGAGCGACAAGGCATCTGCCAGCTTGGGGCGGGGGCGAAACGGGGGTGTGGATGGGTGGACGGCAGGCTGCTGAGTGTGGGGGGTCGAGTTCTGCCTCACTAGGACTTTGCAGAGGTTTGCCCCGGAGCACAGGAGCTTGGCTGCGGCCGACACGCGGAGGCGGCCTTCTTGCAGAGAACCCCGGCGTCGCTTCCTGCCAGCCTTGGCGGGCGGGGGTCAAGTCAGGCTTCCCAAGTCGGCGGGTTTGCGCCTGGCCTCGCTGCCAAGGAGAGCCACCTGCAGAGGCCTGTGGCAAGCGCCGAGCTGAACCCACACCTGGAACGTGCTTCTCCCCAGTTCCCTTCTCAAAGCCCTTTCCTTGCAGGTCTGAAATGGAGCGAGAGGCTCTGCCTCTCCCTCGGGAGGAAGGTAAGGAAGTTGTCAGGGATTCACAAGCAGACAGTGTTTGCCTGCCTTTACCTATCCAGGTGAATTATTTGCGGTGACTTCTCATTTCCTTCCCCAAAGAAAACCATGTCCTCCCATCTTTCCATCCCCTTTCCCTCCTTTAGCTTAAATGCTTATGAAAAATTAATGGAAAAACATCTTCAGTGGCCTTTGGCTTGTCCTAGAAAAACAACCTAAACCCAGACCTCACTAGTAATAACGAAAACTTTAAAATTCAACTGTGTATCCCAGGCTTCCCTAGTTTTCAAACTGACAAAATATCAAACTCGATATCTGGCTGTTGTACAGAGATAACCTGGGTGAGGAATGACAAAATGTGAAATGTTAGTGCCCATAGATTTGGAACATTCCACAGGGCTTTTTCCTTTTGCTAAGCTATAGACTTGCTGAATGATCATGCTAGAACTGAAAGTTTTGTGTTAATGTATTGGCAGTTTATAGGGGAAAAAAAGTGGAATATCGAGCTCATGAAATTCAGTAAGAATACCATTAGAATTTTGCCGTATTTGTCGTTCCCCCTTGGTTTCTTTTACATGAAATTCCATATAAAATATAAACTATTTATGTAAGTTTGCAGTGTTACACTAACCAAAAATATAGGGAATGAAACAATTATGGAGCAAATATAGGTATATTAATTAGCCCACCTTGTACATGCAGCTATATGTTCTACATGGCATTTTTCATTACTACATGAGCTGTTAAATATATAAAGTAGGTACATTTGTGGGCACATTAACACACTATGAGAACTTGAACTTGTTCATTTCCTGACTTTTATGGGCCTGGTTGGGCTGTGTGGGCATGCTTTATACATGCTACATGCCCTGAACTCCCATTGACTTCTAGAGTCCCACCTCCATGGATGGAGGGAGGCAAATAGAAAATGGCAGCATTGAGTGTAAGCTGACCAAATCTATGTTACCTGCATAGGCATAATAATAACTGCATCCCACAGTGGCCCAGGCCCCAAGACAGAAGGAAGCTCTAGACTCCTCATGAGACTGGGCCAGTGTCCCTTCCTTCACTGAGTGGTCATTTCAGGGACCACATGGCAAGTCCATCATTATACTGGAAAGGTTCTTTTGTTGTTGTTTGTTTGCCATTGGCTCATCTGAGCTATACTCAAAGCTTTGTTATAAATATGAAAACTAAATTGAGGCTGCCCTGCTCCCTTAATGCAAATGAGTTTGAAATAATTTTCACCCCCTCCTCACACAAAGAGCCATTTGTACCTTTTATATTGGATTTCTATACTCCTTTATTCTCAATCATAAAATTGAAAATAACTTTAATAAAATAATTATATCCCTAGAAATGGATTTCTTGGTAAAGAACAGGCCTGACATAGAAATAAATACTCTTGGTTAATGATAGGTGTTGCAATGTACAACAATTTATATTACCTGTATTTTAAAAAATTGCTTATGTGTTCAAGAGAACTGAAAAAAAACCATACATACTGTTATCTTCCATACATATTTTTTCACAGATTTTTGTTTTATTTTGTTTTTTAGTAAATAGGAATTTAGCAAAAAAGTAGTTTGAATCTGGAATTAAAATAAAAAATAAGGCTTTAGAATTCTACTTAACTATGGACTATGTAAGAAAAAAATTAAAGTCAGCTTCAAGACGAATCTTGAAATAAATGTTAAAACGCCATTTGGTTTACATGCAAGTGGTATAAAAAGAAAAACATTCTTGTTTTTAAGATGGCAAAAGGCTTGGAGAAAACTGAAAAATGCCATTTTTCACTTTTATGTCCTGCTACAGGAACAGATAACCAAATATTTTGGAGGGAAAAAATCTGTCTTTTTTTGTAGAAGAGTATTTTCTTGCATGATTCGGGTTTCCACATTTTGTCTGGTATGTATAGGCAGTGTATGATTAATCAATTAACATCTGAATTAAATATTGATAAGTGAAGTTTAAAAAACATGTAAATGGTCATTTAGCTCTAATTATACTATTTAATTAAAAAAAAAAGTCCACTTGAATATGGAGGTAACACCTGCCATTAACTAGTGCTTGTTTCATGCTAGGTACCATGCTTGGTGTCTTCCACGTATTGTTTCATTTCCTCCTTAAGAAAGTTGTTGCTATCATTCCCACTTAACAGATTAGGAAATTGAGCCTTAGAGAGTGTAAGTGACTTACTTAAGGTCATATAGATAGTAAGTAGTAAAACTAGGATCAATTGACTTTATGACCTAAATTTTAGCCACTACTCTAAACTGCATCCTTCCATTGATATGAATAGCCATGCTTCACTGAGCAGACAAATGAATTCATAGAACCTTGATATTTTATTAAAAATGCTTACTAAATTAAAATGGTTCAAGTTGAAATGGTAGAATTGACTATGAACTTAGACTTTGAGAAAAACGACCTGGCTTTCAAGAAGGTGGTCTTATTTGCTAGGCCTAAAATGTTTTACTTTACTGTTCTGTTTTGAAATGTTATTTTTTGGAACAAAACCAGTGGTAAGGTTTAGAAATGGAAATGCCAATATAAAGGACAAAATGCTGGAACTTTTTCAAGCTGTAAACCAGAGGGAGCTCAGCTGGGAAAATTAATATGCATATCAATTTCATGTCAGACAATTCATGAGACCGATAGATTTTGTGTAGTCTCTCTATTGAAAAAATATATTCTAAAAACATCTGTTTGCTAAGAAGTGTAACTCTAAGGTCCACATTCCCTGGCTTGTGTACTGAAGATATTCAGCGTTTGAGTGTTAAGAAGAGCTGCGAATTAATCCCTGAGAAAAATTCCTTCCATTTCCAAGTCTGCCAATACAGGATTTTCAGAAAGGAGAGCTGACCAAGGAAATTAAACTCCCTTTTACTATGCAGATGTCAAGAAAGAGCATACTCCTCAAAGCGAAGCTATGAAACAGAAGAATTTTTTCTTCGTGTTGAAATATATTTTCCTCTTGACGTTCTTTCAAAGTTTTAGTTTCTTTATTCTTTGTTACTCTGCAATACTGATTATTTATATCTGAAGAACATAATGTAAAGGCAATTAAAAAATTTGGCGACAATCTCTAATTCTCTACAATTGAAAAAAAAAGTAATTGGAATTAACATATATGTCATTAAAGGGTAAATTTTAAATTTGGTCCTAGCAGTCCCAATATTTAGAAATGGCAGAATTATTTTGCCATTGAAGATTCTTAATTGAATAGTATTTATTGAATGTGATGAATGCCTGTTGAGCAGGTTAATGTGCTGCCTTTTTAATAGGGAGCTATTTCTACTGGCTTACCTTCCATAGGCATGCACTGGAGTTGTTTTTCAGTGCCATGAGAGCTAATGAAGGCCAATTTAGAGCAATTTTCTTGAAGATTGCTGCTCAGCCCTGTCTGACTTGTAATTCCAACACTTATGCCAGGCTGGAAGGAGTAGCAGGAGGTTAGTATATACAATTATATTAATATCGATGTTATTTTAGTTACTTAAAATTCAGTTATCTTGAATGCAACCAGTCAGATTAATAGAGACCATATATACCCAATGCATACATTACACCAATAAACCTAGCATTTAAACAGACATTGAAATCAAGTGTTTGAGAAAAGGTTTCAAAATAATGTTTAGCCTGAGCTCACCCTGAGCTAATGAATGAGGGCAAAAGATCCTCCTCTATTATATTTTTTACTCTAAACTGAATTTTTTACATTTATTAGTCAATGAGTCATTGGTATTTGTTATCTTAGATATGTCACTGCTGTGTTTACCATACTTTTTGAAAAGGTGACATTATCTTATTCTGTTATAGATATTATTTGTATCCACATTTTCTGAGCAGTGTATACTGTTTCAGAATGGACTTATTAACAGGAAAATCAAGTAACTCAAGTTGTAGAGAATGAACATACATAATTCAAATAGAGGCCAGTTATGTGATGTTGGCACCATGAAAACTCAGTAGGGTTCCTTTAGCTCAGTGACTTCATTATTTAGGGGGAAAAAAGAGAGAAAAGATGACTTACACATTCTTCTGTTATTTTGTAGCCTCTCAGACATTTTCAGATTTCACCTTTCATTTTAAAAACAAAAATTTTCTAGGCCTCTTTCCAAACTATTTAATTCACCTCTGGTAACTACAAATAAAAAATGAGGCATAAATTGCTTTTAAAAACTTAGAAAGGTATTACTAAACATATTATTGCATCGGACTTAATTGGCTATAATATATTTTATGCCTTCAGTTCTTTTGAGACAAAAATGAAAAAAAAATTGTCCTAGAAGCAAAAGATACAAAAGTGATTTCAAAGGCAATGACTACAAGGTAATTTTACAAAATAGGGGTGTTTTTTGGTGGTTGTTCTTCCTTATTTTAAATAATGCCACCTTGTCTAAAAGAGGATAAAAAGTTCCAGGGCAGAAAGTTTAAGGATATCTAATTTGCAATCAAAACTAATGCTTAGTATTTGTAAATTCCTTTGTAATTTTTGAGCTGTAAAATGGAGATTATTCAGTTTATCAAAGATGTTTTGTGGGACTTAACATATGGAAAAGAAAATGGACTATGAGTGCCACATAAATTTTGACATGTGAAGAGAATTACTTAACCTGTTTTTTCTCCAGGTTGCAGTTTATATCAGCACATTATAATTTGTCCTTTTATATGAATGCCTCAAGTATAGAGATAATTTAAATAATATTTCAAATGAATCAATTCAAATTTTCAAAGTCACTAATTGGTATTTGGTACAATAATTTAATTTTTCATATTTGAATAATGGCAAGGTAAATCAGCACGAATTTTCTACTTTGGAACTCTTTCCCAGTTTGTATTTTGACTTGAATACAAAACAAATGCATTCTAAAAATTAAAACTTTGAGTCTGGCATTCAAAATTTCTTTGAATATTAAGAAAAAATTAGATATTCGTAAGTGTAGTGAGCATTTTTTTCTGATAACTCATTTGGAAAGAATATTGGATTAAAATTGACAGGAGTTTGAAGACATTTTATTAAAGGTGGTTCTTATAAAGCAGTGAGAACACATCCTGTCAGAGTTTCTCCTTGTCTTTGCATTTACATGGAAAATAAGGAAGCGTGTATAATTTATTACTATTAAGGAACTTTATGAATGGTCCTTCTCATATTTCCCCCTTGGAAGCCATTAGATAATCTGTTTTTGTAATACTGAGTCAAACATTTAGTTAATATTCTTTTTCAGAACAGACCACATAATCGTAGGATTATTAGACATCTCATAATTTTTAGAGGTGTCTAAAACCCATGCAGGTTTATTCCTGTGCTGAGAGTTTCCTAAAGTTACAATCTTTAATTCTTGTTCTCAAAAGCAAACAAACAAAAAAAATGTTACCCAAGATGCACATAAAACATGCATTAAAGGGGTTTCCTACTCTATGTTTTTTTATTATCCCTCTACCTTACCACCCACCAGTGTTGTGGATTTAAGAGAGTCGACATAATTGAGTAAGTAAATTACCAAAAAACTAGGCAGCTGCTGCAGACACCTAGCAATAGACTGTACCTTGGTTCTAATGTTCTCGTATTAGCACATTACAACAAGCAGAAAGGGGCTCTTAATTATGTCTTGCTTTATAGGAGCACAATAAATTCCTTTTGTTGATCTTACTGCAAACTCAATGGTGTTTTTGTGCAGTGTTGAATTAAGAGATATCAAAAGTCATAGATTGAAGGATTATTCTGAGTATTTAAGGAACGTGTAAGTAGGTAGTAATGAACCCCCTACACAACCAAATCTGCTCTTCTGAATGCAAAAGTACCAGTTATTCAACATTTCAAACTGACAGCTTGTAAATGTAAATTTTATTAAATGCACAGCAATAAAAATTTGTAGATTTCTGTCACTTTGAATTTTAGTGGCTTAAAATGAGGCCTCTAGCCTTTTAAATCACAGCAGGTAAAAGCAGAGCTCTCTAGCATTCAGCATTTAAAAACTGGAACCTTTTTAGGTTTCACTATGTGCATTTGCTCACATAATATCCTTTGCAGGATTCAAGAATGGATGTGTTATGTCACTAACAGGCCTGCATTTTCCATCACCTTTATATCACAGTTCACAAAATGTTTCTCTTACAATTCTGGGAGAGAGAGAGAGAGAGAGAGAGTGAGAGAGAGAGAGAGAGAGAAAGAGAAAGAGAGAGAGAGGTGAAGTGGGGGGATATTTCAAATTTAATTATTTAAAATAAATAAGTGAAGAGATAAAAAGAAAAATAAATTTTAAAAGAAATAAGAAACAGTATAGTATTTCACAGCATGGTTCAATTTGTACATTTTTAAAAGCTAGTCAAGCTCATTCTTGTGCAGATTCTGGAAAATATAAAACTGATCGAAGCCATATAAAATAAGCATACAGTAAGAAAATATTGAGGAGGGCAAAATCTTGGTTAAAATTTTATAAAGATTTCTAAAACTTAGAAAGACAATTTAAAATATGTGTATATCAAGGCTCAGTTTAACGGCCAAAATGATAATTGATTTTTTCATTTAAGGACAGTCCAATGCTAGATTTAAATTACGATTGTTTTCTATATTCTAAATTTGGTTAATAACAGGAGCATTTCATTTCTATATTTTTTTGTCCTACAGAGAGTCAGTTAAAAAAAATTTTTTTTTTTTTAATGTAAAGACTGGGTCTCGCTATGTTGCCCAGAGAGAAGCAGTTTCAATTGATACCTGACAAATGTCAGAGTTTAAACATAGTAATTGAATATGCAGTTTGTCAAGTGATATTACTTTACCTTGGTGAATACTGTTGCTATAAATGACTTTTCTGATGAGACTTATGAGAAAGCATTTGGCCACCTGCAGTTGTTAAATATCCCCCTGGCACTTTTTCTAAGAGTTGAAGTATTACCCTGAGTTTTGGCCACATTCCAGTTTGGGCTAATGGCATTCGTCCTCTCGAAGTTTCCTTTGCAATTTTAATTGGATTTGACCCTTTTCTTCACTGTAAGGAGCCTTCCCCTGAAACAGTCCCATTCTGGCAGAAAGAGAGCAGACAATCATCCTTTCTTTGGCTAAATTTTTGGAGGGTATTATAATGCATTATCAAAGTGAATTTCAACATTGTAAATGAGTATTAGAGGGCTTTAGTAACTAAAGTACGTGTATTATGTGATGTATGCATAGATTCTTCTTTCAAAATATTTACTTTTAGGGTACCTTAAAGGATGATGTAAAGCAACTATTTTAACTTCAGACTCAATGGCTTGTTTTTAAAATGGTGGAAACCAAAAATCACTTATAATAATTTATACATATTTAAAAAATATGATTACCAAGATCGTAATCATGTTTTAGAAGACTATTTCTCCTTTCCATATTAAAAGTTAAAATCCTTTCTCAGAGACCTGTGTGGATCAGCTAACATCTATTTGAAACTATTACAAGTTTAGTACTTCTTGCTGCTACATCTACTGAATCAAAACTAGAGTTCAGTATAAAGGACATATTGAATACGTTCTTAAGGTTTCCTTAGCTAACATGTTTAAATTTGAGGGACAGTCATTCCTGAGAATTTTTTTTTTTTTTTTTTTTTTTTTTTGAGACAAGGTCTCACTCTGTCACCCAGGGTGGTGAGTGCAGTGGCATGATCACAGCTCACTGCAGCCTTCTAGGGCTCAAACAATCCTTATTCTTCAGCCTCCTGAGTAGCTGGGACTACAGGCATGCACCACCACTGCCAGCTAATTTTTTATCTTCTGTAGAGACAGGGTTTCACTGGTCTTAACTGGTGAGTCTTGACCAGTTGCTCAGACTGGTCTTGAACTCCTAAGCACAAGCAATCGGCCTGACTTAGCCTCCCAAAGTGCTGGGATTACAGGTGTAAGCCACTTCACCTGGCCACATTTGAGAATATTTCTATTTCTGGTTTCTCACCTTCTTCTATCACTTTGGGTTGAATTGGCTGCCAAGGTCAACCCCTCATCTTGTAAGGGTTACCAATAGTTTGGCGGACCATTGTGGAAGAGAGAGAGGTGGAGTTAAAATAGAGGAATGGTCCTTACAATCATGGAATTTCAGAGCTGAACTTTTGGATTTCACATTTAGTAACCTTACATTAATCTACTTTATATTTATTATTTTTCTCTCAAATTACATAAGTAATATGTGGCGATTAAAAACACATAAGCTATATAAGGTAAAGTAATTCACTTTCTTCTCCCCTGCCCTGCTTTCTTTCCCAATCTTGGATAGGTTTCTTTGTTTTCCGTACTTCCAGACACAAATACATTTTCGTACATAGTTTCATGTGATTTACTTTACACATAAATGGAATCATACCACACCTTTTATGTAAGTTGCTTTTTTGTGTGTGTTGCAGTATTGCTTAAAGAGCTTTCTATAATTAATACATATAGATACATCTAATCCTTTTAAATTGGGGTGTCCATACTATTAAGCACCCAACCCTCAAATTGCTGAATATTTCACTATTGTAACCATGTCTCTCAGATGCCCCTTTTTATGTATATATGGTATTACTTCTCTGGAATAAATACCTGTAGACCGTGCTGCAGTTATCTTGTTTTGTGACTCAGGCAAACAGTGTCCATAAAGATAAAGTGGTCTATCTAAGGATACACAGTTTTGGCAAAGCCAGGACCAAAGCCCAGGTCTCTCAACATTTAGTTTACTGAACTTTCTGTTTGATATCACATATAGTGGCCACTCTGGTTCTTTGTCCATATTCTTCCTCTATTGTAAATATCCTCATCCTCAGAGGTTGGGGCATCAGCTTTCAATAGCTCACAGGTGCACCCCTCACTGAGAATTGTTCATGGCTGCAGGGCACTGTTTCGGCTAAGGTTATGCTTCCTTCCAGAGGTTCTCCCATGATAAATGATTCACTGCTGCAGGAATAGAAAGACCTGGCTCCCTTGGTTCTATTTGGAACAACTTTGAAGAGCCGCTCCAGCTCAGAGCACTTTGTAGAAGCGCTGAGACCTCAGCTACAACTGTATTCAGGAACAGCTTCTCACTCTGCCCATTTGTAACTTTCTTACAAGAACGCCTCACAGGAGCACTTGCCAATAAAACTTCTGCAAATGATTCTCTGGCACAGAGTCTATTTCCAGTGTAGAGGAGGAAAAAACTTATTTTTCTACCTTTCTATGTTCTTGGGTGGGCCCTCTATAACAAAAGACAGAGTAACGAGAGAAAAACAAGCAGAAGTATATTAACATGTATATTTCAAATATACATGGGAGAAACTCAGGGATGAGTAACTGAATGAGGTAGCTAAAATTTGAGCTTCTATACTACTATCTTCAGCTAAAACAAAGGAAGAAGGTTTGGGGAGGCAAGTTATGGGAAGGTGACCAGGAAAACTAGTGGTTTGTAATGCCGGTTTAAATCGGTGCCCGAGACTCTTATCCATAAAGAAGGCACCAATTTAAACCTGCATTACAGATTTAACAGAGGAGTACAGAGAGGGAGACACCCTCACAAATCGTAATTTCCTTTACAAAAAGGTAACTTGCACTCTGTTTTCAGAGCTTTTCCTGTCTTTGTTGTCAAAATAATCAACTCAAAATAAATATGCTAAAGACGTATGTTTGCGGCGCCATATTTTGTTCTCTTACACTAGAGAACACAAATCAAGAAACCAGATGGTTTCCCATAGGCCTTTCTCAATGTGAATTGGAAGTGGAGAGACAGAAAAAGAAATGATTTTTAGCACTGGTGATGTCAATGGAATGAGTAATTCCTGTAGAGTTTAGAGCCACCATTAAGGCTAAGCATCGACTTAGCCAATACTGGGAGAAAAGGTGCAGAAAGGTAAGAAAGAATGAAAACGATATGTAAAGATGAGGGATGCTGCTTCAAATCACTTTTAAGAACAGAGAGGATAAACACCAAATATTAATAAGGGAATAGATGAGAAACTTTGTTCACCAGCATACCTTTTAGGTATAGTACTATATTTAGGAATTATATAATAGTAAGTGTGATGCTTTCCCATTCCCCCACCCCCACCCCATACACACATACTCAACCCTAACACGTAGATGTAAGCTGACACCAAAGACACAGAGGGGGAGGATGTTCAGGATACAGACAGAGGAAACTAAAGTTCTAGCAGAAATGAGAAAGAAAGAAAAGGAAGACAGAGTGGTTGGCTGCTACACAGAAGAATAAGACCAAACGGAGAGATTCAGGTTAGGAGGGAAGCTCAAACAACTTTTGAAGGATGGGATAGTGTAAAAGAAGATTTGTGGCCAGGTGTGATGGCTCACACCTGTAATCTCAGCACTTTGGGAGGCCAAGGCAGGGGATCACCTGAAGTCAGGAGTTCAAAACCAGCCAGGCCAACGTAGTGAAAGCCCATCCCTACTAAAAATACAAAAATTAGCCAGGTGCAGTGGCAAGTTCCTCTAGTCGCAGCTATTTGGGGGGCTGAGGTAGGAGAATCGCTTGAATCTAAGAGGCGGAGGTTGTAGTGAGCTGAGATCATGCCACTGTACTCTAGCCTGAGTGTCAGAGAGAGACTCTCTCTCTCTCTCAAAAAAAAAAAAAAAAAAAAAAAAAGATTTGTTCCCAATGGAATGAGCAATTTAAACCATGTTGCCATCACTTCTTCTCAGACTACTGTTCTTCCCTACACAGGACCCTATCTAATAATCCTGCCCCCAGCTCAAGTTGATTTGACCTGGAATGAACCCCTGAGCCAAACTGAGCCAGTCGGATTCTTTCCATCAATACTTTGGAATTGGGATTCACTCAGAGATTCATTCATTGGGATTCATTAAGGCAGCAATTGGAGTTACAGTATTGTAAGTCTGAGAGCTGAGGCATGGCTGTCTTCCAGGATGGGACAAGGAAACAGAGAATACCAGGCTGAATAGAGACAATGGAATAAATTACATGAATGAAGAAAAATTAACATGAGAGGTAAAATACTCTCGGGCTTCCTTTTGGATATCTGGGTCCTGCTTAAAGTCTCTTGTGAGGCTTAGCTGTATTCTTGTCCTTTGGTTTTGTAGGACATTCCTGTAGCCTGGTGACGAATTACTAAGTGTTTTTTTTTTTTTTTTTTTTTTTTTTTTACAGACAGGGTATCACTCTGTTGCCCAGGCTATAGTGCAGTTACATGATAATGACTCACTGTAACCTCAAACTCCTGGGGTCAAGTGATCCTTCCACCTTGGCCTCCTGAGTAGCTGGGACTACAGGTGTGTACTACCATGCATAATTTTTAAATTTTTTTGTGGAGATGGGGTGTTGCTATATGCTGGTCTCAAACTCCTGGCCTCAAGTGATCCTCCCACCTTGGTCTCTCCAAAGTGCTGGGATTATAGGTGTGAGCCACTGAGCTGAGCATATACTACTACTTTAAGAAAGATTTCAAACTAAGGGTATTGGTACTAGGGGTTGGGTTGCAAACATTAGCCCTTTAAAGAAAATGTAGAATTGGCTTAGTTGAAATGATATGAAATAGGAGTGAAAAATGAGGATTTATCCTGAGTGGGCCAGGGAAATAGCTTGATTTTGTTTCACAGAGTTCACTAATGATGATCCGAATAGGAAAGAGAAAAATTCGAAGAGAAAGCCATTTAGCATACTCCTATAGAGACCAATAGAGAAAATAACTGGATATGGAAACAAAAATCCAGTGTATTTCAGGGCACAAGTGTTCAGAAAATGAGTTGATAGACATATCAATGTCTTCAGATGGAGAAAGTGTAAGAAGTAAAACATGCATTCACTGCAGTGTCTAAAAAAAGAATAAAAAGAAGTAAAGCAAAATTCACATTTTAGTGTAATTAAATATGAGCACATAAAAGTGAAAAAATAAAGTGTAGACAAGTTTCATCATCAACAATATTTATGTTAAAAAATGAAGGGATGGTGTATTAGTTTCCTTGGGTTGCTGTAACAAAGTACCACAGATTAAGTGACTTAAAACAATGGAAATTTGTTGTCTCACGGGTCTGGAGGTGAGAAATGCAAAATCAAGTTGTTAATAGAGCCATAATCCTTCTGAAGACCGTGGGAGAGAATCTCGCCTTGCCTCTTCCAGGTTCTGATAGCTCCCGGCATTCCTTGGCATGTGGTAGCATAACTACAAACTCTGTCTATGATTCTAATGACTGTCTTCTTCCTGTGTGCCTGTGTTTTCTTTCACATGGCATTTTTCTCTCTCCTCTTCCTATAAGGACACTGCTTATCTAGAATTAAGGGCCCACCCTCATAACTTCATCTTAACTCCATCATCAGCAACGATCTCATTTCCAAACAGTCACAGGTACTAAAGATTAGGGCATCAACATATCTTTGTGGAGGATGCAATTCAACCTATCACAAACTCATGTAAATATATATTTCATTATTAAGTAGACAAATGTTTGTCTTTTTTGTTATTTATTTATTTTAGAGACAGGGTCTTGCTCTGTCTCCCAGGCTGGAATGTAGTGGCCTGATCAGAGCTCACTGCAGCCCCAAATTCCTGGGTTCAAGCAGTCCTCCCACTTTATCCTCCTGCATCAGCCTCTCAAGTAGCTGGGCCTACAGGTATGCACTGGCTAACTTTATTAAATTATATTTTTAGAGATAGGGGTCTCACTATGTTGTCCAGGCTGGTCTCAAACTCCTGGAGCTGGAGTTGGAGCAGCCAGGATGTAGGGAACAGTGTCTCAAGCCAGAACAGGGCAGGGGGTCCCTAGGCCTGGCCCAGGAAATCATTCAGTCCTCATATGCCTCAGGGCCTGTGATGAGAGGGGCCACTGAGAAGATCGCTGAAATGCTTTCGAGGCCTTTTGCCCATTGTCTTGGCTATTAGCACTTGGCTCCTTTTTAGTCAGGCAAATATTTCTAGCAAATGGTTTCTCCACATTCTGCTTGAATTTCTCTCCCAAGGAAGCTTTTACTTTCTTTGCCACATGGGTAGGCTGCAAGTTCTGCAAACTATTATGCTCTGCTTCCCATTGCATAAGTTCCAACTTTAAGTCATTTCTTTGCTCTTGCATCTGAGCATAGGTTGTTAGAAAGAGCCAGAACATCTTGAATGCTTTTCTACTTTGATTTTTTTTTTTTTTTTCTGTCAGATACCCTAAATTACCACTCTGACGTTCAAACTTCCACAGAACCTTAGGGGCAGGGCACAATGCAGCCAAGTTCTTTGCTAAGGCATAACATGAGTGACCCTTGCTCCAGTTCCCAATAAGTTTCACATTTCCATTTGAGGCCTCATCAGCCTGTCCTTCACTGTTCATATCACTATCAGCATTTTGGTCACAACCACTTAACCAGTCTCTAAGAAGTTTCAAACTTCCCTCATCTTCCTGTCTTCTTCTGTGCCCTCCAAGCTCTTCTAGCCTCTACCCATTACCCAGTTCCAAAGCTGCTTCCACATTTTCAGGTATCTTTATAGCAATGTCCCACTCCTGGTACTAATTTCCTGTATTAGGATGTTCTTGTATTGCTATAAAGGAATATGTGCTACTAGGTAATTTATAAGAAAAGTGGTTTAATTAGCTCACAGTTCTGCAGGGTGTACAGGAAGCACAGTCCTGGAATCTGCTTCGGGGGAGGCCTCAGGGAGCTTTTACTCATGGCAGAAGGTGAACAGGAGCTTGCAAATTACATGGCAAGAGCAGGAACAAGAGAGAGTTGTACGGGAGTTACCGCACTTTTTTAAATGACCAGATCTTGTGTGAACTGATTGAGAGTTCACTTATCACCAAGGAGATGGCCCAAGTTATTCATGAGGGATTCACTCCCATTATCCAAACTCCTCCCACCAGGCCCCACTTCCAACATTGGATATTACAATTCAACATGAGATTTGGATGGGGACAAATATCCAAACTATATCAGGCATTAATCCTTTCATGGGAGTACAGCCCTCATGACCTAAACACTTCCTGTTAAGCTTCACCTCCCAACATTGTTGCATTGGGGATTAACCTTCCAACACATGCTTTTTGGGGACACATTAAAACCCTAGCATTTATATTTTGGGATTTGACATAAAAATATAAATAATGCCAATTTGCTATTTAAAATGATCACACTTAGTCACTGCAATTTAGAAGGCTGTGATTCAGAGATGTAATTGTTTAAATAAAATGGTCAGTAGGAGAGATGTCAAGAGAAGTCTATAAACTTAAGGACAAATGCAAAAAGAGGAATTTTGACAATGAAGGAAAGAGAGAGAAAAATAAGTATTTGTTGTAAGAGCAGATTCCAGTTTGCAAAGCCAGCTGAAAGCTAAGAGAATTTGTTCTTGATAGACTACATACAGGAAAACTGGCCAGAGAGAGTTTAGCAGGGTTGTTAAGGAGGGGAATATAGATAGGACTTGGTTTGAATCTTTGCTCTGCCATTTTTGTCAGGGTAACCTTAGACAAGTCTCATCATCAACCTAAAATTCACCATTCTCATCTATAAAATGGGGATAGTACCTATTTCATAGAGTTGTTAAGACATTAAATAACCTAATATGCATCACCTAGCAAAGTGTCTAGTCCATAAAATAAGGCCAAATATACATAAATAAACAGTAGAAAACTCAAAACTCCATTTTAATTCTAAACAATTGGGAAAATTAGTGTGAAATTAATTTTTTTTTTTTTTTTTTTTTTTTTGAGATGGAGTCTCGCTCTGTCGCCCAGGCTGGAGTGCAGTGGCACAATCTCGGCTCACTGCAAGCTCCGTCTCCCGGGTTCACGCCATTCTCCTAACTCAGCCTCCCGAGTAGCTGGGACTACAGGCCCCCGCCACCATGCCCAGCTAATTTTTTTTGTATTTTAGTAGAGGCGGGGTTTCACCGTGTTAGCCAGGATGGTCTCGATCTCCTGATCTCGTGATCCGCCCGTCTCGGCCTCCCAAAGTGCTGGGATTACAAAGTGTGAGCCACTGCGCCCGGCCGAAATTAAAATTTTAAGATGGCTCTGGATATCCCCGTACCCTAGTTTACACGCCTTGCATATGACTATGATGAGATAGTCATTCCCAGGATTAGACTCTGTTCTAAGGTACAATTGACTTAAAGAACAGATTATTCTGAACGGACCTAGCTTCATCAGCTGAATCCTTAAAAGGGACTGTGCTTTTCCTAGTGAAAGATATTAGAAACATGGGAGGGATTCAACACAAAAAGAGATTTTCTTGTTGCTTTTAAAGATGGAGGGAGCCATAGGATAAAGGAAGCAGATGGGAAAGTTGCCCCTAGCTGCCAGCCAGCAAGAGAATGAAGATTTCAGTTCTACATCTGCAAGGAACTGAACCTTGCCACAGCCACAGGAACTTGAAAAAGGACACTGGGCTCCAGATGGGAAGGTAGCCTAGCCATCACCTTGATTTTAGCCTTGTGAAACCCTGAATAGAGAACCCAGTTATATCATGCAAAGACTTCTGGCCAAGAGAACCGTGAGCATAAAAATTGGTGTTATAAGTCACAAAGTTTGTGGTCACTTGTTACGCATTGAAAGAAAACCAGTACAGTTGTGTTTTATAACTGATAGGATCTTTGGAAAAGAGTGACCATGTTCCTTGGAATTTGTAATTTGGAGATGAATATAACTATATTTTTAACATTACTATAAAATGCTGAACTATCATCTAAGTTAGTTAAATCAGTTCGCATTTCCATCAGTAGTGTATGATAGTTCCTGTTACTCTACATCCTCTTCATGATTTGGTATTGTTAGACTTCTAAATTTTTTCCCATGTGCTAGTTACAAAGTGATAGCTGCTGTTTTAAATTACATTGTCTTGATTTCTAAGAAGATTAATAACTTTTTATATGTTTATTGACGATTCGAATTTCTTCCGTTTCAAAGTACCCATTCCAAATCTACTGCTTATTTGCTTATGGATATATGTCATATATTCTGGACACGAGTGAGTCTTTTTTTAGTGTCTTATTTAGATGTAAAAATTCTATCTGCATTACAAATATTCTTCCCCACTCTGGCTTGTCTTTTCACTCTCCTTGTGGTATCTTCTGATAGACAGAAGTTCGTGGTTTAATGTAGCTTTATTTATCACATTTTTATTTATACACAATGCTTATTATCTTTGATTTATAAACTATTTCTTTCTTCTGAGGTAATAAAGAGATTTTTCCTATATTAGCTCCTACAATTTTATAGTTTTGCTATTTATGTTGAAGTCTTTTACTTGTTATGTATAGGGTGTTAGGTAAGGGGTTCAGTTTTATTTTTCTTTTATTTGATTAGCTAATTGAACCCCCTCTTTAAAAAGCCTATATTATTTAAACTTTTTGTTATGAAAATTTTCAAGTATATATAAAAGTAGTCTTGTATATCTTTTCTTAGATATATTCTTAAGTGCATGATACTTACTACAGTATTGTGAACGTTATCTTTCCTTTTTATTTAATTTTCTACTTAGTAGCTGGTATATAGCAACTAATTGCATTGATTTTTGAGTATTGATTTTTGTATCCAAGAGATTTGCTAAACCCACTTTTTAAAGTTAATTCATCTATAATTCTTTTGGATTTTCAGTGCACATAATTATATCAGCTTTGGATAATGAAAGTTTTATTTTTTCATTATAATTACTTCTTTTTTCCAAAGTTATGTTACTAGCTAGGATTGCCAGTACATCATCTTAATCTCAATGGGAATACTTCCGACATTTTACCACTAAGTATGATATTTGTTGTAGACTTTTTGTAAATTCTTTTTATCAGATTAGGGGCGTTTCTATTTCTAGTTTGCTAAGAATTTTTTAAAAATCATGAATAGATGTTGAATTGTACTGAATTATAACTATTTCCTCCATCTACTGAGATAGTCATAATTTTTATTCTTTAATACATTATTTACTTTTTTAAAATTTTGAGATGGGGTCTCACTCTGTCACCTAGGCCAGAGGACAGTGGCATGATCATAACTCACTGTAGCCTCTACCTCATGGTCTCAAGTGATTTTCTCACCTCAGCCTCTCAAGTAGTTGGGATTATAGGCACCTGTCATTATGCCCAGCTAATTTTTAAAATTTTATTTTTTATTTTTTACAGATATGAGGTCTTCCTGTGTTTCCCAGGGTAGTCTCAGACTCCTAGACTCAAGCAATTCTTTCACTTTGGGCTCCCAAATCTTTGGGACTATAGTCATGAGCTACCATGTCCGACCACAATATTTAATTTTATAATGTAAATGTAAGCCAATCTTACATTCCTTTCCTTTGTCATGGTCTCATTATGTTGCCCAGGCTGGTTTGGAACTCCTGGGCTCAAGTCATCCTCCCACCTCAGCCTTCTAAATAGCTGGGACTACATGTGCCCACCACTGTGCCCAGCTATGACTTTAAACCACTTTCACTCCACTTATGCCTTTCTTTCTTGAGCTTATATGTTATTATTGTCATATATTTTAATCCTACCGTTACAAACACCACAGGATATTATTTTATATACTCAATGTTCACTTATTTACTCACATAATTATCACTTTCTTTGTTCTTCACGTGGGATTGGTTTTTCTATCTAAAATCTATCTTGTAAAATTTCCTTTCGAATGAGTCTAACGGTGGTAAATAATTTTTTAGTAGCCTGAAAATACCTCTATCTCCACTCTTGCATAACATTTTCTCTGTTTATAGAAATCTAGAATATTCTAGATCCCATTTCTGAGTCTGAATTTCACTGTGGCTGTTGAGAAGTCAAGGGTTAGTATGCCACATCTATAATGATAATCCAACTTTAAGGCCTTCTCTGACTTTGAGGTTCTGCATTTTCATAGAATGTGCCTGGGTGTGGATTTCTTAATTTTTTCTTTTTTTTTAATTTAGAGACAGGGTGACCCAGTCTGGTGTGCAGTGGTGCAATCATGGCTAACTTCAGCCTCGACCTCCAGGTCTCAGGTGATCCTCCTACCCCCTGACTTCAAGGGATCCTCCTGCTTCAGCTTCCCAGAGCGTTTGATTTACTGACGTGAGCCATGGCGCCATACTCAGAGTTTTTAAAATTTCGCTTGTTTGAGATTCATTGTAATTATTGAATAAGTAAATGAATATCTTTCATCAATTTTTGAAAAATTCTCACCCCTTATCACTACAAATGTTGCATCACCTCTATTTTTTCTTTCATTGTATTCTGTAACTAAGAGTGAAATTTGTTAGTCACTTCATTCTACATGTCTTTCAACATTTATTTCATGTTTTTCTTCTCTTTTATTTTTGTGCTCCATTCTGGATACTGTCATAGAGACCATCTTCTAATTCACAAATTCTTTTTACATATGTGTTAATTCTGTTGTGTGTGTGTGTGTGTGTGTGTTTGCTTTTTTACTTTTTTACTTTTTAATTTTTTTTTAAGAGAAGGTCTCACTCTGTAACCCAGGCTGAAGTGCATTAGTGTGATCATGGTTTACTGTAACTTCAAACTCCTGGGCTTGAGTGATCCTCCCATTTATGCCTCCCGAGTAGCTAAGACTACAGGTGTGTACCACCTCACCTGGATAATTTTCAAATTTTTTGTAGAGATGGTGTCTTGTTTTGTTGCCTAGGCTTGCGTTTTTAATCTCAATTATTTTAATTTTCATGTTAAGAAACACTATTTGATTTTTTAAATCTGCTATTTGCTTTTTAATAAATTCTTCCTCATAACTATATTCAAGCTTGTCTTTTATTTCTAAACATAATAAGCATGATTTCTTCATTGCCTGTGTTAATAATTTCATTATATTAGTCATTTTAGATGTTTATGCTGTTTGTGGTTTCAGCTAATTGTCATTTATAGTGATTTATTTCCATGAGTTCAGAGACATCTGTATCTGTGAACTGCTCATTGTTCTTAGAAAATTAACTGTGGATTCTCTGTGGCATAGACTAAAGGTGCCTTCCTCCAGAAATGATTGCTTTTATTTCTTCCGTGTGTGTAGGGGCATTAAGATTGGAGACCCACTTTAAGCTAATTGCCAGCTTGAATTTCATCAGTGATATAAGTGTCACATGTCTCCCCTCCTAGTTTGCCTTTTAACTTTCTTTACAGTGTTTTTAAAAATTGATCTAAAGTGTTTTTTTTTTTTAAATTTTAACATAGGCATTAGCATTTTCTTCATAGTTTGGTTCGTATGTCTTAAGACCTTCTTCTCTACTCCAAGTTATACATTCTTTATTGTCATCTAAAATATTATAAAGTTTCGATTTTTGCATTTGTAAAATATTTTTCTTTACACTGTGAGATGGAAAATTTATTGATTTTTCCCTATAGATATCCATTAGTCCAAGCACCATTTACTAAATACTTAATCCTTTCCTCACTGAATTGAAATACTAAATTATCATGTATGTCTGAGTCTTTCTGGGTTTCTACTCTGTTCTACTGGTGCCTTTACCTCTACGCTGTCTGCAGGCCTTCTTCTTTTTCAAAATTATTTAACAATCAAAATTTAGGATCATCTTTTCAGTACCACATTAAAACAAGATTACAATGTTAATTGCAATTGAATTTATGTGATTTTATATAGAATTGGGACTATTTTACCATAATAATTTTTTTCTTTTTTCTTTCTTTTTTTTTTTTGGTGATGAGGTCTTGCCCTGTTGCTCAGGCTGGAGTGCAGTGGTGCAATCATAGTTCACTTCAATCTCTAACTCTTGGGTTCAAATGATCCTCCTGCCTCAGACTCCCAAGTAGCTGGGACTACAGGCATGTGCCATCATGCCCAGCTATGTCCACATGTTTTTGAACATCTTTTGTTTCTCGTTACCTTACAGTTTTTGTGTTTGTGAATGATACCTTTTTTCTTTATACTTTCTTGTTGATTTCGCTGATGTAGCTGGTGTTTAGAAATATCACTAATTTTTGTATGTTGATCTTGTTGTATCTAGCAAGCTTAATGAACTCTTTTTAGGTCTATGACTTTATTAGGAGATTTGCTTGTCTTTTCTATCTTGGTGATCATATCATCATAGAGATAGTTTTGTCTTTTCCTTTGCAACATTTCTTCCCCATATGGTGGTGAATACAGAAGATAATAGCAAGCAAACTTGCTTATTTATTCCCAATTTAGAAATGCTTCAGAAGTTTTCCCACTTAGTGTGATGTTTACAGAGGCTTCTGCGAGTTCTTTTTAAAAATCAGATTAAGGAAGTTTCCTTCTATTCTTCATTTTCAAGAAGTTACTATTTTTTAAAATCATGAGTGAATACAGACTTTTGTTAATGCACTTTAGGTCTCTGTAATTTTTTTAATGGATAGAATTTATTTCAGAAATTATTAACTCAATGTACTAAACAACATTAATAGGAAAAATCCTCAGTAAAAAAGTTTGATAATATTTAGCATTTACTTAGAACTAGGATTAGAAAGAAAATTTTTTAATGTTGAAAACTTTCCCTCTGATAGTGAGATGATACAAGGATGCCCACCATTTAGACTGCACTGTTCTGTAGTTATTATTGGTCCTGTAATATTGAGTTAAATTCATTTGTCTTTTCAAGAAGACCTCAAGTCATTTACACCCATAGTTTCAGTTTTATTTATTGCTTTTTTTTTTTTTTTTCTTGAGACTGAGTCTTGCTCTGTCGCCCAGGCTGGAGTGCAGTGGCGTGATCTCGGCTCACTGCAACCTCCATCTCCCAGGTTCAAGCAATTCTCCTGCCTCAGCTTCCAGAGTAGCTGGGATTACAGGCGCCCACTACCACGCCTGGCTAATTTTTGTGAAATTAGTAGGGAGAGGGTTTCACCATGCCGGCCAGACTGGTCTTGAACTCTTCACCTCAGGTAATCCACCCACCTCGGCCTCCCAAAGTGCTGGGATTACAGGCGCGAGCCACCGCGCCCAGCTATTTACTGCTTTAATCTTCTGATTCACTATGATTTGCATCTTTAATTCTTTTTATACTTTCTCTATTTAATCTTATATGTTCATAGTAGAGGAGATTGCCTCAAATCAAAGCTTCTATAAGCTTTTAACTAAAAATCTAGCAGGCGTATCGTGTTGAATTAGGACCCAACCCCACAAAGATATATTCATGTTCTAACCTCTGGAAACTATGAATGTAATCTTATTTGAAAACGCATCTTTGCAGAAGTGATTCAGTTAAGAATCTCGAGATGAGATCATCCTATATTATCTGAGTGGGCTGTAAATGGACGGCAAGTGTGGACAACAAGTGTCCTCCCAAGAGACACACAAAGGCAGAACATATGGGCAGATGGAGGAGAAGGTCAAGTGAAGATGGAGACAGAGATTGGAATTATGTAGACACAAGCCAAGGAGCGCTTTCCTCTAGAGCCTTCAGAGGGAGTGTGGCTCTCCTGACAGCTTAATTTTGGACTTACTACTTCCAGAACTGTAAGAGAATTCATTTCTGTTATTTTAAGCCACTCAATTTGTGGTAATTTGTTGTGGCGGCCTTAGGAAAGCCTAGTGAAGTAGGCATTCTTTATTCTGATTATTGATTCTTTTTCTATTTTGTGTGTTGTAAACCTCTTCTACAGTCTCTCATCCTTTTACTTTGCATAGGGGTGACTGTCATCTCTTTTCATACAGTAAGAGTCTCATTGCCTTCTAAAACATCTCATTTTTTTTTTCTGGAACGATTTGAATTATTCTTCTGAAAGTAAGGTAAAGGAGGATGCATAGTGATCTCATGGAAGAGTATGTTTAGTTAGAAATACTTAAAGTAGAGAAGTTAACATTGTCTCCGCATAAACACAAATCAACTTCATATTTGACCTAACATTATTGACGGTATTAAATGAGGAAGGACTGAGCCTTCATGTGGAACACGAACAGAACATTTTTATTATCCTAGCAGAATCAGGGAGGGAAAATAAGTCTGTAAGAATTATGGAAAGGTACCTGAAAATCTATACGATCAGGTAGTGCTCAGGTGAAAAATTCTGTGTATGTTCCTCTGTGTGTGTGTGTGTGTTTGAAAGAGCCGTTTCATTTCTAGTATTTAAGATGTGGCTTTTCCTAACTCTTAGTATGATGTATAACTTTGTATTTATGAATATTTTCCTTTATACCTTTTTCCTGTGAAATCTCAAATAACGTGACTCCACTGTTAATAGATAACTAGTAACTGAAAAATTAAGTGTATTATTGAATAAATAGAAAATCATTTTCAAGGTTTCTAGGATGGGTTTTAAATTGCCAGTACACTCTGAAGGCATGAATCTCTTCTGCCTGGGTCACCAGTCAAGGACCTGCACGTGCATTCACATCATTAAGTATTTTTCTCATTAACTAACAAGAATATTGATCTTTGGGTGAGGGCTTTGGCGAGGAGAAGCAGGAGTCTTGTAGCTTACTGTGTCATGCAGTGGAGCTCTGAGATAGGTATTTTTCCCTTCAGTACTTCAGCTGTGACCTGAACTACTGGAGTTCAGCTTCAACATAATTGCAGCACAGCAAGGAGTCCCTTCTGGAAACCAGCTGCTTGATCAGGGATTCATTTATCAGGGGGATTATGACTCCAAACATTTTTCTAGACTGTTGTGGCCATTTAAAGGGGGAAAAAAAAGAGGAGTCTGGGGAACTAATTAGGAAGGAGTGGCTCCCCTCAGAGTCTTGACCTTAACCCTACTGAGAAAGTATGGGATTTACTTTACCTAAGTAAGGAAAGAACATAAATAGTTGGCAAAAATGCTTTGTGGTATGACTTCCAGCAAGTAATGAATTGGCCTGATACAGAGAGAAACATGCACACACACAGACGTGCATGCATGTACGCACCTACAAGAAAAGCAACAAATGCTTTAAAATCGAAATTAAATAAATGTATCATTATGACATGTTATTATTTTGTATTTTCCTGGTTACAAGAAAAGTGGATTAATTTGTGATTAGCATATAAAGGATTTAATCTGTGATTAGCATATACAGGATATAACCTAAAAACATTTTTTTTTCACATTTTGGTAGGTTATGGAATATTAATACAATGAATTCAGGTGTCACTTTCTATTATTCTGCTTAGCACATTGTGTTTTGTTTATGTGCATTTTAATGTCTTTCATTAATTCTAGAAAATCTTCAGTCTTTACCTTTCAGCATATTACCTCTTCCATATCCTTTCTCTCTTATCTTTCTTCAACTCTAGTTGTATGTTACACCTCCCCATGTTGTTCTTCGTATTTTTCCATCTCTTTCCCATTTTTAAAAAATATCCTGATACATCTGTGGTACATTCTGGGTAATTTCATCATATTTATCTTCCAGTTACTGAGCTGTTTCAAAGTACTACTTAATCCAGTCACTAAGATTTTAATTTCAGTGATTGTAATTTTCATTTGTAAAAGTTTCCTTTAAAAAAACAACCAAAGTTTAATTTTAAAAAGTTTTGGTTTAGTGTTGAGAAGAATTTAGAGTTTGTATACAGTTTGCATAATTGCAAAAACTTCAGAAACTTCGCTTTTATTGACAGCATTGTGCTGTCCTCTCCCTTGCATTTCTTTAAAATACTAGTATTTTGATCTTCATAATACCCTTGCGAGGTGTTTATTCTTATTTCCATTTTATGAGTAACAAAACTGAGGCTAAGAAGCCTAGCCAAGGCATATAAGTTAGTAATAAGTAGAGCTGAAATTAAATTCATGTTTTATTTCTCTTCTTATAGCCATATTTTTTCTTATTTAAGTATACATTGTTA
Organism: Papio anubis; assembly: GCF_008728515.1. Taxonomy (NCBI): domain Eukaryota; kingdom Metazoa; phylum Chordata; class Mammalia; order Primates; family Cercopithecidae; genus Papio; species Papio anubis. Next base: position 173,188,894 of record NC_044978.1, read on the forward strand.
AATAGTTGTTATGAATATACTATGGAGTAGTGGAGGGTCGAGTAATTAGGGAAAGATGTGCTAAATCCATTATAAGAAATTAAGCTTTCTTTTTGGAAAAAGCTAAGTAGGCTTAGTCCAGGATAACTCAAAATATTTCTTGAGTAAATGACAATGCAATTTCAAAGTAATTTCTTTTTCCTACTTATTTTGTTCATGTCTATGAATTTCCTCACTTCCTGCTTTATTTTTTCTATATTTGTATCCCTTCTTTTGGGGTCTTACGTTCTGTAAAGTAATTCACAAATTGCAGTTTCTAATATTTTAAGATTTACTTCTTACTTTTGTTGGATCATTATAAAGATGAAGTTAGATAATGCATGTGTAAGTTCCTCATGAGGTGTCTGGTTCATAATGGGTACTCAAAAAAAAAAAAAAAAGAGGAATTGGAAAATTCTTTTATTTGCAAAGGCAATATAAATACTAATCAAATAAAGTCATAATTCACCTTGGTATCCCTCACAGCATGTATCAATCAGGGTTCTCTAGAGAAACAGAACCACTGTGTGTGTGTGTGTGTGTTTGTGTGTGTGTGTGTAGTGAGAGAGAGAGAAGAATTTTAAAGAATTGGTTCATAAGATCGTGGGCGCTGGCAAGTCTGAAATTTGCAGGGTAGGCGCTGGCTGGAAATTCAGGCAGGATTTCTAGACTGTTGCAGTTTTAAGGTAGAATTCCTTCTTCTTCAGGAAACTTGTTTTTCAAAATTAACTATCACACAGCATGTAGTATTAATCTACGGCTTTGTGTGTACAGGGGCTATATCTAATGTTTTTTATTGAATTCAGTTAAATTTCTTTAGGAAAATGATTCTCCTGTATCACATCAAACTTTATCCATATTTAGTCAGAACACTTACTCTTCCTCCCTTTACTCACGTCGCAAAAAAGATATTTGAAAAAATTAGCATCACAGGCTTAACTGGATAGGCTGCCATCACGAATGCTTTATAGACAAAATTCATTTGAATATTTATGCACTAATGTGCTTACTTAATATGAAAATGAGACACTTTAATAAAAGGTTCTAATATAGATTGTGTTATACTAAGCACTGTATATATATTGATAAGCTTTTTAATAATCCTATGAAGCACTATTACTACAATCTCTATTTTATAGGTGAGAAAACTGAAACTCACAAAATTTAGATTACTTGTCCAATGTCATAAACATGACTACAAATGGATATCAGATCTATTCAAATCTATGCTACTGCTAACCACCACACTTGAGCTTCTCTTCATGTTGTTACGATACTAATTTTAGTAATAATGACTAAAGTACTGAGAAAGTTTTAAACACATTCTGAATCAAAACATTTGTATATCATAATACTGAGCTCCCCATCTATTTAAGGAGAAATTGAAACCTTTTGCATATGAGCCCTTCTATAATGGGGATTTAAGTATTAGAACTAAGTTTCTTAACTATGCATACAATTTATTTTTTTTCTGGAGTTTTTAAAAGTACGGTTTCTAAAATAATATTTTATGCAATATTAGTTATATTAGTTCTATATGATATTAGTAAATATTACTTGGAAAATGGGTTCTTTGGTCAAATAAGTTCAGGGAATTTCCAGAAATTTATTTGACTAGATAACCCTTTATCAAGTAATGTTGGGTTTTAAAAGGTCGACAGAGATTACTTATTGCAGTATTTCTCACAATATAGTCTGTTCAAGTGCATTGTCACCTTCCAAAAGTGAAGTAGCTATAGCTGTTTTCAAATTACTTAACAGCAATTCACTGGACTAATGTCCCAAAGAACTCACTTTTGGGAAATGCCCTCTCAAGATTAAGATAACACTTAATAGCAGTATCTCCCTTGTCTGAATGTCTTAAACTTAAATTTTACAACGTAGATAAACTGAAAACCCAGATGACACAGCTAAGGACCATCATAGATAAAGCAGTTATGCAATGGAGGAGGGCTGTATAAAACAAGGTTTCAGAAGAGATCAAAGTAAAGGATATTAGGAGTTAGAGAACATTTGCAGTGCTGCCATTCCATGGACTCTGGAAATGCCATTTCCCTAGTATCACTGGAATCTTTATGCTGGCTTTTGATGGTGAGGGAAATTCACACCTTCAAAGCTCCCACAATCAAGCTTCCAATAATGTTTTGTGTTTGTACCACAACTCCTATTTTTCAGAACACTTCTACACATATTACCTTATCTAACCATGCCAGCCTTGCTGGTGAGTTGTGATAGGTCTGGTTTTCACAGCTGTAGAGGTGATTTGAGAACTCTTCTGCTCTACAGATTTTTGGTTTTGTCTGGAGCTATGCTTTAGGAATCAATGAAGCACGTCCCCATGCAATGAGGCAGAACTGTGGACAGCTGGAAAATTGCAGCTCACAAACCAGTTTGGGGTTCTGTTACAAGCAAGAGTTATTTCTTTTCAAACAAAGGCTTTTAGATGATTATTAAACTAGCAGGTTTTGTATGTATTAGCAGAATATACTAATCACATGACAAAGTTCTCATCTGCCTACTGTGAAAAGGACTGTTGTTTATTATTCGCCTTTTGTTACTGTTGAACTATTTTTATCCTTTCTTTTCCATTTTAAAATCAAATTTATGTTCACTGTAACAAATTTCATACAATATCAAAATGTTGAAATGGAAAGGGATAGTTCTCTATAATCTTACTACTAATAATAGCTATTCATAGCTTGGTTTGTATTATTCTAGATATTTTATAGGCATTTGCTATCAATTATATATGTATATATTTATAATTATATAAGCAAAACGTACAGAAGATTGTACACATTAAGTTCATAGCCAAGTGAATTATAAGAAAGAACACACATCCATGTGACCACCATTCAAGTCAAGAAATAGAATATTATCAGTAATTCAAAAGTACTGGTACCTCACTCATAGGTAGCCAGTACTTTACTTCTAATACCAGTATTTTTTTTGTTTGTTTGTTTTTACCTTATGAAAACAGAATAACAGAAGATGTTCTCACTTGTGTCTGGCTTCTTTCACTTAACATTATATTGATGATTTTTTTTTCATATTGCAATATGTAGCAATTCATTCATTTTCATTGCTGTATAATATTCCACTGTGTGAATATACAACATCCCAATTGTTGATGGACACTTAGACTGGTTCCAGTTTTGGGGTATTATGCATAATACTGCCATGAACATTCTTGTACATACCTTTGGCTGCATTTTGTTTGGGTAGATACTAAGAAATCAAAGTGCCGAACTATAGGTTGTGTATATTCAGCTTTACTAGATGATGATGCCAAACAGGTTTACGAAGTGGTGACAGAAATATATACTCCTATCAGCAGTGCATAGAAAATTTAATGGTTTCACATCTTCTCCAACACTTGGTAATATCAGCCTTTGTAATTTAACCATTCTGGTGTATGTGTAGTGGTAACTTTTAATAGTTTGCATTTGCATTTAACTGATTACTAATGAAGTTAAGAACCTTTTCATGTTATTGGCCATTTCATGCAGTGCCTATTCAAGCTTCATGTCGAACATTCTATTGGATTATTTGTGTCAATTTCTTATGGCTGCAGGTAAATGTTCCAATTCCAGATACAAGCGTCTGAATTATATGTACTGAAAACATTTTCTTCTGTTCTGTGGTTTTCATTTTAATTTGCTTAAATGTATCTTTTGATGAGAAGAATTTTAAAATTTTAATGTAATTCATTTACTCAATGCCTCCTTTAAAGGTTGGTTTCTTCATTTCTTCTTTAAAAAATTTTCACCCACTGCAAGATCGCAAAAATATTTCCCTATGTAATCTTTTACAAAGTTTCTCACCTTCAGACTTAGCTTTATAAAATGGCCAGAACTGATTTTTTAATACGGTATAACGTACAATTCAAGATTCACTTTTGTTCTGAATGACTATCCAATTGGCTCCAGACAATTTATTGAAAAGAGGGCCCTTATGCTGGGTACGGTGGCTCACACCTATAATCCCAGCACTTTGGAAGGCTGAGGCAGGTGGATCACGAGGTCAGGAGTTCGAGACCAGCCTGACCAATATGGTAAAACCCCGTCCCTACTAAAAATACAAAAATTAGCAGGGTGTGGTCGTGCGTGCCTGTAATCCTAGCTACTCGGGAGGCTGAGGCAGGACAATCACTTAAACCCAGGAGGTGGAGGCTGTGGTGAGCTGAGATCATGCCAGTGCACCCTAGCCTGGATGACAGAGTAAGACACCATCTCAAACAAACAAACAAACAAAAAACAAAAAAAAAGAAAGAAAAGAGGGCCCTTTTTCATTGCTCTGAAATGCCAACTTTGTGATGAATCAAGAAAACAATACATCTCTTGGAACTCCAATTATACATTTTGACCATACTCCATATGTTTCTTATTGTATATTCTGTATTTTCTATTCCATTGTCTTTATGTCTTTTAGTCTGAATATTTTATTGACTTACTTCTACTTTATTATTTCTCTCTTTGGCTATGTGTAACTAGGCATAACATTTATTTATTGGGTTAATTTCAGTTATTATATTTGTATTGCTAATTTCCATTTTTTTTTTTATAATTTCAACTTCCCAGACCAAATTCTCAATCTTGTCATTTAATCCCATAAATATATTAGCTGTTTAAAGTTCATGGTTTATATCTCCATTATTTGGATCCCTGTGCTGTACTTCTTTTATTCACAATTTCTTTTGATTTTCAGTCAGAAAGTCTTGTTCTTTAATACAAAGTTTTTGATTGAGTGCCAGATATTAATTATGGAAAATTATAGAGATATTTTGATATTATCTTCTTCCAGAAAGAACACACTTTTACTTCTTGCATGTGATTCACTTAAGAAAACTAGCAACCCGAGATTATCTTAATGAAAAATTGAGATAACCAAAAATTTGGCTTCACTTCCTATGGAGACTGCCTATTTCTGGTTCACTCACTCTTTCTCCTAAAATGTAGCTTTTCAGGGTCCCAACCCAAAGAATGTGGGCTGGCTTACTAAGGCTCTTTCCTCCTTGACACGGCCTGAACTCCGATGTTTACCCCTTCTCCTCCCAGTTTTATGAGGCTGTTAAAAATGCTACTTCTCCTATGTCTCAATTCTACTTCCTGAATCAGCAGATACTATCTGGGGAGAGTTGCCCCTAAAGCTGGCTCCTGCTCTTCGGGCTTTATTCTTCACTAAATCTTAGCCCCATAAATTCTCATGCCATAATTTGGTAACTCTTTGATAATTTCAAGCAGATTAAAAAATATTGTGCCTAGATTTTCTAGGTTTCCTCAGCAAGAAGACTGGCACAAATCCTCTGTCTTTGCTGGAAGTTTATATGATCCTAATAGTGCTTTTGGCCACATGAATATTTAAAATTTTACGTACACACATTATCAATCTTTAATTCAGTGACTTGACCTCCATGCTATGCTTAGAGGAGTTATTTCCACTTCGGATTCTAGAAATCTATGTACTTTTTTCCTAGTTTGCTATGACTTCATTTAAGAAATATGATTTAACTTCATGCGGAATTCATTTTGAAGAAATGAAAAAATACTGTTTTACATATTACCCCCATGTTTTCCCCACTGATTAGAAATATCACCTTTACTAACTGGTTAATTTCTTCGTATATTGAGACGTTTCTAATCTTTTCTGTTGAAAAAAACCCATCTATCTATTTCAATGCCTACTCTACACAGTTTTAGTGGTAGTTTAATAATACTTTAAAAAATATCTTGAAGTTCTCATTTTTTTTTTCAATACTTGAAAACTTCGGGAAGCTTCACTTATTTTTCTTTTAGATATATAGCAAATAATTTAATAAAGTTATGAGTAAGTTACATGGCATAATAATATAATGAATACTTGGGAAATCACCATCTGCTATGGTTTGACTGTGCCCTCCAAAACTTCTTCAAACTTAATCCCCGAGGCAGTATTGAAAGGTGGGGCCTTTAAGAGGTGATTGGATCATGAAGGCTCTGCCTTCATAAATGGACTTATCCATTCATGGATTAATGTGTTAATGGATTAATGGGTTATCATGGGAGAGAACTGGTGGCTTTATAAGAAGAGGAACAGAGCCCTGACCTCACACGTGAGCACACGGACACATGAACACACTCAGCACTTTCTCCATGTGATACTCTGTGCTTCAAGAAGGCTCTTATCAAATTCAGCCCTTTGACCTTGGACTTCCCAGCCTCCATAGCTGTAATAATTTTTTTTTTCTTTATATATTATCCAGTTTCAGGTATTCTGTTATTAGCAACAGAAAATGAACTAAGACAAAACACAACCTAAAAAAAATTTACAAACTGTATCTCTTTTCCTGTTTCTTTCTTCTTTTCCATCTTCTTTTACCTTCCTCTTTATGGACAGTTTTATTACTCTTACATGTACATGTATAAATGTATATACATTTACTTTTGTGCTCTTGTTTTAGAGTTTGATAAATATGGTATCATATATTAGGTAGTCTTCCCCCCCCCCAACTCAATATTGTATTTCTAAGATAAATCCCCATAGCTGGAATTTATTCATTTTCCTCTGCTATATAGTATTTCCTTGTGTGAATATGCCAAAATCTACCCACTTTGTTGTTGAATGGCCTTTGGATTATTTCTTTAATGAAAATGAGCCTATGACAATTTTTGCACGTTTCGCCTGCTGCATTTTTACATGAGATTTCCAGGGTACATACCTAGGAGTGGAATTGCTGGGTCACCAGGCTAGCACATCTTTAACTTTACAAAGTTATGACAAATTGCTTTCTTTGTTTGTGTTTTTGGGAGGAAGTCTTACTCTGTTGCCCAGGCTGGAGTGCAGTGGCACAATCTTGGCTCACTGCAACCTCTGCCTTCCAGGTTCAAGCAATTCTCCCACCTCAGGCTCTGGAGTAGCTGGGATTACAGGCACCCACCATCATGCTTGGCTAATTTTTTTGTATTTTTTGTAGAGATGGGGTTTCACCATGTTGGCCAGGCTGGTCTTGAACTCCTGACCTTGAGTGATCCACCCACCTCAGCCTCCCAAAGTGCTGGGATTACAGGCTTGAGCCATGAGCCACCAAGCCTGGCCCAAGACAAATTGTTTTCTAAAGTGGTTTTTCATGTATTCCCTTTCTTTTTTTTTTTGAGATAGTGTCTGGCTCTGGCGCCCAGGTTGGAGTGCAGTGGCATGATCTCGGCTCTCTTCAACCTCCACTCCCAGGGTTCAAGTGATTCTCCTGCCTCAGCCTCCCCAGTAGCCGGGATTACAGGCATGCGCCACCATGGCCAGCTTATTTTTGCATTTTTATTAGAGACAGGGTTTGCCCATGTTGGCCAGGCTGTTCTCGAACTCCTGACTTCAGGGTGATCCGCCCACCTCGGCCTCCCAAAGTGGTGGGATTACAGGTGTGAGCCACTATGCCCAGCTGGTTTCATGTATTCTCTACAAGGAATGTGTCAGAGTTCCCACTGATCCACATTCTCTGCAACAACTGGTATCATGCAGATTGTAAAGGTATGTACTGACTTATTGGTGGAGCTAGTATGCTCAAAACTAAAGTTTTTGTTTGTTTGTTGGTTTGCCAGCTTGCTTCCTTTTGGTTTCTGCTAAGGTTGAGTACATGAGGGAGTTTGGAAAGTAGGAGGAGGCATAAGGGACTTTCTTTTTTGTTTGTTTGGCATTCTTGTCAATGTAATTCCAAATATGGGATCTCACCTTAGCAGCAGCAGTTGGTTATAGCTGTGGTTTTCTAGTTTCCACCTTCGTTCTAACCTCATGAGTCAGCATCATTATCGTGCTCACTTGGAGGCATGAGAAGCAGCTGAGCAATATCCTCTCCTCAGAGGAGAGTTCCAGCTCCGTGTGAACCCTCCTCTGATGTTCTAAAGTATGGCCAGTAGCAGCCAATGGAACACCCTCCTCAGAATTCTGCGTCTTGCTCCTTGGGTCCTTCCTCTGTACTCCTGAAAAACAGCAGCAGTAAGGCAAAAGTCTGGGTCCTAACTCTCTAGTTTGTCTCTTTCAGCTTCGAAGTTATGATAACCCCTACCACTTTCTTTTGTTCCTCTAGTCTAAGAGGTAAGAGGTAGTAACTGCTTCCTGCAGTGACTTTGTGCTACCCCCCTGTATTTCCTTTATGTTTTTTTTGTACTTCAACACCATGTAACAAATTCCCCATATTAATTCTCTCTGTTAACATAACTTTATGTTTTTCATTTTTTTGACTGATATTGTGACTTCTTAGTTTTTGCCAATCTACAGGTATGAAATGGTATCTCATTAAACCCTTTTTGTGCTTTTCTGATTACATTAAGAAGGGTTGAATATTTTTGTGTATGTTTATTGACCATACGGTTTCTTCTTCTGTAAAATGTCTTTTCATTTTATTTGCTTATTTTTCTATTTTTTTTTTTTTCTTACTGGTTTGTAGTTCTTTGGAGGTTCTGGATACCAATTGTTAATAAGTTTTATGTGTTGAATGTATCTCCTCCTAGTCTGTGGTTTATACTTTCACTTTATTGTATATTTTGATGAACAGTAGTTTTAAATTTTAATAAAATGTTCTTGATATTCTTTTGTGAAGAACTCTTTGTGTCTTCATTATGAAAGTCTTCTCCATCTAAGAAAAGAAAGGCAATCTTCTCATGGTATTTGAGATTTCTTTCACGTTTAGATTCTTATTCAGCTGGAATTTATTTTTTTGTGTGTATGATGAAATGTAGAGTTCCAATTTCATTTCTTTTCCTATGGGTTTCCAACAGTCACCCCTTTCCTCTTTGATACACTATTCGATACACTTTCTCATATAGAAAGTTTCATGTGTCTGGCAGCCTATTTCTTGGCTCTCCAATGTTATTGTGGTGAATTTGTTTATCTTTGCACCAATAATACACTATATCTTAATTATTATAATTTCATACAAAGTCTTGATATATGGTAAGGAAAGTTCTAGGAACTTCTTCTTCTAGAATATCTTGCCTGTCCTTGGATCTCTACCTTCCATATGTGCCATTTCAAATTCTATGAAAAATCTTATTAGAATTGCATTAACTTTGTAGATCATTTGGTAGAACTGATATATTTTATGTTTTTTCTATCCATGGATATGTCTCTCCATTTATCTAGTTTTTAATGTATTTTATTGTTTTGTAATTTTTTCCCTCATAAAATACAATATTTGCTTTGAGATTAATTCCAGATATTGCACAATACTGTTGCAATTATAAATAGTTTTAAAAAAATATTAATGACCCCTTCATTTCTTGCCCCTCCTCTCACTTCTCCTGGTTGTCATGTGTTTATTCTTACATATGAAGTTCAGCATCATTCTGTCAACCAAAAAAAAAAAAAAAAAAAGTCAGGAAGGTTTTGATAGAAAATAGGCGCTCTCTCGCTATGTGTGTGTGTGTGTGTGTGTGTGTGTGTGTGTGTGTGTGTGTGTATATTTAGATGGAGTCTTGCTCTGTTGCCCAGGCTGGAGTGCAGTGGCACGATTGGCTCACTGCAACCTCTGCCTCCCGGGTTCAAGTGATTCTCCTGCCTCAGCCTCCCAAGTAGCTGGAACTATAGGCATGCACCTCCACACCCAGCTAATTTTTGTATTTTTTGTAGAGATGGGGTTTCACCATGTTGGCCCAGATGGTCTCGAACTCCTCATCTCGTGATTCGCCCATCTCAGCCTCCCAAAGTGCTGGGATTACAGGCCTGAGCCACGGCACCCGGCCGGGCTTAATATATTTTTGTGCATGGAAGTCACATTTTTATAATGGTGACAAAAATATGTGAAAATTGAAGTTTGAAGTCTTGAGTAGAGACCATGATATAGTTAGATGAGCTACTCCTAGATTAAATCATCAAATGCAGATGTCAAAACTTATATCCAAGAACCGGTTCCACGACTGTTGCATGCCTCACCCATCTCAAGAGTATAAAATGTAGATGGAGGATATGTTTTTTTGTTTTTGTTTTTTTGTTTTTTGTTTTTTTTTTGAGAGGAGAGTGCTAACTGTGGACAGAGATTTCCTTTGGAAGAGTGGTAGGCTATACTGAGGAGCACTCATCATAGTATTCCCAAATTGGAAACAACCTATATGTCCATCAACAGGAGAGTGGATAAATCGTGATGGATTCATACAATGGAATAGTATGTGGCAATAGAAAATATACACTTCTGATGCACATAACAACATGGATGACTTTATAGAATACTATTGAGTGAAAATAGCTAGATGCCAAAGAGAACATACTACCTGTAATCTATTTGTATGAAGTTCACAAGCTGGTAAAACTAATTTACAGGGCTAGAGATCATAACAGTAATCTTTGAAGAGGTAATAACCAAGAGGTGGCATGAGGGAGTGTGCTGAGATTCTGAATTGTTCTATGTCTTGATTTAGATGGTGGTTAAACATACAGTATGCACATGTATATCTATGTAGATGTGCATACAACCCATGGGAGAAGAGAATTTTAGGAAGAAAGCCTTATTTTTTAAAAATTTTGTCCTCAAGGAGTTTAACAAACCAATTAATTCTAGGGATCAGTTCTATATTTTTCTTAGTTTTTCAGCAGGCGTATAGAAATACAGAAATACCAAGTGTACAACCTGGGAGCATGGTCACTATTTAGCCTTACTCAGACATTAGTCCTAGGATCTACATCTTCAAAATTGTGAAGTAGTGCAAAAAGATGAAGACAACTCATGGATGACACTGGATTTGTTAAGAAGATGTCAGAGACTGGTAGTTTCTGAAATTAGTTTCTTCCCTGATTCATTTACCATTTTCCCACCTTCATTAGTGATGAATAATAATAAGATATTTTTACTCTATTTCATCTGTCACTTGTTTTACTCTCTTTTTAATGTACCAGAATCTGAAACTGTCTTGATGATTTACTAAATATCTGTGTCATCCTTATATTAGTTATCTATGGCTATTGTAAAAAATTACCATAAACTTGGTAACTTAAAACAACATAAATTTATTCTCTCACAGATCTTAAGGCCGTAAGTCCAAATCAGTGTCACTGCACTGAAATAAAAGTGTCAGCAGGGCTGGGCTACCTCCAGAAGCTCGAGGATAATTTGTTTTTTTTGCCTCCTCTAGCTACTAGTGGCTGCCAGCACTCCTTGGCTAGTGGCTGCATCATTCCAGTCTCTGTCTCTGTGGTTATATTGCCTTCTCCTTTTATGTCTGGGTCAAATCTTTCACTTCTCTCTTATAAGGATACCTGTGATTGCACTGAGGGCCCACCACATAACCCTGGATAATCTTCCCATCTCACGATCCTTAACTTAATCACATCTGAAAGATGCTTTTCCAAATAAGGTTAACATTTACAGTTTCCAAGGATTAGGATCTGATATCTTTACGTGGCTATTATTCAGCCTACACATCCCTCTACCAGAATGTAAATTCCATGGGAACAGAGCCTTTGTACGTTTTTTTCACTTCTGTGTCTTCAGTGTTTAGAGGAGTTGTGAACAAGAATGCCTGGTACATAGTAGGCAGTCACTAAATATTTGTAAATTTAATTACTTTTTTTTTTTTTTTTTGAGACAGGGTCTCATTGTGTCATCCATGCTGGAGTGTGGTGACACAATCACTGCTCACTGCAGCCTTGACCTTCCGGGCTCAAGTGATCTTCCTACCTCCGCCTCTGAGTAGCTGGGACCACAGGCACCCACCACTATGCCTGGCTGGGTAATTTTTGTTTTTTAAAGTTTTTTTAGAGACAGGATCTTCCTATGTTGCCCAGGCAGGTCATGAACTCCTGGGCTCAAATAACCTTCCTGCCTCGGCCTCCCAAAGTGCTGGGATCACAGGTATGAGCCACCATGTCTAGCAGTCACTGAATATTAATGAATCACTTTGATCATCTTCCTGTGGAATGGGGAGTTTTTGTTTTATTGAGAAAGACATACCTATTACCATTAGCTGTAATTTATAGTGATAAGTTTTGGCTTATCATCAGAGATAATATTTTAATAACCAGGCCTATTCACCTACAGGCCAGGTTGTTTCATAACGGAAGAAACTCCTTGAATGTGGATGTATTCAAATAACATTTGAATAATTATCTGTTAGAGATGCTATAAAAGATATTTTATACAATGTCTAGAATTCTTATAAACCTTTTGTCTATTAGTTTTAAAAACATTGAAGACCATTCCTCTAATTTTTGACCCCGTTAAGAGCATTGTACATGACAATCCACAAAGATATATTCTTTTTGGTGGATCAGCTCTATTTTTCTTTAGTATGTCAGAGTATCATACTGGAAGCTCTCAATGCTAACATGGTCCTCCTCACATAGAAAGTTTTTTTTTCTTTTTCTTTACAGAATGGCTCTAAGTCTTTAAATTATAACTTTTAACCCAGAAACTTACCATATGTGTAAAATATGATCACTAAAATAATGCAACTTTTTGTTTTGTATAACATTATCCTATTGATGTACCCATATCCAAATGAATGTCTCTTAATCAAAGCAGTCATCTCAGAAATTGATGAGTGAAAAATGAGAAATTTTCTTCTAGACTTCCCTTCATATAAAATCACATATGAAAACTAGGCCTATGAGTTTAGCTAAATCTAGTTTTTGGCCAAAGTAGTTATGTCGGTTGGAATTTTTTTGTTTGTAAGTAACAAAATACACTACCAAGGTACCTTATTATTATTTTCCATAACAAGAAACCTAGAAGATAGGCTGAAAAAGTGTAGTAGTTCCAAAAATCCTGTTCTTACCCAATAATAACAGCAAAGGAAAGGAGGAGGAGGACTCTTCTGTATCTCTCCTTTTTTCTTTTCCTTTTTTTTTTTAAATAGTGGGGGGAGGGTTTTTTTACAAATGTCTTCCAAAGGACACTGTCTTCTGTCTCATTAGTCAGGTGGATCACATAGCCATCTAAGGAAGACTGGAAAAGAAATTTTCTTGCATTTTAACTGCCCTTATGTACAAGAAGGGGTTAAGTCTGTCCCCAATGGAAGTAGATTCTTCACACTAACAAGTACATATCCTCTTTCTTCGAATTCTTATGAACAAATCTGGTGAATCGAAAATGGGTGGTGGCAATGGTGGTGGGGGACTGGGGAAAGAATTGGGTACTAATACTTAACTGGGTACCTATAATTGTGGGCTAGCCCTACCTGCAGATGAAGAGACTGAGGTTCTACATACAAAACTTATATAAGGTAAATTGGGTAGAAAGTAGTGACGCTTCCAGCACGGATCGTCATCTAATGATGATGGTGACGATGACGGTGATAATTACACTGGTTAATATTGAGCGCTTACTACACACCAGGCATTGTACTATCTACTTTATGCTGATTATTTCATTTAATTTTCAACCCTACAAAGGCAGTAGTCTGTTTTATAGATGAACAAACTGAGGCTCAACGACATGTATCTAGTAAACCTGTGATTAAACTCCAGTGTTGCCTCCAGGTCTGGGCATTTCTTTACACTGTTCTGCTTCCCTGTTCTAATGCCCATATGGTCTCCAAGACTACTGCCTCTGGGCTAAGCACTTTGTTAACTTAAGATACTTCATCTGCAAAATGGGGATAATTACACTTTATAATTCCTAAGAGTAGTAAAGGTAATAATAAATTTAAAGTGATTAACAATGAAACAAACATAGCAGGACAGCATTATTACTTTTGAACTTATCTCACTATATTGTAATTTTCATTTATGCCGTTTACCTACGCTCCTGGACTGAGATTATCCAGGGTAGCAGTTCTTAAATGTTTTGGACTCAGGGCCTCTCTATAATGTTAAAGAATTACTGTGACCTCCAAAGAGCTTATGTTTATGTGGGTTACACCTATGACTACTGCATTGAAATGAAAACTGAGAAATGTTTTAAAACAACAACCACAAGCTCCCTTAGCTGCCAGAGATGACGTCGTACACAAAGCATATCCTCCAGGAAACGGTATACTTGTCTGTATTATCATGAAAATTGTTCTGAGGTCATCGGGATTTCCTGGGGTCCCTAGACCATACTTTATGAGAACTGCTGCCTTAGGGTAAAGATGGGGTGCCCGGAGGTTGGCGCTCAGTAGCGTTTGATGAACGAACCATGGGAGCCTGGGGTTGTTCAGATGAGGAAACCGAGAGTTAAAGGGGCCGAAATAAGCAGCGCCAGAGCTCCACTGTATTCACGGCCGCCATTGCGGCATCCCGGCAGCCTCGGCCCTTAGCAGATGTCCCCTCATCCGCCCCGCGGCACCCTCTTCCCTAGTCTGGTTTTTCAGGGGCCATTTCTGGCGCGCCCCGCCAGGCTGCCGGCGTCCCTGGTGCCCGGAGACAGGCCCCGCCCCGCCGCCGGTCCTCGAACTCCTGGCTGCCAGGCAACCCTGGCGCATAGCCCGGGCGTCACTGCTCCACCCCGTCAGGCTGAACCATTCCCTTCAGAGACTTTCTCAAGAGGGAAGGAGAAAAAGGAACTTGATGGAACGCCTGAAAGCTGTTCTGCTGCCGTTTTCTCTCCTTAATTTGAACGAACACTTCTTTTCTTCTTCTAGCCAACTACCTCCTGAAGGGCAACGCAGCAATTCGCCTCTCCCGCCAGCATGTGCCCCCCACCAGTCCAGGGCCGCGAGTAGTTTGGCTCGTCAGGGAGGCCGGCGGTCGGCGCGGGTTGGCTCTGAAGCGGGGGCGCGCGCCCGACGTGCGCGTAGGGGGCGGGGCCGCGCGCAGAGGGCGGGGAGGTGGGCAAGATGGCGCCTGCCGAGTGATCCTCCTCGGGTCCCTCCTGCCGGCGCGGAGACACCGGGGCGGGGGTCCTGCAGCCGCTACCTCCCTTCCTCCTCTCCCCCGCCCCCGGAGCCTTCCTCCTTCCCTTCCCCCCTCCACCTCGGGGGGCGGGCCTGGTTCTCGGGACACCATGTCGGACTCTGAGGAGGAGAGCCAGGACCGGCAACTGAAAATCGTCGTGTTGGGGGACGGCGCCTCCGGGAAGGTCAGTCCTCGAGCAGGCCCGCCGTCCCTGGCCTGCAGGAACCCCGGCGCTCCCCGGCCTCCTCCCCGCCGCCCGGCGTCGCCTAGTTACCCCAAGCTCTCGGGCTTCTAGGCCCGGGCCCGTCTGGTTGTGTGGCCTGAGGCCAGACACGAAATGGGCGCTTGGTGAAGGCCGACGCTGTCCCGCTCCCCCTTACAAAAAAGTCACTTCCTAACTCGCCGTCTGGATTGCGAACTCCTGCAAGACTCAGGCCAGCCTTTCAGCTTCCCGCCTCTCAGGACTGGCAGGGATTTGCCAAGGCATCTTAGCTCCTCTTACTTGTAGTCCAGGTCACACTTGCTCCTCCCCTCCCACCCCCTTTACCGTTTCTGATGCTTCCACTGCACCGTGAGTCCCCAGGAGCGTGACTCTGGGATCAGTATTTCCCGGGTGAGAATAGGGGGCTCCGCCACTTAGTCGTCGAGTCATTGGAGGGCAAATTGCTAATCAGTTTGAGCTTCATCTGTAAGATGGGTATTGAAAAGGGCCGCCGCAAAGGGAGAAATGTGAAAATACATATTAAATGTGAAAATACACATAAAACCTTTAGAGCACAGTGTCCACTCTATACACGTTAGTTGCTATTTTAGTATCATACCTGTTCATCACCTCTGTTTCCAGCTCAGCACTCGGTACAAGCAGTCGGTCAACAAGTGTTTATAGAGCTCCTGTTATGGGCAGGATGCTGAGGCTAGAGCTGCTTGCGTGACAGAAGGGATCCCTGGTCGAATGAATGAGAGTATCAGGCAGCATCAGTCTTATTATCTCCTAGGCAGCGGCTCCTACCCCAAGGTTGTGAAACTCCTGAAATGGACTGAAAAGTGCCCGGTGCTTGCTCTGGGGAGACGGTCCATAAGATCTCAGAGAGGTCTATGATCCCTCCACCAACAAAGTGAAGAGCCTCTACCCGGATGCCTTCTTACGTATGCTTCTGTCAAAGGCGCCAACACTTTCTGGGATTATTGCTAAAGTTTATCTCCCCTCTACTCCCCTCCCTTATCCCAACCATAGTCTAAAGAAACCCAGGCTCTGTTTCCTGTTTAAGGCTTCACATTTCCCTGTTGCTGGTCGCAGTTTGGACCCTGGTTTCTCTGGTGACGACTTCTCTTTGCATCCTCCCTGGCATAGCTGCTTCTGCCTTTGGTTCTGACATTTGAGTTTCGAGGTCCCCTGGGAAAGATGTAAAATTTCATATGCAAAATTTGGAGTATTTTGTTGTTTTTTTTTCTTGTCTTCTTGGATCCTTTGTTACAGATTTTTAAAGCTGAGGAAAACAATATGCTATGATTACATTTAAACTTTGGGGGAAGAAAGGAACTTGGGGTAACTTTTCTTTATAAAGTATATTAATTTTTGTATACTTAGTAAACTTTTCGAATGAATGAATTGCTATAAATAAATCATCATTGTTTCTAACACCTTTATTCAATAAAAAGTTTGTTAGATTTTTATAGTTTCCTCATCATTTAGATTTTCTTTTGAAGGCCGTCTACAGTTTTGGCTCTTAAATTTTACTGTATTCAATTCATAACTGTTCTTATTTCCCTTTTAAAATGATAATGACAACGCATAACATAATACATTTGTAAAAAGACACAAAAATTGCTGGTTATCCTATATGCTATCATAATTCGTTAAACTTTTGTTCATTTTTCTAACAGTATTTATTGTACATATATTACTCAGTGAAATTTGTTCATAATTTTGGGTCTGAGTTTTTTATTTAACCTATCATACACGTTTTCCCTTTGTTGCTAATTTAGTGTGAATAATTACAGTTTTTTATTTCTGTTTAAAATTTTTTCTGGTATAGGACAGCATAATTTTTTTCACTTCCATGTTTTAGAGTTAGTATTATCATTCTGCTTCAAAGGATAACAGTAATATTTTTTATGGTGCTCTGACTTAATCTTCATCATCTTGCCTAAATAACTTATTTTAAAACTGTAACAGTTTTTTCTAATAGGAACTTCCAGACGCAGACATCTGACACCTAACCTTCTTTCATCATTCTTAAATCAAGAATTTTTTTCTCCATACCCTATTAAGTTCTCAAATACTTGGCAGCCACCAACATTCCCATTCTTTTTCCTTTATTGTTCTTTTCTTTGTGAACTCAGCCTCTCTTTCATTCTTATTTGTATCCTGATTTAACTCTTGGCTCTTTTTTCCTAGCATTTGTTTTTCCTGCTCAATGGAACTCTGAGCATTTTTCAACACACTGACAGATGCAGTAGAGTATTGAGATGATGACTTAACAGTTTCTCCAAGAGAAATTTAGCTCCTCCCTCCAGTATCACGTGTTTCTATTTCTTTCCTTTTCTGATTCATATTTTTTCTTTTATTACATAATCTCTTAAGAGCTTTTTGAGGCAAAATATTCATTTTTTCTGTCTTTCCAGTGTTTGTAAATGTAGTATGGTTAAAAAATGTTCGTAGAAATTTACCAAATCAAAAATGTTAGTAGAAATTTTCCAAATCAAAAAATATAAAGATTCAGATAAAAATATTTCTGATATGGAAGCTAGTTGTTCACTTAATACCTGTAATTAAGAAGGATATTTATAGAGTGACTTGAGAAATTATTGAATGTGTAAGATTGCATGCAGTCTAGATAATTGAAGAGAAAGTGACCAACACTGGTTCAGTTGATTCTCTGTTCAATTTTTATCTCAAGATATTAGGAGATGATATAGTAAGAACTTGCTTTAATACTCTGTATGTTCCCAGTAACCTGTATTTTTGACAGTTTATACTCGATTCCAGTTGAAAATCCCAACTTTATATTTGCCTCAAAAGTGTGAAAGCAGGGCTTTCAAAATCTAGAAGTCACTTTTTCAGGAAAAGAAACTTCCTTAGAAGTTTTCTGAATACTCCTTAATATGAAAATATTGAACTCTGCGGTTCTTTAAAATGAAAAATTATCTCAAATGACATTATGTGGCTGTTACACATGCCTTCAGTTTCTCTTTGACCTTTAACTATCAGTCTATTAAATATTTTGAATTACCTGTAATAATATAAGTAGTGATAGTTATTTTTTTCTAGAATTCTGAACCTCATCAAAGATAATTTTGTGGTGTAAGTTAGATAAGGTCAGTAGAATAATATAGTGTAAATGAGAAACAAAAGTCTGTAAAAAGAAATATCTATCTTTTCAATTCTGATCTCTCAGTTTTGATATTGTTACATGTGTCAAAAATACAACAAGTTTGTTTGTTGCTAGATGTCTAGCAGAATATCCTTCACATGGTAGTGCTCAACAAATACTTGGCCAATTATCTTAGAAATTTATTACAAATGCTGGGTGTTTAAACACAAAAATATTTGGAATTACGATGTCCAAATTGCCATTTGTGTGAAAAATATTGTTCTGTGTAAAAGGAAATTTAGATGAACTTGCTAAAAGGAATTGAAGTTTGGCCAAATTTTCTTTTGCACTGTTGTACTACTTATGTCATAATGAACTGTAATCAGCTGTCTTAGAAATTTTATCTTAGTTTTCATTATTTTAAGAGTTGACATGTAATTTTAACTTTTAAAATAGAAAACAGCTATTTTCTCTTAACATAGAGAGTCTGTCTTGAAGAGCATAAAAGCTAAGTGAAGTTGCCTTTCTCTTTTTTGGAGGAAGTTTATAAATAAAAATAGTGCATTTAAAATGTTTAAGAATTTGTTGAGTTATTGTTATTTATTTGTTACTAGAAAATTCTTCTTTTGCTTTGATAAGAAATGATACTTTAAAAAGAAAACAGTTTTTGACTAAAACTTTGAGTTTCTATTTAAAAAAATGTATATCTGTTCTGGTTATAATAGCTTGTGACTTCTTGGCATTATGGTTCTTGGATGGAAAATATTCATTTTGTCTGCTTTATATTAATCTTCAAAATACCAACTTCTTTATTTAAAAGATACATATTGTCACAGTCATTCTTTAGGGTCATTTTCAATTAACATCTTTAAAAATAAAGAAAAATTACACATGATACTTTTCCTGTGGGGAAAAGAAAAATTCTGTAAGCAGGTTTCTCCCTCCTTAATTAATGCTTCTTATTATTAGCTGAGGGCTCAGCTACCCTTAGAATATTTAGCCTCAGAAACTGATCTAAGTTAGATAAGATCTTTAATTATGTTTTAAAATAATTCAGATCTTTATTATTATTATTTTTTTTCTGTTGATAACTCTCAAATTCTGATTTTCAGCAAGGAAAAGGATCTTGACAAGCAGGGGATTTAAAGAGATCTAACCCATTAGTTTATTGTCCCTACTGATAGCTGCTGGCCAGTGAAATTTACCTGGTGGTGTTAAGTCTCTCCCGGCCTTGTAACTGATTAGAACTACTTAAAGTTGCTTGTTGGATTAATTGGAGTATACATGTTAAGATTGCTTAATAAGATTTAGTAGTGGTCTTATGATTACATTTCTTTAATGAATTAATTTTGACATTCTGTGCGTCAATTTTTTAGACCTCCTTAGCTACGTGTTTTGCTCAAGAAACTTTTGGGAAACAGTACAAACAAACTATAGGACTGGATTTCTTTTTGAGAAGGATAACATTGCCAGGTAAGAGACTAAAAAGTCTTAACGTAGAAGATTATAAAAAAATCTTACAATAAATGCCATAAGAAAGAAATGTGTAAAATTTTGGGGCTGCTTCTACATGAAGATGTATAGAATCAGTATATTTATCTTAGGGAGGTTAACTTTCATCACAATCTATCATGAAGGCATATTGTCCACGGGTGTGAGAAAAAGTTTATATACTCTCCCACTCCTTCCCTGTTTTTGGCTACTATACATTTTTTGAGGATAAACAATGGTTGCTTATAAAATTCTGAAAAGCTTTTAAAAAATTAAGTGCTATACATTTGTCAACAGATATTGTATTAACCAAATGTGAAAAGATTGGGAAGGATTATTTTTTAAAATATTATTTTGATTTGCCTCTACTTTAGTTTTTTTGTTTAAAGTTGGAACAGAAGTATAATGTAGCTATGGAACTTCTGTGCTCTAATATGTGAATGCTGTTTTATGCAAGGCAGCATGAAATTGCTGGCATTTAATAGACCACTAAAATTTAGGGTCCCTAGGCACTCATAAAAATACAGTTTGAGCATTCAAGATGTTTCACTTCACCATGCAAAGAAACTATTTAGATGCCAGTTGCAGCACATTTTGTGGGAAATACGGGGAAATAATAACAAAGAAAGAGTGGTTTATGTTTTAAGTTAGTTTCTGAACAATTGGGGCTTTAAAATGCTGTCCTTTTAATTTCAATGGTTAAATTATATGTTTAAAGTATTTTATTAAAAGCAGTTTATCTTGATTGACTTTATAAACCATCCGTCCCTCTCCTCTGTGAGGAAGCACATTTGGAGAAAACAGTTGCAAGTGTAATGTCAGATTCATGTACTGAAATGTGAGTGATATAGTGGGAAGGGGTTTAATACATTCCAATTATTATTGAAATATGTTAACCTCTCAGACACCCCATCTATCAGACAACTCCCCATGAAAGTTTTAGAGTAGCTAATGAAAACTCTTGGTAATGGAGGTATTCTTCTTATCTCCTTAGTAATATACTTTGTTATATTTTGTGATGGTTTGTATTTGGCTACCAGTGAAAAATAGATTAGGAGATATCCCATGAGAAAAAAAATAATTTCAGTTTTTCCATTACTGGGTTATTGTTCAGCAAGAGGTTTAAGGAGAAACATATGCGTACTTTGTTTCATTTGTATTTTCTTTTAATGTATCCAAAACTGAAAACGTCATTTTAATTTTATTATTCTTCGTCTTACCGATAATCTATGCTGCATTCAGAATTCTTAATAGCAGTCACTAGCCGAATACATACACAAATCACATAATATAGAGGCTGGAAGCTTATTTTTGCAGCAGTTTTTTTCACAGATGCCAGTTGTACGCAGAGAGTCTCAATATAATATTTTGCTATTAGCTATTTTGTTTTGATGCTTAATTTGAAAAACCACCACACCAACTTTTTGTCTCATTACTTTTAATATTTCTCATTTTTTAGTTGAAAAACTTAAATAAAGAAACAAGTACCTACTCAAATATTAAAAACAAAGACTGGTTTTTAGACATTTCATACAGGCGATATATGTGATGATTTCTGACCTGTAGCACAGCACTACCAATTTAAAAATTTTGATTACTTTGTAAAAAATATTTGATATTCTTGAAATCTAGATTAATAGTATAATATTTTAGACTCACACAGTACTTAGGTTAAAAAATGAAATTAGGGCATGTATACTCTTAATGAATGTATATTTTAATTTTCCTAGTTAAGTTTTTATTTTGATGGTAAAGTTCCAGAAAAAAAGTTCTATTTTTTTTTTTAAGGCAGTTGGTTTTATGCTACTTAACAGACTCAAACTTATGGTAGAAATTTCAGTAAGAAAAAAATATTTTAATGTATTTTGTTTTTATATAATTAATAAGTATATTAAGAAATGAGGTGAATAAATTACAAGGTTTATAATTATTCTTTATATACTTTAAATTCATTATAACTGTCAAATGTAGGATCATTAATATATCATTAGCTGAATAAAACATTACAGGTAGCTTTATTGAATTTATAGCATAGTCAGTGAATCTAATATTTGTTAGTAGTCTAGTAAGTCCTCTGACCAGTTAGATTGTTAGGGGTGTAAACCTCCTGTCCATCTATTTACATTCTCTTCATGCAAGTTTTCAAGATCATTACTTTGCAAATACTCATCCATTTTAGTATATTTCATGATCCGGTATGCTGTATAGTCTGGATGCAACCACTGTGCAGATTTTACTGCTTAAAATAGTGTATCTGTTAGTCAGAGATTCTGCTGATAGAGCTTCTTAAGAGTCTTAGTCAAATACTTTCAGGAAGCTTGTGGGTACAGTCCAGTAAACAGCGTTCTACTGTGAAAAAGATTTCTGAGTCTTTAGTACAAGAAGTGGGCAGACTTGTGTTTTTAGTTCCATCTTGACTATGCAGCACTTTAAGTAAGGTTAACCAAGGCACCAAGTGTACTTTTACAAGGTCACTGTTGAATCCTCTTGGTGGCTTTAATTCATACCAAAAGCAACTTACCTGTGTTTTGTCACCTCATTTATTTTATTTTTTCTTCTAGTTACATGTCATTTCTTACAGAGGAGCAGGAATTTTGTAGCATTCTGGGTTTGGGATTAGATTTCTGACAATTTCCTTAATGTTCTGTATCGGTTAGAAATTTGTATTAGATAGATTCTTGATTTAAACAAAATTATAATATTATTTGAATATTCTTATATAGCTTTATAGGTGTGTCATCTTGAAAATATACTAGGAGAATTCATATGTTTATGCCTGCAAAAACAATAATGAATAGTGATTTGAATCATATCCTCATGCGATTTTGCTCCTCAAATAAGGAATCTACATTTTATTTTTAGCTTTATGTGTTAATAATCCTAAAATTAAAATGTGGAGTTAAAAATATATTTCTAGATATAAGAAGTAATATGAAGTTAATATCATTTGTTGAAACTGTAAAGATAGTAATTTTTTGTTAGCATTCTACATTAGTGGACTATCAGTAATTCGTAGCTATTTTTATTTCTGAGTCACTATAATTTATATGTTTAAAAAAACAGGCAAACACTGACAACAGAGTTTATTTGGAAAGGCATGCATTTAAAAAGTATCCTCAACACATGAATATGGGAGACAATTGGATAGATAGATGATTTAGGGTCTTGATATGATTGTAGTCAGAATTTGAAAACATGTAATGAAGATCATGTTCCTGAAATTGTAGTCAAAGTGTTCACAACACCTCGTTCAGATAGGATCTGAATATCAGAACTTCTAAAGAAGAAAGCTTTATATTTTTTGTTGTGAGGTTAAGCAATAAGGACTATTGACTCTGAAAAAATGGGATTAAACACCTTTTAGTGCTTATTTAGTATTGCCTAAAATCTTCCTCTGTAAAAGTTAGTATTGTTAAGCACTGTCTTTTGAAGTAATCAAATAACTCTAAAGAGTTGTGCAAGTAAAATGAATAGCCTACTGCCTGCTTAGGGGTTTCTGAAACTATTATATATACTTCTTAGTGATGGCTAGCCCTTTCTTATCTGCTTAATTTGAGACAGCATTATAGAAGAATTATTTCAGCCTTGAATCTCAAAAAATTTAGATTTTTAAGAAATTCGATTTGTATAAGTTTTTGGACACATCTTAGTCTGTGACGTTTTGGTTTTTGTATTCATAGGGCTTTAAGAACATTTTGGTCATTAGTGTAAGTGTAGAAAGTATGTGTCTGTAGGAATAATGGTGGTGATAAAACATTAGCGCTCATTAATGCTAATGGAAGTTCCTCGTGGAAATCCTCTGCACGGTGGCAGATGGAACAACCTATGTTTAAATAATGGAAAGATTGTAATACAAACTCACCAAAATTTAGAAAACTGTGCTGGTTAATCAAATGTCTTTTTCTTTTCAGTTGCATAGTTAAATGGTATGACTAACTGTCTCTGATTTTAGTGTTTTATGTTGGCGTATAAATTTATATCTTTATAATCTTTTTTTGAAATGAGATCATTTTTCAGTTTCTAACCTTTTATTTTATTTTCTTTTGATTTGCAAATCATTCAGAAAGTGCTAATTGAGACTCTGGAGAAAACTCCATAATCTTATGAGGGATATAGTTTAAAATGTTCAACTAAATAGCATAGTTTGGCTTTTGTAAGCATACTCATCAGTTGCATTGAGAAGAGAGAACAGCTTATCTCATAAATTTTTGTATCAACCAAATATTTTACAAAATGCATGAAAGGATTTTAAAGATTCCCTTTTAGAATGCTTTTATAATGCTCATAGGGGAAGATGATTAGTTACACTATTTTATGAAGGCTTGGAAGTATACATAGTTTGTTTAAATGGAAATGCTTTGAACAAGTTTGAATACATTGTAATATTTAGTGATATACATGGTATGTATCCTACATTTGTTCTGAATAGGGCTATCAAATGTGTTTCTATTTTATGGGTTAAATTTGAAAACACAATTTTTTGGTTATGTTTGCCATATCCTAGAGTAGCTGACAATCACATTATGAAAAGATTCATTAATTTGAGCTGAAATTATGGGTGCATTTTTATAGTTTGCTATTATTCCATGAGTTTTAGAACCCATAGAGTTTAGAACCTGCAACAAAATTCATATATATGATTGGATGGTTGAGTATTTAAAGCTTCAGTTTTTATTTCTAAAGTACATTTCTTGCTCCATGGATGTGTGTTTCATTCTATTCTCTAAGAAAAACGTTTTTCTAAGGCTTAAGTTTATAAATTAAAGCTTACTTTGTTTTGTTTTGAAAGTGATTGTAAATATGGTTCCATGGAAATGGAGTAAAAGGATAAAACTAGATTCTCCACTATGATTTCTTTTGACATTGTTTTCACAATTCCAAATATGTGAGCCTGTACATAAAGGCAAATTGGGCTCAGTTTCTTATTGTGACTTAGTATTCTGTGATACTGTGTCAGCTGTTGTATTGTTACTTAATTTTTTTGATATTTTTATATTCATTTTTTATATTCTAGGAAACTTGAATGTTACCCTTCAAATTTGGGATATAGGAGGGCAGACAATAGGAGGCAAAATGTTGGATAAATATATCTATGGAGCACAGGTATGATATGAATTCTGATTATTCCAGTATTGAAAGTATAGCATTTACAAGCACATATGCAAATCTACACCCAAATGCACATACACACACACATACTTTCTTTCTAACTTTTTATCTGATATGTAGAGAGAATAATTTTATGTTTGTGCTAGTCCTTTGGTTTCATTCTCTCCAAATTATGTTTGGAATGATTTGGGTGAGGGAATAGGAAAACTCTTTAACAGCTTTCGTATGGTATTTATATTACTAGGTGTTATTGTTAGCAGTTCAATAAATGCAGTGATAAATGATATTTTGATATTTATTAGCTGGTTTGGTTATAGTGACTACTTTTAAATAAACTGAATGAAAAATACAGGGATGAAAATTTAACTTCATCTTAAGTTACAAGGACTAAAAGCATATCTATATGTCTATATTTTTGTGTAATGAATATTGATAGCTTTTCAGATTTAATAGACATGTCAATATTTTCTATCAGATAACTAAATATGACAGTGTATATGTGAAACACGTACAATAATTTATGATAATGCTGTATTTTCAGAAGAAAATCCATGTAGAGCAAGAAAAATGAAAGTGAAAAATGAAAAATGACCTGAATAATTACATAAATTTGGCCACATGAGCTTATATTCTCCATGAGCTTATATTGATATAATTTATAAGATTTTAAATAAAGTTATTATACAAATAGAAAATATACAGGGTGGTAATATACTTTAAAAAGTTAATAATTTCTCTCTGAGCATGTTCACTGAAGAATTGTCTTTTTAATATTTGGCAGATTGCTTTTGATTAAATGACACACTTTAGAAATGCAGTAATACTATTGAAAGTAATCATCCGATGAAGTAGAGAATATGGTATATAGCCAAATATTAAGTACGTTGTGCTTACTGAGCTCTGTATGTAATACTTGATGTGCTATTTCTTTATTTTTGCTTTTTTAAATTAGTGTGTATCTTCTACATCATCTGGGGACATAGGGGTAGTAGTAAAAATTTTTAGTTCTTTATTAGAGTTTGGTATTTTAAGTGGGACAAATATAACTTGGTTATGTGGAACCATGTTGCTCATAATAAATGATTCTATAGGGTGGAGATATAGTAGGTTAAGCACTGCTGTACAAAGTTTGGTTCATGTCAAGTACCATTGCCTTGATTGTGGATGAAAAATAGATTGTGATTTATTTTATAAAATATTCAGAGAAGGACAGTATGGTTATAGAGGCTAATATGGTTCTGAATCACATATAAAGGCCCTAGAGTTTTGATTTTTTGCATTGCTGATATAGAGATTTGGCTCTTAATGCTCTTATCTTTTATACATGGTTCTTTGTCTCCTGCAAAATTTTTCTGTTCACATTTATAGCATTTTCATCTGTGGTTAAGTGACTTGGTATTTTATGCATGTTCATTTTTCTCTTAAAAAGTACATCTCAGAATTTTGTGTATGGCTTTTTTGTTTTATTTATTTATTTATTTTTCTGTTTTAAACTGATTAAAGTGGATACTAAGCTAGATAAAACTTGCTGGACAGAGATTTGTGGGAAGCCACAGTTCTTGTTTCATTCATGTGGTTGATAACATGGGAAAATAACACTCTTATCTTTGTTCCATAAAATCTGTCTATAAGGCCACATAGAGGATTTTTAAGAAAATGAAGATTCGATCTAACTTCTAATGAAATTTGACTCTTGGTGTCAAATGGAATAGTCTTTTATGATTTATAGGTGCAACCAGAGTTAGTGGAGAACAGGAGGACTTTATGCATTTCAGGGTAAATAATAATATATAATTCAATTAATACATTTTTCTTTCCTTAAAAATTAGGGGAATATTATGCCCATGTGTTGAATTCTATTAATTCTATCTTCAAATCATTAAAAAATTTATTATCTAATTTATTTAAATTATTTAAAATTTATTACTATTATATAAAAATTAATATTGATGTGAAATTTGTGTATTATAAAGTTAACCATTCTAAAGTGTAATAATCAGCTATACGCAGTGGCTCATGCCTGTAATCCCAGCTAATTGAGAGGCACAGGTGGGAGGATCACTTGAGCCCAGGATTGTGAGGTTTCAGTGAGCTATGATCACACTACTGCACTTCAGTCTGGGTGACAAGTGACACTCCATCTTTAAAAAACAAAATAAATAAAAAATAAATTATATAATCAGTATCATTTAGTGTACTCACAGTATTTTGTGACCATTTCCTTAAGTCAGTTTTTGACAGTATATATTTTATGTTATTACAAAGCTGCCTACGATCAGCAGACATTAATGAGAACATTGGTAGACATTTCAAGAATTTCCATCTTTTTTGAAAGTCCATAAGTTTAGTAAAATGTCTTCATTATTTTTTAAGGTACTTTATTTCTTGGGAGAAAGTGAATGTTATATTTCTTAGAACTTGTATAAGGTTTCTATCTTGAAGGTACATACTGACTTAGTTTCTCTTTTGGTAGTGCGTTTTATTGTTTATACTTTACGATTGCTGTGACACTTATATTCATGTACTGTGTTTTTATTAAACAACAATGTACAGTATTTCTGAGAAATTCATGAATCTTTCTATGAAATTGCCTGACAAAACTGGGAATTCTGAGATGATGAAATGAATTGTTAAAAATAGATGATAGGGCATGGGGGCAGGCACTTGTAGTCCTTGCTACTTGAGAGACTGATACGGGAGGATCACGTGAGCCCAGGAGTTTGGGGACTGGAGTGAGCTATGATCATGCCATTCTACTCCAGCCTGGGTGAAAGAGCGAGACTCAGTTTATAAAGAAAAAAAAAAAGGATGATAATATAATAATTTTTTCTGCTTTCCAGAGATTCCAAATAAATGCTGTGTTAAGTGCATAAAGTCATTGACCAGTGGTCTATTTTGTTAAACTATTTTTAAATTCTATATCCAGGCTAGAGAGGCTGTGACTCATTATTTACTACTATAAATTGGAGAAAATGTTACTTTTCAAAACCAGTGATTTCAAAAACATCCTGATAGCATTTTAATAAACTCAATAATTTTATATAATAATATAATTATTCTTCAAAGTAGATCTATATTGCTTCTGGAGTTATAGATGCTTTATATTACCTATCTCATGAGTACTTTAGATTTTGGTATACTACAGGACAGAAATCTTCCACAGAAATGTTGAGACAAGCTTTTTCAGGATATCAGTTTAATGTGTTATTTAGGGTTTATTTTAGGTTCTCTAACTTCTGTAACTTCTGTATTGTATATAGAAAGAATTATACATGTCTGGGTCATTAAACTAATCAATCTGTTTCTTTAAAGCATTTCTTAACATCTGCATAGAAGCTTATTTGTAGGCTGGGAGTTAACTTGGACCCAAATAAAACCGATTATTTTACCCTCTTCACTCCCCTTACCCCCAGCAACATTTAAACGTTAGCAGTAGCCTGTTGAAAGTGTTGGTGAAAACTAAATTGAATTGACACCCCAAAAAGAATTAGTGAGGTATTTTGACAAGAACTAGTTCTAAGAATTGAAATATGTCCCAGTTAAATTCCCAGATTTTAAATTAACTTAAAAATTTCTAGGAGTCTTTAGAAAGATGTTATAGGCGATTTTTCATAGTGGTTAAGAGCAAACACACAGTACATAGTGTTTAGTGCCCTGTAACCTGTGGCTAACAGAGGCTAATAACAAACCTCAGAGAAGGACTGGATGTTTCATTTTTGTAGCTCTTTCTGTCCTGGAATCTAAGTGGTTTGCAAACACTGACCCACTGAGCATAAACTCAATGAAGTGTAGTCACTTGTGAGGTAGAACATAACCACTATTATGTACCAGTGGCCCCACACAGATGAGCCTGCTTTTTAAGTACCAACAAAAGGATTTGGTGCCTACATGACAGCTAGGGAGAGGGTGCATCTTAAAACTGGACTCTGCAAGACCTTCTGCTCTCTTTTGCTGTAAGTTTTTTAGTTGGATATTTGCCAACTTATAACATGTTTGTGCACTTTCTTTGCGTGTTTCTTACAGGTTATACTTATAAAGCAAGATATATGTTGTTAATGGCTATTATATAATCTGTATGATTTAATTCATTTCTATATATAACTAAAAAACTAAAGCAGATTATTTGTCTTGCATATAAGGGAGAAAACAAATAACCTGCATTTTGGGACTGGGAAACCTTTCATTTTTTGAGAATGTTAAACAGTAACAGTGTGTGTACTGTGTTTAGCACACATTACACTGAAGAACTATATCTATGCAATGCTTTACAAGACTGTTACTTGGTAGGCATCAGTGTTTGTTCTTTCAAAACTTCTATCAAGGCCAGGTTAGTGGGTCATAATCCCAGTGCTTTAGAGGGCCAAGGCAGGATAATTGTTTGAAGTCAGGAGCATGAGACCAGCCTAAGCAACATAGTGAGACCCTTTCTCTACAAAAAATTTAAAAAATTAGCTGGGCACTGTGGTATACGCCTGTAGTCCTAGCTACTAGAGAGGCTGAGATGGGAGGATTATTTGAGCCCAGGAGTTCGAGGCTGCAGTGAGCCATGACTGCATTCCAGCCTGGGGAACAGAGCAAGACCCCATCTCTTAAAAAACAAAAATGCTGTCAATTATTACCTTGAAAATGGTATCCATTTGATTTACTCTCTCATAATGCTTATTAGATATGGTGGTGAGTGCAATAGATGAAAACAAACTACTATATAAACTAACATTATATAATATTTACTAAAAATCTTGATGTTTACAAAATACTATGGATGGTAGTATTTTCTTGGAATCGAAGTTGGAGGAAGGCAGTTAAGGCATAAAATGAAGGAAACTGTTGTTGAAGAGGGATTTGTTAAACTTGAAATCTGATTTCCAAAGGTCATGTAGAAGATTTGGGAAGAAGAGCAGCAGCTGAAAGGTAAATTGGGAAGTGGAAGGAAAGGATGGTATGGGGTTGAAGACATAGGAGAGAGATAAATGTCAGATATGTGGTTGATAACAAAAGTTATCTGGGACATGAGACATGGCAATGGATTTAGATGACCGTAAGATTGCCAAGAAAATTAGATCTAGAAGTTCCCAGGTAGGTTGCAAGATGTATTCCATGTTTGAGGGAGTTGTACTTTCTTGTGGCTGAGAAGATTCCGATAGTTTTCTGGAAGGGATCAGAAGAGTTCTGGATTGATTGATGTGGTCAGAGACTTAGGGATTTGAGGGTGCTGGTATTTGAGGGATTTGAGGCTCCTGAAGAGGTGAGTACTTAGAGGTCTGGCTTTGAGGCTGGTGAGTAGAGGCCCTGAGAGTCAATAGTTTTGATAATGTGTGTCTTTTAAAGATTTGGTCCATTATATTTATATTGTCAAATTCGTGGTCACAAAGTTATTTATATTATTTTTTTAATGTCTGTGGAATAGGTAGTGAAGACCCTTATTAATTAATGTTGTTAATATGTGTCTTCTCTCTCCCTCCCTTTGTTTTTGGTTAGCCTGACTAGGGGTTTGTCAGTTATACTGATCTTTTTTTAAAAACACAGCTTTTGGCTTTGTTGATTTTTCTCTGTTGTTTTCTTCTTTAATTTCAATTATTTCTTCCCTAATTTTTAATTACTTTCTTCTGCTCGCTTTAGACTGAAATTACTCTTCTTCCTCTAGTTTCCTACAGTGGAAGCTTAGATTATTGATTTTTCTGCTTTTCTAATATATGCATTCAATGCTAAACACTTTCCCTAAGCACTGCTTTTTCTGTATTCCACAAGTTTTGGTAGGTTGCATGTATTTTGTTTTTGCTTCAAACTATTTTAAAATTATTTTTGAGACTTCTTTGATGCTTGTGTTATTTAGAATATATTGTTTAATCTTCACATACTTTGAGTTTTTAAAGCTATTTTACTGTTACTGATTTCTGGTTATAGTTTGAGAACATGGTTTTTTTGATTTCTGTTTTTACAAACATGTTAAGGTATATTTTATGGCCCAGAATGTAGTTTGTCTTGGTGAATGTTCCATGAGAGCTAGGGAATAGTGCATATTCTAATGAATACAGTAGTCTATAAATGTCAATTAGATGAAGTTGATTGTTAGTGTTGTTCAGATCAACTATACCCTTACTGATTTTCTGTTTGCTTAATGAAAAAAGTCTTCAACTCTAGGGGGATCTGCAGATTTGGAACTCCTTGCAGTTTTATCAGTTTTGGCCTCATATATTTTGATGCCCTGTTATTAGGTGCATATATAGAGAGGATTGTTATGTCTTCTTGGAGGACTGACTTATCATTATGCCAGTCTTGTCTTTAAACTTGATAATTTTCCTTATTCTGAAGTCTGCTTTGTCTCAAATTATATAGCTACTCCAGCTTTCTTTTTGTTAATGTTTTCATGGTGCTTTTCTATCCCTTTACTGCTAACCTGTCTGTGTCTTTATATGTAAGGTCAATTTTCCGTAGGCAATGTATAGTCGACTCTTCTTTTCTCATCTCCTTTGACAATCTGTCTTTTAACTTGTGTATTAAATTCACATACAAAGTGGTTATTGGGATAGCTGGGTTAACATCTGTCGTGTTCGTTTTCTATTCTTTGCACGTTTTCTTTGTTTATCCCCTCTTATTTACTTTCTCTGGTTTTATTTGAGTATTTTCTCTCCTGTTTTAGCATATCAATCATACTTCAAAATTTTTTTTAGTGATCGTTCTAGAGTTTGCAATATATATTTTAAACTAAGTTTAGTGCTTCATGTGTAGTGCAGGTCCCTCAGAATATTCTCAGTTCATCCTTTTTGTCCCTTATGGCATGGCTGTCATTCATCTCACTTATCTATATGCTGTAATCATCCAGTACATTATTATTACTTTAAACAGTTGTATTTTATACCAATTAACAGTAAGAAAAATAATTGATACTATGTTATCTTCATTTTTTCCTTTTCTGATATTCACTCACTCTTTTTTTTACATTCTGTATGATTTTATTTAAAAAATGTTAACTTTTATTGTGAAGTGGCAGTTTATAATTGGTTATATTTATGGAGTACAGAGTGATGTTATGATTTATGAATACAATGTGGAATAATTAATTCAAGCCAATTAGCATATTCATTATCTCAAGTCCTTATAACTTTTTTATGTTGAGAACATTTGAAATTTACTTTTAGCAGTTTTGAAATGTATGATATGTAATTATTAACTGTTTTAACCACACTGTGCAATAATTCTCAAAAAAACCTTTATGTCTCCTGAGATTTTGTACCCTTTGACTATTTCCCCATTTCCCCCAACCCCTAGCCTCTGCAACCACCAGTCTACTCCCTACTTCTGAGTTTGATTACTTCAGATTTCACATAAGTGAGAACATGCAACATTTGTCTTTTTGTGCCTGGCTCATTTCACTTAGCTTAATGTTTTCCAGTTCCATCCATGCTGTTGCAAGTGAGAGACTTTTCTTTTTTTGAGGCTTATAGTATTCCATTATGCATATATACTTCATTTTCTTTATCCATTCATTTGTTAATGGAAACTTAGGTTGATTACATAGCTTGGCTATTGTGACAGTGCTGCAACAAACATGGGAGTGCAAAAACCTCTTTGACAAACTGATTTCAAATCTTTGGGTAAATACACAGAAGTAGGATTGCTGGATCATATTCTTAGTTTTTTTTGAGGAACCTCCACACAGTTTCCCCTAATGACTATTCTTCTTTACATTTTCACTCAGAGTGTACAGAGTTCCCTTTTCTCTATATCCTCGCTGATACTTGTTATCTTTCATCTTTTTGATAATAGCCAATAGCCATTCTGACAGGTGTAAGAGGATAATTTTTTTGCTTTTAATTTGCATTTCTCTGGTGATGTTCAGTATTTAAAAAATGTATCTGTTAGTCATTTGTCTTCTGAGTAATGTCTTTACAGGTCTCTTGCCAATTTTTAAATTTAGTTTTTTGTTTTCTTGCTATGGAGTTGTTTGAGTTCCTGGTATATTTTGGATGTTAACCCCTTCTTGGATGTATGACTTGAAAATATTTTAATTTGTAGGTTGTCTCTGCACACTGTTAATTTTTTCCTCCTTTGCTGCACAGAAGCTTTTTAGTTTTCCCGTATTGGCTATTGCTTTTGTTGCCTGTGGTTTTGGAGTGAAATTCAAAAAATTATTGCCCAGACCAATATTTTGTAGTTTTTCCCCCTAAATTTTCTTGTAGTAATTTTGTAGTTTCTGGTCTTTGAAATCTTTACTCAATTTCGAGTTGATTTTTGTATATGTTGTGAGATATTGGTCTGCATGTGGATATCTAGTTTTCTGAAAACCATTTATTGAAGAGGCTGTCCTTTTCCCATTGTGTGTTTCTAGCTCTGTTGTTGAAAATCAATTGACTGTACATGTATGGCTCATTTCTGGACTCTCTCTTTATGTTATGTTGGTCAGTGTGTCTATTTTTTGCCGGTACCATGCTGCTATAATTAATATAGCTTTGTAATATAGTTTCAAATCAAGTAGTGTGATGCCTGCAGCTTTGTTTTTCTTATGTGTTTGTGCTCACGATTGCCTTGGTTATTTGAGTTTTTTCCATGCTACTCATTTTTTCCTATGTAGAGTTTAGTTTCTGACGCATATCATTTTCCCTCTCCCTGAAGAACCTCTTTTAATGTTTCCTTCAGAGCAGGTTTGCTGACAACGAATGGTCTATTTTTGTTTTTCTGAGAAGATCTTTATTTCTCCTTTACTTGTGATAATTTTGAGGGGTATAGAATTCTAGGCAGTTTTTTTTTTAATTTTAATTTTCTGCCAGTATTTTTTTAAAAATTATTATGCTTTAAGTTCTAGGGTAGATGTGCACAATGTGCAGGTTTGTTACATATGTATACATGTGTGATGTTGGTGTGCTGCACCCATTAACTCGTCATTTACATTAGGTATATCTCCTGATGCTATCCCTCCCCACTCCTCCCACCTGACAACAG
The DNA here is from genome assembly GCF_008728515.1 of Papio anubis. Classification (NCBI taxonomy): domain Eukaryota; kingdom Metazoa; phylum Chordata; class Mammalia; order Primates; family Cercopithecidae; genus Papio; species Papio anubis. Next base: position 173,222,541 of record NC_044978.1, read on the forward strand.
GCCCCGGTGTGTGATATTCCTCTTCATGTGTCCAAGCATTCTCATTGTTCAATTCCCACTTATGGGTGAGAACATGCGGTGTTTGGTTTTCTGTCCTTGCGATAGTTTGCTGAGAATGATGGTTTCGAGCTTCATCCATGTCCCTACAAAGAACATGAACTCATCCATTTTATGGCTGCATAGTATTCCATGGTGTAGATGTGCCACATTTTCTTAATCCAGTCTATAATTGATGGGCATTTGGGTTGGTTGCAAATCTTTGCTATTGTGAATAGTGCCGCAATAAACATATGTGTGCATGTGTCTTTATAGCAGGATGATTTATAATACTTTGGGTATATACCCAGTAATGGAATGGCTGGGTCAAATGGCATTTCTAGTTCTAGATCCTTGAGGAATCGCCACACTGACTTCCGCAGTGGTTGAACTAGTTTGCAGTCCACCAACAGTGTAAAAGTGTTCCTGTTTCTCCACATCCTCTCCAGCACCTGTTGTTTCCTGACTTTTTAGTGATCACCATTCTAACTGCTGTGAGATGGTATCTAATTGTGGTTTTGATTTGCATTTCTCTGATGGCTAGTGATGATGAGCATTTTTCCATGTGTCTGTTGGCTGCATAAATGTTTTCTTTTGCGAAGTGTCTGTTTATATCCTTTGCCCACTTTTTGATGGGGTTGTTTGATTTTTTTTCTTGTAGATTTATTTAAGTTCTTTGTAGATTCTGGGTATTAGCCCTTTGTCAGATGAGTAGATTGCAAAAGTCTTCTCCCATTCTGTAGGTTGCCTGTTCACTCTGACGGTAGTTTCTTTTGCTGTGCAGAAGCTCTTTAGTTTAATTAGATCCCATTTGTCAATTCTGGCTTTTGTTGCCATTGCTCTTGGCGTTTTAGACATGAAGTCCTTGCCCATGCCTATGTCCTGAATGGTATTGCCTAGGTCTTCTTCTAGGGTTTTTATGGTTTTAAGTGTAACATTTAAGTCTTTAATCCATCTTGAATTAATTTTTGTATAAGGTGTAAGGAAGGGATCCAGTTTCAACTTTCTACATATGGCTAGCCAGTTTCCCCAGCACCATTTATTAAATAGGGAATCCTTTCCCCATTTCTTGTTTTTGTCAGGTATGTCAAAGATCATATGGTTGGTAGATGCATGGTATTATTTCTGAGGGCTCTGTTCTGTTCCATTGGTCTATAACTCTGTTTTGGTACCAGTATCATGCTGTTTTGGTTACTGTGGCCTTGTAGTATAGTTTGAAGTCAGGTAGTGTGATGCCTCCAGCTTTGTTCTTTTGGCTTGGGATTGTCTTGGCAATGCGGGCTCTTTTTTGGTTCCATATGAACTTTAAAGTAGTGTTTTCCAATTCTGTGAAGAAAGTCATTGGTAGCTTGATGGGGATTTCATTGAATCTGTAAATTACCTTGGGCAGTATGGCCATTTTCACAACATTGATTCTTCCTGTCCATGAGCATGGAATGTTCTTCCATTTGTTTGTGTTCTCTTTTATTTCATTAAGCAGTGGTTTGTAGTTCTCCTTGAAGAATTCCTTCACATCCTTTGTAAGTTGTATTCCTGGGTATTTTATTCTCTTTGAAGCAGTTGTGAATGGGAGTTCACTGATGCTTTGGCTCTCTGTTTGTCTGTTGTTAGTGTGTAGGAATGCTTGTGATTTTTGCACATTGATTTTGTACCCTGAGACTTTGCTGAAGTTGCTTATCAGCTTAAGGAGATTTTGGGCTGGGACAATGGAGTTTTCTAAATATACAATCATGTCATCTGCAAACAGGGACAATTTGACTTCCTCTTCTCCTAATTGAATACCCTTTATTTCTTTCTCCTGTCTGATTTCCCTGGCCAGAACTTCCAACACTATGTTGAATAGAAGTGGTGAGAGAGGACATCCCTGTCTTGTGGCAGTTTTCAAGGGGAATGCTTCCAGTTTTTGCCCATTCAGTATGATATTGGCTGTGGGTTTGTCAAAAATAGCTCTTATTATTTTGAGATACGTCCCATCAATACCTGATTTATTGTGAGTTTTTAGCATGAAGGGCTGTTGAATTTTGTCAAAGGCCTTTTCTGCATCTGTTGAGATAATCATGTGGTTTTTGTCTTTGGTTCTGTTTATATGCTGGATTATGTTTATTGATTTGTGTATGTTGAACCAGCCTTGCATCCCAGAGATGAAGCCCACTTGATCATGGGTCGGTAAGCTTTTTGATGTGCTGCTGGATTCGGTTTACCAGTATTTTATTGAGGATTTTTGCATCGATGTTCATCAGGGATATTGGTCTAAAATTGTCTTTTTTTGTTGTGTCTCTGTGAAGCTATGGTGTCAGGATGATGCTGGCCTCATAAAATGAGTTAGGGAGGATTCCCTCTTTTTTATCAATTGGAATAGTTTCAGAAGGAATGGTACCAGCTCCTCCCTGTACCTCTGGTAGAATTCATCTGTGAATCCATCTGGTCCTGAACATTTTTTGTTGGTAGGCTATTTATTATTGCCTCAATTTCAGAGCCTGCTATTGGTCTATTCAGGGATTCAGCTTCTTCCTGGTTTAGTCTTGGGAGGGTGTATGTGTCCTGGAATTTATCCATTTCTTGTAGATTTTCTAGTTTATTTGCCTAGAGGCATTTATAGTATTCTCTGATGGTAGTTTGTATTTCTGTGGGATTGGTAGTGATAACTCCTTTATCATTTTTTATTGGATCTATTTGATTCTTCTGTCTTCTTTATTAGTCTTGCTAGCAGTCTATCAATTTTGTTGATCTTTTCAAAAAACCAGCTCCTGAATTCACTGATGTTTTGAAGGGTTTTTTGTGTCTCTATCTCCTTTAGTTCTGCTCTAATCTTAGTTATTTCTTGGCTTCTGCTAGCTTTTGAATGTGTTTGCTCTTGCTTCTCTAGGTCTTTTAATTGTGATGTTAGCGTGTCAGTTTTAGATCTTTCCTGCTTTCTCTTGTGGGCATTTAGTGCTATAAATTTCCCTCTATACACTGCTTTAAATGTGTCCCAGAGATTCTGTTACGTTGTGTCTTTGTTCTCATTGGTTTCAAAGAACGTCTTTATTTCTGCCTTCATTTCGTTACATACCCAATAGTCATTCAGGAGCAGGTTGTTCAGTTTCCAAGTAGTTGAGCGGTTTTGAGTGAGTTTCTTAATCCCAAGTTCTAATTTGATTGCACTGTGGTTTGAGAGACAGTTTGTTATAATTTCTGTTCTTTTACATTTGCTGATTTCACTTCGTTCTCTTCTTATTCGCATGGTTTCTGATGAGGTGTTCTCTGTAATTTTTCTGCTTTTTCATTTATGGATATTTTCCCTATTCTTCTAGCTTCTTTCAAGATTTCTCTTTTTTTTTTTCTTTTGAGCAATTTGAATATATGCCTAGATATAGAGTTTTTGGTATTTATGCAAATTGGTGTTCTCTGAGATTCTTAAATATGTGGTTTGTTGTCTAATTAATTTTGGCAATTTCTTGGTGACTGTTACTTCAAATACTCCCTAAGCTTGATTCTGTCTTCTTCTGATACTTCAGCTGTGTGTGTGATGCACCACTTCAGACTGTCCCACTGTTCTTTGGTGTTCTGTTTTATACATTGTTTTGTTCTTTTTGCATTTCAGTTGTAGAAGTTTCTATTATCCTGTCTTTAAGTTCACTGATTTTTTTTTCCTGTGCTGTGTCCAACAATGTACCCAACAATGGCATTCTTTATTTCTGTTACAGTGTTTTTGATATCTAGCATTTTGTTTTTATTATCCCTTGTTTTATTATCCTTATCTGTGCTTGCATAATGTTTTCTTTTTCCTTTAGAACCCTCAACACATTAGTCATAGTTACTTAAAATTGCCTGTCTAGTAATTACAAAATCTGTTTCATATCATAGTTTGGTTCTGATGCTTGGTTTCTCTCTTCAAATTACCTTTTGAAATTCCTTGTAATTTTATATTGAAAGCTGGACATGGTATACTGAGTAATAAGATTCAGGTAAATAGACTTAGTGTGAGGTTTTACGTTGTGCTGTATTTCATATTTACTTTAGCTGTGGGTGCCAGAGGCATTGTTTCCTCTAGTATCCTTGTTTTTGCCTCACAGTCTTTTTTGGTATCTCCAGAAACTCTTTAGGTGAAATCTGTCTTGCAGCTCTTTCAGATGTTGGTGCCCTGGTGGTGGTGTGGTAAAGTATGGGGGAGGAGAAGCATGCTATATTTTTATGATAATATTTTAGTCTTTAGTGAGCTTGTATTTCGGTACTGTGACCTTCACTCGTGTTTCTTTCTCCTCCCGGTTAGATGAGACAGACTGGCTACAGGAGGCTGGAGTTGGGAACTTCTCTTTCCAGATGGAATACAATGTTCTGATTAAGCCATTTCTTCCGGAGAGTTTGCCTTTTTTGTGGCTAATGCTCTGGGCATATTTCACAATGGTTACTTTTCTCCTCTCTTCATGCCAGAGCCTTGAGAGGGTCTTTCTTGTTACTTTACTGATAATCTGGTGGGATATCTGGAATCTGGTCGTATATCCATGCAAGTGTGGAGGTAGCCCCTAAGACTGAGGGGCCCTCTAGGAGTTGCTCACTCCTAAGCTAGACCTCAGTCAGCCTCCAGCAGTTTGTCAAAATTATCACTACTATTTCTAGAGGCTGCTACTCCAGGTAGGCAGATCTTGGCTGTAACTTTTTGGATTTGTTTGTCTTTCTAGATTTCAGGGTGATGATTTGCCTTGTAATATCAGTTTTCTGATGAGTCCAAGAAAAGTCACTGATTTTTTGTTTGTTCTGCCTTTTTCTTATTGTAAGGACAGGAGTGATGACTTCCAAGGTTTTTTTTTTACATGTCAGAGTTGAAATTGAAGGTCCTATAATTCCTTTTATATTTTAACATTTTTAGTTTTCTCATTTTTTCATTTCAGAATTTCACCACAGTGGTACTAGTTATGATGGCAAGAACAAGGAAAAATAATAGTTTTTACATTATAAATGGTACTGAGAATATGAACAAGGAGATGTTTGTGTTGCTAGATAGCTAGGTGAGTGAACAGGAGTTTATCCTTCTATATTTTTTGTGAATCCTGAAAGATTTCTAGGAATCACCAACTGAAAAATGTTGGGACACATTTGTCTAGATCAGAGATTGGCAGATTTTTCCTGAAAAGAGCTAGATAGTAAATATTTTATGCTTTGCAGGCCATGTTGTCTCTGTTGTAGCTACTCAGCTCTGTGGTTGTAGCACAAAAGCAGCCACTGATAATACTTAAACAAATGATTGTGACCATATTTCAGTAAAAGTTTATCTACAGATACACAGTGTGGGCCAGATTTGACCCATGGCCATATTTACCAATTTGTGGTCTAGAAGAACAGTTTTTAATGTTTTTGTTCCATAGCTCTTATCCCGTACTGAATATCAGTAGATGGTGGCCATGTTTTATTTGCATATATTTTACCATATTCCGGTATTGTCCCATGTTTGGATAAAGGTTTTCATATATTAATCAAAAGGGTTCAAAAGGTCTTAAGAGGCAGAGGTCCAGGCTTTATTTGTGAGTTTAAAACCTACCTCAAAGTTGCCATAAAAATGTGATTCTTCTTCACGTAGTTGATAACAAAAAAAAAATCTACAATTGCATGTGGTATGTTAATTTTAAAATAAGTACTTTTATCATTTCGCTTTATAATGTAGGCATATCAGGTGTTTTAAAAGTGAGGTAACAAGTGTTGCCCAAGATCAATAGATGGGACCAGGACTGGAATCCAACAGCAACCTGAGTTCCAGTGTAGAGCTCTTTTCAACAAATAATGTATGATATCACCCATGGCAGTTGGAGCCATGTCATGGAGCCAGTAGATTGAAGATTAATCTTCAGATATTAGTTCTGGGGCTTTATTCTTAATAAGAAAAGTGAGATACTGTTTGTTTTAGACAATTCTATGTTGGGCATTATTTCAAACCATCTTGGAAGACAGACAGAAATAGATGTTCAAGTGACCAAAATGAACCCGATGAGTGATTTTGCATATTATAGAATATTTAAAGCGAAAGGGATCTTAGAGACCATCTAACTCAAATATCGAATTTTAGAGATAAGAAACCTGAGACATGGAGAAGCTAGGTAACTTGGGGGCCAATATGGTTTAATAAAAGAGAATAATAATCCTGGAAGGTCATAACAGAAGTATGCTAGGGCTGGCTTGCTCTAGCTTCAGAGAGTTAATTGTTAAATTTTTAGCAGTTTTTGTGAGCCAGTTATTAAAAACTTTGACAATGCAAAATTACATATAAAGTCACACATTGTATTAAAACAAAGGTATTTATATGCCTCATCTCTATCACTAATTATTTTGCTATGTATTTCTGTTATATGTGTTCTCGAGGTTGTTTACATCTGCTATATCTATATGGTGGAAATGTTTTATATTGGTGACCTCCCCAACTCTGTTCAGTGGGTGTCATTTTGATAGCTTATAAATGACCACAGGCTAGCATTTACACCATGAACATTGGCAAACATTATGGCAAACTCACCCCTGCTGGGCCCTGAACCCCAAGCCAATTGATTAATATTTACCAGTGTCTCACTAGTTATGACTTCTGTGTTCTGTACTTATTTATGTGTTTAGTTTTGCTGCCAGACTGTGAGTTCCTTATGGTTTGGAACTTACATCTGTAGAATCCAGCACAATACTTGGAGTTTAGTTGACAGACAAATGTTTTTAATTATTTAGTCTTTGGTTCAAATCCTGGCTCCATCACTTACCTATCAGTATGACCTTGGTTATTTTAACCTCTGTTTATTATTTAAAATGGAAATCATAATACCAGCCTTTCATGATTGGTGTGAGTATTAATGAGAAGACCTTGACGTGTGTCTGGTATACAGTAGGTGCACAGAAGTAGTTGATTACTACTGTTATAACCTAAGAAGTTGACATAAATGCCATTAGGGTTCAGGCTTATACTGTATGTAGAACTTTGTATTAAGTGTTTGACCACAAACTGGATGAGAATCAGGAATGTGGTGCTGTTATTTTTGTGTGCATATATACTTCTCCTTCCCACACAAAATAATGAGATAAATTAAAAGGAATATGATATATAAGAGGCAGGAAGCAATCCTTCTGTTATATTTGGCATTGCTCAGACTCTTATTACAGTACTATGTCCAGTTTTACATTGCTCATTTTAAAGAGGATGTCAAAAAACTATATGTAGTGTGTCCTGGGAAGAATCAGCAGCTATGATTAAAGGGATAGAAAAATAGGCCCTTTGAGGCAAGTTTAAGGAACTGAGTTTGTTTACTCTGGAAAGGAGATGGTAGAGGAGTTACTTAACTATCTTCAAGTATATGAATGGTTAGTTTAAGAAAGATGCTCTCAGGTTCTCCAAATGCACAGTGGACTAAAAGAGGAAATCGACATTTCATTTAAATAAAATTGTATTAAACACTTAAATTGTCTATCAAGGGATATCATGGAATCTTTGTTTTTGAAAATGTTTAAAAAGAGTAGCAGCAGATGAATATTTATTGAAAAGTTTTAATGTTTGACCTCATGAAAGTGAGAGGTAGGATTGTAGATGTTGTAGCCTTTTCTACTTCTTTGATATGATTTTCTTATATTTACTGTAACTTACCAAGCATATTCCAGATATCTTATTGGAAGACTGCTTACAATTTTGATAAAATTATGTTTTAGCTTGCATTGCATCTTAGTTGCTGGATTTGTCTTGAATGAAAACAGTCACTATTATCAATCTGCTAGTAAGCAATTTAAATGGAAGTTTATATATAAAACACATTTTATATAAGTTTATATATAATATACATTTGTATTTTTATATCCATTTTGACATATCTGAAGCATTACTCAAGTATTCATTAAGATTTTTTTCACCAAATAGTACTTTACAGATATTTTGTAACTCTTTTGTGACAGGGAGTCCTCTTGGTATATGATATTACAAATTATCAAAGCTTTGAGAATTTAGAAGATTGGTATACTGTGGTGAAGAAAGTGAGCGAGGAGTCAGAAACTCAGCCACTGGTTGCCTTGGTAGGCAATAAAAGTAAGTTATTACTGCTTATTTATGTATGGTACAGTTTACTTGCTGTTGTGGGCAGAATGTTTGTGTCACCCCTCACCCCCAATATATATGTCGAAGACCTAATCCCCAAAATGATGGTGTCTAAAAGTGGCGTTTTTGGGAGATAATTAGGTCATGAGAGTGGAGCCCTTAAGAATGACATCTGGCAGGGCGCAGTGGCTAATGCTTGTAGTCCCAGCACTTTGGGAGGCCAAGGCAGGGGGATTGCTTGAGGCCAAGAGTTTGGGACAAACCTGGCCAACATGGTGAGACCCTTGTCTCTATTTAATTAAAAAAGAGAATGGGATTAATGCCTTCATAAGAGACACGAGAGAGAGAATAATTCTTTCTGCCATGTGAAGATAGGCAAGAAGCTGACTGTCTGTATACCAGGAAGAATGCCCTCACTGAATCCTGAATCTGTCAGTACCTTGATCCTGGACTTTAGTTACCAGAAGTTTGAGAAATAATGTTTGTGGTTTAGGCCATAGTCTATGTCATTTGTTATGGCAGCCCAAACAGAGGACTTATTGAGACATTTGCCTATCCTGTAGTTTTAATTCCTACAAAGAAAGATTTGATATTTGGAAACAGCTTTTCTGGAGTGAGCAAATTATTTGAGTAGAAAATTCCTAAGAGTGTGTACAATCTTTTCAATAACCATTTTGCTGCATGGTCTATCGTAACTGCTCCACTGCTTTGGTCAATTCCTGTGAAGGTAAGTTTAGGTCTGACAGTGTGTGTTTTGGCTTCCTGTGGTCTAAGAAAGCAACATGGACTATTAAGAACAGCAACACAGCTGCAGATTTTATGATATTGCATTGCAGTTTCAGCTCTGTCCCAGAGGTTTTGAGCAATACATTTCATTAAATGATCCCCTATTTTAGGTAGGAAAGAAGTGTCTACATTGGAATTTTATATGCATTGTTTCTTGCTCCTGTCTCTTATAAACTTCCTCTTCTACATTTTCGGGTTTGTTCTGAAATATAATTTTTTTTTTTTTTTTGAGAAAGAGTGTATTAGGGAGAAAAGAAGTTCTTGGTAAAAACTATGGGTTTGCTAGTAATTTTGAGACCGGTCTCTTGGGCTATGATAGATAGCAGAGAAAAATGATAAAACTGAACTCAATACATGACTGTTTTTTGGTTCCTAGTTCTGCAATGCAGTGACTTAGAAAAAGAGACATTAATAAAGGTTTTCAAATATAGTCATGTGTTGTTTAACAACAGGATATGTTCTAAGAAATGTATTGTTAGACAGTTTCATTGTGTGAACATTATAGAGTATATATTAGGGTTCTCTAGAGGGATGGAACTAATAGGATAGATGTATATATGAAAGGGAGTTTATTAAGGAGAATTGACTCACATGATCACAAGGTAAAGTCCCACGATAGGCCATCTGCAAGTTGAAGTGCAAGGAAAGCAGTAGTGGATCAGTCCGAGTCCCAAAACCTCAAAAGTAGGGAAGCCGACAGTGCAGCCTTCAGTCTGGCTGAAGGCTGAGAGCCTCTGGCAAACCGCCAGTGTAAGTCCAAAAGTCCAAAAGCCAAAGAACTTGGAGTTTCATGTTCAAGGGCAGGAAGCATCCAGCACAGGAGAAAGATGGAGGCTGGAAGACTCAGCAAATCTGCTTTATTCTAGCCATGCTGGCAGTTGATTAGAGCGCCCACCTAGATTGAGGGTGGGTCTGCCTCTCCCAGTCCACTGACTCGAATGTTAATCTCCTTTGGCAACACCCTTAGTGACAGACCCAGGAACAATACTTTGCATCCTTCACGCCAATCAAGTTGACACTGAATATTTACCATCACATAGAGTGTATTTACACAAACCTATATGGTATGGCCAACTACACACCTAAGCTATATGGCACAACCTATTGCTCCTAGGCTACAAACTTGTATAGCATGTTACCATACTGTAGGCAGTTATAACACAATAGTGAGTATTTATGTGTGTAAGCATAGAAAAGGTACAGTAAAAATATGGTATAAAAGCTCCATTATAATCTTATGGGACCACCATCATATATGTGGCCCATTGTTGATAGAAACATTGTTATGCAACACATGAATGTATGTGAAATATTGTATGACTCGATGTTTCCCAACTTATTTGAGGTCAGAAAAAGAGAAAATTACTTCAAATTTTACCATGGAGAATTTAGGTTAGGTATTATTTCCTGACTACAAGGGTTGTTAAATCAATACCTACATACATTACCAAGAGAATTATCTTTTCCAAAGGTCTTAAAAAATGTAGTACATTTTTTTTTTTTTCTCTGTAATTGTTTAGGAAGCAGTGCTTCCTGAAAGACCAAACCAAGATTTCTGTATTATGTGGCTTTGCACACTGGATGAGCATTTAATAAGTTCAAGCTTAATTTAAAACCATGATGACACAGGTGTGAATGTCATTTCTCTGAGGAGTTAAAAATACAGGCATTATCATATGCTCTGGAAAATAGTATTACATATCATGAAATGTTATGGCTTGGGTAGAAATTGTAGTTTGCTTTTTAAAACCTTTAGTTAAATTTTGCTTATCTGTTTTGCAAATGATTCTTTTTAATTGAGCGAATCAGATGCTTTTCATTTCATTGAAAATCCCCCTTTGGCAAATCATGTTTTGATGAGCTTAAGTTCTATTTCTGGGTTCAGCTTCTCATTTTAGTTGTCATACAAAGCGTTGGCTTATATTATGGTTAAGTATGTGCTTTATAAAGGAGGCTTCACATTACCTTATGAGAAATTATAGAGTATCTGTGGGAGAGGGGTTATAATTTGTTTTAATTTTTTTCAGGGTATAATCTAACTACCACTTGGGATAATGGTGTAGTGATGCATAATTATATACATTATGTTATGTGTATGCTGTCCTGTGAGGCATCCACTGTTGGTCACTGTCAAAAAGACAGGCTGTTAGAGTAGATGGGCTATTGGACTGGACTGGTGGTGGCATGCCCAGGTTTTAAAAACAAATATTTGTACAAGTTATTTGAATTTATGCAAGAAATTGATGCAATGTTATGTTGGAGATTTAATAGCATAAAAGACAAGACTTTATTTTTATTTTTATTTTTTTTACTTTTGGCATAGCTATAACCCCTTTTTTGTATGTATTTATAATATACTCTTTCAGAATGAGATTATATATCAGTATATGCAGTCACACAGAATGTTATATATGTAAGATAAAGAGATTATAGATAAATATTTTCCTGAATATTATTTACTACATAATCTGTCACTGACCCAATTTCATGTGATCATGTAATGAAAGATCCTTCTGCAGTTAAACCTATTAGGGCTTTAACCCTAAGTCTCCTGAATATATTATGATTTCTATTTCCAAATTAATGTTATGTTGGTATGGTATAGTAGTATGTATTTATTTTCTTTTGTGGGGGATATAATTATATTAAAAAGCAATACAATTAACAAAGATTTTTCACACTGGTTAAAGGCAAAGCAAGAGATGTGATGGGAAGACATGTGAAGCTGGATTATTATCCTCATTACATAAACATAGTCATCTTCTTCCTAAGTGTGGTTTTAAAATTTATCATTGTGTACCTTTCTTTACAACTTAGATAGAATGCATATGTGGAAAAGAAATGTGTAGACTGTGGAGATACTGGTAGCAGTAGCCAGCTTTTAGTTAGTAGAAGGAGGGAGAGAAAAAGAGAGGGTGAATACACATCTCCATACACGTTACAAGATTATTTGCTTTTTATTAAAATATATTAAACCTTCAGAAATTTGGGCTGAGGATAGAGGATATTCTGATACAAAGATGAATTATGGACTCATTTTTATGAAAAGTTAAATTTTATGGTTAAATATCCAGAGTAACTAGAGTAGGTTAATGAAATGGCAAATAGAGGAAGAGGCTTCTTTTAATGAAGTGAAAGAACGATTGGCAACTAGTACATTATGTCAATATATAATTCTTAAAAATTAACATTTATTAAAATGAAGTTTTCTGTGTTCCGTTTTTAAAGGCTATCAGATGCTAATTAGTGTTATTTTGTTTTACTGTTTAAGTATTAAATGAAATATTGAGGTCATAGAGCTTTGGATTTAGACAGACTTTGCTTACAAGCCCATTTTCTTCACAGAAGAGCAGTGTGACATCATACAAGTTACTTTACGTCTTTATGCCTCAGTTTCCCGCATCTGGAAATCAGGGTAATAGTTTATGTTGGATAAAGTTGATTTAAAGATTAAATGAGATACTGTGTGAAAAGCACTGTGCTTGTGGTCTTTTGCATAGTAAGTGCCCAGTAACTATGAATTAGTTTATTAATCATAATGGCCTTTTAAAAGTACTGAGCATAGATAGCTTCAACTTGATTTATCACAAATTGCAAATTAGTAGAGCTAAAATTCATGTTCTGTGAAACTTTCCTGGAGAAAATGTTTATTAGAGAATTTCCTTATTACCATCTTATTTCTGTTCTCCCCTACCCTACCCCACCAGAGATTGATAGTTCTTATATTATGTGTTGGGTAGGGCCATTCTTTCATTGAACATTTTTGAGGGTCTGCTATGTGTATTAAGCTAGCCGTTGTGAATTTGCTGAAAGGTTGAGACAAAGAAAGTCTTTAAGGAGTGATGGGAACCTGCCAACTAGATCTTAATCTTATTCTCTGCCATCTTCAAATTAAAAAAAAAAATGTCTTTGTTTTGCTCTATCTGGTTGTTGATATTAATAAATACACTTATGGACTTTAGCAAGAGAGCTTTAGCAAGATGACTGAATAGAGAACCTGGCACTTGGTGAATGGAAGCCCAGAAGGGCAGTGTGGAGACACCCAGCCTCTGCAGCTCCGTCTCCCCTTTCCAGGTCAGATTGGTCCACAAACAGGAGAGACTTCCCCTTGTGGGGAAAAGGTAAGCAGAAGATTCCTACTAGTCCCCGTTGCTACCACAAACATCTACATTCCTTACTACAGGAGAATCCCACAGTTCTTGCAACCCTGACTCTCATTTGGAGAGCTCCTAGGAATTCACACAGCTGCCTTGCTCCAGATTAGGAGTACAAGGTGTGCATTCCTCACTCCCCACCCACCCCTTGTGAGTCAAGCTGCTGCAGCATGGTGCCATCTTGAGACCAGAGCCATCTCTGGAGTGTGCACTCTTCTGGGTATCATTAGCCTTTGGACCTCTCCAGCACTGGGACTCCATCTTCATTCCACCAAGTCCAGATGGGTGGCTGAACACCACAGCTTCAGCTGCTCAGAGCCTGGGCCCATGATTGGCTGTGACTCTGGTCCTGCGCAGCAGGGAAACCAATCCCTACTGCCCACATTCAAACAAGAGGAAAAGTCTGGCAGTCCTCCCAGGGCAAACCTGCCCTTGAGCCAAACTGCTGTGTACCCTCCCCTGAGCAGGAGAGATCCTTGAACCACTGAGGGGCTTACTCACCCTCAGGCTGGTAGAGTGGCTGTGTGTCTGTGCCCAGGGCCTGAGAAACAGCCCATTGGGTGACTTCTGGCAGACACAGTCCCAGGCTGACCGAACATTTGTGTGTCTGCATCCCCTGTCTGAGAAACAGCCCCATAGGCTGCCCATGGCAAATATATCCCCAGGCTGACCTAGCAGCTGTGCATCCTTGTCTTAGGTCTGAGAAACAGCCCCATAGGCTGCCCCTACCAAATACCCTCCCAGGCTAGCCATCGATATTCTGGGTCTGAGAAACAACCCTGCAGACCACCTCTGGCAGAAATGCCCCTAGGCCAGCTAAGCAGCTGTGTGCACCTGTTCCAGGCCTGAGAAATAGCCCTGTGGGCTGCCTCCAGCAGACACACGCCCAGGCCAGCTGAGAAGCTGTGTAGCCATGTACTAGACCTTAGAAACAGCCCTTGGCAGGCACTCCCCCAGGCTGGCCTAGCAGCTGTGCACCTGTGCCCCCAGCCAGAATAACAGGCTGCAAACCAGACCCTAAATTGGACAAGTTACCATATGCATGCATGCACCCTGACCTGAGAAACAGCCCAGCAAGCCCACCCATGGCAAAGTTGTACCGTCACTGCCACATACTCTCTCAGCCTTGACCACTGAGCCACTCATAAATGTCATGAGTGTGGATTACAACTGAAGAAACTGCATAGACAAACACTACTGTGTCCAACCAGAAACACACCCAGTGCACCTTCACTGAACTGACACCCAGGGCCCATCTTTATAAGTCTCTTATCATACTCCCTAGAATTAGAAGAGGTGATTCTTCTACCAGATGCCTAGAAATCAGCATAGGGACACATTAAACATGAAAAAGCAAGGAAATGACACCTTTAAAGGAATATAATGATACTCTAGTAACAGACTTTAATCATAAGAAAATATACAAAACGCCAGAAGTGGAATTCAGAATAATAATATTAAGGAAAGTCAGTGAGATACAAGAGAATATAGATAGAAAATTCAACAAAATCAGGAAAATAATTCGTTATATGAATGAGGAATTCAACAGAGAGATGGATATAACCAAGAACCAATCAGAAATCTTAGAGCTGAAGAATTTAATTAATGAAATAAAAAATACTATCAGAAGGTCCAACAACAGATTCAGACCAAGGAGAAAAAAGAGTTCTGCAACTTGAAGACAAGCCTTTTGAAATAACACAGACAAAAATAAATAAATAAAAAAGGAAAAAAAAAATGAGGAAAACCTATAGGGGCAAAATAATATAGGATTATTAAGTGAACAAATAATTATATTATGGAAGTTCCAGAAGGAAAGAGAAGGGAAAAGTTGTAGGAAACTTATTTGTTGAAAGAATAGCTGAAATCTTCTTAATCTTGAAAGACAGATGAACATCCACATCTAGGAAACTCAAAGAACCCAAAGTAGATTTAACCCAAAGAGGTCCTCTTCAAGGCGCATTATAGCCAAATTGTCAGAAGTCAAAGAGAATTCTAAAAACAGCAAAGAATAGTGTCAAGTCACATATAAGGGAATTGCTAGTGGACTAACTGTGGATTTTTCAGCAGAAACCTTACAGACCAGGAGAGAATAGAGTTACCTATTGAAAGTTCTGAAAGAAAAAAAAAAAAGCCTGTCAGCCAAGAATATTAGAATATTATACCCAGCAAAGCTATCCTTTTTAGACAAGCAAGAACTGAGAGAATTCATCATCACTGGACTGGCCTTACAAAAAATGTTCAAGGTACTCTTACATCTGAAAGTTCAAAGACAGTAACCACCATCATGAGAATATGTGAAACTATAAAACTTGCTGCTAGAGCCAATACACAGAGGAAAAAGAGAAAGAAAGAAATTTTATTACAACAGAAAATCATTCAACTATAAGAATAAGCCACAAGGAAGTAAGGAACAAAGGGTATACAGAACAACCAGAAAGCAGTCAATAAAATGACAGGTATAAGTCTTCACCTGTCAATAATAACTTTGAATTTAAACTCATTATGTTTCTCATTTAAAAGATAGACTTATTTAATATGTTAAGACAAATAAACAAAATAAGACCCAACTATATGCTGCCTACCAGAAACTTAAAGATACACATAGACTGAAAGTGAAAGGATGGAAAAAGATACTCCATGCAAACAGAAACCAAAAGCAATCAGGAGTAGCTATACATAAATCAGACAAAACAGACTTCAAGTCAAAAGCCGCACAAACAGGCAAAGGAGGACATCATATAGTAATAAAAGGATCAATTCAGCAAGAGAACATAGCAATTGTAAATATATACATACTTGATATCGGAACACTCAAATATATAAAGCAAATATTATTAAATCTAAAGGTAGAGATAGACTCCAATACAGTAATAGTTGTTGACTTCAGCACCCTACTCTCAGCATTGGAAAGATCACCTAAACAGAAAATCAACAAAGAAACATTGGATTTAAACTGCATGATAGACCAAACTGCACCTAACAGACATTTACAGAACATTTCACCTACCCAACGACTACATCATAAACCTTTTCATCAGCACTGGGAACTTTCTCAAGGATTGAGCCATGTATTAGGGTATAAAATAAGTGTCCAAAAATTTAAAAACTTTGAAATCATATCAAGTATCTTATCTGACTATATGGAATAAAACTAGAAATTAATAGTAGATGAACATTCAAAACTATACAAATAACTGGAAATTGAACAGTATTCTGAATGACCAGTGGGTGAAGGAATAAATTAAAAAGGAAATTTAAAAAATTCTTGAAAGAAATGAAAGTAGAAACACAACATACAAAAAGTTATGGGACACAGCAAAAGCAATACTAAGAGGCAAGTGTATATTAATAAATGCCTACATCAAAAAGCTGGAAGGATTTCAAATAAACTGCAGTGAATCTCAAGGAAATAGAATGCAAGGACAAACCAAACCCAAAACTAGTAGAAGGAAAGAAATAATAAAGATCAAAGCAGATGTAAATGAAACTGATACTAAAAAAATAAGAAGTTCAACAAAAGAAAAAGTTTTTTTTTTTAAAGATATAATCAACAAACCATTAGATAGACTAAGATAAAAGGGAAGTCTCAAATAAATAAAATCAGAAATGAAAAAGGAGATGTCACAATAGATACCATAGGACTAAAAAGGATCATTAAAGACTCCAGTGAACAACTATACACAGTTTTGAGCTTAATAAAGAAATCAAGCAAGTAAGCTGAAGATCTGCTGCTAGAGTTGAAAACATACTACAAAGCAGTAGTAAGCAAAGTGGCACAGTACTGGCATTAAAACAGACATATAGACCAACGAAATGGAATAGAGAATACAGAAATAGATTCACATATTTACAGCGAATTGACTTTTAACAAATGTTCAAGAACACTCAGTGGGGAAAGGACACTCTCTTCAATAAATGGTGCTGGGAAAATTGGATATCCATATGTGAAATAACAAGACTAGACCTTCACCCCTCACCCTTATACAAACACAATAAATATAAAATCAACTAAAAATGTATCAAAAACCTAAATGCAAGATGTGAAACTAAAACTACTAGAGTAAAACAGAGAGAAAACACTTCAGGATATTTGTCTGTGAAAAGATTTTATGAGTAAGATCCCACCAGCATAGGCAACAAAAGCAAAAGTAAGCAAGTGGGATTATTGCAAATTTAAAAACTTCTGAATGACAAAGGAAACAACCAACTGAGTGAAAAAGTAATCTACAAATTGGGAAAAAAATTTGTGAATTACTCATCCAACAGGGGATTAATAACCAAATTATACAAGGAATGCAGACATCTCAACAACAAAAAACGAAAACAAAACAAAGACAAACAAAAAAACCACCCCAAAAACCTAATCCAATTTAAAAAATGGGCAAATGATCTGAACAGACATTTCTCAAAAGAAGACATAGAAATAATCAACAAATACATGAAAAAAAATGTTCCTACATCACTAATCATCAGGGAAATACAAATCAAAACCACAATCAGGTATCATCTAACCCCAGTTAGGATGGCTCTTACCAAAAATACAAAAGAAATAACAAATGCTGATGAGAATGTAAAGGAAAAGAACTCTTTATACGCTGTTAGTGGGAATGTAAGCAGTATGGATGTTCTTCCAAAAACTACAAATAGAACTACTGTATGGTTCTGCAATCCCACTGCTGATTATTTATCCAAAGGAAAGGAAATCAGTGTATCGAAGAGATATCTGTACCCCCATTTTTATTGCAGCACTATTAATAATATGGAATCAACCTAGATTTTCAACAGCAGATGAATGGATAAAGAAATGTGGTATATTTGCAAAATGGCATACTTTTCAGCCATAAAAAAGAATGCAGGCCGGGCGCGGTGGCTCACGCCTGTAATCCCAGCACTTTGGGAGGCCGAGGCGGGCGGATCACAAGGTCAGGAGATCGAGACCACGGTGAAACCCCATCTCTACTAAAAATACAAAAAATTAGCCGGGCGCGGTAGCGGGCGCCTGTAGTAGTCCCAGCTACTCAGGAGGCTGAGGCAGGAGAATGGCGTGAACCCGGGAGGCGGAGCTTGCAGTGAGCCGAGATTGCGCCACTGCCCTCCAGCCTGGGCGACAGAGCTAGACTCTGCCTCAAAAAAAAAAAAAAAAAAAAAGAATGCAATCCTGTCATTTGTGGCAACAGGAATGGAGCTGGAGGACATTATGTTAAGTGAAGTAAGTCAGGCACAGAGTGTTAAACACCACATGTTCTCACTTACATATGGAAGCTAAAAATAGTTGATCTTATAGAAGTCACAAATATATCATACTAGAGGCTGGGGAGGGTAGGGGAAAGTAAGGGTTAGGAAGAGATTTGTTAAAGGATACAAAATTATAGCTAGATAAGAGTAATAAGCTCTAGTGTTCTAGACCACTGTAGGAAGACTATACTTAACAATAATATATTGTATGATTTCAAGTAGTTAGAAGGAGGATATTGTGGGAGGCCAAGGTGGGCAGATCACAAGGTCAGGAGATCGAGACCATCCTGGCTAACACAGTGAAAGCCCATCTCTACTAAAAAGAAATACAAAAAATTAGCTGGCGTGGTGGCAGGCACCTGTAGCCCCAGCTACTCAGGAGGCTGAGGCTGAGGCATGAACCTGGGAGGCGGAGCTTGCGGTGAGCTGAGATCGCGCCACTGCACACTCCAGCCTGGGCGACAGAGGGAGACTCCGTCTCAAAAAAAAAAAAAAAAAAAAAAGGGGGGGGGGATATTGATTGTTTCTAACACAAAGAAATGATAAATGTTTGAGATGATGGATATGCTAATTACACTGATCTGATCAGTATACATTATATATAGAGAGCAACATCACCATTAATATGTACAATTATTCCTCAATTTAAAATATTGGAAAAAAATAAATACAGTTATGTTCAAATCTCCATCGAAGGCCATGATTTTATTTTAGTGAGGTAAAAAGTAAATTTCTGGTAGGTAAATTTCACAGTGGGTAAGAGGGTTAGTTATTGATTTATTCTGTGCATATCACAGAAGTTTGGCTGAAATTTAACAATCTCTTGAACTCTATGTGGTGTGAGATGTCTGAAAAGCTACAGATCCAGCCACATAAGCACCCAAAAACAGTTATATTTTCATATTAGACAACTTCTGCAAGGCAGGGAGCCAGATCTACCAGGCCTAATACCAGGCTTGCTGGCTTTGGCCTTCTTGCTCTTCCAGCATTGGGGCACTCTCACTTGATAAGAGCCTACACTGTAGAGCCTAGAGATTTTTTTAATTTATGTCCACCTAAGGGCTTATCGTAGGTAAACCTGGCCATGGCCTAAGGTACACTATTACCTCTCATATAAACCACAGTACTAGCTTCCTAAGTGGTCTTCCTGCTCCTAGGTTTGCTTTCCTACAGTTCTGTTCCCAAATTGCAGTTCAAATTATAAGACTTTTCTGCTTAAGACTCTTTGGTTGGATTACATCAAATGAAATCCAAACTCCTTACCCAAATTTACCAATGTTAGGGGATTGAGCCCTTACCTACTACTCAGACTTCATCTTCCACATGCTTCTTTGCCCACTATAAGTGCAAGGCATGTTTATTTCTTTTTTTTCTGTTCCCAAAACATTCCAAGTTCATTTGTATCATACTTAGAATTTCTTATGCTTGAAATGATTTTCCCTGTTGTCTTTGCTTTTGGCTAGCTCAATTTTGTCATTCACATCTCACCTTCAGTATCATTTTTTTAAAGTTTCGTTTTCAAGGAGCCACCCAGTCTTCCTGTTTGTCAAGCCATTAAGTTTCAGTTATCTGCATATTCTTATTGTCATCCGATATATTGCTTCTTGTCTGTATTTCACCACTAAAATCTAAACTCAGAAAGCTAAGGACCTCATCACTTACAACAGTGCTTGAACTAATACCGAATGAATGAATAAAAGCCTTTTCATGAATACTGTTGGAATTATAAGTGTTTATGGCCCTGGATGTGTTATTCAGGGAAAATGATTTTTTTTTTAATGAGGAAAAATACGTATGTAGATATAGGGAATCCATTAGATGGCCTTCAGGGCCAAGTGGCCTATTGAATTCCACCCTGATGAGTAATGTCAGAGGCAGTGTCTTGGGAAATACGTCATAGTTTTATACTAGATCATCTTTGAAATAAAATTTCACAGATTTTATGTTATAATTTCAGGTTAAATAAATATGAAAGATTTAGGAAGTTTGCTTCTTAAATCCTAACTTGTGGCTTTTACATATATGTTAGGAATCTCAGCTTTTGACTTTTTATTTACAATTTTTTTGTGTTTAATTAAAAAAATCATAATCTGTAATGAATTACAGTTTTAATTTTTCTTTCAGTGTTTCAGGCAAGGGTATAATTGTAATGAAATGGAAATTCAGGAATATTAACTTTTTAAAAAGATTAATTTTAAGTTCAATGTTTTATAACCACATGGCATTTTAATTTGTCATTTTGTTATTTTCTATCTTTAATCCATTATGCCTTTATACTATCTGATCCATCAGCTAGTTTCTCCCCTGACTAGCTAACATTCTCAGTTGGATAGATTATAAACAGAATTAACAGGGGTTGCATAGAAGCTGCCCTCTTCCTGATTTATAGCTTTTTAGTTAGTGGAGGGGTGGTGGTTATCGGTAACTTGTATTGGGGGTGGGAATTATCATGCTCCGGTATAGAGTGGATGGATGAATGATTTCTGCTCTTAAAGATGTTAACCAGATCCTTTTGCAAATAAAGACTAATAACTCAGATTTTTAAACAATCTTCATGACAGATGAGGGCATAGAGAAGAGTGCATCAACACTAATTAAGAATGTTGAGTGTATATTCTTCTTAACAGTGATTGATAGTTCTTGGAGTACTATCTCTGTCCAGGAAGTGATGTTTTACATTGGAAAGTTTAAAGGTTACATTTTAATGTACCCTATAAGTTGTGTTCCCTGAACTCAATGAAAATGTATTAGTAAAATAAGTAAACTTCGAGTTGAAAATTTTACTTATGGTCTCAATACAATTATCAGTAGGCTTTTAAAACAGACTTTTTTCCTCAGTAATAGAGAAGTATAAGAAATGGTTATATGTCCAGTTTGAACACCATTGAAATTTATATAAAATTACTTGCCTATACTGTGACTCTTTTGAGTCTTCAAAAATTCTTTATCTGTAAAACAGACATGTGAAACTATTAAATTGGTAATATTTAATTTATTTTGAAGGATTCATATCAACTTATATAAAATTTATCACCTACAGTATTCTACCAAAGTGAACAAGTCATTGTTACCAATTTGTTTAAGAGAGCTTCTAATTTATGAAGCATAAACAAAAACTCTTTTGGGGATTTGAGAAGTTCATTCTCTTTACACATTTTAAGCTAAAACATTCTGCCTTTTCACCATTTCTTTTACTACTTTGCTTCTTTTTTGTTCCAGATAATACTAATCCCGAAGTATCAGAACCAAGTGTCTTTTTCAGATGGAGCCAATATTTCTGTCTCTATTGCTGCTGCTACTGCAACTTTTTTTTTTTAACTTGTCTTCACATGTAAATTTTTCAAATAGAACTGTGATCATTTACTTCCTGGAACATACTGAGATCATTCTATGTATTGAAAGAGAAAGTATTTTGTTGTATTTACTTAAAGCTGTTCCCTCACATGATACTTCACACTCCTGTTGTATTTTAAGGACATGTTGATAGCATTTCAAGTTTAATTGGCTGAGTAGTATCTCCAAATCAAATGCATAAGCTTGCCTTCAGACTGTTGTTGTTACTGACAACTATTGGGGAATAAAATATCAAATGAGTGCTGTTTCATAATGTCAATCAAAAACTGTTTTTCATCTGACAGTTGTTGTAGTGATTTTATTTTGTTATTTCATAGTTACTTTTTTGGATAGCCTACCCCAAACCATTTGACAGTACTATAATTTACTTTGCCTGAGCAGTATTATGGTTTTTGTGGTTATGTTTTCATTGGTTTTGGAGGAGTTGTATAAGCATTTTGATCATAACAATTTGTTTATATGATATCGCTCCACCTTTTTGTCACAATAGAGAAGATTTATTAAATGCTAATGAAAGCATAATTCATCTTATTTGTTTTCTTTTAGGATGAATCTTTGATTTTAAATTTTAGAAGAAATTGTTAAATGTTAATATCAAATAAAGAACACAGAGCTATAGAAACATTTCTTTGTGAAAAAGGAATTTGGAAAATTTTATTAATATAATTTAAACTCCTTTAATAATGTATTTTAGTCTGTATTTGCAGTGGTTGTGGAAAAAAGCCAAAATAGTTTAAAGGAACACTAGACTGGGTATCAGAAAACTTTAGATATTTTTCTAGGTGCTGTAATTTTATCTAGTTACAGGAGCTTGAACAATTTCCTTAACCACTTACGGTCATCCTTTTACATAAAATGAGAGGATAGTACTGAGTAATACCTAAGCATCTTTGACCCCTAAAATTTGATGACCCAAGCTATGTTTAGTTTTAAGGTTGCTTAATTGAACATGGTTATTGCCAGACAGTTTTAAGAGCGTTTGATTTTAACTTCATTTGTAGTTTAAACCTTGTCTTCTTAGCTTTTGCAGAGTGACTTTTTGGCTGTATTTTATCATTCAGTTGTTAGATTATTAAGATCTTGTTTGCATATATGGTATATGATGGATAGGTACATATACATCAGCATAATAAATATAGCTATTAATAATAATAAATCTGGATTTATTGAATTCTTACTATTTGCCAGGCAAACCTTGGATATATGGCCAACTTTAGTGTATTTTTGGGACTCTAAAAATCGCCTTTTCAAAAAAAATTTTAAATTGTTCCTGAAGTTAGAATTTAAGTATTTTCCACTTTATGTGACATTGTTTTCTGAAATTTCAGATGAGTGTGTAGTTTAGCAGTGTAAATAAAGCAGTTCAACAGGTAAGGTCTTTTTTTCTCTTTCTCTTTTTTTTTTAAATAACAGAAATGTATTATCCCACGGTTCAAAAGTACAAACTAGGTTCAGAAATATGAAACTAAGTCGCAGGCAGGGCTCTTTAAGATATAAAGAGGGAAGGATCTAGGAAAAGGACAGATCAAGAAAGACTTTGTGGGCCATCGTATGGGCTTTTGACTTTTACTCCAAGCAAGATGGAAAGCCTCCAAAGGTTTTTTAACAGTGTGCAGTGATTTAACTTGTATTTGGAAAGGATCACTACAGCTCTTGTTTTGAGAGTATACTATAGTGGATAAGAGTGGAAGCAGGGAGACCAGATAGGAGGCTTTCGATGTAATCTAGGTGATACATAATGGTGGCATGGACTAGAGTGATAGCAGTGGAAGTAGTGGAAAGTGGTGGCTAGGACTAATAGATTTTCTCACAGTTGGTCGTAGAGTAGAGGGGAGAAGAAGCAACATAATGCCAAGATTTGGGGCCTAAGCATGTGGCAGGCTAAAGTTGCATTTACTGAGATGAACCAAACTGTAAGAGGAATAGGTTTTGGGTAAGGATTCAAAGTTTGGTTTTAGATATATTAAGTGTGAGGTGCTTATTAAGCATACATGTGGAGATGTTTAGTAAGCAGTTAAGTGTATCTGTAATTCCAGGGGTAAGATGTGGTTTAGAGGGGAGGGGCCAAGACGACTGAATAGAAACAGGCTCCTGTCTGCAGCTCCCAGTGAGACCAACATAGAAGGTGGGTGATTTCTGCATTTCCAACTGAGGTACCCAGTTCATCTCATTGGGACTGGTTAGGCAGTGGGTACAAGTCACGGACAGCGAGCAGAAGCAGGGTAGGGCATCGCTTCATGTGGGAAGTGCACGGAGCCGGGATCCTCCTCCCCCAGCCTAGGGAAGCGGTGAGGTCCTGTGCTACCTACCCTGGGTGCTACGCTTTTCCCATGGATTTTTACAATCCACAGATCAGGAGATTACCTTGTGAGCCTACACTACCAGGGCCCCGGGTTTTAAGCACAAAACTGGGTGGCTGTTTGGACAGGCACTGAGCTGCAGGAGTTTTTTCATACTCCTGTGGCATCTGGAACTCCAGTGAGACAGGAAAACTGTCCACTCCCCTGGAAAGGGGGTTGAAGCCAGGGAGCCAAGCGATCTTGCTCAGTGGGTCCCACTCCCACAGAGCCGCGCAAACTAAGAGCCACTGACTTGAAATTCCCACTGCCAGCACAGCAGTCTGGAGTCTGCCTGGGAGGACCAAGTTTGGTTGAGGGAGGGGCTGTCGCCATTACTGTGGCTTTAGTAGGCGGTTTTCCCGTCAATGCTAAGGAGATTTGGAGGTTTGGACTGGACAGAATTCACCACAGCCAGCAAAGTGACTGTGGCCAGACTGCTTCTCTTAATTCCTCCTTACTGGGCAAGGCATCACTGCAGGAAATCCAGCAGCTCCATTCAGGGGCTTTCAGATAGAACTCTCATCTCCCTTGGATAGAGCACCTGGGGGGAGGGGCGGCTGCAGACTCAGGTTCAGGGGACTTAATCTTTCCTGCCTGCTGGCCCTGAAGAGAGTGGCTGATCCTGACAAGGGAGATTCTCCCAGCAAAGCGCACCAGCTCTGCTAAGGAACAGACTGCTCCCTCAGGCAGGTCCCTGACCCTGCGCCTCCTGACTGGGAGAGACCTCCAAACAGGGGTTGACAAACACCTCATACAGGAGCGCTCCAGCTGGAATCAGGTCAGTGTCCCTTTGGGATGAAGCTTCTAGAAGAAGGAATAGGTAGCAACCTACTGTTCTGCAGCCTCCACTGGTGATACCCAGGCGAACAGGGCCTTGAGTAGACCCTCAGCAAACTGCAGAAGACCTGCAGAAGAGGGGCCTGTTAGAAGAAAAACAAGTGGAAAGCAACAATAACAACAATATCAACAAAAAGCCCCCACAAAAACCTCATCCACGGGTCAACAGCCTCAAAGAGCAAAGATAGATAAATCCAGGAAGATGAGGAAAAACCAATGCAGAAATGCTGAAATTCCAGAAGCCAGAATGCCTCTTTTCCTCCAAATGATCGCAGTACTTCTCCAGGGCACAGAATGGAACTAAAGCTGAGATGGATGAACTGACAGAAGTAGGGTTCAGAAAATGGGTAATAATGAACTTCGCTGAGCTATAATCCAATGCAAAGAAGCTAAGAACATTGATAAAAGGTTACGGGAGCTGCTGACTAGAATAACCAGTTTAGATAGGAATATAAATGACCTGATAGAGCTGAAAAACTCAGCATGAGAACTTCCTGAAGCATACACAAGTATCAGTAGCCGAATCGATCAGGCAGAAGAAAGGATATCAGAGTTTGAAGACCATCTTGCAGAAATAAGGCATGCAGACAAGATTACAGAAAAAAGAATGAAAAGGAATGCACAAAACCTGCAAGAAATATGGTACTATGTATAAAGACTGAACCAACGATTGATAGGATTACCTGAAAGAGATGGGGAGAATGGAACCAAATTGGAAAACACACTTCAGGATATTATCCAGGAGACCTTCCCCACCTGGCAAGACAGGCCGACATTCGAATTCAGGAAATACAGAGAACACCACTAAGATACTCCACAAGAAGATCAACCCTAAGACACATAAGTTGTGGTCTAGAGATAAAAGTTGGGAAATCAACAGCAGGTTGATGATATTTAGAGCCAGTGCGACTGGATGACCTTTACCAAAGGAGTGAGTTTAAAAAGAGATGAGGTCTAAAGATTAAGCTTTGAGTTACACCCATGTGTTGTTAAAACCACAATTAAATATCACCACACACTTCTTAGATGGCTGTTATCAAAAAGATAAAAGGTAAGTATTGGCAAGAATGTGAAGGAAAAGGAACCCTTGTATACTGTTGGAAATGTAAGTTAGCACAACCATTGTGGGAAATAGTGTGGAGGTTCCTCAAAAAATATGATCCAGCAATTCTAGTTCTAGTTATATATTTAAAGGAAATGAAATCAGTATGTTGAAGAGAATCTTTACTCCCAAGCTCATTGCCGCGTTATTCACTATAGCCAAGATGTGGAGTCTACCTGTGTGTCCATCATTGGAAAAACAGAAAGTGTGACATATATATATGTGTACACACATGCACACAAATACTATTCAGCCTTAAAAAAGAAGGAAATCGTGTCATTTTTGACAACTCAGATGAACGTGGAGAACATTATCTAAGTAAAATAAGCCAGGCACAGAAAGACAAACACTGCACGATATGACTTTTATGTGGAATCTAAAAAAGTTGAACTCTTAGAAGCAAAGAATAGAATGGCGGTTGTCAGGGGCTATGCCAGCTGGAGACTGTGGGTAGATGTTGATCAAAGGGTACATACAAAGTATCACTTAGGATGAATAAGTTCTGGGGATCTGTTGTACAGAATGGTAACTATAGTTAATAAAAACATAGACAAGAACATTGAGAAGAGAGTAGTTCTTTGTAGATCTTAAGTGTTCTCACCACGAAAAATAAGTATGATAAGTGAGGTTATAGGTATGTTAATTAGGTTGATTTAATTGTTTACAAGTATACACATGCCAAACATTACATTGTCCAAGGTAAATATATACAATTTTTATGTCGATTATACCTTAACAAAGCTGAGGGGAAAATAAGCACCTCACTTAGTGTTTATTATTTAGTAGCACATAAGATTATGTAAAAAGCATTTTGGCCAGGTGCAGTGGCTCACACCTGTAATCCCAGCACTTTGGAAAGCTGAGGCGGGCAGATCATGAGGTTAAGAGATGGAGACCATCCTGGCCAACATGGTGAAATCCTGTCTCTACTAAAAATACAAAAATTAGCTGGGCATGGTGCCGTGCTCCTGTAGTCCTAGTTACTCAGGAGGCTGAGGCAGGAGAATTGCTTGAATCCAGGAGGTGGAGATTGCAGTGAGCTGAGATCGTGTGACTGCACTCTAGCCTGGTGATAGAAGGAGACTCCGTCTCAAAAAAAAAAAAAAAAAAAAAATTTAAGAATTTTTTAAATTTAAACTATATAAAGCTTCTAGAACCATATCTGTTATATAATAGTGCTATATGTGTTAGTTGTTATTGTCTTTCCCATTCTTGCTTCAAATCCTGTCTTCTACTTATGGGTAATGGGAGGAGGTCCTGCTAAATATATATTTTTTTCTAATATAAAGATTTAAAAATCAAAAACTTGATATTGTGAAATATCTATGAAATACATAAACAATGATTAAAATTTTGGTTATAATTAATATTTAGAAGCCAAGCCTTCATTTAAGTTATAGTTTAGAAGTATTTTTTTTTTTTTTTTTTTGGAAATTTGGTTAAATTCTGCTGATGGAGGTGATATAATTTGATATCTAATCTGAATGGTGAAAGCTCTTGTGCTATTGCCATGAATTTTTATCTCAAGTTTATTTTGCTATGTAGACATGTGTATAATAAAAAAAAGATGCTGCATAAACCATCATTTGAGTTTGAATGTGCTTCTGTTTTTGGTTGAGGTATAAATGTTATTTCTGGCTGTGTCCTTCATACTTAGCTCTTCTTACAACAAATGGAAAGTCCTTAATTGTACCTGAGGGAATAGTTAATCCATAGTGGACATATGGTGGACAAAAGCTGAGTCTACTAAATGAAATAAAATTATAAATGGTAAATGTGAATGCCTACAAAGCCTGGCAGCCATGTAGGATTGACTATTTGAGAGTACCCTGTTTTGTGTATAACAGTTCTTTTTTGGTGAGTTTGTGTGGTATATGTAGTATAGATTTGATTTTAAAATGTGCTCTCAAGTTATGTATAAAGCATATTTATCTTTTACTGTTCATTGAGTTCATGATGTGACTTTGATGCCAACAATAGAGGACGATGAGCTCACATTTTTGGAAAGTTACTGCTCTTTTGATTGGGGGCAGTTAATTAGCATTAACCCAGAACAGCTCTTGGGCTTTATGGATTTGGGTGTTATGTGGTTGGACTGCTCCAGCTAAAGGTTAAGTATTCATGGAAAATGGTCACAGCCCTTTTACTTAAAGAAAACATGTTACTTGTAAGTTTTCTTTTGATTTTACTTTTACAGTTACATTGAATGTCTTCATTCATTTAGCCATCCATAAAGCAAATATTGTTGCACATGCAATGGATAATAAGTCTTTTTAGGATTACTTGTGTGGTATGTCACAGATCATTAACTGCAAGTAACCACCTGACTTGGGGGAAGCCTGGAAGCATCATTATAGTGAAATAAGCTTTTATTTAGGTATCACTGTAGCACATTGATTTATAGAATTGTCACCAATGGCTACTTTGAAAATATATTGTCATTATCATTTAAGGAATGGTAGAGATTAATTGCTGTAGACTGTAACAAAGTTATGTTGATTACAGTGGAAAATATAAGAAATATTGTGATCTGTATTTAATTACTTTTTAAAGGATTTTTAGGTAATTAGGCTAAATCGAGTAATTCTTTAGGATACTTTCAACTTTGTGTATGATTGAATATATGTACTAAAGGCATGTTTTCAGTTTTCCCTACTTTGAAATGCCTTTAAATTAAGAAGCATAGCAAGGCAGTAGCAAACTTTATGTAATTATTTAACACAGTTAATGCATATTAACTTTCCTTTGTGAGTACATGGCATTGTGTCCATCTTACTTCCACAACAAGACTTTAAGTCTACAAAAGAAAGACAATATCTAATTTAGTACTTTTGTTTCACAGGGAGGGAAAACATTAAGGATTTTTTCATTCCTTCCCATTTATGTATTCAGACCCTACCAATTTTGCAAAGCTCCAGTTTGAGTTTCACATTCCTAACCTTAATCCTTATTCCACATTCCTAATTGATTTGTTTCATGCTAAGGCCTTTCTCAGTGGCATGTATGTGGCTGTCTTCTCCTTTTGTCTTCTCATGTTTTTTTTTTTCTGTGCATGTCTGTGTCCTTATCTCTTCTTATAACATTAGTCATAGTGAATTAGGGTCCATGCATATGGCCTCATTTTACCTTAATTACCTCTTTAAAGGCCCTGTCTCCAAATGGATTCACATTCTGAGGTACTAGGTATTAGGGTGTCAACATTTAATTCTGGGGTGATACAATTCAGTCCACATCAGAGCCATTGTGATCTGATGTTATAAGTAAATCTCACGTAATCATAGAATGTTGAAGCTAGAAGCATGTAGAAAGGTAATAATTTCTAATCTTGTAATTTTATTTTATTTGCTAATGAGGAAACCAAAAACAGAGCCCTTTGGTATAAAAAGGGATTTAAATTTTTAGACAGTTTTTACATATATAAAATATTGATTATTGTGATTAATTACTTAAATTATTTAAATAACTTTTTTGATAACAGTAAAATCAAATACAGATGCTATGCAAATTAAAGAAGAAAATGTAAATGTGAAAGTAAATGGTGCCTCCCCACTTTTTTTTCTATCCTGATACTTCTAATGGATGCCAAAAGAAGAGTGAAAGTGAGTTGATTTCAAAAGCTTGGTTATTTCTCTTCTTTTTAAACTATTGCTTTCTAATGACTTATATCAAGCCTAATAAATATGAAGCATATGAAATATCACCTTTAAGTTATTTTTGGAATATGAGGTATAAATTAAAAATCTATTGGACACAATAAATTCATATTGTTACAATCTTTTACTCTCTATATAAACAAAGATTTTGATGTAGATAGCTTTTTTTCCAAGTGGATTGTCCTGGAGAAAAATTTTAGGTGCAGCAAGATAGTCATGACACATTTAATATGTTATGATTAGTTGTGTTCTGTATTATGAATAATTTACTAATAAGGTAGATGGAAATATATAAATAATGCTACTTTGTATTCTGATATAATGTCTAAAGAGAGACATGGATGGAGATAACAGCTAGTGCTTTGGGAATCTTACATATATAATTGTGTTTTAGGGCGTTATAGTACTAGGCTCACTCTTTGGGTGATGTGTTCAACAGAAGCCCAAACCCTAGCATTATGCAATATGCTCATGTAACAAATTTGCATATGTATTCTCTGAATCTAAAGAAGATAAGAACAACAAAAAATGGATCAAAGGCCTAAACGTAAGAGCTAACTCCATAAAAATCTTAGAAGAAAACATAGGTATAAGTAAACATGACCTTGGGCCAAGTGCTCATGCCTGTAATCTCAGCACTTTGGGAGGCCGAGGCAGGTGGATTGCTAGGGGCCAGGAGTTTGAGACCAGCCTGGCCAACATGGTGAAACCCCATCTCTACTAAAGATACAACAATTAGCTGGGCATGGTGGCATATTCCCAGCTACCCATGAGGCAGAGGCATGAGAGTTTTTGAGCCTGGGAGTTGGAGGTTGCGTTGAGCCGAGATTGTGCCTCTGCACTCCAGCCTGGATGACAGGGCGAGACTTTTTCTCAAAAACAAAAACAAAAATAAAACCAATATGACCTTGGATTAAAGCAACAAGTGCAGCAAGTGTCTTGAATACTTAAATATAAAACCTAAAGCAAAGCAACCAAAGAAAAAAACAAATAATATTACATCAAAATTAAAAATTTGTGTGCCTCAAAGGACATTAGTGAGAAGATAAAAAGACAGTCTGTAGAGAGAGAAAATATTTACAAATCATGTCTGATGAGTATAATATCCTATAGAAAATACTTGAACCTCAACAATATAAAGACAAATAGCTCAATTTAAAAATGGGCAGCAGATTTGAACATACGTTTCACCAAAGAAGATATACAAATAGCCATGAAGTACATGAAAAGATGCTCATCATTAATCATTAGGAAAATGTCAGTGAAAACCACAGTAAGACACCATGTCACACCTAGTAGGATGGCTATAATAAAAAAGAGAATAGAATAACAAGTGCTGGTGAGGCTGTGAATAACTTGGAACCCTCATATATTGTCCGGTGGAAATGTAAAATGGTGCAGCTGCTGTGAGAAACAACTTGGCAGCTCCTGAAGAAATTGCAGTTATGCAGTTCCTCAAAAAGTCAGAGTTACCTTATGACCTAACAGTTCTACTCCTAGGTATCTTCCCAAGAGAAATGAAAATGTATGCCCACGCAGAAATTTGTATACAAATATTCAAAACAGCATTATTCATAATAGCCTAAAAGTAATAACAGTCCACATTTCTGTTAACTGAAGAATGGGTAAATTGGATACAAAAAGTAATATTGTTCAGCCAAAAAAGGAATGACATATTGATACATCCTATAACATGTATGAATCTTGGAAAGATTATTATAAATAAAAGAAGCCAGATAGAAAAGGCCGCCCATGTATTTCATGATTCCATTTATAAGAAGTGTTCAAAATAAGTAAATCCATAAAGACAGAAAAACTAGATTAGGGGCTGGGGAGAAAGCAAGAAGGGGAGGGAAAGGTAATGACTACTAATAACTATAGGGTTTACTTTTGGTGTGATGAAAATGTTCTGGAATTAGATAGTGGTGATGGTTGCACAACCTAGTGAATATGCTAAAAACTATACACTTTAAAATGTTCAGTTTTATGATATGTGAATTATGTCTCAATTTTGAAAGATTCTGTAACTATAATCTTAAACAGTTTTTAAAATAATATGGTTTATAGTCTTATTGGGTGATATAAATTGTTTTGATTTATATTTTACCAATCTGGATTAATACATGGACAACAAAACTTTGAATCATGCATACAAAACTCCAAGATCCTCTCTTAATCTTCAAATTTTTCTCCAATACATTTGACTTAGGGTAATGGCCTCCAGGTGCATCAGTGTTGCTGCAAATGACATGACTTTATTCTTTTTTATGGCTGTGTAGTATTCTATGGTGATTATTTACCACATTTTGTTTATCCAGTCCACTTTTGATGGGCACCTAGGTTGATTCCATGACTTCACTATTGTGAATAGTATTGTGATAAACGTAAGAATGCAGGTATCTTTTATCGATGAATTATTTTCCTTTGTGTAGATAGTAGTGGGATTGCTGTGTTGAATGGTAGTTTTATTTCTAGTTCTTTGAGAAATCTCTACAGTTTTCTGTAGAGGTTGAACTAATTTCCATTCCCACAACAGTGGATAAGTATTTCCTTTTTTCTGTAGCCTCTCCAATGTCTGTTATTTTTTTGATTTTAAAATAGCCATTCTGATTGGTGTGAGATGGTATCTCATTGTGGTTTTAATTTGTATTTCTCCAAAGATTAGTGATGTTGAGCATTTTTTCATGTTTGTTGGCTGCTTGCGTGTCCTCTTTTGAGAAGTGTTGTGTGTCATTAGTCCACTTTTTGGTGTGGTTATTTTTTTTTTCCTTGATTTAAATTCATTACAGATTCTGGATATTAGTTCTTTGGCAATGCATAGTTTGCAGATATTTTCTCTCATTCTGTAGGTTGCCTGTTTACTCTGTTGATAGTTTATTTACCCTTGCAGAAGCTCTTTAGTTTACTTAAGTCCCATTTGTCAGTTTTTGTTGCATTTGCTTTTTGAGGTCTTAGTTATAAATTTTTTGCCTATGCCAGTGTTTAGGAGGGTTTTACCTATAGTTTCTTCTAGGATTTTTATAGTTTGAGGTCTTACATTTCAGTCTTTAATCCATCTTGAGTTGATTTTTGTATGTGGCGAGTGGTAAGGAAGGTTTCAGTTTCATTCTTCTGTATATGGCTAGCTAGCTTTCCCAGCACCATTTATTGAATAGGATATCATTTCCCCATTGTTTATTTTTCTCAATTTGTCGAAGATTAGTTGGTTGTAGGTGTGTGGCTTTAATTCTGGGTTCTGTATTCTGTTCCATTGGTCGGTGTGTCTATTTGTATACCAGTACCATGCTGTTTTGGTTAGCATAGCCTTATACTATAGTTTGAAGTTGGGTAATGTGATGTTTTCAGTGTTCTTTTTGCTTATGATTATTTTGGCTATCCAGGCTGTTTTTTTGATTCCATATGAATTTTAGAATTGTTTATCTAATTCTATGAAAAATGGCATTGGTAATTTGATAGGAATTGCTTTGAACTGGTAGATTGCTTTGGGCAGTATGGTCATGTGGTCATTTTAACAATATTGATTCTTCCAATCTTTGAGCATAGGATGTTTTCCATTTGTTTGCGTCGTCTGTGATTTATTTTAGCAGTGTTTTATAGTTCTCCTTATAAAGATCTTTCACCTACTTTGTCACATGTATGCCCAGGTATTTTATTTTATTTTTTGTTACTATGGCAAATCTGATTTTGTTCTTGATTTCGTTCTAAGCTTGAACATTATTGGTGTATAGAAATGCTACTGATTTGTGTACATTGATTTTGTATCCTGAAATTTTACTGAAGTCACTTATTGGGTCCAGGAGTCTTTTGGAGGCATCTTTAGGGTTTTCTAGGTATAGGATTATGTCATTGGTGAACAGTGACAGTTTGACTTCCTCTTTACTGATTTGGATGCCCTTTATTTTTTTCTCTTGTCTGATTGCTCTGGCTAGGACTTCCAGTATTATGTTGAATAGGAGTAATGAGAGTGACCTTCCTTCTCTTGTTCCAGTTCTTATGGGGATTGCTTCCAGTTTAGCCCGTTGAGTGTGATGTTGACTTGGGTTTGTCATAGATGGTTCTTACTATTTTGAGGCATGTTTCTTTGATGTCTAGTTTGTTGAGGGTTTTTATCATTAAGAGATGTTGCATTTTATTGAGTTCATTTTCTGCATCTATTGAGATGATCATATGGTTTTTGTTTTTAATTCTTTTTATGTGGTGAACCACATTTATTGATTTGTGTATGCTGAGCCATCCTTGAATGCAGGAATAAAGCCCTTTTATTTTAGTGAATTATGTTTTTGATGTGCTGCTTGATTTGCTACTGTTTTTGTAGAGGAATTTTGCTTCTATGTTCATGTTGGCCTGTAATTTTCTTTTTATATTGTTCTTGCCACATTTTGTTATCAAGAAGATACTGATTTCATGGGATGAGTTAGGGAGGTATCCCTCCTTGACTTTTTGGAATAGCTTCAGGAAGATTGGTACCAGCTCTTCTTTGTATGTCTAGTAGGTTTTGGCTGTGAAATCCGTCTGGTCCACTGCAGTATTTGTTTGATATATTTTTTATTGCTGATTCAATTTTGTAACTCGTTTTTTGTCTGTTCAGGATTTTAATTTATTTCTGGTTTAATATTGAAGGTTGTGTGTTTCCAGGAATTTATTCAGTTCCTCTAGGCTTTCTAGTTTGTGCACATGGACGTGTTCATAGTAGTCTTTGGGGAATCTTTTGTATTTCTGTGCTGTCAGTTGTAATGTTCCCTTTGTCATTTCTGATTGTGCTTATTTGGATCTTTTTTCTTCTTGGTTAATTTAGCTGGCAGTCTATCAGTCTTGTTTATTTTTTCAAAGAACCAACTTTCAGTTTCATTTATCCTTTGTATTTTTTTCTTGGTCTCAATTCCATTTAGTTATGCTCTGATCTTAGTTATTTCTTTTCTTCTGCTGCCTTTGTGTTTAGTTTGTTCTTGTTTTTCTGGTTCCTTTAGGTGTGACATTAATTGGTTAATTTGAGAGATATCTGTCTTCTTGATGTAGGCATTTAGTACCATAACTTTACTCTTTACACTACTTTTGCTGTATCCCAGAGGTTTGGGTATATTGTCTGTTTTCATTTATTTTAACTAATTTTTGAATTTTTTTTGCCTTAATTTTGTTTTTTACCCAAAAGTCATTTAGAAGCAAGTTGTTTAGTTTCCATGTATTTGTTTGGTTTTGAGAGTTCCTCTTTGTATTGCTTTCTTTTCTTTTTCTTCTTCTTCTTCTTTTTTTTTTTTTTTTGAAATGAAATCTTGCTCTTTGCCAAGGCTGGAGTACAGTGGCGTGATCTCGGCTCACTGCAACCTCCACCTCCTGGGTTCAAGTGATTTTCCTGCCTCAGCCTCCTGAGTAGCTGGGATTACAGGCACCCGCCACCATGCCCAGCTAATTTTTGTATTTTTAGTAGAGACAGGGTTTCACCATGTATGCCAGGCTGGTCTCAAACTCCTGACCTCAAATGGTCCACCCAGCTCGTCCTCCCAAAGTGCTGGAATTACAGGAGTGAGCCACTGCACCCGGCCTGTGTTGTTTTCTAATTTTATTCCATTGTATTCTGAGATTTTTTTGAATTTTTTGAGACTTTATGACCAAGCACATGGCAGTCTTAGAGAATGTTCCATGCATAGATGATAACAATGTATATTCTGTGGTGGTTGGGTGAACTGTCTATAAGACTACGCCAAGAGTCCAATTTAATTCCTTTGTTAGTTTCTGCCTTGATCTGTTTAATGCTGTCAGTGGGGTGTTGAAGTTCTTCACTACCATTGTATGGTTTTCCATGACTTCACTTAGGTATGGTAGTATTTGTTTTATAAATCTGTGTGCTTCTGTGTTGGGTAAATATATATTTAGCATAGTTAAATCTTGCAAATTTAACCCTTTATCATGATATAATGCCCTTTTGTTGTCCCAATTTTTATTTTAGTTTTGGCGGGGGCACATCTGCAGGTTTCTTAAATGGGCATATTGCATGATGCTTACGTTTGGGATATGATTCATTCCATCACCCTGGTACTGATTGTGGTACCCAGTAGGTAGTCTTTCAGCCTTTACCCCACCTCCATCTGTCTCCTCTTTAGTAGTCTCTAGTGTGTTTTTCTCCCTTCTTTATGTCCATGTGTACCCAATGTTTGGCTCCTCCTTATAAGTGAGAACATGTGGCATTTGGTTTTCTGTTTCTATGTTAATTTAGGATAGTGTCTTCCAGTTGTATCCAAGTTGCTGCTAAGGACATGATTTAGTTCTTTTTTATGGCTGCATAGGAGTCCATGGTGTATATGTACACATTTTCTTTATACAGTCCACCATTGATGGGCATCTAGGTTGATTCCATGTTTTTGTTATTGTGAACAGGGCTGCAATGTGCATATGAGCATATATATATATTTTTTGGTAAAACGGTTTATTTTCCAGTAGTTATATACCTTCATAATGGGATTGCTGGGTCTAATGGTAGTTCTATTTTTATCTCTTTGAAAAATCTCTAAACTGCTTTTCATAGTGGCTGAATTACTTTCCATTCCCACCAACAGTGTATAAATGTTTCCTTTTGTCTGCAGCCTCTCCAGCATCTATTATTTTTTAACTTTTCAATAATAGCTGACTGGTGTGAGATTATATTTCATTATGGTTTTGATTTGTATTTCTCTGATGATTAGTGATGTTGGGCATTTTTTCATATGTTTGTTGGCTACTCGTCTGTCGTTTGAAGTGTCTGTTCATGTCCTTTGCCTACTTTTTAGTAGTTCTCTTAATTCCTTTCTCTGGGTGTTGACCTCTTTTGCAAGATTAGGGAAATTTTCCTGAATGTTTTCCTTAAGTATGTTTTCTAAGTTTCTTACTTTTTCTTTTTCTCTCTCAGGAATGCCAGTTTGTCATAGGTTTGGCCACTTTATATAATCCCATAGTTCTTGAAGGCTTTGTTTCTTAAAGTGCTTTTTTGTTTATTTTTGTGTGACTGGGTTAATTTGAAAAACTGGTATTCAAGCTCGGAAATTCCTTCTTCTGCTTGGTCTAGTCTATTGTTAAAGCTTCCCATTGTGTTTTGAAAATCCTGTACTTAATTTTTCAATTCCAGAAGTTCCACTTGGTTTTTTCTTAATATAGCTATCTCATCTTTCATATCCTAAATTGTTTTTCTGGTTTCTTTGTATTACATTTCAGCTTTCTCTGGATCTCAGTGAGTTTCCTTGCAATCCATATTTTGAATTTTTCATCTGTTATTTGAGACATTTCAGTCTGGTTAGGGTCCATTGCTAGAGGGGTAGTACTATCTTTTGGAGGTGTCAAAACACTCTGCCTTTTTGTACCGCTTGAATTCTTCTGCTGATTATTTCTCATCTGAGGTATTGTCACTTCTTATTTTTGGATTTGCTATTGTTTTGTCAGGGCTTTTTGCTTTTTTAATTCTTTTTTTCCTTGAGGGTATTACTGTGGTGTATATGGTGTATGATTGTTTGGCTTCGTTTCTGGGTGCTTTCAGGGGACCAAGGCTCTGTTTGGGCTCCTTGGTTGTGGGTAGTTTCTGTGTGGTGGCTTTCTCAGATGCTGCTTGTTGTAGCGATATATTGGATATAAGGGCTGACACACTATCTTCTGTGGGCCTGATGGTGTGGAGGTCTCTGGAATCTTATCTCGTGGACTAACACCAAGCTCTTCTGGTAGTAGGTTTTTAATTTCATGGTGCAGTTCTGGGTATAATCCAGTAGATGGCGCTTAAAAATAAGAGCTGGCAGGTAGGCTTTGTGCCATGTGGATGTGCCCACCCTGATGGGGTTGGTGAGAAAATCGTGAGGGGGTGCACTAAGGTCTTGGGAGAAGGGGCAGGGGGTGCATCAGCTCTTCATCTTGAGCCCTTAGGAATGTGATTTGCTTCTTTATCATGCCCTTGTTGCAGGGCTCATAACCTTCAGTTGTCCCTGGATTCAGTGTGGCTGTGGGCCACAGATAAGCCTTTCTGACTACTACTACTAAAATGGGGCTGAGGAGGCAGAGCCTTTATTCCCAGTCCAGGGCAGTCAACTCTGTGTTCTGTCCTCTGTTGCCGGGGTGCTGCCACTTTTTGTAAGAAGGTGGTGGTCAGCTTGCCCTTTGTGAAAGCCTGAGTGGTCTTGGACTGACTTTCTTTGCAATGGAGCTACCATGACAAGCACAAAAGACACTTTCTTTGAGGCATGCCCACTAGCCTGTGGCAGGAAGAACACTGCTGCTTCCACAACAGTGTACTAGGGGAGGCTGGGAGATGACCCTCTCTCCACGTCTGTTCCTGGGTGTCAGTGCTGGCCCATTCAGTGGTTGGTGCTGCACTCGTTTCCTTTGTCCCAAGTTGGGCTTTGGTGGGCTGTACTTCCCTCCACCTTTAGTGGTGGGACAGGCTTAGGGTTAGATCTTTGGGGTACCACAGCTCCCTGGGGAGCTTCTGGTCCCCTGTGCTTGCCAAAGTCAGAGTGGGTTATGGGTGTATTTGTGGTGCATCTGGTGAGACAGTGGCTCAAGGTTGGAGATACCATTGGCACCATGGGTGGAGATTCCTAGGCAGGGTTGTGGCACCATGGGTACACAACCGTCATGGCACCCACTGTCTCAGTTCAGGTTTGAAGGGAATGTAGGCACATCTGTGCAAGTTGGTCACCTGGTTCTCTATTCCCGGTAAGTACTCAAATCGCCACCAATAGTGTTGCCCTGAGTCATGAGGACAAAGAGTCTCCTAAACAGTGTGGTGGTCGGCAGACTGTCACAGAGGTGAGGGGAGTGGAGAAGCACCCCCACCTACCCTTTCCATGGGACTCTGAGTTTCTTGGGTGTCAATTTCTATTAATCCTCATTCTGCTTTCCTTTTTTTGCAGCCCAGCTTCTTCCTTTAGGCATTCCAACAGATCCTGCTCCCTTCCTTTAGTTTTCCTTTTGGAATGTGTCTATTCACTGATACCTTTGGTCTTGTCTCTGAGGAGAACTGACATCCAATATCCCTAGACAGCTATTTTCTGCTCTTTGTTCTCTTTGATCCATTTTGAGTAATTTTTTTTTTTTTAAATATGATGCGAGTAGGGGTTCAGTTTTTTTGCGTGCAGATGTCTTGTTGTCTCAGCATTATTTCTGGAAATGACTATACTTTTCCCACTGAAGTGGTCTTCAGATTCTTGTCAAAAATCAATTGACTACAGATGTTTGGGTTTATTGCTGGAGTCTCACTTCTGTTTCATTGATCTATATGTCTATCCGTATACCAGTATAACACTGTCTTGATTACTGTAACTTACTGTAGATTACTGTATCAGTTTTACAGTTTATTAGATTTGTATTGAATAAATTAGATTACTGTAGTAAGTTTGAAATCAGGAAGTATGGTTCTCTCTACTTTTCTTTTTGAGATTGTTTCGACTATTCTGTGTCCCTTACATTTCCATGTGAATTTTAGGATCAGCTTGTTATTTTTCTGTGAATAAGTCAGCTGGGAATTTTATTGGTACTGTGTTGAAACTGTAGATCAAGTGGGGAATATTGCCATCTTTACAATATCTTCTTCCAATCCATTAATGTGGGAAGTCTTTCTGTTCATTTAGTTTTAAAAAAATTTCTTTCAATAATGTTTTTTCACTTTTGAAGTATAAAAGTGCGCTTGTTTTGTTTAATTTATTCCTGTGTAATTTATCATTTTTAATGCTGTTGTAAAATTGTTAATGGAAATGCTTTCTTAATTTCATATTTGAATTTTTCATTGATAGTGGATAGAAGCAAAACTGACATTTGTATGTGGAACTTGTATTCTACAGCCATGCTGAACTAGTTTACTTCCTCTAATAGTTTTTTTGTGGATTCTTCAAGATTTTCAATATATAAGACCATCATCTGCAAATAGAGAAAATTTTATTTCTTCCTTTTCAATATGGATGCCTTTTGATTTGTTTCTTGTTTAATTGCCCCAGCTAGAACTTCATTAAATAAAGAGTGAAATTGGCCAGGCGCAGTGGCTCATGCCTGTAATCCCAGCACTTTGGGAGACTGAGGCGAGTGGATCACTTGAGATCAGGAGTTCAAGACCAGCCTGGCCAACATGGTGAAACCCCTGCCTTTGCTAAAAATAAAAAAAATTAGCTGGGCACGGTGGTGGGCGCCTGTAATCCCAGCTACTCGAGAGGCTGAGGCGGGAGAATCACTGAATCTGGGAGGCAGAAGTTGCAGTGAGCTGAGATTGTGCCACTGCACTCCAGCCTGGGTAACAGAGCGAGACTCTGTCTCCAAAAGAAAAAAAAAAAAAAGGTGAAATTAGAATATTAGAATTTTTGTCAAATGCTCCTTCAGCACTTATTTAGATGATCATTTACTTTTTCCCACCCTTATTTCAGTGTTATTGTGATATGTATAGGTATAAATCTCTTTGAGTTTATCCTGCTTGGAATTTGCTGAACTTTCTGATGTGTGGATTAATGTTTTTCACTAAATTCGGGAAGTTTTTGGCTATTTCCTCAAAAAACCTTTCTGCTTTTTTCTTTCCTCTACTGGAGAGGAATACTTGGTGCTCTCCCTGTTTTTTGAGGCTTTGACAATTTTTGTTCACTTTTTTTCTTTCCGTTCCTTACACCATAATCTCAATTGATCTATCTTCCAATCCTCTGATTATTTCATCTGCATTCTAGAATCTGCTGTTGAGCCACTCTTTAAAACTTTCATTTAAAAAGTGCTTATTGATTAGTTCAATGTTTTTTTGTCCTTTCTGGATGTTTCTGATTTTTATCCAGTTTATTGCTCATATTTTATTGTACTTTACATGTGTAATACCCTTTTATTGAGTCTTGAACATTTTATACTCTTGAGAACTGGATTTTCTTCTTTTTTACTTTGGCAGACACTTAAGTTATTTGTGGCTTGATACTTTTTAAGACTTGTTTTCATGCTTTGTTAGGGTGCTTATGAGGGAGGAGACCACCCTCATACTGTCTTATGCCCAATTTGTGCCTCCAAAGAAAGAAGTAGTAAAAACTAAAAGACAGAAATGAAATCCGTAGGCAGACAGCCCGGTGCCGTGCCCTGGGCCTGGTTAAAGATCCACGCCTGACCTAACTGGTTATGTTATCT
This sequence comes from Papio anubis, assembly GCF_008728515.1. Classification (NCBI taxonomy): domain Eukaryota; kingdom Metazoa; phylum Chordata; class Mammalia; order Primates; family Cercopithecidae; genus Papio; species Papio anubis. The sequence continues at coordinate 173,263,166 of NC_044978.1, forward strand.
ATAGATTCCAGACATTGTGTGGAAAAGCATTGTGAAAAATCCCTGTTCTGTTCCGTTCTGATTACCAATGCATCCAGCCCCCAGTCACGTACGCCCTGCTTGCTCAGTCGGTCAGATCGATCGATCATGACCCTCTCACGTGGACCCCTTTAGAGTTGTAAGCCCTTTAAAGGGACAGGAATTGCTTACTTCGGGAGCTCTGTTTTTGGAGACATGAGTCTTGCTGAAGCTCCCAGCCGAATAAAGCCCTTCCTTCTTTAACTCGGTGTCTGAGGGGTTTTGTCTGCAGCTTGTCCTGCTCCACTTACAATCTAGGGTTACTTTAGCCCTATTCCAAAGGTGTTACTCTTCTCTGTTCTCCACTGAATGCCCTGAGCATTCAGTGAGTTTCTTCCTATCTCCCAGGTCTGTTTGCATTCTGGGAATTTTTCTGATTGCAGCTTCCTGGTTCTTATTTGCTCAGCCTCATGGAGTTCTGCTGTATTCATGTGAATAGTTAGTAGTCAAAAAGATACTGAAGGAAACCCATGCAGATTTCTGGACCTTTTTTCTCTGTAGATCTCTCATTTTTGGTAATTTGTGCGGCACAATCCCATGTGTTTCCGCTAATTTTTAATTGTTATCTTGGCTTCCTCTATTTGCAAGCTATACTCTCCTTGTTTTCTCCTCTTTAGTAGATCTAGAAAGTACCTATAGGTAGAAGGAGTGACTATAAAGCTCACCTTGTTTTCTTGAGTAAGGGATCACATGTTTGTCTTGTCTGATGTTCATTATGTGAAATCAATTGCATTATATATTTTGTCCAATTTGCCATTTGTTTATTGCAAGAGGAAAATCTTGTCCTAGTTATTGTGTCAAAGCTGGAAGCAGTAGTAGTTTAAGAAGGCCCTTAAGTCTTCAAATATTTTATATCTTCAGAATGTTCATATCAAGTACAATATAGATTTCACCTACCCACCTTTTGGGGTAGCTGTTTTAATGAAGAGAGTTTCAAAAATTAGAAACAATGAGAAAAACCTCAATAATGGATAAGTTCACTTTAAAATATGAGGTCTATGGGGAATTCAGATCATTTTGATCATGAAACTGAGCCATTTTCTTACACTATACACGTCCTGATTTCAGGCAAAATAAGGAGGTAGAGGAGGATGTTAATGATGATTAATAACCCATGCAAACCAAAGTTTTATTAGGCAGTTGCCTTGAAAACTCAAACCTCTAAAGTACATGTTATATCCTCGGAATCAAGTTAAGCTAGCTGTACGGGTGAAAATATTCTCATTAGTCATAATCTTGAGAGTAAAGGTTACCAACAATAAAACTAATAGTAAAATATTTTGAAGGCCAGCCAAATGTTTTGATTAACCCTGTTGAATAATGTGAGTGTAATCTCATCAATATAATAAGGTAATGTATTTATTTAGCAAATACCTGTTGAGGACCTGTTATATCTAGGAATCATGCTAAATACTAGGAATTAAAAATGAATAAGGCATAGCTTCTATTCTTAAGGACCTGATAGTTTTCAAGGTATAGCCATAAAAATATGAGGAAGGTTGGATTTGTAGTATTAAAAATGGACAGTTGCCAGTTTATGGACATGCAAGGGAAGGTGGGATATTAAATATGAATCAAAATAAAGGATCAGTACCATGTAAGTATTTTGGAGCAAAAGTCAAAGCTGTAGACATGGATATAGCATGCTTTGAGGTCTTTTGAAAGCATCTTTTTTTTTTCCCTCATAATTTTCATTGTTTCAAGTTATTCCTTCATGGTCCCCTCCTCGGAGATTCATTTCTGATGTTGCATCCTCATTAGTATGTGAATCTTATAAAATTGGATGAGATGAGGTGGTAACCTGAGACTAACAAGAGGATGAATTCCTTTTTGCCCGGCCTTCCTCAGTAAGGCTTTTGCATTGAATCTTTATGAAAATCTCATGAGAATTTGTCAAAAAGATGAAAATGTCAGAGATGATCTCTAGTTTTAAGTTAAGCAATTAGGTAAAATCTTCATTTTAGAATATTATCTCAAGTTTAAATCTCCAGAGATAAATTTGATGGTCATATAGTCATAAAACTTAAAGTTATCAATATGACATTTAAAATCTTATCTTACTTTTAACTTAACCTTTAATTTATTTTTCTTTTATATTTCACTGCTATAAAACAAGCAGGTGTTGAGCAGGAATGGTTGCAGGAAATAGTACCTCATAGTGCTAATCCTATGAGGACAATCACATGTATATTGTTTAGAATTGATGCAGTTCCAAACTGTGATTACTGTACTGTCATATTTTTGTTGCCACAGAACTTTGTATACATGTGTTACAACCAAACCAAAACAAACAAACAATACAACTAAAGCAAATATAAGCAGCTAAAACAATAGTACAACTAAAGCAAAACAAAACAAGACTACCAGGGCTTAGAAAAGCCAAGAACTTTACCAGAGGTTAAATTAATCCCCCTATAATGACAGTATCTTCAAGATCTCGAAGAAATGCATATGGACCAAATTTGCCATTCGCTAAGAATTTCTCCTTTTCAGTTGCATGTGTACATATGTACGTGCATGCGTGCACACACCTAGCCACAACTTTAATGTAGGATCTTGAGTCTTTTTCATGATGCTAGAGATTGAATATGCTAGTGTTGGGGTTTCTGAAGCAGAAATATTGTGTTAAATTATTGTGAAGGACTTCTAGGAAATAGTGTTTGTTGAAATAGTTTTACATGAAATTCAGTCCTTAATTTAAGTATTAGTTTAAGGGAACTTCTTTGATTCCAGAATCAATTGCCTGCTTGCCGATCTTCTTGATAAAATTCATATTGTAACATCAAATAATTTCTTAAAAGTACCATATTTGGTGCACTTCTAAAACATCAAAAAATGTTTCTTGTCTAGTTTTGATACCAGGAGTATTGGTATCAAAAAACTTTGATACCAAGAGTGTATAACTCTGGAATCCAGATGAAGAAAATATTCCAAGGAGGGAGGAATCAATATGTCAAATGCTGCTGATAGGTACATAAAAGAAGATCAATAATTTACTGTCGGAGTTAGCAACAACTCATTTCTTATCTGTATAAGAGCAATTTTGGTAAAGTGGTGAAAATAAAAGCCAGATTAGAAGCAGTAAGTGTAGATGATTCTTCTGAGGAGTTTGCTTTAAAGAATTCAGATAAATTGAAGCAGAGGTGGGGGTCAAAAGTTTTTAAATTGTTTTGCTTTCAATGTTAAGATAGGAGAAATATGTTTGCATGCTGATAGGAAATAGTAGAGAGAGAAATTGATGATGTAGGAGAGAAAGGTTAAAATTGCTGGAGTGATGTCATTAAGTAATTGAGAAGAAGGTAGGATCTAGTATACAAAAAGAGGGTTTAACTTTAAGAACATGGATCACTTACTGGTTCATAACAGAAGTATAGGCAGTTGCCTGTGTACTGTGTTTGATGTGTAGATCTGGTGACATTTGGAAAGTCTCTTGACTCCAGGTTCTCAGTGAAATAGGAAGCCTAGTCTTTTTGTGTGGGTTGAATTGTCTCCTTCCAAAAGAGATACTGAAGTCCTAGCCACTAGTACCTGTGGGTGTGATCTTATTTAGAATTAGGGTCTCTGCAGATGTAATCAAGTTAAGATGAGGTAATATTTGATTAGGGTGGACCCTGAATCCAATGACGTATGAGAAGAGAGAAATTTTGACTGAGATCCAGACACACAGGAAGAAAGTTATGTGAAGATGTAGGTAGAGATTGGAGTGATGCAGCTACAAGCCAAGGAATGCCAAAGTTTGTGGGTAACCGCAAATAACTAGGAAGAGGCAAGGAAAAATTCTTCCTTAGAGCCTTCAGACGGCACTTGGCCCTGTCAACATCTTGATTTGAAGTATGAGAAAATAAATTTCTGTTGTTTTAAGCCACCCAGTTTGTAGTACTTTCTTATGGTAGCTTTACGAAATGCAATATTCAACTGAAAATGAGGAAAGGATTGATACTTGATTTCTCATAGATACTTAAAAAACTTTTCGTTTTCTCATCCAACACTTTACATAATAGTAAGCTTCCTTGACATTTTTATTGGCCGATGAATAGAATGTTTTTAGCCCATTTTTAATGGACAGAGCATTTGTTATACCTTCCTAGCTTTTTACTAGTCTTTACAGTTGTTTTTTTTTTTTTTAACCTTTTATACCTCCAAGCTTATGACTTTGTCCAAATAGGTTTTCAAAAAGCTGGTTGCAGCACTTAGAACTGATAGAACTCCCCTTCCCTCCCCAGTGATCCACTGTAGACTAAGCTAATAATTATTGCTTTGATATTTTTCAATATCCTATTAAAAAATATCAAACATACAGAAATGTTGGAAGACTTTTACAGTGAACACTTACTTGTATTCTCACTATCTAGAGCAGGGGTAGGCAAACTTTATCTGAAAAGGGCCAGAAAACAGATATTTTAGGCTTCAAGGGCCCTACAGTGCCTGTTGGAATTAATCAGCTGTCCCACTGTAGTGTAGAAGCAGCTATGAATACCTAAATGAATGAGTATGACTGTGTTCCAACAAAACTTTATTTATCGACACTGACATTTGAATTTTATATTTCACATCATGAATTATTGTTTTAACTTATTCTCACGTTTTTTTTTTCCCCCCCAAGACGGAGTTTCACTGTTGTTGCCCAGGCTGGAGTGAAATGGCATGATCTCAGCTCACTGCAACCTCTGCCTCCTGGGTTCAAGTGATTCTGCTGCCTCAGCCTCCTGAGTAGCTGGGATTACAGGCACCCGCCACCACGCCCAGCTAATTTTTTGTATTTTTAGTAGAGACGGAGTTTCACTCTGTTGGTCAGGCTGGTCTTGAACTCCTCATCTCAGGCGATCCACCCACCTTGACCTCCCAAAGTGCTGGAATTATAGGCGTGAGCCATTGCACCTGGCCTCTCACCCTTTTTAAAGGTTAAAACTGTTCTTAGCTCATGGGCCATAACAAAAAGTGGCGGATTTGGCCCACAGACTACGGTTTGCTGCCCCTGACCTAGAGTCCACAATTAAAAGCCTGTTTTGTTTGGTTTTTCATATATGTATCCATCTAAACATCCTTCTGTCAGTCTAGTGGTTCACCCTCTCTTTGGTGCATTTCAAAATAAGTTGCAGACACTATACTTTAAATACTTCCTCGAATGTATCATTACTTAGAGTTTAATTTATTTTGAGGTAAAATTTACATTGAAATGAAATAAAGTTTGTGTACATTTTTTTGATAGGCATTTTTTTTTTCATTTTAAAAAATTATATTTTAAGTCCTAGGGTACATGTGCACAACGTGCAGGTTTGTTACATAGGTATACATGTGCCATGTTGGTTTGCTGAACCCATTAACTCGTAATTTACATTAGGTATTTCTCCTAATGCTATGCCTCCCCCTGCCTCCATCCCATGACAGGCCCCCGTGTGTAATGTTCCCTGCCCTATGTCCAAGTGTTCTCATTGTTCAGTTCCCACCTATGAGTGAGAACGTGCAGTGTTTGGTTTTCTGTCCTTAATGATAGTTTGCTGAGAATGATGGTTTCCAGCTTCATCCATGTCCCTGCAAAGGACATGAACTCATCCTTTTTCGTGATTGCATAGTATTCCATGTTGTATATTTGCCACATTTTCTTAATCTGGTCTATCATTGATGGAGATTTGGGTTGGTTCCAAGTCTTTGCTATTGTGAATAGTGCCACAGTAAACATACGTGTGCACATGTCTTTATAGTAGCATGATTTATAATCCTTTGGGTATATATCCAGTAATGGGATTGGTGGGTCAAATGGTAATTGTAGTTCTAGATCCTTGAGGAATCGCCACACTGTCTTCCACAATGGTTGAACTAGTTTACAGTCCCACCAACAGTATAAAAGCATTTCTATTTCTCCACTTCCTCGCCAGCATCTGTTGTTTCCTGACTTTTTAATGATTGCCATTCTAACTGGCATGAGGTGGTATCTCATTGTGGTTTTGGTTTGCATTTCTCTGATGAACAGTGATGATGAGCCTTTTTTCATGTGTCTGTTGGCTGCATAAATGTCTTCTTTTGAGAAGTGTCTGTTCATATCCTTTGCCCACTTTTTGATGGGGTTTTTTGTTTTTTTCTTGTAAATTTGTTTAAGTTCTTTGTAGATTCTGGATATTAGCCCTTTATCAGATGAGTAGATTGCAAAAATTTCCTCCCTTTCTGTAGGTTGCCTGTTCACTCTGATGGTAGTTTCTTTTGCTGTGTGGAAGTTCTTTAATTTAATTATATCCCATTTGTCTATTTTGGCTCTTGTTGCCATTGCTTTTGGTGTTTTAGTCATGAAGTCCTTGCCCATGCCTGTGTCCTGAATGGTATTGCAAAGGTTTTCTTCTAGGGTTTTTATGGTTTTAGGTCTAACATTTAAGTCTTTAATCCATCTTGAGTTAATTTTTGTATAAGGTGTAAGGAAGGGATCCAGTTTCAGCTTTCTACATATGGCTAGCCAATTTTCCCAGCACCATTTATTAAATAGGGAATCCTTTCCCCATTTCTTGTTTTTGTCAGGTTTGTCAAAGATCAGATGATTGTAGATGTGTAGTGTTATTTCTGAGGGCTCTGTTCTGTTCCATTGGTCTATAACTGTTTTGGTACCAGTACCATGCTGTTTTGGTTACTGTAGTCTTGTAATATAGTTTGAAGTCAGGTAGTGTGATGCCTCCAGCTTTGTTCTTTTGGCTTAGGATTGTCTTGGCAATGCGGGCTCTTTTTTGGTTCCATATGAACTTTAAAGTAGTGTTTTCCAATTCTGTGAAGAAAGTCCTTGGTAGCTTGATGGTGAGGGCATTGAATCTGTGAATTATCTTGGGCAGTATGGCCATTTTCACGATACTGATTCTTCCTATCCATGAGCATGGAATGTTCTTCCATTTGTGTTCTCTTTTATTTCGTTGAGCAGTGGTTTTAGTTCTCCTTGAAGAATTCCTTCACATCCCTTGTAAGTTGGATTCCTAGGCATTTTATTCTCTTTGTATCAATTGTGAATGGGAGTTCACTCATGATTTGGCACTCTATTTGTCTGTTATTGGTGTATAGGAATGCTTGTGATTTTTGCATGTTGATTTTGCATCCTGAGACTTTGCTGAAGTTGCTTATCAGCTTAAGTATATTTTGGGCTGAGATAATGGGGTTTTGTAAATATACAATCATGTCATCTGCAAACAGGGACAATTTGACTTCCTCTTTTCCTAACTGAATGCCCTTTATTTCTTTCTCTTGCCTGATTGCCCTGGCCAGAACTTCCAACACTATGTTGAGTAGGAGTGGTGAGAGAGGGCATTCCTGTCTTGTGGAAGTTTTCAAAGGGAATGCTTCCAGTTTTTGCCCATTCAGTATGATGTTGGCTGTGGGTTTGTCGTAAATAGTTCTTATTATTTTGAGATATGTTCCATCAATACCTAGTTTCTTGAGAGGTTTTGACATGAAGGGCTGTTGAATTTTGTCGAAGGCTTTTCTGCATCTGTTGAGATAATCATGTGGTTTTTGTTATTGGTTCTGTTTATGTGATGGATTATGTTTATTGATTTGCATTTGTTGAACCAGCCTTGCATCCCAGGGATGAAGCGGACTTGATCTTGGTAGATAAGCTTTTTGATGTGCTGCTGGATTCGGTTTGCCAGTATTTTATTGAGGATTTTCACATGGATGTTCATCAGGGATATTGGTCTAAAATTCTCCTTTTTGTGTGTGTCTCTGCCAGGCTTTGGTATCGGGATGATACTGGCCTCATAAAATGAGTTAAGGAACATTCCCTCTTTTTCTGTTGATTGGAATATTTTCAGAAGGGTTGGTATCAGCTCCTCTTTGTACCTCTGGTAGAATTTGGCTGTGAATCCGACTGGTCCTGGACTTTTTTTGGTTGGTAGGCTATTAATTATTGCCTCAGTTTCAGAGCCTGTTATTGGTCTATGCAGAGATTCAACTTCTTCCTGGTTTAGTCTTGGGAGGGTGTATATTTCCAGGAGTTTATCCATTTCTTGTAGATTTTCTAGTTTATTTGTGTAGAGGTGTTTATAGTATTCTCTAATGGTAATTTGTATTTCTGTGGGATTGGTGGTGATATCCCCTTTATCGTTTTTTATTGCATCTATTTGACTCTTCTCTCTTTTCTTGTTTGTTAGTCTTGCTAGCGGTCTATCAATTTTGTGGATCTTTTGAAAAAACCAGCTCCTGGATTCATTGCTTTTTTTGAAGGGTTTTTTGTGTCTCCGTCTCCTTCAGTTCTGCTTTGATCTTAGTTATTTCTTGCCTTCTGCTTGCTTTTGAATTTGTTTGCTCTTACATCTCTCATTCTTTTAATTGTGATGTTAGGGTGTTGATTTTAGATCTTTTCTGCTTTCTCTTGTGCGCGTTTAGTGCTATAAATTCCCCTCTACACACTGGTTTAAATGTGTCCCAGAGATTCTGGTACGTTGCATCTTTGTTCTCATTGGTTTCAAAGAATATCTTTATTTCTGCCTTCATTTCGTTATTTATCCAGTAGTCATTTAGGAGCAGGTTGTTCAGTTTCCATGTAGTTGTGTGGTTTTAGTAAGTTTCTTAATCCTGAGTTCTAATTCGATTGCATTGTGGTCTGAGAGACTGTTTGTTGTGATTTCTGTTCTTTTATATTTGCTGAGGAGTGCTTTACTTCCAACTATGTGGTAAGTTTTGGAATAAGAGTGATGTGGTGCTGAGAAGAACGTATATTCTGTTGATTTGGGGTGGAGAGTTCTGTAGATGTCTATTAGGTCTGCTTGGTGCAGGGCTGAGTTCAACTTTTGGATATCCTTGTTAGCCTTCTGTCTTGTTGATCTGTCTCATATTGGCAGTGGAATGTTAAAGTCTCCCATTATTATTGTGCGGCAGTCGATAAGTCTCTTTGTAAGTCTCTAGGGACTTGCTTTATGAATCTGGGTGTTTCTGTATTGGGTGCGTATATATTTAGGATAGTTGGCTCTTCTTGTTGAATTGATCCCTTTACCATTATGTAATGGCCTTCTTTGTCCCTTTTGATCTTTGTTGTTTTAAAGTCTGTTTAATCAGAGGCTAGGATTGCAGCCCCTGCTTTTTTTTTTTTTTTTACTTTCATTTGCTTGGTAGATCTTCCTCTGTCCCTTTATTTTGAGCCTATGTGTGTGTCTGCACGTGAGATGGGTCTCCTGAATACAGCACATTGATGGGTCTTGACTCTATCCAATTTGCCAGTCTGTGTCTTTTGATTGGGGCATTTATCCCATTTACATTTAAGGTTAATATTGTTATATGTGAATTTGATCCTGTCATTATGATGTTAGCTGGTTATTTTGCCCGTTAGTTGATGCAGTTTCTTCCTAGCATTGATGGTCTTTACAATTTGGCATGTTTTTGCAGTGGCTGGTACCAGTTGTTCCTTTCCATGTTTAGTGCTTCTTTCAGGAGCTCTTGTAAGGCAGGCCTGGTGGTGACAGAATCTCTCAGCATTTGCTTGTCTGTAAAGGATTTTATTTCTCCTTCACTTATGAAGCTTAGTTTGGCTGGATATGAAATTCTGGGTTGAAAATTCTGTCTTTAAGAATGTTTAATATTGGTCCCTAGTCTCTTCTGGCTTGCAGAGTTTTTGTTGAGAGATGCGCTGTTAGTCTGTTGGGCTTCCCTTTGTGGGTAACCCTACCTTTCTCTCTGGCTGCCCTTAACATTTTTTCCTTCATTTCAGCCTTGGTGAATCTGACAATTGTGTGTCTTGGGATTGCTCTTCTCGAGAAGTGTCTTTGTGGTGTTCTCTGTATTTCCTGAATTTGAATGTTGGCCTTCCTTGCTGGATTGGGGAAGTTCTCCTGGGTAATATCCTGCAGAGTGTTTTCCAACTTGTTTCCATTCTCCCCATCATTTTCAGGTACACCAATCAGACGTAGATTTGGTCTTTTCACATAGTCTCATATTTCTTGGCACTTTGTTCATTTGTTTTTACTCTTTTTTCTCTAAATTTCTCCTCTTTCTTTATTTCATTAATTTGATCTTCAATCACTGATACCCTTTCTTCCACTTGATCGAGTTGACTATTGAAGCTTGTTCATGCCTCATGTAGTTCTCATGCCCTGGTTTTCAGCTCCATCAGGTCATTTACGATCTTCTCTACACTGTTTATTCTAGTTAGCCATTCATCTAATCTTTTTTCAAGGTGTTCAGCTTCCTTGTGAGAGGTTCGAACATCCTCCTTAAGTTTAGAGAAGTTTGTTATTACTGACCTTCTGAAGCCTGCTTCTGTCAGCTCGTCAAAGTCATTCTCTGTCGAGCTTTGTTCCGTTGCTGGCAATGAGCTGCAATCCTTTGAAGGATAAGAGGTGCTCTAGTCTTTAGAATTTTCAGCTTTTCTCCTCTGGTTTCTCCCCATCTTTGTGGTTTTATCTACCTTTGGCCTTTGATGCTTGTGACCTACAGATGGGGTTTTGGTGTGGATGTTGATGCTATTTTTTTTGTTGATGTTGATGCTATTCCTTTCTGTTTGTTAGTTTTCCTTCTAAGAGTCAGGTCCCTCAGCTGTAGGTCTGTTGGAGTTTGCTGGAGGTCCACTCCAGATCCTTTTTGCTTGGGTATCACCAGCATAGGCTGCAGAACAGCAAATATTGCAGAACAGCAAATATTGCTGCCTGATCCTTCCTCTTGTAAGCTTTGTCCCAGAGGGACACCTGTATGAGGTGTCATATGGCACCTACTGGGAGGTGTCTCCCAGTTAGGCTACACAGGTGTCAGGGACCCACTTGAGGATGCAGTCTGTCCATTTTCAGAGCTCAAACACTGTGCTGGGAGGACCACTGCTCTCTTCAGAGCTGTCAGACGGGCGTTTAAGTGTGCAAAAGTTTCTACTGCCTTTTGTTCAGCTATGCCCTGCCCCCAGAGGTGGGGTTTACAGAGGCAGAAGGCCTTGCAGAGCTGCGGTGGGCTTCACCCAGTTCGAGCTTCCCGGCTGCTTTGTTTACCAACTCAAGCCTCAGCAATGGCGGATGTCCCTCCCCTTGCCAGGTGGCTGCCTTGCAAGTCGATCTCAGACTGCTGCACTACTAGTGAGCAAGGCTCCGTAGGCATGGGACCCACCAAGCCAGGCGCAGGATGTAATCTCCTGGTGTGCCGTTTGCTAAGACCATTGGAAAAGTGCGTATTTCGGTGGGAGTGTCCCGATTTTCCAGGTACACTCTGTCATGGCTTTGTTGGCTAGGAAAGGGAAATCTCCTGACCCCTTGCATTTCCTGGGTGAGGCGACGCCCCGCCCTGCTTCAGCTCGCCATCTGTGGGCTGCATCCATTGTCCAACCAGTCCCAGTGAAATGAACCACGTACCTCAGTTGGAAATGCAGAAATCACTGTCTTCTGCGTCAATCATGCTGGGAGCTACAAACCGGAGCTGTTTCTATTTGGCCATCTTGGAATGGAATCTTTGTTTGTGTACATTTAATGAGTTTTGACAGATCATATACTTATGTAATCTAAGTCCTTATCAAGATACAGAATATTACCATTACTTCAGAAAGTTTGTCTTCAATCTTTATCCCCACCCCCATTCTTAATTATTTACTCCATGGATTGGTTTTGCCTGTTCTAGAATTTCATATAAATAGAATCATACATTATATTGTTCTGGCTTTAATTTTTCTCTGTATTTCTATTCTCTTAGAATTTGTCTTTTAAACTTGGCTGTGTTGTTAAACATACTACCTACATATTTTTCAGCATTTATATGTGATTGTGAACTGAGTTGGCATATTTAAAAAAGTCAGTCTCTGGTAGTCTCTGTTGATGATATGATTATATCTGCAATTAATGATGAGTCTTCTTCCTTACCTATAGCTTACCTCTTATTTTACTGAATTGTCTAAAATTCTTGAACAGTTTTGAATAACTACCATGATACCAAGCACCTTTAATACTGACTTTATAAGAATTGCCTTTAGTTGGTATTTTATCATGAAGTAGGAATTTTGTTTTTGGCCTCTAATCGATATTCTCTATCAAATTAAGGAAGTTGGTTTTCATCCTGTGCTATTCATCTTCATATTAAGAACATGAGTTAAGTTTTATTTAATGAAGGCATATATGATGTTTTCCTCATTTTGCTTATTCATAATGGATTACATAGAAAGATTGAATTTTAAACCAGCCTTGTAATTCCTAAATTAAACTTCTTTTTGGTCACAGCATATTCTCTTTTATATACTGCTAGATTCAATTTAATGTTTTATGTACAATCTTTGCTTTTAAATGAGATTGGCCTGAAGTTTAGATCTTTTACTACCTGTTATAGTTCCTCTTTGATATTAGAATTTGGTGTTTCTTCTTTTATTCCTAGTCAGTTTTGATTATTTATATTTTCATGGATGATTTGATCTAGATTTTTGAATTATGGGTGCATGGCCAAACGACTTTCCCTTACAGCTTAAGTGTCTGATCTTCAATTAAACAATGTAGCTCTGTTCCCATGGTAACCTGATAAGGTAGTATGTGTCAATAACATTATTGCAAAACATTTTTATGATAAAAATGAAACCTGATTAGTAAATAACAGCTGGACTGGGAGGGACCAGAGATGAACTATAAATAGTGATAGAAACCATAGTTTTTGGACTTTTCTGATTGTGGAGGCTCGTGCATGGCTTGTCACTTGGAGGGGCTCTGGAATCTTTGCTTATGGAATGTTACAAGAGAAATTGGCTCTTGTGGGACAGGGGACTTTTGAGCTAACCCTATACCCATGTGTCAGTCTCATATGCTCATATTTTTGCTGTCACTTGAGGAGAAAATAGCTCCTAGACTGCTGTGTAATCTGTAGTTTCCCTCTGAGAAAGACTAGATGCTGGCCAGCTGGCAAGCTATAGTTCTTGTCTTCTATCTTTTGGAATAGACTTATGCCAAATGTGGCCTGTGGTCATTTTTGTGGGTCTGAACATTTTAGCACAAGTTTATTGGAATAAAGTTATACTTGGCATTCTCTCTCTTTAAAAATCCCTTCCTCATCTGGGATTATATCCCCTTTTTTCCATTCCTAATTTATAAAAAACTATCTCTTGTTTTCTTATTTATTACTATCTTTTGTTTTTATTCATCATGCATAATTTTTAAAACATTCATTTTCTCTTTTAAAACTTTATGCTTTTTTCTCTACTGGTTCATTAATTTTGGGGGATACTATTAAAGTGTGACAAGAGCACAGTAAAGAGTAGTCGTCTTTTTACAAAGAAGGGCTGCTAGGATCTTTATTCCTTGAGTTACTGCATGTATAGAAATATTCTTGGTTTTAAGTTGAAATAGCATACTGGCTGGACAGCAAATTAGTTTGCCACACTTTATTTTCTTGAGAAGTCTGTATCACCATGCTGTTTTTCAGTATTGAGTGTCAAAAAGTCTAAGGAAAGTTTCATTCCCCAGATCTTCCCTACTTCTCTCTCCTTTTTTGCCGGTGTTTTTTAAGAGGCTCTTAGAATAGAGAGGTCAAGTCCATGTTCTAGGCTGAGAATAATTTTTCTTAAGACACAGGGTTGTTTGTGTGAAAATAAATATTTTAATTGTTTTTCCCCCCAGCCACAGATTGACATTAGATAGTTGCTTGCAGTGTATAGATCCCCACTTCTACTCCCACCCCCAGCTCTCCTGAATATATGAACAGATTGCTTACTAGCAATCTGAGCAATGATGTTTTGGTCTGTTGTGATCTAGGGAAACTTGCTGCCACCTGGATCTCAGAAGTTCTAGGTGTTCTGAAGGACAGTTTTCTGTGTTGTGCAGTCTGGATAGCTCTCCTCTGTTACCTTTTGTGCTCTTAACCATAGGCATCCTTTCTTGATTTTACATGTGTAAACCCTTTTTGTTTACCTTGACTGAATTTACTCCCTTCTTCAACAAATTGTGGTATAGGGACTGTAGATGTTTCATAGGTTCAGCAAAGGAGAAATTTTCATTTATCTTTTTTTCTTTTTTTTTTGACTTTTGAATGGAAAACTAAACTTTCTGACCCTGACACAGTAAAACCCTAAAAACATTTTAGAATCATTTTGTCTCTCATAATTTATACAGATAAAAGCCTTGTCTTTTGTCTTTGCCTGTTAAGTGAGTTATTGAATCATTTCATTAATTAGATCATGGTATATTTGATCTTATTTTTCAGTCTGTTATTTGTCTAATATATTTTTCTTTTTTCTCCTCCCTTGTTTTCATAATCAATTAACATTTTAAAAACTTATTTTTCCCCCTAGAGATTTGGAAATTTTTCTTTTAAATTATATTCTTTATTTTCTAATTATAATTAATCTGATTTTATTTTTAAAATATGTTTTAACAGTAAATTACTCTTAGTTAAATAACATTTAACATTTGTGTTAAATTATTACATTTAACATATAATTTGGAATTTCCCTAGCAACATAAACAGTGTCTATAGCCTTCAGCCAAAATAACACAAATATGCTTGTACTTTTGATTTTTACCTTCCTCTTCATATTTAGATTTTTGTTAATCTTAATTTTTCTTGTCAGATTGTTATTAAGTTTACATTAGTTTTACAATATGCTTCATATCATATCTATCATATCATATATCATATATCATATCATATCATATCATATCATATATCATATCATATCATATATCACTGGGTTTCCTTGACTTCTTTTTTCATCAACTTTGCTTGCATTCAATGAACTTTTTGTTTTGCCTGAGTACATCAGCTATTTATTCACAAAAGTTATATTAATTAATGTTTCTTGTATCTTTGTTGTCTGAAAATTTATTATTTTGCCAACATTTGAACAATAGTTTGGGCTGTTTCTTTTGTTCAAAATCTTTTTCTCCTAATAACCTATAGTCATTATTCTGTTGTGTTTTGATATTTAATATTGAAAATAAAAAAATCCGATACTAGTCTTGATTCTTCTGTATTTTTCCCTCTCATTGAGTTTGTAGGATTTTTTTCTCTGTTTCTTTGGAGTATTGGGAAATTTATCATGTTGTTTAGATCTTTTTTAACTTAATGCCTGTGGTACCTGAATGGCTCTTATCAGTCTTTAAAACCTGTGCCTTATATCAGCTCAGGAGAATTTAGGTGCGTTTGTTTTATTATTTCTCCCTTTCTGTTTTTTTTTTTTCTATTAGACAGGCATTTGAGCTGCCACAGACATTCTTTATGGCTCTAAATTAACCAGAACAATACAGAGACCTTTAAGTTCTAAAGACTTTACTCATTCCTATTTAAATATGAAGATAGAACCTTCTTTTCCTTACCTTAGCCTGTTCTTGCCTTATTTTTACAATGTTGATTGTAACGCTACCATACACATAGTTTTGTTTTTCTGTTTTTTCTTTTGCATTGTTCTTTATTTTCTTTTTTTTTTTAAATCTCTTTTTTTTTTATTATACTTTAAGTTCTAGGGTACATGTGCATAACGTGCAGGTTTGTTACATATGTATACTTGTGCCATGTTGGTGTGCTGCACCCATCAACTCGTCAGCACCCATCAACTCGTAATTTACATCAGGTATAACTCCCAATGCAATCCCTCCCCGTGAAGTATTAGGCATACTTTTTGACCCTTTGCGGGTCAGCCCTAAGTAACAGGTATGGTAGTAACTCTCACTCGTAACTGATTTGCTAGCTGACCTTGTAGGTGTGAGAAATCCTGTGGACCAGCAGTTCCTCCAGCTCCTACCAGATCTCTCCCATCAACTTCTCTGAGTACTTGCACTGCTTGTGCAGCTCTCCAGTGATTGGTGCAAGCTTCTCCCATAGGTCACCCTTGGTATCAGCATTAAAGTTGGTGAGATCCAGGTGTGAGTTCTATTGCTAGTTCTTGTTAACAACTAACATTCAGACATATTTTTACATTATGCTATAGACATATAATGTATTATGATGTAATCAATTGTAATGTACTGCCTAAGACTTATCTTTTTGGCAAGTGTAAAGTTTGAGCACCTGTTTCAGTGACAAGTGATTCTTCACTGGAATTGATTTCAGTGTCTTGTTTTTTCATGATTATTTACTATCAGAGATAATGTATTTTGCTTTTTGAGGGTGACTTGGATTTGTTGGAAATAGGCAGAATTGTTTGTAGCCATACTGGTTAATTAATGTCACTTTTGACCCCACATGAGATTTTATTATAATGCTTTATTTTCCTCTGATGTGCTTTTGTCTAAAAGACAGTATAATAAAGCAAATGGACAGGTCCAAAAATATTAAATTTTAATTAGAATTACTATTAAATATTTGTGGAATAACTTCATAACTTCTTAGCGTGCAAGATATCATTGATATGCTTTTTAATAAACTTATCAACATTTATGTCATTGAAATGTTAGCATGGCAAATTATTCAAAATATATCATTTGTGTAATGTGTTCTAAAACATTGATAGAGTGGGAATTATTCTTCAATTATTTTGTAATATCTTTTTTAGGATTTTAAAGTAGAGAATGATCAGTATATAGTCAATTTAGAAAATTTAGAAAATTCAGAAACTTGTGAAGAAAAAAAATCACTCATACTTGTATCTCGTACAACCAATCACTTGTTAATACTTGTATTTTTTTCATTTTTTTGCACATATAATTTTTTTCCCTCAAGGATTTTAGCCCACATTGTTTTTCTTGTTATACAGAGTTTTAAAAAGCTCTGTTTTGCTATTCCAAACAATAGAAGAAGTGGACTCCTCCCTAACTCATTTTATGAGGCCAGCATCATCCTGATACCAAAACCTGGCAGAGACACAACCAAAAAAAGAAAATTTCAGGCCAGTATCCCTGATGAACATCAATGCGAAAATCCTCAGTGAGATACTGGCAAAGCAAATCCAGCAGCACATTAAAGAGCTTATCCACCACAATCAAGTTGGCTTCATCCCTGGGATGCAAGGGTGGTTCAACATACGCAAATCAATAAATATATTCCATCACATAAACAGAACCAATGACAAAAACCACATGATTATCTCAATAGATGCAGAAAAGGCCTATGATAAAATTCAACACCCCTTCATGTTAAATACTTTCAATAAACAAGGTATTGATGGAATGTATCTCAAAATAATAAGAGCTCTTTGTGACAAACCCACAGCCAATATAAAACTGAATGGGCAAAAGCTAGAAGCATTCCCTTTGAAATCCAGCACAAGACAAGGATGCCTCTCTCATCAGTCCTATTCAACATAGTATTGGAAGTTCTGGCCAGGGCAGCAGGCAAGAGAAAGAAATAAAGGGTATTTGAATAGGAAGAGAAGAAGTCAAATTGTCTCCCTTTGCAGAAGACATGATTGTATATTTAGAAAACCCCATCATCTCAGCCCCAAATCTCCTTAAGCTCAGAAGCAACTTCAGCAAAGTTTCAGGACACAAAATCAATGTGCAAAAATTACAAGCATTCCTGTACACCAATAATAGACAAACAGAGAGGCAAATCATGAGTGAACTCCCATTCACAATTGAACTCCCATTCAAAAAGAGAATAAAATGCCTAGGAATACAACTTACAAAGAATGTGAAGGACCTCTTCAAGGAGAACTACAAACCACTGCTTAAGGGAATAAGAGAGGACACAAACAAATGGAAAAACATTCCATGCTCATTCATAGGAAGAATCAATATCGTGAAAATGGCCATACTGCCCAAAGTGATTTATAGATTCAATGCTATCCCCATCAAGCTACCATTTACTTTCTTCACAGAATTGGAAAAAACTACTTTAAAGTTCATATGGAACTAAAAAAAAGTCCGTATAGGCAAGACAATCCTAAGCAAACAGAACAAAGCTGGAGGCATCACGCTACCTGACAAATCCTGCTACAAGGATGCAGTAACCAAAACAGCATGATACTGGTAGCAAAACAGATATATAGACCAATGGAACAGAACAGAGGCCTCAGAAACAACCCCACACATCTACAACCATCTGATCGTTGACAAACCTGTCAAAAACAAGCAATGGGAAAAGGATTCTCTGTTTAATAAATGGCGTTGGGAAAACTGGCTAGCCATATGCAGAAAACTGAAACTGGGCCCCTTCCTTACACCTTGTACAAAAATTAACTCACGATGGATTAAAGATTTAAACGTAAGACCTAAAACCATAAAAACCCTAGAAGAAAACCTAGGCAGTATCATTCAGGAAATAGGCATGGGCAAAGATTTCATTGCTTCATGACTAAAACACCAAAAGCAATGGCAACAAAAGCCAAAATTGACAAATGTGATCTAATTAAAGAGCTTCTGCACAGCAAAAGAAACTATCATCAGAGTGAACAGGCAACCTATAGAATGGGAGAAAATTTTTGTAAATCTATCCATTCGACAAAGGGCTAATATCCAGAATCTACAAGGAACTTAACCAAGTTTACAAGAAAAAAACAACCCTATCAAAAAGTGGGAAAAGGATATAAACAGACGCTTCTCAAAAGAAGACATTTATGAGGCCAACAAATATATGAAAAAAAGCTCATCATCACTGGTCATTAGAGAAATGCATATCAAAACCACAATGAGATACCATCTCACGCCAGTTAGAATGGTGATCATTAAAATGTTAGGAAACAACAGATGCTAGAGAGGATGTGGAAAAATAGGAATGCTTTTACATTGTTTGTAGGGGTGTAAATTAGTTCAACCATTGTCGAACTAATTGTGGAACCATTATGGAAGACAGTGTGGATATTTCTCAATGGTCTAGAACCAGAAATACCATTTGACCCAGCAATCCCATTACTGGGTATATATCCAAAGGATTATAAATCATTCTACTGTGAAGACACATGCACACATATGTTTATTGCAGCACTATTCACAATAGTAAAGACTTGGAACCAACCCAAATGCCTATCAGTGATAGACTGGATAAAGAAAATATGTCGAATATATACCATGGAATACTATGCAGCCATGAAAAAGGATGAGCTCATCTCCTTTGCAGGGACATGGATGAAGCTGGAAACCATCATTCTCAGCAAACTAACACAGTAACAGTAAACCAAACATCATATGTTCTCACTCATAAGGGGGAGTTGAACAATAAGAACACATGGACACAGGACAGGGAACATCACACACTGGGGCCTGTAGTGAGGTGGTGGGCTAGGAAAGGGATAGCATTAGGAGAAATACCTAATGTAGATGATGAGTTGACGGGTGCAGCAAACCACCATGGCACATGTATACCTGTGTAACCTGCATGTTCTGCATGTGTATCCCAAAACTTAAAGTATAATAATAATTTTTTTAAAAGCTGTGTTTTGTAGAGCTACCTAGAATTTCCATTGATTGGATTTCCCATAGTTTTCTCATTTTTCTATTTGTAATTATTTTTGAATTCAAAAAATAACTTTTATAATATAAAGGTGAAAATGAATCAGAAGGCAAACTTAAATGAATAATAGATCTCAGTAAACCAAGAAAGTGAGAGAATTGGCTGCTGAGGAATAGAAAACTCTTGTTAGTGCATTAACCTGAAAAGCTGTAATGTTTATTTGTCCTAAATTCTCACAGTATAATCTTCCTCTGTTCTTCAAATAGTGAATATTCTGAAAAATGGAAATCAGAGTTCAATAGTTCCTCTTCTATTGCTCTCCCATGATTATAATATTTATTAAGAAATTTATGAATTTCATCCATAAATGTTGGTTGTATTTCTGACAAATATTGGAAAGGATGCTTGTCAAGTTATCTGATTTAAAGTTTTTATCTTGTAGTAGTCAGTGAAAGGTGTGTATGTTATGAGTTTCAGTTAGGAACAGATGATTCATTAACATAAGAACAGTTGCCTATCCAAAGAACTGTAGTTTTCAAGTGTATTATCTTTACTTTCTTTAATTTACTATATATTTCTCATAGGCTGACAGCTTTCTTTTACTGCTTTTCAGTATAAACTCGTATGTTTATTGTTTCAGCTTCATAGAACATATTGCAACCATGAGATATACTTCTGGGGTTTAATTTTAAATAAGCACAATGTGCTATATGTGTTTCAAAGTTAAAGTGTATCATTTAGTAATATACCCCAGTAAAAGAAAGAAAGACTGCTAGTTTTAAATCAGATATTCTTAGATTGGGATTTTGGCTATGTTTTTCTCCTCCCAATTTAGAAAATTTTCAGTTGATCTTCCAGCACAAACCATTTACTTCTCAAGTATGGGTTTAAATTCTCATTAGGAGACAGAGATATTCTACACAAAATGTTGGATCTTTTAAAAATAAATATCTGAATGTGGGGTTTAAAAATCTTTAGGAGTGATTATTAAATTCTATTTTAGAATTTTATGTAATTTGGGAATAACAAAAAAAAAAAAAAAAGGTACAGAGTGACCTTTCTTAAAAACAAAGCAAAATGGTGAGTATCTGAAAACCAACAAAAAAGTTGGTTAGTATTGTTAAAACGTATTAACTGAATTTGTCCATTTTAGTTTCTGTAAAAAAAGTATTATTTGGTTTAGAAATGACATCAAAGTTAATTGGTATAATTTTGTTTCCTTCCATATTCCAGCTTCCTCCCTACCACTGCCATTTATATATCCATAAATTATAATTTGATATGCTAATATATTGAGACAATGAACTGAATTCTTTGCAATGGAGATGTTTGAAGCCTAGAATATTTCTAGGTGTGAAATGTGAAATTAAGCTCCTTCTTTCTTCAGGATTTTTTTCCTTTTTATGCAGTATAGTTTACTGATCATTATTCTATATTTTGATAAGAATTTGTGATAATTGATTAAATTTTGTGTTTAATTTTAGATTGAGAAATGGATTGTTCCTCTTTCAAAACTGGTTTTCTGTTAGGATCATCTTTACTTGTAACTTTTCCTTAAGTAGATCCATTTTTTTATTGTCTTGTCTTTGCTGTGCTGTGCTGTGCTGTGCTATATTGTATTTATTTTCTGAGATAGAGTTTCGCTCTTGTAGCCCATGCTGGAGTGGAATGGCATGATCTCGGCTCACAGCAACCTCTGCCTCCCAGGTTCAAGTGATTCTCCTGCCTCAGCCTCCCAAATAGCTGGGATTACAGGCATGCGCCACCCCTCCTGGCTAATTGTGTATTTTTAGTAGAGACAGGGTTTCTCCATGTTGGTCAGGTTGGTCTCAAACTGCTGATCTCAGGTGATCCTCCCGCCTTGGCCTCCCAAAGTGCTGGGATTACAGACGTGAGGTACTGCGCCCGGCCAAGAAGATCCATTATTTTTTTAGAGAAAGCATTTTCTTGAACAGTTGTCTTATTATGTATTTATTGGCTTATTGTCATATTGAACTAGCACCATCTTCTGAGAGTTTGTTACATTACAGTTTAATATTAAAATCTAAGGAATGTTTTATAATTGAGACAATGGTTTCATTTTTATGGGAATTTAAAAACTTTTCTAAAATTAATTTGGCTAAATGCATTTTGATGATTATACATGTATAACTATATGTTGGAATTTGACTTAGTTCTTATGTATTACAAACATTTTCACACATTCAGTTTTCTTAGATTTTAAAGTATTCATTCATTTATTTACTCATTTGTGATTGCCTTTTATGTACCAAGCACAATAGTAGGAGAGACAGTATGATAGCATTATCTTAAAATAATGTACTTGGTATGCCGGGGCAGTTTACAGGAAGAAGTGGGCAAGGAAGATTTTACAGCATAGATAATACTGAAACAGAATCTTAAGCAATATGCAGGAATATGTCATAAAGAGAAGGGTGAGAAAGGACAGTCTAAGAAGAAGTAAAAAAAGAATGAATAAAACTACAGAAGTTAGCAAATGGTCTGGAATATAAGGGGACTTTGCAATATTTTGTGACAACTGGAACAGAGTGCAAGGCAGGAAGAGTTGGGAAATAGACCAAATCGTTTAAGGAGTTTGGATTTTCTCACAAGAGCTATAGAAAGCCACTAAAGGTTTTTGAGCCAGAGGTATAGACACAAGTCAGCAAACTATGGCCCACGACCTGTTTTTCTGTGACCTACTATCTAAGAATGCTTTTTACATCTTTTTATCATAGGAAAAATGTAAACAAAAACTGTAATTTATGACACCTGAAAATTATATGAATATCAAAATTAAATGTCCATAAATAGTTTTCTAGGAATAGAGCCACACTTATCTGTTTCTATCTTTCCTAGTACTGCTTTTTCACTACAAAACAGAATTCAGTAGTTACTTCAAAGAATATATGAGCCAGAGGCCAGACGCAGTGGCTCACGCCTGTAATCCCAGCACTTTGGCAGGCCGAGGTGGGTGGATCATCAGAGCTCAGGAGTTCGAGACCAGCCAGGGCCACATGCCAAAACCCCTTTTCTACTAAAAAATACAGAAATTATTCGGGTGCAGTGGCATGTGCCTGTGTTCCCAGCTACTTGAGAGGTGAGGCGGGAGGATCACTTGAGACTGGGAGGCAAGGGCTGCAGTGAGCCGTGATTACGCCATTGTACTTCAACCTGGGAGACAGTGTGACGCCCTGTTTCAAACTAATAATAATAATAATAATAATAATAATATATGATTCAGAAAGCCTAAAATATTTACTGTCTGGCCCCTTACAGAAAATGTTTGCTGATATCTGGTCTAAATATATCAATTAAAATATAGAAATCATATTGGATGGAAAAGCAAGAGCCAACTACTCTATACAGTCTATAAAAGTCCACTTTAAATATGAAGATTCAGGTAGCTTAGAAGTAGAAGGATGGGAAAAGGTATATTTTGTAAAGACTAATCAAAAGAAAGTTGAAGTAACTCTATTAACGTGAGAAACAAGAAATTTAGTAGAGATAAGGGAGAACATTACATGTTGATCAAAGGGTCAATTCACAAAAAGGTAAGCAATTCTCAATGTATATAAATGCAGCAGAACTTGCACAAAGCAAAAACTGACAGAACAGAAAGGTTAAATAGACAAATCTACCATTGAAGCTGAGATTTCAACAATCCTTAATGTCTACATGTTTTGTCAATAACTGGTGGAACATGTAGACTGAGAATCAGTAGGGATATAGAAAGGCATGAACAACATCGCTCAGCTAGACCTAATAGACATTTATAGAACATTCCATCTGACAACAGAAGAATATATGCTTTCAAGTGCAAATGAAGTATTTATCATGATAGACCATATTCTTGCCTATAAAAATATCATTAACAAATTTAAAAGAATTTAATGTGTTCTCTGACAGTAATGGAATTAAACTAGAAATCAGTAACAGAAAAAAAATATTTGTAATATTCCCAAATATTAAGAATTTGAAAAACTCCTAAATAGCCTGTGGGTTAAAGAGGAAATACATTGAATTGCACAAAAATAAAAAGACTACATTTAAAACTTTATGGCATGCTGCCAATGCAGTGTTTAGAGAAATATGTTTAGCATTATTAAATGCTTATACTTGAAAAACAAAGTTTTCACAATCAGTGATCTAAGTTTCCACCTTAAGAATGTAGAAAATGAAAGGCAAGTGAGCAGAAAACGAAAAAAGTAAAGGTAAGGGTAGAAATTTAAAAAATAGAGAAATCAATGAAATCAAAAGCTGATTCTTTGAAAAGATTAATAAAACTGATAAACCTTTAGCCAAAATGACAATAAAAAAAGAGAGAAGATACAAATTACACTGTCAGGAATGAAAGAGAAGAAATCACTATAAATTCTCAGGCATTAAAGGGAATATAAGTGAATATTATGAAAATATTTACTTCTGTTAATTGACAATTTAGAATAAATGAACAAATTCCTTAATTTTTTTAAAAATTATTATACTTTAAGTTCTGGGGTACCTGTGCAGAATGTGCAGTTTTGTTACATAGTTATTATACATATGCCATAGTGGTTTGCTGCACCCATCAACCCGTCACCTACATTAGGTATTTCTCCTAATGCTTTCCCTCCCCTAGCCCCCGCCCCCCAACAGGTCCTGATACGTGATTTTCCCCTCCCTGTGTCAATGTGTTCTCATTAAATGAACAAATTCCTTTAAAGACACAAACTGTGTTCACTCTAGAAATAGGTAATCTGAATACTTCTGGATTTATGAAAAAAATTGAATTCATAATTTGGAATGTTTCCACAAAGAATACTACAAAGAATACTATGGATCCAGATGATTTTACTGGTGAATTCTACCAAACATGTGTGGAATAAATAATACTAATTGTATGTAAACTTTTCCAGAAAACCAAAGGTGTTGGAATACCTCCCAACTTATTTTATGACACCAATATAATAATCTATTAAAATCAGATAAAGACACTATAAGAAAACTACAAACCAATATTCCTCATGAACATAGATACAAAAAATTCCTTTACAAAATATTAACAAATTGAATCAAGCAATACAAAGCGTACTATATTATGACCAAGTGGAGTTTATCCTGGAAATGCAGTGCTGGTGTAATATCTGAAATTATTTAATGTAGCTTACCATATCAGTAGGCTAAATAAGCCATATGGTGATCTCAACAGAAACATAAAAAGCATTTGATACAATTCAGCATCCATTTATAGTTAATAAAAGTCTCAGCAAACTAGGAATGAGAAAATGAGAAGAAACTTCTTCAATTTCATAAATGGCATCTGTGAAAACCCTACGATTAATGTCATACTTAATGATGAAATAGTGAATTTGCTTTCCACCTAAGATTAGGTACAAGGTAAGGAAATTCACTTCCACCTCTCCTATTCAACACAATTTTTAAGGTCCTAGCTATTATAAAACTGCAAGAAAAAGGTGTATAAAACATACAAATTGAAAAGGAAGAAATAAAACTACAAAATTCTCGAATGATAAAACAAGACCTAAATAAAAGATAGCAAATACCATTTTCAAGGATACAAAGACTCTCAATATTATAAAGATGTCACTTGTCTTCAGATTGATTTATCCATTCAGCATAATTTCACAAAACTCCAAATGGTATTTGTGTGTGGTATTTAAGCAAACTGTATCTAAAATGTATAGGGAAGATTAAAAATCCAAGAATAAGAATATGCTTCTGAGAAGCATTTGCCATGCCAGTTATCAAGACTTACTAGCAACAGCTTTTATAAAGACAATAGGGAATTCATCCAAGTAAACAGTATTGAGACACTGGAAACAAATCCTCTCATAAATGGAACTTGGATGTTATAGTGGAGGTGATATAGAAGATCTTTGAGAAAGAAGAGAATGCTTAATAAGTAGTCCTAGGATAGCTGTTATTTTTATAGAGAAAAAGAAAATGCATATTACCATGCACAAAAATCAGTTCCAAATAGATTAAGGGCTACAATGTTAATGGCACAACTATACAGAATTAAAAAAAAAAAAAAAAAAAGAGTATCTTTCCTACTTAGAGTGTGGAAGGGTTTCTTAAACAAGACATAATTGCTAAATTTAAATATTGGCTATATTAACTACAGAAGATAAACATTTGTTTCTATGAAATGATACAGTAAAGAATTAAAGACAAGCCACAAACTGGGAGAAGGTGTGTGTAACACAAAATAACTGAAAAAGACTGGTATATTTTTTCAAATCTACAAGAAAAAGGCCATTCATTAAAAAAAGGACATACAACATAAATAGAAATTTCATGGAAGAAGAAAGACATATAAATATAAGTGCAGTCTCATCACTAATCAAGGAATGCAAAATAAGAACATGAGATTCTTAGGCTTTCTGGATTGGCACAAATCCAGAAGCCTAAGAATAGTAAGTGACAGATAATGTCAGTCTACAGGAACTCATACTCACTACTAGATGGATTATAAATTGGTACAGCTACTTTGAAAACAATTTAACATTCTGCAAAGTTGAACTTTCATAGAGTATGATTCAGCAGTTCTTCTCAGCTGTGTATCTTAGACAGCTAGGCATATTATCAGGTGACATGTACTGAGTAAGAATATTCATGGCTTTGTTGTTAGTATCTAACAGTTGGGAACAACTTGTGTTCATTAGTCGGAGAAAAGATCTATAGATTGTGGTAGATTTATAAAAAGGTATGTTATATGGCAGTAAAAATGAATGAACTATATGTACTTCATTGGGATGACATGGATGAAACAATATGCATGAGAAATGCCAGACACAGATGACTACATATATGAAGAGAAAGCAGTGTGATAGCTAAGAATAGACTCTGGAGCTAAACTGCCTTGGGGATGAGTTGTGGCTCCACCACTTACTAGCTGTGTACCCATATATAAAGTCTTTTATCCCTTTCTCTGCACCTCAGTTTCTCATTTGTCAAATGATGTTTGTAGTGAGGATTAAATGATTTAATATGTGTAAAGTGCCTACAGAATAGTGTGATGCTGTATAAGTGCAATTCTTACTACTCTGAATTCTGTTGTGATTGGGCAGTTTTCTGTTTACTCTTTACTTCGTTGTTACTTTAAATAATGTTCTATCACTCCCCATCTTCCAATAGGGCTAATAATAATATATGGTCATTGTTGGTAATGGGAAAATATAAAGAAGAATTAAATAACCATAATATAGTTGCCTTATTGAGGCAGTCTTTTGTTTTGTTTTGTTTTGAAATGGAGTCTTGCTCTGTCGCCCAGGCTGGAGTGCAGTGGCACGATCTCGGCTCACTGCAAACTCCAGCTCCCGGGTTCATGCCATTCTCCTGCCTCAGCCTCCCGAGTAGCTGGGACTACAGGCGCCCACCACCACACCCAGCTAATTTTTTGTATTTTAAGTAGAGATGGGGTTTCACCGTGTTAGCCAGGATGGTCTCGATTTCCTGACCTCCTGATCTGCCCACCTCAGCCTCCCAAAGTGCTGGGACTACAGGCATCAGCCACCATGCCTGGCCGGCAGTCTTACTATGGCTGGTGTACTTTGTGAGATGCCAGGGTATGCTAGTGTCTAGGTAAGACAGATACACTTCTTTTTTTTAATGCAATTCTATGTATAAATGGTATAAGTGAATTTGGGCCTCATTGTATCTACCTAGTATGTAGAAGTTTGCAAATGAACCTGTATAGCACTGTGCCAGTATGAAATTGTCTAATAAGAATTCCTGTGGTGAATGCCCAAAACATGAATAAAATAAAAAGACAGTTTATTAATTTTTCCAGTGCCTTTAGGCTTTTGATGATATATGCACAAATGTTATACAAGCAACAAAAGTTGTAGATAGCCACAAATATAAAAAGATTTACTAACTAAATAGTGCTTTTAGACCTATTATTTCCTCTAACCTGAGGCAAGAAGAGAAATGGTTATGCATTAGCCATTACTAAAAGGGATTTAGGTAACCTAATTAATGAAATTGAGGAAATAATGTGAATTCTTACTCCCTCCTCTGTCTGCTTGATACTGGCTGCTGCTGATGGTGGTGTTTTGGTGGCTATTTGGAGTTAGGAAGATTCATTATTATCCCCTTAGAATCCTTATAGGTTGGTTTGTGGATATGTATGTGATTGTAGAGTATAAACACAATGCAGTTTCAGTAGGAAAATCTTGCAGCAGTATGCAAAATCTATAGAAGTGCTGGAGAATTGCTAGAATCAAAGAAATTAACAAATGAAGGTCTGGCAGAGTCAGGTGATAATAATTGA
Source organism: Papio anubis (assembly GCF_008728515.1). Lineage (NCBI taxonomy): Eukaryota > Metazoa > Chordata > Mammalia > Primates > Cercopithecidae > Papio > Papio anubis. The sequence goes on from NC_044978.1 coordinate 173,290,734, forward strand.
AGAGAAAATCCACAAGTTTCATGACATGTTTAGATAGGTCACAGGAATATGATTTGAGGATTTAAAGAATTAATCATGGTCCTTGTGAAAAATAATAAAAACCATGTATAAATACTACAACAGTGACCTTTCTTTATGATCATATAAGAAACTAGGTTCGAAGAGAAGAATGTCATATTGTTATAATTTTAGTAAGACTTTTATAATAATTAGTGGTAGGAATATATATTAGTAGATTTAAATTTAAATTTTAATGGAAACTTTTATATATGTTCTTTTGTATTACATATCTTTTTCTTTCTTTTCTGTTTTCATAATATGTGTATGTGTCATCAAATAATGTTGTTTTGCCCTTTAAAATTTTTATATAAATGCAGTTATTTATTCCTTTGTATGTTGCCCTCACCACCTATGTGAGATTCATTCTTATTGTGGTGTGAAACTCTAGTTCATTAATTTTTAGCCTTGTGTAGTATTCCTGTAAAATGCAGGTATACATATTATTTTAGACACCATTGATCATTTGTATTTATTTTAAGAGCCTAAAAATATTTCTCTTCACTCAACACTTTGTGAGTGGTTGTTTTATGATGTACTTTGTTAATTTGTTTGTTTTTGTTTTTAGCTGCATGTTACAAAACAACCAAACAAGTGTAGGCCAAAAGTAGCAACCTTATTATCTCAGAATATTTGACTTCATAAAGTCTTAATTTCTGTGTATCAAAACCCTCATGAAATGTTTAGAAGGAGAATCCTAACCTAAGGGGAATGTTTGGAATGAATATGGCAGATGTCCGTAATATACAAAGTGCTTACCCAAATTGATAAGGTAAACACTTAAAACCCACTTTAGAAAGTGGGAAAAAAGAGGCATCTTCTAAAGAAATATAACAACTGGTATACAGGAAAATTGTTAAACTGCATTGAGGTCTTTAAATTTATACTAGAAACAAAAGTAGTTTCTTTGATGACACCTTTTTTCTTCCTCTGTTTGTGGAACACGTGGATTTTCCAGGCAGTTATATTTGTAAGAAGGTTGGTTTAAGAATCTACACAGTCAAAGTCAAATTCTGCTAATTTTTTATTTTCTTGCATTAGCAGTTCTTCTAATACGGCATGATTTACTATGTCATCATAGAAAGACAGCATTAGAGAGTGTACATGGCAGGGTAAAATTAAACACATGCTCACAATCAAATTAATGTATTTCATCTGTCTTCAACTAATAACAATCTGTCATGTTATCTATCTGAGTAGGGGCATAAACAGTTTATTTTGTGTTTGGAGTAACTTCCTGGAGGTAGTTAATGTGACAAGTAGTTTGTTTGAATTGAGTATAACCAGATCAACACTCAAGATGTTTCCTTGATAACCTAAAAATTACTGTGAAATCTGTACAAGTGCTATATTTATATTTTGCTTTTACTTCTTTTAAGTTAGACAGTGACATTTTTTACAATAATTTCACTGAGAATACTCTGTTCCTGCCATTATGTGTGGACTGAAGAGCAAAAATAGTTTATAATTGTAATGTTTTTTCCATTGACAGCAAGTAGACATTAATAATATAATTAATTGATAATATATTCCCTCTTTAAAATACATGGAATAACATTCTGGTTTGAATGAAAAAGTCTTGTTCATTATAGAATATGTTCTTACAACATGTTGAAAAATAAATACTTGGGAAACTAGGAACATTGTAAAGCCTCAGGCCAGTGTAATATAGATACTCTTATAAAGTGCTTCAGAATTTTAAAATTGTACTTAAAACTTTACAACATTTAGTCTGATCAGTAGCTCTGATCTGTGAAATGTACAGAGCTGATACAAATCTATCAGTAGCTCTGATACATTTGATATGTCTAGTTTAAAAATATTTATTACATTTAATACTGTATCTTTTAAGACTGCCCTCTCCCTTGTTATCAGTAATCATACAGGTGGATGCAGTGGAGATCCTGAGTAAGGAATCTTGAATGCCAGTAAACAAATAGTACCTAAAAAGAAAAGTAATTGTATACTTGGCTATTTGTATTAGCGTGTGTGTTTTAGAAGTCAAAGTGTATACATAATTTTAACCACATGTGAATCAAATTGAATACATTATTAAGGGAATTTTGCTTGTTATGTTTGAGCTACTCATGGGTCATTTTTAAACTTTATGTAATTTCACGTAAAGTTTCAGAACCTGTATGCACAGCTGCAAGTTCTTTGTAAATAACTGTATAATCAAGTGATAAGGCAAAGCATATCTTATGTTCTGTGATGCTTAAGGGATGGTTTTTATGATTTGTTACTAATTAATACTTTTAATGTATTAACAAATATAAAACTAGCTATATCGTAGTGCATATTTTTAAAGAAGTGATTATTTGAAGTTTGTCTTTATTATTTTAATTAAAAATCTAAATAAAACGTAGACTGTTAAGTGACTGTTAATTCATCCCTAAAGTTGATGTTCAAGAAGAACCTTTGAGAACCTCCAGCCGGATTTGAATTAGATAGCATAGTTGTAGTTCTGGTGCTACTGATGACTAGATTTGAGACTTTGGTTCAGTCATTCTGAACCTCAGTTTTTGTGTCTGTGTGAAATTAGAATAATGCTTACCTGTTCCCCAAGGTTGTTATGAGGCCCCAAAGGGTTTTGTAAATTTTTAAACAGGGTTAGGTTGTTTCTGAAGTCTCTTAAAGTGGTTTCTCTGCTTGTTTTTTTGTCCTCAGGCATTCTTTCTCCTCATGGTAGCTAGAGTAATTTTTTCAAAATCCAAAATCCTATTGTGCTGTTGGTTACAATCTTACAATGGTTTTCCGTTACTGTATTTGAGTAATATCCTCATTATGCTGTAGGTACCACTCTTGCTTATTATGCTTCTTTGTTTTCCTCAATTGTACTCCATCTTTTTCCTCTTTTAGGTTTTCATCCCTGTCCCAATGACTAAAACAGTGTTTTCCTCCAACTACCTTTTTAATTTGTTTGGTTTATTCTTACCATTTAGATCAGGGGTTCCCAACCCTTAGGCCATGGACTGCTACTGTTCCATGGCCTGTTAGGAACCCAGCCACACAGCAGGAGGTGAGCAGTGGGCGGTGAGCATTACTGCCTGAGCTCCGCCTCCCGTCAGATCAGCAGCAGCATTAGATTCTCATAGGAGCATGAACCCTATTATGAAGAGCACATGCGAGGGATCTAGGTTGTGTGTTCCTTATGAGAATCTGATGCCTGATGATCTGAGATGAAACAGTTTTATCCCAAAATTATGCCCTCCTACTACCCCCATCTGTGGAAAAATTGTCTTCCATGAAACTAGTCCCTTGTGCCAAAAAGGTGGGGTCCACTGCTTTAGATCTCAAAGAGATCTTGCATGGCTATCCTATGTAAAATTGTCAGTGCTGTCCTGATTCCTACTCCTGTCTTTGACTCTCTTATTCTCTTATCTGGTCACCTCCTCCACTTTCAGATTATGGTAATTGTAGTAATTGACTCATTTATTTACATGCTTCCTCACTTATTATTCTTTCTACCTCATTAGTGTTAGGATAAAGATAATGTCTATATTGCTCGCTAATTTATCCCTTGTGCTTACTAGCATAGTACTTGACATGTAACGGGTGGTCATATTTATTTAATACATTTGAAGTATTGTTTTACCTCTTTTAAAGAAGTGCGTGTACTGTTTTTTTTTTTTTTCTTTTTTTTGTAGCCTGTGATTTTATAGCTGTACAGTTAATCGGAATAAACTTTAGGTCGATTAATGTGCAGAACTGTAGTGACTGTCAGGAGGAAAAATAATCAGCTACATGTATATAATATTATAAAACTTGCCATCTTCTATTTTTAAAGTTATGATATAGTTAATTATATGTACAAGATAGGTAAACAGAAGAAAATGTCTAATCAGAAAACCTATAGGAGGGTAACATTTTTTGTCATTTAAAATTTTCTTTTGAATAGATTCTAAATTTAGAACAAGGAGTTTTCAGTCCATGTAGTCAATGAAAGTAATTTAAATCCAACAAGGGAAAATGTAAGGTTTGCTGATACATGTCACCTGCAAGAATTCCCTTTTTGTGCTTATATATATATTTTTCTCGGGTAGGCTGGAATATGTGAGGAACTGTGTAGATGATCACCTATTCACACATAAACTTCTTAACACATACAAAACCCTTAGGCCTAGGCCCTGCTGATTTCACTAGCTCTTGGAAGCCAGGTTCTTTCAGACGCTTTTGTACATATTCCTTTTGAAAAGGAGATTTTGGGCTGGGATGATGGGGTTTTCTAAATATATAGTCATGTTATCTACAAACAGGGACAATTTGACTTCCTCTTTTCCAAATTTCTTTCTCCTGCTCTGGGTATATACCCAATGGATTATAAATCATGCTGCTATAAAGACACATGCACACGTATGTTTATTGCGGCACTATTCACAATAGCAAAGACTTGGAACCAACCCAAATCTCCATCAATGATAGACTGGATTAAGAAAATGTGGCACATATATACCATGGAATACTATGCAGCCATAAAAAAGGATGAGTTCATGTCCTTTGTAGGGACATGGGTGCAGCTGGAAACCATCATTCTCAGCAAACTATCTCAAGAACAGAAAAGCAAACACTGCATGTTCTCACTCATAGGTGGGAATTGAACAATGAGAACACTTTGACACAGGAAGGGGAACATCACACACCGGGGCCTGTCGTGGGGTGGGGGGAGGGGGAGGGACAGCATTAGGAGATATACCTAATGTAAATGATGAGTTAATGGGTGCAGCACACCAACATGGCACATGTATACATATGTAACAAACCTGCACATGGTGCACATGTACCCTAGAACTTAAAATAAAAATAAATAAATAAATAAAGTGGAAAAAAAAAAAAAAAAAAAAGGAAAGAATGTACATCCTCTCTATCCTTAAGGCTATCTGACTACTTTTTTCTCCTCCTTCAGTATGTAACTGAAGCATCACTTTCTCTGTGACATGGCTCCTGTCATCCCTAAGCAGTTGTAGAAGTTTCCTGTCTCTGTATTCCTGTTATAGATTGTCTTATACAGATCTTTGTTACTCTCATGATTTCAGAATTTCATTATATAGCATCTTGTTATTTGTGTCCCTCTTAGCCTTCCCAGCATTTAGCACTACATAAGTAGTTGGTGAGTAAATGAATGCCTGGAAAAACCACAGTGACACTAGCTAATACTTATTGAGTATATGCCAGTCACATACAAAATGTCTTGCTATATGCTAGTCATTGCTTTTGTGTATTTATTCATCTTATCCATTATAGCAACCTTAGGAGATAGGTACTATTATTGTTCTCATTTTATAGATGAGGAAACTTACTATATTTATTGTTTATAGCATTATGTTTTTAAATATGTATACATTGTGTAATGGCTAAATCAAGCTAATTAACATAGGTATTACCTCACATACTTACCATTTTTTTGTGGTGAGAACACTTAAAATCTATTCTTTTAGCAATGTTCAAGAAAATACTTATCATTTTTTTGTGGTGAGAACACTTAAAATCTATTCTCTTAGCAACTTTCAAGAATACAATACCTTATTATTAACAAGAGATGGCAAATGCTGGCCAGGATGTGGAGGAAAGGGAACCCTTGCACACTGTTGGAGAGTGCGTTCTTTATCACTATGCACTACTTTCTTTCCAGATGAATCTGTAAATAACTGAAGAACTGTAACTGTATTCAGCCCAGATTTCTTCTGTATTTACCTTAATGCAAAGTTGAGAAAAGTTATTTCTTGTATGGGACAAGTTCTTGTATATAATCTATCATCTCTGGATAACAGAGATCATCTCTTGGGATATGAAAATATTTTACTGTTAGGACATTTTCTTTATAAAGATATTTGATATAATTTTAATCAGAATTGTTTACTATTTAATATAATAAACTTTCTGTTACTCATCAAAATCTGTCTCTATATCCTAATATACAGGCCACTTTATCCTGGAAGTTCTCCAAGTGAATAAATTCTGAACCATCGCATACATTTAGAGAGTTAGTGTTCCACTAGAATCAGCAGGGACAAATGAAGGATAAAATGATAGCTTTAGATTCAGAATTTTTTAAAAAATTATACTTTGAGTTCTAGGGTACATGTGTACAACGTGTAGGTTTGTTACATAGGTATACATGTGCCAGGTAGGTTTGCTGAACTCATTTCATCGTTTACGTTAGGAATTTCTCCTAATGCTATCCCTCCCCCAGGCTCCCACCCCCTGACAGGCCCCAGTGTGTGATGTTCTCCACCCTGTGTCCAAGTGTTCTCATTGTTCAGTTCCCACCTATGAGTGAGAACATGCGCTGTTTTGTTTTCTGTCCTTGTGATACTTTGCTGAGAATGATGGTGTCCGTGTCCCTGCAAAGGACAAGAACTCATCCTTTTATATGGCTGCATAGTGTTCCACGTTGTATATGTGCCACATTTTCTTAATCTGATCTATCATTGATGAACATTTGGGTTGGTTCCAAGTCTTTGCTATTGTGAATAGTGCCACAGTAAACATACGCGTGCATATGTCTTAATAGAGGCATAATTATAATCCTTCGGGTATATACCCAGTAATGGGATGGCTGGGTCAAATGGTAATTCTAGTTCTAGATCCTTGAGGAATCGCCACACTGTCTTCCACAATGGTTGAACTAATTTACATTCCCACCAACAGTGTAAAAGTGTTCCTATTTCTCCACATCATTTCCAGCATCTGTTGTTTCCTGAATTTTTAATGATCGCCATTCTAACTGGCGTGAGATGGTATCTCATTGTGGTTTTGATTTGCATTTCTCTGATGACCAGTGATGATGAGCCTTTTTTCATGTGTCTGTTGGCTGCATAAATGTCTTCTTTTGAGAGGTGTCTGTTCATATCCTTTCCCCACTTTTTGATGGGGTTGTTTGTTTTTTTCTTGTAAATTTGTTTAAGTTCTTTGCAGATTCTGGATATTAGAGCTCTTTGTCAAATGGGTAGATTGCAAAAATTTTCTCCCATTCCGTAGGTTGCCTGTTCACTCTGATGATAGTTTCTTTTGCTGTGCAGAAGCTCTTTAATTAGATCCCATTTGTCCATTTTGACTTTTGTTGCTACTGCTTTTGGTGTTTTAGTCATGAAGTCCTCGCCCATGCCTATGTCCTGAATGGTGTTGCATAGGTTTTCTTCCAGGGTTTTATGGTTTTAGGTCTAACATTTAAGGCTTTAATCCATCTTGGATTAATTTTTGTATAAGGTGTAAAGAAGGGATCCAGTTTCAGCTTTCTATATATGGCTAGCCAGTTTTCCCAGCACCATTTTATTAAATAGGGGATCCTTTCCCCATTTCTTGTTTTTGTCAGGTATGTCAAAGATCAGATGGTTTTGATTTCATATGAACTTTAAAGTAGTGTTTTCGAATTCTGTGAAGAAAGTCCTTGGTAGCTTGATGGTGAGGGCATTGAATCTGTAAATTACTTTGGGCAGTATGACCATTTTTCATGATATTGATTCTTCCTACCCATGAGCATGGAATGTTCTTCCATTTGTTTATGTCCTCTTTTATTTTGTTGAGCAGTGGTTTGTAGTTCTCCTTGAAGAGGTCCTTCACATCCCTTGTAAGTTGGATTCCTAGGCATTTTATTCTTTGTATCAATTGTGAATGGGAGTTCACTCATGATTTGGCACTCTATTTGTCTGTTATTGGTGTATAGGAATGCTTGTGATTTTTGCACACTGATTTTGTATCCTGAGACTTTGCTGAAGTTGCTTATCAGCTTAAGCAGATTTTGGGCTGAGACGATGGGGTTTTGTAAATATACAATCATGTCATCTGCAAACAGGGACAATTTGACTTCCTCTTTTCCTAATTGAATACACTTTATTTCTTTCTCTTGTCTGATTGCTCTGGCCAGAACTTCCAACACTATTTTGAATGGAAGTGGTGAGAGAGGGCATCCTTGTCTTGTGCTAGTTTTCAAAGGGAATGCTTCCAGTTTTTGCCCATTCAGTATGATATTGGCTGTGGGTTTGTCATAAATAGCTCTTATTATTTCAAGATACGTTCCATCACTACCTAGTTTAGTGAGAGTTTTTTGTTTTGTTTTGTTTTGTTTGGTTTTGTTTTTTTTCACCAGGCGGTGAAACAATTTTATTTCACAGTTGTCTTTAAAACCACAAAGACACCTATTTTCTTCATATAAAAACATTAGTATAGATACCCATACTTTCTAGAAAATGATTATACAGACCCTCTCAAAGAAAAATGTATTCCATTATATAGGTTTCAGTGAGGTTGCTTGGAAAAGACTCACATCTGGACTGATTCCTAAAACATAGCATTCCAGCACTCTGAACTTTTGGTTCAAAGTATAGATTATTGTCATCAGTATGTGGTGCCTGTATTCTTACATATTTGATAATACATATATAGACTGGCTTATCACTTAATGTTCCATTGGTCCATCAGTCTTTTCTGCAGGTTCATCAGCAGGTTGAGCAGGCTGTGCCTTTCTCTGTGGCCTTTCTTCAAGACCTTCGAGGAGTGGAGACACATCATCATCATCATAGATTGTAAACTCCAAGTCTTTACCAATAATTCCAATGGAAACATTCTTTGTAGTTAGGTCCTGTTCTGCAGGAAGTGTCGCTCTTAAGGCACACAGACCATGTTTAACTAGTTCATTTAAATTGCACTCCATAAATTCAGACATATATCTCTCCAAGTAAGTACGAGCTGACTGGGAACGGGCTCCAATGGACATGGCTCTGCAGTCAAAATAGTTAGCAGATGGACAGGTTTGGAAAATGTGAGGGCCCATATCATCATAACCGGCAATAAGCAGCCCAACACCATATGGTCTCCGGCCATATCGTTGTGTTTGTATCTGCGTCTTGCTTCCAATTAGAGATACAAGACGAGACATAGGCAGTGGTCTATCGAATACAAATCTGGAATCCAAACACTCCTGACGCAGAAGATTACATAACAGTCGAACATCAGCAGTAAGCCCCGCAATTGAGGTTTACAGCTTTTTTTTTTTTTTTTTTTTTTTTTTAGCATGAAGGGCTGTTGAATTTTGTTGAAGGCGTTTTCTGCATCTGTTGAGATAATCATGTGGTTTTTGTCTTTGGATCTGTTTATGTGAAGGTAGATTCAGAATTTTAATTTGTTGCTTCTGAATTAAAGCTGTAAACTTCAATGAAATAAAAACAGAACATGGTACTAAAATATCTATGCGTATAGTGATATATGTGTTCAGTTTCCCTTCAAATAATCTGAGAGTGGTGGTATGGATGAAATGGATTGGTCATGACTTGACAGTTGTTGAGGCTAAGTGATGAATACTTCAAGAGTCATTATACTATTTACTTTTTTATAAATTTGAAATTTTCCATTAAAGTATTTCAGAGTAGTGGATTGTCAATAACTGTAGCTTTGGAAAGCTATATTTTTTAAAAGTGTGGTTAAAAAAACCACAAAATTTACCATCTTAACCATTTTAAGTGTACAATTCAGTAGTGTTAATGTGGTCATATTGTTGTGAAACAAATCTTCAGAACTTTTTCATTTGCAAATCTGGAGTTATATAGCCATTAAACAACAACTTCCCTTTTTCCTCTCCCTACATCCCCTGGTAACCACCATTCTACTTTCTGTCTCTGAATCTGACTACTTTAGTTACCTCATAAGAGTGGAATCATATGATGTTTGCATTTGGTGACTTCCTTATTTCACTTAATGTATTGCGCTCAAGGTTCATCCATGTTGTAGCATGTGACAAGATTTCCTTTTTAAGGCTGGATAATATTCCATTGTATATATATACTGCATTTTGTTTATCCAGTCATTCATCAATGAACATTTGGATTACTTCCACCTCTTAGCTATTATGACTAGTGCTGTTGTAAACTTGGGTGTGCAAATATCTCTTCAAGACCCTGCATTCAGTTCTTTGGGATATATACCCAGAAGTTGGATTACTGGATCATACAATAGTTCTATGTTTAACTTTCTCAGACACCCCATACAGTTTTCTGTAGCAGTTGCACCACTTTGCAGTCCTACCAACAAACACTAGTGTTCCAATTTCTCCACATCTTTTTCATCCTTGTTTTTTTTAAATTTAGCCACTTTAATGGTGCAGTGATATTTCTTTGTGGTTTTGATTTGCATTTCTCTGATGATGCATTAGCTTTGAAGAAATATCTATTCAAGCCTTTTGCTTATTTGTAAATTGTGTTTCTTCTTGTTGTTGAGTTGCAGGTGTTCTCTATATATTCTACATATTAACCTTTTGTCAGATATATGGTTTGCAAATATCTTCTCCCATTTTGTAGGTTGTCTCTTCACTCTGTTGATTATGTGCTTTGATGCAGGAAGTTTTTAAGTTTGATGTGGCCCTGTTAGTCTGTTTTTTCTTTTGTTTCTCTGCATTTGGTGTCATGTCCAAGAAATCACCACCAAGTTCAATGACCTGAAGCTTTTTCCCTGTGTTTTCTTCCAGGAGTTTTACAGTTTTTTTTTTTTTTTTTTATGTTAAGGTCTTTAATTCATTTTGAGTTAATTTTTGTGTGTGGTGTAAGATAAAATGTCCAACTTCATTCTTTTACATGTGAAAATCCAGTTTTCTCAACATAATTTGTTGAAGAGATTGTCCTTTTCCCCACTGAGTTATCTTGGCCTCCTTTTAGAAGATCATTTGGCCGTGTATGCGTGGTTTATTTCTGGGCTTTCTATTCTATTTGGAAGACTACATTTTTAACCAATAAGATGTTGCTCTTAATTAGCATTTCTTTTATGGTGTATCCAACTCTCCAAGTAAATCTTGCTGTCTGAAAGCAGAGATGTTAGACTAACACCACATTTGTTAAAAGATCTTACAAAATACTGAATGATAGTGATGGGTGAAAATTGACACTGGGAGTTCTTGGGTTATCAAGTCTATAATTTGACATGGGGAAAGTCAGGGAGGAAAAACGAGCAGATCCCACAACAAGTTTTGCATTGAGTAGACAGTGTCTTTAGAAGCACATATGCTTTCTGGCATTCAGAAGTGGTGGTGCTATCTTTTCAGAATTGTATTTTCATTCCAGTCAAAAGTATCCACTCCATGCAAATACTTTTTTTTTTTTTTAATTGAAGAAGCAATCATGTTGAAAACATACATTTTTTTCTTTGATTCTTCACAGACAACTATTTTCTTCAGATTTTATTGTTGAAGAAGAATCTAGCAAATACCAAAAGATGACATGTTCGAGCCATCTGTACTTTTACCTAAATGTGTAACAAACCTCCACACTGTATAATTACTTCTCATACTTCAGCATTGCTTTCCTTGTGTCTTCCAACAAAATGTGTTGACAATGAGGTATCCTTTTTTGTTTTTGTACTATTTTCTATGTATCACTTGAGCCATTAAATGGCAACAGAAATAACATTTCCCCAATGATACAAGTTTTGTTAATATTTTTCCCTCATAAGTAAAAATGTAAAATAGGCTTCACAATTTATAATTAAATTTAATGTAATTTTATGACTATTTGATTACATGTGAGATGACCAGAATAATAGAGACAATTATGATGCTTAGATTTTCATTGTCTTGCTAATCGTGATAACTTCTTGTATTTTCTTTTAACTTTTAAGTTCATGGATACATATGCAAGTTTGTTACATAGTTACACTTGTGTCATGAGAGTTTGTAGTACAGATTTTTTCATCACCCAGGTATTACAACTAGTATCTATTAGTTCTTTTTCCTGATCCTCTGTCCCCTCCCACCCTCCATCCTCTTGTAGGCCACAGTGTCTATTGTTCCCCTCTATGTGTCCATGTGTTCTCATCATTTTTCTCCTACTTATCAGTGAGAACATGTCATATTTGGTTTTCTGTTCTTGCATTAGTTTGCTAAGGATAATGGTCTCCAGCTCCATCCATGTTCCCACAAAGGACATGATCTCCTTCTTTTTTATGGCTGTATAGTATTCTATGGTGGATATCTACTGCATTTTCTTTATACAGTCTATCAATGACAGGCATTTAGGTTGACTCCATGTCTTTGCTATTTTGAATAGTGCTGCAAGGAACATATACTTACAAGTGTCTTTAAGATAGAATGATTTATATTCCTTTGGGCATATACCCAGTAATGGGGTTGCTGTGTTGAATGGTAGTTCTGTTTTAAGTATTTGAGGAATCACCACACTGTTTTCAACAATGGTTGAACTAACTTATACTTCCGCCAACAGTATGTAAGCATTCCCTTTTGTCTGCAATCTTGCCAGCACCTGTTATTTTTTGGATTTTTCCATTCTGACTAGTGTGTGATGTTATCTCATCGTGGTTTTGATTTGCATTTCTCTAATGATCAGTGATGTTGAGCTTTTTTTCATGTTAGTTGGGTGCATGTATGTCTCCTTTTGAGAAGTGTCTGTTCAGGTCCTTTACCCACTTTTTAATTGGGTTAGTTTTTTTTCTTGTAAATTTATTTAAATACCTTACAGATGTTTGATATTAGATGTTTGTCAGATGCATCATTTGCAAACTTTTCTCCCATTTTGTAGGTTGTCTGTTTACTCTGTTGATAGTTTCTTTTGCTGTGGTGAAGTTCTTTAGTTTAATTAGATCCCATTTGTAAATTTTTGCTTTTGTTGCAGTTGCTTTTGGCATCCTGAAATATCTGCCTATTCCTATGTCCAGAATGGTTTTGCCTAGGTTGTCTTGCAGGGTTTTTTGAGTTCCTTGTGTATTCTTGATATTAATATTTTGTCATAGTTTGTAAATATTTTCTCCCATTCTGCAGGTTATTTCTTTACTCTGTTGATTGTTTCTTTTGCTGTGTAGAAGGTTTTTGTTTGATATAATTCTATTTGTCTACTTTTTGGTTTTGTTGTCTGTGCTTTTGAGGCCTCATCCATAAAAATCTTTGCCCAGACCAATGTCTGTAAGCATTTCTCCTGTTTTCTTCTAGGAGTTTCACAGTTTCTGGTCTTAAATTTAAGCCTTTACTCCATTTTGAGTTGATTTTTGCTTATGGTGAAAGATAAGAGTCTGTTTTTATTCTTTCGCATGTGGATGTCATCATGAGGTTAGCTGGTTATTATGCAGACTTTTTTGTGTGGTTGCTTTATAGTATCACTGGTCTGTGTACTTAAGTGTGTTTTTGTAGTGGTCGGTAGTGGTCTTTCCTTTCCATATTCACTGCTTCCTTAAGAGCTTTTATAAGCCAGGTCTGCTAAGAATTCCCTGAGCATTTGCTTGTCTGAAAAGGGTCTTATTTCTTTTTTGCTTAGTTTGGCCAGATATGAAATTCTGGATTGGAATTTCTTTTCTTTAAGAACATTGAATATTAACCCCCAATCTCTTCTGGCCTTTAGGGTTTCTGGTAAGAGGTCTGTTAGTCTTATGGGCTTCCCTTTGTATGTGACCTGACCTTCCTCTCTAGCTGCCTTTAACATTTTTCCTTTTATTTCAACCTTGGAGGATCTGATGATTATGTGTCTTGGGGATGATCTTCTTGTGAAGTATCTTACTGGGGTTCTCTGCATTTCCTGAATTTGAATGTTGGCCTCTCTTGCTAGGTTGGGGAGATTCTCGTAGATGATATCTTGAAATACGTGTTCCAGGTTACTTCCAGTCTCCCCATCTGTTTCAGGGACACCAATGAGTAATGGATTTGTTCTCTTTACTTAATCTCATATTTCTCAGAGATTTTGTTCATTCTTTTTCCTTTATTCTTGTCTGACTTACTTCAGGAAGCCAGTCTCCAAGCTCTGGGATTCTTTCCTAAGCTTGATCTATTCTGCTATTAATAGTTGCAGTTGCATTATGAAATTGTTGTAGTGTGTTTTCAGCTCTGTCAGGTCGGCTGCATTCTTTTCTGTACTGGCTATTTTGTCTTTCAGCTCCTGTATCATTTAGATCTTCCTTGGATTGGGTTTCAACATACTCCTGCATCTCAATAACCTTTGTTTCTATCCATATTCTGAATTCTATTTCTGTAATTTCAGCCATCTCAGTCCAGTTCAGAACCCTTGCAGGAGAAGTAGTGCCGTCATTTTGAGGAAAGAAGGTACTCTGGCTTTTTGAGTTGTTAGAGTTCTTGTGCTTATTCTTTCTCATCTTTGTGGGCTTATGTTCCTTCAATCTTTGATGTTGCTGATCTTTGGATTTTTTTTTCTTTTATCCTATTTGTTGACCTTGAGAGTTTGATTGTGGTATAAGGTGGGTTCAGTCAACTGGCTTCATTTCTGGAAGATTTTAGGGGGCCAAACCTCAGCTCCCAACTTCTGGACTTCATGCTCTAAATCTGGGGGACTTGTATCCAGCCCCAACATTGTTCTCTGACTCGTCGAGGGTAGGAACCCACTGTGCTGGTGGGACCTACGTATTCCTGGACCACTGGTCATTACACTTCAGTGGGTGGTACTAGCCAAAGTGTTTCGTAAGGCAGCAGCAGTGGGATTTGTCCTTGTTTGCATGTATTAGCAGCAGCAGCAGCAGCAGCAGCAGCACGGTGGGGTACGCACTCATCAACTGCAGCAGGGTGCTAGCAGGTGCCTGCGTCCCTGCAGGCATTCACAGCGGCAGCAGAGGCATTATTGCTTTGAGGGACACAGGGCCCCTGCTGCTGGCGACTGTGTCCATGGTGATGCTGGTGGTGGTGTTAGCATGGGGGTCTGGTGCTGGCAGGTGCAGGTCTGTGTCTGCCCTCTGTGCATGATCACTCAGGTGGGGGTGGCTGCTCAGGGTAGGGGAGGTTCATTGTTCTCCCTTCCTAGTTTTACTCTTGCAGCAGTGTTGGTGCAGGGATGGGGCTCTGGAGCTGGTGGGGCTGGCAGGGTTCAGTGGGGTGAGGGAGCAGACAGGCTGGTGCTTGACTGTGAGCACTACTTTCCAACCTGAAATCTCATGAGAACTTATTTACTATCATGAGAACAGCACAGGAAAAGCCATCCCCATGAGTCAGTTACCTCCCACCAGATCTCTCCCAAGACCTGTGAGGATTATGGGAGCTACATTTCCAGATGAGATTTGGATGGGGACACAGCCACCCAAGATGAGATTTGGGTGGGGACACAGCCAAACCATATCACTACCTACCACAATACCTGGCATATGATAGATGCTCAATAAATGTTTGTTGAATAAATCATTTTTTTAAAAAATTGACCAATGGTAGTGCTAGTCTTTCCATGGTTATATTTGTTAGAAAAAAAAACTTTCGTTTGATTAGTAAGTGATACATGGAGATTTGGAAGGAAGGAGAGAGAAAGAGAAAGAAAAAACAATAAACCATTAGAAAAAACAAATGTACACACACATTAAGTGACACAACTTTTATATTTATTTATTTATTTATTTATTTATTTATTTATTTATTGGATGGTGATTTAAATGGGTGGTGACTTCAATGGGAATTTTTCCTGGCGACAGGATTTGTTCTTACTCTTGTTGAATTAGAAAAATTTTTTAGCTTCAATATTATGATAAATTGGATATGTAAATGTCATTGCTTATAGCTTAGTATTTTAGTCTTCCACAAATTGATGCCTGTGGTATCTGGACATTCCTTGGCCTGTTCTTGTAAATAAGGAGATAGTGATGTTTAAGGAATAGCACTGTGGCCAGAAAAGCAAAAAACAAACAAACAAACAAACAAACCAAAAAACCAAAAAGACCAGGCGTGGTGTCTCACGCCTGTAATTCTAGTGCTTTGGGAAGCCGAGGTGTGCGGATCATTTGAGGTCAGGAATTCAAGACCAGCCTGGCCAACATAGTGAAACCCCATCTCTACTAAAAATACAAAAAATTAGCTGGGCGTGGTGGCAGGCGCCTGTAATCCCAGCTACTCGGGAGGCCAAGGCAGGAGAATTGCTTGAACCTGGGAGGCGGAGGTTGCAGTGAGCCGAGATCATGCCATTGCACTCCAGCCCGGATGACAGTGCAAGACTCCGTCTCAAAAAAAAAAAAAAAAATTCTGTATTTTCCAAGGTAAACAATATAAATGGGGCTCAGGAATACCCCATTAGATTAAAAAAAAAAAAATCTCCTAGAGAGAAAACCCTTGAGCCTACAAACTAAAGACTTTCAATATAATTTTAAATAAAGTCTTTTATGTAGTATGAGTGTGTTTTTTAGTTGATAATCAATTGGCACTATTATGTAGGCTTACTAGATTTGCAAATTTACAAGTTTTTACAAGTCAGTTGGGTCCCTTCCTCAGGAAATCAGTTTAAGGTTTTTTTTTCCTATATTGACTCAAAGAGCCTAGTTGTCCTTAAATCCTGTGAATATATTTGCCTTATAATTTGACGGCATTGAATAAACACCCTTATAGGGTCTGTAGTGTTGTAAAAAGAGAAACTGTTAAATAAAGGATCACATTTGGAAAAATAGACTGTGCTGGATAAAACCAGTATTGCATGTGAGTACTGTGGTTTGCTTTAAAGCACCTACAACTATTCAAGGAAATATATCCTTGCCCCTTACTCTCAAAATGGATACTCTAGATGGAAAACAACTGAACTACGTCTTTGTGAAATTAAACTATGGCTATAAATTAATATAAACACCCAATGTAATATTGATCTCTTAAGCAGAAAGTTATGTATTTGTGCTAACATTCAAACTTATAGAGATTACAGAGCTAACTATTAATTATTAAAGTAATTAAACTGTTTCAAGCCAAATATGCTTGGGTAAGTACAACTTGCCTTCAATTAATCACCATGTTTAAATGTACTATATTAAGTAGATCTTTTTTGCACATCATCAGTGTGCCTGAACTTATACAGATGATAATAATAATGATAGCTCACATTATTTTTAGCACTTATTTGCTGGTCATTGTGCATTATACATAGATTAATTATCAAATAACTCTATACAAAATAGGTATATTTATTATTCCCAGTTTATAGATGTGGAAACTCAGTCATAAAGAAGTTTAATAAATTGTCCAAGCTTGCACAGCTAGTGTCTAAACTGGAATATAATATTGGAAAGCAAGTCAAGCATGTTAAAAATGTATTGATAGACTCTAATATTGAATTGTTTTCTCTCTTTAACACCTTTCTAGTTGATTTGGAGCATATGAGAACAATAAAACCTGAAAAACACTTACGGTTTTGCCAGGAAAATGGTTTTAGTAGCCACTTTGTCTCAGCCAAGACAGGAGACTCTGTAAGTAAAATAATGAATACTGTATATTATAAGTGATGTTTTACTTTTATTTACAACATTCCTAGGAAGTATGCTTCCATTATTTAACCTTTGGAGCAAATTAATTCCTATTGAAAACATGAAATTCCTTAGATTAGTTATAACATGTTTATTCTGGTTATATTACTTTTATAATTTATTTAACATAATTTTATGGTTATTTTTAAAAAGGGAATTAAAATGAATATAAACCACCCATAATGTCAGTATCTAGAGGTAACCACTCATAACCTCGTATGATTCCATCTAGTCTCTTTTCCTGATGCTCATACTAGTACTGTTGCCTGTGGCTAGGAGATGGCATTCATTGAGTGCTTACTTTATTATAGACACTGTACTACTCTGATTATCTCCGTTTTATAGAGGAGTCTTAGAGAAATTATGTAATGGGGTCCAGATTACACAGCTAATAAGTGGAGGAGAGAGGATTTGTAAAGGCAAATAGTGACACTCTGGGACTCACAGTCTTAACCACAAGCCTGTATTTATTTTTAAAAATTACGATTATAATATAGAAATAATTTTATATTTTACTTTTTACTTCATATTTTTATTGTTTCCATGTCATTTAATAATAGATTGAATAATTCATTTAATAAATGTTCAGAAATTTATTCAGTCTTATTCTTATTGTGGAACATACAGGTTGTTAAGTTTTGAACATAATGTTCTAATGTAAAATTTTGTCCATAAGTTTTTGATGTTTTGGTTATTTTCTTCAGGTAGAAAGATTCCTTGAAAGGGGATTGAAACATTGCCAAATCACCAGCAGAAAGACTAAATTCATACTATCACCAGCATTGTATGATTGCCATAACTACATCCTTTTAACATTCAGGATTTATTTATGTATTTATTTTAAAATCTTTGTCAAATTGGTAGGCCCCCCCAAAAGAAAAAAGATACTTCACTATTTAAATTTGAATTTCTTTGATTATAATTGAGGTTGAAATTTTGAAAGTTTTATTATTCACTTTGTGCTTTTTACTTGTTATAATTTTCTATTGCATTAGAAATTTTCTATGACCATCTTTATGTTAGTGCTAATAGTCATGTGTCACAGTTTTTTCAAATAATCCTCACTGACCCCCATTTGACTATTTTTCCAGTTGACATTTTTCAACTAAAAGAAGTTTGAAATTTTTCTGTGGTTTAATATTTTTGATGTTTTTCTCTGTAATATCCTTTATAGTTTTATACCTAAAATAAATATTAAATAATATGACTGGGGTTTGATCTTTCTTTTGGTAACACTCATTAAAAAATTTGGACTCTTGGAATCCTTTCGCCTCAGACAATGTGAATATGGGCACATATGCACCCATCCATGCCTTTGAAAAAAATGTAATGTCAGTAATTGTAGATAAATTCATCCATGGATTCACTGGGCTTCTGCCCTCACTTAATCTTCCCAGGGGTCTTTTTGCTATTTCAGAATTATTTTAACTTGTAGTATTTTCACTTGTTTTTAACCACTTAGTATTTTTTTGCCACTTAGTGTTTTTTGTGTGCTTATATTGAACCACTATTAAAAAACTTCATTTTTTTTTAAGTGATACTTTGAAATGGTTTGTTCTTATGAAATTACTTTAAGACTTGTAATCATCTCTAGCTCCAGGTAACTTCCTCTCATTGTTTGAGGAGTTGAGCTCCTGGCTTACTATTCTTTCTCTGATATTACCTATGTCATAATTCTTAGTGATTTCAGTATCCTTGTTTCTTCCTGACTCCACCTTAGTCACTCTCGCATACCACAGATCACGTCATTATAAATTACTGTGGCTCTTCTATTACCTCAGTATCAGGCATCCTAATCACTAACCACCAACCATCTTCTGTTTCACATCCTTGAATGTCCTAACACAACCATTCTCAACCCTAGCAAGACCTGCAAGACATTGATCCTAACACCTTTGCAAAATCTTAACCTCCTTTCATGTCTTCATTTTTCTCTCTTCTGAACTTAAATCTCATGGCCAGTCCAAATCATTGCCATGCACATACTCTCAATTCCCTTTTTCCTCTTTCACTTTGTCAGACCTGCTTGGCTAAATCTTAATTCTGGTTTAAACCAAGCCTCTGCTTTTTCATGGGTATGCTCATGAACATGACCAGAGAAAAGCACAGAGGTATGCTGGAGGTTTCACTTGAAGTTCACAATCCCTAATCTCAAGTGGGCCCTTAATGCTGCTCAGTAATTATGCCCTATATCCCTAGTCTACCACCTCTTCCCTCAGCTAGGTGACTTTTTTTTTTTTTTTTTTTTTTTTGAGACAGAGTATCACTTTGTCGTCTGGGCTGGAGTGCAGTGGCGTGATCTCAGCTAACTGCAGCCTCCGCCTCCTGGGCTCAACCAATTCTCTGCCTCAGCCTCCCAAGTAGCTGGGATTACAGGTGCCCACCACCACGCCCGGCTAATTTTTTGTATTTTTAGTAGAGCTGGGGTTTCACCATCCTGGCCAGGCTGATCTTGAACTCCTGACCTCGTGATCCACCTGCCTCAGCCTCCCAAGGTGTTGGGATTACAGGCGTGAGCCATTGTGCCCAGTCAATGACTATTTCATAGCTTCTCTTCTCTCTTCAGAAGTGTTCAAACTATCCTCCTCTATTCTATCAGCTGATGACCTTGTTTCCTATTTTATAAGAAATTTGAAACAAACAGAAGACAACTTCTACATACTGATGCTACCAGGTCTAACCTCATCCTACTTACCCCATCTGTTCTCATATCTTCTGTCTTCTCTGTGGTTACTATGGGATCTATTCTAGCTAGGGCCAACTTCTCCATTGTGTGCTAGTCCCATTTATCTTTGCTGAATCAAGGATATTGCTTTAGCAGTTCTGTTTCATATGTTTTATTTTTTTTCCATCTACTGGATTATTCTTTCAGCATACAACATATTATGACTTCTTTTATCTTAAAAACAAGAAAGCTCTTGATGCCACATTTTTTCTCTAGCTGTTGCCTCATTTCCTTCCTTCACTTTCCAGTATATGTTTTGAAAGAGTTGTCTCTAGTTCTTCTTTTCCCAATTTCTCTTCTAGTTCCAGCAGACTTTTGCCCTCAGTATTTTACCCAAACTGCTATTATCCAGGTCATCAATGGCCTCCTTTTTGCTGAATCCAATGATCAGTACTCAGCCGTCATCTTACTTGACTAAGTAGCAACATAAATAATTGCTGATCACTCTCTCCTCTTTGAAATACTCTCTGCACTTAGCTTCCAGGATACAATGCCTCCTGTTTTTTTTTTCTACTTCACTAACTACTCTGTCAGTCCCCTTGACTAATTTTCTTACCTCTCCAACCAACTAAGGTTCAGTCCTTTGATATCTTTTTCTACATGTATTCCCATAATGGCTTTATTTAGTCTTCTGGCTTTGCTCAGACTTTTCCCCTGAACTCTAGACTCTTATATCCAACTGCCTGTGCAGCATCTCCACTTAGATGTCTAATAGGCTGCCCAATTTAACATATTTAGAACTGAGCTCTTGATATTCCCTCCTAAAATCTCTCACAGTCTTCCCCACTTTAATAAATAGCAGATCTACCAGTTGCTCAGGCCAAAAAAATTTTGGAGCCTTTCTTGACTCCTCTTTTTCTCTCATACCCCACATCTGTCACCAAATCCCATTGGCTATACTTTGAAAATATATCCAGAACCTGGTGACTATTTCTTACTGTGTCCACTCCTACCACTTTTGTTCAGCCTCCATAATCTTTTACATTAGTGTCTTTGCTGATTCTCTTTTTGTACACTTGGTCTCCTATAGTGAATGTTAATACAAACAACCAGACTAATGCTGTTAAAATAAAAGTCACATTGGGCCACCCTCCCATGCCTTCCATTCATTTGGAATAAACGTCAAAGTCCTTCCAGTAGCCTACCAGATTCTACATGCTTTGCAGTCCTCATCTCTTTGCTCATCTTCTTTTAGAACCACTCTTTCTCTCCACTCCACCACAGTACTTTTCCTATTGTTCCTTGAACATTGACCATCAATGAACTAAAATATATTATGCTTCTTAGGGTACAAACGGCATAAGGCTATCAGAAATATGTATCCATTTTTTGTTAGAAATAAAAATTAACAAAGTTTTGATAAATATTCTGTAAGCATGTGATGAGTAGGGATAAGAATATGGTAGGACATTTATGAAGAAAAGATAGTTATACTACACTAAATGTCAGGATTGGAACTCTAGTAATTATAGTAGACCTGACATAAGCTAGCTATGTGTGGAAAGGCTATTTATAGAAAAATATTTGTCTGTTTTTGTTTAATCGTAATGGCATATATTTTTCCTTTGAACTGATAAAATATAGTAAATAGTACCAAGTTGCTTTACTCAAGATACATGGAGAATTTGTTGGAATGATGTGAAAGTCACAGAGAGTATTAAAGTGTTAGAAGGTAAGACCTTTTAAGATAGGCCACAGGCGGCTAAAAGGACCAAGATAAAATTGGCAATGAAAAGTAGGGTGGTAAAGTATAGATTATTTTTATTTTCTTCAGTAAGTATGGGAGTTTTTATACTAGTAAGTAAGATTGTTTTGTTGTTTTTTAAAGTGGTAGCTGTAATCATCATGTTAAATCTTTAATGTGTGTGTTTAGAGAAAATTCATTGAATTGGATGGAGTTTTGAATTATGGCTTAATAATTTAAAAAGTATTATATTTAAAATGTTGCTACATTTGACAAAGGTATTTTTGGAATCACCTGCTATATCATATTTTTGCAATTATTGCTGTTTATCATTTTTAAAACAATTCTGTTTATTTAAAGATAACTTAAGCATGACTCTTTTATATAATTTAAACCCATTTTTGTTATGTAGGTCTTCCTGTGCTTTCAGAAAGTTGCTGCTGAAATCCTTGGGATCAAATTAAACAAAGCGGAAATAGAACAGTCACAGGTGATTACCTTGAACTTTATGTTTAAAAAATTAATGAATTTCTTACAAGGCATTAATTTTCACCCATAAATTCTTACCCATTTATGCCTTCTGTGTACGTGTCTCTAAAAGCTTTGGGAATAGATTGTATGTATGACTCAGTGTTTATTGCAGAAGATGGAGAATGTTAACTTTTTATGTTAACTTTTTACCAAATTATGATACCCTTGAAACCTCATTTTGTCTCTTTTGTTGGGAAAAAGATACTGGTATAAAAAAAATTTATTAGTGGTTAACTAATGAGTTTAGGTGCTGACCACATTGTTTGGTACTTCTTTATTTAAATCCTTATGGAGCGTCTATTCAATTTTAAAACATCCTTGACTGTAATGATATTAGTTTTTGATGTTGTTTTGTTGTCAGTTTAGTTGTGTTATTAATTAGTAAGGATTTCTAAGTTTTTTCACTATTCCTAGATAGTTCTGTTAGACTAAGAAAAAAACATGCATATCAGTAGCCAAGAACTTTAAAGTACCACTATAATTTTCCACTAATTCATATGTCTGATAGGATGAAAAATCAGAGCAAGCGCCTAAAAAGTTATGCTTCAGAAGTGGTTTGGTTAGAAGTAACAAACTAATTACATTTTTCCTCAATTTCTTCCACCCCATTCGCACCCTGTGCAACTAAAAAAGTCTGATTATCTTTTCCCATCCTTACATTTTTCTTTAATTCTTTTAGAGTTAGTTCTGTATCTTTTTCCCATGGTCCCTCTGTGTGTGTGTGTGTGTGTGTGTGTGTGTGTGTGTGTGTGTTTTAAAATGATTGAAGCAAATATTTGAAATTGTTATACTGATGTGGATGTTTCTAGGACTTGATTAAAATATTTGAAATGCTAAACATTTGCTAATTTTAATTCCCATCATTCAAAGACATTTGTTTTATTTAGCACTTGGTATGGCCAGATACAGTGCTAAGATACTTTGTGATGTTTAAATAGCTCGCAGACACATAAAAAGTGGTTACTTGGTTTGGATCTAGGAGAATATAAGAAAGAGAAGTCACCATGATTTGCTTGATCACACAGACCTTGGATCCCAGAGGTCAAGTAATTCCTTTGCTTTTTAGCTTCTCTGTCTAAATAATGTTTCTCTCTGCTTAATTAGACAGTCTGTGATTATCATAAGTGATTTATTCGTCATATGTTGTATACTCAGTATAGTGGTGGGTCTAAAAAAGAATTAAAAGACTTTAAAATGTCCCTGCTTTCAGTAAAGAAACTTAATAGGTTATGTGCCAGGGGGACTGTGTTATCTCAGTTAATCCTCATAACTCCCTGGATCAGGTAAAATTTTATCATTTTATGATCAGGAAGCTGAGACTGTGGAGAGATTCAGTAACTTGATCACTAACCCTTAGTTGGGCACTGGTGGAGCCAGAATTTGCACCCAGGTCTCTCTGACACCAGTGCCCTTGGTGTTTCCACTCTACTATACTGGGGGAAAGTGTACTGGGCAGCTTGGAGTGGGAAGGGAGAAAATGGCTGAAAGAGGAGCTGATATCAACAATATACCTGGGTAGAAAAGCTTAGGTTGTATTTTAGAAACAGAAGAGCAGTTTGGTTAAAATAAATGACCATTTGTGTCAGAGTTTGAGAACAGATTTTGGGGATTTATGAATGCCAAGTTGATTAATTTTATTTGACCTATAATCATTTTGAGGTAGGGCAATAAATGAAAGCAGTTTTTAGATAGAATTAATCTAATGGGATATTTTTGTATGTCATTGGATAGGAGGGAGATTGAAGTAAGGAGACTGAGTTACTGCTACCATGTGAAAATGGCCAAAGTCAAGGTGGAAGGGAAAGAGGGAACTGATAGGACTTGTGGAATTATTGGATAAGAGAGAATAGAAGTCCAAGACAATAACCCTGAGGTTTCTTGCTTGGAGGAATGAAGACAGGGGAAACCAATGATTGTGGTCTTTCTGAAAGAGGGAATGGTGGACTGGTGCTTCACAGGTGAGAGGGCCGCACTGAGGAAGAATTCCTTGTACTGCCTGAGCTGTGCAGCGGTGATCAGATACAAGGAGACCTCTGGAGAGATGAAACAACTGGAGGCAAAATTTGGGGAAAGCTTTATTAATATTAGCTCCCTCGTGTTGCAAGATCAACAGAGTTACTATTTTGACTTTGGATATGGGCTTAATATCCTGGCGTATTTTAAATAAAGAGATATTAGATGTGTTAATTACATAATTCTCTACCCTCCCTGCACATCCACCTTGCTTATTATGCTTTGAGATTTAATTCTATCTTCAGTTTGTTGGTGGCATTTACTCTTAATGCATTCATTTGAAAGGGAATTCAAGTTACTGCAGCACTCTTCTATATGTTTGTCAAAATTCTTTGTATATAGCAAGAAGCCTCATTAGTCTTTCTTGATCCTGATGAATTTGGTGTTTTTGCCAATTAAATTATTGATTTTACAATTCATATTTCTTAGTGGAAACATTTTTGCAAGTTCATCTAAAAGACTAGGAAGTGCAGATTATATATATACACACACACACATATATATACACACACACACATATATACACACATATATACACACACACATACATATATATACACACACACACACACACACACTGCATGTGGCTTTTGCGACATTTGAAAGATTACTGGGGGGATTCAAGGGAATCTTTGAAAGTACTTTATATTATTCTATAGAGAAGGAGTTAAATGGCAGACTCACCAGTCACATTGATGTTGATGCTCTACTATAATAATTTACTTTGCGACATAAGTGTTTACAATGAGGTTTTAGTCCTAGTTCCATTCACTGATTATTTAAAGAGATTCTGCTAGTTTATTTCTAACCTAGATTGCTCTTATTTGGGAGTTATATAAAATGAGTTATCAACACACTTTGTAAGCTTTACAAGGAAAAGGAAGAGAGAGAAAAGAAAGTGAATGCAATTTATTAACACAGTAAACATATTTTGAGGGTCTGTGTAATGCCAGGGACCACAGTAGAATCTGGGGATACAGAAATGAATAAGAGAAAGTCCCTATCCTCAAGGAGCTCCCGGAATAAGTGCGGCAGCCAAACATTTAAACAGTGAACACTATAGGTCCCTTTTCCACAATTCCCAATTTGGTTAATAGTTTCATTTGCATCATTTATGTAGTCTTCCCCTTTCTCCCCGACCAACCATTATCCTCTAAGATATTGTAAGAATTGATACTGTTGTTAACAAGTGTTATAGTTTCCCAGATTGTTCAGATTTTTTATTTGCAAAGTGCCTAGACTTTTGGGAGAAAAAATAAATTTACAATTGCTGTTGTTTAGGAAATCCAGCCATCAGCTCTTTAAGAATGCATTAGATAATTGATAAAGAAAAAGCATAGTCCTTTTAGTCCTGTCTTGTGTCCTTCAGACTGAATTGCGAGGAAGTTTTGCCATATCTACTTGGTGTTAAGAGTTCTTAATACATTTTTAAGCCTCAACATTTTTACTTGCCAATTAATAAACTATGAATATCTACTTGATTTGAATTAGGAATGTATTACTTTTTAAAATACCAAAAAAAATTTCTATCATGTCTGAGATATTCATTAAACTTGCTAAAAATATATATTCCTTATTGTCCCCTCAAACTATTTTCAGACTGTATCTGAAAGTATCTCACGTAGGGCTTGGCGTGTAATAGACATACTCAAGATTTTAATTATCTTATTTGGCATATTATTGTACAGTACCCTTTTAACCATTAAGAGTCCTTTCTGCTTTTTAGCTTTACCTGAATATTGATCTTCCTCAGATTCTTCTTACCCATGTGTTAATTTTTTATGATTATTTTCTCCAGTATGTTTATAAAAACTGTCCTGGGATTTCTTTCTTATCCTAAAGACCACTTGTTTTCTTGAGGAGCATATTTTCTCATTTTGTGCATACTACTCTAACCCTCAGATATTGAACGTTGCTTAATGGATTTTCATATCACATACTATTTTTTCTCTTTCCTATTCACCTTTTAAATTAATTTTTTAAGTAAAATTTCAAAACCAGATGGGACTTTAGAGATCATGTAGGTTTACTTTTTAACAGGTTGTATCCTATTCCATGCTTTAAATTGTATTCTGTAATCTTGTTGCACTTTGAATGTATACCAGTCAGAATGTTCTGTAATAGTTTAAAATCTGTTTTGTATGCTAGACTCTTATTATCTCAAGAAACAGAGATTGTGCATTATTTACCTAAATGTCTGCAATATCTGGGACAGTGGTTGGCTTTGAATGAATGATAGCGACAAATGTTTTAGCCTTCAGGGTGTGTTTACTCCATATCCTGGGCATGAAAAACTATGGCCTTTGCAGTGGTAAATATGTTCCTTATTATCTGGAGTAAGGTGCAATTGCACAGTTGACCAAATTTATCTTTAGTTTAATCTCTCCGAGAGTCCATCTATACTCCTTACACCTTGTGCCCCAACCCATAGGTTGCTTTCTTGCTTATGCCCTCCATTGCTACTGCTTCCATTTCCAGTATCCACTTGGCAAATGCTCTTTGAAAATATCAGGGTTAAGCTTGTGTTCACTCATATAACTCTTTTCCTCTTAGGGCCACTTCATTATTTTCATTTCATCAACTAATAGCAGAGAATAATTGAGTGTACTTTGTGGCTCTAAAAATAAAGGTTGGTATTTTGTAGGTAACATTTTCTCTAAAAACATCAATAAATGACTTTTAAATAAGCTGACTACAGTGAAACCACCTACCGTGAAGTTTATGACATGGAAATTATGTTTTTCTAATCATAGAAAGTGAAATTTGGAATCTGCAGAGCCTTGGTTATGGGTTACAGTTTGGAAACACTTTACAAAGCTTTATGTCAAAGAGTCAAAGCCCCTGAGAGTGATGCTGCCTTGTTAATTCTTCATTAATTTGATGAAAATTAATAATGAAATCCAAGTCATTTACGTTAGTGAGTTCTTGGACCAAATTGTCTAGAGCACAGGACAGTAATCTGGTTGTGTTTTTAGGATAAGACTTAAACCAACATTTTGTTGGATTAACGAGTTGCTTACTGATTATGAAAATCCCATCTCTTCATTGTAACCCATAGTTTGGCATGAAACAATTAGGTTTGGGGAGGTTAGCTAATGGTATACAATATTTCACTGATGTACCCCCTACTCATACCTCATTTGGCAGTTGGTAATGCTTGTGTTGATAGCATCAGGCGGAGTGCCTAGTAAATCATGAGTCTTGTCCAAAAGTTAATGCTGCTTGTTGCTAGAGAACTTAAGCAGAAGCCACCCAAGGCTAATATGTTCGTATGCCTCAGCATCCTATTCATTTACTCTCAATTGTTTATAGATTCTTTATTTATAAATGTAATCACAGATAGAAGCTCATATTAAGATGCCTTTCTGTCTATCTTAGTAAATTAATAGATGCTATTATGAAGGATGAGTGTCCTGAAATAAGATATTTGCAATCACATGGATAGCGAGGATAGTTTTAAATCTAAAATATTTGGGTAGCATGTTATATCTGTCATGCATATTGGTCACATGTGGTCTTTTTATCCTAAGGTAATAGCAATTACGAATATAACAAGGTAAAAACAAATCGTTTCTTATTTAGTAAAACTCTTAGATATTTGAAAGCAGCAGTTGTTGTACTTAAATATTGTACCTCGTGAATTTTTTTTACATGACCTACAACTGCATTTTGAATTTGTTTGTTTCTGTATGGAATTTGGAAGTATGGAGGTTAGGATTGGGAGGAATGGGAGAGTGAGCATCACAAGGAAGTCTAGGACAAGTAATAAATAGTATTAAATATAAAAATTGTAAATGGCATATGGCTTCCTCTGATGTCTTCATTCCTCTCCCCACATTCAAAGAAATTAATTACTCCTTCCTCTGTGTTCCCACAGCATATTATAAGTCCACTAGTTAAGTGTTTAACTTGTATGGCAATTAGTTGTATATGTGTTTCTCTTTCCATTGGGTCCTCAGCAACTTGTGAATAGATTCTGTGTAAGTCACCCATACATTCACAGTATAGAGTGACTGGCACGTAGTATATCTTCAGTAAATCTTGTTCATGGAAATTGAATTAATCCTTTTATTGCACTTTAACATAGAAGAACCTCATAATTCTTCATAGTCTTCTGAAATTCTGGGCATTATATATGTTATATATAATTGTGTTATCAAAAATGGAACTCACAATTTGGGAAGTTTAGTGGTCATATCTATTTCAGTAATTAAATAGAATTACAAAGAATAATGTTTCTTGGGCCTTTGTTCCTTTTCTTTTCTTTTGTATGTGTACATTCTGCTGTGTGTGTGTGTGTGTGTGTGTGTGAGAGAGAGAGAGACATGTTTACATTTATATGTTAATTTTATGTTTCTGCTTTGGTGTTTCTTTCTATATTCAGTCATTGAACATACTTTCCATTTTGTCTTTTTTTTTTTTAATTCTTTATTCTTTGTCTCATTTATGTTGTATGGAATTGACAGCATATTGTCAGGGCAGAAATAGTGAAGTACCTGGAAGAAGATAATCAACATACCAGCTCTGCTCAGAGTAGAATCTGTTCAATACAGTAGTGCAGGTATTAAGGGATAAATTATTACAGTTTGGGGAGGTGGGAAGGGAAAAACAGTGAATGCTATCTTGTTCTTTATTCCTTATGAATAGGGAAGTTCAGATGATTATTGTACATTATTGGAAATTAATATCGCGTCTAAGTCTTGATTTAGAACTAAAAAATTGGTCCTCTGCCAGGAGACATGAATTAAGAAATTGGGAACAAATTAAAATAACATTGCAGTTACTTTTAAACATATTTGTCTTTATGGTTGTGTTTATTACATGTGCAGTGAAGTGGAGAATTGAGGCAGTTATTTCATTATTCATTCCTTACCATTTTTCCTGAAATAGCTTGGTAATTGAAAGAGTATTTTTAAAATTTGCCTTGAATTGCCCTTCTTTGTCTGCTTGTGTGTGCAGACTTTGTAGAGTTGAAAACAGTAAAGGATTTGTTTTAAAGTATTACTTAGAGATGAATATTAAGCATATTGTTAAATGTATCATTTTAGATATTCCTTGAAGTGTGTGTTAGAGGGAAGGAAGGAAGAGTTAAAAGTATCTTTTGGTTTAAATTATTTTACAAACGAATATGAAGTAATTTTCTAAATTTTTCATTATACTGTATTTTGTTACAGTTGTATTCATAACCAATAGTGAGCCATTTGGAAATAAGTTAGGGATTTTGGAGGAAAGTTTTAGAAATCGGAAAAGATTTAAAAATGGGTTGCTCAGAATATTTCTGCTTTATATGTGAATCCTCTTTAACATTTAAGTGTCTTCTTACAAACTCAAACTGCTGTAAACATTCAATGAAAAGGTATCGCTAAATATAATGGCTTATGGAAATATTAATCAATAATGTTATTTTTTACTTTGAAATGATGAGTTCTTTTCTATGATTTAAAATACATGTGAATGATTCATTTAAATTATTTTGCTCTAAATTATTATCAGGGTTTAATTTTTCCTTATTGATTTGTCAGTTTTTCGTTAGACTTATGATAACCTCAAGTTAAATGTCATAAAACCAGGGACAACTCCATAGCTGAGTTGCCATTCTCTTCTTGAAAACAAAAAAACAAAAAACACTTTTCATTTGTTTGTCTGGCTTATTCTTTTAATATCAACTCCTGCTTCATTTGTGGTGTCCATCATCAGAAGCTCAGCAGAGTTCAGAAAATAAAAATATACTTTAAGGAGCTCTTTCTAAATGTTCTGATGTCCTGATAATAACTCTGTTTTCTTTTATGACAGAGGGTGGTGAAGGCAGATATTGTAAACTACAACCAGGAACCTATGTCAAGAACTGTTAACCCTCCTAGAAGCTCTATGTGTGCAGTTCAGTGAGCGCATTTTTCTTTTGTGTTGATAGTTCTGGCTGCCCTTCACCTCTGGGTGGGCCTGAGGACTTCTAGGAACTTGTTTTATCAGTGACCATCTCTGTAGTTCAGTTAACACTTTCCTCCCAACTTGCTTCATCATTGCTGTTGCCTCACAGTGGCAGGCCGCTCCTTGGATTTGAAAGAATTCAACTTTGGGACCACACACTTTGAATTCAAAATGGAAAACCCATTCCCTGGACTTAGACTGCTTCGTTGCAAAAGAATGATGTTGCTTCTTTGTATGTCCTTGCTTCTTTTTTCAGTGATGTAAATTTTTTTAACTTAATATGAAAACTATCCAAGTCTTGATCATCAGCCAGGATTTTGCCACAGCAATTTCATTCTCTTATCGGAACCTGTATGTGTCAAAGTATACTTCAGAGTGCAAACTTTAAGCAAGTAATATATTTTACCTACAGATACTTATCAAGACATTCTTTAGCTATCTATTGTGACTAAAAGTATATAAAGCTGTATCTAACTGAAAATGCTTGAAATAAGGCTGTAATAGAAATATTTTTTCATTTTTTAAAAAAGGGCCTAAATTGTTTATATTGTAGTTTGTAACTCACAAAGTAGTGAGTATTTGATATTGTATTTTTATTACTGTATCATTGTCATTATGTTTTGTGTAACACTCAGGTTTGAAGGCTTTCTGAATTTTGATAAATGTTCAGCTGATGCTCCACATGGAATTTCTCCTGCAAACTGCGTAAGAGTACTCCCGCAAATGAGTTACGACATTGTGGATCAGACTGTACCTGATGTTCAGATGTTTTTCTTTCATGAATAAATTTATTTAAATTACTTCTTTTGGCAATTTTCTTTCAAACGTCTTCCTTTTCGTTACAGAAAGGCAGTGTGTATTTGGATACAAAATTAGTGATTCTGGGAAGTTTAATGTATAGTCAGTCACTTAGAATTGTTAGGTTATTTTGTTGGACCAATTAAAATCCATACTCCATAGCTTGGCATTTCAGGGACTTCACATCAGCTGCCTCCTACCTTTCTACCTTTTCTCATGCCACTCCACTGTACCATCATCACTCCTCTGCAAACACAGCTATGGACTCATTCCTATTTGCTTTGTGATGCTCTGCTTTCCTGTTTTTGCTCCACAGGTCCCTCTGCTGGGAATTCCTCCTCCTTCTCCAAATGTCTGCCTCCTGCCAGCCAACCTTTAGGCACTGTGAGAGCAGGACTCTGTTTGTCTTGGTCATAGTTGTGTGGTTTTTGTGTGTGTGTGGTTTTTTGGTGTATGTGTGCTAAGATACAATGCCTGGCATGACTGGTGCTCCATATTTGCTACATTGAAGCATGAACAAAAGCCACCCCTCCACAAAGCCAGTCCTTGTCTCCACAGCTCACAGTTCCACATCACTACCTCTCTGATAGCCACTGCCCCTTTCTGCCTTGAATCACTGCTATTTGTGCCCCTGTTTTTTATTGTTTAATAATCCATGAGCTCATTGAAGGGTAGCTCTGGTCTCTTCTCGCTCATGTCTCTTACAGTGCCTGGCAGCATGCCTTTGTCATGGATTTGCCACAAGTGTTTGTAGAAATTTGGATACCTAATTTTAGAGGTGTAAGGGATTTTGGAAAACTTTGTTCACTTCCTTATGTGGCTAAGGAAACTGAAATGTGGACAGAAAAAGTAACTTGCCAGAAATCATGAAATCATAGAGCTAGGCTTGGTAGATCTGTCTCTAGGCCGAGAAATTAAAAAAAATTAATTAAAAAAAGATTTTGAAAACCCTACTTCTTAGTGGGTCCAGCCTCTTTCTACTTTGATTTTTATATTTTTCATTTTATAATTGGGCAGACTTTTAGACCCTTCAAGTGATAAACCCTTCAAGCCACTGCAGCTTATCTTCCTGATATGTGCAGGCCAGTTGACTAGGGATGTTAATAGAATATAAAGTTGAACAAATGAGCTCTCAACCTTCAGGACTTTACAGTCTAGTGGGAGGGATGTTTGTTGTTGTTGCTGCTATTTTAAAAGCTGTGATTGATTGAAGCCTTCTATTAAACTAAACTTGCCCAAGGCTTTACATTTAGTAAAAGGTGAGGCCATGATCTGTTTGGTCATTTTGTGTTGATTTCACCTCCATCTATGTGAAAACCGAAGGATTTTAAAAAAATTTTTTTCCTCCCAATACAATTACTGCAGTACGATAAAGTATGACTTAACACATATGTATGAAGGTCTACGAGACCAAATTTTTTTAGTGGTGTGTTTATAAACTTAGAGCACTGCGTGGAACTGAGCAGGGGCCAGGGAAGAAAATGATGTTAGTAGGCGTTCTTTGGCCTGGACATTTCTAGGCATTTGTTACATGGACTGTTTTATTTTCACATCTATCTGTGAGAGGGGAATTATTGCCTCCTCTCATAGAGGAAACCTAAGCTGAGACTAAGTGATTATACGAAAGGCCTTCCTTCAATAAGGGGTAGAGCCGGGGGCTACACAAAATGTTTCTGTGACAGAATGGACTATGCTGGTACTGGTTTTAGGCTGCCTTCCATTTGTGAAGGTCACATAACTCATGCCCTTCCTGAGAGTTAAATAGGTCTTAGTTTAAGCTGTTCTTTTGAGAAGTGGCGATGGGCCTGTGTGGTCCATCTGCCTGACTACCTTGACCAGTAGCATGTGTCCACAGGGGCTGGTGGTGGGAAGTTTGCCCTCTGATCACTCAGATGAAACAGCAGTTTCCCCTCTGTACCCTCTTGCCCGCCTTCAGTCTCATTGGCGTTATGTCTCTCCCAGCTGAGCATGAGTGGTCCTTGACAGCCTTTTGCCTCAAGGAAAGCAGATGCAGTACAGCATATGGCCAAAGCGGATTTCTGAATTCCATATTACAATTTTCCCCATACCTCGGGTTTTATTTTTGAAACAGAAATGTAGGATTCATGCTTATTTTACTTTGTTACCTCTCCTGTCTATAGTTTTTAATTTAAAAAATTACAAGTCTTTCCATCTAGTTTTAGGTACTTTGTCTCCTGAAGACACATGCTATAGAGTTTCAAACACATTGTGGTCACTTCTGCTGCTTATTGGGCTTTTGAAAAACACAAAAGTCCAACCAGAACTGGTCATTGGATGCTGCCTTTCAAGTGCACCCTCTATTATGTGTGGCGAACCACTCTGGAGTGGTTTTTGGAGTGGCCCACAGCACTCCTGTGACTCCTCTATTATTCCAGGAGGAGGTAAGCCAGGGCCCTTTAAAGTTGATCACTGAAACAATGTGATGGCGCAGAAGAGTTTGTCTGTCGTTTAAAAATAGAAGAGTTTTCTGGCCATAACCTGTGCTAGTGGTTGCTGTAATCTTGGATATCCTGAACAACAGTTGCAAGATTTAAAAGAAACTGAAATGCAGACCTGTTTAACATTATGGTAGAATCCATGGGTCACCTCCCCAGAACACATGTCGCCTCTCCAAACAGTTTCCTAATTTCCTGATAGAGCCCTCCCCTCAATTTTCAACTGCTTCTAGCTCCTCATGAGTGGGTCCTCACTGAAATAAACCCATTAGGATATTAAACCCCCTCGCCCCAGTAGTCGGCTCTGAAATGAACTGATAACTCCATCATCGCTAATGAAATTGGAGGAGACATTTGCTAAGGTTTCTGAAAAAGGAAAGAATAAAGAAATATTTACCCCCGTAAGTTTTCAGAAGACTCTTTGCCAGCTGGACTGGAATGAGAAAGGGTGTGGCTCTGAGTGACACTGGCAGCCATCTTGAGGCCACAAGGGAGAGCTGGACCAAGGATGGTGCTGATGCCAAGAAAGCAGAGGTGGAAAGCGGCGATGATCCAAGTCCCTGTCACCATCTTTGAGCCCTGGATCCAGCCATGCCTTGAACTGTTCAGCAGAGAGTTATTATTATTTAATCATTTAGACCAGTGTTATTTTATTTTTTGGTTACTTCTTATATTGACACCTATTATGTACTAGGGCCTTTGCTTGGTACCCAAAATAGAGATGAATATGATCTGTGTTTTGCCCACAAATTCATAGTCTAAGCATGTGGGTAACTCATCAAAATGTAATCTGATTGTCACATACTGCAATCAAACTAATACAAGATGTAACTTAGCAGTGAGTGTGGGAAAAAAAACAGGAATTTCAAATAACAGGAAACAGGGATGACAGTGTAACACAGTTGCTCTCACAAGCTAGCATAATCTTAGCCTGCATTAATTAGGTGTGTGCATATGAATCCCCTGTGGATCTTGATTCAGTAGGTGTGGGATGGGTCTGAGGTTGTGCATTTGTAACAGGCTCCCAAGTGATGCAAATGCTACTGGCTTTTGGATTACACTCTGAATTGCAAGGGATTAGACCATGCCTGTATGGATGCCCCTCTTTAAAAAGGGGATAATAAGTCACATTCGGATTACAGTGAAGGAATTCAATGTGAGGAAATAGTTGAAGGAAGACAGTATGTTTAATATGGAAAAGAGAAGGCCTCACACAGACTCTGCTGATAGTCTTCAAATAAGTAAGAGAGTGTGCTTTAGAAAAACATTATGTTTGTACTATAGGACCTAGAGTACCCCAGAAATAAGAGGGGTAGACAGAGGCTTTGGGAAGATTTCCATTCAGCCTAATAAAGAACCTTGAAAACATTTGCTTCCCAAAGATGGAAGAGATTGCTTTATGAGATTTCATATCATGTTGCAGGGTTGCAAATTTATAAGCCTTCTGGGGCTAGGTGGTAAATAAATATAACAGAGGTTAAGAGTATAAGACCATAGGGAGTGGTGGGGATTGACAAGGTGGAGAGCATGTCCCTGCCTAAAGTCATTTTGATTCAATTTTTAAAGTTATATTGACCAGCTAAAAACTGTATATGGATAGGGCCATGACTAGCCTATACAGAGCTTTTGTGCCAGTTAGAAAAAATGTGTTTCTTTCTCATTTTATTTCCTTCTTTTAGAAAATCGTCTTACTATTTCTTTTTAAAAACAAGGCATTTTACTGTCCTGGAAATGGATGATAAATCTACAACACTGGTGGCCCTATGGTTGGCAGGGTCCCATGATTTGTAGGACCCTATGGATGGACTGGATTCACAGCCCTATGGTAGTAGCCCTATGGATGGACTGGATTCAGCCCTCTGGAGCCCAGGTTACAACCCTTGTGACTGTAAACCTGTTTCTGAATGTAAAGCTGATGAAATTAGGAGAGAAAAGTATTTGTCTAACATTTTCAGAGAGCAAAATCATAGTGTTCAGGCTAGGAAGACCCTAGGAACATGGGAGGCACAGCGTCTACCCTCAGGGAGGTTTGGGGCTGGAGGAGGAAGCAGGTGAGTTCGCAGGGCATCATGGCACTCGAGGTGTCAGGAGAGAATTCATCTGTGGTATATGTATTCAGGGCAGACAGCAGGTCAGTTCTACCTAAAGAGGAGTGGGGGGACAGATTTAATAGAGGAGGTGAGGCTTGGAGAGAAAACCTTGAGTGTGACAACCTTCACATTGTGGCATCCTCTCTCCTGGGAAGTGAGACGTTCAGTAGAGGATGGCCCTTTGGGCTGAGCTCAGAACCACACACATTCCATTTTGCCTAGCCCTTTGTAGCATCAGTTTTTCATGCTGGAGAGCTGGAAACAAGAGGAAAGGCAGACTATTTGTTTTAAAGCCCGTCTTCCAAGTCATATTGAATGTTCTTAGGCATCCCACATGGTAGATTGAGGCTGACTCAGGGCCATAGACTGGGCAGAGATCACTGGCACAGCCTGTACAGCAGCTCTTTAGCTGCCCTCACCTAAACCTCTTGACTTGGTCCCTTAATCTTGAATTAATCTGGAATCCACAGGTTGCACAGGGATATGATTCCTAGATACTGTGACTCTCGAGTCCCTTCTCCTTTCCCACTACTGCTGCCTGTGTCCCCAGATGCCTGGACTTCTCCAACAGCCTTTCTCTTTAGAGACGTCCACAATCTGCTGAATACACAGCTGTGTTTAGGTCACTTTTGCATTCAAAAACCCCTCAATGGCTCCCTATTGCCTTTCCCATCAAAGGAAGACAAATTCCTCAGCCTGAAATTCAGAATCCTCTTAACAGCTTCCCTACCCTTCTTTCTAAAACATCTATTCATCTTCTTTTTTTTTTTGAGACCGAGTCTGGCTCTGTGGCCCAGGCTGGAGTGCAGTGGTGCGATCTAAGCCCACTGCAAGCTCCAGCTCCCGGGTTCACGCCATTCTCCTGCCTCAGCCTCCCGAGTAGCTGGGACTACAGGCGCCGCCACCACGCCCGGCTAGTTTTTTGTATTTTTAGTAGAGATGGGGTTTCACCGTGTTAGCCAGGATGGTCTCGATCTCCTTACCTCATGATCCGCCCGTCTCGGCCTCCCAAAGTGCTGGGATTACAGGCGTGAGCCACCGCGCCCGGCCTATCTATTCATCTTCAACTCTGGTGAGCACTTTGTTCTAGCAAGTGGTTCCTCAGTCTGCATCTTTGCAGAGATTTTTTCTAGGGGAAGAAAGACCTTGGATAGGGCAAGGTAGAAAACCTGCTTTTTTTCCTAGCTCCAAAACCAACTTCATATGTGACTAGTCAAACCACTTGCCCTCTCTGGGCTCAGTTTCCTCATCTGAAGAAAACAGGACTTTGGACAAGAGCAGGGATCTGGGACCTATTTGTTGAATGCAGTTATATGCACTCTTTCTCATCACTATGGCTTATTTATTATGGGTGTACTACAGGTGCACTGAGCTCTTTGTAAGCATTTTCTCATTTCGCATAGGTGGTAGTCAGCCTTCAAGATGGTTCCAATGATCCTTGCCTCCTGGTATTCACCTTTGTGAATCCCCTCTCACATTAAATCAGAGCTAACCTGCCATCCGTAGAATACTTACAGAGGTGGTGTGTGATTTTCGAGGTGAGGTCATAAAAGGCATTGTCAACTTCCTCCTTGGCCCCTTGAATTGCCCCTTCTGGGGGAAACCAGACACCGTGCTGTGAGGACACTCAAGCAGCAATGTGGAGATGGCTATGGAGAGAAGACCTCCCACCAACAGCCACCCCCAACTTGCCAGTCCTTTGTTAACAGCCAGCTTGGAAGCAGATCTTCCAGCCCCAGTTAGGCCTTAATGTGACTGCAGCCTCACCAAAGACCCAGAGCTAGAAACATCTAGCTGAACTGCCCCCAAATTTCTGATCCAAAGAAACTGTGAGATAATAAATGATCATTGTTGTTGTAAGCCCCTAAGTCTTTGAGTAATTTGCTTCACAGCAATAGGTCACTAATACTATTTGTATTATCTCTGACAGATGAGGAAAATGACATTCAGAGCAGTTTAATAGCCCATCTGAGGTTGTGAACTGGTGAGTGACAGGACAGGGATGCAAATCCAGGTCTGCCTGACTTCTCACCCATCACGTTATACGCCTCATGCCTCAGTGTCCCTCTGCCACGTTCAGAGTAGGTGCTTATTACATAGTTCCAAGTGAACAAACAAACTGTTTTCATGACTGAGTATATAAATCAATTGCACAAGTATATATTTAGAAAAGGAGCCCATAAAAATTAAGAATGAAAATTTTCAATCTCATTAAATCAGGTTGGATTTTCCTATTGCTTAGGAGTAATTTCTTCAAAAATTTTAGTATCCTAAAATGAAAACTTTATGCTCAAGAATAAAATAAAGAACAAAAGAATTTTAGTCTCCAATGAAAGTAATCCTATTATTTGTTCTGATTATATAAATATTGTAAAATAATACACAGAAAAATCAATTAGAATCACCCCCTCTCCTGCTGAACATTATTGACGTTCTGGTTAAAAGCCATCTTCCAGGTTTCTCTCTAGATATAAATACACATATCTGGAAGCTATACTTACACAGGAGTTGCATTATATTAAATAACTAATTTGAAATTTGCTTTTTTCACTGAGTGATACAAGCATTTTTCTACATCCCTAAGTATACATATCCATCATTATTATTGACAATGGTTTTCAAGTATATAGTTTTATGATAATTTAGTTCATCATTCTCCTCTATGTGGACGTTTCCCTTTTCCCCAAGTTTTTACTATTATTAGAAACTGTTTTGTTGAACACCCTATGTATATCTTTCTATATTTTCTTTTATATAATTACCCTCAGGATAAATTCCTAGAAGTAGAATGGCTGGTTCAAAGAGTATTTTGAAAGTATCATATATCTTCATAAATTTTGCCAAACTGTCCTTCAGAAATACTGTCCTAACTTATATTGCTAATTGCACATGAAAGTGTCCACTTCCCTGTGACCTTGGCAACAGTAGAAACAGTAAATTCCGCATGTTAAGTTTAGTGGGTGTGCTGACCTGTCTGGTCTCCTACACGGCACTGATGAGAACTGACTTTCGTCAATAATCGTGAGCAGAGGCAGATATGATCTCTGCACGGTAGTGAAGATTCATGCCTAGAGGGACGTCTTCCTGGTGCCTCTATTTTGGTCTGAACATATTTTAGTAATGTCAGATTGTTTCTTTTACACCCAGTAAATATCCTTAGAAACCTTTCATTCAAAATCGTTTATTCTAACTTGAGTTGTATAAAGTCACAGCACACCAGTGGCTTATTAAAACAAAGGTAACCAACCTTCCATATAAGGAGCCTTTGTTTTCCTGATGTTTTTCTCCCTTCCTCTGAAGCCTGCTGGTCAGAAGTTACCCCTCTTACACCCCCTCACTTGTATATCATACCTCCTTCTCTGGTAGTACCGCTATGCCATCCTGCAGCCATGAGGCTACTTGTCCCATTTTCTTTTAGACCATGAACTCTCTAAGGCCAAGAATCTGGCACCTGGCACCAAAGATGTCCCCAGTAAAAGTTTATTGAATAAATACAATCTATATTGTAGGTTGTCATGAGTAACTAAACAGCCCATGGAGTGAGCTGGCAAGAGCTCTGTCACGGAGACAGTAAGCTGAAGGATTAAACTTGTCTCAGCCACTCATTTGAGTGACCTTGGGCAGATTCCTCCACCTCTGTCAGGCTCTGTTTCTTTCTGCAGTGAGTTTGTTGAGTGATATCAATGGTTCCCAAACCTGGTTGATCATCAGAATCACCTGGAATCCTCACCAGATACAGGGCTCTGGGTTCTTTTTTTTTTTTTTTTTTTTTTTGAGACGGAGTCTCACTCTGTCGCCCAGGCTGGAGTGCAGTGGCCGGATCTCAACTCACTGCAAGCTCCGCCTCCTGGGTTCACGCCATTCTCCTGCCTCAGCCTCCCGAGTAACTGGGACTACAGGCGTCCGCCACCTCGCCCGGCTAATTTTTTGTATTTTTTAGTAGAAACGGGGTTTCACCGTGTTAGCCAGCATGGTCTCGATCTCCTGACCTCGTGATCCGCCCGTCTCGGCCTCCCAAAGTGCTGGGATTACAGGCTTGAGCCACCGCGCCCGGCCAGGGCTCTGGGTTCTTTTAAGAACCACTGGACAAACTCATCTTTATATCTACCTTCCCATTATTTGACCAAGAACATATTGCCAGCAGTAAGCTTCAGTTTGCAAATCTATAAAATGGGGATGATAACCATGGTGGCTGCCCTAAGAACTTCATGGGGCTGAGGAGAAGTTCTAATTATGGGGGGAAGGAACTCAAAACACAACAGTTCTAAACAAGTATGTGAACTGCTGGTCTTTTCTGTCTGCTTTTTTCAATGGGACTTGGAGTATAGTTTTGACTGACCAACCCTAATTGAGAACTTGTGGCTCCCCTTTGATTATGAATAGGAAATCCTTTGCTGAGGCCCTGTCTTTTGCTTCTCTCACTAGCAATCCAAATTCCCTTGAAATATTTCCTCCCTTGTGGAAATCTGATCTAACCTGGGTGTGGAAGATTATCTCTCTCCAGCTTCCCAGAGACGCTTGGCTCTCGAGCCAACTTAACCATTTCTTCTCACTCCACTCTACCCCTTCTTCTGTCCCTTACTCTGATCCTCTGACTTTTTCTCAAATTTGTCTTCCAATTGGCAGGTGGCCCACTGGCAGACTGGCTAGCTTCCCTATGTTGAGTCAGGGTGTAGGGATGATGCTGTAGTAAGCTGCCAGAATGCGGAGCAAACCAAGATGTGGACGCTGTCTCATTACTCCTTTCACAACCAAGTACAGAAGGACCTCATCCTGTTTGGTTTTGCTTCTGTCTTTGGAGGCCCACCCCTGAAGACAGTTGAAGATGAGGAACAGAAAAGGGAAGATAGAGGGAAGGGCTGAAAGATTTATCAAGTAGCTGCTACGCACCAGGTTCCATGCTGGACCCTTTGTATATATTTTAAGAACAGCCAACCTTGATAGCACTCCTGGTTTGCCAGGCAACTTACACAGAGTGTCTGATTTAATCCCCATCCCAGGCCTGAAGTGAGAGTTGTCATTCTCATCTTACAGATCAGGAAGCTGAGACTTGGAGGAGTGAAATGTCATGTCCAAGGTCACACGGTCAGCAAGAGCCAGAACCAGATTTTGAACCCTGACCTTACTGATTTGAGTCTGTCCTGCCTGACAGAAATGGCATTTTTTCAGGCTCCATATTTAGCATTCGAATTTCCAGAGAAAGACCTGAACCTAGAATGAGATTTCTTTTCAGTTTTTGGAGCCAAAATTATTTTAATTTTATGGCTAGGAAAATGTAAACTTACATTTTCAGCAGACCAGAGATGATAAAGTATGCATTTGTCAAATAAAATTCTTTGCTGTGATAAAGTAAATCATTCCTTGGCATGTAAAAAATTAGGCCTCACTTGAACTGTTTTCACTTCGGCCTTTGCTAATATTTCTGTTATCTCCATTAAGGATTACAATGATGAATGCCTTTTATTCGCATAGTTAAGCACTTCGGTGAATGTGTGAACACACAGAGCTTCATAAGTCATAGGGAAATGAAACAACATGGTCACCACAAGAAATATCTTGAGAGTCTGACAGATTGGGGTTGGCATCCTGTCTCTGCCACTCATGCGCTATACGACCTTGGCCAAATTCCTTAGCTTTTCTGGTTCTCAGTTTCCTAATGTGTAAAATGTGAATAATAATACATATCTCCCTGGGTAATTTTAAGGATGGAATGAGATGACTTACTTATAGCACTTTGCATTGTACAATACCTGGCATGAAGTGAATGCATAATAAATGTCACAGTTATTATTGGAATAATTCTCAAGGCAACACGTTAATGGCAGTACCCAGGGCTCACTGAACTTAAAGTTTTTTGGCCATCAAGACTGAGTCTCGGTCGTCTTGTTCTGTGGGCCCCAGCTGCTGATGTACTTATGCTGCTCTTAGAAATAGTGCAGGCAGTAAGCAGGTGAAGTTCATTAGTAGCTGTATCTGTTGAGATTATTTTGGCTGCAAATAATAATATCCAACTTAACATGTCTTAAGAATATTAATCGGCTGGGCACGGTGGCTCACGCCTATAATCCCAGCACTTTGGGAGGCTGAGGCTGGTGGATCATTTGAGGTCAGGAGTTCGAGACCAGCCTGTCCAACATGGTGAAACCCCATCTCTACTAAAAATACAAAAATGAGGGGGCATAGTGGTGCACACCTGTAATCCCAGCTACTTGGGAGGCTGAGGCAGGAGAATTGCTTGAACCTGGGAGATGGAAGTTGCAGTGAGCCAAAAAAAAAAAAAATATATATATATATATATATGTATATTAATCACTTCTCATAAAACATATGCTCAGGGTAAGGTGATTGCAGAGTAGTTTAATTAACTTGCCCCAAGTTGCCACCAAGTTCCCATTTCTTTCTTTGCTGCCATCCTTGCCTGTGGCTATTAGGTTGGCTCCTTCATGATCCCAAGACGGCTGCAATAACTCCAGGCCTCACACCTTTACATCACAAAATGCAAAGTCAGAAAGAGGAAAGATGGCTCATTCTATCCTCACATCTCTTTCAAAGACAGGAAATGAATTTCCCCACAGCACCACCTCCCAGAAGACCTCTCATCAGTTTTTTGGGTCAGAATTTTATCAAATGTTTATCCCAGACCAGTGGTAAGGGAAATAGGCAGGGCCAGTGATTCTCAACTCTAGCTGGGAACAAATTGGGCATCTTTTAAAATAATTACAGATGTCTAGGTTCTGCTCTTAGAGGTTGATTTAATTGGGTTTATGGGGGGTCTTGTACACACGTGTGTGTGTGTGTGTGTGTGTGAACATGTGTACACTTCAGGGAGCTCTGATGTGCCTCTAAGATTGAGAACCATTGGTTTAGACCATCCAAGTTTCACCTTCTGGGAGAGAGAGCATTTAAGCCTTCACTGAAGCACATGGCCACAGGCATCTGAACCAGATTGCAGTTCTAGAAAGAGGACCATGACTACTGGGGGAACATCCAAAAGAATCTGAAAGAAGCAATGGGATAGGAATGGATAACCCCTCCCACTGAGACCCTGCAGTCCTGGAGTGAATGATACCCCCTAAAGGTGTGAAATGCTTTCCAGTCAACCAGCACTAGAATCAGTGAAGCTGCTCATTGTTGAAAATGCAGATCCCTGGGCTAAACTACAAATCCACAGTCTCTAAATCTCTGGGAGTGTGCACTTTCCACAAGATCCCTAGTTGATTCTTATGCTCACTGATGATTAAAAATAGTTGCCTAGTGGATTTCACTGCCAGCCCAATCACCACAAGGGTTCTGGAAACAACAAACATCTCCTTCTCCTAGAAAATTTAGGATATCTGGATTAGGCCATGTGGTATTGTGAAAAGAACACGTGTTCAAACCTGACTGATCATCTGACTGATCTGAG
Organism: Papio anubis; assembly: GCF_008728515.1. NCBI lineage: Eukaryota > Metazoa > Chordata > Mammalia > Primates > Cercopithecidae > Papio > Papio anubis. Next base: position 173,333,614 of record NC_044978.1, read on the forward strand.
TCTGAATTCCTGTTCTGCTACCTGTACTGGTATCTGCATCATTTTGGTAAATTTCATCTCTTTGAGCCTCCATTTTCTTATCCACAAAATCAAGAGAGTAATACCTACTTTTTAGAGTAATGTTGAGATTAAATGAGATCAAGGAAATGAGAGCAGCTGACACAGATTAGGGCACAATGGATGTCAGTTAGAATTTGGGTCTTCTAACTTTCAGGCCCACACTGCTTCCCAAAATAGTTTACTGAGGTTCTTCCAAAAGTAATAGAAAGGGAGCGCTATGCTCTAGGTTGCAAAGAGCCAAAGCACTGAAGTTGAGACACTTCCCCAAAGTGAAATTGCTTGGTGTTTCAGCCTTAAGGAAAAAGTCTTCCTGGGAAAGCAAAGCTAACAAACTAAAGCTTCCTGGAGGGCTGATTGTTTTAGTCCAGATCAGAAAATATAATGGGCCTGCCCTGGAGTCTCTGGCTTGTCTGACATGATTGTGACCTGAATACATGATGAAAGCAACAACAGTAATGTTCCTCTGGGTTGTGAGGCAGGAACCTTGGCATGGATTGTTCAGAAAGGGTCATAGGCACGGTTGGGTGGAAGGTTTTCTATCACTATTTAGGAAAGAGTGAAGTGTGAGGTCTGGCTGTATTCAAGGCTATGCCAGACTCCAAAGAGCCCATGCTTAACTGCTTAATGGAAGCTCTGGGCTTGGCCAGCCTCCTCCCTGTCAACCCGGTGGCCTCTCTATCTGCCTACTGTACAGGGAAAGAGTCAAGTGTAAACTAACACTTCATGTAAATGGGCTGTCAGGTCACTGAACCAATATGTTACAGTTAATCTGTTAAAAACAGCAAGGTCCCCCGTTTGTAAACATCCCCTTGATAAGCTCTTCATAGCATATACAACCTAGGAAAATGAATGGCATCCCACCAGCTGCCCTGGAGTCAATATTCCTCTGTGCTCGTCCGGATGACCTCTCAATTCAGCTCAGCCCAGACTGTCCCAGCCCAATTCATGTGGACCCACCTGAGCTGAGCTCTGTACTACTCCTGGAGTGGGGGTCAGGGGTTCCCAAGGAAGAGCCTGAGAGAACCTCCAGCTTTAAATGACTTAGATAATGGGGGATATGGTAACTTTGGAATACTGCCTGGTGTAAAGGCTGGAATTGTGGACTGAAAAGTTACGCACCCCTGGCCTTGGATCCTAGTTCCCAAGCTCAATGCTGCATGGCTTTGCCAAGTTAATGAGTCACATCTCATATACTTTTAACTCCTGTGGATTTAACTCCATGCACATAGTAAAAGAGAGTGAGGAGAGAGACTGCTATAAATAGTGTGGATGATTTTGACTTCCAGTCTATTCAGTGAACAATATAACCTGGAATGAGAGGTGGGAGATGTGGAACTCAGTTGTCTGAGTCAATTTTGGTCCTTGCTTGTCACTCATGCCATGAATATCTTGTGTTGGGTGTGATTCAAGTATTTTGGGCATACATAGTTGGCTGTAGGACTCCTTTTGCCTGGCTTGCTAACTTCAGAATCCAAGCCCTGTGTAAGATTGGTTTTCATGCTATCTACCCAACGTAGTGGTGGCACTTGTCAGGCCATACTATGTCATTTTCCCTTTTCAAGTGGGAGACCCTTTGAGGGAAGAATCTGGTTCTTCAATTTTTTGGTTCTCTTGCTTCCCTTCTCTCCCAGAACCTAGCACAGAGCCCTGTACTTAATAAATAGTAAAATTAGCACTTGGTGCCTACAGTGGTCCTCTCTGCCCCTACCTCATCCTTAAATGGAAGCAAAAGCAGGAGTACTCCAGTGTGACTTACCGTCTCTAGCCAAGGTGGTCAGCTCAGGGCTGAATCCATCTCTAGGGTTACAGAACTTAAGAATAACACAGTGGCTTAGAAATGAATGATGGAGGTAGAGCTTTTGATGGCATTCAAATCCCTGGTTCCATTGTGTCCTGGAGTTCAAACATATATCTATGCTTAAGTTCTGTGAGACCCAGCATCCATGTGAAAAGCTCATAGGCTTACCTAAGCTAGTTCAGGGCAGGTTTCCATCACTGCAACTAAAATTGTCCTAAGCAACACAATAATTTAGATTATTAAATGGTCCTGTGTCACTTGGATCAAGAGTTCAAGATAGACTCATTAGCAGGGATTCTCACAAGCAGTCCTGCCTTAAGAATAAACCCTGTATTCTTAAGTGGCCACAGAGCTGAAAGAATTAGTTGATATTCATAGGCCCAGGCCATCACTTGTTTGAACCAAACCTTATGCAAGTATACTCTAGAAATGAAAATTCCTCAGGGCAACCATTGCGATGCACTGGTTACCTGTCCTCAAACATAACTAAAGGATGAAGTGTAGAGACTGTTAGCTTTGCTTTCCCAGGAAGACATTTTCCTTAAGGCTGAGACACCAAGCAATTGCACTTTGGGGAAATGGCTCAACTTCAGTGTTTTGGTTCATTACAACCTAGGGCATGGCACTCCCATTCTATTGCTTTTGGAAAAACTTCAACAAACTATTTTGGGAGACAGTGTGGGCCTGAAAGTTAGAAGACCCAAATTCTAGTTTGCTATATGATTATGAACAATTTGCGTCGTCTCTCAGGCCCTCCATTTACTGGTTTGTAAAATGAGGGCATTTGATTAGGAATGAAACACAAGTTTTGTCTGGCCATCTGCCTCCACACTTGCCAGCCAACTCCACTTCTACCTTCCCACCCAAATTACCATGTAATGTTCAGTGCACAGACTCACAAACTAAGGAATGAAAGAAATATTCTTTTATTTTTCTACAATAAACTTAATTTTTGCCTGAAGCCGTTCTTGTACCTGTGTGGTCTGTCTCATTTATTTTCCCAGGGTCACGAACAAGTTCTGGAAGCTTTATAAAGAGGCAGGTCCATTTGGTCTTCACAGGTATCCATCTTCACCAGCATCCACAGAGACACCCCCATTATACTGTTTCATCCTCAGTCACTGGTCTGAACAGGTTGCCTTGGAGATGTCTCATTGGCCTGAGTAAGGTTCCTTCACGCCAGCAGTTCTGTCCTCTACCCCTGGGCCACTCTTGGACACATGTGTATCATTCTGATGCTACCAAGGCAGTCGGACTTGAAAACATCAGTGAGTTGTCTCGCTCTGATTGCTGAGACACCTCCACAACCATGTCTATATTCAGACCTTGCTGCTACCCTGGTTCTGATCCAGGTGAAGAGGAATAAATCTCCCTTTCTTTCAGATCCAGCAAAGTGTCTTTGGGACTCATTCCAAGAATCAAACCCAGAGCCTTTTTCAGAGACACTGCACTTCTCTGCACTCCTCACTTTCCTTCTGACTCACTACAGTTTCTTAAATTGGAGTATCTTTATCATGCAGGTGTGCACCTCTGTGTAGTTCCTTTGGCCCATTTTGCTTTCTCCTCAGTCTATTATCTGTGCTGCATCTTACCAATTTCTCTCACAACCTGGGATCTTAACACTGAAAACCTAAAAAGACACTTTTTTGGCCTTTTTTTTCATATGATTTCCCTAAAATAATGGACACTGACTGATGCTACTTTTGACGGAATATGAAGAAGGAAGGCACACATGTAAATAAGAGTATGAGAATAAAAACCCAGTTCATTTTTCTAAATATTATCCCACAACACAACACAGTGAAGTGTGAGCTGTGCTCCAATGGAAGCACTCTGTCTTTTTGCATCAGTTGGCATCTCAGTTGCAAACAACAGAATCCACTGTGTTTTAAACAGAGAAGGCATTAATTGGTTGCCTTCAGAGTCTTTGGGAGGGCCAGAGAGCCGTGCTCAGGGATAATGCAAGCAGGGACACTCACGTCACACCCCTCCATGGTTCACAGCTGCAATCTCATGGTAGTGGGGCCCAGATACCACAATTGGCACCACACATGAATGCGGGGCACTATTTCTAAGATCTCTGCCCCTCTGCTGAACTGCCTCTGCCACATGCTGCTATTCTCACCCTGAAGTTGATTCTGCATGGTACCTCCTTACTCACATCGTTCTGTCCGGATAGAAGGAATATGTCTGATGGACAGAGCTGAGGTCATGTGCTGACCTCCTAACTGCAAGGAAGCCTGGGAAAAGAAGCTTTCTGGCTTAGAACTTGAAGAGGTGGGACTCATAATGTAGGAAATTACCATAAAGTAGGAAAGATATTCAAAAGATGATGAGTGCCATTGATAACAAGTGTCACAATGCTCTTCTCTGCAGCCAAACTCAAATATTTGACCTGCTCTAGGGAGATTTCCCTGCATAAGTCTCTATCATATGCTTCCTCTCTCCAATTTGTCATAGCCTTTATAGTCTGACACTATAGGGTTTTATTCTCACTGCTGGCTGTTAAGGTCTCTAACACTTCCACAAGCTGTCATAGTCAGTTTAGTTTAGTCAGTGTTAGTCAGTGTTCTGACTCTAAAATAGAAGACAACTTGAGAACAACCTTGTAATGCCTGCTAACTCTGGAGACTAAATCTATGTTCCTGATTGTAATTGTACTGCTTTTGTAAAAAGACATAGTATTACCCTTTTTTTTTTTTTTTTTTTTTTTTTTCTTCTTTGTGCTAGACACTTTTATAATAATAAAAGCCATTTAGGCTGGGTGCAGTGGCTCACACCTGTAATCCCAGCACTTTGGGAGGTGGGAGCAGGCAGATCACCTGAGGCCGGTAGTTCAAGACCAGCCTGGCCAACATGGTGAAACCCTGTCTCTACTAAAAATTTAAAAATTAGCCAGGCATGGCGACATGTACCTGTAATCCCAGCTACTTGGGAGGCTGAGGCAGGAGAAACACTTGAACCCAGGAGGTGGAGGTTGTGATGAGCACTCCAGCCTGGAGTGTTGCCTGGGTGACAGAGCAAGACTTCATCTCAAAAAAAAAAATAAAATGAAAGCCATTTATTAAACAAAGTGTCAAATGGAACATAGGCTAACTTCAGGGCTGCCTGGCACCTGGGCCACCTGCCCTGTGGTGAGAACAGGTTTCCTGTGGGTTGGCCACAGGTCTCTGGACGCACCGACTAGAAGCTTGTATTCATGCCAGGGCAGCCTTCACGTTCTCCAGGGGAAGGACTGTGAAGGAAAAGGTGAGGAGAAACTTACGAGGCGGAAGAGATTTCATCATGTGTTAACTTGAAGAATGGGAGAAAGATTTCCAGAGAAATCTTTAGAGGGAAGTGCTGCCTGAAGCTCTGATTCTTGGATAAATTCATGTAAAAGAATGAGAACTATTGCAGATGGAAAATTTGACTATTGAGTCAGTCCAATTTTAACTGGTTTTTAGAATTTTCAGAATAAATTTAAGAAAATTGTAGAAAATAAAAATGCACTAGAAGCACCCACAAAACTACTATACCTTAACGGTTATACCTCACAGTTGCTATTAATATTTTTATTCTAGAACTTATATTTATAATCTTCCATCCTTTTCACTTCATATCAGTTTATAATGCCTTTTTAAATAGGGCCAAATAGTTTCATAATTATTATTTTTAATGAGTTAAAATGTTTCTTTGAGTAAATATGTCATAATTATACAACTTTTCTCCTATTTTTGGAGATAGAAGGTTTCCTCAACTTTTTAGATATGGTAAATGATACAGCTTCCATCCTCTACACTCAAATGAGTCTTCATGCCCAGCCTGTATTTGCTTAGTCTCAGGCAAAGCTGCATCACTCATTCTGTCTCAGGCCATTACCTCCACGTGTGTTGCCAGTCTCCTGCCTGTATGAGGTCTTATAGCGTATTTAACCCCTTTTCTTTCCTGTATTTTCAACTCTTAAACACTTACAGTCAGGTGTGAGGCTTTCCTGTCTTAAAACATTACCCCCTTGGCCTTGAGTCTCCTTCTTACCCTCAGAACTCCCCCACTCACCCCTGGGTTGCATCTCAGGGTCTCCTGGCTCCTGTCCCCTTCAGCCAATGGGAACTACCCTTGCAAATGCCCCCAGAGGGCTTATACTGACCTTTCTCAGGCTATATCCTAAGACTTGGCTTCTTCATCTTATGATATCCCTGCATCCTTGCCTTCTGTTCCTTTCCAATGGCTCTGTGTCTTCAGACTCTATCTCCTTGCACATGTCTGCCTTTACTTACATATTGTTTCTCCCAAGAATCCTATTCTTGGTTTACTTCTCACCCAAGAGATGTTCTCTCTTTCTCTGGAGTTTTATTCATTCTCAGTTTCAACCACTCTCAATGTCTTAGTCAGGAGTCTCCAGAGATACAGAGCCAATTAGATAGACAGATAGATAGATGACAGGTAATCTAGGAGATTTATTATGGGAACTGGCTCATGTGATAGTGGAGGCTGAGACATACCGAGGCACTACTGTATTCAAGTAGGAGAATCAGGAAAGTCCGTGGTGTAATTTGGTCTAAGGCTTGAGAAACTGGGAGGTGGCTGATATAAGTCCTGGAGTCCAAAGTCCTGAGAACCAGTATCTCCAAGGGCAGGAGAAGAGGGATGACCCAGCTCAAGGAGAGAGAGTAAATTCACTCTTCTCTGCCTCTGTGTTCTATCTGGACCCTCAGTGGATTGTGTGATACCCACCCACATTGGCAAGGGCAGATGTTCTTTACTCAGTTTACTTACTTAAATGCTGCTCTCTCTGGAAGCATTCTCACAGACACACCCCCATAATGTCTATCAGCTCTCTAGGTGTCTTTATCCCTCTCAAGTTGAACATACAATTAACCAGCAACTCAGTGAGTTGCTAACTCTAAATACCTCTACTTCTAACTCTAACCCTTCTCCTACCTCATCCTTCTCCTATAATCAGGTTTCTATCCTTCCATTTTACAAATATTTGTCAAGAGTCTTTTGTATACCAATGTTTTTTTCTAGATTGCATTCAAAGACAAATCAAGAAGAATCCTCCATGAAAACTCATACATCTATTTGCAGTTGGACATCTCCAATTGAATGACATACACACAACTTACATTGAACTCATCCTATAACTCCTCTCCCACACAGATCAGCTCCTCCACCTGTGCTTAATTAATGGCACCACCATCCAGCTAGTTGCCCAATCCAGAAACACAGGAGTTATTCTGGGCTAGCTCTAACCTCAATCCCTATGTCTTCATGATTCAGTCAACAAATATTCCTGAATCTCTATGCTAGCCCTCTCCCCTTCCACCACAGCTATGTCCTTTGTCTGCATCCATTGCTTATTGTTTTGCAATGACCTCTTAATGGATCTCGAGGCCTCTAGGATGATTCCTAAACACCAATATGGCTATGCCACTCCCTAATTAAAATTCCCAGTGGCTTCCCATTGCATGTGGGATAAAGTCCAGTTATCCTAGTATGATTTCCAGGTTCTCTCCTGGCTTACTCCTCTAGCCATCTTTCTGCCTTCTGTGTCTTACACTTTACGGGTTTTGACACTGAACTACTTGTAGTTTAACCAGTTTATTGCTTACTAGATGCATTTCCTCTTTTTCTATAATCACCTTTTCTACTTTCTCACCATCCAGCTCCTTTTTTTTTTCTATAAGCCCAACCTCTGGCATCTTCTGCAGAAAGCTTTTCCTGATCTCTCTTTTCTCACCTCCCTGGGCTTAGTCAGCTCCAGGTTCTGTGTGATCCTAGTAGCCTGTACGTCTCTTTGTAACTACATACATCATGTTGTGTATCTGTTTATGTGTCTGTCTTCTTTAGGAATTCAAATAAATGTTGAATAAATTCATTTTAAAATCCTATGTGTGTGCCTAGCAATTCTATGTTAGTTGCTCAACACTCTTGTTCAGAATAATTTGGTCGGTTTCTCATCATAAAACCAGGGGAGAAACATGTCTGCAGGATTGTCAGAGATTTCCCAAATGGACAGAGAATTGCTACTTCACCTTTGACCTCTCGACCTCTCATCCCAGTCACTGACTTTGAGACCACAGCAAAGCTCCCAGAATTTCAAGCACTGGACAGAGTCTCTGACCAACAGATTAATTTTAGAGTCATTGAAATTCCGCCAACTCTAGGGGGAATGATTGGGAGCCAGGCTGACAACCAGCAAAGGAGGAAATTACTCTCTGTCTCTTTCAAGATGAGAGAGTTGTAACCACGGTGCCTCCCCCAGTGATGCTGTTCAAAAAACATAAATTTAATACTTTTATGAAACTCAATCTTCTAACCATAAGCGTTTCAGGGATCTCTTTGATGTTCAGGAAAAGCAGCCTGGTGCCAATGTCTTTTGCACATATGGTGAGGACCCCGCCTTTCACATGAGCTGAGCATTTTGGGTTCCTCAGCACTCTGGAAGAGTTATCTTTTGTTTAAATGACTCAGCAAACATTTATTTAGCCCCTACCATGTTTAAAACACATTTTTTTCTTTCCCCTAGAGAATGAGCACAGATTTCTGAATCAGTCAAAAGCAAGTTCAAATCCTCTCTTGGCCCCTAACTGGCCGCAGATCATTAGCATACCCCTGAATGACTCAGTACTGGTTTCCTCATCTGTGAAATGTGGTTATAATATTTACCTTTCAGGAAAATATCAAGGATTATGTGAGGCAGAATAAGAAAGAGGCTGCCTTGCCCTGTGCCTGGTACCTAAATGTTTATTTAAAAGAGAAACTACGAGAATCCAACTTTGTGTAAATATTATTTGCATTAACAAACTGTGGCTATGTTACTATAAGAAGCATGTTTAGTAAGACTTTAAAAACCATTATGGATGCATCAGTTAGGAATGTAGTTGGCTGCAGAAACAATAAGCCAGTGGTAGGCCAGTAAATGTTTAATAATGGACTCTCTGGGGGAAAAATAAAGCTCTGATTTGTAGTGTTCACTGATTTCTGTAAAGTGAATACTCCCACCAAGGCTGATTTCAAGCTATCAATGTGGTGTCACTGAATGCAGAGTTGGGAAGATACATAGTATCTAGTATATGGTGTATAGCAATGAAGACATATGATATCTCCACCATTCATACACAATAGATGTACATAAACCCAAGAGCAGAGATAACAGACTAGAGCACAGTTATAGATAATAGTACATTTTGTGAAACATTTAGGAAGCAATGAGTTTTGAGTATTTACAACCCTCATTTTAAATATAATTTAATTGTAAGATTCCACAACTTAATTTTTAATAATGTCTGTGTTTAACAATTGACTATAAAGTTCTGAAAAATTTAACAACTACCTTTCACAAGTTGATGAGAGTCAGCTCTGACACACCACTACATAAAATCCTACTATAGTGACTTAAACACAACACATTTCCTTTGTTTGGTGTAACAGGAAGTTCAGGGATGAGCATCTGAGGGCTGGTGGCTCATCAGGAACCAAGACTCTTTTTTTTCTGCTCTGATGTCCCAAGCACAAAGGCTTCATCCTCGTTCAAATGGCTTCAAGATTGCGAGGTGGCTTCCATCCACTCCATGTCTGCATGCCATGGAGCAACAAGGGAGAAGGAAAAGCATGAAGTGTGTTTATTTGGTAAAAGACATTGTATTCATTTCCTATTGCTGCTGTAATGAATTATTATAAAACTTAACGCAAAACAACAGTGGCTAAAAACAATGCACATTTGTTAACTTATTGTTCTGGATACAGGAGGTCCTTTGTTAGGAGGGCTAGCCTGCTTCTGGAGGCCTTAGGGGAGAATCTAGTTCCCTGCCTTTCCCAGCTCTAGAAGCCACCCTCATTTGTTGGCTTGTGGGACTTTTTTGTCTTGAAAGCCATCAATGGATGGTTGAGTCTTTCTCACATCACAGCACTCTGACTCTGCTTTTGTTGTCACTTCTCTTCCTCTGACTCTTCTGCCTCCCTTTTCCACATGAAGAGCATTGTGATTACATTGGACCCACCTGGATAATCCAGGAGACTCCCCCTGTATTAGTCCATTTGCATTGCTAAAAAGGATTCCCTGAGGCTGGGTAATTTATAAAGAAAAGAGGTTTATTTGGCTCATGGTTCTGCAGGATGTACAAGTATGGCACCAGCCTCTACTTGGCTTCTGGTGAGGCCTCAGGAAGTTTCCAATCATGGCAGAAGGCAAAGGGGGTGCTACTGTGTCACATGGTGACAGAGGGAGAAAAAGAGAAAGGGAGGAGGTGCCAGACTCTTTTAAACAACCAGATCCCATGTGAACTCATATAAAACTCACTCATTACTGCAAGGACAGCACCAAGCCATTCATGAGGGATCCATTCCCATGACCCAGACACCTCCTACTGGGCCCCACCTCCAACATTGGAGGTCACATTTCAAGATAAGATTTGAAGGAAACAAAACATCCAAACCATATCACTCACCGTTGAAAGATCTTTACCTTAATTCCAGCTGCAAAGTCCCTTTTGCCAAGGAGGGTAACATATTCACACGTTCTAGGGATTAGAATGTGAACAACATTGCGAGTCATTATTCTGCCTACCACAGACACTCTCCCCAGGGACTATTTTCCATATCTCACTGTCTGGAGGTGTGCTGTCACAAGGCCACCCCTAGTTGCATGGCAGGCTGGGAGATCAAGTTTTAGCTTTTAGAGCAATTTTGAAAATGCAAGTAAGACATTTAGGGCTGGAAATAACATTTGGTTCACCCAACCAATATTGGCTGCCACAGTAGGAAATAATACATAGCCAAATGGGTCTACACCTCACAGCCTGCTGCTTGACTTAGTGAAATTATGTTTTAAAAATAGACTATTATCCCAAAGTAATAATTGTTGGGTTGACTATACCAAAGGTCATTGCTCACACATGCTTCCTTTCTTCCCCTCCACCTCTTACCTCTCTTCCCTTTCCTTCCCCTCCTTTCTCCTCTCTTCTGCCTCTGTGGGCCTGCAAGTTTCACAGCCTGTCTTTTGGCTTGTAGTAGACCAAGGAGATGGGTTTCTATGTTCACTTTTGTGTCTGACACGGTGTGGTGGGATGTTGTTCGCTATCCCTTCAAATCATGGAACAGGGAATCAAATGCAGTATTTTGACCAGTTGTCCTCATCAATCCACAATTACTCATGTTGGGAAACTTATACTACGTAACTCTTCTGCCTGTTTTTCAATTGTTAGACGTTGTAATGGGAGAGGGCATTGGATAAAGGATTAGGCAGCCACAGACATCTGATGGTCAGGTATGTTCACTTAAATAGTAGAGTTACCTACAGGGAGGAAGAACTTTATGGTTCAGGCTGATAAAATAGCTCCTCACTGACTTTGCTATGGTACCTGAATTTTTCAATATGATAGGAAGTATGGCATGTTGTTCCTACATGACAGGAAATATGATACATTATTATTATTGAAAGATCTTTTGATTTCCAACTTGGTCACTGTAAAGAGGATAGAATCTAAAAGAAAATGGTCTGGTGGTGTCACTAAGGTATGTCTCCAATAGGAAAGCAGTGGATATTGGAAAAGAACCAGATAAAATTTTTTGTATTCCATAGAAGTGTGGACAATATCGACCATGCCATTGAATATTCCTTTTATAAAAAGGTGAGACATCTTAGAATTTACTACCCATAAAAGCTTTGCTTCACCTCCAGAAACATAAGTTTATGTATTGAAAACAGGAGGTGTTTCGGTTACATGCTTGGCATCTCTATATAGTGCTAAGGTTGGAGGAGGCCTGGAAAGAATTTTCAAGGAAGACATATTATAGACTTCCTTCCCTTTCGAGCCTCTCTAAACAAGGGCTTCATAAACATATGGAGAGATGTGAGGAGTTTTTGCTGTTGCTTCTCTTTCTTGTAAACCACATGTGCTGCATATATGAAGCCAGCATCTATGAGAGAGAACTGAACAGGATAAGAAGTTTGTTGACAAAATACCTGGCCCTTGGAGTAGGCTCCAAGCCTCTAATGGTGCCTCCAGCCACTCAGGACAGCAGGGGCTTAACATTTTGACATTGTTATCTAATTTTTCTTTGTCTCTTCCTGTTCTCTGCCACTTGGTGGTAGCCTAGGTTGCACAGGATCATGTGAATCCACTTAGTCACCTCTGCAAATGAGAGCCTTCGAAGTGTAAACTTTATTCATCAGTGTGATTTAAGCCACATCTTGGTGACAGGGCATCCATCTCAACAAATGGCATAGGGCCAGCAAAAGTCAAAGACTCAACCAACATGCATGATCATTGTTCAAAGACATGTCAAAAGGAAGAGAAGTACATTTTAAACATTTTGGTATATATATAACATAAAATTTACTATTTTAACCATTTTTAATTATGCAGTTCAGTGGCATTAAGTATATTCACATCCACTGTTGTTCAACCATCACCACCATTTATCTGCAGAACTTTTCCATTTTCCCAAACTGAAACTCTGTCCCCATTATACACTAGGTTTCCATTTCCTTCCCTTCAGCTTCTGACAACCACCATTCGGCAACATCCTTTGTGTCTCTATGAATTTGACTCCTCTAGGTACCTCGAAGTAAGTAGAATTTTATAAGATTTGTCCTTTTGGGTCTGGTGTATTTCACTTAGCATAATGTTTTCAAGGTTCTTCCACATTGCAACACATGTCAGACTTCCATTCCTTTTTATGGCCAAACAATATTCTATTGTATGTACATACTGTATGTTGCTGATCTATTCATCTGCTGTGAGGTATAATCTCATTGTGGTTTTGTTTTGTGTTTACCTAATGATTAGTGATGCTGAACATCTTTTCTTTTGCTTATTGGCCATTTGTATGTCTTCTCTGGTGAAATGTCCATTCTGTTCTTTGCCTATTTTTCAGCTGTTTTGTTTGTTTGTTTGTTTTGTTGTTGTTGTTGAGTTGTATAAAGTACAGATTCTCAAATTACAGACCACATAACAATGATAACCGTGACTTGGAGAGTGTTAATTAACCAGCAAACTGACCTACCCACCCTTCCCTCATTTCAAGCCCAGGGGTATAAAGTATCATTTACATCGATGTGTGTCTGCAATCTCATTTCAACACCTTGACAGTCACCAGGTGTTTCTGTAAAAAGGCATCTGTACAAACTATAGCATCTGTTTAGAAGTAGCGAATCCAGAGAGGGGGGAGATTTAGAAATCTAGCAGCTGGTCTCAGTTTGAATATTTAATGTCAATTTGGACAGTGGGCCTGAAATGCTAGAACCCAAACAAAGATTTCCATGTTCTAATTATCTTCCAACCACTGTTGTGCTAATCTCTACTTGGCTTCCCTTACTGGTACTTCAGCTCTCCAGGCTGTACCATTTTGAGGGAAAACAGGGTGACTCTCTGCATAAAATGCCATGGAATATGAAAAGTAAAGCAGCTTTTTCTGCTTTACCAGGGGAAAACTCCAGACTTTCTCAAGTACCCTTCCAAGTTTTCCAAATCGTTCTGAGAATACTGAGAAGCAGATACATCTTATATGTTCTAGAACCTGTCCTATTGGAATTGTTGCCTTCAGCTTGTTCCTCAATCACTCTTGATTTCTGAAGCAGCATGTCTTCGACCCAAGCTTTCACAACAGCTGCCAATACCACCAGTGCCTGCATCAAAGCTGCAGAGACTGGTCACGAACACATCATGTCCAACTGTTGCCTAGGCCTTTGGCTTCAAGACAAAGACACCTTGCCCTTAACTTGTCTTATTCTTTTGACTTGTATTGCTCTTTTACAGCATCTGCCTTACCACAAATCAGGCCTGAGCCCTGTGTACAGGACCTAGGGGCTGTCTGATAACATGAGCGGCCCTTAGACCCACCCTACTGATGTGAACACATTGCTGTCTGGCCAAAGCTGTAGAAAGGAGTGCATAGTCCCTAGGGTGAATGTTCCCCTACCAGGATACTCTTATTTTCTCCCATATTAAAAGACATCCTGTTGAGTCCACACTCTTCCTCCATCATTGCCAGCTATGAATAAATCTCAGGGTGGGCATACAGACTGGGATCCTACTCCATGATTTTGACAATAAAAGTACTATATTTCAGCTACAGTTATTCATTCACTAATTTTTCTCTTGAGACGAATGTAGCACAAAGGTACTTACATGTTTTAAATAGCAAAATCTAAATTTTATTTTTCCAATGAGAATATTCCAACATATTCTGGCATTTCATCTTAAAATTCTTTGCTTTGCTTTTTAATAGGTTGACATATACATCTTAACACATTCATTTCCAAACGCTCCTAGGGAGATTGCCGAACTAGAAGATTGAATTGAGATTGGAGTCTTCCTGGAATAAATAAAAGAACAGCCACTAAAGGGTAATGGGATCCATTTATTATTCTGCCAGGCTCCTCTGCATACTATTCTAACAAACTCCTTGGGTGAATAAGAAACCAAAGCTGGTCTTTATAACACTGGGACTCACAGATGGAGGATGGGAAAAGTGCCGTGCTCATGGAAAAAATATTTCATTTGTTGACTTGGCTTTAAATTGTATTACAGTTGAAAATGGGAGAAGCACTTGTGGTTAATTTAACAGATCCATTAGTGAAAGGACCCTTAGAAATCTGTCAAAACTTTTTATTATATAAATAGGAAAATTTCTCAGATGGGAAAAATAACTTGCTCGAACTCAAATCATAAGAGCCACATGTCACTTGTTCATCATCTTGTGGCCAAATAACTCTATGCAGGTTGTTCTGAATCATAGTTATTATCCTTGGACTGTTTGTTAATGGTTGTTACTGACTGTTAATGGTCTGTGTTGTTTACCTTCCAAGGGTCTAACATTTTAACATGTAAAAGAACCTTGTAGCATAGGAAGAAGAAGGTTTCGATGGTAAAATCAACCCTAAGGCCACCTAGTAAACTCAATGAGCAGGGGCTCTTAACCTGAGGTCCTTAGAAGGGCTTTAACCTGCTGGGTGCGGTGGCTCTCGCCTGTAATCCCAGCACTTTGGGAGGCCGAGGCGGGCAGATCACTTGAGGTCAGGAGTTTGAGACCAGCCCAGCCAATGTGGTGCAACCCCGTCTCTACTAAAAATAAAAAAAAAAAAAAAAAAATGACCAGGGTGTGGTGTCAGGCGCCTGTAATCCCAGCTACTCAGGAGGCTGAGGCAGGAGATTCACTTGAACCCGGGAGGTGGAGGTTGCAGTGAGTCCAGATTGCACCATTTGCACTCCAGCCTGGCCAACAAGAGCGAAACTCCATCTCAACAACAACAACAACGACACAAAAGGGTTTTTAGCTTTGACATCGTATGCATAAAGCTCTTGGAATTATATGAATTATTTTATGCATGGGTAGTTACATGCATTTTCTTTAGGGAGGGGATCTGTCGAATTCTGGACTTTCTTGACTGGCTGGATAAGACAAACCTTGAACATAAACGTATTTTATTGGCTTATTTTCCTGGAGCTCATACCCCACTCCCTAATAACTTCCAGAGTGGCTGAATCTAATTGCACTGTTTCTGTTTTTGTATGCCTTGCGACTCAGCTTGCCCCTGACTTCATTCTGATTTGGGGTTCTTTTTACTTTGTGGACAAAAAGACACAAGGATGACTCCACACATTCATACCTCCCAGCTTAGTACCACCCAGTGGTAAGAAAATGACTCTCAGTCCCTACATGGGTCATATAGATGGCCATCACCACTCACTGGGTCTAGGGTGTTGAGCCATTCTGGTTGATCAGCCTGAGTCATCTTTGCACCCTGCCCCTAAACATTGATATTGACATTCTTACAGGACACATAGAGTTGGAGAAGAATTCTCTAAAGGCACCAGGAGAAGGGGGTTGGGAAGTACATGGAGCAGATGAAGCTCTAGCAAACAGATTTTTTGGGGATCCACCATTCCCCAGATTCTCAAGGGAACTGTTTCAGAAAGGTCAACAAAAGTTTTCTTAGGAGCAAAGGCTATGTTATAGATCTCCTAGTAGATTGCATGAAACACTCTCCTGGCCTAACTCAAGAAGGCAGAGTACTTGGTTTTCACACAGTAACATATTTTTTCATCTGTACAAGTGTGCTTTGAATACTCCCTCTGCAATATAAATGTGTTTGGCCTTTGGGCTCACTTCATCTGCATAGCCTACTGATAGGAAAGTTGTCAATTTACTTGGAACAAATAAAGACAATTCTGTTTTCTGTAAAATATAATTTGCACATGATATGATTTGATCACGGCTGCCCTTCTGTGAATGTGCGTTCCTGAATGACTGTCACGAATTTTATCAATCAGAACTCAGGAGAGTACTAATCCAGAGAGATGTCCAATCCACAGTTGTTTGTTCTTGGCCTCAATCTCAGTGCCTGGGAATTCTTCAGTAGCAGCACATGCACCATGGCTTAATATCTTTACAGAATTACGTGAACACACAACTTTTTTGTCTTTCTTTTTAGAATTAAAATAAGTAATATTTTAGGCCATTCTAAAGTGGAGACTAATATTTCCCAGGACTGATAGAAAACTTCTCACCAGGAAAATAGAAATGAGATGATAATTTGTGCAGAGGGGGCCTTCAAAGAAAAAAGAGTAGGCTTCCATTGCTTTTAATTAGGGAGTCTATTTTAATGCCCCATTGAGGATCTTTTTGATGGCACATTAGGGTCCATTGGGAAGGATATTAATTAAGCTCCAGGGTATTCTGTGTTGGAGGTCAAATGGGATGAGCTGGCATTATCGAGCAGCAAGGAAGAGAGGAAAAGTGGGAAAAGATCCCGAAAGCCAGGTGTACTGGTTCCAGTGCTGGCCAACCACTTTGTCTGAGGGGAGCAATGTTGTATCGATAGCTCACCAGCTGTCCAGTCCTTCAGGGAATAGAATTCTACAACTGGGAGAATTCTACCTGCTATTTCCTCAGGACAACTGTAACATTCAGGGGACCTGTGCATACCTAGGTGATAAAAGCTATATTTCTCACCTATGGGTGGAAACTTGGCTTTTGGGCTTACCCTGAACTGTGATAATAGGGAAGGAACTTTACTTTCCATATGCAACATTTTCAATTGAAAATTGCTGGGATGGTACAATTGACTGTGAAGGAGAGTCGAATACCAATGTCAGCACCATTCCCACTCATCTGGGATAGACTCCATGCCCTTCCCTAAATCACAGGGGCTGAAGCCTGCGAATGGTATTTTCCAGAATTTCTTGCAGCAAGGTTTCAGATTAGATTTAATCCATGATGGGCACTAAGGTGTGGTTAGAAAGTGGGCAGATGAGATCAGATGGGTTCAGGGTGATGGGGAGAGATCTGTGAAAGGATACAATGTACAGCTAGATAGGAGGAATAAGTCCTAGTGTTCTATACCACTGTAGGATGACTATAGTAACAAAAATATATAGTTTCAAATAGCTGCAAGGAAGATTTGAGACAATGAATTTGCTAATGACCCTGATTTGGTTGCTGTACATTATACATATGGAAACATTACTGTGTACCCCATGAATATGTTCAATTAAAAGTAGTTTTACAAAATAGTCCAAAAAAAGAAGAAGAAGAGTGGAAGCAAAATCAATATTATTGCTCCTCTGGCAGTTGTGGGCAGATGCATGGGTTTTGGCCTTTGCTTGTGAGCCTCTGCAGTGGCCTGCAGGTGTTAACCTTGAATGATCTGTCTCTTGCTGCTGGCAGTTGTTCTATCAGTGATTGTTCTGAGACTTCTTTTTGTATAAAAATGGCATATTCTTTATTTTGCATACTTTAATTTCAGAACAAAATGAACAAAATAAACAAAAAACCCCAGAATATATAACATCCAATTCTGCTGTCAGAGTAGGGAGGGAATGGGAACTTGACACCCTTGTTTCCTGCCTTCAACGCAAGGACAGGAGAAAAAAAAAAACAATAGACATCAGCAGGAGGAACCAAGTGGGGCTGCCATGGGATCCGTGGGGACACTACACAATGGTGAATTTTCCAACTATGAATTCCTAATCTACTTCTTCCATGCGAGACACATCCTTGTCACCCTCAAGAGGGGCGATCTCATCAGGAACCACAGCACTGTGTTCCTCTGCTGCCACTTAATCTTCATTGATACCTAGACCTAGCTTGATCATGCAGTAGATGCGGTTGGAGTGGGTCTGGGGATCCTCAGGGGAAAAGCCAGAAGAGAGCAAGGCAGTTTCTAATGGCAGCACCACCAGGTCCTTGACTGCCTTGTCATTCTTGTCTACCTCAGCCTTTTGCTGCAGCGTCTCCACAATGGGGTGGTCAGGGTTGATCTCCAGGTGCTTTTTGGCCATCATATAGCTCATGGTGGAGTTGACCCGAAGTGCCTGGGCTTTCATGATCTGCTCCATATTGGCTGTCCAGCTGTAGGTGCTGGTCACAATGCAGCAGGGTGAAGACACAAGCCTACTGGAGATTGTCACCTTCTCAACCTTCTTATCTAAGATTTCTTTCATGAGCTTGCAGAGGTTCTCAAACTTTGCCTTCCTCTCTTCCATTCTCTTCTTCTCTTCATCCTCAGGTAGTTCCAGACCCTCCTTGGTAACTAAGTCCAGGCTCTTCCCATCAAACTCCTTGAGTTGCTGCACACATAGCCATCAATGGCTCAGTCATATATACCACCTAGAAGCCCTGCTTCCACACTACCTCCACAAAAGCTGAGTTGGCAACCTGCTCTTTGCTCTCACCAGTGATGTAATAGATGGACTTCCGTATCTTCTTCATGCGAGAAACATACTTGACAAAGAAGTCATCTCATCTCCAGACCAGGAGCTGTGATAGCACAGCAGCTCAGACAGGCGGCATAGGTTAGTGGAATCCTTGTGGATCCTAAGCTTGAGATTTTTAGAGAATTTCTCATAGAATTTCTTGTAATTGTCCTTGTCTTCCACTGTAGCTCAGCAGCAGCTCAAGGCACTTTTTTTTATTATTATGGCTATACTTTGAGTTCTAGGGTACATATGCATACCTGCAGGTTTGTTACATATGTATACTTGTGCTATGTTGGTGTGCTGCACCCATCAACTCGTCAGCACCCATCAACTCGTCACTTACATCAGGTATAACTCCCAATGCAATCCCTCCCTCCCTCCCCCCATGATAGGCCCCGTGTGATGTTCCTCCCGGAACCAAGTGATTCATTGTTCAGTTCCCACCTATGAGTGAGAAATACGCGGTGTTTGGTTTCTGTTCTTGTGATAGTTTGCTAAGAATGATATCAGCTGCAACGTCCCTACAAAGGACACAAACTCATCCTTTTATGGCTGCATAGTATTCCATGGTATATGTGCCACATTTTCTTAATCCAGCGTCTGTCACTGATGGACATTTGCTGATTCCAAGTCTTTGCTATTGTGAATAGTGACGAATAAACATACGTGCATGTGTTCTTTATAGCAGCATGATTTATAATCCTTGGGTATATACCCAGTAATGTATACAAGGTCATGGTACATCAGTTCTAGATCCTTGAGGAATCGCCATAAATGTTTTCCATAATGGTTGAACTAGTTTACAATCCCACCAACAGTGTGTGCAGTTCTATCTACAACCCTCTCCAGCACCTGTTGTTTCCTGACTTTTAATGATCGCCATTCTAACTGGTGTGAGATGGTATCTCATTGTGGTTTTGATTTGCATTTCTCTTGATGGCCAGTGATGCATGAGCATTTTTCATGTGTGTTGTCTCTTTGAGAAATGTCTGTTCATATCCTTTGCCCACTTTTAGATGGGGTTGTTTGTTTTTTCTTGTAAATTTGTTTGAGTTCTTGTAGGTTCTGATATTAGCCCTTTGTCAGATGAGTAGATTGGTGAAAAAATGTTCTCCCATTCTGTGGTTGCCTGTTCACTCTGATGGTAGTTTCTTTTGCTGTGCAGAAGCTCTTTTAGTTTAATTAAATCCCCATTTGTCAATGGCTTTTGCTGCTGTTGCTTTTTGGTGTTTTAGACATGAAGTCTTTGCCCATGCCTATGTCCCAAATGGTACTCAATTTGTGGTTTTCTTTCTAGGATTTTTATGGTATTAGGTCTAACATTTAAGTCTCTAATCCATCTTGAATTAATTTTCGTATAAAGAGTGTAAGGAGGGATCCATTCAGCTTTCTACTTATGGCTAGCCAATTTTCCAAGCACCATTTATTAAATAAATCCTTCCCTGGCTTCTTTTGTTTCTCTCAGGTTTGTCAAAAGATCAGATGTATTGTAGATGTGGTATTATTTCTGAGGACTCTGTTCTGTTCCATTGGTCTATATCTCTGTTTTGGCACCAGTAAATTACGCTGTTTTGCTACTGTAGCCTGTAGTATAGTTTGTCGGTAGCTGATGCTCCAGCTTGTTCTTTTGACTTAGGGATTGTCTCTATGATGTGGGCTCTTTTTTTGCTTCCCCATATGAACTTTAGCAGTTTTTCTAATTCTGTGAAGAAATCATTGCAGTTTGATGGGATGGTATTGAATCTATAAACTTTTAAGTAGTATGGCCATTTTCACTATTATTGACTTTCCTATGCTTTTAGTGCGTGTCTCATTTGTTTGTGTCCTTTTATTTCCACTACAGTGGCTTGCAGCTCCTTGAAGAGGTCCCTTACATCCCTTGTGTTGGATTCCTAGGTATTTTATTCTCTTTGGAAGCAATTGTGAATGGGAGTTCATTCACATCAGCCTCTTGTTTGTCTGTTACTGGTGTATAAGAATGCTTGTGATTTTTGCACATTAATTTTGTATCCTGAGACTTTGCTGAAGTTGCTTATCAGCTTAAGGAGATTTCAAGGCACTTCTTAACAATGTTTCTGTGAATGACTTTCAAGATTTTGTTCTGCTGGAGCATTTCTTGGGAGATGTTCAGGGGCAAATTCTCAGAGTCAACCACACCACGGATAAAGTTGAGACACTCTGGTATCAACTCATCACAGCTGTCCCTGATGAACACACGATGGACATAGAGTTTGATGTTGTTCTTTTTCTTCTTGTTCTCAAAAAGATCAAAGGGAGTCCGATGAGGAATGAATAACAGTGCCCTGAATTCCAACTGACCTTCTACAGAAAAGTGCCTGACTGCCAAGTGGTATTCTCAGTCATTGGTGAGGCTCTTGTAGAATTCTCCATACTCCTCTTGGGTGATGTCTTCAGGGTTTCTGGTCTAAACAGGCTTGGTCTTGTTTAGTTCTTCTTGATCAATGTATTTCTCTTTGATCTTCTTAGTTTTCTTCTTCTTACCCTTACCACTGTTATCCTCCTCATCTGAACCCACATCTTTGATCTTGGGCTTTTCTTCATCATCTTTATTTTGCTGCCTTATCATCCTCTTTCTCTTCCTCTGCCTTATCATCACTAATTTCTCTCATTCCTTCTCCAGATAAAGGGTGATGTATCCCAGCCTAGCAACTGAGAGTGCTTCTTCACTACTTCTTTGACCCGCCTCTCTTCTAAGTACTCTGTCTGATCTTCTTTAAGGTGGAGGGTCACTTTGGTACCCCTGCCAATGGGTTCACAGTGAAGGAACCTCCAGCAGAAGACTCCCAGGCATACCATCATCATTGGGCTTTGTGATCACAACCACTTTCTCTGCTACCAGGTAAGCAGAATAAAAGCCAACACCAAATTGCCCAATCATGGAGATGTCTGCACCAGCCTAAAGAGCCTCCATGAATGCTTTGGTACGAGACTTGGCAATGGTTCCCAAATTATTTTTTGTGATTTGTGAGATCAGCTTTGGTCATGCCAATGCCTGTGTCTACCAAAGTCAGGGTACGTTCCTGAGTGTTGGGGATGATGTCAATTTTCAGCTCTTTCCCACTGTCCAACTTGGAAGGGTCTGTCAGGCTCTCATAGTGAATCTTGTCCAAGGCATCAGAAGCATTAGAGATCAACTCCTGAAGGAAAATCTCCTTGTTGGAATAGAAGGTATTGATGATGAGAGACATGAGTTGGGCAATTTCTGCCTGAAAGGCAAAAGTCTCCACTTCCTTCTCTCCATGGTGCACTTCCTCAGGCATATTGAAAAGAAAAGGCTTGCACATATTAGAGAGTAAGGTGGGCTGGTTGTCCAACACACAGGCAGCACAAACGCTGTGCCAGAGTGACTCGAGAGCCATTCTGTGACTTTTTCAACTTCCGGGTCCTCCAAGAGCTGGGGAGAATCTGAGAGCTGGAGGGAGCTCTCTCTAGTTCTTTCCTCCTCGTCTCTTCTAAGGATTTTGTTAGCATCTCTTTCCCTTTTTATGTGAAATACCTGGAGTATATTTTTCTGACTGATGCTGACTACCCCTAATAAGATTTTACATAAGTAAATGTGTCTATGAGTGAGACAGAATGTAAAACATGAGATGTTTCAGACAGAAGCCTGAGGAGGGCTTTGGAAAAATATAAACTGCCATAAATATTGCTTTTGATTAGGCAGCTATTTGGGGGACAGAGAGCCTATCAGCATTTCTAGGCAGTCACTGTTTCATGTGAAAGAATGTACCCAATATTAGAACGTAATTCTATATTTGGAGTGCTACAAAAACAAACAAAACATCTCAGGATACTATTTTGTTAATGGAAATTCCTGAAAACAAAGCTCAACAAAATCGTGGGAGGTGGTGACACTTGAAAAACAGAAATGATTCTAGAGGATTTTAAGGAGAGAGGGCCAAGAAGGAACTTTACAATCTCCGCTGGTCTCGGGATGCTCCCCTTTTCAGGCCCATGTGCAACTGCTATCTTGTCAGCAGGGTCCTTGCTGAACGTTGTTTGCTATAGTACTCACCTTTCCCCTACCTTCACATCTGGCCCCAGCTTCCATCTCAGCTTCATGTCTCTCCATGTTATTGGTGAGTGTCTTGACTATAGGTTGTCCAAGTTCTTGATGTTTTGAACAAAGAATTGGACAAAACACACAGGAAAGCAAGGAGAGAATGAAGCAATGAAAGCAGAGATTTATTGAAAATGAAAGTAAACTCCACGGGGTAGGAGTGGGCTGATCGACAGCTCAAGGACCCTGGTTACAGGATCTTCTGAGGTCCAAATATTCTCTAGAGGTTGTCCATTGGCCACTTGACGTACACCCCAAGCAAATGAAGTCGTGGCCCGAGATCAGTCTGATTGATTGTGGAAAGCAACCAATCAGAAGCTGAAGTGAAGTTACAAACTTATACCCATGCAAATGTCTAATTGCCAATTAGAGGCTAAATTGAAGTTACAAAGTTACATGCCTATGCAAATGAAGACTTGGCACACAATTAGTCTGACTGGTTGTGGAAAGCAACCAATCAGAGGGACTTTCAATTTTCCATCTGCCACAAAGCAAAAGGGGAGGGAGGGATTTGCAAAGGGAGTAGCCTCTGGTCCTTTTGTTACTTAGGCATGAAAAGTTGGTGTTTTCCTTTCAATTTATTTCTAGGAAGTCAGTGTGAATCGGCCTTAGGTTCCCTGCCACCAGACCCTATTCTCCTGCCTCAACCATGGCATATGGAACAATCTGATACCTTAACTATGTATTTTACTGTTTGTCTCTCCCCACTGAATTCCATAAAGTTAGACATGTTGGTCTGTTGTGTTCACTGCCATATCCTCAGTAACTTAAATTGTACTTGGCACCTAGAAGGCACTCAATAAATACTTGTCGAAAAATTGAACCCCACTACCCAAGATACAACCACAGCTAATTTGTTTTCTTTCCTTCTTATATAAATGTATATTTAACAGTTCTATATGGAGGGAATCTTAGATTCTTAGTTTGTTTCTATATATTTTTCCCCCACTCAGCCTGAAGGAGTGCCCCTCAATGGAAAAGAAAATGAAAATGCTCATTATTTTTCAAGGACTTTAGGTGTGGAGTGGACGGGTGAGTGTAGCATGGTACGTAGCACTTGTTTAGTCTTCTCGCCCTATTTCTTGCTGGGCTGTTATGCTGGTGTCTGAAAAGAGAAAGATACAACAATTAAAACTAAAGTAAAATTACGCGTCGCTGAAATGCCTGAAAGATATTGCTTACTGAGACAAAGCCGTACAGATAGTAGATATTTCTTCTACCTTAGGAGGCAGCAGTCTGTCTTCTCCAGGCTGGGGTTAGGCACAGGGGCCTGAGTGTGAGCCAGGGGATCCATCGCCTGGAGCAGGAAGTGGCAGAGGGTGTCACCTGAGCAGGTCCAGCAGGGGAAGACAGCAAGACAGGCTCTGTCCCACAGCCAAGAGGACTTGGTTTCCAAACAACAGCCTGTATGTTTTCAGGCACACAGGAGACACTCCGTGGAGACTTTCAGAAGGGGTTGAGAGGAATTTAGGAGGCAGGGGCTCCCACAGAGCCTGACAGTCCTGTTTTCTCACTATTATTGTAGACTCTATTTTGCTGTCAGGCTCGGGTGGCTTGAGAAGCCACAGATGATACCTTTGCTGCTGCTGCTGCTCCTACTGCAGTGGTTGCAGATACTGTTACCATGTCCCTTCCCCCACCTGGTGTCACCCCTGTTCTCCCACAAATATGGTACTATGGCACCTTTTAATATGGCTGCTGAAGGGAATGTATTATGCTAATTAGATACTTGGTTCTCTTTAAGGTCTTTGTCAAAGTGGTATTATTGGGCTCTAATTTGTCAGTGAACACGAATCCTAATTGGAGGTCTGAAATCTTATGGTAACACGTGTTGTCCAAACAATCCAGATGACTGAGAACAGCCCTGTCTGATAGGACTTTCTGCACTGAGGGGTGCAGGAGCCACCAGCCACGTGTGGCTATTGAGCCCTTGAATTGTGGCCAATGGGATAGAACTGGAATTTAAACTTTATTTATTCATAATTTTAAATAATATGAATTTAAAATGGTAGTATCCACATGTGGTAGTGCAAATCTAGAATATATATTTATGTTTTAAAGACTATAATCTAAATGAAAACACAAAATTTAAATGCAATTGTAATTCTTGGAGGACAGTAGTCTAGGCGACATCTGGCTTAAGACCTTCTGTACCTTTGTGCTCATGACCATTGATGATTTTGATGGCTGATCCTTGATATTTAGGAAAGGGATGCTTTTGTCTCATCCCAGTAAAAGGATAAGCTTATTTGCAAATTAAGAAAATGACCACAAGGTAATCCCAGCACTTTGGGAGGCCAAAGTGGGTGGGTCACTTGAGGCCAGGAGTTCAAGCCCAGCCTGGGCAACATGGAGAAACCCTGTCTCTACAAAAAATGCAAAAATTAGCCAGGCATGGTGTTTTGCTCCTATGGTCCCAGCTACTTGAGAGGCTGAAGTGGGAGGATTACTTGAGCCGGGGTGGTGGAGGTTGCAGTGAGCTGTGATTGTGCCACTGCACTCTAGCCTGGGCAACAGAGAAAGACCCTGTCTCAAAAAAAAGAGAAAGTGACCACAGGATAAAGACATTGTTATTAGTCGAGGTTCTCCAGAGAAACAACCAATGGGACACACACACACACACACACACACACAGATTTATTATGAGGTTGGCTCACATGATTAGGGAGACTGAGAAGTGCCATATCTGCTGTCTGCATGCCTGGGTCCAAAGGCCTGAAAACCAGAGAAGTCAATAGTGTAGGTTTTAGTCCAAGGGCAGGAGAAGACCCACGTCTAAACTTAGACACACAGGAAGCAAAAGGGGCAAATTCCTCTTTCTTCTGCCTTTTTGTTATTAACACATTGGATGATACTGGCCCACATTGGGGAGGGCAATCTACTTTATTGATCCACCAATTTAAATGCCAGCCTCATTCAGAAACCCCCTCACAGGCACACCCAGAAGTAAAGTTTAATCTTGGCACCCCATGATGCAGTCAAGTTGACAGGGAATTAACTTTCATACCATTCATCCAGTGTATCAGCAAGAGATGGATTCTCTGGATGTGCTGAACCAGTTTCTAAACCTCAAAGACTGATGACCAGAGCCAGGATCATGATGCATTCCAGAAGGAGATGCCCCATGAGGGCCCGCAACTGGCTGGTCACCCTCTGAAGTCACCTTGACTTCACTGCCTATAATGTTTTTAAAAAATCAGGCTGGGCGCGGTGGCTCATGCCTGTAGTCCCAGCACTTTGGGAGGCCGAGGCGGTGGATCACGATGACAGGAGATCGAGACCATCCTGGCTAACACAGTTAAACCCTGTCTCTACTAAAAATACAAAAAATTAGCCGGGCATGGTGGCAGGTGCCTGTAGTCCCAGCTACTCAGGACGCTGAGGCAGGAGAATGGTGTGTACCCAGGAGGTGGAGCTGCAGTGAGCCGAGATTGCACCACTGCACTCCAACCTGGGCGACAGAGCGAGACTCTGTCTCAAAAAAAAAAAAAAAAAAAAAAAAAAAAAAATCAGTGATAATCACTGTACCTAAGAAGACAATTACTGCATATTGAATTGTCACTATAGACCAGGTGTTTCACTATGTGTCATTTTATTTTTCATTTAATTCAAGTTTACAGTGAGCAGTAATTTTACCCTTATTTTATACATGGATCAACTGAACCATTTTGCTCTGGTCTCATAGCTAGAGTGAAGCACTTGGCCTTGAACTTGGGACTTTGGTTCCTAAAGACAGGATTCTTCTTCTGTGCCACCTAGCCACCAAAGATACACTGAAGGTAGCATGAGGAAGTCAGGAGATGTAGTTTTATGCACTTGCATTGAGATGAACCAACTCTTCTAAAGCAACAAAGAATAAACTACCATAGTTCCCCTAAAGCATACACCCACTTAGGTTTTTGGCTTCCATTTTATAGAGCATATGTTTAAAATGAGATCTTCTGCAGAGTCCTCTTGTGAGTACTTTCATTGTCTTTGAGAGATTTATCAAAAGTTATTCATTTCTACCAGGCTCTTGTCTACAAAGAAACTATTTGTTGTTCACAGAGGCCCTCCAGTTGCAGGACTGGGAAACAACCACAGCATTTTCTGGATAGTCTGAGTGAGCAGAAGTGAGTCCTCTGGACACACAGGTTACCTTTGGTCTTGGACTTTGCTCAAGCGTCAGAATGCCAGAGCAATGATGCTGCCTTTTGCAGCTGTACAATAAAAGAGACACAAACCAGAAATTTTATATGACTAGAGGTAAGGGAACAGAGTGGTTGACGTTTTCCCAGCAGTCCTGGCCCCAGGAATTGTGGGTGGGTTATTGACAATAAGCAGAGAATGCTGCTGAGAGGAGCCATTCCCAGAGCATCTGACGTGATGTTTTCGTTCTGAAGACATGGTCAAGTCACCTTAGTGTTCAGTCTGGGGAGAAGCCTGATATGGTTTGGCTGTGTCCCCACCCAAATCTCATCTTGAATTATAGCTCCCATAATTCCCATGTGTTATGGGAGGGGTTGGTGGGAGATAATTGAATCATGGAGGCAGTTTCCCCCATATAAGTCCCAGATCTGATAGTTTTATAAGTGGTTTCCCCTTTCACTTGGCTCTCATTTCTCTCTTTGCTGGCTGCCATGTAAAACTTGCCTTTGCTCTTCCTTCCTCTTCTGCCATGATTGTGAGGCCTCCAGCCATGTAGAACTGTGAGTAAATTAAACCTCTTTCCTTTATAAATTCTCAAGTTTCAGGTATGTCTTTGTCAGCAGTGTGAAAAAGGACAAGAATAATACAAGGCCCTTCTGTGCTGTGCCGTGTGTGATCACGTTCCTTTGAGCTTCCTCTGAACAGATTCTGGATAGTGCTCTCAGAAGTGCTTCTGACTCAGATTTTACTCAGCAACCATTTGGATCTGAGAGGAGCTTTCTTTATTTTCAAAAGAGTCCTTTCTGGCAGAGTGGGTTGTGGTGGAGAGAGTGTGGATTTTGGAGTTGGGCAAACCTGGTGTCCATCCTGTCAATATCCTTGGTTAGTCCTATGACTTTGGGGAAGTCATTCCTCCTCAGCTTTACTGAGGTGTAACTGACACATAAAAATTGTATATATTTAAGATGTACAATGTAGTGACTTCATATATGTATACATTATAAAATAATTATCAGGCCGTTTAATTAAATACATATATCACCATTTTTAAAATTTTTTTATTTATTTATTTCCAAAACATATTATACTTTAAGTTCTAGGTACATGTGCATAACGCAGGTTTGTTACATATGTATACTTTGAAAGCTATGTTGTTGTGCTGCACCTTATCAACCTGCCAGCACCCATCAACTCTGTCATTTACATCAGGTATAACTCCCAATGCAATCCCTCCCTCCTCCCTCCCCTCCCCCTCCCCCATGATAGGCCCCTGTGTGTGATGTCTCCTTCCCGAGTCCAAGTGATCTCATTGTTCAGTTCCCACCTGTGAGTGAGAGAACATGTGTTTGGTTTCTGTTCTGTGATAGTTTGCTAAGAATGATGGTTTCCAGCTGCATCCATGTCCCTACAAAGGACACAAACTCATCCTCTTATGGCTGCATAGTATTCCATGGTGTATATGTGCCACATTTTCTTAATCCAGTCTGTCACTGATGGACATTTGGGTTATTCCAAGTCTTTGCTATTGTGAATAGTGCTGTAATAAACATACGTGTGCATGTGTCTTTATATAGCATGATTTATAATCCTTTTGGGTGCAATATACCCAGTAATGGGATGGCTGGGCCATATGGTACATCTAGTTCTAGATCCTGAGGAATCGCCATACGGTTTTCTCTATAATGGCTGAACTTAGTTTACAATCCCACCAACAGTGTAAAGTGTTCCTATTTCTCCACATCCCTCCAGCACCTGTTGTTTCCTGACTTTTAATGATCGCCACTTTAACTGTGATGGTATCTCATTGTGGTTTTGATTTGCATTTGATGGGCTACAAAGTGATGATGAGCATTTTTTCATGTGTCTGTTGGCTGTATGGATGTCTCTTTCAGAAATGTCTGTTCATATCCTTTGCCCACTTTTTGATGGGGTTGTTTGTTTTTTCTTGTAAATTTGTTTGAGTTCTTTGTAGGGTTCTGATATTAGCCCTTTGTCAGATGAGTAGATTGCAAAAATTTTCTCCCCACCCTGTAGGCTGCCTGTTCACTCTTGATGGTAGTTTCTTTTGTTGCAAAGAAGCTCTTAGTTTAATTTGAGATCCCATTTGTCAATTTTTGGCTTTGCTGCCGTTGCTTTTGGTGTTTTTAGACATGAAGTTCTTTGCCCATGCCTATGTCCTGAATGGTACTCACTCTAGGTTCTCTAGGATTTTATGGTATTAGGGCCCTAACATTTAAGTCTCTAATCCATCTTGAATTAATTTTCGTGAGCAAAGAGTAAGGTTGTGCTGATCCAGTTTCAGCTTTCTACTTCTATGGCTAGCCAATTCCTTCCCAGCATCTACTATTGGGGCCATTAGGGAATCCTTTCCCCATTCTCTTTTGTTTCCTTCCCAGGTTTGTCAAAGATCAGATGGCTGTAGATGTGTGGGTATTATTTCTGGAGGACTCTGTTCTGTTCCATTGGTCTATATTCTGTTTTGGTACTCAGTACCATGCTTTGGCACAGCCTTGTAGTATAGTTTGGAAGTCAGGTATGATGTTCAAGCCTTTGTTCTTTGACTTAGGATTGTCTTGGTGATGCGGGCTCTTTTTGGTTCCATATATGAACTTTTAAAGCAGCTCTTTTCTAATTTCTGTAGCAAACTCATTGGTAGCTTGATGGGGATGGTAATAATCTATAAATAACTCTGGGCAGTATGGCCATTTTCAATGCATATTGATTCTTCCTATCCATGAGCATGGTATGTTCTTCCATTTGTTTGTGTCCTCTTTATTCTCAATTGAGCAGTGGTTTGTAGTTCCTCCTCTGAAGAGGTCCTTTACATCCCTTTGCTATTGATTCCTAGGTATTTTATTCTCTTTGAAGCAATTGTGAATGAAGTTCATTCATGATTTGGCTCTCTGTTTGTCTGTTACTGGTGTATAAGAATGCTTGTGATTTTTGCACATTAATTTTGTATCCTGAGATTCTTTGCTATAGTTAGTTAACAGCTTAAGAAGATTTTGGGCTGAGACAATGGGATTTTCTAAATATACAATCATGTCATCTGCAAAGAGGGACAATTTGACTTCTTCTGTTCCTAACTGAATACCCTTGATTTCTCTTGCCTGATTGTTCTAGCTAGAACTTCCAACACTATGTTGAATAGGAGTGGTGAGAGAGGGCATCCCTGTCTTGTGCCACTTTCAAAGGAATTTTTCCAGTTTTGCCCATTCAGTATGATATTAATATTGTGGGCTCTATTTTCAAGTAAATAGCCTTATTATTTGAGGTAATGCCTCCATCAATACCTAATTTATTGAGTGTTTTTAGCATGAAGGGCTGTTGAATTTTGTCAAAAGCCTTTTTCTGCATCTATTGAGATAATCATGTGGTTCTTGTCTTTGGTTCTGTTTATATGCTGGATTATGTTTATTGGATTTTATAATGTTGAACCAGCCTTGCATCCCAGGATGAAGCCCACTTGATCATGGTATGCTTTGGATGTGCTGCTGAACTGGGTTTTGCCAGTATTTCATTTGAGGATTTTTGCATCGATGTCTTCTACTTCAGGGATATTTTGGTCTAAAAATTCTCTTTTTTTTGTTGTGTCTCTGCCAGGCTTTGTATCAGGATGATGTTGGCCTCATAAAATGAGTTAGGAGGATTCTCTCTTTTTCTATTGATTGGAATAGTTTCAGAAGGAATGTCACTAGCTCCTCCTTGTAATTCCTCTGGTAGGAATCTAGCTGTGAATCCATCTGGTCCTGGACTTTTTAAGTAGGCTATTAATTATTGCCTCTCAATTCTGAGCCTGCTATTACCTTATCTTAGGGATTCATCCTCTTCCTGGTTTAGTCTTGAAGAGTGATAAGCGCCCAGGAACATCCATTTCTAGATTTTCTAGTTTTATTTCATAGAGTGTGTTTTATAGTATTCTCTGATGGTGAAGTTTGTATTTCTGTGGGTCGGTGGTGATATCCCTTTATCATTTTTTATTATGTTTATTTATCTTTCTCTCTTTTCTTCTTTATTAGTCTTA
Source organism: Papio anubis (assembly GCF_008728515.1). Lineage (NCBI taxonomy): Eukaryota > Metazoa > Chordata > Mammalia > Primates > Cercopithecidae > Papio > Papio anubis. The sequence continues at coordinate 173,364,393 of NC_044978.1, forward strand.
TACTGGGTCTGTTAATTTTTTGAAAGATTTTTCTAAAACCAACCTCGATCACTGATTTTCGAGGCTTTGTGTCTCTATCTCCTTCTAGTTCTGCTCTGATCTTAGTTATTTCTTTTGCCTTCTGCTAGCTTTTGAATGCATTTGCTCTTGTTTCTCTAGTTCTTTAATTGTGATGTTAGAGTGTCAATTTTAGGTCTCTTTTCCTGCTTCTCTCTCTCTTTTAGGCATTACTTAGGTGCTATAAATTTCTACACACTGCTTTTAAATGTGTCCCAGAGATTCTGGCATGTTGTATCTTTGTTCCTATTGCTCTTAAAGAACATCTTTATTTCTTGCCTTCATTCTGCTATGTACCCAGTAGTCATTCAGGAGCAGTAGTTGTTCAGTTTCCATGTAGTTGAGCCGGGTTTTGACTGGAGTTTTAGTCCTGAGTTCAGTTTGATTGCACTGTGGCCCAGAGACAGCTTGTTATAATTTCCGCTCTTGTACATTTGCTGAGGAGTGCTTTACTTCCACTATGTGGTCAATTTTGGAATAAGTGCAATGTGGTGCTGAGAAGAATGTATATTCTGTTGATTTGGGGTGGAGAGTTCTATAGATGTTCTATTAAGTCTGCTTGCTGCAGAGATGAGTTCAATTCTGGACATCCTTGTTAACTTTCGCCCCTGCTGATCTGTCTAATGTTGACAGTGGAGCATTGAAGTCTCCCATTATTGTAAGGGAGTCTAAGTCTCTTTGTAAGTCTCTAAGGACTTGCTCTATGAATCTGGGTGCTCCTGTATTAATGCATATGTATTTAGGATAGTTAGCTCTTCCTGTTGAATTGATCCTTTTACCATTATGTAATGGCCTCTTAGTCTCTTTTGATCTTTGATGGTTTGAAGTCTGTTTTATCAGAGACTAGTATTGCAACTCCCTGCTTTTTTTTGTTCTCCATTTGCTGCAATCTTCTCCATCCCTTTATTTTGAGCCTAAGTATGTCTCTCTGCATGTGATATTGGTCTCTGAATACAGCAGACTGATGGACCACTCCCCATCCAGTTTGCCAGTCTGTGCCTTTTAAATTGAGCATTTAGTCCATTTACATTTATTAATATTGCGGTCCTGATCCTGCCATTATGATATTAACTGGTTATTTTGCCTCTTTAGTTGATGAAGTTTCTTCCTAGCCTAAATGGTCTTTTACATTTTGGCATGTTTCTTTTGCAATGGCTGTTACCGGGTTGTTCCTTCCATGTTGAGTGCCTTCAGGGTCTCTTTGTGGGCAGGCCTGTAGGACAAAATCTCTAAGCATTTGCTTATCTGTAAAGGATTTATTTCTCCTTCACTTATGAAACTTAGTTTATTTTGGATATGAAATTCTGGGTTTAAAATTCTTTTCTTTAAGAATGCTTATCATTGGCCCCACTCTCTTCTGTTTGTGTAGGAGTTTCTGGCCGAGATCTGCTGTTAGTCTGATGTATTTCCCTTTGTGGGTAACCCGACCTTTCCCCTCTATTGCCCTGATTTTTCCTTCCACTTCCAACTTTGCGGACCCGCGCAATTATGTGTCTTGATGCTCCTTTCCGAGGAGACCTTTGTACGCTCTGCATTTCCTGACTTGAATGTTGGCCCGCCCTACTGTTGTAGTTCTCCTGGATGATATCCTGGAAGAGTGTTTTCCAACTCGGTTCATTTTCCCTCACTTCAGGCACCCTAATCAGACGATTTGTCTTTACATAATCCCATACTTCCTTGTGGTATTTTGTTCCGCTTCCTTTTTCTTTCTTTTTTCTTTTGGTTTCTTCATTCATTCTTTGCCTGACTTGATCCTAATCGCTGATAATTTTCCAGTTGATCGAGTCGTTACTGGAAGCTTGCATTTTGTCACGTATTTCTTGTGTCATGGTTTTCATCTTTTCATTTCTCATGAGGATCTTTCTCAGACATCACTTGAAGCCATCAATTCTTCCACTCTTTTCCAAGATTTCAGCTCTCAAGCTTTGCACAATTCTCCTTTAGCTCTTGAGAAGTCTGATGACTGAAGCCTCTTCTCTCATCTCACAAGTCATTCTCCATTAAGTTTTGATCTGTTGCTGGCAATGAGCTGCAGCCCTTGCCAGGAGATGCTCTTATTTTTTTGAATTTGCTTCTTTTCTCTGGCCCTGCCTTTTCCCCCATCTTGTGGTTTTATCTGCCTCTTGGTCTCTTGATGATGATGGTGGATTCTCCTCGATGGGAAACTTTTAGTGTAGGTGTCCTTCCTGTTTGATAGTTTTCCTCTTCTAATAGTCAGGACCCTCAGCTGTAGGTCTGCTGAGATTGCTTGAGGTCCACTCCAGACCCTGTTTGCCTGGGTGTCAGTAGCAGAGGCTGCAGAAGATAGAATACGCTTGAACAGCAAGTGTACCTGTCTGATCTTTGCCTTGAGGCTTCCCTTTCAGGGGTGTACTCCACCCTGTGAGGGGTACACCTGCCCCAGGGGGATGTCTCCCAGCTAGGCTACCTAGGATCAGGGACCCACTTGAGCAGGCAGTCTGTCCCTTCTCGTGATCCCAACCTGCTGGGAGATCCACTGTACTCTTCAAAGCTGCTGTGACAGAGTCGCTTGCATCTGCAGAGGTTTCTGCTGCTTTTGTTGTTTACTGCTCTGTCCCAGAGAGGTGAAGTCTTGGCAGAGACAGCAGGTTTCTTGAGCTGCTGTGAGCTCCCACCGCCCCAGCCTCCCAGCTGCTTTGTTTACCTACTTGCCTCTGTGCACATGGGCCTCCCCAGCCTCGGCCAAGCTGCCTTGCCGAGATCGCAGGACTTCAGATAGCAATGGAGGGAGGCCCTGTGGCGCGGGAGCTCCCCGCCAGGTGTGGATATAATCTCCTGGTGTGTGCCTGCTTGCTGGGCAAGTGCAGTATTGGTGTGGTGCTATCCGCATTTTCCAGGCGTTGTGTGTCTCAGTTCCCCTGGCTAGGGAAAAGGGATTCCCTTTCCCGGCGCTTCCTAGGTGAGGTGATGCCTCGCCCTGCTTCAGCTCTCGCTGGTCGGGTTGCAGCAGCTGACCAGCACCGATTGTCTGGCACTCCCTAGTGAGATGAACCCAGTACCTCAGTTGAAAATGCAGAAATCACCGGTCTTCTGTGTCGCTCGCGCTGGGAGTTGGAGACTGGAGCTGTTCCTATTCGGCCATCTTGCTCCGCCCCTCGCTTTTGGTTTCTATATCACCGTTTTTTGTGTATGTTACGATAATGGTTAAGATCTACTCTCCAGCAAATTATTAGTGTACAATACAACATTATTAAGTAGAGTCATGCTGTACATTATAGTTATGCTGTACATTAGATCCTCAGAACTTACTCATCTTCTTTCTGCAAGTAGGAAAGTCATTTCTGAATGGACAACTGTAGTAGAGCCTTCTGGTGTTATCCATATCTAGGTATTAGACCATGAGGGGAAACAAACACTGAGAAGCCATGTGGCTCCTGGGAAACTCCACTGTACCCTTGTGAGAAGATGAGAATGAAAAAGGCAAATAACATGTCAGAAAGAGTTTTGACCTTGCAGACTCTGAAAGGATCTTCAGCACCCTGAGGAGTCCCCAGATCACACTGAGAACCACTGTTGTAATATTTCAAATCTGTATTTTAAACACAAATCTGTATTTAATTTAAATAATTTAAGTTAAATACAAATCTGTATTTTAAATACAGATGTTCTCTCTGTCTGCAACACTCTTCCTCACACATTTTCATCTCTCACTCCCTTAGCACCTTTGCATAAGAAAGGATCTTTGCTACCTTTCTTAATAAAGTTTATCCTGACTACCCCATTCAAGTTGCAATCACTGCCCCCCCACCATCACTACTCAAATTGTTCCTTATTCTGCTCTATTTTTTCCACAGCACTTATCACCTTCTAATAGTATATTGTTTATTTATTTATTTACTGTAATATTATATAATTTACTTATTTACTGTCTATTCCCGTTAGAACATGAGTTTCATGATGGATTATTTTGTTCATAGATCTATTCCCAGCAACTGTAACCATATCTGGCATGTAGTAGGTACCCAACAAATATTTCTGGGAAGGAAAGAAGGAAGGAAGAGAAAAAATTCCATGAGATTAGATATGTTTAAAAATATTTTACTTTTATTGATGAATAATTATATATATTTATTAAGTATAATGTGACATTGTGATATATGTATACACTGTAAAATGTTTAAATCAAACTAATCTACATACCTATCACTTTACCTACTTACCATCTTTTTATAGTGAGAACATTTAAAATCTACTCTTTTAGTAACTTTTAAGTGTGAATACATTATTATTAACTATAGTTGACATGCTGTGCAGTAGATCATGAAAACTTATTCCTCTAGGCACTTTTATTTTATTTTAAGTTCTGGGATACATGTACAGAATGTGCAGGTTTGTTACATAGGTATACATGTGCCCTGGTGGTTTGCTGCACCTTTCAACCCATCATCTAGGTTTTAAGCCCCGCATGCATTAGGTATTTGCCCTAATGCTCTCCCTCCCCTTGACCCCCACTCTCTGACAGGCCCCGGTGTGAGATGTCCCCTCCCTGTGTCCGTGTGTTCTCACTGTTTAACTCCCACTATGAGTGAGAACAAGCAGTGTTTGGTTTTCTGTTCCTGTGTTAGTTTGCTGAGAATGATGGTTTCCAGCTTCATTCTTGTCCCTCCAAAGGACACAAACTCATTCTTTTTTTATGGCTGCATACTATTCCATGGTGTATATGAGGCACTTTGTTTTATTTGGTGCTGTTATCTCCATTGGCTAGAACAATTCTGTGAACATATTGGTGAATGAATGAACAAAGTGAAAATCCAGCCTTTTTAGGTTGTCAGATCCCATACTTAAAACCTCTAGACCTTAGAGATGATTCAGAAAGTTTTTACTGGGCCATGTTTTACTAGTGGTGAGATAAAAACAAGAGTTTCTGCATGCTTTTAAGTCTCATTTTACTTACTCATTTATTATCAAAGGAAGCATAAATTGAATGAGGATGAAAAACCAACAGATGCACCTGGCCTGTAGGTAGCCTGGAACCCAGCAATGTTAGTTCCCTTTCTTTTTCTTAATTTAAAAAAATTATTCATTTTTAATTTTTATATGTTCTATTTTTTTGAGACAGTCTTGCTCTGTCACCCAGGCTGGAGTGCAGTGGCGTGATCTCGGCTCACTGCAACCTCCACCTCCCAAGTTCAAGCGATTCTCCTTCAACCTCCCAAATAGCTGGGACTTCAGGTGAGTACCACCATGCCTGACTAATTTTTGTATTTTTAGTAGAGACAGAGTTTCACCATGTTGGCCAGGCTGGTCTTGAACTCCTGGCCTCAAGTGATCTGCCTGCCTTGGGCTCCCAAAGTGCTGGGATTACATCTGTGAGCCACTGCACCTGGCCCAGTTCCCTTTCTTCTTCTTCTCATTTTCCTCTTTGTTTTTTGTGATCTTAGTGCTAAGAGGGCCTGCATTCCAAGGTGTTCAGGCTTTCTTAGAAGCGAATGCCTTTGAAAGCTGATCAGCAGGGCAAGTTGAGTCTTGAGTATAAATCCTGTTGCTAAAAGCCCATTAAATTTGGCCTGAGAACTGTGGCATGAGGTGCCTTAAAAGAGCAAAAGGCCTGCCACTTCCAATCAAACCTGATTTTCCCTTTGACCTCTCTCACAGTTCACTTCTTGGCACTTCCCTAGGGCATGTGTGTCAGAAGCCAGTGGCAGCCAAGCAGTAAGTGTTAGGAGTGAAGTCTTATCAGTTGTTAGCAATTGCTATGCAAATATACAAGGTTGGCATTGTCATTTCCACATATGTTAGGTGCTAGAAACAAGGGCTCTTTGAAAAAGAGCTCTTTAAATGCCAATGTCTAAATTAGACACTAACTTTAATGGTCCTTAGACTTTTTTATGTTTATCATAATTATTTTGGTACATTCTTCCTCTGGAGTCATTCTTTTATTTCTATTGTAACTCCACATTAGACTTGCATCGTTCATTCAGGGAAGGGAGAATGTAGAAGAAAGAGTAGGCGAGACTCGTACCTAAATGATGAAAGATCTGTGCTGTCACTGCTGCTCACAGGGACCACTCCATGGGAGCTTACTTTGTGTCAGACCCTGGTCTAAGCCTTTACACACATTAATACTGTACATTTATATATATATATATATATATATATATATATATATGAATAACTTTAATGCTTATAACAAGGCAACTGGAAAAATATTATTATCATTTCTCTTTTACAGATGAAGAGAGTGAGCACAGACAGGTTAAGTAAATTGTTCAAGGCCACACAGCGTGTGAGTAGGGAAGAGGTTTCCAGCCAGGATTCGGAGCCTGGATGCTTAACCAGAAGAGACAAAGAAATGAAAGATTCTGGAATTCTATTATATCGAGGACTTTCATGTGGAAAGAATGAGGCAGTTAAGATGGTGACCTGAAAGGACAAGGAGTATTGGACAGGTAGAGATGGGAGAAGAAAGGGCACTTTAGAGAAGTGTTGTCCAGTAGCACATTCTGCAGTGCTGAAATTGTTCAATATCTGTGTCATCCCATATGATAGCCACATATGCTGCTTGAACACTTGAAATATGGCTGGTGTGACTTAAGAACGAACTTCTAATTTTGTTTAATTTTAATTAATTTAAATGTACACAGCCACATGTGAATAGTGGTAGTCATATTGGGCAGTGTAGCCGTAGGAAACACCAGCACAATGATCATATCACAGAACACCAAGAGACCTTCGTTTGTAGGTGTGAGTAGGCCGAGTGAAGGATAGTAAAAGAGCTGCGGGAGAAAGGCTGATGGTTGTCTGATGGCAGATGTCACAAGAGGAATCAGATTTATTTTGAAGACAATGAGGGACTGGTCAAAATTTCAGATGTGGAAAATAACTTGATAAACCTTGTGCTTAGGGAAGAAACAGAGGGCAGGATACATTGACAGATGAACAGGTGGGAACCTGGGTGGCCAATTTTGACAGTATTGCAATCAGAATTCTTTATGAAGAATTTTAGTATGATTTTTAGATTTATTATACAAACCAGGGAAAATAATTGGTAAATAGGTAGCATCTTACTTTTCATTCTTTTGGGTAGTGTAGCCTTATTTGCTCAACTGTAACTATAATGTTTAATTCTTAGCACAAACTGTTTATTGTAAGTAACCAGCATGAGTGGGCTTAAGCAAAAATGCGTCATCATTAAAAAGACTGTTACGTAGCTCCTGGAACCCAGCAGCAGTGGGGCTCTCAAGGGACTGGAATTAAGAATTGGAAAGTGAGCAGGAACCTAGGCAGTCCTTATTCTCCCTTCGTTTTTGCCTTTTTGTACATCTGTTTTTATTCTCTCTCTGCCAATTGCTTGCCTTGCTTCTCTCTACTCCAGTGGGAATATGATGACTATTTTCAAGGTCTTGAGTTTACATCTCCCCGGTTGCAACCACATGCAAAGACTGTCTCAGAATCCTAGTTCAAATATAAGGAGCTTGGGTCAGGCATCCATTTTGGTTCCAGCAACCACAGAGAGAGATATAGAGTCAGAAACACAAACATGTTTGCCAGGGCAGCAGGTGAGGAGATGAATTCTCAGAAATGGAAGGTCTTTGTGACTTGGGCAGTAGCATAAATGGTGATTATTACAGTTCCCTATTGCTATGAAAATGTTGACTGAGCTTGGATCCCAGTTGAGAAACACAGAGCTAATAGGCATTTGGGCCTACAATAATTACAGACAGGAGTTCAAACCACAATGAGAGCTGGCAGTCAGAATTTAAACAGAACCCTGACTGATCAGCTTTGCTAATTTTTCTTTCCTGCTGAGCCCATTAGCTTATCTTTGGTCTAATTTTTGTAACACGTGCTCCAGTCTTAGAAAAGCATTTTCCCCTGGTTAGGATAAAGACGACTTCTGCTGTTTCACAAGTTACACAGAAAGTTTCTGAGCACTTAATAGTACAAGAAATAAGATCTGAGAGATTGGTCCTTATTTTGCAACATAATGGAATAAGTATAGAAATGACTGCCACACGTTGATAATCACCTCTAATATTTGAAACACCTTTTTTAAAAGGTACTGAAAATTATTATATATTAATAGTAGTAAATGCAAGTAGAACTATTTAAATAGAATTTTGGAGAGAGTAGAGACCATGGTGGTGTCGTAATATATCACAACCTCATGTTATTTTGAGAGGGACAATAACTCTGCCATTTTGGCCATCCCTTAATCCTTTAAGAAACCAGGTGACAAAAGTGCTACATTTACCACTTGTAGAGCAACAAGGTATTTTTTTATTTAATATAAAACAATGTATATTTTTAGGGTGTGGACTCTGTAAGCATTAGGTCAATATTGGAAGGAACAGGATCATCAAGATGGCTGACTAAAGATGCCAACACTCACCTACTCCATAAAGAAGAACCAAAACAACACATAAATAACTGCACCTTGAGTAGAGTATCTAAGGGAGAACACTGTAACTCAGCAAGGAAGAGATGAAAACCCTCTGAAGCACAGAAACTCGAGATGACAGCATAGAAAGAAGCAAAAACACCCAGCTGAAATTGGCTTGGAACCAAGGAAGACTTTCCATTGTGGGAAAAAGGTATTCTGGGGAAAAGGCCTCCAGAATTACCCCATTACCGGTGTGAATACTTGCAATTCCAGCTACAGCAGAGCCCCATAATCTTGGCAGGCCTTGAGCCCAGTGCAGGAAGCTGTCTGGAGTTCATGTGGGTGCATTACTCCAGAGAAGGAACTCATGCTAGGTCCTCCTCACACTCCACCACAACACACTCCCTGGAATGCAAGTTTTTATGGTTTGGTGCCATTTTAAAAACAGAACCACTGCTGGAATCCATTCTATTCTGGAGCCAAATACCATCTGCATCTCCACATTCTTGGGGCTGTGCTATCATTTCACCACACCCTCACAAAAACCTGAAATGCCATGGACCCAGCTAGACCCAGCAGTACAGCTGCAACATTGGTACCTGAATACACACAGCACCCTATGCTCCAAGTAATGGGCAGCTCAGCACAGTGAAGAGGATGCCCCTAAGACTGAGAGAGCTGACACATACTTTCCACAAGGCCTGAGAACTGGCACAAGAACTTGTCCAATGCCTGCTACTGCCAGCATTCTCACTGTCTGAATTGCCTGAGCCACTGTGCATTGTTTGTGCTCTTCAGTGACTTGGATATGAATTCTAAAAAGTCAAAGAGAGAATTATAAAAACAACAAAGAAAAGCATCAAGTCACATGCAAGGAAATATCCATTTGACTCACAGCAGCTTTCTCAGCACAAACCTTACAGGTCAGTAGAAAATGGGATAATATAGATGATATATTTAAAGTGCTGAAAGAAAAAAAATACTTAGCCAAGAATACTATGCCCAGCAAAGCTATCATTCATATATGAAGGAGAATTAAAATTTTTCAGACAAGTAAAACTGAGGAAATTCATCACCACTAGACCAGCCTTGCAGAAAGAAACCCTACATTCAGAGATGAAAGGGTGATAACTACCATTATGAAAATACACACAAGTATAAAACTTACTAGTAGGGAAAATATATAAATGAGAAAGAAGAAGGAATAAAATCTTATCACCATAGAAAACCACCTAACCATAAAGATAAAATATAAAAGACCAAGAAAGAAACAAGAGATATACAAAACAACCAGAAGACAACTAACTAACTGAAAGGAGTAAGTCCTTACCAATTAATAATAACCTTGACAATAAATGGATTAAATTCCTTAATTAAAAGTTACAGACTAGATGAATAGATTAAAAATACCCAACTATATACTGTCTACAAGAAACTCACTTCACCTGTAAAGACACTGAAAGAACGTACTGAAAGAGAAGGAATGATAAAAGGTATTTCATGAAAATGAATACCAAAAATGAACAGAAGTAGTTATACTTAGATGAAATATACTTTAAGACAAAAATTGTAAAAACATACAAAAAGGTCATTATATAATGCTAAGGGGGCCAATTAAATAAGAAGGTATAACAATTGTAAATATATATGCACCCAACATAGGAGCACCTTGATATGTAAAGCAAATGTTATCAGATCTAAAAGGAGAGATAGACTCTAATACGATAATAGTTGGGGATTTCAACACCCCACTCTCAGAATTGAGCAAATTATCTAAACAGAAATCCAGCAAAGAAACATCAGGTTTAAATTGCACAGTAGACCAAATAAACCTAACAGACATCTACAGAACATTTCATCCTCTGGTTGCAGAATACATATTCTTCTTATCAGCACATGGGACATTCTCCAGAATAGACTGTAAGTCAGCTTACAAAACAAGTCTCAACAAATTGTTTAAAAATTGAAGTCATATCAAGTGTTTTTTCTGACAAATACCGAAATAAAGCTAGAAATCTATAACAAGCAGAACTTTGGAAATTGTACCAAAACATGGAAATTAATGGCCAGTGGGTGAAGGAAGAAATTCACAGAAAGGAATTAAAAAATTTCTTGAAATAAATGAAAATAGAAACACAACATGTCAGAACTTATGGGATAGAGCAAAAATAGTATTAAGAGGGAAGTATATAGCAATACATGCCTACATTAATTAAGAAAGCTTTCAAATAAAAAACCTAATAATGGATCTCAAGGAATGAGAAATGGAAGCATAATCCAAACCCTGAATTAGTAAAGAAACAGCAATGATCAGAGCAAAAGTAAAGAAAATAGAGACTAAAACTACAGAAGATCAAGAAAATAAAAGGTTAGTTTTCTGAAAAGATTAAAACATTGACAATACATTTTCTAGATTAATTAAAAAGACAGACAATCCAAGTAAATAAAATCAGAAACAAAGACATTACAAATTATATCACATAAATACAAAGAATAATTAGAGACTATTATGAGCAATTATATACCAACGACTTGTGAAACTAGAGAAAACTGATACATTCCTGGACACATACAAACTACCAGCATAGAACCAGGAAGAAATAAAAAATTTGAACAGACCAATAATGAGTAACAAGATTGAATCTGAAATAAAAAGTCTCCTAAAAAAGAAAAGCCCAGGATAGAAGGGCTTCATTGCTGAATTCTACCAAACTTAAAAAACAAAACAAAACAAAACAACAACAACAAAAAACTTTTCTCAAACTTAAAAAAAAATGAATGAAGGAAGTTATTCCTAATTTGTTCTACAAGGCCAGCATTACCTTGATACCAAAACCAGGCTAAGACACAATGTAAAAATAAAACTACAGGCTGATATGTATGATAAACATAGATGCAAAAATCCTCAAGAAAATGCTAGCAAACCAAATCTAACAGCACGTCAGAAAGATTATATGCCATGATCAAATGGGATTTTTCCCAGAAATGCAAGGAGATTTCAACATATGCAAATCAATAAACATGATACATCACATCAATAGAATAAAAACCAAAAACCATATGATCATCTCAATAGACATGGAAGAAACATTTGATAAAATTTGACATTTATTTGTGATAAAAATCCTCCAAATTTAGGTATAGGGGAAATGTAGCACAACACAATAAAGGCCATATATGACAAACCTACAGCCAACATCATGCTGAACAGGGAAAAGTTGGAAGCTTTCCCTCTAACAACTGGAACAAGGCAAGGATGCCCACATCAACACTTTTATTCAAGATAGTATTGGAAGTGTTAGCCAGAGCAATAGGACATGGAAAGAAATAAAGGGCATCCAAGTTGAAAAAGAAGTTAAATTGTTCTTGTTTGCAGACGACATCATCTTATATTTAGAAAAACCTAAGACTTCAACAAAGAACTTGTTCAACTGATAAAAAATTCAATAAAGTTGCAGGATATGAAATCAACATAAAATAATCAGTAGCATATCTATACACCAATAATGATCTAGCTGAAAAAGCAATTAAGAAAGCAATCCCATTTACAATACTACAAAAAAGTCTAGTAATAAATTTAACCAAGGAGGTAAAATATTTCTATAATGAAAACTAAAAAACACTGGTGAAAGAAATTGAAGAGGGCACACCCACAAACAAATGGAAAGATATCCCATGCTTATGAATTGGAAGAATTAATAATGTGAAAATGAGCACTATACAGATTCAATGTAATCCTATTAAAATATTGGTAACATTCTTCACAGATACAGAAAAGAAATCTTAAAATTTATATGGAAACACAAAAGGCTTTGTATAGCCAAAGTAATCCTGAGCAACAAGAACAAGGCTGGAGGCATCACATTACCTGACTTAAAAATATGCTATTCTACAAAGCTATAGTAACCAAAACAGCATAGTACTGGCATTCAAAAAGATACATAGACCAACAGAACAGAATAGAGAACACAGAAATAAGTCCGTATGTTTACAGCCACTTGAGTTTTGACAAATTCACCAAGAACATACGTTAGGGATAGGCCAGTCTCTTCAATAAATGGTACTGGGAGAATTGGACATCACAGAAGAATAAAAATAGACTCTTATCTTTCACCATAAGCAAAAATCAACTCAAAATGGATTAAAGGCTTAAACTGAAGACCTGAAACTGTGAAACTACTAGAAGAAAACATAGGAGAAATGCTTCAAGACATTGGTCTGGGCAAAGATTTTTATGGATGAGACATCAAAAGTGCAGACAACAAAAGTAAAAAATAGACAAATGGAATTATATCAAATGAAAACCTGCACAGCAAAAGAAACAAGCAACAGAGTGAAGAAATAACCTGCAGAATGGGAGAAAATACTCACAAACTATGACAAAATATTAATATCAAGAATACATAAGGAACTCAACTCCACAACAAAAAATCAAAAATCTGATTAAAAAGGCAAATGAACTGAATAGGTATTTATCAAAAGAAGATATACAAATGGCCAATGGGTTTATATAAATGGTCAGCATCACTCATTATCAAGAAAATGTAAATCAAAACCACGATGAGATATCATCTCATCCCAGTTGGCATAGCTATTATTAAAAAGACAAAAAATATCAAATGCTGACAAAGATATGACAAAAAGGAAACTCATATACATGGTTGGTGGGAATGGAAATTCATGCAGCCACTGTGAAAAACAGTATGGAGATTCCTCAAAAAACTGCAAATACATTACCATATGATCCAGCAATGTCATTAGGGGTATGTGTCTAAAGGAAAGGAAATCAGTGTGGCAACAAAATATCTGCAATCCCATATTTATTGTAGCCCCTTTGCGGGACTATGAAACTACTAGAAGAAAACATAAGAGAAATACTTCAGGACATTGGTATGGGCAAAAATTTTTATAAATAAAATCTTGAAAGTACAGATAACAAAAGCAAAAAATAGACAAATTGTATTACATCAAACAAACACCTCTGCACAACAGAAGATACAATCAACAGAGTGAATAAATAACCTGCAGAATGGGAGAAGATATTTACAAACTATGCAAAGTTTGTGCATGTGCATTGTAGCATGTGGATTGTGCATGTGGATTGTAGCACAATAGCCAAGATATAAATTCAGCGTAAGTGTCCATCAACAGTTGAGTAGGTAAAGAAAATGTAACACATACACACACACGCACACACACACATACACACAATGAAATACTTTTCAGCCATAAAAATAATGAAATAATGTCATTCACAGCAATATAAGAAAGTCTGGAGGACATTAGGTTAAGTGAAATAAGCAAGGCACAGAACAGCAAGTACCACACAATCTCACTTATATATGGAAGTTAAAACAAGCTGATCTTATAGAGAGTAGCATAGTGGTTACCAGATCCTGGGAAGGGTAGAGGAGCAAGCAGGATGGCAAGAGTTTCATTAATGAATACAAAATTACAGCTAAATGGGAGGGATAGTTCTAGTGTTCTAAGCACCTTGGAGTGACTATAGTTAACAATAATTTATTGTGTATTTTTATATAGGTAGAAGAGTGTATTTTTAATATTCCCAACGCAGAGAAATGATAAATGTTTGAGGTGATGGATATGCCAATTATTCTGATTTGACCATTACCCTTTGTATACATGTGTCAAAATATCACACTGTATCCCATAAATATGTGCAATAACTATGCGTAAATTAAAAATAATTTTTAAAACATGAGAAGGAACAGAAACAAGGAGTGAATGCCAAGGGTAAAGGACCAGCATTTTTAACTCTACCATATTTATATGAAGGTTACATATACTTTGCTCCAATTTGATGATCTTCACAACCTTTATCTATGGTTCATTTACTTATTCAGCAAATATTTCTTGAGCATCTACTATGTGTCAGGTGCTATTGTAAGCAGGTGAGAAATATCAGTGAGTAAAACAACATTCTTACCTCCTGTATGCTTTCATTCTAGTATGTGTTGACACCGTGAGGGAATACATACAACAAACAATAAGCATAAAGAATAGGTAAATTATGTCATATTTCAAGGTAATGCTGTGGGAAAAAAGTAGGGTGGGTTAAGGGGATCAGGAGTCCTTTTGGTAGAAAGGGGAGTGGGTTGCATTTTAACATAGTCATCAGGCCAGGTGTGGTGGCCCATGCCTGTAATCCCAGCACTTTGGGAGGCCGAGGTGGGTGGGTCACCTGAGGTCAGGAGTTTGAGACCAGCCTGACCAACATGGTGAAACCCTGTCTCTACTAAAAGTACAAAAATTAGCTGGGCATGGTGGCGGGTGCCTGTAATCCCAGCTACTCGGGAGGCTGAGGCATGAGAATTGCTTAAACCTGGGAGGCCGATGGATTTTGCAGTGAGCCAAGATCACGCCACTGCACTCTAGCCTGAGTGACAGAGCGAGACTCTGCCTCAAAAAATAATAAATAAATAATAAATAAAAATAAACATGGTCATCAAGGTAGAACTTATAGAGAAGATGACTTTTAGCAACGATTTATAAGAGATAAAGGAGGAAATGATTTGAGTACCTGAGTAAAGACGGTTCCAGGCAGAGGGAACAGCCAGGCCAATGCCCGGAAGAGGGAGAGTGACTGTAATCTTCAAGCAACATCAAGGAGACTGATGTCGTTGGAGTGCAGTGAACAAGAGGGAGTGTCTAAGATGTATTCAGATAAATGAAAGGGTGGGTGGACAGCACTGAAGTGGGGCAGATCATTTAGGGATTTTGAGGCCACTAGAAAGTCTTTTTTACTTGACGTGAAATTGAGAGCCATTGAAAAGTTATGAGCAGAAGAGTGACGTGATCTGACCTATGAAATTTTGGAGGCATATTTTAGCTATAGTAAAACGCACAGGTCTTCAGAGTATCATTTGACATATTTTGAAAAATGTGAAATCTATGAGACCATTATGTAAGTCAAGATATAGAGCATTTCCCTCACTCTAAATTTCTCTCATTACCCTTCCTATGGTCTGAATATTTGTGTCGCCCTAAAATTCATATGTGGAGGCCTAATCACCCAATTAGATAGGAATAATAGGTTTGGCCTTTAGGAGGTGATTAGGTCATGGGGGCAAAGTTCTGTTGTAAAGGATTAGTACTTTGAAGAAGAAGCTAGCGAGAGCTTATTCACCCTTTCTGCCTTTCGAGGATGCAGGAATTGCCATTTATGAAGAATGGACCCTCACCAGACACTCACTCTGCTGGTACCTTAATCTCCCCAGTCTCTAGAACTGTAAGCAATAAATTTTTGTTATTTATAAATACCCAGTCTAAGATATTTTCTTATACCAGCAGGAATGGACTAAGACAATCCTTTATTGTTTTGATTATTTCATTATGTGTGTTATTTCCTTCTATTTTCTTTGTGTTGAATTTGCTCTTCTTTTCTAGCTTCTAGAAGTAGTGGTTTAGATTAGGGTTGACAAACGTTTTTTATAAAGGTCTAGATGGTAAATATTTTAGGCTTTTGGGGTCATACACTCTGTTGCAACTGCTTAACTCTGCCATTGTAGTGCAAAGCTGTCATAGACACTGTGTAATCAACTGAGTATGGCAGTGTGCCAATAAAACCATTAACAAAAATAGGCAGCAGACTGAATTTGATTTGGAGGCCATGGTTTGCTGACCTCTGGATTAGATCATTGGTTTCTGAATCTTCCTTCTTTTTTATTTTGGCCATTGCATTTTTTTAGTTCTAAATTTCCATGTAGTTTTTCTATTTCCTTATTTATCTGCTGAGATTCTCATTTTTTTTTCAGGAAAGTCTGTAATTGTTCATTGAAGCACATTCATAATGGCTGATTTAAAATCTTGGTCACATAATTTTATCATCGGTATTCATTTTGATGTGAGTATCTGTTGTTTGTCTTTGCTCATTCAAGTTGAGATGTTCCTGGTTCTTGAAACAGGGATTTCCTAGTGAAAAGTTGGACATCTTAAGTGTTATATCATGACAGTCTGGATCTTAATTAAATCAGTTATAGTTAAACTCTTCTGACACCACTCTGGTGGGAGAGGCGGCAATCGACCTTCTTCTCTCCACCATTCAGAGTTTTCTCATTTTTTTTTTTTAATATAATATCCAGGGGTTTGGCTGTATTTAGTGGGAGAAATAGGGAAGAAGACACATGCTGCATCTTAAGAGAATGCATTTAATGTATCCATTTGTTTATTTATTTTGAATTAAAATTTTAAATCTTTTTTAAGTTCAGGGGTACATGTGCAGGTTTGTTATACGGGCAAACTTGTGTCATGGGGGTTTGTTGTACAGATTACTTCGTCACCCAGGTATTATGCCTAGTACCCATTAGTTACTTTTCCTGATCCTCTCCCTCCTCCCACCTTCCACACTCTGAAAGGCCCCAGCGTGTGTTGCTCCCCTCTGTGTCCATGTGTTCTCATCATTTTACTCCCACTTAAAAGTAAGAACATGCAGTATTTGGTTTTCTCTTCCTCCAAGAGTTTGTTTTTTTTTTTGTTTGTTTGTTTGTTTTTTAATTATACTTTAAGTTCTAGGGTACATGTGCACAACGTGCAGATTTGTTACATATGTATACATGTGCCATGTTGGTGTGCTGCACCCGTTAACTCGTCATTTACATCAGGTATATCTCCTAATGCTGTCCGCGCCCCCCCCAACAATAGGAGCTGATGTGTGATGATCCCCTTCCTGTGTCCAAGTGATCTCATTGTTCAATTCCCACCAATGAATGAGAACATTTGGTTTTCTGTTCTTGCAATAGTTTGCTGAGAATGATGGTTTCCAGCTGCATCCATGTCCCAACAAAGGACATGAACTCATCCTTTTTTATGGTTGCATAGTATTCCTTGGTGTATATGTGCCACATTTTCTTAATCCAGTCTGTCACTGATGGACATTTGGGTTGATTCCAAGTCTTTACTATTGTGAATAGTGTCGATAATGGCTTCCAGCTCCATCCATGTCCCTGCAAAGGACATGATTTCATTCTCTTTTATAGCTGCATAGTACTCCATGGTATATATGTACCACATTTTCTTTATCCAATCTGTCACTGATGGACATTTAGGATGATTCCATGCCTTTGCTATTGTGAATAGTGCTGCAGTAAACATACATGTGTGTGTATTGTTATAATAGAACAATTTATATTCCTTTGGGTATATACCCAGTAATGGGATTGCTGGGTGGAATAGCATTTCTCTTTTTAGGTCTTTGAGGAATTGTCACACTGTCTTCCACAATGGTTGAACTAATTTCCACTCCCACCAACAGTGTATAAGTGATTCTTTTTTCTGCAACCTCACTAGCATCTGTTTTTTTGTTTTGTTTTGTTTTGTTTTTTACTTTTTAATAATAGCCATTCTGACTGGTGTGAGATGGTATTTCATTGCAGTTTTGATTTGCATTTCTAATAATCAGTGATATTGAGCTTTTCTTCATATGCTTGTTAGCCGTATGTGTCTTCTTTTGAAAAATATGTGTTCATGTCCTTTGCCCCTTTTTAATGGAGTTGTTTGTTTGTTTTTTCTTGTAAATTTAAGTTCCTTATAGATGCTGGATATTAGACCTTTGTCAGAGGCATAGTTTGCAAACATTCTCTCTCCCATTCTGTAGGTGGCCTGCTCACTCTGTTGATAGTTTCCTTTGCTATGCAGAAGCTCTTTAATTAGATCCCCTTTGTCAATTTTTGCTTTTGTTGCAATTGCTTTTGGCATCTTTGTCATGAAATCTTTGCCAGTTCCTATGCCCTGAATGGTATTGCCTAGATTGACTTTCAGGATTTTTATAGTTTTGGGTTTTACACTTAAGTCTTTAATCCATCTTGAGTTAATTTTTGTATATGGTGTAAGGAAGGGGTCCAGTTTCAATCTTCTGCATATCACTAGTCCATTATCCCAGCATCATTTATTGAATAGGAAATTCTTTCCTCATTACTTATTTTTGACAGATTTGTTGAAGATCAGATAGTTATAGGTGTGTGGCCTTATTTCTGAGTTCTCTATTCTGTTCCATTGGTCTAAGTGTCTGTTTTTGTACCAGTACCATGCTGTTATTTGTTACTATAGCCCTGTAGTATAGTTTGAAGTCAGCTAGCATGATGCCTTCAGCTTTGTTCTTTTTGCTTGGGATTGCCTTGGCTATTTGGGCTCTATTTTGGATCCATATTAATTTTAAAACAGTTTTTTTCTAGTTCTGTGAAGACTTTCAATGGCAGTTTAATAGGAATAGAATTGAATCTATAAATTACTTTGGGTAGTATGGCCATTTTTATTATATTGATTCTTCTTATCCGTGGACATGGGGTGTTTTTCTATTTGTGTGATCTGTGATTTCTTTGAGTAACATTTGTAGTTCTCCTTGTAGAGGTCTGTCACCTCCCTAGTCAGCTGTATTCCTAGGTATTTTATTTTATTTTATTTTTTTTGTGGCAATTGTGAATAGGATTGTGTGCTTGATTTGGCTCTTGGCTTGACTGTTGGTGTATAGGAATGCTAGTGATTTTTTCACATTGATTTTTGCATCCTGAGACTTTTTAAAAGTTGTTTATCAGCTTAAGAAGATTTTGGGCTGAGACTATGGGATTTTCTAGATATAGGATCACGTCATCTGAAAACAGGGATAGTTTGTCTTCCTCTCTTCCTATTTGGATATCCTTTATTTCTTTCTCTTGTCTGATTTTCCTGTTTAGGACTTCCAATTCTATTTTGAATAGAAGTGGTGAAAGAGAGCATCATTGTTTTCAAGAGGAGTGCTTCCAGCTTTTGCCCGTTAAGTATGATGTTGGCTGTGGGTTTGTCATAGATGGCTCTTATTATTTTGAGGTATGTTCCTTCAATACCTAGTTTATTGAGATTTTTTTTTTTTTTTTTTTTAACACGAAGGGGTGTTGAATTTTATGGAAAGGCTTTTCTGGATCTATTGAGGTGAAAATGTGGTTTCTGTCTTTAGTTATGTGTATGTGATGAATCACATTTATTGAGTTGGGTATGTTGAACCAACCTTGCATCCTAGGGATAAAGCTGAGTTGGTTTTGGTGCATCAGCTTTATTATGTGCTGCTGAATTTGGTTCACCAATATTTTGTGGAGGATTTTTGCATCAATACTCATTGAGAACACATGTTCATTTAATGTCATAAATTTCCCTCTAAGGACTGTTTTAGTGGAATCCTATAAATTTTGATAAATTATGTTTTCTTATCATTTAAATGAAAATGTTTTTCCATTTTTTTGATTTCTTGTTAAACCTCTGGATTATCTAGCAATAATTTACAAATATTTAGGGATTTTCTAGATGTCTTTTGTTACTTATCTCTAATTTAATTCCAGTGTGGTTTGAGAATGCACTCTAAATTCATTATTTCTTTTGAATTCATTGAGACTTGTTTTATGATCCAGCATATGATCTATTTTAGTCAGTGTTCCATGTGTTCCCGAAAAGCAAGTATATTCTGATGTTACTGGACATGGTAAATGCCAGTTAGGTCAAGTCAGTTAACAGTGTTGTTCAGCAAATGAAACATTCAAATTTAAACTCAGAGCATAGGGATGATGACATGTTCGTTGTTTACCCAGGAGAATTGCTATATGTTGACTTTGAAGCAGTTTTCACAGTGGTTGAGGGGGTTTCAGGTCTCTAATGCATCACCCCTCAGTTGCCAGGAAACTATCTCCACTTAGCGCCCCACTGCTTAACACTCCCTATGCCTGGTCAATAGATGAAGTTCAAGTCCCCTTAGCTCACCTCCAGGTTGCTATGTGACCAACTTACCTGGATATCTTTAGCCCTCATCATCCCCACCCACCTCCCCTGCACAGAGACCACTGTCCTGATCTTTTAAATGACTCATAGGTCTCTACATGCCTGTGTTTCTGTCTCCTCTAGGTCTTTGCATAGGCTTTTGTCTTCCTGGACGGACTTTCTCATAAGAGTACACCTCATCTTTCAAAAGCCTGCTTAGTAGAGCCTTCTATGATGCTCCCTATAAAGAATGAATCTTTTCACTCTTTCCTGGGAGTACTTTGTAAATATCCCATTGCAGAACTTCAGCAGATAAGCCAAGGGAATCTCCACTATGTGCAGGGCACTGTGCCAGGGGCTAGGACTCACAGGTGAGTAATATTTGGTTTCTGCTCTCAAGAAGTTTGTGGCCTGGTCTTCTTACTATGCCATAATGGAATTTTTAGCATATATGGCTAACTCTTGCTAAATTGCTTCCTGCTACACCTAATGGGGACAGACCTCTGCCTTCTAATATTTTTCTTCTGAGCACCTAGCATCAGACATGACACATAATAGGGGCTTACACACAAGACCAATCAAGTTATGCTAAGAATAAGACCTTCACTCTTAAGTCTTGTTACCATCAGTGGTGGATCTGGTGACTAAATTTATACCCTCACAAATTAGAAGTAGTTCCTCTACATTCTGGAATTATACTTAGAGTCATGTGCTTATAGGAACTTCTTTCAGAAATCAGTTAATTAATCCAATATTTCTAAAAATGTGCTTATGTTAGACTGATGGAATACAAAATAACTTTTGGTAGAAGATGGATTAATTTTTTAATATTTATTTTGAATGTACATTAGAAAAATATACATGGCATACTTATGATTTCACAGACATTTTTTAACAAGTGTGTAAGCATAAAGACAAACATTAGATAATTATGTTTTTAAAAATAGAATGGGTAATAGGAAGGAATGGTAGAAATCATGAAGGCAGTACATGAATGAGAACAGTTTACTTATTTTATAGATGCCCACTAAGGCAAGAAAGAGTTTTACTCAGGGTCCCAGAGCTTGAGAGTGGCCAAGCAGGAATTAAGTCTCTGACCACATCACCCTGGTTTCCAGTTGGAGAACTTTCTGGGACACGGTCCTAGCTCTGGGTGGCTGCAGAGAGAAGGACAGACTGGAGCATAGGAATTTGGGTGTAGGCACCAGGTGTCCCATTTGGAGCTGTGGAAGAGTGTGGGAAAGAAAGAGGAAACCAAAGGGAACAGAGACGACTGGGGTGTGATAATAAGCCTTCAGTTTCAGCTGGACAGCTAACACCGGTGGGTGGCCTCTCCCCTGGTTAACGCTCCTCTCTGCGGGGCTGGGGTAGAAGCTTTGCTTCAAGAGAGGCTGCTGCCCTTACCTGCATATTAATGTCAGTAGACCCCAGTACCAGAAAAGGGCCAAATGAAGGATTTTTTTTTCATTCATATCCAGACAGTGTCTCTTTTTAATTTTGTTACATGATGTAGTACTCTTTGGTGTCTTTGGAATAGAGGTATGTTTTCATCCTGCTGGGGAAACTTTTCTTTGGGGACTGGATTGGAAGGGATACAAGAAAAGAATCCCACTGTCCTTCTGTGTGCTGCACCCCATCCCACCCCTGCCAAAGACTGCAGTGAAGAGCAAACTTGGCCCTACCCAGAACTAGTTTTTGAGAGGCATCTGACCTCATCTGTGGGGATCTGTGAGCTATCTTTGTGCTGGAGTTGGCTAGCTCTTCTTGGAGTGAATGTTGTTTTTGGGTTCCTTGATTTCCTTGGAAGGGTCTCTTCTTGAAGGTAGATCTTTTAAGCCAAGATTTAATGCCAAAAAACCTGCCCTCCAGGCTCTCACTGGAGAGCACTGCATTTTTCATTTGTTCAATAAATCTGTATTAAGTACTTGTACATCAGGTGCTATACTGGGCCCTAGGGATATGATGGAGAGAAAGCAGGTAAGATCCTTATCCTCTTCCATTCTGGTGGGGAGACACCAATACATGGATAAATGCATAAATAGTGTGCAGATTGTCATTGGCCATGACAGGTGAGCTGGAGAGACCTGTTTTAGAGGGGTTGGCAGACTCTTTGGAGGAAGTGATAGTGAATTGTGACCTGCAGAGTAAGGCGGCAGCGACCACATGAAAAGATCAGGATGGAACCCTCTCAGAGAGTGAGCAAGTACAAGGGGTGGGAGGTGGGGAAGAGTTTGGCACCTTTTCCAAAGGCCAGTGTGGCTGGAGTGTGGTGGGAAGAAGACCCTGGAGAGGTGAGCAGGAATTAGACTGTGCTGATCCCTGCAGGCCATGGTAGGGAGACTGGACTTTTGTGAAAAGAGCAGCAGGAAGCCTCCAAAAAAAATCAACACCAGTGCTTATGGAGGAGGAAGTGGGCAATGCAGCTCCACTGGGGCTGACTTAATCCCAAACACCAGGAAGACGGACGTGAGGCTGTGTCATCTTGTCCTGTCTGTCCTGCTGGATTTTGAGTAATATTTGCATCTTTTATAGAGAAACTCTCCAATATTAGCCTTATAGGCCTCATTCTATATAATGAATCATGTTGAAGATTTAAAGCTTTGAAATAAGTCCAATGAGAAATTTCCTTTACAGTCCAA
Organism: Papio anubis; assembly: GCF_008728515.1. Lineage (NCBI taxonomy): Eukaryota > Metazoa > Chordata > Mammalia > Primates > Cercopithecidae > Papio > Papio anubis. Next base: position 173,387,172 of record NC_044978.1, read on the forward strand.
TACTAGGAAAAATTATTCCATCTTCTGAAAAACAGTATGTGTTTTTACTTCTCTTTGACATAAAAACACTATAGAACTGCCTTTAGTTTCCTTTCTCCTTTGGTTGCCTGGATGCTCAGGGTAAAATCCATAACCCCTGTCCGCCAAACAACTGTAATATAGCCTTCATGATCTGCATATTTGGATTTTCCTATTTTAGTCTTGACTTCCATTCGGAAAAAAAAAAAATTCTTCCAGTCCTGATTTTTTTTTTTTTCAAACCCCTTCTGTATTGAATCAGGCATACATTTCTTTTCTTCTTTCTTTCTTCTTCTTCTTTTTTTTTTTTTTTAAAGTTCACTTTCCCAAATGGTCCTCTTAATGAATCATGCCGTCCTGCTGTGGCCCAGGCCAGAATCCTTTCCATTCTCTGGCTTCCTAAATTCCCACTTTGAGGGCCAAGGAAGTCCCATGTCCTCCACGAGCCCTTCCGAATTGCTACCGCCCTCCAAACTCCTGCAGCTCCTCTGGTGAGCACCATTCTGCTTAGTCCTGGGCCAAGCCCTGACTTGCATTTTTCTTAAATGGTTTCCTGTATGTTAGTCTTCTCTCTCTAATTAGATTATATTTTTAAAGTCAGGGACCAGAATGTAATAAAACTTCCATTTACTGAGTGCCTATTCAGTGCTAGTCTTTATAAAAATTTGCTTCCTAATGCTCTCAATCTATGAGGGAGGGATTGTTTCTATTTATAGACAAGAAAACTGAAATTTGGAAGTTGACTGTAAATGTGACCAGAATACAAATGGGTAGAGCCGGAAGTCACACCCTGCCTGGCTCCAAAGCCCATATCCCTGGGGCCACAGGATTCTTTACATTTCTGAACTTACTGTGGGCTCCCAACAAAAGCTGCCTCTCATGTCACCATGGGGCCATCTCCTACCTTCTTTCTGTGGCTTGAGGTTCTTCCAACAGACAGTAGATTTTCATTTAGGGTAAGAAATTATATTCTAATGCAAATAACCCTACAAAAAGTCACATTCAACACTTCAACACAGAGTTTTCAGGCACCTAATGGGGACTGGGTCCCATCTCAGATGTTTGGAAGGACATGGAGGTGAATACATGGTCTCTGTCCTCAAGGAGCCCACGGTCAAGGGCTCAGGGTAGGTTCTTTCCTGAGCATTTGCTTTAGGGGCAGTGAGAGGGTGCTGCCCTTGTTAAAGTGACAGAGAGACAGGGGCAGGCAGAGAGGCCACTGGTCAAGTCCTGGGTTATTCTTTAGTTTATTCATTCAAGACATATTTACTGAGTAAGTGCCTGATGTCATCCAGGTTGTTCCTGGCACTCGGGAGATGGTAGGGAACAGTACATTTCCACATCCTCTTGGAGCTGATGGCCTGGAATGGATAGAAAGATCAGGAACAAAACAATTAAACAGACCATATTCTACATGAGGGGTTGATATGTAGTGGAGGAAAATAAAGAGGGAAAGGGCATATATATGTGCATGAATGTGTAAGTGTATAGGGGGATAGGGAGCAGCAATTTTCAGTTCAGGAAGGCCTCACTAAGATGGCATTTGAGTAAAGAACTGAAGGAGGTGAGAAAGCAAGCCACAGGGATCTCTGGAGGAAAAGCATTCCAGGCAGAGGGGAATGATGGTAGGACAGACCTGTGGCAAGATTGTGGCTGGCATGTTGGAGGAACAGGTAGGCAAGTGTGCCTGGACTGGAGGACATAAAGACAGAACAGTGGGAGATGAGGGCAGGGATGAGGGCCAGATGGCTCCATGCCTGGTAGTCCCTTTGAGGAGTTTGGTTTTCACTCAGAGAGTGATTGAGAGTCACTGGAGGCTTTGAGTGGAGGAGGAACATGATATAACTGACTCACTATGGCCGCTGGGTTAAGAATGGACATAAGTGGTTCTATGCAATGAATTATGTCCCCTCAAAAGTCATGTGTTGAAGCCCTAACCTCCAATGTGATAGTTATTGGAAATGGGGCCTTTGGGAGGGAATTAGATTTAGAGGAAATAATGGAGATGGGGTGCCAATGATGGGATTAGTGTCCTTATAAACAAGGGAAGAAAACCAGAGCTCTCTGCCTCAGCCCGGTGAGACAGACAGAAGACGGCTGTCCACAGGCTAAGAAGAAAGCCCACACCAGGAACCAAGGCTGCTGGCACCTTGAGCTTTGACTTCCCAACCTCGAGAATAGTGAGAAACATATGTCTGTTGCTGAAGCCACCCATTTCATCGCATTTTGTTATGGCAGCCAGAGCTGACTAAGACAGTGGGGCAGAGCTGAAAGCACGGAAACCCACGAGGAGATAAATGATGGTGGAATAGAGTGTACCTGGGAGGTGGTGAGAAGTTTCATTCTGGATATATTGGAAGGGAGTGATATGGGTTGTAAAACAGCAGATGAAGGATGACTTTGAGGATTTGGGCTGATACCATGGAAGGATGGAGTTGCCATTAATGAGATGAAGATACCAGGATGAACACATCTGGGGAAAAGAACAGAGGCTTATTTGTGAGTATGTTAAGATTGGACACCTATTAGCTATTTCAAGCAGAGATGTTGAACAGGTTGGGGGTATATTTATGCAGAGTTCAGAGGAGAGGCTCCAGATTGGAGACAGGAACCTGTGCTCGGATTCTAGCACCAGCATTTGGGAGATTCACATACTCTGAGCCTTATTTTCCTCATCTGTAAAATAAACATAATAGTACCCTTAACAGTAGAGAGAAAGAGAGAGGATAGAAAGGAAAGATGGCTGTGATGTTTAAAAAGGTTTTGCTTTGTACAAATGCAAAAGATTGTCATTGTTTCCCCATCTGCCCACTTACCAGTGCAGGCAAGTGAGGTCAATTTAAGGCTCTTCTTTTCTTTTCTTTCTTCTTGCTGTCATACAGGCTAGAGTGCAGTGGCTCAATATTGGCTCACTGCAACCTCTGCTCCTGGGTTCAGGTGATTCTTTTGTCTCAGCCTCTTGAATAGCTTGGATTAAAAGTGTATGCCACCACTCCTGGCTAATTTTTGTATTTTTAGTAGAGATAGGGTTTCACCATGTTGACTAGACTAGTCTCAAACTCCTGGCCTCAAGTGATCCACCTGTGTTGGCATCCCAAAGTGCTGGGATCACAGGCATGAGCCACCACGCACAGTCGAAGCTGTGCTTTTCAAAGTACACCCCAGGTTCTGCCTACATTAGAAATGTAGACTTTTAAAAATTTCTCCACAAGAAATGCAGATGCTTGGCCCATTTTGACCTACAGAATCAGAATTTCTGAAGATAGTATTCAGGAATTCATTTTTCTGCCTCTCCCTGGCTGATTTTCATGCACCCAAAAGCTTAAGAATTATAGGTATATGGAGAAAAACACTTCCACCAACATGAGGACATCTTAAATTATAAAAAGTTTAAGTTGCTTCAGAGTCTAAGGAAAACTTCTTTAAGAAGTGAATATGCTTAGAGGATAATCAGTGTCTTCTACCATGCAAAGGTAACAGGCTAAGTTAGGAATGGGTGGAAGACTTGGGCAGGCTGACCTCTGGGTGGGGGCATAGGAGTGGGTATTAGTCAGGCAAGGGTCAACCTGAGCAGATCAGGGGTGGTAGAACCTGTTAGTGGTACAAAGCATGACCATGGCCAAGTCAAGTAATGCAAATTAAATTTTTAAAAGTGAGCATGAAGCTAGAAACTGAATGGGCTGTTATTAGGATACAGCAAGAAAGCAAAGTCAGGAACAAAGCAAGAAAGTCCAAGAGGGGCCAGAAGGTGGACCTAGAAGGAAGGCAACTGGTGGTGCTTGCACTGACTTCCATTGACAAGATGCACACAAGTGGGGTGGGCTGGTTTCATGATTAGAATGAAAGCTCTCTGAGGGCCAAGTTCTCTCTGCAGTAGATTAGCCCAGGGTGATCATGCTAGAGGTGGAATCTGATCCATCTCATTCTTGTCCAGCCCCAGTGGCTAGGCCTTCTTGCAAGATCAGCCTTTCTTTGTTCTCCTCAGTTCCTGTCCTCTCCTTGCTGAGTACTCCTCACCACCACGTAGGTGGCAATTGATCCATAATAGACATGTTTTTATTATAGTAATAGTACCACTTTCTGCAAAAAAGAGCAATGCAATTTTGTTAATGAAAGTCATGTGTTGAGACAGGGTTGGATGGGAACTTCTGGGTCTGGCTTGGCTCTGGCTCAAAACCTTCCGGGAAAACACAAACTTTCAGGGACACACCCAGAAAGCCCCATTTACCTCTGTCAGGCCCATCTGCTTTGCATTAGAAAAATAGTAACAGCCCTCTCCCAGTGCCCTTTCATAAATATAAAATGTGTAATAAAATAGTTATTAGAAGGTAATCAATGGTGCTTATGTTTTCTTTTGTGAGGACATTGATGGTGAATTCCCACTAATCCCATCAGCAGCTGGGTCTGCAGGGAATCTTTTCTGTGTGACTGGCCAAAGCCCACTGTGCTCTATGGCTCTTGGTAGGTCAGAGGACAGCACCCCTGACATTTCCCTCTTATTTCCAATTCTGTAGATCTTTATTCACATTGGTGAGGAGTGAGAAGATTGACTTCAGGGGTTCCCCAGGGGAAAACCATACCTACTTAATAGCTTTAAGATTGGGATGAAATGAACTAACATTGATAAAGGGTTTAAGCCCTAAATATGAATCGCATTGCCAGGGCATAGTTCCCCTTTCCTCACATCCCCATCTTGCCTTGTTTACATTGTTGGGATAGTTCAGGGCAACTGGAAGAATATTAAATAAATGAAGGGCACTTTTCAAGAAAGTCCAAACCTTCCCTATTGAGGAAGCCCACATGACTTTCCCGTTCTCTCTCAAAGCACTAATTGAAGGTTCCTCACAATTCAAAACTTGATCAGAGAAGATAACCTATGAAGGCTTTTAGAGCTTGATCCATGGTATGTGCTCAGTATGTGTTACTTTAAAAGGCTTTATTAGATTTTGTTTTTGATTTATTAATTTAAAAAATAATGATATTTGTCTTTATCACCAGATTGCAAAATCTTTGGAAATAAAAAACTGTGTATTTTTTTTTCACTTCTTTTTTTTTTTTTTTTTTTCGGTATCCAGCGAGGTATTGGGTGCATAGTACAGATTAATACATGTTTCTTGATTGGTCAGTGATGGCAACAACCATATTTAATTGTTTATATATGTATATTTATTTTAAGTTCAGTAAACCTTTATTGACAGGCACTTTGCCAAGTATAGAAGAAACTTATATAATAATATGAGCTTTGAGAACTTACTCCATGCTAGAACTTTATGGGTATCAACCCTTTAATCCTCACAATAGTCTTACAAGTGTCTGACTCACAGACTAAGGAATGAAGATAATATGATTATGGCACCATGCTCTTCACCATTGCAACACAGCTGTTTGATGAGTACCTGAGGTCTGGTCTTGCCTCTCAAAAAGCTTCCCATCAAATGTGAGTCAGGGCTGGGAGTGGAAGAGATATGTAAGTAGACATATGCCAGTATCATGATGTTTAGTGGGATGGAAGGCTGAAGAGACTGGCAGGGACCATATTCTCAGGGCTTCAAATGCTCAGGGAAAAGTTGGGTCAGCTGGCCTGGAAATTCCATAGAATGAGTTCCACAAGCTTTAGAGCTCTCTTCTTTGTTTGCTAATGATGGGCTTCATTTTTCCCTTGTGAAGTCAACTGGCAAAGTTGAGGGAGTTGTCTGGGTGTCATGTTGGAATCAAAGACTCTCAGATCTATATTTCTTAGAAGCTGTGGTTGGGCTCCCATTCAGTGCACTCATCCTGGGAGAATGACACCTATCTTTGCTTATAAAATGGTTTGGCTGTGTCCCCACCCAAAATCTCATCTTCAGTTGTAATCCCCATGTGTTGGGGGAGGGGCCTCATGGGAGGTGGTTAGATCGTGGGGGCAGTTCCCCCATACTGTTCTTGTGATAGTGAGTGAGTTCTCATGAGATCTGATAGTTTTACAAGGGGCTTTTCCACACTTTGCTCCACACTTCTTCCTGCCTCCATGTGAAGAAGGACATGTTTGCTTCCCCTTCTGCCATGAGTGTAAGTTTCCTGAAGCCTCCCCAGCCATGCTAAACTGTGAGTCAATTAAACCTCTATCCTTTATAAATTACCCAGTCTTGGGTACGTCTTTACTAGCAGTGTGAGAATGGACTAATACAGCTTACATGCTCTCAGTATTGAAGACCTCACTACTTCACCAGATGGCCTATTCCATCACTGGACAGCTCCAATCCTGAGCTAACATAATTTTCTTTCATCAATAACATGATGATGCTCTGCCTTTTCCCATATGTCAGCTCTTTCTGGGTTCCCTGAAGCAAGTCTTCCACAAGACAACATTTACAGATCCTTTTATTGTTTCTCACAGGATGTGGTTTCTAGACTTCATTCATCCCTTTATTCATTCAACAAAAAAACACTGGGTTAGATTCTGGGAATGCAAAGATGGTTTAAACCTTGGCCTGCCATCAAATATTTTATAATAGTTAGAGGGAGAAAGACATCAAAACAATGACTCCCTGGGCAGTTTGATAGGATTGATACAATTGCTGCTCAAGCGAGGCCCTGCAGGAGCACAGAGGAGAAAGTTCTTCTCCTAGGAATGTTATCTTCTGGGCCTTTCTAATGAGAGTGCTCCTCCTGGCTCCTTACTTACAGTGCCTCCATTCTTCTCTTTACATCCTCTTGCCCCTAGATGTCATCACAAAAAACAATGGCTTCAAGGAGCCCATACATGCAAATCAACTCCAAAATCCCTCTCTCTGGTTCAAACACCTCTGCTGAACTCCAGATCTGGTTGTTTATCTGCCTTCTGGATCCCATCATTGGTGATCCTAGAGCCACTTCCAGCTCAACACATCACCAACAAAATTCACGTCCTTTCCCCCAAAACATTCTCAGAGAGGTTAAGGCAACTTGGACTGTCAAAATTCTCAGTTTTTCTGCCACTTGCCACAGACTTTGGGATAGGAAACGAGATGGGAGATACCCAGTCTTTCTCTCTTGTTTTGCGTATTTTCTCTGTGGTGCCCTCTTCAACCAAACTGCATTCAATATTTCAGTGCACCTATCTGGGAGCCTCTTGTGTCAGTAAGAAACCAAAGCTGGTGACGTCTCCTTCCCTGAGGCTTTGGACTTGAAGCCTCAGCTTCTGCATGTGAACCATGACAGCAGAAAGATATATTCTCTGGGCACAGAGGCCCTTTCAACCCTCACTAGATATGCAGTTCTGTTATTCTTTTATAATAGTTTTCCACCAGAGACTGAAACTGTTTTAGTCTCCCATGTATCCCCTGCTTTGGAGCAGCACTTGGCTTATACTTGATACTCAACATCTGCTTAGTGGTTGAACAAATTCTGTCTCTATACCAGGCCATAATGTTTCTTTGAAAGTGCATATATTTAAAAGTGAGCCCTAGAATGCTGAGTTTGAGAGTCAGGCCAATTTTTGAGAATGCAATTCAATTCCCCATCCATTTATTGAGCAATTACAACGTCCCAGACACTGTGCTGTATCTCACATGTCCGTGTGAAGAGATCACCAAACAGGCTTTGTGTGAGCAACATGGCTGTTTATTTCACCTGGGTGCAGGTAGGCTGAGTTCGAAAAAGGAGTCAGCAAAGGGTGGTGGGATTATCCTTAGTTCGTATAGGTTTTGGGATAGGCGATGGAGTTAAGAGCAATGTTTTGGGGTCAGGGGGTGGATCTCACAAAGTACATTCTCAAGGGTGGGGAGAATTACAAAGAGCCTTCTTAAGGGTGAGGGAGATTACAAAGTACATTGATCAGTTAGGGTGGGGCAGAAACAAATCACCATGGTGAGATGTCATCAGTTAAGGCTATTTTCACTTCTGTGGATCTTCAGTTGCTTCAGGCCATCTGGATGTATGCGTGTAGGTCACTGGGGATATGATGGCTTAGCTTGGGCTCAGAGGCCTGACATGCTGGATATGGGGGTTTCATCTAGGAATAAGACACAGCCAGGGGTCTCAGGCAGCTCATAGAGGATGAAGGTAGGAAGTGGCAGGAGAGGTGGGACAGTGCAACACAGTAGCTGTGTAGCAGTGTTATTGGTGCAAGGCATGAAGTGCTGACACAGGGGAGAGGAGGGGGCAACTAACTGTGGGTTTGAGGGGAGGTCAGTGGGCTGGCAGGGTTCAGCTGCACAGACCCCGAGTTCCTCAGTTGACTTTTGGAGCACTGAGGATGCCTTCTTCATCTCTCTTGGGTAGAGATGAAACTTCTTTTAGTTTCATCTTTCACCTTAAAGACAAGTAGAATCTTGAATTAGAATACCTGAGAGAGAAAGAGCTGTGAGAAACATTCAGTCTCCTGGATTTCCATCTTCCTTTTCGTAGCGGAAACTTCAACCTAAATCTTACCAGGACACCCATTTTGTAACATGGATCCAACCAGAGTCTCTCTGACAGCTTGAAATTCCTGATCTAGGCCAACGCTCATTTTTCAGCTGAGAATAACGACCCCTAAAGCCCCAGAGCACACGAGTGGCAACTTTGCAGTGGCCGCGGGTCTGAGTCCAGGGCCCTTGCCCTGCGCCCGGTTGTGGGCGGCTCAGGTTGAGAGCCTGTGGGACAGCCCGTCCCGCCTGAGATTAACCATCAGATGGGAAAAACAATTACATTTTGCACAGGCCAGATCTGCTCGTCCCATTCTCCCTCCCTGCAGGCGATGTCAAAACACGAGGGCAGGATCCTGCTTCTTCTCACGTTTTAAAAACATACAGTGGACTTGTGTTTACAATACTGCCAAGGGATATGACGCGGAACGGCAGAGCGCACCGCCCCCTTGAAGGAGCCACCCTCTCCTCGCCGGGGCTCTCTCCTTCCACGACCACAGCGCTCTCCTTTGGGCTCCAGTTCAGAGATTCTTGCCAGGGGATGTCGCTGAGCTTCAGGACTTAAACAATACTATACGTTGTGCAGACAAGCAGCACCAATAACGATCTGCCCCTTGGATCAGAGCCACGGCTGTCTGGTCACCCAGCCTGGGATTCTTCCGGTGGGGAAAGCAGGTTAGGCCTCAGAATTCCAGTTCCAGACCCCGTTTTGTGCTTCTGTGCGGCTTACACATGGGCTTTTTAGTTTTCTTGGCCTCGGCTTCCCCATTGGAGAAATGGCAGAGCTATGAAGCTTTGAGCTCATCCACTGGTTTTCATATTTGTGTGTGTTGCAGTGAGATTTCTTTTTGAAATGGAGTCATGCAGGCAAATTTAAAATATAAAATTGATGAAAGCCAAACTTTCTGGTGAAGGCAGGAGGAGAGGTCTGGGTTACCATCCCTTCTACTCTGGGGGCTCTTCACATTCTCTGTGGATTTATTGGGTCCTCAGAACATGGTTGAATAGATGAGCTTTCAGATCCTTCTGGCTCAAACATTCTGTGATCCCATATACATGCTATAAATGCTAAGTCACAGTTGTGATTGTAAAAATATGTGTGTGTGTGTGTGAGAGAGAGAGAGATTACAGATTACAATTGGGCATTTTATTTTGATCAAGACATTGTATTTTTAACTTACTTTTTTTAAATTATAAAGGTAAGGCATATTGATTCTTAGAAATCAGATTACTATAAAATAAAAATCACATGAAATCTTGCTCTTCTGAATTGAAATTATGTTGAAATGTGCCTCTGCCACTTACAGGACTTTCCAGGTTAAATGAGTGCAGCTTAAAAGACAAATGGATGAGTCCACTTGGCTTTGCTGTTTGGGAGATGATCATATTTTCCTTCATCTGTGCATTCCTTAACAGTAAACAAATCATGTCTGTGTACTGTGACCCAGTTGATTCTTAAAACCAAAGGGAAAAGAAAAGAGATAAAGGAAGTGTGTTTCAGAGAGAGAGAGCGAGAGAAACAGAGAGAGAGAGAGAGAGAGAGAGAGAGAGAATGCCAGAGATCACACAGTGAGGAAGGGAGGAGTCCAGATGAAACCCCCCAGGTGGCTTCCATCTGAGACAACGAATCCTTCCCTCACTGCTGCTTGGATTCCTTTTCTTTCTCTTCAATTTTCTTTTGTTTTGTTGCAATGCTGGGCAGGAGCTTTGTGTTTTCATCTTGACCTGGATTGCCACCTCTACCCCAAATTTATTCCTACACCAATTCCCTGTCCTCAGTTCTCCAGTTCACATCTCAGACTTTCAGAGTCCAGAAGTAGAGCAGCTTTGAAAGCAAATTCACTGTAGGATAAATGATGAATGTGGTCATTGGCACTCAACACCAGTACCACCCTTCTTATGTGTGCCATCCTGCACTACAGGGATATAAAGAATGACACTTCCCAGACTCCCTTGCAGCTAGAGTGTGAGCTATGTTTCAGTTAGTAGATACACTCGTTTGACATTTGGAAGGTGGAAGTGAAGCAGCAGCTCCATGTAATTGATGGCAAATCAAACACAAGTCAAGAAAGCTTTCTACTTCCCCTTTAAAGTTTATGAATGGACCCTTTGAGGTCAATTCCTTGAACAACCATCCTCTGCCATACACATGATCTCACTGACTTTCCTGAGTTTCAATTACTTGCCAAGCCATAAAGTGGAAGTAAGAAGAATACCTACTTCTAGGGACTTTGAATGTCAAATGAGATTATGCCAGGGAAGTAGTCACTTGTGGTTGACAGTATAGAAGCTGAGATATTTAGTTCCTTTTTCACTTCTTTGCTCCAGGCCTTGGCACACCTTACCCAGGGATCCAGTCCCTGCCTGAAGTAAACTTAAAGCCAATACTGGAACAGTGTTTCCCAAACTGTTCCACAGAAAACATGTTACCATCTCCTCAGATACTAGGCTTCCAAGCACACAGTTTGGGAAACATTATCCAAGAATATTATTCCCAGAGAGAACCTTAGAGATCTTTTAATTTACAATCCCTTATTATAGGGAGACTGAGGCCCCAGAAAGGAAAATGAGCTTTGTAAGGTTACCTAGCACGCAACTTGTAGGAGCATCCTGGTCTTCTAATTTTTGAGTCAAAGGTCAGGTGCAGTGGCTCACTCCTATAATCCCAGCACTTTGGGAGGCTGAGGGAGGAGAATCACTTGAGGCCAGGAGTTTGAGACCAGCCTTTACAACAGAGTGAGACCTTGTCTCTAGAAAAAAAAAAAATCAAATAATTAGCCAGGCATGGTAATGTGTACCTGTAGTCCCAACTACTCAGTAGGTTGAGGTTGGGAGGATCTCTTAAGCCCAGGAGGTTGAGGCTGCAGTGAGCTATGAACATGCCACTATCCTGTAGCCTGGGCAACAGAACAAGATCCTGTTTCAAAAAAAAAAAAAAAAAAGAAATTAAGGTCGAGAGCAAAAGTTACCAAATTTCTCTGAGCCTTAAATTTCCTATCTGTAAGATGGTTATAATAATGCCTGTTCTTCCTACCTCATGTGGGATAAGTGACAATAAAATGTTATTGTGAAAGTGCTTTAGAATATATAAATATACGGGGGGAGAGAGAAGAGCCATCCCCACACACACAAGCACATTTCAAAAGTCTTTATGCAAAAGTATGGCTTTGTTAATGATCTGCATTTCATTTAGATTCATTAATTAATTAACCACAGTTTTACTGAGCACCAGCCAGTTGCTATTTCAGTGCTGGTCATAAGTGGAGAACAAGAGAGACATGGTGGCCACCTTCCTGAGCTGATAATCTGAATAAGGTGGAGCTGGATGGCAGAGGAAGAGACAAAGAGGACAAATATACAACAGATAAACAAGAGAATTTTGGAAAGTGCTGAGTGCTCTGAAGAAGTGAAGTAGGGTGTTGCAATCAAGAGAGATGTGGCGATTTCAGACCAGGTGGTCAGGACGGCCTCTCTGAGTGGGACCTTACATTGGTCTTAGAAGCAGATGGGAGGGTCTAGGAGCAGAGCAGTTCAGGCAGATGGAGGGCTGGAGCAGAGGCTCCAGGTGAGGCAGCAGTGGTGTCAGTTGAGATCCTATAGGGAAAAGAACCCCACATCGCCAAAGGCCATGTAGCCCAGGGCAAGTGGCGTGGAGAAAAGGAAATAGGTAGCAGCTTGGAGATCTAAGTTCTAATCCTAGCTTTGCCACAAAGTAGCTGGGTTGCCTTGGACATGCCATAATATAGCCCTGGCCTCAGTTTCCTTGTCTGTCAAATGGGAATACAAATCCTGTCCTTTCCCAGAGGTATGCTATGAGGGGGCATGGAGTAGGCGTGACCTGCCTGAAACACCCAGCTCCCGTGTGTAGTGATAAAAGCCAATCTGTCTCAGTCCCCTCCAGGAGTCCGTGCTGGAGGGATGAGGGGCCTCCAGGCCATCCACCGACATGCACAATGCAAGCCCTGTGCTGGCCCCATGGACAACAGGCGCATGAGAGAGGGTCTGCTTTTTCTTTTCATGGACTTGAGACTTCAAGCCTTTGGACTGAGTGCCAACAATAATTCATCAGGAACGCTTTACAACTCAGCATTACAAAACCTGTTAGGAGACAGATCGCCCACAGGACAGCCTTTGAGAAGGAAATGTGTTCAGGGCTGGTGACCTCAAGATGATTAATGATTTTTAACAGAGTGAACTCTGTCCTCCCCCTCCCATGTACTGTGTTCGCAGTCCCTGCCTCCTCTGACTTGTTTGCAGGAGAAAGGGGAGGGGGAGAGAGAGGAGGGGAGGGGAAGGAATGGGTAGGAGCAGGGGATGCTTGAAGGCAAAGCCCACCAATCATAAGGAAAATGCAGGAACAAGAGCACTCTGTCAGAAATGCAGAAATGTCTTATTGTTATTGTTTTACTTTTTAAAAATTTATTTATTTTTTGCAAACACAGCAATGGAGGCTTTATATCTTGAGATCTGTGTAATGTGTCACAACTCCAGTAAGCTTTTTTTGTGTTAGGATTTTTGCACAGTGCCTTGTGCTTTCAGCCATTGTTATTATTATTATCACCTCTCCATCCTCACGGACACAAACCTTGATGTTATTGAATATGGGATGTGTTGGAAAAGGTAATCATGATTTTACTTTTTGATTTTTAAAGTCATGGTAACTTGATTTTTATGTTATTAGATTTAAAAAATTACAACAGTGATATATGCAGTTTTAACAAACCAAAAATACAGAATTATTGGAAGAAAATTTCTAATCTTTCCCTATACCCTTGTTTAGTCCCAAACCCCTGAGATCATCAATATCAAATCAGGGCAATCCTTTGTAGTACTGTATACATTATTAATCCAGAGTGATGTCCTCATACATGATCCTATAGAACATGGATGTTCAAACCAAGAATAATGGCAGGCCTATACAATTTTGAGGGAAAAGCAAATTTATGATGATAAGATGATCGCTAATATTTATTGACTATTTATATTAAAAATACTCTTACATTAACAGTATTCTTTAGAGTACCTTTATATTACAGGTACTCTGTTCTAGTGCATTACATGTGTTATTTAGATAATAATTACTGTTTATTGGTTACTTACATTAAAGGTACTCTGTTCTAGTGCATTACATGTGTTACTTAATCCTCATAAGAGCTATTGAAGGTATTTAGAAATATTCTTCCCACTTCACAGACGAGGAAACTGAGCTATGCAGTAAGCTTGGAAGTTGGAGAACCAGGATTGGAGTTCAGGAGGTCTCACTCTCAGCCCTGTGCTCTGCTGGACGAGCTTTTCTTAGTTGTAAGTCTTTCTCATATAATCTTTCTTAAAACTCTGTTTACCTCCCTGAATGTCTGCTTGCAAGTCTTTACAGACAGCAAAATAAATGAGAGGGTAGCAAGTGAATGATTAAGGATGAAGGTTCCACTCCCCCATACCCTCTGTGATTGCTACTTCTTCTGTGGGTCCTCATTCTGGGTGAGACTCAGTTTCATGAACACGTATATTTTTCTCCTCCTAGAACTGTTTGTAAAGTCTCATTAACTGTAAAACCACTTCTTGATATTTTGCCTGACTTTCAGGTGCTTCAGCAACATCCAAATAAGTTTGAGAACCACTCAACTTGACCCTGAGATTTTGTATGAGGTGTGTCAAACTCACTCGTCAGCATGCATCTTGTGATTGTGTTATAAAAGCGGCCAGAAGGTCAATATACAGCAACATTTTTAAGAGCACATTATTTTTTTTAACCATTTATATTTTCAGTTTTTAAAAAAATTTTTTATTTTTTCCTTCCAACTTTTATTTTAGGTTCAGGGGGTACATGTGCAGGTTTGTTACATGGGTAAATTACGTATCATGGGGGTCTGGTGTACAGACTACTTCATCATACAGGTACCTGAGCATAGTACCCTATAGGTAGCTTTTTGATCCTCACCGCCCTTTTACTCTTCACTCTCAAAGAGGCTCCAGCTCACGACTGTAATCCCAGCACTTTGGGAGGCCAAGGCGGGTGGATCACGAGGTCAGGAGATCAAGACCATTCTGGCTAACACAGTGAAACCCCGTCTCTACTAAAAATTTAAAAAAATTAGCCAGCCGTGGCGGCAGGTGCGTGTAGTTCCAGGTACTCGGGAGACTGAGGCGGGAGAATGGCGTGAACCCAGGAGGCAGAGCTTGCAGTGAGCCACTGCACTCCAGCCTGGGTGACAGAGAGAGACTCCAACTCAAAAAAAAAAAAAAAAAAAAAAAAAAAAAAAAGAGACTCCAATGTCTATTGCTCCTTTCTTTGTGTCCATGGTACTCAATATTTAGCTCCCATTTATAAGTGAGTGTGTGGTATTTGGTTTTCTGTTCCCATGTTAATTTTAGGATAATCCTGCTGCATCCATGTTGCTGCAAAGGACATGATTTTGTTCTTTTTTATGGCTGCATGGTATTTCATGGTGTATATGTACCACAGTTTCTTTATCCAGTCCATGGTTGATGGGCAACTAGATTGATTTCATGTCTTTGCTATTGTGAATAGAAGAGCACATGATTTTGAGTTAGGATCTTGTTAAATCATACCTCTTCCATGTAGTAATTATGTGACATTGGGACTCAGTTTCCTCACCTGTAAATTGGAAATAATTGCACAATTTATTTTATAGGGTTGGAATCAGGATTATTGGAAAAAATATCTGTGAGTAAAACACTTAACACAGGGTGTGGCATGTAGCAAGGACTTAATGCACAGTAGCTGCTGTCAATGAAATCAATAATTTATGATACTTGCTCACATTTTTTCCCTCATCTTCACTAATCCAGTTGGAAGAACCATCATCTGGAACTCATTGATAGTTTCACTTTAGACTGAGTTGATATTACATGACCTTTTACAAGTTTTACAGACCTCGATGCAACTTGGCAGACATTATGGAAAAGGAAAACTGGGCAACTTGTAAAGCACATGATTTGTATACTTTTTAATTGGGGAGCCAGAAGCTAGGAGAGAGGCATGGAGATGCTTTCTGACAGCCATCAGAAGGAGCCACTCAGATGACAACTTGACGGGTTACTCTCACATTGGCCAGATCCTGTGAAATGGATCAGTTGAGGTGGTAGCCTTAGTTTAGTTGTTGGATGAGATGTGTTTGTTCTAAAATAAAATTACTAGGCTGGGCCACCCTTTGGAGGATACAAAAGTTCAACCTAAGTCTTAAACATGCATGTTCAGTCTCTGCAGAATAAAGGGCTGTGGGTGAATGAGAGTTTGAACTCAGTTTTCATGGTTTTCGGGGAGACCTATCCAGGTTACTCTGGTAATGGGAGGTTTATTTTAAGGAACTCACAGTGGATAGACTTTCACAGGAATGCTAGTTTAGCCAAATAAGCAAGATATTCTTGATCGCACAGTCCTATCAGTAAAAATATTGAGACTGCATGCTAATATACATCTGTGTGTGTGTATGTGTACACTTAATTATAAATTATGTACTATTATAATGTACAAATGTAGCTATTATCATTAATTAATATCTCAAAGCACATTATCCATGAGTGAGGTCCATCATTAATGATAGAGGGTCTAACTGTATGTTTCAAATAGTCTTTGTATCAGTTTTTTGGGGGGGCTGTCATAACAAAGTATCACAAATTGAATGGCTTAACCAACAGAAATTTATGAAGAAAGGCAGACCCTGCTGGTGGGCTGGAAAGGGATGAGTTGTAGCTGTTTGCCACAGGTATGGTTGCAACTGAGGTGATGGGAGCAAATGCAGGCACCAGAGGTATCTCTTGGAGAGGTCCATCTTTAGTGCATCTTTTTCCTTCATTCCTACCTCTGCTGCTTTGGTAATGCATTCATCTTGTATCTCTTGGTCCCTTCCAGCTGGTGTCTCTATCTCTAGGATTCATGTCCCACTCAGCAGGTTGAGTGATTTTTTTTTCTAAAACAGAGTCCACCACACTAGTCCCTTCTCTTTTGGTGTCCAGTTGTCTGTAGGAGTGGGACAGCCACAGAGATGACAATGATATGGGCTACTGATCAGATATGCCAAGCTGGGGATTAGCTGTACTTTCCTGAGAGCTAAGAAAGAAAGCACATCAGAATGCAAGTGCAAACAATAACATTTTCTGAAGGATGGCCTCAAATATGCTCTCTTATAAAATAAAATAAAAGTAAGAGAAAAGCCAAGATGGCTGACTAGATGTAACCAGGAAGTACCCCCTCCCACCAAGAGACAAGACCATGGAAAAGAACCATACACTCTGAGCAGATCTTTGGAAGGAAGGCATTGAGAGTAGATGGAGGGAGGACACAGACCTTGGGCTGAAGGAAGAGGAAGCTGGAAACTGCACAAAGTTGCTGAGTACCAGAACTTGTTCCTGGCCCCAAGTGGCTCCTGGGGAAGAGGTGAATTAAGTAGGCATGGAGTGGCCCATTCTCACCACAAATCTCTGCAATTACAGCTGCAGATGACTTCATAACCTCCATAGACATTAGAGTTGACAGGGAGAGCTTCTTGGAGAATAAGCAAGAACAGGACTCCAATCCTGTGTGGAGCCCAGTGTTTGGAGTGGGCATGGCTGCAGTGGAGCATAGCCAGGGATGCCCATTCCTCAAGGTTTGCCATGCTATTCTAGGTGGCTTCGGCCTTTGTTGACTGTCAGACATGGACGAAACAGGGCTATCTTGCCTGAGGGGTAAGACCAGTTTGATCTGAGCATCCTCTATCTGCTGGCCCCTCCCAGGGTCCCTGTGATTGACCACACCTGCATGCAGTACAGCCTCAGCTGCCCAACGGGGGTGCTTCCCAATGGCCATCTCCATAGCATCTTCACCAGCAAACTCTGCCTAACCATCAGAGAGCTTTGACAGAGACACCCCTGCTGGCATGTGCTCACCTGCAGCTTCCCCCACTCCTTTGCCAGTGTGCGTAGATCTTGCCACCACTATCCTGCCCTTGCCTTCACAAACATGAATGCGGAGACCCCACAGTGCTGTGGCCCTGCTGCTGTTGGTGTGTGCATCCAAGCATGGATTTTGCTGTCGCTAACCCCAACAAAGCACTTTTGCTGGCACTCCCCATCAGAGTGTTGTTGCCAGTGAACTGGAAATAACTTGGCCCCTCCTTGCTCAACTACAAGGGGCTAGAGAACAAAGCCTTGGGCCTGGTCCCAGTTCTCCAGAGTTAGAGCATGCAGTCCAGGAGTACTGAGCTGAGCCCTGGCCTCCTGAAATCACCCAGAAACAATGGCAGTTGACTGAACTTAAATTATACCACAGTCACACCCTCAAGGGCTTAAAAAATTATAAAAGGGAAAAGCCCCATCCAAAGGAAAGCAACTTCAAAGATTAAAGGAACATCAGCCCACACAGAGCAGAAAGAATCAGTGCAAGAACTCTGGCAACTCAAAAGGCCTGAGTGCCTTCTTTTCTCCAAATGAGTATACTAGCTCCCCAGCAATGGTTCTTAAACAGACTGAAATGGCTGGAATGACAGATGTATAATTCAGAATTTGGATGACAATGAAGATCATTGAGATTCAGGAGAAAGTTGATATCCAATCCAAGGAATCTAAGGATTCCAGTAAAATTATAGAAGAGGTGAAAGATGAAGTAGCATTTTAAGAAAAAACCAAACTGATCTGATAGAGTTGAATTACTCACTGTAAGAATTTCATACTCTAACCATAAGTATTAATAGCAGAATAGACCAAGCTCAAGAAATAATCTCAGAACTCAAAGACCAGTTCTGCAAATTAACTCAATCAGAAAAAAAGGAAAAAAAAAGGAATGAGCAAAACATCAAAGAAATATGAGATTACATTAAGAGACCAAACCTATGACTCACTGGTGTCCCTGAAAGAGAGGGAGAGAGGGCAAGCAACTTGGAAAACATATTTGAGGATATTGCTCATAAAAATTTCCCCAACCTCACTAGAGAGGTCAACATTCTAATTCAGGAAATTCAGAGAAACCCTGCAAGGTACTAGACAAGATGACATCTCCAAGACACTTAGTCATCAGATTCTTCAAGGTCCATGCAACAGAAAAACTACTGAAGGCTGCTAGAAAGGCCTTTATTCAGTATTCTTAAAGAAAAGACTCTAACCAAGAGTTTCACATCCAGCCAAGAACACTACATAAGAAACCTGAGTGTCTTTCTCCTTAGCTTCATAAGCTAAGAAGAAATAAAATCCTTTACAGACAATCAAATACTAAGGGAATTCATTGCCATCAGACCTTTCTTACAAGAGATCCTTGAGGGAGTTCTAAACATGGAAATGAAAGACTATTGCCAGCCACAACAGAAACACACTTAAGTACATAGACTATTGACACTATAAAGCTACTACACAATGAAGTCTATGTAACAACCAGCTAACATGATGACAGGATCAAATTCACACATGTAAATATTAACCTTTAACAAACATTGGCTACCCTGCCTGCCCCCACACTTAGAAGACAGAAAAACTGGCAAATTGGATAAAGAAGCAAGACCTAACTGTATGCTGTCTTCAAGAGACCCATTTTACATGGGTGATGACACTCGTAGGCTCAAAATAAAGGTATGAAGAAAAATCTATCAAGCAAACAGAAAACAGAAAAAAGCAGGAGTTGCTATTCTTATTTCAGACAAAACAGATTTTAAACCAACAGTAATAAAAAAGTACAACAAATAGCATTACATAAAGATAAAGGGTCCAATTCAACAAGAAAACTTAGCCATTCTAAGTATATATGCACCCAACATTTGAGCACTCAGATTACTCAGATTAATAAAACAAGTTTTTCGGGACCTGTGAAGAGACTTAGATAACCATACAATAATAGTGGGAGATATCCACACCACACAGACATTATTAGACAGATCACTGAGGCAGAAAACTAATAAAGACATTATAGACCTAAGCTCAACACTTGACCAAATGGACCTAAGAGATATCTGTAGAACTTTCCATCCAACAACAACAACAAAATAATATATTCTTCTCATTTATACATGGCATATACTCTAAAATCAATCACACATTTGGCAATAAAACAGTTCTCAACAAATTCATACCAACCACAATATCAGACCACAGTGCAGTAAAAATAGAACTCAATACTAAGAAGATCTCTCAAAACTATACAATTACATGGAAATTAAACAATCTGTTCCTAAATGACTTTTAGGTAAATAATAAAATTAAGGCAGAAATCTAGAAATTCTTTCAAACTAATGAAAAAAAAAAAAAAAAAGTAAACATTGCCAGAATCTCTGGGACACAGCTAAAGTAGTGTGAAGAGGAAAGTTTCTAGTGGTAAATATTAACATCAAGATCTCAAATTAATAATCTAACATCATATCTAGAGGAATTAGAGAAACAAGAGTAAAACAACCCCAAAGCAAGCAGAAGACAAGAAATAACCAAAACCAGAGCTGAATTGAATGAAATTGAGGTGTGATAAGTCACACAAAAGATCAGCCTGGTGTGGTGGCTTATACCTGTAATCCCAGCACTTTGGGAGGCTGAGGTGGGCAGATCATGAGGTCAGGAGATCGAGACCATACTGGCTAACATGGTGAAACCCTGTCTCTACTAAAAATACAAAAACTTAGCCGGGCATGGTGGCAGGCACCTGTAGTCCCAGCTACTCGGGAGGTTGAGGCAGGAGAATGGTGTGAACCCAGGAGACGGAGCTTGCAGTGAGCTGAGATCGTGCCATGGCACTCCAGGCTGGGAGACAGAGTGAGACTCCATCTCAAAAAACAAAAACAAAAAAGCATACAAAAGATCAATGAAACCCAAAATTGGTTTTCTGAAGGAATAAATAAAATTGATAGACCACTAACTAGACTAATAAAGTAAAAAAGAGAGAAGATCCAAATAATCACAATCAGAAATGACAAGGGAGACATTACCACTGATCCCACAGAAATACAAAACCCCCTCAGGGACTATTATGAACTAGAAAACCTAAAAGAAATGGCTAAACTCCTGGAAACATACAACCTCCTAAGATTGAACCAGGAAGAAATTGAAACATTGAATAGATCAATAATGAGTTAAAAAATTGAATCAGTAATAAAAAACCTATCAACCAGAAAAATTCCTGAACCAGATAGATTCACAGCCAAATTCTACCACATGTATAAGGAAGAGCTGGTACCATTTCTACTGAAACTATTCCCAAAAGTTGAAGAGGAGGAAAGTCCTCCCTAACTCATTTTATGAGGTCACATTCTGATACCAAAACCTGGCAGAGACACAATGAAAAAAGAAAACCTCAGGCCAATATTCCAAATGAACGTAGATGAAAAACTTCAACAAATTACTAGCAAATCAAATCTAGCAGCATATCAAGAAGCTAATCCACCATGATTCAAGTCGGCTTTATTCCTAGGATGCAAGGTTGGTTCAACATACACAAATCAAAAAAATATAATTCATCACATAAACAGAACCAAAACCAAAAACCATATGATCATCTTAAAATATGCAGAAAAGGTTTTTGATAAAATTCAATATCCTTTCATGTTAAAAACCTTCAACAAACTAGGCATTGAAGGAACATACCTCAAAGTAATAAGAAACATACATGAAAAACCTACAGCCAACATCATATAGAATGGGCAAAAGATGGAAACATTCCCCTTGAGTACAAGAACAAGACAACAATGCCAACTCTCACTACTCATAATCAACACACTACTGGAAGTTCTAGTCAGAGCAATCAGGTAAGAGAAAGAAATAAAAGGCAGTCAAATAGGAAGAGAGAAAGTCAAACTATTTCTCTTCCCAGATGATATGATTCTATACCTAGAAAATCCCATTGTCTCTGCCCAAAGCCTCCTAGATCTGATACACAACTTTGGCAAAGTTTCAGAACACAAAATCAATGTACAAATATCAGTAGCATTTCCATACAACAATAATATCCAAGTTGAGAGCCAAATCAAGAATGCAATCCCATTTATGATAGCTGCGAAAAGAATAAAATACCCAGGAATACAACTGACCAGGGAAGTGAAACATCTCTATAATAAGAATTATAAAACATTGCTCAAAGGAATCAGAGATGACACAAATAAATGAAAAAATATTCCATGCTCATGTATAGGAAGAGTCGATATTTTTAAAATGGCCATAGTTTCCAAAGGAATTTACAGATTCAGTGTTATTCCTTTTAAACTACCGATGATATCCTTCACAGAATTAGAAAAAAACTATTTAAAAATTCATATGGAATGAAAAAGGAGCCTGAATAGCCAAGGCAATCCTAACCAAAAAGAACAAAGCTTAAAGCATCACATTACCCAACTTAAAACTATACTAAAAGGCTACAGTAAGCAAAACAGCATGGTACAAAAACAGACACATAGGCCAGTGGAACAGGTTAGAGAACCCATAAATAAAATCACACACCTTCAGCTACTGATCTTTGACAAAGTTGACAATAATAAGCAATGGGGAAAGAACTCCCTATTCAATAAATGATGCCAGGGTAATTGACTAGTTAAATGCAGAAGACTGAAACTAGATCCCTTCCTTTCACCATATGCAAAAATTAATTAAGATTAATTACTTAAATGTAAAACCTAAAGCTAAAAACCCTAGAAAACTAGGAAATGCCATTCTGGACATAGGCTTTAACAAATATTTCATGACAAAGACTCCCAAAGCAATTACAAAACAAAAATTGACAAGTGAGACCTAAAGAGCTTCTGTACAGCAAAATAAACTATCAACACTGTAAAGAAACAACTTAGAGAATAGAAGAAAATATTTGTAAACTATGTATCTGGCATAGGTCTAATATGCAGAATTTATAAGGAACTCAAACAAATTAATGAGTAAAAAACAAACAGCCTCATTAAGAAGCAGACATGGGACATAAACAGACATTTCTCAAAAGAAGACATACATGAGGCCAACAAACATATGAAAAAATGCTTCAGCATTACTAATCACTGGGAAATGCAAATCGAAACCACAATGAGATGTCATCTCACAACAGTCAGAATGGCTGTTATTAAAAAGACAAAAAATAACAGTGACAAGGTTGTGAAGAAAAGGAAACACTCATTTTCCTCATATTGAGGCATAGGATCTGTGGAATCTTTCTCAGTTCAAGCATTCTGATTTATAACTGTTTTAAATTTAGTGAAATCTTTCTAATCTTAGATTCCACGGACTTAATGTTTCTTACCTCCCATCAATTCATCAGAGAGCTTTTAGGAAAAGATCTGTAGCAGGGATCCTAAGTTGTCAAAGAGAATGTTTTATAACATTAAATAATGATGATATATTAACTATGATATTTTACAGAATCAGGAAATATTTAGCTTATGTAAATGAGTGGAAACACAGACAAAGATTTTTGTAGAAGCCACTTGATAGTGTTATTCATCATCTGGAAAAACCAAAAGTCCCCTACAAGTCCAACTTTAAGGAATGATTGGGTAAGTTTCTAATACATGAATTAACTAAAACTGAGCATCTGCTCAGTGCTGGCCATGTCCTTGGTATGATTGCTTTTGGAATGTTTTATTTTGGAATTCATCTTCCATCAGTGGAGCAGCCCAAGCAGCCATGTGGAAATGACCAAGGGTATCATTTAGTACAGATACCCTTCCAGGGTCTCATGGTTTTGTGAGAGCAACATCAAGTGAACAGAGACAAGTTTCCCAAGTGGGGAAGCATGCAATATTATGGGGCATCTTTCCCAGATGTCAAGGTGGGAGAGGCAAAACTTGTGGGATCAGGGAAGATTTCCAGAGGAAATGCAGGCACTTGTATTTTAGACAGAGAGAAGAGCTTCTGCAAAGGCCCCCTGGGAAAGGTGAACTTAGGCATTTTGGAAACAGAAAGATCCTCATGTGGCTGTAGTGCAGACTATGGTGTTTTGGAATCATAATGGATGGTGCTGTAATGGTAACCATGATAAAATATTTTGATTTCTCCTGTGAGAAATGGGGAAGCACTGGAAGTTTCTCATTTTTTCCCCTCCCATGAGGAGAGAAAACCATATTTGTGAAAAACTTTCAAGGATAAAAGAAAATAAATATGGTAGGATATTAAAACAACAAAGAGATTACATAATTCTGTATCTACTGTGATCTGTTTTATGTAAGGATAAAAAATATGCATGAGAAAAAGCCTGAGGAAAATAATGGCAAATGACAGCAGTGGTCTCCTCTGAGTGGTGGGAAAATGAGTCACTTTTCTTTCTATGCTTTTACTGTTTCTTACACTGTCTAACTTTTCTTTTTCTTTTTCTTTTTTTTTAGACATAGTTTTGCTCTTGTTGCCCAGGCTGGAGTGCAATGGTGTGATCTCAGCTCACTACAACCTCTGCCTCCCGGGTTCAAGTGATTCTCCTGCCTCAGCCTCCCAAGTAGTTGGGACTACAGGCGCCTACCGCCATGCCAGGCTAACTTTTGTATTTTTGGTAGAGACAGGGTTTCACCATGTTGGCCAGAATGGTCTCGAACTCCTCACCTCAAGTGGTCTGTCTATCTTGGCCTCCCAAAGTGCTGGGATTATAGGCATAAGCCACCATGCCCAGCCTGTTATACTGTTTAAATTTTCTACTGTATGCACATATGATTTGGGGTGTCAGAAAAATATAGAAAAAATATCTTGAGGTTGATGAAAGATAAATGCTATCCACGCATTTGTGGAGCCTCTGGGTGGCCTGGTTTTGGACCCATCCTGAACTGACTTTCTCTTGGGGCTTTTCCCCCAGGCAGAGTGGGGGCTGAAATGTGCCTTCCCTCTGTGTCTTGACCAGGGCTCTGCTGTATGTCTGAACACAAGCCTCACTCCTGCCTAAAGAAAACGAGAAATTTAGACAGACCTGAGAGATCTAGTGAGGGATGGTTATGGAGTGTGGGGAATTCAGGGAGAGGTTGGCATGAACAGTTACACTGCTGAGGAGAGCTCAGTCTCTGTGGGCGCCACTGAATAAAGAAGAAAGAAAGAGAGGTGGGCCCTGACACAGAGTAATGGGCAGGAATGATCCAGAAACAAGATAAGGACACAGAGAGGAACAGAGGAAGGAGAGGGACAAGGAGAGAAAGAGGCAGAACTAAATAGAGAAGTAACACATCAAGATGTGTGCATTAAACGTGTGCATTTTTTTTTTTTTGGTATATGGACTCTACCTCCATAAAGCTAAAAAAAAGGATCATAGATGAGAACATAACATGCAAAACTGTGAAACTTTTAACGAAAACACAGGAGAAAATTTTTATAACCTTGGGTTTGTGATTTGTTTTTAAATACAATACCAAAAGCAAAGTCAATGAAAGAAAAAAAATAAGTTGAATGTTACAAAAAATAAAAACTTCTGCTCTAAAAGAGGTGGTGCTTGAGGGTGGGAGGGCAAGAAAGAAAGACAGTGAAAGGATAGAAACATAAGAGAGACAGAGATGAACAGAGGAGGGAGTTATAAGGCCATGGAGAAAGAGAGGCAAAGATGGAAGCAAAAGAGGCAGCAAGACAGGTGCTGACTGGCAACAACAGGATTAGAAAGGCAAGAGCTTTGGACACAGAGACACTGTAACCAAGAGCAGAGGACGGAAGAGCTGGAGAGAAGGAGGGTAGATGCTCAGACCCAGAGATGATCTGGAGACACAGAAAGATGGAGATAGAGATAGGGCTGGCAAGAGAGGCAAGGATGGGATGATGTTGTGCAAAGAACGTTTTTGCAAGACACATTAGAGCAGTGGTCCTCAACCTTTTTGGCACCCAGGACCTGTTTCATGGAAGACGATTTATTCATGGATGGTGCAGGTGGGGATGGTTTTGGGATGAAACTGTTCCACCTCAAATTATCAGGCATTAGTTAGATTCTCACAAGGAGCATGCAACCTAGATCCCTCACATGCACAGTTCACAGTGGGGTTCATGCTTCTATGAGAATCTAATGCCTTCTGTGATCTGAGGAGAGGTGGAGCTCAGGCAGTAATGCAGTAATGCTTGCTCACCTGCTGCTCGCCTCCTGCTGTGTAGCTCAGTTCCTAACAGGCCACAGACCGGTACCGGTCCACAGCCCAGGGGTTGGGGAACCCTGCATTAGAGGCCTTTGTTTTCTGTGTCTGCATGGTAGTTACGAGCAAGTATGTTTCAAAGACATGCAGACATGCAAAGGGCTTGTACTGAAACTCATTTCTTTCCTAGTGGCACCCTCAAAATGTTAGCAATATTATAATAAGATGAAGAAACTATTTGTATAGCCTTTTATGATTTATGCATCTCTTTAATTTCATCATTGTTTTACTCAATCTTTTAATTAGATTTTTAATGCTCATTTTACTTATGGAAACTGAGGCTCAGAGAGGCTAAGCACTTTGTCCAGGTGGCATAACTAGCAAAGAACTGAGCAGCAATGAAAACCCCAGCTGTCTGTTCTCCTGATTCAGGGCGTTGGTGGCTATTTCATCTTCCTGTCTATTGTCAAGACTTTAGTGAGCTGGGTGCATAGGGGCTTCTGAAAACAATTGAATGCATCAGTAGTCATTAAACACCAACTGTGTGCAAAGGTATTGGGGAGGTAGTAATTCAGTGCTAATCAAGATTTGATTTCTATCCTCAAAAAGCTTATGGGAAAACTAAATTAATGAAAATACACAAAAGTAACTCAGCTGTCCCTTGGGACTTCAGGTAGACTTAGTTTGAACATCCAGCCTTTTTGGTGGTGAGAATCTAGAGCGTTTTCTTGAAATTTCTGCAAATTCTTGATCATCTTTCTCATGGCCTCCTCTGTTTCTGTTCCTGCAACTCTGGGTACCATCTGGGATTGGATCTGGGCCAGTTGGGAAACAGACCTTGGCTCCTTTGCCATTTTATTTATTAAAAAATATCTACTCGTATGGGTACATTTTGTGGGTTTAGTAACTTTAAGAAATATTTGAGAGTAAAGGATAAGAATTCTGGTTTTTAGCACCCAGCTTTTCCCACCTTGTAGGCTTCCGACGTTAGGTTTGATGTTTTCTAAATCACCCACCCCAGACAGGTCTAGACCCCATTGTACATGGCTCCTCTAGTGTAAAAGGTTCAAGCTCACTTCACTTGAACCTCAACCTCACCTGGCTGGCCTAACCTTCCCCAGATCTCCTGATATTGAGGGAAATGCATTTTCCCATATTTCATTACACATGAAACAGTCAGAGACCCACCAAGGTATCAATGATGAGGTCACTGTGAGGCATAAGGAAATGAGGATGATGGGAGCCAGTGGGGCAGGAACACTGGAGGAGGTGGCGCCAGAAATGAGTTTCTCGAGAGCTCCGGAGGTCTCAGAAGGGAGGCAGAATGTGCTTCTTAGGATGTGCGGGCTGCTGGGACAATACCCAACCCATGCTCTTCTTTCTCTGTGTCATTAGATCCTGGCTGGAGGGTAAGAGCTGCAACTCTTACTCAGTCCTGGCCTAGAGATTTTTCTCTCCCTGAGCAGTTGGCTGGGAATGGTAGGAGGTGGGCAAGGAAGCTTGCATTTGTCTATCTGGAGGGTCTGGGCTTTCTCTGGTTTTTTCTTTTTTTTTTTTGAGCCGAAGTCTCACTATGTCGCCCAGGCTGCAGTGCAACGGTGCAATCTCAGCTCACTGCAACCTCCGTCTCCCGGGTTCAAGCAATTCTCCTGCCTCAGCCTCCTGAGTAGCTGGGATTACAGGCACCTGCCATCACACCCATCTAATTTTTGTACTTTTAGTAGAGACTAGGTTTCTCCGGGTTGGCCAGGCTGGTCTCGAACTCTTGACCTCAGATGATCTACCCGCCTTGGCCTCCCAAAGTGCTGGGATTACAGGCGTGAGCCACCATGCCTGGCTGAGCTCTCTCTTACATATTTACTTTCACTTTCAGAACTAAGAAATCAGTCTCTCCCCAGACTAAGACAGAAAGGCAAATGTGTTCGTGTCACATCTGTTTCCAGCTGCCTTTCAGCATAGCTCATCCTTTTACACAGTCGATGGCTTGATATTTACCAAATGCAACAATGCATGCAGCCCTGAATGGAAAACACTCCAGGGCCTCCTTCCTGGGAGGGTATGATCTCACTCGGGGACCCTTGAAGTCCTTGGGCATGTCTGTCTTCTGTGTGCAGCCAAGTGAGTTTTTTGTTAACATGTGTGAAAAATGTTCCTGAAATATGTCCGGAGGCTTTCCACTGACTTCTGCTAACACAGGTGTTATGTCTTCTGGCCCGAGTCAAATCCACAAGTTTACATTTTAATTTTTCAGTCATTCATTTTGATATATGCTTAATATTCATCAGTCATAAGTGAGTTTTAAAAATAGGACCCTTGAAAAGAGAGGGAGGAGAAAAACATGCAGGCAAGAGTGCTGGGTTAGAGTCCAAAGACCTGGGCCCTGAGCTCCTCCCCAGCCTCATCCTACATGCAACAACTTGGGCACCTCGATTTTGCTGACCTCCATATCCACATCTGTGAACTGTGGATAACAATAATCTCCTCTTATTGCATTTACAGGCTAGTTGCTGATGTACTTGAAAGTGCTTTGAAAACTTTAATATATGAGACAAATGATACTTGTTAAGCACTCTGTGCCAGGAAATATGGGAAGCATCTTGCAGAAACTATTTAATTGAATTCCACAATAACTGTATGTGGTAGGTACTATTAGTTCTATACAGGTGAGGAAACTGAGACTTTGGGAGATTCAGAAAATTATCCAGGATCATACATTTTACTAAGAAAATATTAATATAACCCTTCTAATCCTTTAGCGCATCAGTGTTTATCTTTCCTCCCTTTTTTTCCTCTTGTTTTTCTTATTCTCTTCCTCTTTCTTCTCCTTTTTTTCTTCTCATTCTTTTTTTCTTCCACCACCATCTACTTCTTTTTCTTATTCCTCTGCTGCTGCTCTCCCTTTGTCTTCTTCCTCTGCTGCTGCCCTCCTTCCTTGTCTGTGTCCCTCTCCTCCCTCTACTCCTCCTTCTTTTTCTTCTTCCTCTGTTTTACTTCCTCCTCCCTCCTTTATAAAGTGTATAGGGGGTCGGGTGCAGTGGCTCACGCCTGTAATCCCAGCCCTTTGGGAGGCCGAGGCGGGCGGATCACAAGGTCAGGAGTTTGAGATCAGCCTGGTCAACATGGTGAAACCTTGTCTCTACTAAAAATACAAAAATTAGCCAGGTGTGGTGGTGAGCACCTGTAATCCAAGCCACTTGGGAGGCAGAGGCAGAGGCAGAGGCAGAGGCAGAGGCAGAGGCAGAGGCAGAAGAATTGCTTGAACCCAGGAGGTGGAGGGTGCAGTGAGCTGAGATCATGCCACTGCACTCCAGCCTGGGCAACAAGTGCAAGACTCTATCTAAAAAAAAAAAAAAAAAAAAAAAAAAAAAGGAGTGTGTAGGGAAGTGTGATAATCTTTAGAGCTGTTTACCAAATGCTTCTCCTCATGGTAAATGTGTACTTCCTGGTCCTTTTTGAAATCAGCTATGGCCATGACTTGCTTTAGCCAATACCATTTGAACAGAAGTGGCCTGTGTCCCTTCTGGGCAGAAATTTAAAAATTCAGTGCAGATTTTGCACATTCCCTTTTCACGTTTGCAAGCATGGATCTAGGTGAAGCATCCCTCAACTTAGATCGTTGAGTGATTAGGATGACAGAGCCCTCTTTCCATTTCCTCCCATATCTATCTGCACTGGAGGTGGGCATAAAGGCAAAATATTAATGTGTTTGTACCTCAGAGATTTTGTGGCTGTTTGTTACTGCAGCATAACTGAGGCCATCCTGACTGATAGGAGAAGCAAACCTGCTTGGACAAGCAATAACTGGGAAAAGGATGGATTGTAATAGGAATAGTACTGGTTGGAGTGGGAGTCCCAGATTTGTCAACTTATGTGGTGAACTCGGGCATCTCAATTTATTATATTGGAAATCAAGGAGGGATAGATCCCTATTTCTCAGTCATGCTCTGGAGACAGAGCTCTTGAAGGTCCTATTATTTCTAGCAGAATTCAGGAGTTATTGTGTTAAATGATAAATAACTGTTTATGATATTCTGCTAAGTCTCATTCATCTAAAATGAAATAAAGACAGGAGACAAACATTAAATATGGTAGAAAAATGTTTTTTAGGAAAACTTAAATTCAGTAATTATTAATATACTTGTTTAATTCCCCCTAACTCAAACCACACTACCTACAGACTAGGAAGATTTTATGAATTTTTAGATTTCCCACTGGAACACCTTGCCTAGCACCAAGACAGAAGCATTTTGCGGGGCTGTGATTCAAGAATTTCCAGACTATATGAATGATTTCCTATTTCTTTTCGGCTATCATGCCCCAGAATTCTGAGTCTGTGGATCCCAAACCTTTCCTAACGTGTTTTTGGAGCTCCCTTTTAGCGAAAAATGCCACTTGTGACTAGTGAGGTGATAGATGACTAAAATAATTGACTTTGAAGACTTACAAAAAATGATAAACAATCCACTTAAGCCATCCCATTACTGGGTATATACCCAAAGGATTATAAATCATGCTGCTATAAAGACACATGCACACGGATGTTTATTGCAACACTATTCACAATAGCAAAGACTTGGAACCAACCTAAATATCCATCAATGACAGACTGGATTAAGAAAATGTGGCACATATACACCATGGAATACTATGCAGCCATAAAAAAGGATGAGTTCATGTCCTTTGTAGGGACATGGATGAAGCTGGAAACCATCATTCTCAGCAAACTATTGCAAGAACAGAAAATCAAACACCGCATGTTCTCACTCATAGGTGGGAATTGAACAATGAGATCACTTGGACACAGGAAGGGGAACATCACACACCAGGGCCTGTTGTGGGGTGGGGGAAGTGGGGAGGGATAGCATTAGGAGATATACCTAATGTAAATGACGAGTTAATGGGTGCAGCACACCAACATGGCATATGTATACATATGTAACAAACCTGCACGTTGTGCACATGTACCCTAGAACATAAAGTATAAAAACAAACAAACAAACAAACAAAAAACAGAAAGAAAGGCTAAGGTGCTTGTAGGCAGAGTGAGTGAGGAGGCAGGTGTAATGTGAACTGCAGAGGGAGCACTGGTAGTTCCAGGTCTCTCCATTTCTTCAGATTGGCCTACTTCTGTCTATTACCTCAGGCACTGTCTCCTCTTATCTGATCTGTTTTCCTAATTTCCCCAAAAGTATCCTTGCTGCCCAGGGTCAGGACAAGGGTGAGGCAAGGTAGGCAGCTGGGGCATTGCATTTAAATAAGTACTCATTCTAAGGTAGAGGGAACAGCACACGTAAAGACCCTAGGGCAGAAGTGGCCTTACATGCTCAAGGAATGGAATAGAGGCCAGTGCATTTGGTGTGCTGTGGGAAAGATAGGAGATGGGAACAAAGTCCAGATTATGCAGTGCCTTGGAGACCACAGCAAGGGCTTCAGATTTTACTCAAAGCACAGTGAAAAGATATTGAGGAAGCTTTTGCAGAGGAACGATATGGTTAGAATGGTTAGATAAATATTTTTAAAATATTATTCCATCAGCTAGGTAGAACACAGTGTGGAAGGGGCATGAGTTGAACAAAGAAGACCAGTGAGAGGCCACAGTGATATTCAAGGTGAGAGATGCTGGTAGTCTGAACTTGCGTGAAAGCAGGAAGTAGAGGACAAATGCAATATGTATTGTGATGAAATAAAAATACATATTGATTTCATTGTTCAGACATTGTTGATTATTTGACTGTGAGTATGTATGTGTGTATGGTGGGGAGGGTTTGGTGGAGGGAATGGAAAGAATCATGAACTCCTTGCCTAAGTCAGAAGACAAGGATGCCACAGACTAAGGAGAGGAGAACTGGGGCAAGGGAGGGGAAGAACAGGTTCAGACTTCAGGCAGTAAATCAACGAGACTCTTCTAGGCATTCTATGTTTGAGGTAATGATTAGGCATCTGAATGAAGCTGTCACATAGATAACTAGAGTGTGAGGAAGAGGCAAGGGCTGGAAGTATAAATTTGGGAGTGAACCATGTACAGACAGATTACATTTAGGAGCAATTTCTGCTTCTGGCCAAGATGGAATAATAGGGACCAGATTTACCTTCACACATAAGAAAATGGAAAACTGTAGAGAATATAAGAAAATGTTTTTCACATACTAGACATTAGGCAATGCAGGGCAGTGATCCCTAAGAGTAGGGAGGCATGTGAGGTGAGCTATGATTTTCTCTGCTTACTCCCTGGAGAGAGTTTCCAGGATGTGATGCAGGGATGGGTGAGCTGAGCAGAGTCTGTGGTTTCCCTAGTTGAGATGACAGAGCTGGGAGCTCTGGAAGGCCAAGGCGAATGGATGCTTGTGTTGGAGAAGGGAGAACTGCACGGAGAGAATGTGCTGGTGATCTACAGTGGACCCAGCTGGCCTCAGGGCTGCCCCTGCTCCTGGCTGACCCAGACACCAGTTTGATATCTGCTACATAGCTTTCTTAGTCATCTTCTATGTGTGGCAGATTCCTGGTCAGCCCCAGGTTTCATGAGTTTGATGCTGGATCCCATCCCATCACACTCCATGGGCCTCTGCCCATCTCAGTTATGAAGTCTTGACTGCCCCTGCTGGCTTTTGACCCAGTGCTCTATAGACCTCATTTCTCATACCACTTATTGCTAGGTGCTTCTCTTCCACATGTGGCCTACAGGGTTGCATACCTTGTTAAAAAATATGATTATTTTTTCAAGTCTTTCACCTCCTTGGTTAGATGCATTCCTAGGTATTTTTTTTGTAACTACTGTAAATGAGATTGTGTTCTTAATTTGGTTCTCATCGTGAACACTGTTGGTGTATAGAAATTCTTCCAATTTTCGTATGTTGGTTTTTTATTCTGAAACTTTACTAAAGTCTTTTATCAGATCTAGGAGTCTTTTGGAGGAATCTTTAGTGTTTTCTAGGTATAATCATATGGTCAGTGAACAGAGATAATTTGAATTCCTCTTTTCCTCTTTGGATGCCTTTTATTTCCTTTTCTTGCCTAATTGTTCTGTCAGGGGCTTTCAATATTATGTTGAATGGGAGTGGTGAGAGTGGCCATTCTTTTCCTGTTCCAGTTTTTAGGGAAAATGCTTTTAGCTTCTGCCCATTTAGTATAATGTTGTCTGTGGGTTTGTCATAGATGGCTCTTACTAAGATAAAATATGTTCCTTTGATGCCTAGTTTGTGAGAATTTTTGTCAAGAAGGAACATTAGATTTTATCAAATCCTTTTTCTGCATATATTGAGATAATCATATGGTTTTTGTTTTGTTTTCAGTTTATGTAGTGAATTGCATTTATTGATTTTCGTATGTTGAACCATCCTTGCATTCCAGGAATAAAGCCCACTTGATTTTGATGAATTATCTTTTTGAGGTATTGCTGAATTCAGTGTGCTATTTTGTTGACAATACTGATGAAAGAACTCAGTGATGACACCAACAAATAGAAATACATTTCATGATCATGTATTGGAAGAATCAATAATTTTAACATGTCTTTACAACCCAAAGCAATCTTCAGGTTTTTTTTTTTTTAATACTTTAAGTTCTGGGATACATGTGCAGAATGTGCAGGTTTGTTACATTGGTATACACATGCCATGGTGGTTTGTTGCACCCATCAACCTGTCATCTACATTGGGTATCCCTAATGCTATCTCTCCCCTAGTCTCCCACCCCCTGACAGGCCCCAGTGTGTGATGTTCTCCGCCCTGTGCCTATGTATTCTCATTGTTCAACTCCCATTTATGAGTGAGAACATGCAGTGTTTGGTTTTCTGTTCTTGTGTTAGTTTGCTGAGAATGATGGTTTCCAGCTTCATCCATGTCCCTGCAAAGGACAAGAACTCATTCTTTTTTATGGCTGCATAGTATTCTTTGGTTTATATGTGCCACATTTTCTTTATCCAGTCTATCATTGATGGGCATTCGGGTTGGTTCCAAGTCTTTGCTATTGTGAACAGTGCTGCAATAAACATATGTGTGCATGTGTCTTTATAGTCAAATGATTTATAATCCTTTGGGTATATACCCAGTAATGGGTTTGCTGGGTCAAATGGTATTTCTGGTTCTAGATCCCTGAGGAATCATCACACTGCCTTCCACAATGATTGAACTAAGTTACACTCCCACCAACGGTGTAAAAGCATTCTAATTTGTCCACATCCTCTCCAGCATCTGTTGTTTCCTGACTCTTTAACAATCACTATTCTAACTGGCATGAAATGGTATCTCATTGTGGTTTTGATTTGCATTTCTCTAATGACCAGTGATGATGAGCTTTTTTTCATATGTTTGTTGGCCACATAAATGTCTTCTTTTGAGAAGTGTCTGTTCATGTCCTTTGCCCACTTTTTGATGGGGTTTTTTGTCTTTTTTCTTGTAAATTTGTTTAGGTTCCTTGTAGATTCTGGATATTAATCCTTTGTCAGATGGATAGATTACAAAAATTTTCTCCCATTCTGAAGGTTGCCTGTTTATTCTCATGATGGTTTCTTTTGCTGTGCAGAAGTTCTTTACTGTAATTAGATCCAATTTGTTA
This sequence comes from Papio anubis, assembly GCF_008728515.1. NCBI lineage: Eukaryota > Metazoa > Chordata > Mammalia > Primates > Cercopithecidae > Papio > Papio anubis. The sequence continues at coordinate 173,421,082 of NC_044978.1, forward strand.
ATTTTGGCTTTTGTTGCCATTGCTTTTGGTGTTTGAGTCATGAAGTCTTTGCCCATGCCTATTTGCTGAATGATATTGCCTAGGCTTTCTTCTAGGGTTTTTATGGTTTTAGGTCTTATGTTTAAATCTTTATTCCATCTTGAGTTAATTTTTGTATAAGGTGTAAGGAGGGGACACAGTTTCAGTTTTCTGCATATCGCTAGCCAGTTTTCCCAACACGATTTATTAAATAGGGAATCCTTTCCCCATTGTTTGGTTTTGTCAGCTTTGTCAAAGATCAGATGGTTGTAGATGTGTGGCATTACTTCTGAGGCCTCTGTTCTGTTCCATTGGCCTATATATCTGTTTTAGTACCAGTACCATGCTGTTTTGGTTACTGTAATCTGTAGTATAGTTTGAAGTCAGGTAGCGTGATGCCTCCAGCTTTGTTCTTTTTGCTTAGAATTGTCTTGGCTAAATGGGCTCTTTTTTGGTTCCATGTGAACTTTAAAATAGTTTTTTCTAATTCTGTGAAGAAAATCAATGATAGCTTGATGGGAATAGCATTGAATCTGTAAATTACTTTGGGCAGTATGGCCATTTTCACAATATTGATTCTTCCTATGAATGAGCATGGAATGTCTTTCCATTTGTTGGTGTCCTCTCTTATTTCGTTGAGCAGTGGTTTGTAGTTCTCCTTGAAGAGGCCCTTCACATCCCTTGTAAGTTGTATTCCTAGGTATTTTATTCTCTTTGTAGCAATTGTGAATGGGAGTTCACTCATGATTTGGCTCTCTGTTTATCTTGTATTGGTGTATAGGAATGCTTGTGATTTTTGCACATTGATTTTGTATCCTGAGACTTCACTGAGCAATCTTGAGTTTTAATGCAATTCCTATCCAATTACCAATGTAATTTTTCATAGAATTAAAAAAAGTAATTCCAAAATTTATGTAAAACCAAAGAGCCTGAATAGCCAAAGGAATCCTAAGCAAAACAAAAGCAAAAACAAACAAAACAAAACAAAACAAAACAAAAAATACAAAAAAACCCAAAGCCACAGGTATCACATTACCCAACTTCAAACTATACTTCAAGGCTATAGTAACTGCTTATATATATATATCTCAATGGAATAGGTTAGAGAACCCAGAAACAAAGACACATCTGCAACCAACTGATGTTTGGCAAAGTTGACAAAAATAAACAATGAGGTAAGGACACTATTCAATGAATGGTGCTGGAATAACTAGTGAGTCATACGCAGAAGAAAAAAACTAGACCACTACCTCTCACAATGCACAAATATTAACTCAAAATGGATTAAAGACTCAAAGGTAAGACCTCAAACTATAAAAATCCTCAAAGAAAACCTAGGAATAATTCTTCTGAACACCAGGCTAGGCAAATAATTTATAACCAAGACCTCAAAAATGAAATCAACAAAAACAAAAACAAAAAGACAGTTGGAGCCTAATTAAGTTAAAGAGCTTCTCCACAGCAAAGGAAGCCATCGAGAGAATAAACAGACATCCTACATAATGGGAGAAATTATTTGCAAACTACACATCCAACAAATAACTAATATCTAGAATCTATAAGGAACATAAACGACTCAACAAGAGAAAAACAAATAGCCCCATTGAAAAATGGGCAAAGGGCATGAATAGACACTTCTCAAAAGAAGACATACAAGTGGCCCACAAACATATGAATAAATGCTCAGCATTACAAATGATGAGAGAAATGTAAATTAAGATCATAATGAGATATCATCTCACACTAGTCAGAATGGCTATCACTAAAATGTCACAAAACAATAAATGTTGGTGAGAATATGGAGAAAAGGGAATGCTTATACACTTTTGGTGGAAATGTAAATTAGTTCAAACCCTGTGGAAAATAATTTGGAGATTTTTCAAAGAACTTAAAGTATAACTACCATTTGACCCAGCATCTCATTACTGGTTATCTACTGAAAGGAAAATAAGCCATTCTATCAGAAAGGCACCTGCACGCATGTATTTATTGTAACATGAGAGCAAAGTCATGTATTCAACCTAGGTGCCCCAAAATGGTGGATTGGATAAAGAAAACATGGTACCTATGCTCCCTGGAATAGTATACAGTCATAAGAAAAGTGAAATTGTGTTCTTTGCAGCAACATGGGTGCAGCTGGAGGCCATTATCCTGAGTGAACTAATGCAGAAACAGAAGATCAAATACTGTGTGTTCTCACTTGTAAGTGGGAGCTAAACAATGGGTTCACATGGTAATAAAGATGAAAACAATAGACACTGGGGAATCCAACAGAGGGGGAGGAGAAAAGGAGGCAAGGGTTGAAAAACCACCTATTGAGTACTATGTTCACTATTTGGGTGATAGGTTCGATAGCAGCCTCAACCCCAGTATTATGCAATATATCCATATAACAAACCCATAGAGGTACACCTTGAGTCTAAAATAAATTTTTAAAAATATCTTTTATATCTCCTATTGCTATTTTTATTTTTTAGATAAGAATGAGTGTTTAAATATTACTTCACTGTCATCTTGATTGGCAAGTATTGGAACAATCTCAGTCTTTGTCTTCCTGGATCCTACTGCGGTGTTTGATCCTCTTTCTTGACATGCAGTCTTCTTTTAGCTTTCATGATACCATTTCTCCCAGTTTTCTTCTACCTCCCTGGCCTTTCTCAGTCTCTGTTAAATGATCCAGAGATCCAGCAATTCCACTGCTGCAGGTGCTTTATCATTGCTACTGACTCCAGCTCGGGCTACTCTACTTGCATGTTTGTTAGGCACGCCCACCTCAACAAGTTCAAGATCATTCCCTATAACATTCACCTCAAACCTGCTCCTCCACCTGTATAATCTAGTGTGGTAAATGGCACCCTATAAAATCATATATTTAAGATAGAAACCTGAGTGCTATAACAGATTCCTCCTTTAAAAAAGTTTGGCTCAGCTACTCAATCACTGTCTCATCAGTTTTGCATCTGTAACCCACTTATATCTTGGTCTGTTAGCTCTTGTCTCAAGGTGAGCCTTTAATTGTAAACATAGACAAATAAACAGCAGTCTGGAAACAAACAACAAAAAAAAGCAGAACAAATAAAAATGAAAACATTTTAAACTATTACTGAATCTTCTAAAGAATCCCCCCAAAATATTCCACGCATAATGCACAGCGAACTTTGAAATCTGCTTTTCTCATTTTTGCCTTTCTCTGTTTTTATTTTTATCTATAGCTACATGTCTTTCTTCCTCTATCCTATACCTGAAGAGTTCCTTTTTCCCCTTTCCCTGAAAAAATTCCTCTCTTCAAACCCAGCTTGCAACTATCCTCAAACCCAAGATCTTTTACTACCCTTTCTCATTTGTTGTTTCATGGTTTACTCTGGACTCTTTCTGATGTAAATCAATTCCATAACCTTATGTACCTCTCAGATTTCTCTCTCATTCCTACTTCTTTTAGCAATACAAAAGACTAAGAATTGAGTAGATTCACAGACATGTCCTTGGGAAGGAGGGAAGTATTAAAGAGGAAAAATGCATTTATTTCAAATTTAATATTTTTCTTTATTTACTGTCCAAACCCAGTTAAATTTCTTTCCTGTTCATTCCCTTCTCTCCATTCCTGGCTGTAGCAATTATAGCCCAGTGTCAAGGACTGTGAAGGGACTGAAATTTCCTCCTAATTGTAGGTGAACAAGACAAACCATCACAGTTTCATGGATGCTGGTAGAAGACTCAAGACCCAGGAGTCAAAGACAAAGGACAATTTATTGTTCACAGTATAAGCAATCGCCAGTGTCAGCATTATTGTGTCATTTTCCCAAGCACCGATTCCCACAGGATAATGCACAGAGAGCCAGAAGACACCTGCATACACAGTGAGGTGCAGTGCAGGAGAGACACCCTGAGTTTGGGGAAGCGAAGTCTTTTATAATGGGTCGTAAACATGCCTACTCTTTGCTGGAGAGCAGGGTAGGAGTTAGATAATACCGCTATCCTCCACAGTTGTAAGCACACCTTCTCTTTCTTCTGGAGGAGACACGATCTATTATCTCCCAATGCTGTTCAATATACAAAAACCCTTGAAGAGATGGTCTGGAATAGAGAGCAATCAAAGCCTCATTTACAAGACTTGTAGACACATAAGGAGACCCATGAAGGTTTCTCTCTCCTCACCTCCTCAGGACAATTGACATTTACTGTTGGAATTTTACAACATCTGCCCAAATGCCCAAGTTTTTCCTAGTCTTACCCGCTTCCAGCACATCCTCCCTCTGCTGCAAGGGTAATCTTTCATAATGCAAGTAGTGTCATGCAAGTAGCATTGCGTACAATTATTCAATGACTGCTTATTTTCTACAAGATAATTTCCGTAATGTGCCACGTAAAACATTTTTTGATTTGACATTTGTCTGCCTTTTCAGTCTTCTTTTCCATCCTGTACTGAAAATATTTGGCATTTAAAACACGATTATAATCTTGCATTTAATATTATAAATAACTATTGGAGCTACTTCCACAAAGAAAGCAATTTACAAGTTATTGGACTTGAGATGGCCTTTATAAACGTATAAACTATTCTTAATAAAGTCCACTTCAAATTCCATTTGTACTGTTTGTGTGTAAATATGTGTGTTGGTGTGTGTGTTAATGACAAAGGAATTTAGAAAGAAAATTATTCTGTAAGGCCAACAAATAGAAGTACTATATATTCTCTGTTTATTTACATTTTTTTCTACAAGTATTCTAGGCCTTGCATAGATCAACTGTAGTCAAACTTGTCTCCTGTCTGATTCTAACAATGACCCCTTGCTCTGATTTGCCACTGGGGTTTAAAACCCCTCTCTCAAGTTCACACAACTGTCCCTTCAGGGGCTTTGCATTTTTTCTCAGTCTGAGCTCTTTTAGACAAATGTCAGTTTTTTTGCCATTAGCCTTGTGAGAATTCCTGAAAATAAATAAACAGCTTGGAGAAGGAAAGCCACTATGGGAGTGGAGAATATGAGTCAGTGCCATGGTTGGCCGGGGGAGAAATGAACTTTTAGTTTACATTGTAGGTTTCTTACTTTAAGACTTGAAGCTGGGAGTGGTCTTGGAGTCCTGCTTCCTGACATCTACCCTCAGACTAGAAATCCGTGCCAGGAAAGGGGTGATAAACCAGAGTTTATGGGGACCATTTATGATATATTGACACATCGAGGTGATCTTTATAATAATTTTAAGTTTATTGATTTTTAGGAAGGATTGAAGCATTTTATATCGATTGCATCAAGAGAAACCCAGGCCTCCTGTAAAATGGACCTAACTCTGCTGCCTCCTATTTCCCATTACAATCCATGAAGGATTTATTAGTCTTGCACTCACTGGCTGAGTGACGTTGGGTGAGTCACTGTCTGAGCTTCAGCTTCCTATCCATAAAATGGGAATAGCAATACAATGGGATTGTTGTGAAGACTGAAATAAAACAAACACTGTTATATGGAAGAGTATTTTAAGCTATAAAATGCTATAAAAAACTAGGAATTTGTATTCTTTGGCTCCTAAAGTCCAGACATTCTGTCTTATGCTACTCAGGTTTGTCTTCCACCTCTAGCAGATTTACATTCACAGAGCAAAAGTCATGAACATTTATAAAAATTTTTTTTTTTTTTTTCCCCCTCAACTGTGGGGAGATGTTGGCCAAAGCGTAGGAAGTTTCAGTTAGACTGGAGATCTATTTTACAGCATGGTGACTATAGTTAATAATCATGTGTTATACAATTGAAAATTGCTAGGAGAGTGGATTTTAAATGTTTTCATCATAAAAACTGGTCAATACATGAGGTGACGGAGATGTTAATTCAACTGATAAATCATTCCACATTATATACATATGTCAAAACATCAAGTTTTATACCATAAATATATCCAAGTTTTTATATGTTAATTAAAAATAAAAAATAGTAAGAATACAGTTAAAAGAGGAGTTTTGCTATTTTTAAAAACTATAGACATGTAATTTAAAAAGATGGGTAGTATTAGTATTAATTTTAGTTCTTTCCCTGGTATAGGATAAACTTGATCAGGTTATTATCCAGCTTTGCCTCTTCACCCTTACTAGACTATGATGCCCTCAAGGGCAGCAATTATCTCTTTATTCCCCCAGTTCAACACAGCGTGTTTGTGAGTAGATTGTCAGTAAATGTTTGCTTTAAAAAAATGCACGAACTGCAACTTCTCCATCTTTAAAGAATGAGAGTAGGGGCTGGGCACGGTGGCTCACGCCTGTAATCCCAGCACTTTGGGAGGCCAAGGCAGGTGGATCACGAGGTCAGGATTTCAAGACCAGCCTGGCCAACATGGTGAAACCCCGTCTCTACTAAAAAATACAAAAATTACCCGGGTGTGGTGGTGGCCGCCTGTAGTCCCAGCTACTCAGGAGACTGAGGCGGGAGAATTGCTTGAACCCAGGAGGCAGAGGTTGCCGTGAGCTGAGATCACGCCACTGCACTCCAGCCTGGCAACAGAGTGAGACTCAGTCTCAGAAAAAAAAGGAATGAGAGTGGGACTTCTTCAGGTTTCTTCTAAGCAAGGCGTGTGACTCATTGGCCGGTTGTGAAATGAATTTTGTAGGCCATAACTAGCATTTGAAATGCAACAGAAGGTAGTAGAGTAAAAAATTAAAGTCAACTACACATAGCAAGGTAGGGATTGCTTTGTGAAACCTGTTTCAGCTGTGAAAACTGTTTCATGCATGTATGTTTGTGTATAGTATGTACAAGTGGCAGAACAGATTTCTTATTGTTCATTGTGGCCAAAAATGTGTGAAAAACAGTGGACTGGTCCTTCTATTCCTAATATTACATTACAGCTACTACCACCATCATAATATTTTATTTATTTATTTATTTATTTATTTTTGAGACGGATTCTCCCTCTGTCGCCCAGGCTGGAGTGCAGTGGCGCCATCTCGGCTCACCGCAAGCTCCGCCTCCTGGGTTCACGCCATTCTCCTGCCTCAGCCTTCGGAGTACCTGGGACTACAGGCGCCCACCAACACGCCCGGCTAATTTTTGTATTTTTTGTAGAGTCAGGGTTTCACCGTGTTAGCCAGGATGGTCTCAATCTCCTGACCATGTGATCCACTCGCCTCGGCCTCCCAAAGAGCTGGGATTACAGGCGTGAGCTACTGCATCTGGCCCATAATATTTTTTATTTGATTACTACTTTACATTGTGCAAGGACTGTTTATACCCCCTCCCTCACATAGTCCTCTGTTATAACCTAGGATGGGGAGGAATATGTTATTACTCTTTCCGTTCTTCTTGTGGTAGAGGAAAGACTTGTATCCACAACTCCACCTTCTAGGATGGACTGTCTTTGTTTGGAGAAACATTTAAGTAAGTCCTGGGAAGGTTGGCTGGAGAAGACATGCTCTGAGGACAAATGGAACAGGTTACCATCTTCTCCAGGTAGAATGTGTTGTGGGAGGCAGGTGCCTGGGTGTGGAGAGAGTCCACTGAGGCTGTATGGAGGAGGGAGAGAGAGATAACCCTTAAAGGAACCCTTGGAGAGTATGGGTTCTGTAGTGGAATGTTTGCATGATCTGACCTCCTTCCCAGGGCTCTACCAATCTTTGGATAAGTTCTTTGCAAAGCCATGAACTTCCAGCTGTTACTGAATTTCTTGTGGAGTCTGGCACAGATGCTGATTTCTTCATCAAGTTGTTGCCAGAGTCAAAGCAGAAACAGCATGTGTGGATGAAGAGACAGTGAGCATCTGGGTTATATAAAGATGAAGACACCGAGGGTCAGGGAGGCTTGCTGACAGAAGCTAAGTATTGACTAGAGGCTCTCAGTACGCTTGGAACTAGATGACATGGAAGGATAAGATCAATTTTGTTTCTTTTTAACTGGTATGGCTCTATGTCTCTTGGTCACCACATAGTGTTTTCTTGAGGTTCTGTTGTGGTATCAGCTATGGATGGGTACATGAGTGGACTAAAAATGGCCCACACATGAGTGGGAAAAAGGTCAACAGGAAAGTCACAGCCTGCCTTAGGCAGGGAACAAACATGTCTTTATCTCTCTCTTTTTTCGGTACTGGAAATAATACAGAATTGTTGATGTGTGTACAGTTGGGTGGAATTTTCTGCTGGTGCTGAAAACGAGGAAATCCATATTATGCCTCCTGCTGCTGCACCACAGGGATGAATAGTGAGACGTCACCCTCAGGTTGCTGATAACTGCAGTAGGCATCTTTGTGGAGTGTCTACTGGAGGATGGTGGGTGTCTCTGAGTTTTGTCATTATAAGGAGCTATGCTACAGCTATTACATTAGGAAAGCAACAGTAAGTACCATAAAAATACATTTAAAAAAATCCCAAACAAACAAACACACAATAAAACTAAGCAATTTCAGACAAAGAGACAGAATTCTCATCAATTAGGCACTTCAGTCGCAGGGTCTGTTTCTATATCAAACATCTGTTCCTATGCAGACTGGGTTAAAAACAGATTATGATGGGACATTGAGAGGACTTGAGACTGATGTAGTATTAGGGCAGCAAAAAGGTTCAGGCACTGAACAAGCTGTGATCAGAGAGGCAGGGCTAATGTCAAAGATCCTCTGTACTGCAATGATTCCCAAATTGCTGTAGTGGTTGGGGGTAAGTGTTGCAACTTCCAAGAAGACTTTATCAAGTGACTTCTGCTTCCCCAACCCTGATAGATTTTAGTGAATTTCCCCCCTGTGTCATCCCTCTCCCCACCTCCTTTTCCCTTATCTCAACTAGCTGAAAATTACTACATGCAAAGGAGTATTACTCATAGGCATGTGTGTGTTTGTAGCAGCATGGTGGCATGAAAAAGCCCAAGAACTCATGGATTTTTGTAGTGTAGACATTGTTTTACATCACATGTGTAGAGACCTGTATAGAGTTCTGTTTTCCATGGATTTATTTATTCTTAACAACTCCTATCAGGTATAAAGATCTTCTCTGGCTACTGGAGTTGTTTTGTTGCCTCCAGAGTGGGCAAACCAGGTAAGCAGCTTCTGCCCCGACAGAATCACACCTGAGCAAGGCCAACTCTTGTTGAGGTGCTCTACAGTTTACAAAAACGCCTTTGTAAACCCCCTAATGCTGTTCAAATGTAATTGGAAATTATTTCTGCCGGGCCCCAACCGTCTTCTACACTCAATAAGTCACTGCATGCACAGTGGTCTCTTTATGAAATTCCCCATCCTGCATTTATGAGTATGTAACTTGATACAGCTTTTTGGTGCCTTCTTTGTCTGTAGGTAAATAGCTCAGGGGGAGTTTACAAGCCTTTCCCCCATGTCCCAAGAACAGTCATCAGCAACTGTGAGTCTTGGATTGAGGCTTTTCCCATGCATTCACATCTTTTATTTCTGAACCTCACAGAATCCCTGTGGTGAGATAATGCCTATTTTATAAATAAAGAGGTAGGATAATGTCCATTTTATAGGTTAAGAAACACAGGTTGTGAGAGGCCAAGCTACTTGTTCAAGGGCTTTAAGTTGAGGTCCATTGACCCCCAGAATGCCCCAGAGAGTCATTAGACTGTCAACCCATGAGGTCAGGAATAAGATCTGTCTTGCTGATTGTTGCAACTTCAGAAAGTAGTGTGGAGCAGTGCTCAGTAATGCCTGCAGAATGAATGAATGAGTGGATGAACGACTGACTGAGTGAGGATCAGCTGCAGTGTTCAAATCCCTCGTCACCTAGCCCGGTGTCTGTCACGCAGTAATGCTCAGTGGGTATTTGCTGCAAGAATGGGTGAATAAAGAAATGTGTGGGTGCCTCTCTGAGGGTCTGACATGGGGGCTGGAAGTTCTGTGCTCACTTCTCTGCACTCACCTCCAGGTTTTGCAGCTAAGGATATGTCTTTGGCTCATTGTTGACTCTTTCCGATAGTCTAGTAGAAGGCTCACCTGTGGTACCTGGGAGCCTCCCTGTGCTCAGCACACACAGTGGGGCAGCAGGAACACACACCTGTCAGAAACATCTTTCCTTTGTGGAAAGCAGACCTGGAATGTGACTTGAGCCTCCCAGAAGTACATTCTCCCCACCTCCATCTCCTGGGGCTGTATATGGGAATCTTCTACCCCACAGGCCAGCAATAAAAAATCAACTGTCCCTCTCAGAGAAGGGGCATCTCTGGGAACTCCAGTCCTCAGGCCTGGTCGTATTTATTGCCAGCCTGCTTCAGAGCTTCACAAATCCCAGGGGGCCTCACTGCTCTGCTCCAGATCTTCAAAGGACTGTTGATACTTGATCTCCTGTCCCAGTTAATCGGCTGCTCCATGCATTCCCAATATCATCCCTATTTGCAACTGCATGGTTGGAATGCTTTTCCTTGCTGTGGCTTTGCCACTTCTATGCTGAAGGAATGAGAAAGAGATCCACTTTTCTTTTGTCCTGCCTGTTCTTCCTGTGTCTGGAAAACTCAGACTGCTTGGATCTACTCCCACTACCTAGGGTTTGGCCTTACTTTCCCACTTTCTGGCCAGTTGATGACTCAGTTTCTTTAACTGTAAAATAAGCACCCCAAGACTTGTCCTGCCCATCATGCTAAATATTGGTTTTCTTTAGAATTACTCTTGCTTCCAGGACATGTCTAAAAGTGGCTTGTTTCAATAAACTTTTCTTGTCATTTCCCATTTTCTCCTTAAATGATTAAGGCGCAAATGATTGATGCTAACCAAAGATTGATGGGTACAGTGGTTACTCAGTGCCAAACTTTTTAAGAAGCTACCCCAAAAAGGCCTTTGCTCATCCTTTGGGTCTCTAAGAGGGGATGAGAGGCAGTTAATATCGTTCACACCTACTATGTGTGGAACATATTAGCCCATTTGTGCATGAGATCTTACATAACCTCCAGGGCGGTTCCTTGGATAGCATAATGATCCTGTTGTGTTGCTGAAAACACTAATGCTCCATGAAGCCAGTACGTTTTTGAAGCTCATGCTATTAATGTGTGTGGAACTAAGGGGTGCACCCACATCTCCCTAACCTCAAAGGTACAACTGTCATCTCTGCCTTATCCATCTTTCCAGAAAGAAATGAACAATAGAATACATGTATGAACTAGTGTCATCAATGCCATCAGGCCTTATGCCCAAGGGGATCTACATACAATCTTTTGAAACAGGATTAAGTTACATGATTTATCATGTTGTCCAAAAGGAAGAGTTTCTGTACATTTTGAAAGAAGGTGCTGAGTGTGTGCCCATGTGTAACCTCTTGAGCTATGCCATTTTTATGATGTTTTCAATTTTAGCATGACAATTTTCAAACATATGGAAAACTTGAAATAGCATAATAAGCACCCATGTTTTCCTCATCTAGATTAGCAGTAATGCTCAATTTTCTATGTTCATTTTTCCCCTGCTAAATTATTTTGAAGTATAGTTGTTGTGAGATTTCACTCGTAAATATCCCAATATGTATTTCTAAGGAGTAAGGGATCTTCCAATATAATTTTAGTACTATTATGACTCATAAGAGAAAAGTTCCCCATATTAAGATGAGAAAATGTTCAGAAATGCATTGAGTTCCAGCCAAGTAGACTATCTTGTGGCCCTGAAGCATGGCCCATTATTTCCTGATCATGCTATGTGCTGAGTTAAAGAACTTCAGTTTTGGAGGGTGAATTCCTGAAGTGCCAAGTTAGAAGGGGCTGGGGATAGTCTTGAGAGAGAGTATGACCGGACTTCAGCCTCTAGGTTACACCTGTATTTGATGCTTTGCATTTTTCATCCCTGTATTCTCATGCTACTGATAAAGACATACCTGAGACTCGGTAATTTATAAAGAAAAAGAGATTTAATGGACTCACAGTTCCACATGACTGGGGAGGCCTCACAATCATGGCAGAAGGTAAAAAACACATCTTACATGGCAGCAGACAAGAGAGAGAATGAGATCCAAGTGAAAGGGATTTCCACTTATAAAACCATCTGATCTCGTGAGACTTACTCACTATCATGAGAACAGTATGGGGGAAATCACACCCATGATTCAATTATCTCCCACCAGGTCGCTCCCACAACACGTGGGAATTATGCGAGCTACAATTCAAGATGAGATTTGAGTGGAGACACAGCAAAACCATATCAATCCCCTTTCACACACATTATGCCACTCAAAGTGCTGATAATTTTTAGGCCCTCTGTTCCCATGAGAATCTGGGCAGCATAGCTAGATGTGGCCTACTTCAAACTTAAAAATCTTTCCTTAAGAATACTATTTATCTTTAAAAATATATAATTCCTGCTTCATAATCTCTCCATGTGTTTTTAATATGCACTCATGAATTTATTTGCTAATTTGTGCAACAACGAATATATATATTCATTCGTATTTTTAGTAGAAATGGGTTTTCACCATGTTAGTCAGGCTGGTCTCAAACTGCTGACCTCAGGTGATCCAGCCTCGGCCTCCCAAAGTGCTGAGATTACAGGCGTGAGCCACTGCACCCGGCCAACGAATATTTTTTTTGAGGACAAACTACGCCCAAGCACTGGATACATATTCGTGAACAAGTCAGACTTAAGAGATGGGGTATTTTTGTTTTGAGGCTGCCGATCTCAAGAAGCAGGAGGTGTCCAAGGGCATTGACCAATGTACCTGTCTGCTGAGGCACCGTACTTGTTAGTTAGCTGCTGGTGGCTCTTAGTCTAGTTGGCGGAGAATTCAATTCATTAGTTATTCACAGAGCTGCTGTGTGTTGGACTTAATAGTGAAACTTTGGAGATGAATGAAGTTGGTTCCTGGGCTCTGGAGAAGGCAGATGTGTGGCAAACTAATTATACCATAATGTTATGGGGATCTTTGGTGCTCACAACCTCCAGTCTTGTGTTTCATAGGATCTATTAAAATTCGTTAATTCATTCACTTAACACTTATTTATTGAGAACCTCTATTCTACATGCTGGAGATAATAAGCAAAGTAGACTGAGTCCCTATCCTTGTGATGCTGATGTTCTAACATGGAATCATAATAATCCCTTTCACAAAACTGTGTTTGCTAAGTGGCTTATAGTTTCATAAGGCTTACAGACTTATCTAATTTTCATACAGCATTCCATGGACTAGGCAAGGTAAGTCTTCCTGTTCCAATTTTATAAGAGAAGAAATTGAAGTTCCAAGAAATTAAAAGGCTTGTGGATAAAGCAACAGACTCAGTTTCAAGTAATGCTCTTTTTTTTCTCCATCACATGAATGCACTTACTGAAATACCTGGGGGCCATGTGTTGCACTAGGCTCTGTCCTGGGGATGCAGGGATACAAAGAGGACTGATCCTGAATATATAGATTTAGTCTCAACTTCTCTGAGATTCAGTCTCATAATAAAGCCCACAGAGAACATTTAAGTCTCTTCCTCTCTCCTTTCCTCTATCCAGTCCTTCCCTATCTTTCTCTTCGGCACCATAGTTCAACCACTTGGTCAAACCCACATTCTAGGGTTAGCCTTAGTTTCTCTTTTATCACATTTACCTCCCAGATCTTGTCAACTCAGCTTCCTAAATAATTTCTGAATGTATCCAGTTCTCTATATTACCACTGTGACCTTCATAGTCTGATCACCATTTTCTCCCATTTCGACCTCTGTACTACCCTCCAAGAGATGTGCTGGTACTGTCCTTGCTTTCCAAAATGCAGACTTAGTGAACATTGAGAAAACTTAAGTCATTGTGCTTCTCTGTTTAATATCCTATAAATAACTCAATTCCTCTTAGAACAAAATCCCACCTCTCTCCCATGCCCTACAAGGTACTACATAAGCTGATTACTTCTTTCCTTACATGCATCTTCTATTATCCCCTCCTCTCCCTGAGATTACAGCTACACTTTCATGCAGCCACCCTGGTGCTCTTTCTGGTCCATGAGAACTCCAAGCTGATTTCCATTTTAGGCCCTTTGAATGAGCTGTTCCCTCTGCCTGGGTTGCTCTTTCCCTTGATTTTTACCTGGGCCAGAACCCTCTTATCACCTGATTCCCAGATTTAATGTCACTTCCTTAGAAAGACCTTCTTTGACCACCCTATCTAAAGTAGACTCTAATACTTTATCACGCCACCCTATTTTAATGTTCTGCAGTATACTGATCACTATCTGATATTCTGTCTTGTTTACTGGCTTGCCTACCTATTGCCTGTATTCCCTAATGTAAGATAAGCTTCAAGAGAGTGAGAACATTGCCATGTTCTTTAATCTTTGTATCGTCAATGCCCAGAACAACAGTAAGTGCCCAATAAATATTTTTTGATGGAATGAAATAAAGAAGTCAGGACTGTTGCTCTCCAACTTCGAATAAACTTTACCTGCTCATTGCTTAAAGCATTTGGTTATAGAATCTGACCAGGTCAGAGCCCATGTGCATAAATCTCTGGGCCTCATAAAGGAGCAGTCTGAGAGGCGAAGGCACTAATTCTCCATTATGAACCTAGTGAGGGTTCTATTGGTAAATCTTGTCACTGGCTCTTAGGTAATAAATATTCAATGAGAAGCCACTTCAGGTTCAGTGGCTGCAAGTTTGCTACCTTAAATCCAGGTAATAACTCTGTGACATGAAATGTAACCACTTTATGGTAGAGCTGAGAAAATGATACTCAGGGACACGAGTTAACCTGCTCACAGTTACGTGTCTAGTGAGAGCCAGAGCTGGGATTCGAACCCAGGGCCATTCTACTTGAGTCATCATCTTGCTCTACTGCCCTGAAAGCCAAAGACACACTTGACAGCAGGTCTTTTCAAGTTGAAGAAAGAAATATACAGGTGACCAGGAAAGCCAGGGCACATCGGAGTGGTTGGTATTGAGACTTGTGGTGTGAACGGAGGAATCATCTCGGACAACCCTTCTTTGAGTGTTGTTTCTATTTTAAAAGAGCAATTCCCCTACAGAGTGTGGAAGGGCCTTCCTTAGAGAGGGCCCAATTATAGGGGCGCCACATTCAAAATGCAAGAATGCCTGATTTGTGCTTTTTTAAACAGTAAAAAGAGCTCTGAAACATATTAAATTTTTATGAGGTGTGTTTCTGACTAAAAATTTTTTTGAGCAAATAATCATACAAAAAGAGTAGACCACATACTTAAAATTAAAACCTCCAAATAAGAAAAATATTTATTAAATAAACTTACACCAAGCCACAGTGACCTTTTGAATAGGCTTTCTTCCTGAAATATTGAGCCAGTTCAATTCTTGGAATAATTTTAGTCAACAAGTTGATGGGTCATTATTAGAGAATGACAACGTGAGTGGTGTCACCTATTGTCAAGTGGGAGAATCCTGGCCTCAGAGTGAGAAGATCTGGTGAATTTAATCCTGTCATTAACTGTGTGACCTTGGGAAACTAGATAACCCCTCTAGACTACAGTTTCTTCATCTTTAAAATGGAGATATTAGTATATCATCTTGCTGCCTCTTAAGGTGATTATGAAAATGAAATGACTAATGGATACAAAAGCACTTTGAGAAGCATAAAATATTTATTTATGATATTAATGGAGCTAGCTAATTATTCTAGCAATACTAATAAGTAGATTTATTTGCAATGCCCAAGAGATGGAGGCTTTTATTCTTAGAAATTATTTCCATTTCCAAGAACTTTGAAGGCTTTCATCCTAGGACACATCATATTTGTTATTTGGTCCCTGCTGCAAATCTTGTCTATTTCCTTGGGCCTGGATATTTGCCAGACTTCTGAAAGTTCTTGCCTGCAGCTTTTTTTTTCCCTCCAGGCCACCCTATTATCTTCATATTATTTGCCAGCTCAAACGTATTCCATGATTCCCTATTGACCACCAAAAAGCCTACCTACTGTGTGAGCTTGCAATTTGATCACCTCAGTTCTCCATCATTCAGTCCAACTTGGCTCCAACTAGATGGACTTATTCTTTAACTTCTGTGTATACATTATATTTTTCCATTGCTCTAGCCTGAATATTTGTGTTCCCTCAAATTCATATGTGAATCCTAACTCCTGAGCTTATGGTATTAGGAGGTGGGACCTTTGGAAGATGCTTAGGTCATGATGATAGAGCCATCAAAAATGGGATAAGTGCTCTTTTAAAATGTACCCCAGATAGCTGTCTCACCTCTCTGCCATGTAAGGACCCAGCTAAAGGGTGTCATCTGTGAAGCAGAAAGGAGGCCCTCGCCAGACATTGAATCTTACTGTGCCTTGTTCTTGGACTTCCCAGCCTTCTGAACTGTCAGCAATACGTTTCTGCTCTTTATAAGCCATCCTATCTAGGATGTTTTGTTATAGTAGTTCAAATAAACTGAGACACATACCTTCTCATCTTTATATCTGCTGCTCCTTTTTCTGGGAATACTCTCCGTTCTCCCAAAAGTCTATCTCAGGCTTAGCCTAGGGCTGCATCTTTCCTGCTATTCCATTTTTTCAATTCTTTCATGACTTTGGTCACCTCTTGTTTGATGCATTCTCTCAGACGGGGCTCATTTATCTATTGAGAGGCTGGGCAATCAGGCTTTTCTTCAAAGTTTTCCCAAATTAATTTGACACAGCTCACAGTAAGTAATATGTTTCACATTAAGGCTCAGTACACACACGCACACACACACATATACATACCACACTTAAAGTAAAAAAAATCAAGAAACATAATGATCATTATGTATAACATACCCTGGTGTTTTATTCTATTCTTGTCCCTCATTTAAAAAATCTAGTTGCAACCTACTACATTGATTTTAAAAAACACTAATTTACAGTGTTAACTTTATGAATAGAATTATTTAAAGGCCTCGCTCTTGATATTCAAAGCTAAGCTTTTGGAGTTAAAATAGAAGTTTTCTCTTAAGATTTGGGCTTGCATTTGAAAGTTTTGGTAGCTTTCTAGAAACCATTGTGGGCAACTTTGGGATATTATATAACATTATCTTAAATGGAAAATAAAGGAAACTTTCTTTTAATTAATTCTATATCACTTATGTCTCCCTTTATGAGTTCTAAATTATTTATTTGCTACCTTAGTTTAGAAATATTTATTAATTGATTGGAAGCATGGTAAATAGAATGGGATCGCCTTTGATCTTTGAACAAGGATTCCCATAAAACCACCATGAGACAATGATTCTTATACTAAAAACTCCCTTGACTGTTATTGCACATGGTTTCAGTCTTATAACTTCCTTTCTTTTTCATAGACATACCTCATTTTTTTCTTTTGCTTTCTTCATCTTTTTATCTCTCTTTTATTTTTTTCTTATTTATCCTTACAAGTATTTAAATGAAAGTCACCAATATTTTCCTGATTTTGAAATACAACAAGCTCTTTTAAAATCCCATATTACTTAACCACTCCCTACAGTTAGGTACAATTAATCGCCCCCTCCTTCTCATCTCTAGTTTCAGTGGCACTATGTTAACCTGAGTTTCCATTTTATCTCTTGATAAATATCTAATTGATCACTCCCTCTTATATTCCTGTATGGCTCCTTCTTTTCTGCTTGATGTTAAATATTGGTGAGTCTTAGAGATCTGTCCTTTGCCCCATTTTCTCTTCTCATTGTATCCATTCTTCCTCCATAATCACTTCTATTCTTGAAACACTGTAGGCTGATGACTATTAAGTTTACATTTCTGGCTAAAATCTCAATAAATACTCATTTAATAAATGGAATGAATGAAAATCAATTCTACTCTACATCTAGAATCAAACATCAAAGGTACTTGGACTTTCATTTTGATATCTCATAGC
Source organism: Papio anubis (assembly GCF_008728515.1). Classification (NCBI taxonomy): domain Eukaryota; kingdom Metazoa; phylum Chordata; class Mammalia; order Primates; family Cercopithecidae; genus Papio; species Papio anubis. The sequence goes on from NC_044978.1 coordinate 173,438,810, forward strand.
ACCTCGAATCCAGCACATCTCAATAAAGAGTCATCTTTTCTTCCTCCCTAGGTCCTATTCCTCCCTCTTTGTTTCCTGTCTCAGTCAATGAGTTCTAGAAGGCTAGAAACTGCCCTGGACTACTCCCTTCACTTCTCATTTAATTGCTTACCACCTGCTGTCAGTTCTAGCTACTAAATATTGGTCAGTTTTTCTCCTCTTCACCTTACCTATTGTCACTCTGTTCAGAGCCTTAGAATGTCTTGCCTAAAGTATACCAGCGGACCCTCAGCTGACCTGCCATCCTCTAATACTGTCACTTTTCCTTTGATTCCTCCATGCTCAAAGTGTTAACTTTACACATTGTATTATATCAACTATAGGATAAATTTTATAAGCAGCATATAAGTGCTCATAATATGACCCCAGCACATTTATTTTTAGGTCTAGTCATTGGAGTTTAAAATATTTTTGTTATTGCCAAAGGGATTTTTATATTTTATAATATATTATTTTTGTTATATAGAAAAAATTATTTAAAAATATGTTTTTCAAAGTTGGTCCCATTATTGAACTATCCTATTAGTTCAACAGTTTTTCATTCAATTACTTTTGTGCTTTACAGGTATACTATGATATATTTTGTAAATAAATATAGCTCTGCCCTCTATTTTTAACATTTATGAGTTATTTCTTTATTGCAGTGTATGGTATTGTTTAAAAGTTCCATAAGCATGATAAATAAAAGTAGAAGTACTGATTGTTCTTGTCTTATCCTTGACTTTAATAGGAATTTATCTGAGGTACCACAGTTGGGGATGATTCTGTTAATTAATTTTAAGATCAATACCATATATCTTGTTAAGAAAATATTCTATTCTCTTTAATTAAGATTTAAGATAAACAGTGAATTTAAAATTTTATCACATAATGTTTAAACATTTGTTGAAATAAATTTTTTTCTATTAATTTATTAAGGTGATCAATTATATATAAACAACATGTTGTTAGAGGTAATGTATGAATCTGGAGTAACATTAGATGGGAATTGGTTTGAGGAACTGGGAATATCAGAGTCTTATCTCAAGTTATTTCCATTCTTCCTAATGAAGTTTCTAAGAAGAAAATATGCACAAGGAATAATTACAAAGAAGATCATATGATAATTTAAAGAACCCTGGAGGGTAAGCCTGGGTCATAGTAAACACCAACTTTTCCTAAGCTAGTTAGGCTGCCTGCTAAAGCAGGCAACTGTTCTTTCTATTTTATTGTACTCAACACCCAGCCCATGTGTCAGATCTTTACCCTCTGGTCCCACAAAAAGAAAACATAGAAGAGAATAGATGGTGTTCTTTGGAGAAAGGCCTAAGTTAGCTTGTGAGTTCTATTGTGGAGATCGAAAGAAATAAAATGCAAGGCAAGTTTATTGGAAAGATTTCCTAATATTAAGCAGTCTCACTTTCTGGAATAAATTTGTTAATGAATCCTGTTGGTTCTTCAAAAATATGTCCAGGATCTGATATATTCTCAACACCTCCACTATTCCATCCTGGCCCTGGAAACTATCACCTCCTGCCTGTATTATAACAGTAACCTCCATGGTGCTCCATTGTTTTTGCCCTTATCCTGAAAATCTATTTTTCACTCAGTATCCAGAGCGACTATTTTAAATTAAAACATAAGTCAGATTATGCCACTCCTATGCTTAATAGCCTCCCATCATCCCTGTCTCACTTGCAAAAGCCAAGGTTTTTCCAATGGCTTGTAAGTCCCCACCTGAGTTGCTCCCCAATACCTCTCTGATTTTGTGTTTCCTATTCTCTCCTTGATCACTACAGCTGCATTAGGCTTCCGGAGTACATCAGGCACATTTTACCTCAAGGTCATTCTTCCCCCTGCCTTGGATAGTTTCCTCACATGCATGTGGTGATCAGTACTCTGCTAAATTCTCAACATGCATCCTTTGAAGATCTTCAGAATTTTCTCTCTGGACAGTTCTGTTCTTTCTGATACTCTTTCCTAAAAACTTTCATGGCCTTGGTCTCGCCAAACTCTCAGCATCACATTCTCAAATCAGCTCTGCCTGTGTTCTTTCTCTCTGCACCCCAGTCTAGAGACTCTCTCCAAGAAGTAACCTCACTTAATTTGTTTTCTGTCACTCAGGGATCACTGCCATTTATCACCAGTGACTTGAAAACCATTGTTTCACATACTTCCCCCCTACCCAGATTTTCAGTTACTTTAAATGGAAGGGTAAATCTGGTTCCTGTTACACAATTTTGCCTAAATGCAGAACCCCTCAGCACTTCTTAATTCACTATCCTGCTTTAGCTTTTCTCCATAGTGCTTATTAACATCCAACACATTCTCTATGTTACCCATTTATTTACCTGCCATCTGTCTTTCCCCTCACTAGAACGTAATTCAACAAGGGATCTGTACTTGTTCACAGATGTATCTTTGGACCTAGATTAAGGGCTGGCACATTGTAGGTACTCAGTAGTTATTTGTTAAGTGAATGAATGAAGAATGTACTGGAACCAGGAAGAATTTACTCAGGACCATCAGGCCATGGATCTACTTCTACAAGAAATCCCCAACGTCAGCAGGATCTGCTTCTGAGGGCTGGATACTCAGTCAGTGGCAAGAGTCTATCACCTCCTCCATCAACACTTCTCTTTGTGGAACACGTTCTCACTCCTCTTGCCATCTCCCATAAAGGGCTTTGCTTACCCAACACTCCTTAGCTGGATCACAACTCCGAGAAGCATAGCTGGAAGGTTTTAAGTTTCGTTTCAAAATATAATCATTTTACAACCAAGCATACATATGTATGTGTTTCTTCTCTACACCCAAACCTAAGCAGCTGCTACTTAATCCTCATCTCTTTCTTTGTATAAAACATGCATGTAAAAGGCCTTTTTAGCTCATGAGGGTGGAAGTTCAGGTGGGAATGAATCCAAGGGAAACTTTGGACTCACTCAGCAGGGGTGGGCTAGCTAAATAACAGCACCTTTCCCCACAGACTTTCCCTTGTCGTAGCTCTGTGCAAGGATTTCCCATCTGTCAGCTGGTGCATCCAGCAGTTACTCACTTGAGGAATCTAAGTTAAGTGCGGCATGTGTGGGAGTGTGTGCATGTGTGTGTGTGCATGTGTGTGTGTATGCATGTGTGTGTGTATGTGTTCATTGGAATGTGTGGGGGTTTCTGGGACAACTTTTCTCTACTTTTATTTTTATCTGCCTTTCATTTAGTCTCTGCCTTTGTCCCACTTAGATTTTAATTTTGGTCTCAGGCTTTTGTCATGGGAGTCTTTGCTTTATTGATTCCTTTTCATCCTTTAGGTATCAGTGCAAATGTTTCTTCTTTAGAGAGAAATTTTCTTTTCACACTGATTAATAAAAAAGTTTCTCCTGTTTCTATTAGGGGCTTCACTTAGGGGAAACTGAAAATTAAAACAGAGTAGTTAACTGTCTAGCTAAATGTTGAAGGTATGTTCAGTATGCCCATAGAACCATTCCATTTACTCTCTGCATTGCAGTTACAGCATTCTGTAATTATTCAGTTTGTTTATCTATTTACTTGTCTCCAACTCTGTATATAAAATCTACAGGAAGAAGAACATTGTTGTTCTTATTCACTTTCTTTTCTCTTGTGCCTTGTGTAGGGCTTGACACATAGTAAATGCTTAGAAAATATGTACCAAATTAATTGATTGATTGATTCACTAAGGGAACAAGGGACAAGAATACTAACGAGACAGTGCAGAATTGATATGAATTGCACATATTTGTATGGCTGGGCTAGGTTTTGCAAGGGCAGAGGGGAGATTTAGGGCCAAATCAAGCAGGCCTTGTATACTCTGCCATGGCCACGATTGGACTTTATTCTGGAGATAATGTGAATCTATGGAAGAGCTTACATAAGAAAAGAGAAAGTCAGTTTTATGTTTCAAAATGATCAATGTGTCTGGGGTGGTGAATGGATTAGAATAGTATATGACATGCTGCAAAGGGACCTGTTTGGACACTGTTGAAGTTATCTGGGTAACAGATGATAAAACTCCTACTTAAGGCCAACAGCAGTAGAAGCGAAAAAATATTTGAAAGACTTTAGATAGGAAAAACAAGTCTTGATTGAAAGTGGGCAATGAATAAATTGGAATAAAAAAGAATATAAAGAGCACTCAGAAGCTTAAGTGGGTCAAACAGAGCAAAGAAACACTGACATAAAGTGAGTCTGGTTTGGGTATCAGTGAAAATGGTAGAATAAGGGCCTCTGAAAGTCCTCTCCTCCATAAAAGCAATAAGAACAAGCGCAAACATTTTCAGAATTAACTTTTTAAAAACTGCAGAAATTAATAAAAGGTTTGGGGAAAATTCAGGGAACATTTAAGAAGAACAGCTGAATTTTAAAACCTGATATGAACAGTGCAGTGTTAATTTTTCCTATTCTCATCCCTTCATTTCCAGCTCCATGGTAACCTTGAAAACCAACAGACTATGAACACAGTAAAAACCCCAGGCTTGGCTGCCACTAGAGGGGGCAAAAGAGGGTTGGAACTCTCAAAATCCTGTTTCTGGAGAATTGTTATTTTTTTTTGACCTGCCTGGTGGTTCCCTGGAAGACCCCATTCTCAAAGCAGTCTTATTTAACTGATTCAGAGATCACCTAGTATGAATAGCTTTTTTCTTAGGGTCATTTATGAAAAACAATTAGGAGCATTTGTTTAATATCATGGCTGCCTGTGGTAGTGAATAATAGTTGGGGCAAATAATAGCTTAACAGGAAATGCTTGAAATGATGTCCACAAAGGGCTCTGAAGAGCTCTGACACATTCCTGAGTATCTAGAAGGCCATGTGCATGCTGTGGTACGTATGAATGCTCAGGGAAGGCCTAGAAAGTTCTAAGCTCTCACCAGTGTCGGACTTTGAGGCTTCACTTAGGGGAAACTGAAAATTAAAACAGAGTAGTTAACTGTCTAGCTAAATGTTGAAGGCATGTTCAGTATGCACATAGAACCATTTGTCAAAGACTTGGGGGCTTATTGGTTCCAGGCACTTAAGGACATCTCTGTTCAGTTGACCACTATGTTAACAGAGCAGAGACTTCCGTGTTGATACATGTCAAAGAGTACAGATTTTACAGCACTAGTTCAGAAAAATTACTAAACAAACAATAGAAATAACAGCAAACAGTAACAACAACAAACCCTGGTTGGGGGCAGAGGGTAGAATCCAGGATTGCCATATTACCTAAAATGTTCAGTTTTGACAAAAATTATGAGATATGCACAGAATCCAGAAAGTATGACTCTTACACAGGAAAAAGCAGTCACTGGAAACTGTCTTTGAGGAAGCTCAAATGTTGGACTTGCTAGAGGAAGACTTTAAACAGGCTATTTAAAGTATATCTAAAGAGCTAAAGGAAAACATGTTTAAAGAAGTAAAAGAGAGCTGAAGAATGAGTTTTCAACAAATGGAAAATATCAGTAAAGATAAAAATAATAAAAAGCAGCCAAATCAAAATCATGGAGTTGAAAAGTGCAATAACTGAAATAAAAAGTCACCATAGGGACACTTGAACAGGTGGGAGAAATAATATACAAACTTAAATGCAAGTAATTGAAATTATCTGTTCTGAGAAACAGAAAGGGAACAGAACAACAAAAAATGAAAGGAGCTGGATAGACCTGTGGGATACCATCAACCATACTAGTATTCACATAGTAGGAGTCTTCAAAGAGGAGGGTGGGGAGAAAGAGGGGGAGAGACACAGAGAGAGAGAGAGAGAGAGAGAAAAGAAGAAGAAGATGAAGGAGGAGGAGGAGGAGGAAGAGGAGGAGGAGGAGGAAGCAGGGAGAAGAAGAAAGAAGAAAAAGAAGAAGAAAAAAGAAGAAAAAGAATAAAGGGGAGGAGGAGGAGAAGGAGGAAAAGAAGAAAGGAAGAAAGAAAGAAAGAAAAGAGAAAGAAAGGGAAAAGGATGAGAAGTGTCAGCAGAAAAGGGGGAGGAGAGGAGAGAAAAAGGGAAAGGAGAATGGGCAGATGGGATATTTGAAGAAATAATGGCTGAAAAGTTTCCAAATATGATAAAAATATATTAAGGTGGACACCCAAGAAGCTCAATGAAATCCAAGTAGTGCAGACTTGAAGAGATTCACACTTAGACACATCACAATCAAAGACAAAGAGAGACTCTTAAAAGTGGCAAGAGAAAAGTGAATGGCCATGTACAAGGGACCCTTAGTAGGATTAACAGCTAACTTCTCATTAGGAACTGTGATTCCAGAAGTCAACTGAATGTTTATTCAAAGTGATGAGAAATAATACTGTCAGCCAAGAATTCTGTGTCCAGCACAACTATCCTCCAAAATTGAAGGTGAAATTAAGACATTACAAGATAAACAGAAACTGAGAAAATGTGTCACTATCAGACCTGTTGTACAACAAATACTAAAGGAATGCTGTAGGCTAAAATAAATGACACTAGAGAGTAACTCAAATCTGCATAAAGAAATAACATCAGTAAAGGTTACTAAATAGGTAAATACAAAAGAGAGTATAAATGTATTTTTTATTTGTAACTTTTTTCTTCTGTATAATTTGTAAGACAACTGTATAAAGCAATAATTATAAATCTATGTTGATGGTCATATGACACATAAGGACAATTCGTATGACAATAACTGCACAAAGGAGAGATGAGGGAACAAAGTTTTATATACTATTGAAATTAGGTTGATATTAATCTCAGCTAGAATGTTATAAGTCAAAATACAATATTGTAATGACTGGAACAACACTAATACATGACTTAAAAAAAAGTGAAAGAAACAAGGGGAATAAAATAGCAGACTAAAAAAATACCTACTTAACACAAAAGAATGCAATGATTTAAGGATAGAGAAACAAAAAAGACATAGGAAATGGAAAACAAATAGCAAAATGGCATACATAAATCATACCTTATCAGTAAATACATTAAATGTAAATGTATTAAATACTTCAATTAAAAGGCAGGGATCCACAGGATGGATAAAAATTATCTAAATATATGGTGTCTACAAAAGACACCCTTAAATTCAAAGAAGCATGTAGGCTGAAAGTAAAATAATTTAAAAATTTATACCATTCAAACAGTAACCAAGAGAGCTGAGTGACTATATTAATATCAGACAAAAAGACTTTAAGTAAAAACCTGTTACAAAAGACAAATGATGGCATTATATATTAATAAAAATGTCAATTTACCGTAAGATATAATGATTATAAACATATAACTAAAATAAACCTAAAAACAGTGTCTCACAACAAATGAAACAAAAACTGACAGAATCGAAGGAAGATACAGGCAATTCAATAATAATAGTTGGAGATTTTCGTGCCTCAATTTGAATAGGACAATTGGGAAGAAGATCAGTATGGGACTAGAATACTTCATCAATGCTAAAATTCAACTAGATTTAATAGGCATACACAGAACACTGCACAAAAAGAATCAGAATAAAATAAGTCTGAAGTATGGAATCCCATACGAAAAGTATAATGAGTTGGGACTGAGAATAATTAGAGAATAGAAAATAGGAAGCCAAGATGGGTTTAAGAAAAAGGAATTTGTAAAAGGCAAAGCGGTTCACATGTTTGTGTCTTCAGATCTTGAAGACATTCAGCTGAGCTTTCTGATATGATTTTCTTTCATCAGGATACACCCCCCACCCCCACTTAATCACCTTAGTCATAATCTCTCCTTCCCCTTTACAGATAAACCCTGGTGTCTAACACATTCTACTTTCATCTCTACCCTCATCAAGAGGTAAGCTTGCAAAAGTGTTGAGACTTTGAAAGACTGAAGATAAATAGCTCAGAGATATCAAATTTGGAAGTATTTAAGAGATTACTAGCCAGTTCTAAAAGGATGGCACCTAAACTGGCAGTCCAGAAACTGCCAGTGTATTCTAAGTACCCTGGCTTGCATCTAAAGCATAGGTTTGTTTCCCATTGCAATACAGAGATTCAGCACTATCCATGCCTATGGGTGCCTGAGCATTTTAGTACAATGGTTAAATGCTAAGTTTTTGCTGTAGAACCACATGTATATATGGAATTAATTCTGCCACTTAATATATGTGTAGTATTGCACAACTTAATCTCTTTAAGCCTTAGAATCTTTATTTGTAATAATAATAATATCTATCTCATTGTGATGTTGTGAGAATTAAATGAAATAATAATGTAAACTGTTTAGCTGAGTGTCTTTTGTGTAAGGAGTTAATATCCTTACCCAGATTAAATGTTCTTTAAAGGAACTAAGCCTCATTAGACTGGGATTTAGATCTCTGTCCAGGAGAAATCATGCTTTTAATTTAGGCATTTTTTTTTTCCTTCTGGAATCTTATTGCAACTGGTCAAGCTATATTAGAAATGAAAACCTATTGTACTAACCACTCCCAAAGGACTCATTCCTCCTTGCTAATGTAATCCAGGGAGCAGAGGCATGAAATAGTTAAATAGGAAAAATTCTGACTTGCTCCACACAAGGCAAATACTTATTAACATTACACAGGAAATATCAAGTCACCCTGCTTCCAGCCAATGGAGCAAATCCATTTGTATGTTAGACCCCCCTCAGTTGACCATTTTACAAAAAGTTGTCAAATATAAAACTGGCCTTTTATTACCATAGCAAAAAAGCTTAGAGAAAAGCACAAGCTGAAACTGAAAATATGACCTTGACTCAGGAAAGGAAGTGGCAGATCACAAGGGAAGAAAACAATGTGGGGCCCTAAGAGGGTTAACATAGCCTGGAGGAAGACGAAAAATCCAGAGTGGACCAGAGCTGGGAGTCTTTCTTTACTCTGTCCAGCTAGAAACTTTCTAACATTTCTTAGCAAGGAAGAACTAAAATTGATAGGTTTTTCTTTAATGAATACAAGCTTAGATTGTCAATGGAGACAACTATAGCTAGTTTTCAACATAAAGCATGGAAGTCAATCTTTTAAAATTAACTGTTATTATAAAAATCCTGAGTTTAAGACCCCTCCACGCATTGCTCTGTAGAGACACCTGAGCTGCTTGAACAGCACTGTCTATTTCAGTTAAGATTCTGGCGCCAGAGTGAGGAAAACCATGTGGGTAGCAGTTTTCAGAGTACTTCTTTAGCCAGTTTACTTCTGCTTAATGACAACAGTGGACTTATTCTCTTGTACACCCTCTGCATCCTCCACTGTAATGAGAAACCCAGACAAATAACTTTTTAAGGTACCCCAAGTTCTAGAAGCCTCCAATTCTGCCATAACATTGACATAAAACTTTTAATCCCCAACTGGTAGTGAATCTAAGCAGAGGAAAAAAAAAGAGGCAATGTGAAGTGGGTTCCTCCATACTTGGGGAAGGAAACTCAAACAATTTCCTAGTGACCTCATACAGCTTGGGCACAGAAAGGAGTGAGGAATAAAAGGTGATAGAAATAAGATTTACATTGATATATTAGGTGAGGGTTACTGGCCGTGGTCTGCCTTTTCAGTGGAGTTAGAAGCTGCTACAGGATATTTTACCAGTTACAACCTATGTATGTGAGAAGGAGCCTCCTATTGGGAACTTTTCCAAGGTCTAATAAAGCTGTGCTTTGCTCTCTCTGACCTTGGCCCAGCGACAGGTAAGTCCCACAACTTCTACCACCTTATAAACACTGAGATGGGCCATGAGAAAGGAATATAGAGGCTCTATTTAGAGGATTAGGTCAACAAGCAGGCAGAAAAATGTCAAAACCACTAATCTAATTTACTGATGCTCTTAATGGGAGAATATAGGAAAATTTTTTGTCATGTACTGCAAATATGGCTTCAGCACCTTCATCCAGAGAAGCCCAAAGTTAGGGAATTGCACAAAGAACAAGTAGTGTTACTGACCCAGGCAGAGAGTGGAAATGAAGGGAAGAACTCATAGGTGAGCTTGGGTGACAGGCTTCTCTCCTTTCCTTTCTTTTCCCTTCCCTTCCTTCCTTCCCTTCCCTTCCCTTCCCTTCTCCCTTCCCCTTTCCCTCCATTTCTTCCTTCCTTCTCCTTCCTTCCTCTTCCTTCCTTCCCTTCCTTCCTTCTTCCTTCCTTTTGATAATTTGTTTACTGGCGATGATAAGACCTTTAATAATGATGCCCGTTTATTAATCGACCATTGAAAGAATTTTATCAAGAACCCAGGTAATGAGTAATGAACAACACCTAGTTCCTACTCTTTGAGAACTCTCAGTTTGCTTTAGCCAACAGTGTAGAATATGGTACAAATGGGCCAGCATCGTCAGTGAAATAGAGGTGAAGTAAGTCACTTTCCAAGGGCAGTGAGAAATAGTTAACTAACATGGTGACAGTTGAACTGGGTGAAGGTTGATTTGGAGACACTTATGTGATGGTGTGGAAGGAAGACTTTCTAGCTATGTGGCATGGTATGATAATACAAAAAAGGGTGATGGTTTTGAAGAATGGTGTGGTCTTTAGTCTCACCGGTCCATAGGGTTAGGAGGAGGATGTAGGCATTATTAGAAGATAAAACTGATTAGATCTGCTTGGTGCAAGATCATGGAGGGTCTTTCGAAGTAAATTCTTCAATTAATTCTGGCTGCAGGAGATCATGAGGAGCACTTAAGCAAGGATGGAGTGGGGTGAAGACTTGAGTTGCTTTGCATTTTACAAAGATCATTTTGATAACTGGTGGTGGATGGAAACCAAGAGATCAGATAGAAAGTGGTTGCAGTGGTGTGTGAAAAGAGGGGTGTGGGAGTGAAGCAGGAAATGATGAAGGGAGAGCACTCTATATCCACAAGAGTAAATAGACATGTGTATGATTAACTGTAATAGAGTTTGGAGTAAACACAGAGAATTAAAATGAATGCAAGAGGCACAACACCCCTAATGGTGAGGTTCTTTTTAAGCAGCTCCTCATGGGCAGAAGCCTTCTTGATGAAGCAAGTGAAGTGACAACTGCCAATAAGTCTTGGATAAATCTCAACATAGTAGACACCCTGGAGCTTCTGGAAGATCTTAAGATCAGCTGACTAGCAAACAGATTACTAACAAAGATCTCTTTTCTGGCAAGAAGGGAGTTGTTTTGGCTTTCAGAAGCCCTTCTTACAAAAACACCCAGAACAAAATAAAATTGACATTTTTTTTTTCCTTTGTCCTGGAAGCTAATGTTGGTTTTGAAGAAGATGGAAAGTCTGTACATCTAAGCTGACCTCTCAGCCAGCTGTACTTGCAAGCCTCAGGCCTCAGTTTTCCCATGGTTGTGAATCGTCAGCAATACTAGGTCCTAGCTATGCTACTTAAGCAATTTGTGACTCTGGGTGTGTAACCTTCCCTCTCAGGATGAATCTGTAACAACAGGAGTTTGTAGTCAGTGCTCTTTTAGATTTTCTCTGAAACTCTTACTCTTTGTCACTCCGGATCTAGCCTGGCATGCATTGGGAATACCAATAAAGGTTTGAAACACAATAATAAATAAATGGAGCCAGGTGCCTTGGCGGGATCACTTGAAAGATGTTAAGTGCTCATATCACAAAGCCCTGGGGCAGCCTCACTGGTGGCAGCATCCCCTAAGGTTTTTGTCTGTTTTCAGGGTGACATTCTTCTCTCAAGGTTTTGGGGATACAGGAGGTGAGAGAAGACTTTATTCCTGAATCATGGAAATGAATACACTGAAATCAGATCTTCCTTCCCGGTGTGGATTTGTTCCCAGGTGTCAGTCTGCAGCGTTGGGTCACCGACCAGCTGCAATGCTGCACAGGTTGTATTTTTTTCTTTGCAACATTTGGTGGAACGTTTCGGGCTGGGGTGAGGGGAGGATTATCTGAACCAGATGTTTAGGGGCTATCTATCTGACACAATTGAGGAATTAGTTTTAAGTGATTATCCATGTGACCAGTCTTGGAGCACTCACCTTTCTGCGCCAGGAAAGCAAGGCTTGGCTGGCTACATTCTAAGGAGAAACAGCAAGGAGTGTTGAGGACTGTGTGCATGGATATACTTGTGCTTGGAGACTGTTTCCAGAAGACAGTTCATGAGTCAAGTAAAAGCAACTACAAGAGGTTCCCCAGAAGATGGGTCTCAGATAACTCTGAAGAGACCTAGAGCCAGCGTGACTGAGGAATTGTAAACTGATTCTATGTGCTCAGGATAGCACAGACTTACAGGAAAGTCACTCTTAGGAGGCAACTACTGATGGCTAACGAGGGTCCTGCAGGAAAAGCTACTGAGAATGAACCTGGATGCTGAGCATGCCAGCTGAAGGGGTGTGGTTAGGTGGCAATCAAAGGCCACCTATCCTGCTACCCTCTCAACCTTACATAGTCCCTATAGCCTTGGTTCAATGTGAAACTCAAGTTGTGCTTAAGATAGCGGGGAGAGAGGGGTAGGGAATCCTATATTGACTGATATGAGCCTCATGGTGTGAATAGGGGCTTTGAATAAAAACTACATAGAATTTTACAAGAGAAAGGCACATTTCTTGCATACATGGATTCTTGTCTTTTGATTTGCATCTGCAACAAAAATGAGTAAAATGAAGTGAGAGAGTTGCAGTGGCTGGAAGTCCCAGGGGGGTGTTTCAGGGACACTAAAGATGGAAAGGCATCACAGACAAGGCCAAAATCAAGATTAAAAGATGGCTTCAGCTTAGGTTTTAACACGATGCCAATAAAAATCTGCCCTTTGGCCCTTATGTTGACCTCAAAAGGCTACATACAAAGAGGATGACTTTAAACCTGTAATGGTGGATTTGGCTTCCCTGGGAGGAAATACACAGGCATTATTCTGCTCGTCTTTATTCCCTCTGTCCTCTCTGGCCTACAGTCAAGCAGATTCCCATTTTCCTCTGTGGGAGGGATATTTCACTGGAGAACAACAGCTCATTGAGGGCGAGTGGTGTTCACTCTGAGTCATCCTCGTTGAGGCTTTGTGGGTTTGGTTTTATTCAGCCTGTGTTGCCATGACGAAGTACCATAGAGTGGGTAGATTAAACAACAGAAATTTATTTGTCACCATTCTGGAGGTTGGGAAGTCCAAGATCTTGATCTTGGTGCTGGCCAATTTTGTTGCTGGTGAGAGCTCTTTTCCTGACTTGCAGACAGCCGCCTTCTCACTGTGTCCTCACCTGACCTGTGAACTCTGGTGTCTCATTCCTTTCTTATAAAGACACTAATCCTATTGGATCAGGGCCTTACTCTTATGATATTGTTTAACCTTAATTATTTTAAGTTAGGCCCTATCTCCAAATGTAGTTATTGGGGGTTAGGGCTTCAACACGTGAATTTTGATGGCACAAATTTTCAGACTGTAGTATCATCCCTGTGTGTGGCTAGAATATAGGACACCAGAGGGTGGGTGGAGAGGAGACGTACTGGAACTTCTTTCTTCTACCCCTCCAGCAGGCAGAAACACTGCTTGTCAGCATGCCACCTTTGGTTCTTCACCAAGACCAAAGGAATTCGGAGCCATTTTTATGTGTAGAGCACTGTAATATGTTCTTAATATGTTAACATTTTAAATCTCACAACAGCCTCATACTGAAGAAACGATTACTACTCCAACCTAACAGCTGGTAGATACAGAAAGGTTAATGATCATATAACACCAAGATCTATTCTAAGCATGTTATATGGTTATATATGTTATATGCATTTAGTCTTTACAATATATGTTATATATATATGTTATATGCATTTAGTCTTTACAATATGTTATATGTTATATATATATGTTATATGCATTTAGTCTTTACAATAGCCCTAGGAAGTTGTGAAAAAAAAAATTAGCCAACCTTTAGAAATAAGGCAAAAAGAGGGTTGCACATTCTTTTAAAGTCACACTCAACATTGTCAAATGAGACCGCTATGACCTCTCCAAATATGTCCACACTCTAATTCCTGGGTCCTGTGAGTTGTTGTGTTACAGGTAAAAAGGACTTTGCATATGTAATAAAGCTGATAGAATTTAAGATAGGGAGATTATCCTAGGCTATCAATGTGGACACAGTCTGATCAATTGACCCTTTAAAGGCAAAGAACTTTCTTCAGCTGGTGTGCATCAAGAGCAGAAGGGGAATTCAGAGATTTGAAGGGCAGGAGGGACCTGAGTTGTGTTGTTGGAGAGGGACACATAGAAAGCAGGAGAAAAAAAATGCAAACAGCCTCTAAGAGTAAGGCCACCTGGCTGAAAGCCAGTAGGGAAACAGGAACCATAGTCCTACAACTAAGTATCATGGAGCCTACAAGTGCTTTCTTCCTAGAGCCTCCTGATTAGAGCTCAACTGGCTGACACCTTGGTTTTGGCCTTAGGAAACCTGAAGCAGAGAAACCAATTGAGCCGACCTGGATTTCTGGCCTACAGAGCTGTGAGATAATGAATTTGTGTGTGTGTGTGTTTTAAAGCTGCTGTTTACAATAATTTGTTTCAGCACGAACAGAAAGCTAATATACTCACTTGAGAACTCTCTAGGGCCAGTGCTGTCCACTAGAACATTGAGCTATGGCCAAAATGCTCCATTCTGTCCTCTCCAACACAGAAGCCACTAGTCACAGCTGGCACTGAGCACATAAAATGTGGCTACAGTGACTGAGAAACTGAATTTTCAGTTTTATCTATTTCTATTTAATTTATATTTAAATTTAAATAGCTACATGAGGTTAGTAGTTACCATATTTGACAGTGCAACTGTAGGGTGTGTACCTGTGTATCACTTACTATTGGCTAAATAGGGCCCAGACTCTTTAACTTATTCATCAATGTGTAGGTTTTTGTCTGATTGAGATGCAAATGTTTTTGGTCTAGTGGAAAAGATAACTCCAAAGTTTATGAACATATTTCCTCTATGACATTAACCAGTTTTGTATCTAATCTAACAATCTTATTCTGATATTCTAGTGTCTATAAAATGTCAGTTCTTCAAATGCTCTTTGAACTACTTTTACCCTGTTGGTTTCCTACTTAATGAGTTAGAGCTTTGAGAGCTATGCAATCTATACTTGTATGTGTCATGTTTTTAAATTTTCTTTGAAAATTATGCTATTATTAGATACTTCTATTATCCTTGTTTTACCAGTGGTCAAACTGGACACAGAGATGTTAAATTGTTTTTCTCTCTTTTTTTTTTTTTTTTTTTTTTTTTGAGACAGAGTCTCACTCTGTTTCCCAAGCTGGAGTGCAGTGGCGTGATCTCGGCTCACTGCAAGCTCCACCTCCCAGGTTCACGCCATTCTCCTGCCTCAGCCTCTCTAGTAGCTGGGACTACAGGCACCCACCACCATGCCCGGCTAATATTTTTTGTATTTTTAGTAGAGACGGAGTTTCACTGTGTTAGCCAGGATGGTCTCAATCTCCTGACCTCGTGATCCGCCTGCCTTGGCCTCCCAGAGTGCTGGGATTACAGGTGTGAGCCACGGCACCCGGCCTGTTAAATCATTTTTCTAAGGTCACATAGCTGATGAGGTACAGCCAGTATGACTCCATAGAGCACACTCGTAACTAGTGTACAAAAATGTCTTGGTTTGTTTGAACATTGATTGAAAAACACAACATCAGGGCATCTATGGGGTACACTTCCTGGAATGTGTTTCAAGGGAGCCCTGGAAACAGCGAATGTTCATAAGGCAGAGAGATGCCTGGCTGTGTGGGGTGGTGAGAAGCACCCAGGGTCTAGCACATGAATATTTGAAGGTTGTGCTAGGGAAGGGCTGAGGCTATTTCATGCTGGCTGTTTTTCTTGATGTGCTAGGGCTAAGTTATTTTGGCTTGGTCTTGGTGAGGAATCTGTAGAGAGAAGGTATCAGAGCTAACAGCAGTAATTAAACAGTTTCCCATTTCATGTACTGTGACATCCATATGCAGAGTTACACCCAATAATTGTTGGAAAAGATTTCCCTCTTCCCATCATGATAACGTAAATTGATGGAAGTTGTATTTCTCTGGGAGGTGGCAGCTCTATGCAAGGGTGACTTGATCTGTTGCTGTAGCCACGTGTCAGGAAACTCCACCACCAGCAGATGAGAGATGCTCCGCTCTCCACAATTAGTCTAACTTTGGATTTCCCCATGTTTCCATGCTACTTTCAAGCCATGATCTTTGGGTGACATTTGATAAGTCTGTCCATTTCCCTTAGAATTCCAAATATGTTATTGTCTCAAAGGTGGACCACTATGAAACTTAGTTTCTCTTAAAAAGAGAATTGATTTGTGAAGTGTATGGACTTTTATTTATTAATAATTAACAATTAAAAATCATATATATTTTTGGAGTACAATGTGATGTTTCCACACACACACACACACACACACACACACACACACACACATATTGTGGAATGATTAAGTCAAATTAATTAAAATATCCATCACCTCCCATATTTATCTTTTTGTGTGTGTGGTGAGAATATTTGTAGTCTACACTCTTGGCAATTTCCAAATACACTCTACATTATTTATTATCTGTAGTCACCATGCTGTACAATAGGTATCCAGAACTTACTCATCCTGTCTAACTGAAACTTTATACCCTATGACCAGCATCTATTTGCCCTCTTTCCCAGCTTCTGGTGACAATCAGTCTATGCTCTGCTTCTGTAAGTTGACCTTTTTTAGAGTTCACGTGTAAGTGAGGTCATACAATATTTGCCTTTCTGTGCTTGTCTTATTTCACATAATGTAATGCCCCGCAGGTTCATTCGTTTTGTGACAAATGACAAGACTTTCTTCTTTTCTTAGGCTGAATAGTATTCCATTATGTTTATATACCACATATGCTTTATCCATTTATCCACCGATGGACACTTAAGTTGTGCCCATATCTTGTCTATTGTGAATAGTGTTGCAATGAACATAGGAGTGTGTATAGCTATCTTTTGACGTATTGATTTTATTTCCTTCAGAAGTAGGAATCATATGGTAGTTCTGTTTTTCATTTTTTGAGAAACCTCTATACTGTTTCCATAATGGCTGTACTTACACCCAATAACAATGAACAAGGGATCCTTTATCATCACATTCTTACCAACACCTTGTTTCTTTTTGGTAAAAGCCATTCTAACAGGTGTGAAGTGATATCTTATTGCACTTTTAATTTGCGTTTCCCTAATGAGTAATGATGTTGAACATTTTTTCATATACTTGAACATTTATGTGTCTTCTTTTGAGAAATAGACATTTCTATACTTAAATAGACATTCCAGTGCTTCACACACATTTAATTTACTTTTTCATTTTGTTTTATTTTAAAGTTATTTTAATTTTTTAATTTAATAGATGTCAGAGTACAAGTGGTTTTTGGTTACATGGATGAATTGTATAGTGGTGCACCACGGGATTTTAGCATACTCATCACCCAAGTGCTGTACCTTGTACCCAATAGGTAGTTTTTCATACCTCACCCTCCTCCCAGTTTCCACTTTTCTGAGTCTCCAATGTTCATTATTGTTTTCCTCTGTGAGGAATGTCAATGGTTGTTTAGTGGGAATAGCATTGAATCTATAAATTACTTTATAGAAAATAGCCCTTACCACCCATTTTCATGATACTGATTTTTCTGTCCATGAGCATGCAATATTTTTCCATTTGTTTGTGTCCTTTCTGAGTTCCTTGAGCAGTGGTTTAGATTCTCCTTGAAGACGTCTTCATTTCCCTTTTTATCTGTATTCTTAGGTATTTTATTCTCTTTGTAACAATTGTGAATGGGAGTTCATTCATGATTTGAATCTCTGCTTGTCTCTTGTTGGTATTTAGTAATGCTCGTGATTTTTGCACATTGATTTTGTATCCTGAGACTGCTGAAGTTGCTTATCAGCTTAAAAAGCTTTGGGACTGAGGCTATGGGGTTTTCTAGATATAGGATTATGTAATCTTCAAACAGAGAAAGTTTGCCGTCCTCTCTTCATATTTGAATACCTTTTATTACTTTTTCTTGCCTGATTGCCCTGGCGAGAACTTCCTATACTATGTTTAATAGGAGTGGTGACAGAGAGCATCCTTGTTTTGCCCAGTTTTCAAGGGGAACACTTCCAGTTTTTGCCCATTTAGTATAATATTGGCTGTGGATTTGCCATAAATGGCTCTTATAATTTTAAATTATGTTCCATCAATACCGAGTTTATAGAGAGTTTTTAACATGAAGGGATGTTGAATTTTATCTAAAGCCTTTTCTGCATCTATTGAGATAGTAATATGGTTTCTGTCTTTATTTCTGTTTATGTGATGAGTTATATTTATTGATTTGTGTATGTTGAACCAGACTTGCATCCTGGGGATGAAGCCAACTTGGTCATGGTGGATAAACTTTTTGATGTGCTGCTGCATTCGGTTTGCCAGTATTTTATTGAGGATTTTTATATCAATGTGCATCAGGGATATTGGCCTGAAGTTTTCTTCTTTTGTTGTATCTCTGCCAGGTTTTGGTATCAGGATGATGCATGATGCTGGCCTCATAAAATAAGTTATGGAGGAGTCTCTCCATTTCAGTTGTTTGGTGTTGTTTCAGAAGAAATGACACCAGCTCCTTTTTGTATTTCTGGTAGAATTCAGATGTAAATCTGTCTGATCCTGGTTTTTATTTTATTTATTTATTTATTTATTTATTTATTTATTTAATTTATTTATTTTTGGCTGGCAGGCTATTTATTACTGCCTCAATTTCAGAACTTTCTATTGGTCTGTTCAGGGATTTAATTTCTTGCTGGTTTGGTCTTGGCAGGGTGTATCTGTCCAGGAATTTATGTATTTCTTCTATATTTTCTAGTTTATTTGTATAGATGTGCTTATAGTATCGTCTGATGGCTGTTTGTATTTCTGTGGATAGTGGTGATATCTTCTTTATCATTTTTTATTGAGTCTATTAGATTCATCTATTTTTTCTTCCTTATTGGTCTAGCTAGTCTATTTTATTTAATTTTATTAATTTTTTAAAAAAATCAGCTCCTGGATTCATTGATTTTTAAGGTTTTTGTTATGTCACTATCTCCTTCAATTCCACTTTGATCTTAGTAATTTCTTGTCTTCTGCTAGTTTTCGGGTTTGTTTTCTCGTCATTCTCTAGTTCATTTAGTTGTGATGTTAGGTGTTGATTTAGTATCTTTCTCGCTTTTGATGTGGACATTTAGTGCTATAAATTTCTCCCTTAACACTGCTTTAGCTGTGTCCCAGAGATTCTGGTCTGTTGTGTCTTTGTTCTCATTGGTTTCAAAGAACTTCTTGATTTCTGCCTTAATTTCATTATTTACTCAGGAGTCATTCGGGAGCAGGTTGTTCCATTTCCATGTAGTTGTATGGTTTTGAGTGGGTTTCTTAATCTTGAGTTCTAATATGATTACACTGTGGTCTCAAAGACTGTTTGTTATGATTTCAGTTCTTTTGCATTTGCTTAGGAGTGTTTTACTTCCAATTATGTGATCAGTTTTAGAGTAAGTGCCATGTGATGACAAGAAGAATGTATATTCTGTTGATTTGGGGTAGAGAGTTCTGTAGATATCTATCATGTCCACTTGATCCAGAGCTGGGTTCAAGTCTTGAATATCCTTGTTAATTTTCTATCTCAATGACCTGTCTAATACTGACAGTAGGATGTTAAAGTCTCCCACTGTTATTGTGTGGGAGTCTTGGGAGTCTCCATTTCTTTGTAGATCTCTAAGAGCTTGTTTTATGAATCTGGGTGCTCCTGTAATGAGTGTATATATATTTAGGATAGTTAGCGCTTCTTGTTGAATTGATCCCTTTACCATTATATAATGCCTTTCTTTGTCTTTTTTGATCTTTGTTGGTTTAAAGACTGTTTTGTCAGAAACTAGGATTGCAACCCCTGGTTTTTTTTTTTTTTTTTTTTTTCCATTTGCTTGGTAAATTTTCCTCTATCCCTTCATTTTGAGCCAGTGTATCTTTGGATGAGAGATGGGTCTCCTGAATACAGCACACGGATGGGTCTTGACTTGATCCAGCTTGTGATTCTGTGTCTTTTAATTGGAGCATTTAGCCCCTTTTACATTTAAGGTTAATATCGTTATGTGTGAATTTGATCCTGTCATCATGATGCCAGCTGGTTATTTTTTGCATTAACTGATGCAGTTTCTTTATAGTGTCATTGGTCTTTGTACTTCAGTGTGTTTTTGCAGTGGCTGGTAGCAGTTTTTACTTTCTATTTTTTGTACTTCCTTCAAAAGCTCTCGTAAGGCAGACATGGTGGTGATGGATTCCTTCAGCATTTGCTTGTCTGAAAAGGATTTTATTTCTCTTTCACTCATGAAGCTTAGTTTGGCTGGATATAAAACTCTGGGTTGGAAATTCTTTTCTTTAACAATGTTGAATATTGGTACTCAATTTCTTCTGGCTTGTAGGTTTTCCACTGATAGGTCCACTGTTAGCCTGATGGACTTCCTTTTGAGGTTACCTTGCCTTTCTCCCTTTCAGTGCTTAACATTTGTTCCTTCATTTTGACCTTGGAAAATCTGATATTATGTGTCTTGGGGTTGATCTTCTCATGGAGTATCTCACTTTTCTCAATTTGAATGCTGGCCTGTCTTGCTAGGTTGGGAAAGTTCTCCTGGATGATATCCTGAATTATGTTTTCCAACTTGGTTCCATTCTTCAAGTCTCTTTCAGGTACCCCAATCAGTCATAGGTTCAGTCTTTTTGCATAGTCCCATACTTATCAGAGCTTTTGTTCATTCATATTTATTTATTTTTCTCTAATCTTGTGTATTTTAGAGAAATCTTGTGTATTTCTCTAATCGCTCTCTTATTTTAGCAAGATGATTTCCAAGCTCTGACATTCTTTCCTCTGCTTGGTCTATTCAGCTATTGATACTTCTGGTTGCATTGTAAAGTTCTTGTGTTGTGTTTTTCAGCTCCATCAGGTTATTTATGTTCCTTTCTAAACTGGCTATTCTGGATAACACTCTTGTAATGTTTTATCTTCATTCTTAGCTTCTTTGCATTGGGTGAGAACATGCTCCTTTAGCTCTGCAAATTTCATTATTACTCACTTTCTGCAGCCTACTTTTGTCAATTCATGCATCTCAGCCTCTGTGCAGTTTTGGGCCCTTGCTGGAGAGGTGTTGCAATCATTTGGAGGAGAAGAGGCACTCTGGCTTTTTGAGTTTTTGGTGTTTTTTTTTTTTTTAATTGATTCTCTCCCATCTTCACGAGTTTATCTAGCTTTAATATTTGAGGCTGCCGACCTTGGGATGATTTTTTTGTGGGGACTTATTTGTTGATGCTGTTGTTGTTGTTGCTTTCCATTTGCTTGCTTTTAACAGTCAGGTCCCTCTTCTGTAGGGCTGCTGTGGTTTGCTGGGGATCCGCTTCAGATCCTATTCACCCTTACCCGGGTCCCTCCTGCACCTGGAGGTGTCACCAGCAGAGGCCACAGAACAGCAAAGATGGCTGCCTGCTCTTTCCTCTAGGATCTCTATATTTAATTAACTTAGATGATCACAAGTTCCCACAATAGGCTGTCTGCAAGCTTGAGGAACAAGGAGAGCCAGTTCAAGTCTCAAAACTGAAGAACATAGAATCTTATGTTCGAGGGCAGGAAGCATCCAGCACAGGAGAATGATGTAGGCGAGGAGGCTAGGCCAGTCTTGCCTTATCACATTTTTTCTGCCTGTGTTATATTTGCTGGTGACTGATTAAGGGTGGGTCTGCCTTCCCCAGCCCACTGACTCAAATGTTAATCTCCTTTGGCTACACCCTCACAGACACACCCAGGATCAATACTTTGCAGCCTTCAATCCAATCAAGTTGACACTCCATATTAACCATCACAGGCACCAACTAATGCCAGCAGGAACGCTACTGTATAAGGTGTTTGGTGACCCCTGTTGGGGTGTCTCATACAGTCAGGAGGCACAGGATCTGGGACCTGCTTAACGAAGCATTCCAGCTACCTCTTGGCAGAGGAGGTGTACTGCGCTGGTGGGAATCCCATTTGTCTGGACTGCCTGGAGTCCTCAGAGCCAGCAGGAGGAAAGGCTTAAATTTGCTGATCTGTAGATACCACGGCTACCCCTCTCCCCAAGGTCTCAGTCCCAGGGAGATCAGAATTCTGTCCCTAAACCCCTGGCTGGAGTTGCTGAAAATCCTGCAGGGAGCCCCAGGTTGGTGAAAAGAGGTAGGTCAGGGTCCAGTCTAAAGAGGCAGTCTGGCCATGATTGATCTGTCACAGCTATTGTGGTGCACTTGGGGAATTCCTCCTGACTCCAAACCGTTCAGTCTCCCTGGCACTGGCAGGGGAAAGTCAGCAGACTGGAACTGCCGTGGTGGCTGCTGCCCCTTCCCTCTGGGTGCTCAGTTGTTTTAGGCTGAAGGCAGCCATGGTGATGGCCGCCGGCCCTCCCCTGGGGAGCACAATTATCTTAGGTGGCAGACAGCGGCAGTGATGGCAGCCGCCCCTCCCTCAGGAAATCAGTAGTCTTAGGCAGCCTCCAGCTTTGTGGCCACCAAAAATCTGCACAGCTCTGTGCTTGGATCCCAAGGCCCTTGTGGCATGGGCCCATGAGGGAGCTCTCCTGATCCATGGGTTGCACAGACCCGTGGATAAAGCATGGTTTCCTGGGTGGGGTAGCATAATCACTCACCACCTCCCTTGGCGGGGAGTGGGAGTTCCCCTTGTCCCGTGTGGCTCCCGGGTGGGCTGTGGCACCACCTTTGACTTTCCTTTCTCTCCATGGGTCGCGCCAACCGCCTAGTCCGTCTCAATGAGAGAACCTGGATACCTCAGTTGCCAGTGCAGGATTCACTTGCCATTTTCGTTCTTCTTGGTGGGAGCCTCGGACTGCAAGTGTTTCTAGTCAGCCATCTTGGCCTCTTCCCCTGATGGTTTTTATTGAAAATGTCTGTCTGTTTAGAAAAGTTTTCATTCACATCCTGAATTTTTAAAAAATGTCTTTATATTGGCTCTTACCTTTCTCTTGTATTACCTTGACTAACTTAATAATCAATCTTTTGAATTCTTTTTCTGGTATTTCAAAGATTTCATTTAGTTTGAATCTACTGTTGGAGAGTTAATGTGATCTTTTGGAGATGCTATAGAATCGCATTTTTTCATATTGCCAGAATAATTTTTTCTGGTTTATTTTTATGTGGGTAGACTATTTCTTCTAATTATTCTTAAATTTATTTTTTATTTCATTGGATATTTAAATTTTTTTTTCCCTTGAGGATGTGACTTATAGTTTATTGTCACCTAGTTTCAGCTCTAGGTACTTTCAGTGGCAAAGACTGTATATGTTTCTTGGTTATAGAGAATCTTTGTACAATGGCTTTCACAGATACTGGTTGTCGTAGCATTGTGTTGGGTGTGTGAGCAGGTTCACTGTCTCCTGTGGGGCTAGAGTATTTGCCCACTTTTTTTTTTTTTTTTTTTGAGACGAAGTCTTGCTCTGTCGCCCAGGCTGGAGTGCAGTGGCCAAATGTCAGCTCACTGCAAGCTCCGCCTCCCAGGTTTATGCCATTCTCCTGCCTCAGCCTCCCGAGTAGCTGGGACTACAGGCGCCCGCCACCTCGCCCGGCTAGTTTTTTGTATTTTTTAGTAGAGACGGGGTTTCACCATGTTAGCCAGGATGGTCTCGATCTCCTGACCTCGTGATCCGCCCATCTCCTCGGCCTCCCAAAGTGCTAGGATTACAGGCTTGAGCCACCGTGCCCGGCCTTTGCCCACTTTTTATTGGGTTGTTTTCTTGCTATTGAGTTGTTTGGATTCTTTAAATATATTGAGTATTAACCCCTTGTTCCGATGTATGCTTTGCAAATATTTTCTTCCACTTCGTAAACTGTCTCTTCACTTCATTATTTCCTTTGCTGTGAAGAAGTTTTTAGTTTTATGCAATCTCATTTGTCTACTTTTGCCTTTGTTACCTGTACTTGTGGGGTTATAGCTGAAAAAATCTTTGTCATGACTGATGTCATTTCTTTTTTTTTTTTTTTTCCCTATTTTCTAAGTAGTTTTACAGTTTCAGGTCTTATATTCAACTCTTTAATTCATTTTGATTTAATTTTTATGTATGGGGTAAGATAAGGGTCCATTTGTATTCTTTTACATGTGAATATCCAGTTTTCCCAACATTATTTGTTGAAGAGACTGTCCTTTTCCCATTGTTTGTTCTTGGCATCTTTGTCAAAAACAAGTTGACCATAAAGGTGTCAATTTATTTCTGGGCTCTCAATTCTGTTCCACTGGGCTATATGTATGTTTTTATGACAGTAAGATGCTGCTTTGTTCACTACAGCTTTGTAGTAGACTTTGAGATCAGGTAATGGAAGGCTTCCAGCTTTTTATTTTTTTCTTTTTCCTCAAGATTGCTTTGGCTATTTAGGGTCTTTGCGGTTCCACACAGATTTTAGAATTTTTTTTTATTTCTGTAAAAATTGTCATTGGGATTTTGATAGTGATTGCATTGAATTTGTAGATCACTTTGACTCATATCTATTTTTGCAAAGGGATAAAATATTAAAAATGTTTTTTGAGAAACACATGATATCAGTGAGAATAGCTACTATTTTGGAGGCTTATATCACATGATAAGCACACACTTGCCATTTTGTCTAAATTGCCTTACTTTTCATAAAGACCTTAAGGAGTATTTTTTTCCATTCTATAGATAATGAAACAGAACTATAGGAATTGATGTGGTAACAGGGGTAGGATGCACCTCTTGCTAAGTATAACCCAAAGCCTGTGCTTTCTGTGTATTATATAAAGTATAAAATTAAGCTTAGGATTCACTTTTGTGTTCCTTATACCTAACACAATATTTCAGTTTGTTGGTGCTTCATAAATATTTGTTGAATAAGTGCTCAGTGATTGAAAAGTGTACAATTAATTAATTCATTCCTTCTTTATTCAATAAATATTTATCTGGCACTGGTTGTGTGCTGGGTGCTAGGTGCTTTGGCTTAGAAACTAGGGGTACAAAATGAAACAGATGCCTTCACTGCCTGTAAGGAGCTCATGGTCTGAGGCAAAGGGCAAGGGGTTTTCGTTATTGAGAGCTTATCAGTTCTGATGATACCAATTCAGATACAACTCTTTAATGAAAATTATAATTTTCAGTAGGCTGGTGATGATTATTATTTTATTATGTCTTCCCTTTTCATCCCTGATCTTAGAGTTAACATGACACTTCCCAGACTTAACGTGCACATGACCCACCTGGGGATCTTGGTAAAATTCAGTCCCTGATTCACCTGGTCTAGAGTAGGGACCAGAAGACTGCATTTCTAACCAATTCCCAGGTGATGCTCAGGAGCTTTGGGGCTCAAATAAATCTTTAAGAATTAAAATGATAAAATGTCACCTTCTCTATTGTGCAAATTCCACCATTCTCTCTTCTTTTGCTGCAGAAGATGGAAATACAATACTTGTGATAGAACCCCTAACTGAAATATTATGACTTCATTGTATTCTTAGGCTGAGCTAAGAAACAAACAGCATTAGAAATTTAAGGGCCACTTCTCTGTTCAGTTTGGCTAGGCTCTAAGTTTGGCATGTCACCGTTAGAGTCTTTCTCCAACGTGTGGCATATCAAAGCTTTGTTTTTCCTCACATCCCTGTTTGCCTTCTTCACACCTGCCTTTACCGTCTTCAGAAGAGGTCAGTGGCTCTGACAGATGTGGATTAGAATAACTCAATTAGGATCAATAGGCCTGCGTCATGTTCAACATCTGGCTGATACCCATTTTCAGAATAAATATATCATTTTATTTTTGGTAAAAATGCTTTTCAGATGAAAATGAAAATTACAATGGGAAATTGTGGCTGGCAAGGGAAAAGAACCATTTTGGGTAATATCTCTCATAATTGGAGTAATTTTGACAAACTCAGACATTGTAGAATTCCCACACATCCTCTCCCCCAACCAACTCCCTACTCCCAACGGGTCAGAGAGGAGTGCTTTCTAGCAGGCAAAAGTGTAAGCTATTCTTCCTTCTCTGGTCCACAGAAATGATGTTAAGATTCATGGCAGTCAACCTTACTGTTCCAAACAAACATGTTTTATTCGAATGACCAATTAGAAATTTTATGGTTTAAGCCAGGAACAGGGTAGAGCTGAGGCCAGGGAGTTGGGCATAGTATTCAATCATAACTTTGTTTTTGATTTCTACAGTGACATAAAATGTGTACTATATTCTTTGGGAACAATTTGATCAATAACTTAGGCTAAAAATACAGCAGATTTCTTTTAATCACCTGTTCATATTAGGAGCAGTTACAAAAATAGTTTTTCCTTTTAAAATATTGGGTTACCCTGTGATCTCTGACATTATGGATGCTTGGTGCTCTTATAGCAGGGGAGGGCTTTTCGTGATGTGGGTGTGCATTTGTGTACATGTGTACATGTGTGAAGATGTGGACCTGCCAACCACCGCCCCCCAACCATGCTAATCTGGTGGGTTCATGTTACTAAAGCAGCCCCTTCAGTGGTCTTGGGTCTCAAGGGTGCTGGTATGGAGACTTATCTTATGGAGCCAAGTATCCCTGGTAGAGTTGTTTGTTCCTACAAGAGGAGGGGTGATGTGAGCAAGTGCTTTAGAACCAGACAGACCTTAGTTTGGATCCCAACTCTGCTGCTGCTGTGTTATGTGGACAGCACTAGGGTGAGGCAAGGGGGACTTGTAGGATGTACATTTTAAGGTGGTCACACTCAGGTGACAACCTTGCACTCGCACAACCCTGAGTGTGCATATCTCCTTTAATTTTGCACTCAGGTGCCTTGCTTTCCTACCCTAGTCTGGCCCTGGTGTGTGACCTTGGACGAGTCTCTGTTTCTATTTCCTCATAAGTAAAATGGGTACAGTAAGAATCATCTCATGGGATTGCCATGAAGCTTGAATAAAAAAAAATCTATAAATTTATTGACAAATTGTCTGGATCTATGACCAAAAAATGGTAGCTATGATTGAGTTTTTTTTGGAGACAGAGTCTCACTCTGTCACCCAGGCTGGAATGCAGTGTCGCGATCTAGGCTTACTGCAGCCTCCACCTCTGGGTTCAAGCAATTTTCGTGCCTCAGCTTCCCAAGTAGCTGGGACTACAGGTGTGTGCCACCATGCCTGGCTAATTTTTGTATTTTTAGTAGAGATGGGATTTCATCATGTTGGCCAGGCTGGTCTTGAACTCCTGACCACAGGTGATCTGCCCACCTCGTCCTCCCAAAGTACTGGGATTACAAGCCACCACTCCCAACCCAATTGATTTTAATTAATCTTTTGCTGGGCATCTTGACTAATCCCCTTTAGGATACCTAAAGTTAATTCCCTTTATCCTAAGGAGGAAAAACAGAATTGAGGAATATTTAGAAGTGCCTCGTTTAGGATATTTTTTTTCTTTTGAGTTATTATTTTTTTATTTTAGGAAATAATTTATCTAAAAGCTAGTGGCACACATTTCAACTACTCACAGTTCAAGCATAAAGTGTTGCACCAGTAACACCAGGAATGAAATGTGTGTGTATATAGTTACAGGCAAGGCAGGTCTGGAGGCTCCCCTGAGAGCAAGCACTTCATTTTCAGGAGGTCAGGAGACCGAAAGTCTCACCCAGAGAGTGAAGCACCCTGTGACTTAGGCTGGATGCATAAAGTGCCTGCTCCCCCCTTGGTCCAGGATGGAGCCAGAATGCACTGCCAGCTCCGACTGATGGTGCCTCATCACTGTGATCACTCACTTAGCACACACTCACAGCAGCTTAAATTTCTGCTTGAACAGCCATGCACTTTTTTCTTCCTACCCAGTTTTTCTTTTGTTTTGCTTTTGGTGGGAAGCTGACCAAGGCATTCATGGTGGGGATGAAGAGGGAAATCTGTTAGAATACTGGTATGGTAAGATGAGAAGCTCTGAGGGGCTTAGGTCTCCCAATTGATATTCTTGCCATGTTGCTCTGAAGAAAATAAAGCCTCATGATTTTTTAAACTCCCATTTTTTTTTCACAAAGTTAACTAGATAAAGACCAGTTAGTACTGATTCCACTAGATACCCTTTTCCCTCTTTTACGTTTTGCTTCAAACTTGGTTGCTAAGGGACAATGACAATGATTGAGTTATAGTCTTTACTTCTATTCCATCTGAATGTTTTGTGGCCATCATTGTAGGGGTTCTCTATTTCAGTTTCTTGATCTTTAAAATAGATAACTTAAATTCTGGATTATACTTTTGTAGGATGAACAAATTCTGAAGCCACTCTGTGTGTGTGTGTGTGTGTGTGTGTATGTGCACATGTGTTCATGTGTGTGTGTGTGTGTGTGTGTCTGTAGGGAATGTCTCCTAGAGTTGTAGGCTATCATAAGCCTATGTTTATTGATAGATTTACAAGCTATACATTCAATTCTAGGCTAATTATCATTTAATATGAGTCAAGACAATTTCGCTCCTCTCTAGTCCTGTTTCTATGACAGACATTGCTAATCAATGGCTGCATTTTTTGTTAAACCTGGATTCTTGCATTCTGGAGCTCTATACAGCACCTGCCAATTGATCAGACTTGTTTTACAGAATGGAACTTCTTTGCTACTCTGAGCCTAGCAGGGATGAAAATGGGAAGGAGAAAACTTTCTTGGCCTGGAGAAACCTAGCAGCTAGTTTGATAGGTGAGACCTATGTAATACCATTTAAGTGGAAGTCAAAGAAATGCATAACAAACATACAAAGACATGGGAGATCATGGGGGCAGAAACTAAGATCCCAATAGAAATTCAGAGAAAGCCCATCTGACCTGGAGGATGTCACTTAGGTGGCTAGCTTCACTGGAATCATTCAGGTGGTGTTGGGGGGCAAGTGAAGGAGAGGCAGAGATGAACTCCCAGACAGGGAGAGCTGTGGCAGGAAAGAGCCCATAGTGGGGATCAGTGTGAGGTTGACAATGGTCATTAATTGTTGTTAAGGTAAAAATACATGTTACTCAATTAAAAAATATGTAAGTTAGATTAATCTATTCTGATTAAATGTGACTAAAAAGACTATGCTAGATCTATCTACTTTAAATGCTTATTTAATTGTAACCTACAAGTAAATTTATTCTCAACACTATTAAGAGCCTTTAGTCAATTATACAGATGACTATATATATCCATTATATAAAGTAACTTATAATTATCAGACACTGTCCTGGGCAATTTGCATATGCCATTTAATTGATTGATTTATTCATCAGCTATTTGACTACCTAATATATGCCCTGTGCCAGAGGCAGGGTCCAAGTAGGAAAGAAATAGACCTTCTCTAAGACTGTCTCAGACTAGAAGGCAGAAAGTCTCATAAGCAAACTATCTGTAACACCTATATTACACTTGTACGTAAGTAGAATGTCAGAAATACGAAGGGTGCACTAGGGAAAAAAATCTTTCATGTCCCTACCAGTTTTATGGAGTAAATGTTGCTATCTCCATCTTACAGATGAGGACACCTAGGCTCGGAGAGTTGGGAACTAGTCAAGAACTCAAGTTAATCAGTCACGGCTGGGAACGAACCCTTCACCTAATGCTTTTTCCTAAAAGTGGATCGCTTGGATTCAGGCCTAGCTTTGTTACGAGCAAGAGCGGGAGCATATCGTTTCACCTCTCTGGGCCTCAGTTTCCCCTTTTGTTAAGGTAAGAAGCTGAGATGTGGTACTATCTAAAGTTCCTTTCCTCTGGGATAACTCACCTGTAGTCCAGATTTGATCTCAGTTTAGCACCACTTCTGGAAACTTATGGGTTGCTCCTCATATTGTACAGACAATTTCTCTCTGCTCAAACACCTGATAGATATTTCTCAGAACAGGAGATAGTTGCCTTTGGTGAAGGCTCCAATCCAGGACCATTCATTTTTTAGCCTGGCTTTATTGATGTGTAAATTGGAATTAAAAAGGCCTGCTTGTAGGGCTGGGAAATAAAAGAGAAGTAGTTTAAACTGTTTATGAGCTATAGCTTTATGATGTCTTTTCCACATTCTCTCCTTTTTTGGCTGGAGATTTTCCCTAATTGGGGACATTTGTTTTAGAATTTGGCATCTCTGAGCCTTGAGAAATGGAGCTTCTTTATTAAAGAGCGGTGTATGCCACAGGCATCTCAGGCCAAATGGTTTAGACTTCTCTCTCAGGATCCAGGTTGTAATTAAGGGTGTAGATTAATTGTAACAAGGTGTCAGAAAATGGTTCGTAAATAAATATGACAAACTGAACTCAACACATTGAATTTATAAAAAGTTTAAGTCAGATCCCTGAACGAACATGGATCCTTCTGTGTTCCAGCTGAAAGCTAAACTTGTGCAAAACTTTGCATGAAGGCAGTCCCAACTGGCAGGAACTTGAAACATAACCCAATATGCTGCCCTGATGGAGAAATAGAACAGACTGCTTATGGGGGTCATTTGTAAAAAGAATATATAATCATTTTCTAATCTCTCTGATACATATTTCTACAAATAACACTGGGGACAAGTGAAAACTTTTATGGTTCATAAGAATCAACTCCATGAAACATGAGTTTCAGACTGGGCTGGCCTACGCATGTCTGAATCCCTGCAGAATCTTTGAAAATAAGCACAGGCTTCCCCAGAGATATCAGAGGTCTCTTATCTGTCCTGTGTTTTATGCGCCTTCTTTTCTCCATCCCTCACAGCAGACAAAGACAACCAAAGAAAATCGAGCCAATTCAACATTTGCTACATTTATTCTTTCTCTCTAATTCAAATATAGTATTCAAACAGAATGTTCCCTCTCTCTTTCTTTTTTGGCTTGGCCAGCATGAAAATGCTAACTCATTTTAAAGGGAAAGTAGGCAGTCATAAATGGCAGTGTGGTGTTGTGGAAAGAATAAGAATGGCTTTGGATTTGTGCCTGGCCTAAAACGTTGGCTGCTCTTTCTACCAGTTGAGGGAAGCTTTGGCATGCTACTGAACATCTCTATGCCTCCATTTCCATCTCTGCAAAATGGGAAGGATAAAAACTAGCTGGTAGGTTTGTTGTAAGAATTAAATGATATCATAAATTTTATATTAATGAAAAATGTCTCCCCCAATCCTGAAGGTTTGGATGGTTACATACAGTAAAACCACGGTGGCAAGAGAAGCAAGAGACAGAAATGCAAGGAAATGGGAAGGGATTGTATCCCTTCTGGACTGAAATATTCAATTGCTAGGTAAGACTCTCCTGAGCTCCTCCCTTGCAACTGGCTACATTTGAGGTTGTGGCTGCCTCATTAACCTGGTCCCCAGAGTGAACTCTGATTAGCAGAGCCCCTTGCTGACCTTGATGGACATGTAGTGTGATAAAAAAATAGATCTCTGCTGCTTTTTTTTTTTTTTTTTTTGAGATGGAGTCTCGCTCTATAGCTCAGGCTGGAGTACAGTGGCACAATCTTGGCTCACTGCAACCTCCGCCTTCCAGGTTTGAGTGATTCTCCTGCCTCAGCCTCCCCAGTAGCTGGGACTACAGGCACACGCCATCATGCCCAGCTAACTTTTATGTTTTTAGTAGAGGCAGGATTTCACCATGTTGGCCAGGCTGGTCTTGAACTCCTGACCTTGTGATCCACCCGCCTTGGCCTCCCAAAGTGCTGGGATTATAGGTGTGAGCCACTGTGTCTGGCCAAATGTCTGCTGCTTTAAACCACTAATATTTGGATGTTGCTTGTTATCACAGAAGAACCTAGCCTATCCTCACTGATATAGTTAATCTTCAGATTGCTGAATTTCTCTTTTTTGAAATTCATAGTATCTTTATGGTAGGCCATGTTCATCGTCTTTCAAGTTTCTGCTCATAAATTCTGCATGAACTATTTGGAATGATAGAGTGATTTGGCAGTGACATGTCCAAGAGAACTCTTCTCAACTGCAAAAACTTTTTAATTATTTGAAGTAAGCAACACTGAGTTTTTTGGCCAGTATGTGCTCCTGGAAGGCCAGTCAAGGTTCTCTGAAAAGACATTTTATTCTGACTTTATGTGTTAAGGTCTCTTTGCTTTGTATATCTGGTCTTAATTCTCCTTTGAAATGTAGATTTGGTATTTATCCAATTAATGACTTTGTTTGAATTTTTATAGGCATCTCAAACTTACCTTGGCTAACGCGCTGCTGATTGTTTCTGAAGTTGTATACCACCTACTCTGCACTTGCTCTCTGCTAAAGTTCAAATGAAATTTCAATTCCTTACTTGGCCTACAAGACCATGACTGTCTCTGATTCCTCCATCCTCAATCTCCTCCTTGTACACTAGAATTTAGTCATACTGACTTTGCTTCTGATTCTTTTTTTTTTTGGAAACCTGTGTTTTATTTTATTTTTATTATTATTTTTTTTCAATTTTACTTTAAGTTCTGGGATACATGTACTGAATGTGCAGGTTTATTATATAGGTATACATGTGCCATGGTGGTTTGCTGCACCCATCAACCAATCATCTAAGATTTAAGACCTGCATGTATTAGGTATTTGTCCTAATGCTCTCCCTCCCTTTGCCCCCAACTCCATAACAGGTCCCAGTGTATGATGTTCCCCTCCCTGTGTCCATGTGTTCTCATTGTTCAACTCCCATTTATGAGTGAGAACATGCAGTGTTTGGTTTTCTGTTTCTGTGTTAGTTTACTGAGAAGGATGGGTTCCAGCTTATTCATGTCCCTGCAAAGGGCATGAACTCATTCTTTTTTATGGCTGCGTAGTATTCCATGGTGTATATGATTCTTAAACACAGACATGTCATTGCAATCTCTGGTTGTCTGCACGTTCTGGTTCCTCTGCTTGGCTCCCCAGATCTCCCCATGGAAATCTTCTTTTCATCACTAAGTTACCCCTTAGGGAGCCTCCTTGACTGCTTAAGCTGAGGCATTGCTTTCCCCATTCCTACAGATAAATTCTCTACCACATTATACCACATCTTCTTCACAGCACCAGCATTTTTCAGTACTGGAATATCCTACATATTTGTGTAAGTTTTCACAGTCTGCCTCCTCATCTTTCCTTAGAATGTAAGTTCACTGAGGGCAGGGACCCTGTTGTTTTCACTTCCGTATCTAGAAGTGAAAGGTCTAGAAGAGCACTTTCCTAAAACATAGAAGATGTTAATAAATACTGGTGACATAGGCTTGGTTAGGCACAGGAGTGTAGTTATGCATGTCTCATGAATATTAATGCTTCTTTCCCCCATTACAGTTTTGAGGGCAAGGAATATCTATTGTCTGAAATATAGCAAGTGTTTAGTGAATTCCATTAACGACATTCATTAAAGGAATGCCTATTAGGAGGTATTGGGAGCTAAGGCATTGGGCACAGAATTAGTCTTATCTCTGCTTGACCCCCAAAACTCTCAGGATCCAAT
Organism: Papio anubis; assembly: GCF_008728515.1. Classification (NCBI taxonomy): domain Eukaryota; kingdom Metazoa; phylum Chordata; class Mammalia; order Primates; family Cercopithecidae; genus Papio; species Papio anubis. The sequence goes on from NC_044978.1 coordinate 173,472,091, forward strand.
AATATCTACTCATAGTTTTCAATTATTGTATACATTTTATGTATCAGGCACTGCAAAATGCAGTATACACTGCATTGTCCCATTTTACCCTCACGCCTACCCTATGATGCTCTATGGGATGTGTTTCCAAATATATCCTGGCCTTTTCTCCATTGAACATGGTATCATGGCACTTCCTGATCCCCTTATTGGTGGGTGGGGCTTTGTGACTAGTTCTGGCCATGAACTATGAGCCAAAGTGGCAGTGGGGCACTTGATTGCCACCTAGAGGTCTTCTAGAACTCATGTTCCCTTTGTCACAGCCACCAGAAATTTGTGAGCCCTACCAGCCTGAGCTCCTGTTGATACGAGGAACAGAGCTCCCTAGCAGACCCATGGTGGACATCAGTATGATTAAGAAACACTTCCATTGATATTTCAGGACATGGAGAGTTGGGGATGATTTGTTATTGCAGCATAACATGGTACACCCTGACTGATTTTATACATGAGATACTTTATGCTTAGAGACGTGACTTGCCCAGAGTCACTCTACTAGCATGTGGGCCACCAGGACAAGAATATTTTTTATTGTTTACATGGTCACTGTATTTTTGACAAGTACATAATGTAGCTGGTACAAATTTTACTAATTGGTTTTGTAAGGAATGTTATATTTTTAACTTCACTAAATCAATCTTAACCTGACTTCAACCTCCCATCTCACATACTCGAGGGAAATTCAGGTTCACTGAGGAAATTCAGTGTTACTCTGATTATTGGGCCTCTGCTTTCCCTTCCCTGGAATTTCATCTCTGGAAGGCATAGTTTTGAGAGACCTACTTGATGTCATGATTATCCCCAATGGGCTGCATGGTCCCTGAACGCCTGGAGACATTACTGGTTCAGTGCCACACTTAGGCATAGGAATGAGCTCAGCCCTGAATACCCCTGGGTCCAGAGACTACATCTCTCAAAGGTCCTGAAACCTCCCTTAGGACTGCAAAGGAGGGGGCTTTACATTCCCATTACTCTTCAGATCTCAGTGTTCTTCCCTCCTCCTTCCCTCTCTTCCTTCCTCTGTTCCTTCCCCCAATCTTTGTTGAGTACCTACTGTAAGCCAGGCACCACCCTTCAGGTTGAGGATAGAGAAGGGGGAAAACCAGAAATTCCCACCCTGGTGATGCTCAGTGGCAAGAAGTCAGAGAGACAGATAATAAATAAAACAAATAAGTGAATTGTATCAAATTTTGAAAGAGTTTGATGATACAGAGAAGCAAAGTAGGGAAGAGGGATGAGGGTGTTAGGAGGCAGTCAGGGTGGGCCTCACATTTTGCCCAAATGCAGAGAGCAGGTGATAAAGCCCACTGGGGGCTGTCTGGAAGCAGAAACTTTTAGGAGAGGGAAAGGGACCTGCAGAAGCCAAGGGACTGAAATGGCTGGCAGGTGTGCCTGGGAAGAGCGAGGGGCCTGGCTGGGAGCGAGATGAAGGCCCCAGGGCAGATCAAACCCCACCTTTTATATGGAGGGAAGTGGAAGCCACAAAAGGATTCTGCACTGAGGTGTGATGTGATTTGATTTCCATTTTAAAAGGTGGGTCGGGGTATACAGGGCAAGAGCAGAAATAGGGAGACCACTTAGGTGGCTTTTCCAATAATTTCTTTCTAGTACTGGCCCACTTCCTCCTCTGTCCCCTTCAAAGGCCCCCTGCTCTCCTCCCCACTCCCATCCTGGAAAATTGGCTGCCCTGTCTAAAGTGAAAATTTTCGCAGAAACCAGAAGGGACCTCAGCACCTGCAAGCACCTTCTAAATTAAGTCTGGCCCCTGAGGTTAGGGGACACAAAGTTTAACTGACGTTGGAGAGAGAGGGAAAAGTGCAAAGACCAAAACACAAAGAGACCTCACTTTTTCTGAATATTTCAAGCAGAAGCAACAAAATGCTAATCGTCTCAATAAATATTCTGCCCCACAGATGTTGAGTGTTAACAGGAGCTCAAAGGTGGTACAGGTACCTGAAAAGGCAGAAAGAACTCAGGAAGAAAAAAAATCATGAAAGAGAGTATGCGTGTGTGTGTGTGTGTGTGTGTGTGTGTGTGTGTGTGTGTAGGTGTGTAGGTGTGTAGGGGGAGCCTCTTAAGGAAATTAAGGTAGAGTCCCAAAGGTAAGGCATTTTGGATAGTGCTGTCAGGTGAAATGCAGAAGGACCAGTAATATTTGCACTTCAGATAAGCAGCAAATGATTTTTAAAATGAATTTGTTTCAAGTATTTCATGGAATGTATACTGAAAATTATTTATTGTTTTCTGAAATTCAAATTTGCATTTTTATCTGCTAAATCTTTCAACTCTAATCTCACATGATGTTGAGTGCCAGCCGTGGTTGAAGACTACAGCCTGATTCCCCAAAAATGTATGTCCTCTACATAAAGAAAAGGGGGTTGAGGAGAGTGGAATTCTTGGTAGAGGAATGATATCTGAACAATGGCAGGGCTTGAAATAGCCTGGCCCATTTTGAGGTGAGAGAAGAAGAAAATCATGTTAATTGCATGAAGGCACTTCACCAAGTGCCTATGGGTAAAATGTACTTCAGGTCCGTTGCTTTCTCCTTTCTTACTTTCCCTCCATCTAGGAGAAACATATATTCGTTAATGACCAGTGCTAATATGACCAGTGCTAACATCAACCATAACATGGTTTATTTGTCTGTACATTGCATTTTCAATTTAATTTGATAGTTGGGATATGGTTATTTCATGAAAAAAAAAATCCCACTGTTTTCTCTTGGGTCCTCAGATGGTGTGTATTAAATTAAACATTCACCTAAGCGTTGTTGACACAAGGGGGAAGTTTCTGACTCAAAGGACCCCAAACCGGGAAAAGGAGACTTCACATGAACGCGGTATCTCTCTCCTTGTTACACAGGCAGGGTCTCCTGTGGCCGTTTATTGTTGATGGGTGAACACAGCCATACTTGAGGCTGGTAACTATCATGTACCTACTGGGAAGCCCATTCATAATGCACGTATTTCAGATGTTTCCTGCATAGAGCATTTATCCTTTTAATACTTGACCTATAGCACACATGTGTGATGACTCTCATCTATAATGTGTTCTGGCTTCATGGACTTCTCTTTGCTCCAGTGGAAGCTATTTTAAGGGACTTTTCTTGGACTCATGAAAATGCTCAGTTTAAAGGAGAGTCCCTGAAGTGTCTGTCTCCTTAAATTTTCCATACTACAAGGAAATTGGATGTTGCACATCATCCAGTTTCTTCAGCTTTGGCTGGGTAAGCATTTATTGAATGCCTTCCAGGTGTTAGCCCCTGGGCTTGGGAGACAGGATGGGGAAATGGGAAGGCCTCTAGTTATTTCACAGATCGTGATTAGAATTCAGGTTTCAAAGACATTTCTCTCTGATACTGGCTAGTTTCGATTATGAACTAAGATGTCAGTCCTAATCCTAATAATGCAAATGCTAATACTAAGCCAATACTTATACTGACACCAGCACTAATACTTGTACTAATACTGATACGGATACTGATAGCAATAGAATTGCCAATAGCAATTCCAATAGCAACACCCATTCAAATACTGTGTCTTAGTCAGGGTTCTCCAGAGAAGCAGAACCCATAGCATATATAGAGAGAAAAATATATATAGAGAGAAAAATATTTAAGAAATTGGCTCACATAATTATGGAGACTGGAAAGTCCAAACTCTTCATGGAAGGCCAGCAGGCTTGAGAGTGAGGGAAGAGCTATATGCAGTTCATGTCTGAAGGCTATCTGCTGACAATAGTCCTCTTATTAGAGGCAGATCAGTCTTCTGTTCTATTTAGGACTCCAACTGATTGATTGAGGCCCACCTACATAATAGAGGCAGTCTGCTTTACTCAAAGTCTACTGATTTAAATGTTAATTTAACCCCAAAATACCCTCTCAGAAACATCCAGAATAATGTTTGATCACATACCTGGACATTGCAACCCAGCCAAACTAACACATAAAATTAACCTTCACACACTGCTACTGACACTGACTTAAAAATAGTGTATTAATGCTGTATCAGTCAGGGTTCCACTAGAGGAAATAACCAGTAGGAGATATGTATATAGATGTATATATTATTTATTACATATAGACACTATATATGTATGTGTGTATATATATATAAACACACACACATCTATATGTTGAGAGAAAAAGATTTCTTGCAAAAAGAATGGCTTGCAGTCATTGTGCGGGCTCGCTAGCCAAGTCTGAAATCCAATGTGGCTATCAGGGTGACACAGGAGACAGCACTCCAGTCCAAAGGTGGAATTGTTTTTCCAGGAAATCTCACCTCTGCTCTTAAGACCTTTCCACCAACTAATTCAGGCCCACCCAGACTTATGTTTAGGATAATCGTTACTTAAAGCCAACTTTATAGATTATATAAAGATTATATAGATTGTAGAGATTAATCATATGTACAAAATACATTAGCAGCAACAGCTTGCTTAGTGTCTGATTGACCAAGTGGGTGCTTTAGCCTAGCCTAGTTGCCATGTAAAATTGACTGTCACAAACGTATACAGTTGGCCCTCTGTATCTGTGGGTTTTATATCCATGGATTCAACCCACCACAGATTAAAAATATTATTAAAAAATTGAGCCTGTGCTGAATAATGGCAGAGTTTTTTTCTCGTCATTATTCTCTAAACCATATAGTATAACAACTATTTACATAGCGTTTGCATTGTATTATGTGTTACAAATATTCAAGAGATGATTTAAAGTATATAGGAGGATGTGCTTAGGTTATATGAAAATACTACATCATTTTATGTAGAGGACTTGAGCATCGGTAGATTTTGGTATCCATGGGAGGTACTAAAACCAATCCCCCATGGATATTGAGGGACAACTGTCTAAAGCAGTAAGCACAGTACTTGGCATATATATGTGCCAGTCATTTCTAGTGAGAATAGTGAGAGATACAAAGGCAGACTGTGTATTAACCTTGATTTTAAGAAGCTTATGATAGAGTAAAGAAGATATGATTAGACACAAGTATGTACATGACTAGTCTATAAATAAACCAACAGCTTACACTTACTGAACCTTAGGATGCACTAGTCACTGTGTGAAGAGCCTCACATAAATTTTTGTTTAATTTTTTTTTTTTTTTGAAACAGAGTTTTACTCTGTCGACAAGGCTGGAGTGCAGTGGCAGAATCTTGGCTCACTGCAGCCTCAACCTCCTGGGCCCAGGTGATCCTTCTGCCTCAGCCCCCTGAGTAGCAGGGACTACAGGTGTGTGCCACCATGCTTGGCTAATTTTTGGATTTTTGTAGAAACAGAGTTTCACCATGTTGCCCAGGCTGGTCTCATACTTCTGAGCTCAAACAATCTGTCCGTCTCAGCCTCCCAAAGTGTTGGGATTACAGATGCGAGCCACTGCACCCGGCAAATTTTGTTTATTTTTTATACCACGCTATGAGATACATGCTATTTGTATTTTTCAGTGGAGGGAACTAAGGCTTGGGAAATTTAAGATATTTTCTTAAGATCATGTAGCTAACAAGTCCCACAGTGAGGACACTCCTGGAACAATCCAGCTGTCTTAGCCGAGATAGAAAGAGCCGCCTTTGGCGGCAAGGAAGCAGAAGAAATGCTCAGGGGAAAGTCAGAGATGGGGACGGTCTTGGGGGAGGTGGCAGCGAGCCAGACCTTATGATTGGGGGAGGACTTGAGCAGCTAGAACTGAAATGAAGGGCTGAGGAAGGGCAAGGGGCTCTCTCAGGAGGAGGCCAAAGACCTGCAGAGAGGACATATATGTGAGAAGCAGGGGCCATGTGGCATTGTCCTTCATCAAGGGGATGTAAGAGATGAGACAGGATGCATGGAGACAGCAAATTCAGTGAAATCTGTCAAATTCATGACATTTTTGGTTTTGAGTAGATTTCCCAGGGAAACCACTAAGGAACTGAAATTGGTACTTTGGTTATCAATGGGGCCACTGTGGAAGCACGTGTAGACCCAGGAACCCAGGAGGTTGAAGCCATTCGTGGTATGGTTAATTAATGTTAATGGTAACAGTGAGAAGAGAAGGAAGAGAAGATGAGGGTGAAGAAGGAGAGAGAACTCTGAGAAGGTCACTTTTGCAGAGCCTGTAATTTCTGTGGCTCATTTGTAGGAAAGTGAGCTTGCATGATATGCTCATGTAACGTGTAACATTTCAGGACACGTTCTCATTGTTTTCTTAAGTTCCTAAGCCCTAAGAAAAATCACAGAAAAATGGAGGATTTGAGTATCTGAAAGCTGTTAGTCCAATTTGGCCGAGGCAGCTTTTTGGGTGCAAAATTTATAAAATGCCTTGAAAGTATTTTCCACGGCACATTCGGTGACTTCACTCAAGTCCTGCTTAAATGGTCTATTTTGGTTTGAGTTCATAAAGCCCCTCTCTGCCCCCCTCCTTTCCCTGCTCAGGTTCACGTCCAGATAAAACAGCTAACTCAAATATGGTGTAAAAATACAAGTCCCTTTTAGCCTGGCCTTTCATGCTGCGCCCCAAAGTGTGCCTGGGTGTTGAAAGTGAAAAGGGGTGGGGCTGGGGGAATGTGTTTTTCCAGCTCAAGTTATGAGAGTGGGCACTTTCTTGAGCTTGTAGCGAGAGCAATCGCACCATTGCTGCAGTGGAAGGCATTCAGGATGATGCCTGCATGCAGTGGTCGGTTGAGAGCTGGAAAACCTGCCAAAGTCAGCAGCTGGAGTAAGTAGAGTAAATCAAGTTAAGAGGCAATGGGACAAGATTTTGGAAAAGGAAAGAATACATGGGTCAAACCATTAACCAGACCTGCAGGGTTAAGATGATGAGATATAAATTGACTGGTATTTCCTGGGTTTAGGAAAGGAAGTCTGGATGGGATTTATATCTGGTCCTCTGGCCCCTGAAGCTCTCTGGTGCCTCACTTCCCCACCCGCCTGCCTGCCTGCCCACTGGGCCTCAGGTGTGGGGCAATTAGAGCAGGACAGGGCGCAAGCCAGAAAGCTCTGGGTTTTGCAGCTATAAATACATTTATCCAACCCGTCATACTCAATTAGTCCTGGAGTGCCCATAATGCAATGCTCCTCATGCAGGCTGCACCGAGGACTCCATGGGGCTCTCAGACCTCTCCTTTCTGATACTTTTAAACCTTTGCTCTTCACATTCTGACAAAAATCTGTGGAACATGGCTCTGCCCCTGTTGGAACCCTGACAGCCAGAAATAATGGCAACGTGGGGCTTTGTGAAAAGGGATTGTGGCTTCAGGCAAGCATGGAGGTTGGTTTGGTCACAGAAGGACACTTCTTCTCTTACCTGGTTTTGCTGACTCAGATACTGACAGAAGAACTGTGCTATAGTCCATGTTGTCCTGAAGGCTGACAAAGCATTTTTTTACTCATGTGTTTTTTAATTTTTTTTTTTTAACTTTCCAACTGTCTTGTGACAGCAGTAGCAGTGCTTCATCTTGCAGATGAGGAAATTGAAGCTTAGAGTGCTTAAGTGGCTTGCCCATGGCCACACGAGCCAAATGCAGCAAAGCGTGGATTATGAGGTTGATATCATTATCCCCATTTTACAGATAAGTAAACTGAGGCTCAGAGATGCTATAAAAGTAATTCAAGGGAAAATGGAGAGTGAATGTCAGATCTAAGTCTTAAACATAGGTCTGACTCCATGGCTCAGTGAACTCCACCAGCTCTCAAGTCCTGTCCTCCCCAGTGCTGTCCCCCTACAAAATGCCTGACAAAGAATCAGGAAGTGGGGAACATGATTGCTGCTTCCCTTACCCACCCCACACACATAGAACTGCTCTATGCTTTGCTTCTCATGATCATTCTCTTATGTATCCATGCATTGATTAATTCACTCCCTCAATCATCACCAAGTGCTCATTGTGTCAGGACCTGAACTGGGTGCTGGGGACCCACCTGTCAATAAACTCTAAACCTAGAAGTCAGCCTTTATCCTTGTTTTTCCTTATTCTCAATATCTCCACACCTGTTCCATTTCTGATCCTGTCAGTACAACCTCCAGCCTAGAAGCCATTCCTTTCTCTCCTCTCCAAAGCTACCATCCTATCCCAAGACCTCATCATTTTAGCAATAGCCTCCTAACTGATCTTTTCCTATGTCCACTAATCCACTCCCCACACAGCAGCCAGAGGGGTTTTCCAAAAGCTAGATAGGGGCACTTTACTCCTGTGCTTCAAATTACCCAATGGCTCTTCATTGCACTTGGGAAAAAACAACAAACTCCTTACCACAATGGGTAAGACCTTTCGTAATCTGCCCCATTCCCATATATCTCTGATCTCATCTCCTACCAGTCTGTTCATGGTCTCCCTCCTGAGCTCATCACACTAGCATTGCATCTGTTACCGCTTTGCCTTGGCCATCCCCCTGCCTGGAAGACTCTTTACTGCAATGTCTTATCATTTGTGTCTCAGGTCTAGTGTAGACTCTAGAAGTGTTTCTTGGCATCCTACCTAAATGAGCTGCTCCATCTTTTGCATTCCTCTATTTTTGATTCTCTGGTGTCATTTATCACTCTCTAGTACCATTTGCAATTTGTTTATTTACTTTTTCTGCCCATTAGAATGTAATTCCATGGGGACAAGGGCTGAGTCTTCACTGCTGTGTTCTCGACACTTAAAACAATATTCGTATGTAGTAGACAGTAAATATTTGTTGAACAAATAAGATGCATAGTTATGATCCCTGCCTTTGTAGAGTTTACAATCTGGTTGGAAAGATGAAAACATTCAAGTACAGTATTTGTTCATATTACCAGATGCTTGCTAACTCATTTCAGAGTCTTTCTCTAATTCTGACTGCTGTTTTCAGCAGCTGTGCTTTATCTCCATTTTTTCATGCTGGCTGCAAGTGCCCTTTGTTCACATTTCAGGAGAAGGGAATCAGAGCATAGCTACTCAACAGATTTTTTGATTGGCCAGTCACTGTGAAAGACTTCTGCAGATAATAAAAACTTGAACATCCCTGTTCTATGGAACTTAAAGACCCAAATCTTCATGACCTTTATGAGCTTGCACCTAAAAGTCCTAATTCTGCTCTTTGTAGTCTTCTAGAATATGTCTGAAGCCCTGTCTCCATGCAACCTTTGAACTAATGTATGTTCATTTTTGAAATTTTGTAAAACAGTCAAGTATAAAGAAGAAAATAAAATTACCTTTACCCCCATCTGCCAGAGATAAAGGATATTAATGGTCTTTATCCTTCCTATATAAATCCATCTGTCTCTATCTGTCCATCTAGAATTTTTCACAAACTTGGGGTCATGAGGTGTTTACAAAGTGGTATGTTTGCAGAACAGGAGAATCAAAAGGAGAGACTGGAAAGAGATAAGGGCTGTGAGCAGGCAGGCCAGTCTCATGTAGGGCCCTGTAAGCCACAGGTGAGAAGATAGGCTTTGATTCTAAGTGCAATGGGGAGCCATTGGAGAAGTTAAAGGAAGGGAATACCACAATGAAATTCATGTTTTGCGCAGCCCATTCCCACTGTCTCCCCACAGTGGAGGCAGGAGGTTAGTTAGGGTCAGTCACAGTTGTCAGGGTGAGAGATGAGGGGATGACCAATTGGGAGGTGGATGGAAGTGGCAAAACGTAGGGGATTTGCTACTGAATTGGCTATTGGGATACAAAAGAAAAGAAGAAAATCTTTATTGGCTTTCATTTCATGATGCTCTAGGTATTCTAACTATTTTAAGAATTGCATCTGATTAAAGACACATTCAAAGATATTAGAAAAGATTTGCAAACGTAACAGACAAGGCTAGAACCTGACCTGCAATAGTATGATATATTGCCATGATTAACTACTTTCATAAGAAAAGATGATGACAATTTGATCACTTCATTTTAAGAAGGGGGAGGTGCGTAGGTGTCAGTGAGGGTCCTTCTGTCCAAATAAGCATGATTAACTTCAATTATAGCAGGCTTTGGAGAACTGTGCAGGTCTTTTAGTGTGTTTCAAAGTATTTCATTTAGACATTTTAGAAAAACATACATCTCTATTCATAGTAATGGTTACTGTTCTGATTTATAAGTTCTGTTCCACTGTAAATCATTCAAAACTCAAAAATTAAATTTTATGGCATAACACTTCGATGGCTGTAGGCCTGAGCAAAGGGCAGGAGGAATGCAATTTTTCTTACTGCCAATTATGATTGGACTTCTTTTCGTTATGTCTTTAAGAAAAAATAGAGCAGATGGTTTAAGTGCCATGTATAAGAGAGGCACACTAATGCTCTGTTAAGAAAAACATTCAAAACTTGACTTTTAGAAAATGGTATGCTTTTCATCATTGGCTCAATCTTATTTAGTTTTAGAATTATGTATCCTAAGCATACTAAAAATTTAATATAAATTCCCATGTCTAAAGTATAGATGGATGTCTGTGGGGCTTGGCCATTTAATTGCTTTGGGTGCAAACATGAATTATTCAGTTATACCTACATGAGCAGGAGTGGGTCTTTATACAAACGTGCCCTCTCTTTCCTGACATTGCACAATTCTTTCTTCATACATATTTTTCCCTCCCTTACAGGAGGATGGGATTAGTTGGGCTTCCTCATTTGAGGGTCGGAAGGAAGCCACATTTATTGAATGACTACTGTGCTCTAGGCCTATGCAGGCTCCTTTATATGCCCTCTCATTGAATCCTCTTTACAATCCTGGAGTTGAGCCCAAGAGTCCTAGTTTTACAGATGGTAAAACAGAGTTAAAAATGTTCAAAGACTTGTTTGCTTACTTACAAGGGGCCATGGTCTGAATATTCGTGTCCCGTCAAAATTCATGTGTTGAAATCCCAACCCACAAGGAAGGGGCACTTTTGGGGGGGTGAATCATGTGGGTGGAGATTTCATGCATGGCATTAGTGCCCTCAGAGGAGAGACCCTAGAGAGCTCCCCTGCCCTTCTGCCATGTGAGGACACAGTGAGAAAGCACCTTCTATGAGGAACAGACCCTTAACAGACACTGAATCACTCCTGCTGGCACCTGGGTCTTGAACTTCCCAGCCTCCTCAGCTGTGAGAAATAATTTTCTGTTGTTTATGGTATTTTGTTATAGCAGCCTGAATGGGTGGAGACACGGATTCTGAATTAGAGACTCAGGATTTGAACTCAGACCCACTGAGTACCATCCTGTGCTATTTCCTCTTCACCATGGTAGAAATGAAACCTGGTCCCTTGTAGCCATTGTTCTCATTTTCAGCTGAAGCCACCACCATATTCCTGCCTATTGGCCTGACACATAATACTTGGGGATTCTTTTCTTAGAGGAGATTTGGTGTTGTAATTTGCTATCCAAGTTGTTAGGGGTAAAATAAAGGAAAACTGGAAAGAAGTAATTTAATCAGCATTTACTGGGCAAGTTCTGGACACCATGCTCTTTGCTGGGGGAAGTGTTTCCAGGGGTTGCTAAAATGGGTTCTGTGAAGTCCCTGCTTGGAAGACACACTAGTCAGAGGGAGCACTAACTGCAAAGAAAATGCAGTGATTTTGGAATAGAGGCTGGGAGCAGGGAGAAGATAGCAGACTATTTTGCTTAGGCTTGGGGAAGGAGGGCTTCATGGAGGAGGTGGCATTTGGACTGGACTTTGAAGATAAGTAACAGAGAAGGAGAGCAAGGAGGAAGGGAGTTTAGGTTCAGGGACCAGCCTGAGGTTTGCTTGCCCCTGAGTGATTGAGGGTGTGTGTGTTTACTTGTTCTCTTATCTCTTGCCTCTTGCTTAGGGAGAAGATTCTGTCAGGTTCTTGTCTAAGAACAGAGGCAGGTCAGAGCCTGGAGACTGGGTCTGGGATTCTGTCCTGAGGAGACACAGGTTTCCAGAGAAGCAGGTTCACCTTAGGAACATTGAGGTCAGTTACAAGGAGAGACTGATGCCCAGCTGCTGTGTAGAGCTGGATGGCCAATGAGCCCTGTCAGTTTACCAAACTCTGGCCATGTATAGATAATTTATTATAGCTTGGAACTACTGTTAGCTTGGAACTACTGTCTTATATGAGAATAGATTTATATAAGTTTACATTTCATGTTGAGATGAGTAAAAATATTTTGCATCCCAATAATCATCATCACAATCACAAAACTCTCTCTCTCTCTCTCTCTCTCTCTGTGTGTGTGTGTGTGTGTGTGTATGTGTGTGTGTGTGTGTGTGTGTATTTAGAGACAGGGTCTCACTCTGTCACCCAGGTTGGAGTACAGTGTTGCTATCATAGCTCATGATGGGCTCAAACTCCTGGTTTCAAGCAATCCTCCAGCCTTGTCTTCCCGAAGCACTAGGATTATAGATGCGTGAGCCTCTGAACCCAGCAAACAATACATTCTTTAGATTATAAGGCAATGAACACTTTGCATATCCTATGGTATACATCAGTCAAGTGCATATTTATCACGACTTTTTCAAGACATCCACATATCCCTTTATTTACAACCTTCTTTCTTCAAGAAAGGATTTGCAAAGATTAGACAGTATTTCTAGAGATAACAAAACTTAAAATGAATTGGAAAATTTAGGCAAAAGGAAAATAAAAGTCAGAAAGGGAGATGGTACCAGAAATGGTGTTGGTACAGAAAAGATATGCCATAATATCCCGTGCTTTTGTGAGAGAGAGGGTTACAAATTTGATTCTAAAATTTTGGCAGCTGGTGATACCATTTCATTAGATTGGTTATTTAATATGACACCATTATCAACAAGAATATTATTTTCCATGTACATATGTCACCTCCCATCCTTGATTGAGAATCCCCTGGGGGCAGGTCCCAGGGTACATTCATCTTTGTACCCAATGCCTTATATGTTAAAATGATTGAAAGAAATGAATGACTAGATGAATAAATAGGTGATTTGGACAACACAATTAATATTGTTCCCATTTTACAGATGAATAAGAAGGGGTGGATCCAGGTCAGAAGCAATGCCGTTTGACGCCCAGTTCAATGCTTTAGCTTCTGAATCCGTGATCCTTTTTGTCCTCATTCAGCCTTTGCAAATTCTGCAAATGTTGAGGAATGAGGTGTTACTCAGACAAGGCTGAGCTGTTTGTTGCACATGTCTACATTTGGCTGAAATGTGTATCATGGGACACAAGCTCTTTGATACTTTCTTTTTCTTTTCTTTTCTTAAAGTGGGGAATTTAGTTTCTCCCAGCCTTTGTTCTTTTTCCATAATCATGCATTGCCGAATAGCTTTTCTTTAATGACCATCACACCAAATAGCAAATATTAAAGAGGGAATATCAATGAGTTTGTGAATCATGTGGTGTTTATGTAGAAAGTCTTCCAGAACACAGTCTTCCAGAATGCACAGAGTTCTGCAAACTATTAAGGCTCTCTAGTGTAGTTATTATCTTTCAAGTCAGTCTTTGCAGCCTACTTTGACTTCAGTGACTATAAACACTCTTACACAATAGGTACCTTAAGGCAACAGCTTGTGCCAGCCCAAGTATTGCAAATGCTCTCAGTCTCATGTTCGGTTCTTCCAAGAAAAATCTGGATTCTGGGCTGATGGATCAAAAGTTATTTTCCGTGAGCAGAAAACACAGTGGAACTTTTAACCTTTGCTTTATACATTCCAAGCAAGGAGAATATCCATCTTTTTGTATTCTTAATGCAAAGGAAGTATTTATTTTATGGGGACTATTAAAATGGGTTTCCTATGCAATGTGCTTTCTAGAACAGACCATGTATATTACATAAAACAGACATACTCCCATCCCAGGAGAATATCTGGTCTTCTCACCCCTCTGAGCTTTGATCTCGACAGAGTGATGCTTTTGCCTCTAGCTGGAAGATTCATAAATCTGAAGGGAGGAAGAGGCTGACTTCTTGGCTCTTCTCTCTCTTAGAGACTCATGCTCAATTTATCAAAGGCTCCTTCCACGAACACGCCTGTAACACCTCAACATCCTTGTAAGGATTCTGTGAGCTTTTCCCCTCTGCCCTTTTGGGTTTTAAAGACTGACACAGCTTCTGGTATGAAGGGGATTTGTGAGGTTAATGGGATACTACTAGGAGGTTTAAGTTTTTGCCTGAGTGTGTGTTGAATGGCGACTTAAGAGGAATGTGTACTTTTGTTGCAAGAAGATTCTTTAAGCTGAGATGGGCTATAATAAGGGCCTAGGCTTGTGTTTTCTGCAATAAGAGGATCTCTTTCAGGCAGTTGTCCTAGGGCAATTAGCCCTATTCTAAGTTACTCATAAAATTTTGACTCTGGAATTTTATCTTTCAATTTTAAACATCTCTTACAAAGCCCACTGAAGTTCAGAACCCTGGGATTTATAACGAACAAACCTATTTTCTCTGAACTTCCATTTTTCCAAGGAGATCAATAACTCTCCCAAGTCAGACATTGTGCAGAAACATTCTAATTTCTCTCTTTTCCTCATTTTGCTGAACTTCCTCTTCTCCTAGGCCTTAAGGTTCATCTGCCCCAGTTTGCCTGACTTTAGCATCTCCCTGAGACTACACTAGGGTGTTTTGGGTTTTGTGAAAGGTTGGTGTGGCAGAAAGAGTTTTGAAGCCAGATAATTTTGGTCATAGTTCTGGCTTAGTCATTTCCTAGCTCTGTAGTTTTGAACAAGTTACTTAATTCTCTAGTTTTAAAAAAATTCTGTTGAGAATTAATAACCCTGGCTTTGCTGGGTTGCTGTGTAGATGAAATGAGATAGCACGTGAAGAGGCCAACACACTGTAGGCACTCAGTGAAGGTCACTTTTTTCCTTCATTGAAGGAAGGGTTAGAAAAAGAGGAAGGGGGTGGTGAGATTTGTGTTTAGAGCCATCACTCTGACTGTGCCATCACGTGTGCATTGGAGGGGTGTATGAGTCATCTGATGCTGTGTAACAAATTACCCTTCAGTGGTTTAAAACATATATGCATTAGCTGACAGTTTCTGTGGGTCAGGAATCCAGGAATGACTTAGCTAAGTCCTCAGGGTTTCTCATGAGGCTGCAATCAAAGGGAAAGTTCAAGTGGGGAAGAACCGAACCCACTTCCTGGCTTGGGTAGTTGTGGGTGGGATTCGATTCTTTGAAGATTGCTGGATTTCAGACCTTAGTTCCTTTTTGGCTTTCAGCTGAAAGCCACTCTCAGTTTCTTGCCACGTGGGCCTCTCCATAGGGCAGCTCAAACACTGCAGTTTGTTTCGTCAAAACCAGCAAGGGGAAGAGTCTATCAGTAAGACAAAAGTCAGAATCTCATGTACCCTATTCATGGAAGCAATACTCCATCACATTTGCTATGCTCTATTGGTTAGAAGCAAGTCACTCAAGGATATGAGTTTACACAAGGAGAGGTGATGTCACCAGGAGGTGGGGATCATTGGGGGCCATCTGAGAGCTTGTCTGTTACTGAGAGTGTAAGTGAGAGACAGAGATGCCCAAGTTAGAAGACTGTTGAGCCTCCCAGGTAGGCAATGGCAGTCAGAACAAGGGTGGTGACAGTCCGAGTAGAGAGAGAGAGGCACATATGTGTCATGCATTTAGGAGACAGATGAGATGGGAATGATAAAGTGAGGATAAAGGTAGCTCCCGGGTTGCTGGCTTACTCATCTGTGGGTGAAAGGTGGTGAGAATCTCTAAAGGGGAACTAAGAAGGTTGAGAAGTACTTGGGAGGGGCAAAATGATGAGTTTAGTTTTAGTCCTATGTTTTAGAGACTACAGCTGTCATGTTTGTGGCAGGGCTGGAAAGCCTGGCACTCACTCCTGTTCTAATGAAATTTTATGCAGAATCCCAGAGTATAAAACAATAAAGAGTGGAGTTGTTCTGGTTGACCCTAGGATGGAGATCTGCGGGGTAAAGCCAGCTGAGGCCCCCTTCACCTCTGCAGCAGTTCCTTTGGAATCATATTGGTTTTGGATTTAAATATACTGACTTGGGGTTTTAGCTACTCCATATATCCTTTTAAAATCAATATGGTATAAACCGTTTAAAAACAGTACAAAAGCAAGTAAGGGTACTGAAAATTCATAAGCTTTTGTGCAAACTGCAAGTGTTGAGAATCTGTGTGTGCACAACAGACTTTTCCCTTCTCTAGGTAGAGCCCAGTGGCAAATAAGGCTCCATGTATGTGACTTGAGATGTCTCTATCTGTCCTTTTCTCCTGTGATCCTAAGGAGACCATAGTTTTCTAGAAAGGAGATTTGGAATCATTGCTTCTACCCACTAGAATCTGTGATCTGCCTACCCAGTTTTTTTTTTCTTTTTCTTTTTTTTTTTTTTGAGATGGAGTCTTCCTCTGTTGCCCAGGCTGGAGTGTAGTGGCGCGATCTCGGCTGACTACAATCTCCGCCTCCCAGGTTCACCCATTCTCCTGCCCCAGCCTCCCGAGTAGCTGGGACTACAGGTGCCTGCCACCGTGCCTGGCTAATTTTTTGTATATTTTAGTAGAGACAGGGTTTCACTGCGTTAGCAGAACGGTCTCCATCTCTTGATCTCGTGGTCTGCCCACCTCGGCCTTCCAAAGTGCTGTGATTACAGGGGTGAGCGACCGCGCTCGGCCCTTCATTTTCTTTTTACCAATTCCCTATCTAAGCTTTGTCTTTTTGCACACAGTTGATCCATATAAGCAAACAGCCATGGTTTTTAAGTGGTTGACACAAGTATGAGACTGTTATTAAACTGGGAAACACTCCCCGCATTGAGAGAAATGCCTCAAAGGGTACAAAGAATCACCTTAGGGAGTTAGAATGTGGTTTTTAGGGACCTGAGCATGAACTCTGGTTGCAATAAGTCCTAGCTTGTTTCACTAGTCCCAGTTCAACTGAAGAAGTGGAACTGGTAGGCTATTAAGAGAATTTATTGTAAGGAATTTACTTACCTGATTGTGGGAGATGCTAGGCAAGTCTGAAATCCATAGGGCAGGCCATAAGGAAGGGCATAGGCACCTTGCAGGCAGGAGCTGAAACTGCAGTCTGCAAGCAGAATTTCTTCTTTGCCTGGGCTCTGCTCTTGGGGCCTTTCAACCAATGGAATTAGCCTACCCTGACTATTTAGGACAATCTTGACTCAAAGGCAACTGAAACAGGAATTAGTCACATCCACAAAATAATTTCACAGTAACACCTAGATAGGTGTTTTACGGAATAACCAGAAACCATAGCCTAGATACGTTGACCCATCAAAGGACTGTCATGCTGGGTAAATTTGGGGAAGCCTCTGGTTCTTTATCTAGAAAGGTGGAAGTGAGAATACCTACCTTGCAGAGTTACCAAGGATTAATTGAGATAACTTGCTTCTCTTTCCACTCCTTCTGCCCCTTCTGGCCTTACTTCAGGCTTTGTTATGAAGACAAACCTGCCCGTCTCTACCGAATTGTGATGTCTTAGTGATGCTGAACTTTTCGTGATAAAGAAAGTGGAATTCACATTTGTGCTGACAATGTCCATTTTGCTATTTACTAACATCCAAATAATTCCAAATTCTCAGTCTGTATGGGTACAAAGGTTGCTTAAAATCTCTGTAAGTAATGAATTTCACCAAAGTTCTGTAAGTTTACTGACATAGACTGTCACATGCGTATACATATGTCGTTATCAGTGATTCATATTATTTCAGGGAACATGGGACAGTGTTTCTGATGATCAGAATCCCACACAGACAGTGGACCTAGGAAGAAGCCCAGGCTGGGGGTGAAAGTTGAGAGCAGAGGAAGCTATGGATTCCATATTTTTTTCAGGATTATAAAAATGATGAAGGGCGCCAGGTGTGGGGCTCAGATGTGGCCTGTCACTTCTCCCCTATGGGCTGTAATTTCCCCTTATGCAAAAATGCGCACGTTGGCTGAAGTGACCATATACTTTGCTGTCTTATCTAGTGTATTTATGATGGTGAAAGAGGGCATTGTTAATGATCATTCCAGGACATTCGCTCTAAACTGGCTCTATCCAGGTTGCACTGGGTCCTGTGGTCACCCTCACATTGAATAAGTTCCATGAGCCCATAAATCTCTAGGGAAGATGAACATTTACTAAGCCCCTTCCATATTCCAGGTCCCTTACTTACCATATAATTTACATATCCACCAAACATTAAAATGATCTATTTGAGGTTTGCCTTTCCCACTGGCCTCGGCACCCCTCAACATCAGGGCCATATCATGCTCTGTACAGTGCTTGGCATGGGAGAGTTTTCCATCCATGCGTGCTAAGACCCCTTACTTCTCACATAACCCTGTGGTGTAGGTAGTCATATTTCCTCCCCGTGGTTGGGGAAAGGGAGGCGTGCAGGGATTTCCATCCTATGGAGGGCAAGCCTGTGGCATGTGCCAGGCTGCCAGTCAGAGCTGTGGTTCTCTGGGCTCCAGGCCTGGGCTTCTCCCACAGGCACATGTTAGCTCTGATTGATATTAAAGGTCGGGCAAGGTCCTTTATAGGCCACGGGAAGTGAAGCTTAGTTCTTGCCAGGGGAGTTATTATGGCTGGTATCACAGGATTTACAGGCCCCTGGAACCATGTCATGGGGCTTTTGCGTTTAAATGGAGGCAATTCATAGGATCCAGAAGACCTGTAATGTTTATAAGAATCGCACAGTTAATTCTCAGGTGCCTCAATTCAAGCCTTCGTTTCTCGGCTGTTGTAAGATCCAGGCTGTCAAAGTGAGTATCATGCTCTAATTTCTGCGAGAGACCAGAGAACTAAATACAATCTCAACACTGAACTAACAACACAATTCTCCAGACTACTCTGAAAACGTGAAAAATGACCTTTATTCCTATTGTTATCCTAGCTCTTACAGTAAACCAAAGCTTACTGCCAAGACATGGAACTTGAGAAATTACAGTAAATAATGTATTTTTGGAAGACAAATGAAATATCAAGTGTTTAGTAGGAAACAGCCTGGAATTGTGTAGCTGACTATTAACTTTATGTTTATAGTGGCTTAAATCTCTGTGTGTGTCTCTGTGTGAGAGTGTATATATGTGTGTATGTGAGTGTGTGTGTGGGTGATGTATGTATGTGCATATGTGTGTGAGTGTGCATGTGTGTATTTGTGGGGTATGTATGTGTTTACATATGTGTGTGTGTGTGTGTTTGTGCATGTGTGAATGTGTATGTGCGTATATGTGTGTGTATGTGTGTGTGTCTACTTTCACTAGAGACATCAGGGAAGCCCTCTCTGAGAAGCTTATGCTTTGTATGAGGGAGACAGCCTTGCAAAGACAGAGGGTTTATTAGGTTCAAAGCCCTCAAGCTGGAAACAAGTGTGCCATGCACAGGAATATACTGAAGGGCAGTGGAGCGAGAACAGAGTGTTCCAGGTGGGGTGGAGGAAGGTGAGATCAGAGGAGTTGCAGGCTTAGATCACACAGGATCCTGTAAGGAGTCTGAGTTTTGACTAAGGCTTATGAGACACCTTTGGAGGATTGGAGGATTTTGAGCAGGAAGATAACATATTCTGACTTATACTTAAAACATACCACTTTGGCTTCTATAGGAAGGCTAGAGAGAAAGCAAGAAGGCCAGTTAGGAGACTGCTGCTGGAGTCAAGGAGGAATTTGTGTAGGAGGGAGTGCTGAAGACAGTGGGAAGGGCCTACACTTGCTTTCTACTTTGGAGGTCAATAACTATGCTGATGAATCGAATGTGAGGGGTGAGAGAAAGAGAAGAATAAGAGATCATGCCTAGGTTTTGGTCAGTAGAGCAAGGTAGTCAGTGCTACCCTTGGCAAATATGGAGAACACTAGAAGCAGAACTAGTTTCAGGCTGGAGGGTGATGGAAATCAAGAATTCTTTAGCCATGTTAACTTTGAGAAGCACCTTCCCTTCTATTCCCTGCCCTCCCTCCCTAACCAGATTTTCCTCTTTTTTCTTTTTCTTCTTCTATGTCTTCCCTGAAGGCCTACCCACTATTTTGGATGCCAGAGGAGAAAGTGACAGAATGGAATTTTTGCTTTCAAGTAACTGATAAACTAATGGGAGTGGCAGATGCATAAATAGTGTGGGGTATTGAGGTAAGTGTTCTAATGAAGGTTAACTCAATTACCATAAACAGAGAGGGAAGGAAGTAGCTAGCTCTGGTATCTTCAAGGAATCACATAAAAAACATAACATTTCTTGAGTTGTCTGAGCTCTCCTATCTTGTATTAAAATTCTTATTCCATTCTCTTGACGCTTAACTTTTAACCTGGCAGCTACTCATTGATTCTTTGGTTATATTCACTCTTATATTTCCTGGATTGAGATTCTGGCTCCCCTCCTGGCTAAGTTTCAACCTATTCACTTCAGAGTAACAGCCAGCTGAACCTGACCTCTGGTTCCCATCTTCAAGCACATGTTCCTGCGAGTGGACCCTCATGGGCAGGGTTTGGGGAAGGCTTTACGGAGAAGGTGAGTCTGGAAGAAAGCGTAGGAATAAGCTAGGCAAACAAGGCAAAGTCCTCATGGCTGCCTGGCTCCACCTCTGGGTGTAAAAAAGCACAACACCTTTCTCCTTCAGTACACCGCTTCTCTCTGCCAGTTGCCACTAGGGAGAATAAATGATTAAAGTTGTTTAGTAAGAAGGCAACATGGTCTAATCAGCTAGGTTTTGGGCTGAGTATGACAAGGTGATAACAAAGGTGCTTAGGATATTTCCTGCTTTTGAGGAACTCAACATTCAGTGGAGGGAACAGCCAGGTAGATTGTTGATCCTGTGACCTGTGATACTTGTTGCAGTCAATCTCTTTCTATCTCTCTTTTCTCTCTCTCTCTCTCTCTCTCTCTCTCTGTGTGTGTGTGTGTGTTTATTATGGGAATTGGCTGACATGATTATGAAGGCTAAGTAATTCCATAATCTGCTCTTTGCAAGCTGGAGACCCAGGAAAGCCAGTGGTGTCACTGAGTCTAAGTCAGAAGGCCTGAGAACCAAGAGTGGGACAGATGAGAGGATAGGGAGGTGCTGATGTAAGTTCTGGCATCTGAAGGTTCAAGAACCAGGAGCTGTGAAGTCTGAGGACAGGAGAAGGTGGACGTCCTAGCTCAAGAAGAGGAAGCGAATTTATCCATTTGCTGACTTTCTGTTCTATCCTGCTCTCAACAGATCAGACGATGCCCACACACATTGCTCAGCGCAGATTTTCTTTAGTAAGTCCACTGATTCTGTGCTGATCTTTTCCAGAAGCACCCTCACAGACACACCCCAAAAATAATCTTTTAGCAGCTACCTGGGTATCCCTTAACCCAGTTGAGGTGACACGTGAAACTAACCATCACACTTGGGGGCACTGGGGAGGAAGTACTAAATCTCCCGGGGAAATCTGAGGAAGGTGCCAAAGAGGAGAAAATAATTAGTTTGGACAATGAAGGATGGAGATGAGAGAAAAGGATGCATTCCAGTCGGAGGAAACAGCAGGTGCAAGGACATAGAGCTAGGAGAGGTGTGCATTCAAGGCCTGGTGAGGGCTGGGTATGGTGGCTCATGCCTGTAATTCCAACACTTTGGGAGGCTGAGGTGGTTGGATTGCTTGAGTCCAGGAGTTTGAGACCAGTTTGGGCAACATGGTGAAACCCCATCTCTACTAAAAATACAAAAAACTAGTGAGGCGTGATGGAGTGCCCTTATAATCCCAGCTGTCCAGGAGACTGTGGTCGGAGGATGGCTTGAGCCCAGGAGGAAGAGGATGCAGTGAGCCAAGACTGCACCACTGCACTGCAGACTCCAGCCTGGACAATAGAACCAGACCATGTCTATAAAAAGGACTGGTGAGAAGCTGAGTACTGAGGGACTGTAGGGGTTGGAAAGGGGAATGTAGATAGAAAGTAGATTGGAATCAAATTGTGTAGAAACTTTAGTGCCATACTTGAGAAAGAGGTCTGAGTCATCTGTACAAAATGATGAGCCTGATAAACCTCTAAGGCAGCTGTGGGTGTTAGTGTCCCTGACACCTCCTGTGTTGAACTCCTCAGATAGGGGGCAGGCAGAGGCTATTCTACCACCTGGGGACTTGTGTTGAGATGTAGCACTGTTTGTTTAATGAATGAATGAATCTACCAATTGATCATTCAACTCTGTGAAAATAAAATTTTGTTTTCCTTGATTTAGAGCTTCATCGTACCTTGTATTCTATGGATTTGTTCCAAGCATGTGTAGTTTTTCTGTTGTGGAAAGTTATCAACTCCTCCCTCCCGCTTTCTTCCCTTTCCTCCTTCTATTTTTTCCTTCTATCTTTTGTTTTTCCATACACTTTAATCAAGCACCCATTAAGCATAGTTTCAATGCTATCGAAGGACACATGATACAATGAGGTCAGTGTATCAGGTTTATCATCTGGGTTCGTATTCCTGCTCCTTTACCTTGTAAGCTGTCACTTAATCCTTTATAATCTTTACTGCTCTGAATTCTATCCTGTGGGTGATAATATTTTATTTTAGGATTTGTTGGGGAAACTGAGCCTTAGAGATATTTAATGAGCACTGATTAAATTGGTTAAATAATAATGAAATGTTTTTAGGCCAGTAGTTTTAAATGGTGTAAATTGAACAGATTTTCTTAAGGATTAATTCTATGCAGGGTATTCTATATGTGGTAAAATGTCAAGTTGAGGTATTTAAATGATAACTCAATTAAATTATATAATAAATGAAAAGAACCTGGAATAATGCTTGGCACATAGTCCGTGCTGATCACATTTTAACTTTTATTACATGATTATCCACAGTAGTAAGTTCACTTGTTCTTGCTCTAATGAAAATTGTGAGTTAGGTGAATTACCTCTCAAATAATTTTTCCCTCCAAAAATGTGCATTCCATAAATTGGTCTTATTTGATCTTTAAGTCAACTAAATGTGTGTGTGTGTGTGTATACATATGTGTGTATATCTTTAAGTCAACTAAATTTGTGTGTGTTTGTGTTTGTGTGTATGTGGGTGTGTGTGAAATCATGTCAAAAAAGAATGGGAGACAATAGGAGGAGAGCTATATGCTGATTTTTCAGCAGTAGCCACTTTTGTTCCCCTCCCATCATGGATAGAATATATTTCTTAGACATTTTGATGCTGAACTTGGTCATGTGGCATATTTTGGCCAGCTGAATGTCAGAGGATGGAAAATGAGCAGAGACCTAAGTGTGCTTGTGTAAACCGGCTTGGCTTTCATTTCCAATGATCACCCTGAGAAGAGCATGCTCCAGGAGAATGAGAGACATGTGGGGTAGGCCTGAATCTTACCCGTGGCCTGAAGGAGGGTTGCCCCAGCTGACCTGTGGACTCCTGAGCATGAGAATACATGTTTGTTAGTGGTAACCACTTACATTTTGGCTGTCTTGCTATGCTGCATTACTGAAGAAAATAATGCATTAGGTGACTAATGTGCTGCACCTGCATCTTTCTTATCTGGTGATTGGGACTCTGCATCTCCGTGTTCTCAGACAACCCTACATCACACCATGTCTGTAGCTTGAGCTTTGTGGACCAACTTTTATGTGACTTCATACTAACCTAAACAAAATCAGCTCTTCAATTTTATAGGTAGAAGGTATCATAAAGTCATTTAGTCCAACTTTATTGTTTAATAGATGAAGAAGGCAAGAGAAAAGGCAATTCGGTAAAGTCTTGCTGTTCTTAGAGGCTCAGAGAGGATCCAGGCATTCTGAACTGCCCTTCTGGGTGTCTTTTCATTTTGCCAAATGACTTTTGGTTTCATGAATGGGGTGTTTCCAGATGCTGCAAATCTACTTTTAGCATTGGAAGAAGAGTCGATAAGCAGACGAGGTGAGAAAGTGAAAGCCCCAGGGAATTGTGCTGATCAAAGTTGAAAGTGATGGGTTGGTCAGGCATTTGCTGAAGCTGGAAATAAAGACTCTTCTGAAGTGTACAATCATTGGACTTGTTCAAAGAGTTTCTCCAGGAAGAAAAAGATGAAATTAAGCCGTGGAAATTTTTGGCCAAGTCATGAAAACACATTTTCCAAAAGAGCTGTTAATTTGATGGTGGAATGAGTCACGGCCCATGGGCAGGTCTGAAAGTCCCATCAACTTAATTACTGAAAACTTAACTGGACAATAAAAAATGTATGGTTAAGGCAACCATCCCTGAAGGGCTAGGCCAAAGAGACACCGTGTCCCCATTTGAACTTTTCCTTTGTATTTTCAGGCCAAATTGACATGGAAAATTACCTGATACTTCAGATCATGAGAGTAGCAGGGCCAGATTATTTCAGGATGGGTGGTGTTTCCCATTTCACTTGTCTTCAGGGTCAAATTCAATGAATGGTGACCAGACTTTCAATGTTGCTATGATGGCAGGTCTGGCACTAACTAGTTGAGAGCTGGAAAATAAAGTTTCTCATGAAACTGAAACCTTGAATTTCCCAAGCTATCGAAAGTTATGGTACCATTTAATAACAATGGCACCCGAGTGGAACTTGCTAAATAGAAGTGGCCAAGAGTGGTATTTAAAATCTGGTTTTATAAGCATTTTTCTTTAAATGTATAGTGGTCCTTCTACTACCTCCTCCTTCATTATTTGGTTAAAAAGAAAAAATGAGGCATGGTTCTCACATCTTGACACACTATAAAAGACCTGGTGGCTCAGCTCAATTCTAATTCCTTGGGGAAGCCCTTCCCACCTCCTTGGTTCAGGGAAGGTAGGATGCTGGCAGCAATGAATTCCTCTCTCTCTCTCTTTTTTTTTTTTTTTTTGTTTCTTTTTTTTTTTTTTTTGAGATGGAGTCTCACTCTGTCACCCAGGCTGGAGTACAGTGGTATGATCTCAGCTCACTGAAACCTCTGCCTCCCTGGTTCAAGTGATCCTTCTGCCTCAGTCTCCCGAGTAGCTGGGATTACAAGCACCCGCCACCATGCCTAGCTACTTTTTCTATTTTTAGTAGATATGGAGTTTCTCCATGTTGGCCAGGTTGTTCTTGAACTCCTGACCTTAGGTGATCTGCCCACCTCAAAGTGCTGGGATTACAGGTGTGAGCCACCGCACCTGGCCCAGTGAATTCCTTTCTTTCAGGGTATTCATTTCAGTCTATAATTGTGTATTCATTCACATGATTATTCCATTAATGTCTGTCGTCCTCAGTCTATAAGCTTCTTACTTAGTAGAAGGCTCAATAAGCATCTTTAATTCCAAGGGAAAATGAACTCTCTCGGTTTTCATTTATAATTTCCTTTGCTTAGGCTGAGCGTGGTCTCTCATACCTGTAATCCCAGCACTTTGAGAGGCTGAGGTGGGAGGATGGCTTGAGTCCAGGAATTCGAGATCAGCCTGGGCAACATCATGAGACCCTATCTCGACAATAAAGAAATAAATAAACAAACAAATAAATACATAAATGAAAAATTAGGCAAGTGTGGTGGCATGTGCCTGCAGTCCCAGCTACTTGGGAAACTAAGGCAGGAGGATTGCTTGAGCCTAGGAGTCTGAGGCTGCACCACTGTACTCCAGCTGGGGTGACAGAGTGAGAACTTCTTTCAAAATAAATGACGCAATAAATTTAAAAATAAAAAATACTTTCTTTTTTTTTTTAATTATCGGGCATCTATCTATACCACTTCTTGTGTATCTTCTGACATAGACTCTTCAAAGGCTAGTAGTTGTCCTCAGGCTGAGTTCAAACTGCTACATGTGGCCCTGAAGACTTCCTACGCCATGAGCTCTTACGACCATCTAGATTCTTCCCTTTCCCTCTACTTCCTACCAGGAGCTCAACCTTCCAGCAGCCACTGAATATCTTCCATTTCTCCAAAGGAAGGCAGTGACTACATTCTATCTTTTCCTTCTACCTCTATCTTGCCTGTGTTTCTATCCATTTCCGTTAGCTTCCTATGGCCACATTAACAAATTATCACAAACTTCATGCTCAAAACAACATAAGTTCATTCTCTCACTGTTCTGGAACCCAGAAGTCTGAAATCAAGGTCTCTACAGGGCCGTATTTCCTCTGGAGGCTCTAGGAAATAATTGGTTGCTTGCTTTTCCTGCTTCTGGAGCTGTTGGCATTCCTTGGCTCCTGGCCAACCCCTCTGCTGTATTTTCACATTGCCTTCTCCTCTGTGTGCCTTCTCCTTTGTCGATCTAGTTTACAAGGATACTTGTTGTCTGATAAGAGCCCACCTGGAAGTCCAAGATAATCTTCTCAACTCAGGATCTTTAATTACATCTGCAAATACCTCTTTTCTATATGTGGTAATCATTTGTAGGTTCCAGGGATTTGGGTGAGGGCATACCTTTTTTTTGGGGAAGGGGCACCATTGATCTCACTACAGGCTTTGATATTTTTTCTTATGAATCTAAATGACTTATTTTTTTCTCTGTAATGGTTAATTACCCTTTGTCATATTTGATTAAAAACATTTTTGGCAACTGGTGGTTTGTCTTTTAATTCCCTTATGTTATATTGACTTGTGGTCCTGTAGAGTTCATTCCTGACTAGGTTATTCTTGAGGTACACTACAATGCCCAACATTAATTAAGAAGAATCCCAAACCTTATGCACGTCTCTAGAAAAGTTAAAGGAGATCCTGTTCCTAATGTTCACAACATGTTTCCTATTTTCTTTTTACATCTTTCCAGCTTTCTCATGCCCTACAGTACTCAAAGGCTTCATTCTCCAAAAATTCTCCTCTCTCATCAAAGTGTCTTTCTTCCCAATTTAGAAATAATAGAAAACTTTGAATAGGAGCTGGGATTCACTTGATAGAAAGACTTGTTAATTTTGTTAGGTATGATAACATGGAGATTATATTATATCCTTATCAGCAGAGATGCACACTCAAGTATTTGCAGATAGAATGACATGATTTCTGGAATTTGCTTTTACATGCTCCATCCACGAAAGGAGTAGTGGTAGGAATTACATAAAATAATATCCATACAATGTAGATAAATGTAGTTAGTGATGGATCCATGGGGGATCCATTATACTCTTCTCTCTACTCTTGAATATGTTTGAAGATATCCCTTTCTCCTGCCAACCAGTCCCCAGATTTTACTCTGCAGATTATCCTCATGTCTCCCTAACTCCTCACCCTCTGGTCTCATTCTTCTCTATCCACTTACTCATTTTGTACCCTAAAGCCTTGGAGCAAGCAAAGCTGAACCCATTACTTCTTAGGAGGAGGTAGAGAAGAGAGGACAAAATCAAAACACAATTGCCCACAGTCTCTTTGGCAGCCATGGGGAAGTCCATGAACATTCCCATATTAATAATTTTTTTATATTACAATAAAAATTTTTAAGCTTCATCTAGTCAAATCTGTAGATCATGCCTTTTGCATCTTCACTGATTACTTCAAAGCTTGAAAGGTTGCATTTAGTTCAGATGATATGCTCTTGCACTCATTGATATCTTTCTTTGATGTTTTAAAGACATTTATTCAAATCAACAGAAATTATTTGAGGACCTGCTGTATTGTGGGTGCCATAATGAGAACGAGGGATATATAAATAAAGCCACAGGCCCAGACATTAAGGATGTCAATGTAGAAGGGAAGATAGACAAGAAACAAATATGTGGCATATAGCACAGTAAGTAGAAATGTATAAGTATGTATATACCTCAAAACTAGCAAGAAGGAGGAAAGCATCTATACCTTTAAATGTTTAAAGCTGGCATTTGAGGCCCTGCAATTAGTTCTCTACATGATTTATGTTCATTGCTCGTAACAACCTTTCAAGACAGATGTTATTACTATGCAGAAGAGGAAACTGAGGCTCAGGAAAGTTAAGACCTTGTCCAAGATCACAGTTAGTAAGTGGTAGATCTGAGGTCCTTTTCATAGTTTTCTTTTTTGAGTATTTGAGTTTTCAAACATTTGCTTTAGTTGATACTAACTTTTAAAATGTATGCTGGGCATGGTAGCTCATACCTCTAATCCCAGCACTTTGAGAAGCTGAGGCTGGTGCAACCCTTGAGTACAGGGATCCAAGACCAGCCTGGGCAACATGGTGAACTGTCTCTACAAAAAAAAAAAAAAAAGAAAAAAAAAAGAAAAAATTAACATGGCATAGTCCCAGCTACTTGAGAGACTGAGGTGGGAGGATCCTTGAGCGTGGGAGGTTGAGGGTGCAGGCTCACTGCATCACCAAATGGGAGAAAATTTTTGCAATCTATCCATCTAATAAAGGGCTAATATCCAGAATCTACAAGGAACTTAAACAAATTTACAAGAAAAAAACAACCCCATCAAAAAGTGGGCAAAGGATATGAACAGACACTTCTCAAAAGAAGACACTTACGTGGCCAACAAACATATGACAAAATGCTCATCAACACTGGTCATTGGAGAAATGCAAATCAAAACCACAATGAGATACCATCTCACGCCTGTTAGAATGGTGATCATTAAGGATGCTGGAGAGGATGTGGAGAAATTGGAACACTTACACTGTTGATGGGAGTGTAAATTAGTTCAACCATTGTGGAAGACTGTGGTAATTCCTCAAGGATCTAGAACCAGAAATAACATTTGACCCAGCAATCCCATTACTGGGTATATACCCAAAGGGTTATAAATTATTCTACTCTAAGGACACATGCACACATATGTTTATGGCAGCACTGTTCACAATAGCAAAGACTTGGAGCCAACCCAAATGCCCATCAATGATAGACTGGATAAAGAAACAGTGGCGTATATACACTATGGAATGCTGTGCAGCAATAAAAAAGGATGAGGTGATGTCCTTTGCAGGGACATGGATGAAGCTGGAAACTATCATTCTCAACAAACACAGGAACAGAAAACCAAACAGTGCATGTCCTCACTCATTAGTGGGAGTTGAACAATGAGAACACATGGACAAAGGGAGGGGAACATCACATACTGGGGCCTGCTGAGGGGTGGGGGCTGGGGAGGTATGGCATTAGGAGAAATACATAATGTAGATGACGGGTTGATGGGTG
This sequence comes from Papio anubis, assembly GCF_008728515.1. NCBI lineage: Eukaryota > Metazoa > Chordata > Mammalia > Primates > Cercopithecidae > Papio > Papio anubis. The sequence continues at coordinate 173,500,949 of NC_044978.1, forward strand.
CAGCAAACCACCATGGCATGGGTATACCTATGTAACAAACCTGCACATTCTGCACATGTGTCCTGGAACTTAAAGTATAATAATAATAATAACAATAATAACAATAAAAGACCAAGGAGACAGTATTTCTGGGATGAAAATGGGGACTTCCAAAGAAGTCATCCATCACAGTAAATTCCACATGGACCAAATATTCATCAATTTATAATACCATGAAAATACTTGAAAGAAATACAGGTAATTCTCCAACTTCTAGATGCATACTACCTTTCTAAGCAAACAAAACAAACAAAAAAAAAAACCCAACAAACAATGGGAGGAACTGCAAATGTAAAAGAATATGCTAATTTACCAACATAGTGAAAATTTCTACATGTCAAAAACATATGCCAAATTAAAATGCAAATGAGAGTGGGAAAAGATTTTCAATACAATTACGAAGTTTTGATACCCTTAATAAAGAGTTGGTATTGCTCTCCAGTATACCCAGCTCCTCACATTAACAGGGGCTAAACAAAGAATTAATTAGAAAATACCTTTCTCCCACTACATTCAACAGGATCACCAAGAGCAGTGGGAAGAAAAGGCAAATTATTAAAAGTTGGTGGCAAAATACCTGTCAGAGAAGAAAGCTGTCTTGTGTTTAGAAAAATCATTCATAGGTCCTTTAATTCTGACAAGCTCTATTTTGTTTTTTCTTTATATTTTTACATAATTGGTATAATCTCTATAACAAAATCTAATATTTTACAAACCAAAAGAAATTAAACAGTTGTTCTGAAAGATTCTCTGACCACCTGATGCTGCCTACCCACATGTGTCTGTGCTTGATGTCACCCTCCTAACTGTTTTCTCCATCTGTGCCTCCTTATCAAATCCTTCCAGGAGAAAATTCAGATTGGTCTGTGTGATAACACATTTATTATGTATTATTAGGTTGGTGCAAAAGTAATTGCAGGTTTTGCCATGACTTTCAATAGCAAAACCCACAATACCTATGCACCAGCCTAATATTTTTGAAGATTCTGTGAATGAACTGGGCTCAGCTGGGCAGTTCTTCTGTTTCACGTGATATTGCCTAAAGTCGAAGACATCTGGAAGCTAATCCAAAGCTGGAACCTGCAGGATGGCTCATTCTGTCCCTGACAGCTGGGCTGGCTGTTGGCTGTGAGTTCAGCTGATGTGCCTGGTCTTCACCATATGGGCCTCTCTATGAAATTGCTTAGGCCTTCTCACATAGTGGTGGTGGGATAAAAACAAGGAGCCTTCCAAATACATAAACAAAAATGTTGTAAGTCTCTTAGTGCTTAGACTTGCATGTTACTGTATTAGTCTGGGCTCTTCAGAGAAACAGAACCAATAGAGAGAGAGAGTGTGTGTGTGTGTGTGTGTGTGCGTGCACATGTGTGTGTATGTGTGTGTGTTGTGTGTGTGTGTGTGTATACATATAAAGAAATTTATTAGAAAGAATTTGCTCATGTGATTACAGAGGCTGGTAAGTCCCAAGACCTGTAGGCTGCAGAACCAAGAGAGCCACCGGTGTCTTTCCAGTCCAAAGGCCAACAGGCTGGACACCAGGGAAGGGCTAATGTTTCAGTTAAAGTTCCAAGTCAGAATAAAACCAGTGTCACCGCTCAAGGAGTCAGGGATGAGAAATTCCCTCTTACAAGAAGATCAATCAGACTTTTTGTTTAATTCAGGTCTTCAATGGATTGGATGAGACCAGCCCACATTAGGGATGGTAATCTGCTTTACTCAATCTACTGATTCAAATGTCAATCTCATCCAAAAACTCCTTCGTGGCACACCCAGAATAACATTTGACCAAATGTCTGGGTACCCTGTGGGGCAATGGTTAACATAAAGTTAACCATTGTGGTTATGTAGGTCACTTCTGCCACAGGCTATCAGTCATAGCCTATGAGAAGCCCAAATTCGAAGGGAATGGAAATAGACTCTACTTCGTCAGAGTCTGTGTACTTTACCACAGAAAGGCAATGAAATCTGCATAAAGTGTGGATGGCTGGATCTTACCTCATACCTACTAATTTAGAATCGAGAAGATGAGGTCAAGGAATCTGCATTTTTACAAAGCTTCCTTGAATATTATTGTGTCAATCATAGTTAAAGGGCTCATGTCCTGGGCAATGGGAAACAATCTGCCTAAGAATTTGAATTCTTCAATCCACATTTTTCTTTAGGATTTAGACTTTTGTATCCGGCTCTACTGTCTCTGCCTTTTATCTTTATCTCTGCTTTTCTTACCCCGTGTCAGTATTGCCATCTCAACAAGAATCTACTTCATTACACAAAAGCATGGCACTTTCTTTTATTTATTGTTTGGCCATTTTCTCTTCAATCTTGAGAGGTTTAAAATAAACTTAACTCTTAGAATATTTTATAGAAAATTTGCACAAATAGTATAGAGTATGCCCATTTACTCCTCACCCGTTTTTCTCTATCTCTAGCATGTTAGCATGGTCCATCTCTCAAGACTGATATAGTAATATAATTACTATAATATATAGTAATTATAAACTCCAAATAAAGTCTGTAGTTTAGTGAATATATTATAGTATAATATATGTGAATTATACTATTCTATTCACTAAAATATACACATACATTATATTATACACATACAATACATTATATTATACTATTCACCAAACTATAGATTTTATTTGGAGTGAACTAGTTTTTCCATAGTGTCTCTTTTCATATTACAGGATCAAATCTAGGAAATAAATGTATTTAGTCATTAAGTCTCCTTAATCGCCTCTGATCTATGGCAGTCTCTCACTTTCCTTGCTTTTTCATGATCATGACAGTTTTGAAGATAACTGGTCAAGTGTTTTGCAGAATGCTCCTCAGTTGGGGTTTGTCTAATTTTTTTTTGCATGATTAGATTGGGCTTTTGTGATTGGGAGGAAGAATTCTACAGAGGTGAAGTGCCCTTCTAATCTAATCATATATCATATCATATCATATATCATATCATGTCATATGATATCAAGAAGTACATGAGGTCAAAATAACTTATCACTAGTGATAGTAACATTCACCACTTGGTTAAGGAGGTGCCTGCTGGTTTCCTCCACTAACCGTAAAGTTACAACTTATCTCTTTCTATATTCCATTCCTTGGAACTGAGTCACTAAATCCAGCCACACTCAAGGGGAGGGTAACTAAACTCTACCTCATGGAAAAAAAGAGTATTTACATGTATTGTTGAGAATTACTCTCTAAGGAGAATTTGAAATAACATATATTTTGTCATTTAGATCCAGGAATTTTCAAAGTAGGGATATTGAATAAAATGGATAATTGTAAGTGTTGCTAAGGACAACCTGAAGTCCACTTCCTCCAACCTGTACAATAATTATGTATCTTTTTTCTTTACCTAGGCCTATAGCATAGGAGCTATCTCTAGGATCTATCAAAATATCCCTTGCTAGTTGATAAAGATTATTTCTTGAATTCTAAGGGTCCCCAAGCAAGCTGCCTAAACCAGACTTTTACCAAGTGAAAAAGACCATGCCACAAAAAGTACAATTGCCAGCGTTTCCATGGAAATTGGAATACAAAGGGGCGGTTTGCCTGGAGAGGTCTGTTTATTTTATTTTATTTTTTTTTAAAACTATCAAGAATAACCCTTTGAGATGTGACATTCTGTTTTCACAAGAGCACTCAAGGTGTCAGACAGAGCCCAATTTTATATTCCTTGAAAACAGAGCGTACTGTAGTGTTTGTCGGACTTTTCAACATGTCACTTTCAACCAATTTCATGTACAAATGGGTTACAGTCCCATGAAAATATTCAGAAAAAGAGGAAACTGTTTCAAAAAGGAGTATTAAGTATTATTACATCGAAAGCCATTCAGAGTGGAAAACCTTCCTACCCAGCTTCCAGCCTTTCTGAGGACGAGGGAACCAGAATATTTGCATAAAATGGCAGAGTCCCTCTTTACCATCCAATGGTCTGAGGGGAACCGCTCATGCAATTGGCCATTCTTCTCTCCTCCTTCAAGATCGTGCTTGCTTCGGTGATGTGATCTTGGAGACGCTGTCAAAGGCACACTTGTCCGCTTCCCTCTTGTAGTATGTGTTTCAGTTCTCTCTCCAATATGGCTCCGGGAGGCACCGGCTTGCCCAGACCAGATCTTCGCACCTGGGGAGAATTTATTACCTGAGATTTATTGAGCACGTTGGATTACAGGGTATTCCAGGAGTCATTTCCATCTTTGAAATAACATATTCATTTAGAGTACCGGGGACTTGCTTCTTAGATCTGTCATTTTAAAATATGTTTCCTCTCGCACCGATGCAGCTTTGATGCAACCACGTCTAAGCAGCAGGCTTTCAAGGCAGTATCAAGACAAGAAGGGGGATAATTTAAGGTGACAGGGCCAATTTTAAAACAGAGGCCCAGTGTTTCTTATTTTGAGGACTGGGCTCAAACTGAGGTACTTTGTGGCCTCTAGAGCTTCTTAGAGAGTTTCTCAGGTTTTACTCTCTACTCCCAGGAAAATGAGGCTTTCTACCAACAGCAAAGATGGAATCTTTGCCCGAGTAGATTTCACAGACTTCAAATCTAGGATACCGTGTGAATTAGGGGAGGTTTTTGTTGACTCCCCTGACTTTATTTTTCCCTCTTGGCAGACTCGTTGCATTGTAAATATTTTGCACACATATATTCTGAAGTACACATGTAATTTGTGCTTCAAAATGAATGTGTCCAGCATTTATCTTACTGACTTATTTACTGAAGTGAGAATCAGAAATGGAATCACCACGGCCAACTCTTGGAGGAATCATGACCCAGATGGAGGAGTCACTCTTTTCCTCCTTTGGACAATTCCTTTTTTCCTACCATCCAGGCACATCTGTTGTGGTACCTAAAGTAGTGGTCCCCCGAAAAGCTATGTTCAAATCTTAGCCCCTAGTACCTGCCAATATGACCTTGTTTGAAAAAAGCATCTTTGCAGATGTAATTAAGGATCTCAAGATACGATTATTGTGGATTAACTGAGTAGACTATAAATCCAGAGACATGTGTCTTTATAAGACACAGAAGAGGAGAAGACATAGATACAGAGGAGAAGGCAAAGTGAAGATCCACGGGAAGATGGAAGCATGGACTGGATTTGTGCTTCCACAAGCTAAGGAACACCTGATACCCCCAGAAGCAAGACGAGACAAGGAAGAATCCCTCTCTCAGGATCTCCAGAAGGAACCAATCCTGCCAACATCTCCGTTTCAGACACCTGCTTTCAGAACAGGTGGGGGGAATGAGTTCCTGTGTTTTCAGCCACTAAGTTATGGTAATTTGTTCTGGCTGCCGCGGGAACTTAGGACACCTGTGCTCTCAGAATCACTCTTATCACTATTGACTCTTGGGAAACCTGTTTTATTTGTTTACTTTGCACTTACCATAGACTAGGCTCTGGGAGCATACCTACCAATACAGGATGTCAGGGAATTTGAGGGGCTTATGCTCTGGGAATGAAGGAAAAGAGAAATGGGCCTATAATAGCCTTAATTAGCTGCATCAGACACCTGCCGATGCCTAAGCTAACCTGTGCCTTCACACCTCTGTGCCTTTCCTATGGAAGGATTTCTCAGCCTTGGCACTACTGATGTTTGGGAAAGATAAATTTTTTGTCTTGGGACTGTTCCGTGCATTGTAGGACACTTAGCGGCATCCATGGCCTTTACCCACTAGGCACCAGTAGCAAGTCTATTCTTCTCTGTTGTGACCATCCAAAATGTATTCAGACCTTGCCAAATATGTATCACCTGGGGGACCAAGGCTGCCCTTGGTTGAGAACCACTGACCAATGACATTTCCCTAGCTGAAATTCCCTCCCACCATTGACCAGCTGGCAAGCTCTTGAAGCCTTTCTTGATTCTTAAAGCTTGGTGCCTCTTCTTCATTCCTGTGGCACTTTGTGAGTGTCAACTTGATTGGATTGAAGGATGCAAATTATTGATCCTGGATGTCCCTGGAAGGGTGTTGCCAAAGGAGATTAACATTTGAGTCAGTGGACTGGGGAAGGCAGAGCCACCCTTAATCTGGTGGGTGCCGTTTAATCAGCTGCCAGCAAATATAAAGCAGGCAGAGAAAACGTGAAAAGGCCTAGCCTCCCAGCTTACGTTTTTCTCCCATGCTGGATGCTTCCTGCCTTCTAACATTGGACTCCAAATTCTTCAGTGTTGAGACTCAGACTGGTTCTCCTTGCTCCTCAAGCTTGCAGGCAGCCTATTGTGGGACCCTGTGATCATGTAAGTTAATACTTAATAAACTTTCATATATATATATATATATATATATATATATATATATATATATCCTATTAGTTCCGTCTCTCTAGAGAATCCTGACTAATACAGCAATGATGTTACTTTCTACATCTTTTTGTCTGCACCTCTGCCTTCCAGCATAACTAGAACTTTTGCAAAAAGAGAAGTGCATCTTTGCATCTGTTTTCCCCTACACTTAATGTTTGTTGTGATAAGTATGAAAGACCTACTAGAGTCACACTGTGAGGCCCAAAAGGAGACAGATGTTCAAGACCCAGCTACTGAGCACTTCATTACTAGAAAGGGCTTTGTCTCCACACCTCAGTGTAGCCTCCTGAGGCACTGGACTGGGTCTTATGTGGACCACAAAGGCTTCCTTTGTGCCCCTGGCCTGAGGCCAGCAATTTGAGCAGCTTGGGCAGTTTGTGAGATCCCTTTTCCCCAAGCCAGCATTCCCCAAGCTTGTTCTGTGGCTCAGTAGCCCCTTGAGATGGTCCTTGAAAAAAAGGATGTTCATGGTTGTAGACATTTAAAAGAACTTGCTTCCTAGATTTCCCCTCAGAAATTTACACTGCATATTAGTAAAGAGTAAAGATTAAGATATTTATTTCACATTACTTAGATCAATTTTCTAAACTTATTGGACCATGAAACCTAAAGCACCTAAGAAATTTGTATGTCATAATATAAATCTTAGGAAATGTTAACTTATATCCACACCCTAATCTGATCTGTCAAAAGCAGCAATCATACACTGACCCACATTGTTCTTAGATTTAAATTAACATCTAGAAATCAAGAGATTTTACATAAAAAATGTGTTCTGAGGCTTTAAATTCTTTTCCTATTTGGTATGAATTGGCTGGAACTGAGTGGTGTCTGCTAAGTTGAAATGAGAAAAGTGTTCTCCAGGTCTTCCACATCCCCACCATTCCCTTTTATTTATCTCCTGACAGGTGCCTCTTATTACATACTGTACTCCCATTTTTTTTTGCTGTAAGTAGAGGAGTACTGCTGTCTTGGCAATGGAGATAGAGGCTTGGAGGCTGTTTCAAGAAACAATGAGAGCAGGCATTTGAGTTTCTTATACCTGGGCAACATCACTGTTTACACTGGGATTTGCGTGCTTTCTGAAGAGAAAGATAAAATGGGAAAAAAGCTCCAGGCGAAGCTCATCAAGGGAAATAAAAGACCCCTTTACTCCACAGCCTGAAGCTGCACATCTCAGCTTTCAGAATTCCCACCAGAAGTGGGCTGCTCTTCTACTCTCTTGGAGGAGACTTTTTGTAGAGCCTCCCCTAAATAGGGAATCCCTATTCCCCAAAGTGAGGAATCTTTGGGGCTGATATAATTACATGGCTGGATATAAGGAGGGGGCCTTCCTTCTTGCTGGATTGGATGGTGCAGGCACAAATCAAGAGATTGGAAAGTGTAGAGTGTGTTGAGCACATTTGTGCCACAACCCATGGAGAAGCTCTGATCAATTTGTAAATTTGCTTAACTGTAGTAATCATTTTACTCCATATATGTGTATGAAAACATCATGTTGTGCACCATAAATATATGCAATAATAAAATAAAGAGAAATTGTTACATGGGTCTAGGGGAGTTGAGATAAGGATTTGGCAATAAACACAGGAAAGAGCAATGGGAGACACAGTTCATAACGTTCCACGGGATTGGAAAGATGTTAGCAGATTCTCAGTCAGTTACCCCTTTCTGATACCTAAAACTTACAGATTCATTCACATTAAGGTGCAGTGACAATTAGAGAACTACAAAGACTTAAGCCTAAGAAAACGTCTCTAATGGAGGAGTAGCAGGCACCGGAAAGAGAGAAAGAGTGTTGGGGGGCGAGTTGGGTGGGAGGGGAACCTTAAATGTAGACTCACCTTTCGTGTTCCTCTGGCCTGACTGAGGGACTAGGTGACACAGATTCTGTGTTTTCAGGCCAGCTGGGCATCTGGCCTTGGGAATCAAGGACAATGATAATGCATTCTTCCTAATTTCACCTTCGGGAAATTGTTCACTTTCCCATGAAAGAGTTAATGTGGCTCCTCAATGCAACCATGCAATTAAAACGTCATTCAGACACTTGGCTCCAGGTTTTAAAGGGCCTCCAATAAGACCTTGTGGGCCCTTTAGGGAATGAGATAGCATTGTTATTGGTGTGAAAGGAGGGTGAGGGAGCACAGGGTCATGGTCTACCCAGGGAAGATAAATCTTCCCGTGCTGAGCAGAGGCCTGGCCATTTCCCTGTGATGTGGACTTTATATACAGGATCTGACTGGAGATTCATTAAACCGTTCCCATTTTAGCCACCCATGCCCATGAAGGCAGATCTGTGCAATCTCATATTCCAGGAAGTCAATGTAACATCGCAGGCCAGTGGAACTGACTGGTCTGACAGGAACACACAAACAACCAGGACAGGGCTGCACCCCGCATCCCTCTGCTGTGTTTATTTAGGAGTGGAGCTCCATTAAGTGCTCTGTGATGGCCTTCTGATAACACCCCCACCTTTGGAGGGCCAGCCAGAACTGGCTGTCTGCCCTCAAATGTGACAGCTGACATTTTTGGATACACTTAAAGATGGGTTTGTTCACCACAGTGCAGAGGACAGAAACCACACGTTCTGAAGTTATAGCCCCTCTAGCTCACTATTAGGGTGTTCGGTTTATGTGGCAGGTCTCTTTCTCCTGTGAGAATATTATAAAACTTGATGCTAAGGACTGGGGATTGAAGGGAGCAGGGTTTTGGCAAACATTTATTGAATGTGTAATAAAAAATCACATGATAAAATGCATGGACTTTATTAATAGTGTAAACTTCGAGGGATGTGGAGGTGAGGCAGAGACCCCAAATTCTTACCATCTTAAACTTTGATTCTTAGGAGCCAAGTATCTGAAGCTTTGAAGAGTGAATTGTGGTTTTAAAGGCCTTCTTCCTAAGTTGTATTCCTGTTGGTTCCCTCCGAGCTTCCCAATACTTTCCCCACCCTAATGTCATCATCGTGCCTTTATTCATCTTCCCAGTCTCCTATCCTGCTATCTTTTTTTTTTTCCATTAATTTACCTAATATTACCTGTGTACCTGCCCTGGTAAAAGGGATACTGCAGTAAACAACCCAGAAAATTCCTTGCTTTTGTGGAGTTGAAATTCTGAGGCAGGGCAGGAAGAGAGACAGGTCATGTATAAATAATTAGTCAATGAAGATGAGTTTTGAGAGTGATGAATGCTGTGGAGAAAATGAAACAGTGATATGAAAGGGAGTAGTGGTAGAGAGGATGCCTGATTTAAGTTGGGTGGTCAGGGAAGGCCTCTCTGAGGAGGTGACACTGAGCTGAAATGGGATTGGTAAGAAGGAGCCATGTGGCTTGGAGGTAGATGGTCCATTTGGAGAGGAGCGAGTACCTCAGGCAGGAAAGGGCTTAGATTGGTTGAGAAACACTGGAGGCGTGGAAGTCAGGGAAGGTGTGAGCCTAGGGGGCATGGAGGAGGTAAAGTCAAGGAACTAGGCAGAGCCAAGGGTGCTCAGGGCTGGAAAAGTCTTGGTTAAGGGATTGAATTTTATTCAAAACACAAAGGGAAGCCATTTAACAGGTATGATCAGATGCACATCAAATCAATACTGTGTCTCCGATCTTTTTAGGGCCCAGTTCAAATGTAGCCTGAGCTGTGAAACATTTGTAGGCAAACTGAACAACTCTTGGAATGACTGTTGCCTGGTTGGAGGACCTGGTCTTCCCATCCCACTGCCTGTGAGCTCTGGCAGGGTGGGGATCATGCCCTGATTAGCTCTGCTGCTCAGCAGTGCTTTGCACATATTGCCCAGTCAATAAGTGTCTACTACATTGACCTTAATTACAAGCTCCTGGAGGTTAGTAGCGTTTGCCCAATTTATTTTGTAAAATTCCAAAGGGCCCTTAAGAAAAGTCCTTTGATGGTGAATTGGGCTCTTGAAGCAGCATTATTAATGGATCTTCACACAGGTGGCTCCTACCAAATCGGGAGCTAATTAGGGTTAACTCAACCAAAAGAATTTATTCAAATTACTTCCCTTGGTCAATTAGTTTCCTGCGGATGATTTTAGCATGTTTCTTAAATGTGTCAGTGTTCAGGCAATGAATTCAAGATTAAAAGCCCAGACTCCGTGTTGTAGGTCCCAGAAATAACGTACATTTTAATGGCTGCTTCTACTTCAAAATTAAACATATTGCATTCTTGGGAGTACGATTTCAGCTTCTTTACATTTATGACACAAATGGAGCCATTCTCCCTCACTTCAGTCTATAAAGGCAAGACTCATTAGAAGGAGGAAATTTCCTTTATCATGAGTAGGCCACGCTCACATGATAAAAAATGTCTCCACTTCTCCCACCTCCTTCTTCAAACTTCAATTCTCATTTTAAGCAGTTCCCACATAGACTATTTATCTTCCACATTTTCCCAACTCTCAATGGCACCATTATATCCTTTATTTGGAATCATAAAACTTTGAGAATAAAAAAGAAGCAAATTAATCCTCCCAGGAGGGAAAAGGAAGACGGGTCCTGCCAGCTTTTAAATTGTAGGACTGGACTGGCCTGGAAACACAGTTTTCTTTTTCAACAACTTAGCTGGTGGGGGGAAATGAATGGTTATGACAGCGAATCCTGAAATAAAATGCGGAATTATGCAAACGTGTTAAAAACTGACATCTTGAAATAAAAACTGTTGAAAGCCTGAGGAATAAACAATGCGGGCTGGAAAGGGAACCTTTCGAAGCTACAAATGGGATACTCTGCTTTTATTATTCACAGTGGAAAAATAACCTCCATCATGATGTGAAAACCACAATTTCCTTGATTTGTGGATCATGCCAGATTAAAAAGCATTCAGGGAAGAAGTGCGGCTGGGAGAGTTGAATGCTGTCCGAAGAGGCAGGGACTGAGTGTCCAGGATCCTGTCGTGGACGCTGGCTTGCTCCATCCAATTGCATAAGTCACTTAACCTCCTGATGACTTCTTTCCCATCATCAGGCTGGAATTAAGGAGTTGGCCTTTCCTCTGGGGCCCGGGATCTGGATTTCCTAACTGCCAATTGGATAACATGTTTTGCCTTGCAATTTGCTCTAAGGAGTCTCAAGGTTGTTGTGAAAACAAACGATAAAAGTCAGTTAACAAGCCGGCTGCCACCAGAACAGCCAATGAGAAAACGCAAGGCCACAGAGTGCCTCAAAGTGAATCTCCAGGTTCGGGGTTCTGGAAATAGATTCTACAACTAGTAAAGCCTTTATTTTATTTTATTTTTTAAAATTACTTTTTAAATTGGGTCATACAGTCCCTGGATAATTGGTGAATATTGTGTTCTCATAAAGTAAAATGAAAATCATTGAGGTGAGAAACAGTATACATGCACAATAGTAAAGTCTGATGGATCTTGGGGATAATCTGGTCGAGCACTTTCACTTTGCAGGGGAGGAAATTGTAGATGCAGAAAGTTTAAATGACCTACCCAAGCTTCTGGAGCTATAGATCCAGTGGATGCTGTCAGCTTTGAAACATAATTGTGACTGTGATTTAATTGCTCCAGTAAGTTGACGGAGAATCTTCCAAGAAGACTGATAATCCTGGAATTTTTGAAGAACAGTCAATTAGATAGTGAGCCAGAGAGATCCCTATACAATATTGGATAATGTCTTTCATTATGAAAGAAGTGTTTAAATCTTAAAGGAAGCGTCTTTTAGAAAAGCGAGGAAGGCATAGATGTTGACTGCAATGTTTAAATTGCAATAATGTTTAAGTTTAATCTAAATTTTTCCATTCTTTCCTTCCTCCCTTCTTCCCTCCCTTTCCTCCCTCCCTCCTTCCTTCTTTCCTCTTTTTCTTTCTTTCTTCCCATGTTTGTTTTTTAATTTGAAGGAAAGTTCTGGAGAGAAATTAGAGTAAATCTAGGCCATGGTGACCTAGCATTGAGAGAAAAACCGAGAAAGTGAAGAGAGTCACATGGTGGAGAGGAAAAAGCTCCCTGTGATTTACTTTGACTTGCTAATTTTCAGAAGGAAATTAATAAAATTGATTCCAGCAAAAACTCTAAGTGGACAAATAGAAGAAAAACAGATTGAGAATTGTGAATATTTAGGGCAGAGAGAAAGTTCTTAGAGAAATCTTTCCCTTAGGGAGAAATAAATATTTAGGAGAAATCACTAACTCTAAGGGTCGTTAAAGCAAAGATCACTCATAGGATGGGAGCAAACCCCCCACCAACTATTAATTCCAATTCCTAGACTTGGTGGCAGTGACATGATTAGTTATTGTGGGTTCTGGAAGAAAGCAGGACCTTTGGCAATAAAGCCTTGGAAATATGTATTTTTAAGTACTATAAAAGATGTGAAAAGCAACTTTTCTTTTCATCCTGGGGACTAGAAATAATACACCTGCAAGGACAGATGGATGGCATAATGTTGACATTCAATGGGGCATTAAACATTTTGCACCACGTTTATGGGGTTTTCCTGTCATTAATTCTAGGTAAAATAAACTTCTAAAAAACGTTTTGTTGTGTTTTTGGATCGCGTTTATTTTCCACCAACTTGCTTTTCTTTGCCTTTTCTCCTGCCAGCTTTTTGTGTCCATTATGTTTTCTTGTGTCCATCATGCTCTTGGCTAATTTCCTAGCTGGCCTCCCTCAAGCTATGAGGCCTTTCTTTTTCCTTCCCCTCTTCCCCTGGCGTCCTTTCTTTCAGTCCTGCGGCACGTGTTCAGGCCTATGGCAGGGTCAGATGTGGTTGGTTCCGCTGGCTGGAGTCACTGTGGTTTGCCTGTGGCGCCCTGAGATTGGCAGGGTCTTGGAAAGACTGTCCAGGGCCTGCAAAGATTGAGGCCACCTGAATCTCTCTGTTATGAGGGTATCCATTCTATAATTGATTGCGATGGCAAGGCCTTGCCTTTCTTCCTAGTTGAATGTGTGGACATCCACCTTCATCTTTTCTGCCTCCTTTTAAAAAGTCTGTTTTCTCATAAGCAGCACACACATTTTTCTTTTTAAATCGGGTCAAATTTACAGCTAAGGGTTTTGGAAAGAGCGAAGGAATGGGAATCAGAATACCTGTGTCCTTGTTGTTCTGCCACTCACAGAGTGCTTATGGGACATCGGTGAAGCCACTGAACCCTCTGATGTTCAGTTTTTGGAATGCGATATTCTCCTGAGACATATAACATAACCAAACTCTCCCTTGGCCTCCAAGCATGATAGAATAGGGAAGTAAGAGAGTGCAGCAAGAATGGAGCTGAGCAGAACACAGTCATGATTAAATGGAACTGAAACTCCAAGGGGAAAAATGTACCCTGATGGTCTAAGGCCAGTGGCTTATAAAGTATGATTCAGGGACTAGCTCTATGGGGCTCCTTGGAGCTTTTGTGAAACATCTTATCTATTCACTCAATGACTATGGGATACGTACTATGTGCCAGGCTCTGTCCTAGGTGCTTGGCACATAGCAGTAAACAGAAAAGACACATCCCTGGTGTCATGGGACATGAGGATTAATATTAATAAGTAAAGAGCCTTTCATATAATTAATATTTTAGGAGGTGGTAGTGCTAAGAAAAAAGTCAAGCATGATAAAGGGAGTAAGACGCGATTGCTTTATACCATGTGGTTGGAGAAGGTCTCCGTTAGGAGGTGGCAGTGGGACAGAGAACCAAATGAAGAGGAGAGAACTTTGTTACTGTCTAGGGAAGGAGCATTCCGGGTTGGGAGAACAGCTAGTGCAAAGGCCTTGAGGTCGCAGGTAACTCTGAGGAATAGCAAACAAGACCAGTGTGGCTGGTGCAGAGAGGGTGGGACTCCGGGGCTCTACTACCACATCTGTGACTGTGTCCCCAGGCTTAGAGTTGGGCTAGAGTCTGGAAGCTAAAGAGGTACCCCAGTTATTTCTCCTGCACATTTAATACTTGACCCTAAAGCCTGGTGACTGGGTGAGGGTTGGTGGATCTTCTAACTCTGGATCCTCTGAGTCCCTTAGGCCAGTCATTGGGCGTTCTATTGAAGATGGATCATCTATGATCTTAATAGTCTGTGTTAGCTTCACTGGTATCTTGTTTTGGTGTTTGGGGAACAATCTTCCCCTCAATTACAGAGAATTTACCATCATCGCTGTTGGTTGTCACTATGGACACTGGGCCGTTTCCTCGGTTTCAGGTCTCTTCAAATCAGCATTGGGGCAATAAAGATGTGTTCCCTTTTCACACCCAGTGCAGATGCTTGCACTGAATTTAAGGAACACTCAAGTAGTCACTTGGACACTGAAATCCACTGAGAAATATGTGTCAAGGTTACTTAACTGAATTGATCCAACCAATCCTATATAATTGTGGATGTTTCTGGCTTGTGATGGTGGCTAACTGAATGGTGCCTATTGAACTGGGAAGTAGGTTGAGCAGCTCCATGACTTTCTCCACTTCACAAATGACTCTGTGGGTGTGGTATTTTATCCTCATATCTTTGTTAAGACCTTTTCCAGCCCCAGGAAAAGATCACTTTTAATTCCTGGACCCAAATAACCAGGCCTTAGGGAAAAAGTATTGTTTGTTGCATTAAGAACATTAAAGATCAGAATTCAATAGGCCCCTCACTGGCTGGTTAAAGATAGGGTCATCTTAGCCACCCTTCACAAAGACAAACTTCTGGAAAAGAGGTGTCCACTTTCATCTGAGTGGTCTTGTTCTCATGGACCCCCATGATAGAGGCCAGACTGCTTAGTGAACAAACAAATGTCTCATGACTTCTCATGCAGAAAATGTTTCCCAGATGCACAGCCATCCCTCTGCTCCCTGAGGTTGCTTTTGCAGCTGTGATGTCAGCTGTGGGCTTTGATTCACAAGGCTTCTCGGCCAGGAGTCTCACCTCTCTGCTGTCAGCAAACCCCATGGTCCTTCAGGCCCAGCTCAACCCTTCTACCTTCCATGAAGATGCCTCAGATATTTCCCTTCCCTGCCTCTTTGGAAGCCTGGAGCAGTCCCTGGCTGCATCCACCACTTTGAACTCACATATGGTCCTTTACATGTTCCCTCTCCCTCTCTTGGGTGGAAGTATCTTATAGTGGGAATTCCAAGTTTGTCTTGCATGACCAACCATCAGACCTTTTCCCTAGTCATCATTTCTTGAAGCTATGTCATTTTCTTTTGGGTGTTCCCAGTGCCAGCATGGTGACACATCATAGGTGATCCTCAAGTATATGCTGCCAACATGAGTATAATGAGCTAAATGAATTTAGGTCTAGCACAGACGGCATGTCCAGCACAGGGTTTATCACTGTTATGAAGAGCTAGTCCAAAGAAACCAAAATGCTATCAGCATACCAAGAGGTGCATATTTAAAAGATAAGGTGAAGTAATTCAAAGCCGTTAGATTAGTAAGCAATCTGTAGCTTTACTAGCTAAAATAAAGTAAAATGAACATGCCCTTTGCTTGAAATTATACATGCAATGCTGGCAGCAGCATACACTGGTGCTCGTGATTGCATGTTGGTAGAGTGTATTATGTCATAAAACATTCACACGCTTTGACACAATCTTGCATCTGGGAATTTAAAACAATTAAAAAATAAGGATTAAAAACTACAGATTTTTTTAATGGCTCTGCTTTTTATAATCATAAAAACGAAGCTGCAAACTCCATATCCAATAACAAAGTGTCAGATAAAATCTGATGCATATATGTTCGGTGGAATACTATACAGCCCTTATGAAAAGCATTTATGGGGCCAGGCACAGTTGCTCACACTTGTAATTCCAGCACTTTGGGAGGCTGAGGCAGGAGAGTTGTTTAAGGCCAAGAGTTTGACACCAGCCTGGGCAACATAGCAAGATCCTATGCCTAAAATTTTTTTTTAAAAGATTAGCTGGCATGGTAGCACATGCCTGTAGTCCTAGCTACTCAGGAAGTTGAGGCAGGAGGATTGCTTGAGCCTGGAGTTCCAGACTGCAGTGAGCTATGATTGTGTCACTGCCGTCCAGCAGCCTGGGCAACAGAATGAGATCCTGTCTCAAAAAAAGCATTTATGGAGGTTTTGTATAAATTGAACTGTAGTTTTAAATATAATGTCTAAAGATAAATCAGCAGAATATTTTCATTATTCAGTATCTATACTGACTAGAGGAAGGAGGGCTGAGTTAGAATTAGAAGAGCCAAATTCAATGGTTGAGGCCATTTTTTTGGCTTGCATTTTTTACCCTTCCTTATCCTTGTATTTTTCATCTACAAAATGGGCAAGAAGATTTTTATGTCCTAGGATGAGATATGTGTGCAAAATCCAGGGTCTGAGCATGAAGGATATTCTCAATGAATGGAGATATTATTATTACCAAAGTTTACTACATGGATAATCCAGTCCAGGAGCCAAAACTCTGACAAATAGCTCAGGATGAGTGGAAGAAAATGGGCTTTGATGTCTCTCGCGACTGCTGTGGGAATTTTAGGAGGAACAATTTGCCAAGAAGATGGGGCAGGATATGGGAGGATTTGGGAGGATGGGGAGTGGTGTGCAGAGAAAGTTGTAGGAAGGAGGGTTGGCCCAGCTCGGGGAATGAGGCAGGAATCTGTATGGGTTGTGGGGAAAGGAATGGGCTGGCTTAGTTAGTGGAGAGGGATGTTTATGTTAGAGAGTGGTGCAATAGTTGAGGTGGGCAAGATTCTAAAGTTCTTTGTCTGCATCCATATTTTAAAGGAAACATCCTCAAGTGAAGATGAATATTTATGTGGTAAGGTAATTCTTGGAAGAAGGCCTCTGAAGCTTACTGATGGAATGGAGGGAGTCAACAAACTCAGACCTAATTCTTTGCATCCCTTTGTATCCCAACACCTTGTTAGGAAATAATCCAGTGTCAATCATTTGCATGTTAGTGTGAATTCAAATCTACTCATTCCTATTTTCAATAATCATCAAAAACTCATTAAAGATTTATTTGAAGTATTTGCATTTTGAATCTCATTGTTTACTATAGAATGAAATACATTATTTTATGTGACAGGAATTCCAAGCAATAGGGACTGTGGAAAGAGGCGCACATTTAGTGCTAACATTGGATATGTAAATTGTCAATAACTCTGTCTACATATAATCCCACCCCAACATAAATTTATCAGTTTTCTTAGTTGCTAATTAGTTTATTCAATCATCTATTCATCCATCCATCCATCCATCCATCCACTTATTCAGCAATATTTTACAAGCATGCACCTTGTGCAGTGGTAGGCAGTGGGATTATAGAAACGACTGTGATGTAGTCTCTGTTCTTGAGGGTCTCAGTGGAAAATTATGCTTGAAAAAAGACCTCTTGGAATGCTTTGCAAGATATTTTCTGTGTGGAATTAACAAGATGAAAGAAAGTGAAACAATAAGAGTATTCATGGGCATCTCTTGTCTAGAGTTTTTGAGCGCAATAGATAGCCATGAGCCAGCTTGCAGAGTCCTCCAAGTCGGATATTGTGTGTAAGGCTCCTCAACATTTGGTCCCCAATCCATTCCTAGCCTCACCTCCTGCCCCTCCTCACCACTGTGTAATTCCTATTCAGGTTTTCCTGAACCAGCTTTTGCTCCTAAGCATGCTAGCATTTTCTCCTCTGTGCTTTTGTGAACATGCTACCTACGTATTCTCAGTCTGGAAAATTCCTCTTCAATCTCTCCTCATCTTACTTCTCCTTCCCAATTCCATTATCCCATTTTCTCTCAGAAGCCTTCCTGGTCCTTCCCAGGTAGAACAAACCATTATCTCATATGCATTCAAGACCACTTTAGAGGTTCCCGTGACCATGGCATAAAATAGCAGACTTGGGGTGAAATGGGAAGCATGTGTGATTCCAAGGGTGACAGAGTTGACCCTGCATCCTTGCTCCAACCTCACAGACTGCTTGACCTAGGTCTGGTTATCCTTTGTCTCTAAATTCTTGCCTTTCTGGTCTGTAGAGTAGGTAACCAGTAATCCCCCACTGAGTTACTGTGGGGATAACGGAGGTGTTGTGAAGAGAGAAGCAGGCCTCTGCCTTGCCCATGTGAGTGCTCTTGCTCACCTGGCTCTCCCATTGTTAGTCTTGGTGTCTCTGTTTCCATTATGGTGCTGCAACTGCCTGGAGGACAGAGACCACTGATGACCACGTTTGCATTTCTGTTGGCATCCAGCACATACTTGCTTCTGAGAAGCAATACAGCATTGTGGCCAGGATCAGGGATGCTGACACTAGACCACCTGGGCGATGCCTGATGCTACCATTTCCTAACTTTCTGGACTTGGGAAATTATTTGCTCTCTCTGTGACTTGGTCTTCTTGTCTGTCAAATGGGGATAATAATAGTTCCTGCCTCATCAAGATGTTATGAGGTTTACATAAGAGCTTGGCCATGGTAAGCCCTCATTAAGGTTGGCTATTATTAGTAGGTGCTCAAGAACTGTTTATTGAAAGGCCAATGAATAGATTTTAGTGTGTGATAGTTTCAGGAAGTCTGGCTAACATGAAGGTGTTTATTTGGTTCGGAATGCCTGTTTCTTGACCTACCTATAATTAGTTTCTATTACTAGGTTATTATTAAGTTGAGAGGAATTACTTTCCTGTGATGGTCAATGTCCTAAAATACTGCATATTAAATGCTACTGATGCTTCTAACATCAAAGTCAAAATTATTTTGTGGGTTTTAGTAATATGGATGAGTTCTAAGGTGAGTAGTTGGTTAAAAGTAGAGGTTTTCCTATAAAGCAGTGACCAGAAATATCTGGCCGTGGTCTCTGGGGAATGTTTGAAAACATTCTTTTCAAGTCTTAATTCTTCTATTCTAAAAGAATTTATGCTGCTGGTCTTTTGTGGGGGAAATTCAACTCTATGGTTAAACCCCTGAGAAAGAGGCCTGCCTTATTTTCTTGTATCCCGTTTAACTTCCAGAACAATTCTGGGCCTATTGCCTTGACCAATAAAGACCTGTACATTAACTATTTAAAAAAGTGAAGTGTTTTCCTCTTCCTAACCTAAAACTCACCCTCTGAAATTTTCATGTGATCATCTCTGGACCATAAAGAAAGCATTATCAAGAATTTATTTATGCTTTTTATTTTTGATTATGAGATTTTAAAAAATGTGAAACTTTTGTTTTGTTTTGTTTTGTTTTTAAGAGAATTGCTTAGGGAGACCTGTGGCTGGGTACCATCTCTGCTTTCAGTGAGCTCAGTGACCCTAGTCACACCCTTGATTGCTCTGAACTTCCACTTCCTCAGCTGAATGTGAAGCAGTTAGGGATTCATTGTGATAATAATGGGCACCGTTTTGAACTCTCGCCATGTGATGGCGCTGTGCTAAGTCAGAAGCACCCTTGCATTAGGAGCACTCTTGCATTTACTTTCCATAGCCATCCCCAACAGTAGTTTCGTGTACCCTCCTTGTGTTACAAGTGGGGAATACGAGTCTATGGGAGTGCAGACATTTGCCAAAGGTGTAAATAACAGGCTCAGGATTGGAGCCCAAGCTTGTTTATATTTCATGAACCTATGAATAATCATTGATTGGTGACAAAGAGCCTTAACATGAATGGGGTTTTTCAGGAAGGATTAAGAGGTGACTTTCCTAGTATATTAAAAAAGTACCTCCGCCCCTCCCTCACTTCCCGCCCTTCCTCCTTTCCTCTTCTCCTTTCTTTTTCCCTCCCAGAACTTCTTCAAATCCTCTCTGGCTTCTCTATCTTACCGAGTGGTGAGATTCTCTGGTTACTCTCCAACTATGGTACCCTGTGCTTCTCCTTCGATGTATTTATATTTGTACTTCAATAATTAATTCTTCACCTAGTTGTTTAATGTCTGTCACTGGCTAAAATGTAAGCCCTGCAATCACAGGGCTATCTCTATATATTCAGCCTGAATGGAGTTCTCGTAGTCCAGCAAACTAGCCCCACAAAAAGTGTTTGTTAAAAGAATGAAAGAATGAGTACCTACTTTGTATCCCACAGCAGGGGAGGTCAGAATAAGGGAAGAGGAGTAAATGATGAAAGATAGTAACATTTCCATGCAGCACCAGGGCTTCCTAATTATATACTTTCAGTGCAGTGGGTGGTAGTAAGACAGTAAGCATGCTTCATTGAATGCCAAAGACTATTCTGCAGGAGTGTTCTAAAAGACACACTCTGCATTGGATGGGAGGTCATGTTTGATGAATGTTAAGGTCCCTCACAATGCGAACATTTGTTCATTAGTCTATTTGCTTATTCATTCAGTGACTCTGTTAGGCAATCATTACTGCCATCTTCGAAATAAATAATGAATACCGTCCAATGTCAACAAGATGATCATCGAATAATGACGCCACATGACCCGAGATTGAAGTAGTTGGATGGATTTATTCTCACAAATGATCCCGTAGGTTCATAATGTTACAGAATGAGAAAACAGACTAAGGGAGGTTAAGTGACCTGGATAAGATCACGCAGCTAGAAGGTAGCAGAGCTAGGGCTTAATGATTTTAAAATTCCATGCAAATAAAACAAAGCGCAACTACAGAGTGGGCAGCATGTTTCTGAAACTTTGAGAGTTAATAAAGAAACCCGTTCAGGTATCTGTGCAAAATTAAGAGTTAATAAAGAAACCCGCTCAGGTATCTGCAGTAAAATTAAGAGCATTAAAGAAACCCGCTCTCAGGTATTCCAGTAAAATTAAGAGTTAATAAAGAAACCCGCTCAGGTATCTGCAGTAAAATTAAGAGAGTTAATAAAGAACCTGCTCAGGTATCTGTGAAAAATCAAGAGCTAATAAAGAAACCCGCTCAGGTATCTGCACCAAGAGTTACTGTGCCACCACTGGTATCTGTGCAAAATTAAGAGTTAATAAAGAAACCTGTTCAGGTATCTGATGCACAGAACCCAACTTCTACACTTAAGGAGGCATCTCTAGAAAGATGGGAAGAAATGATTACGTTATAGGGCTGACGCATCCCTCGATGGTCATGGAGAGGTCACAAGGACATACCCTGATAGGAAGCAGAAAAATCCCCACAGATGGGTGGGGATTAAGGAGAGAGAGCTTTCCAGGCAAAGAAAAATTAACATATAAACCTTTTATTTTGAAGAAGAAAGGGTTCTATGTTGCTTTCTGATGCTATACTGAACATTCTCCGTATCTTTCCTCATCCCCACTTTCGTGACAATATTGAATGATAATATTCCCTCTGGCTGCACACGAAGAACATTTTAGAAGAGGGTAAAGTGCATTTAGACAACTGTTACCTATCATGATTGAAAACTGGATAAAAAAAATAACTAGCCAGCAATTAGAGAATTTTTTCACCATCGAAGCCCAAATAGGGTTGTGTGGCAGCCTACGCATGGGTTGAGTGTAAGGAGCTCTGGGTTCTGGTACCAATGTGTCCTACCTGTGGGATCTGGGTGTCTTAGTTTGTTTAAGCTGCTATAACAAAATACCATGAATTGAGTGGCTTATAAACATCAGACATGTATTTCTTGGTGTCTAGATGCTGGGAAGTCCAAGATTAAGATGCAAGGAGGCTCCGTGTCTGGTGAGGGCCAGTTTCCTGGTTTATGGATAGCACCTTGTCACTGCAGTGGCAGAAGGGGCAAGGCAGTGCTCTGGGACCTCATTTGTAAAGACATTAAGCCCATTCATGAAGGCCGAGCCCTCATGACTTAATCATTTCCTGAAGATCCCACCTTCTAATACCATCACCTTGGGGGGCAGGTTTTGAACATACCAATTTTGGGGGAGCACAAACATTCAGGCCATAGCACTTTTTCACGTTCCATAATTTTTCTGTGTCTTTGCTCCTTATTCCCAAAGTAAATGGGCTGGGGTGGACCAAATCAGAGGATTTCGACTATGCTCTGAAAAGCTATAGCAATTCTGGGAAAATGCTTTGTGGAGCAATGTGAAGTCTGAGGGGGATGCCGAGGTGGAGAAGATCTGTTTCCCCCGTGCCTGCTTTAATCCAAATAGTTCTGCTCTTGTGTGCCTTCTCCATTGGCATCCTGCTTAAGATTTTATTTGAACAAAGGTTCCTCTTCTTTAAAAGGGATGCACTGGGCTCCAGGCACTATGGTACCTCCAAGGCTTCTTCCACTAACTCCGTGTTTGGCGAAGGCCTTTGCACTGCCCTTTACTTTACAGTCACTTCAGTGATTTTAGAGACGTGCAGGCCTGCCCACAAAGTGCTGAGAACTGGGATTTGGCTTTGGGTCAGGAATCCTGGTGCTATCAGTGTGGGCTGGGGTTGGAGCCACAGGGCCTTCCAGAGAGTGTGACTTTCTGGAAAGATGTGGAGGAAATTTAGCAAGTCATTAAGGAAACGACTGGTGAGCAGTTCGTGATCTGTGGCCAGCATTGGCTTGTTTGCATGACGGATGGTTGAAACAGGATCCTACCTGTAGCTTCTCCTCCAAAGTCTCCAAGCCAGCCCCTCTGCAGTCTGTTGTGACTCAAAAGCTTCAAGTTCTCCATGCATCCCAAATTGCTGGGACAACTACACATTGGGTGGGCCAGAGACTGAGGGCATCAAAGAGAAAAGGATAGACCCAAAGAAAGATGTCCTTTGTGGTTTTTCTGTCTGACAGATGGGAAGTCTGGAAAGTGCTGTGCTAAACTCCATGTAAAGCAGAATTACTGAATATAGCTCAGTGGTTGGGCTGTGTGACTCTAGACAAACTGCTAAACTCTTCTGAGATTCCAATTCCTCATTATAAAACAAGGATAATTGTGGTATGCACTTCACAAGATGGTTTCAAATTTTACATGATAGAACACTGATATGGAACTTAGCACAGAGCCTGCTATAAAGAAAAGCAGTTTTTCTTTTCCTCCATTATTTGGTTCTCTGGGACTTCACTCTTTATTCAGTTAAAATGGTGATAAAATAAAGACAATAAGTGAAGGTGTCACTGGCTTTTGTGCCTGAGGGACAGTGGCTATATGTGAGTGTATGTGCATGCTGGTGCATGTCCTGTGTGCTCAGATATTATTACATGGGAATCATAGAAATAGATACGTTTGAATTTAGGCTGTATAGGGTTGTGTCTTTTCCAACTAGGACAAAGAGATAAGAAAATCCTTTCAGTCAGGACACACCAAGCACTGCTCACTTATTTATTTAAGGAATCCTTGCATATCTTCTCCACGTCAGCCCTCAGGCCAATGGCTGAGGATGCACACAAGTTTCATAACTTAGTGGAGATGACTGGAGCAACTGGATGAATGCTCATCCACTCCTTCATTCAACAAACACGTATTCAATGTCTATTTTATGTCTGGGATTGTTCTAGATGTTGCTAGAGATTGAAAGAAAAAAAAAGATTGGGTCTTTGCCCTCGAGAAACTTATATTCTGCCAAGAGGAGGAGTAATTTGTAGCAGCAATAGTTATAGCACTATGAGCAGCTCATGGAGAGCTCTCCTGATTCAGGCTTTATGCTTGTTTGACCCATTTGGTCCTCACAAGTGGTCCTTCTGCATAAAAAGGCTGTTTCCAAGGCTGACTTGACAGCTGTAATGTCAGAAATACAAAAGACTAGTAAATTTCAAATGAGACTAACTCTCATTCAAATTTTGTTTTAAATACATTAAACAAAGTCGAATTCAGCAGGCCCACTAGTCACCCATGTTTCTTATCTGACTTCATTTCCAGTTCCATAAAATGGAGAAGACTGTCTTCAAATATATAGATGAAGAACCTGAAGTTCACAGGGATTTTATGTCACTTGCCCCAAAGTAGCACTGAGCTTTCTTGGCAGAGCTGAGGATCGAGGCAGGGGGCACAGGCCGCAGCAATTTAGGGGCTTCCAGGAGGAGCCTGGCCTCTTACAGCCTCACTTAGAGAAAATGATACTCCCTGACCGATCGTATTCTTGTTTTCCCACTTCTATTCTGAATCTCTTTAGAGTCATCTCTCTTTGGTGGCCAATAACCCTTTTTTCTGGTGACTGTTTCCGTTTCGATCTCCTCTATCCCAGCTGCCTTCTCGGCTATGGCTCAATAGATCATTTCTCTCCCAGCCTTATCCATTTAGATAGAGTCTTTCTATCCCACTGTGTCTATTTTTTATTTTCCAAAAGCTCTATGTGCTAGAATTTTAATACTGGAGCCTGTTTCCCGGTTGGGTCTTGTCTCGGCTAGCCAATGATATCATGTTTCTTTTAAACACATGGCCGGTGGTTTCATTCTCTTCCACATTTGGATGCTGTTTATGGCTTCTGTGAGGGAAAGGTTAATTTCCCTTCTTGGTGTCTGATTTTCTTCAAAGACATAAATAGCTGGCTTGGTTTAGTAGGAGTCAGATGTCTGTGTGTTGACCTAAGCTCTCAGAGCCTCTGAATAATGCTCAATAGTGCTTGACCAATAATTTGGTAAGCATGTTTTGCAGCGATGGCTCATATTTATTTTGGCATTCAGGTCCTATTGTGCCTACCTCTGTCAAAATCTTTTGTGTCTGCTCTCTTCTCCCCATCCCCACAATTCCTTTCCCCATTCAGGATTCTGTGCCTCTCTCAGGCAATCACTGTGGCCTTCTAAATGATCTAGCTGCAATTCTTTCCCTGTGTCCCTCCATCTCACCCATTTATGCAAGGTGAATCTTCTCAAAGCGCAGCTCTGATCCTATTACATATCTGCTCAGAAACCACTCATGACTTCCCATTCCTTACAACATAAAGTCCAAATTTTTATATAGGTCCTCAGTTCAACCTTGAGCTTTCTGTGAGGCCTTGTTAGTCTCTAAGTCAAGCAGAATATCTGGGAACTTCATCAAGTCCTCTAAGAAGTAGTTTCCTTAACTGGTAGTTTCTTGCCAATATGGTTATGGTATTCTCTCTGCCTAGGATATTTTTCGTCTTTTCCTACATCTGTCCAGAGCCTTGGTGTCCTTCAAGACTCTGCTCAATCCCATCCCCTCCCTCTGGTGCACACCCATCTTCCCCAGGCCGCCCCCACATCTGTGTTGTTTTGTTTGTGGCTGCAGTGATGTTTACCAGCTAACTGGTTTCTGATCATTTCATCCATGAGCCACAAAATCTACCAAATATATTATCTCTTCAGTAGGTCTGACTGTCAAAGTTGACTTCAGATTATAAACTGGCTATTTTATACTTAAAGCTGACACAAACTTTTCCACCTAGACCCTTATAGGCTGGAGACCAGTAAAAGATTGTGGTAGGTGAGGTAGGTATCTCAGCAAAGCTTTACTTCCTCTGGCCTGAGCCTGATCAAGGGATGCCTGTGCAAGCACATAAGGCTCAGACCCTCACACACCTCCACCAGCTCATCCAAACTCTGGCTGCACTCACAGTCTGAGGCCGGACTACCCTACAGGCTGAACTGGGTATTTGGAAACACAGTTTCAGGCCGGGCGTGGTGGCTCATGCCTGTAATCCCAGCACTTTGGGAGGCTGAGGTGGGCAGATCACCAGAGCTCAGGAGTTCAAGACCAGCCTGACCAACATGGAGAAACCCCGTTTCTGCTAAACATACAAAATTAGCCGGGCGTAGTGGTGCATGCCTGTAATCCCAGCTACTTGGGAGGCTGAGGCAGGAGAATCGCTTGAACCCAGGAGGCAGAGGTTGTGGTGAGCCGAGATCGTGCCATTGCACTCTAGCCTGGGCAACAAGAGCGAAACTCTGTCTCGAAAAAGAAAAAAAGAAAAAGAAAACACAATTTCTGTCCCATGGGGCTCTTCTGAATTCACTGGCAGCCTCTTTGGCTCTTTCACATTATTGCCATCAAGCCGTGTCCTGGGCATGCTCCTTCCCTCATTGCACCTGGTGTCCATCTCCACATCCCTCCGCTCCCCAAGTGCTGCCACCATGCTGGGGGCCTTCCGTGTTTACACGTGTGAGCTGTTGCACTCCTTGTTCTCTCGTTTCCTTGCTCTTCTCACCTCTAGTGGCTTCCCCTCTAAGCCACTTCATTCACCCACTTTGGTGGCTACACCCTGGACTTGGTCATATTCTGGAACTTGTCCACCTTGGAAGTCATAAAATTCACACCTCCCACTCTCTGACCACAACCTTCCTCTCCTTCCAACTCCTTTCCTTGCTTACTCCCAACTTTCTGGTTCTTCAGTTGGAACCTCAGGTTCCTGGACCTTCCTCCTTATCCTACACTATCTGCTACTCTTGTCTTTACTCTAGTCCCTGTTTACACAGATCCCATTGTTTGTCACTTCAGCAATTCTCTTCACTTTAATGCCATGGCTCTGCAGTCTTCCTGTCACACGTATATCACAAACTAACCACAGGCAATTCCAATCATCTGTTTTATCTGCATCCCTAGCTAGGATGTTGAATTCCATCAAGGGAAAATCTATTCCAGCGTACAGGTCTAGATCACTATAAATTAATGCATTTAAATTAAGGCACCTCAAGAGATTCCTCGATGCTGCCCAGAAACTAAATGCTGCTTCACTTTTCAGGTTGTCTGTTCCCCAGTAGATATTTCTAACATTCTTCTCTCTTTTAAAACCTCCACCTCTACCTGTAGTCATGCTTATCACATAAAAAAAATCATCTCCATTTTCTGTTATGAAGCCTATAAACTGGCATGCATCTTTGCCTTTCTTTTCCTCTTTAAAATGTTCTCATCTAGCTTTTCTGACCCTCTCATGACCTTTCTGTTTCATGTATTTCTTCTCTGATGCTTTTGTTGACAACCCATTTACTTGACTGGTGCTTTCTATCAGCATGTAAAAATATTCATTTATTTCCCATTATTTAAAAAGACAACAATTTTTTTTTATAATTTCTTAACTCGATGTGTCCCTCTACCTACCACCCTCATCCCCTCTGTCAAGGATGTGGAATCAGACCCTGGAGGAACTGGAGGAAGTTCCATTTGAATTGAGCATGTGATGCTGGGGTGGAGGATGGAGAATGATGCTTAGTAATTATCAGTTAAACTGCATTAAATGAACAGAGGTTTATAAGGGGCCAATATTTTGTTGAGTAAATATACCAAATATTTGGTAGCTACTCAGAAATATGACAGCATCATTGCTTTCAAAGAACAGATCATCTAGTTGGAGAAAGGAGTTCTCAGCCCTTGAAAAGGTGGCAACACAGGGGAGATGCTAACTGTCCTGACTCAATCTTGAATATGTGTCCTGGATCTGATCCTTTCTTACTACCTCTCACTCACTATGATGGTTTAATTCAGTATCTTCCTTCCCTGCGTTATTTTATTAGTTCCACTGGTTGATTTCCCTGCTGATATTCTTTCCTCACTTTGCGAATTTGGCTTTTAAAATACAATCATGTGTCACTTAACCACTGAGATACCTTCTGAGAAATGTGTCATTAGGTGATTTCATTATTATTCAAACATCCCAGAGTGTACTTACACACACCTAGATGGTATAGTGATATGGTTTGGCTGTGTCCCCACCCAAATCTCATCTTGAACTGTAGTCCCCATAATCCCCACATGTGATGAGAGGGACCCAGTGGGAGGTAATTGAATCATGGGGGCAGTTACCCCCATCCTGTTCTCATGATAGTGAGTTCTCATGAGATCTGATGATTTTATAATGGGCTTTTCCCCCTTTTGCTAGGCACTTATCTCTCCTGCCACCATGTAAAGAAGGACATGTTTGTGTCCCCTTCCGCCACGTCTATAAGTTTCCCGAGGCCTCCCCAGCCATGTGGAACTGAGGTCAATTAAACCTCTTTTCTTTATAAATTACCCAGTCTCGGGTATTTCTTCATAGCAGCGTGAGAACAGACTAATACATATAGCCTACCACACACCTAGGCTAGAAATCTGCACAGCTTGTGATTTTTGTATCTTAATATATCTAAATACAGAAACAGTACAGTAAAAATATGGTATAAAGGATTTTGAATCCTAGTGGATGCTGGGCTTAATAACTGGGTGATGGGAGGACCTGTGTAGCAAACAACCATGGCACACATTTACCTACTTAACAAACTTGCATATCCTGCTCATGTACCCCGAACTTAAAAGTTGGAAAAAAATTATTTGAGGGAATTTTCATTACCAAAATAGCAAAGTAGATGTGAATACAGTCAAAGAAACATTTTGTTTTACAGTTGTTTACATTGTTTAGCAATGACTACTTCATATATGTGTGTATATACACACGTGTGTGTGTGTGTATATATATATATATATATATATATAGAGAGAGAGAGAGAGAGAGAGAGAGAGAGAGACGGAGTCTTGCTCTGTCGCCCAGGCTGGAGTGCAGTGGCATGATCTCAGTTCACTGCAAGCTCTGCCTCTTGGGTTCACGCCATTCTCCTGCCTCGTCCGTCTGAGTAGCTGGGACTACAGGCGCACGTCAACATGCCCGGCTAATTTTTTGTACTTTTTTCAGTAGAGACGAGGTGTCACCACGTTAGCCAGGATGGTCTTGATCTCCTGACCTTGTGATCCGCGCGCCTCAGCCTCCCAAAGTGCTGGGATTACAGGCGTAAGCCACCACGCCTGGCCTATTTTTATGTAATTCAAAGTGTTACAATATAAGAAAAAATAAGTTAGTTAAAATATCTGCCAAATTATCTATGAGATACTGTAATTTTTATTATTTTCTTTTATAAATGAGTCATTCATTACAGTATTCTAAAATTGTTAATTTTGTTAACAAATTTAATTTTACTGTATAAATTATAAATGTCAATTAGACTAACCCCCCCCCCAAAAAAAAAAAAATAAAGAGAGCTATGTACATGATGAACAACTGTAAAACCAAAGGGTTAAACTTAAGGATGATGTTAATTCTGTGTTAAATCAACTTTGAAAATTTTATGTCTTCAAATTATTGAGAGGAATGCCATTTAGTAAAATCTTACAAAAAAGAACAAATTTAAAATAAAAATTTAAAAGATATAACTATTCAGGACATTTACCATGAATTAAGCTTACAGGGCTAGAAGTTGCACTGAATGAGTCAGTGAGTGAGTGGTGAGTGAATGTGAAGGCCTAGGATTTCACTATACACTACTGTAGACTTTATAAATACTGACACTTAGCCTATGCTACATTTATTAAAAATATTTTCTGGCCAGACATGGTGGCTCATGCCTGTAATCCCAGCAATTTGGGAGCCTGAGGCAGGCAGATCACTTGAGGTCAGGAGGTTCAGACCAGCCTGGCCAATATGGTGAAATCCCATCTCTACTAAAAATAGAAAAATTAGCTGGGCATGGTGGTGCACGCCTGTAATGCTGGCTACTCAGGAGGCTGAGGCAGGATAATTGCTTCAACCTGGGAAGTGGAGGTTCAAGCTAGAGTGCAGTAAGCCAAGATCACGCTGCTGCATTCAACCTGGGCAACAGAGTGAGACTCTGTCTCAAAATTTTTTTTGTTTTTTAATTTCTTCAATAACAAATTAATCTTAGCTTATTGTAACTTGTTGCTGTATAAACTTTTAATTTCTTAAAAAACTTTTTGACACTTTTGTAATAACACTTAGCTTATAACAGAAAAACATTGCACAGCTGTACAAAAATATTTTACTTTTTATTTCCTTATTAAAGAAGCTTTTTTCTCTTTTTAACTTTTTTAAATTACTTTAAAATTTTTTTTTGGTTAAAAAGTAAGACACTAGTACCCACATTAGCTTAGGCCTACACAGGGTCAAGATCATTCATATCACTGTATTCCACTCCACATCTTGTCCCACTAGAAGGTCTTTGGGGTAGCAACATTCATGGAAGTGTCATCTCCTATGATAACAAGGCCTTCTTCTGGAATACCTCTTCCAGGACCTGTCTAAGGCTGTTTTACAGATAACTTTTTTTTTTTTTTGAAAGTAGAAGGAGTATATTTTAAAGTAACAAGAAAAACTGTAATATAGTAAATACAGAAACCAGAAACTTGGTTGCTTATTATTCAAGAATTATGTACTGTACATATTTTTAAATTTTTAAAAATTTTTCCAAGACAGAGTTTTACTCTTGTCACCAAGGCTGGAGTGCAGTGGCGTGATCTTGGCTCACTGCAACCTCTGCCTCTTGGGCTCAAGTGATTCTCCTGCCTCAGCCTCCAGAGTAGCTGGGATTACAAGCACCTGCCACCATACCCAGCTAATTTTTATTTGTATTTTTAGAAGAGACGGAGTTTTGCTATGTTGGCCAGGTTGGTCTTGAACTCCTGACCTCAGGCGATCCACCCACCTCAGCATCCCAAAGTGCTGGGATTACAGGCATGAGCCACTGCACCCAGCCCATATTTGTATGTGCTATACTTTTATGTGACTGGCAGCTCCGTAGGTTTTTTTTTATACCAGCATAACCAAATACACCCAAGTGATGACATTACAAGAGCTATAATGTCACTAGTCAATAGGAATTTTTCAATTCCGTTATAAACTTTTCAGACCATGATATATGTGCTCCATCATTTTCCAAAACATTGTTACACAGTGCATGACTGTATATCAGGTCCTGACTTCAGTCTGCTCTGATATAGTTTGGCTCTGTGTCCCTGCCCAAATCTCATCTTGTAGCTCCCATAATTCCCACATGTTATGGGAGGGACCCGCTGGGAGATAATTGAATCATGGGGGCGAGTCTTTCTGTTGCTGTTTTTGTGATAGAAACTGGGTCTCATGAGATATAATGGTTTTAAAAATGGGAGTTCCTCTGCACAAGCTCTCTCTTTGTCTGCTACCATCCACGTAAGATGTGACTTGCTCCTCCTTGCCTTCTGCCATGATTGTGAGGTCTCCCCAGCCACATGGAACTGTGAGTCCAATTAAATCTCTCTTTTGTAAATTTCTGAGTCTCAGGTATGTCTTTATCAATAGCATGAAATGGACTAATACAGTAAATTGGTACCAGTAAAAGATACCTGAAAATGTGGAAGCGACATTGGGACTGGGTAACAGACAGATGTTGGAACAGCTTGGAGGGCACAGAAGAAGACAGGAAAATGTGGGAAAGTTTGGAACTCCATAGAGACTTGTTGAATGGCTTTGACTAAAATGCTGATAATGATATGGACAATGAAATCCAGGCTGAGGTGGTCTCAGATGGAGATGAGGAACTTGTTGGGAACTGGAGCAAAGGTGACTCTTGTCATGTGTTAGCAAAGAGACTGGAGGCATTTTGCCCCTGCCTTAGAGATTTGTGGAACTTTGAACTTGAAAGAGATGATTTAGGGAATCTGGTGGAAGAAATTTCTAAGCAGCAAAGCATTCAAGAGGTGACTTGGGTGCTGTTGAAGGCATTCGGTTTTAAAAAGGAAACAGAGCATAAAAGTTCAGG
Source organism: Papio anubis (assembly GCF_008728515.1). Taxonomy (NCBI): domain Eukaryota; kingdom Metazoa; phylum Chordata; class Mammalia; order Primates; family Cercopithecidae; genus Papio; species Papio anubis. Next base: position 173,532,488 of record NC_044978.1, read on the forward strand.
AAATTTGCAGCCTGCTGATGCAGAAGAGAAAAATCCTTTTTTTTTTTTTTGAGAAAATTCAAGCCAACTGCATAAATTTGCATAAGTAGCAAGGAGCCTAATGTGAATCCCCAAGACCATGGGGAAAATGTCTCTAGGCCACGTCAGAGACCTTGATGGCAGCCCCTCCCATCACAGGTCCGGAGACCCAGGAGGAAAAAGTGATTTTGTAGGCTGCGCCCAGGGTTCCTGTGCTGTGTGCAGCCTAAGGACTTGGTGACCTGTGTCCCAGCCACTCAGGCCATGGCTGAAAGGGGCCAACGTAGAGCTCAGGCTGTTACTTTAGAGGGTGGAAGCCCCAGGTCTTGGCAGATTCCACATGGTGTTGAGCCTGTGAGTGCACAGAACTCAAAAATTGAGGTTTTGGGAACCTCCTCCCAGATTTCAGAAGATGTATGGAAATGCCTGGATGGCCAGGCAGAATTTTGCTGTAGGGAGCGGGTACTCATGGAAAACCTCTGCTAGGGCAGTGCAGAAGGGAAATGTGGGGTTGGACCCCCCATACAGAATCCCTACTGGGGCACTGCCAAGTAGAAGTGTGAGAAGAGGGCCACCATCCTCCAGACCCCAGAATAGTAGATCCACCAACAGTTTGCACCATGTGACTGGAAAAGCCACAGACAATGCCAGCCCAGGAAAGCAGCCAGGTGGGCGAGTATACCCTGCAAAGCCACAGGGGCAGAGCTGCCCAAGAACATGGAAACCCACCTCCTGCATCAGCGTGACCCGGATGTGAGACATGGAGTCAAATGAGATCATCTTGGAGCTTTAAGATTTGACTGCCCGACTGGATTTCAGACTTGCATGGGGCCTGCAGCCCCTTTGTTTTGGCCAATTTCTCCCATTTGGAATGACTGCATTTACCCACTGTCTGCACTCTATTGTGTCTAGGAAGTAACTAACTTGCTTTTGATTTTATAGGCTCATAGGTGGAAAGGACTTGCCTTGTCTCGGATGAGCCTTTGAACTGTGGACTTTTGAGTTAATGCTGAAATGAATTGAGACTTTAGGAGACTGTTAGGAAGGCATGATTGGTTTTGGAATGTGAAGACATAAGATTTGGGAGGGGCCAGGGGCTGAAGGATATGGTTTGGCTCTGTGTGAGATGTGACTTGCTCCCCGTTGCCTTCTGGCATGATTGTGAAGCCTCTCCAGGCACATGGAACTGTGAGTCCAACTGAAGCTCTTTGTTTTGTAAATTACCCAGTCTCAGGTCTGTCTTTATGAGCAGCATGAAAATGGACTAATACATGCCCCAAACACCCCCCATGGATACCAGTCTTTGTCACAGTACAAGTCAAATCTTAGCTGTGACCTGCACCCAGCACTGACCTTCTGACATCTGTTGGCCTCTATCTTACTCACCTTGCTCCAGCCCCACAGACCTCCCTGCTGCTTCTTCAATGCACCGAGCAGCCTCCTGCCTCAGGGACTTTGTGCTCACTACCATTTCTACCTGGCAGGCTATTTCTCTAAATATCTCCTTGGCTGCCCTTCGATTTCTTTTAGGTCTCTGCTCAGATGTCACCACATCCAGGAGTCCTTCCCTGATAACACTACGTAGAAAATGATGCCCTACTCTCCCCTTATCCCTCATTGCCTAACCTTCTTTTATTTCTCCTCTAGCACTTATCACCACCCAGCAAGTGATTATTTTTTTCATTTATATGTTTTCTTGTCTTCCCATTATAACAGAAACTTCACAAGGGCAGGGTCTTGGTCTGGTTTGTTCCTTAATGCATCTCCAGACCCTCACACATAATAATCACCCAATAAATGGTGAGTAAATCAATAATGGATGACAAAAAAGAACCTAGCTCCAACCTGCTCTGTGTGTGTACTCATTAATTCAGCAGATATTTATCAAGCAACTACTGTGTTAGTTGATGCTTGCTAAATAATATCTTTGAGGAGCTATGCAATGAGTAAGCCACAGAAACAATCTGAGTGTTTCACTGACAACCAAAGCAGACTAAGATGATGCAGATGTCTTTGGTTCAAAATCCTTGGCTTGCTGTCCTCATTCCAGATCCCAAACCCCAGGGCTGGTTAAAGCGAAATCACTTACAAGCGGCAGATTGTGGAGTGAGCATTCACGTCCTCCTGATCTACTTGGTGCAAACAGAGGCTGGAAAGGACGTTAAAACAACCTAGACCGAGGCCCTCATTTTACAAATGGGGAAACTGAGGTTCAAGAGGGAGGAAGGTGCCTCAAATGAGCAAGAATCCCTGGGTTCTGGCTCGCAGGCTGGGTGGGGGTCTTTCCACTGCACCACACTGCCTCTCCTTGCCACTCCCTCCCTTGCTCCCCTCCTTACAATGTCCTCCTTTTCTTCTTGACAGTCAGTACCTTGTTAGGGATCCGGGCAACGTGAGCTATGAAAAGCAACTTTATAGCTCTGTGCTGTTATGATCATATTTTGGGGGGCGGGGTGGCGAGAGCAGGCAGGCAGGAGCCAAGGCGGCTTGCCTGCATGACTGCTCTGTATTTTAATGGGATCCCTGCTGGTCACACCCTCTCCCAGGCTCCCACACCCCGAGGGCCACATCGCGGTCACTGAGCAGTCAGGGAAATGAAAACAGTAATCTTAGAGTCTAGAGCAGAGCAGAAGGCAAGACCCTCTCCACTGCCCCCACCCAGAGGCTCAGACAAGGCAGCAAAGGAGAGGAAGAAAGAGAGCAAGAGCAGCAGGGACCGTCCGAAAGGAGAGATAGAGAAATTTGTTTTTTCTCAGAAGCCCGCAATAAAAGCCTGTCACCCACACAAGGGTAGTGGTAGCTGCTGGTCTGTGGCTAAGTGGTAACACAAATAGGAGACGAATGAAAAGGAACCTACTCTGTGACAAGCTTCACTCAGATACTTATAAAATGTTTATCCTCAAAACTGCTAGAGGTAGGGCTTAAGAAAGCTGCGTTACAGGAAGAAATTGATGATCGTTCAGGGAAAAAATACCATTATAGAGCCTGAATCAATACTATTGTAGCACTTATTGAACACCAAGTGTCAGCCGCTGTGCTCATGCCTTACACACACATCGAATTTCACCCTTCAGTGCCGTAAGGGAAAAGTACTGTTATTAACCCCGTATTATGAATGAGGATATAAAAGCTCAGACAGGTTAATAGTTTGCCTCAAGTCACACAGATAGGAAAGGCTGGCACCAGAAGTTCAATCTGATGATGTGACTTTGGATGCCATTCTACGTTCTGTAGCAATATTGCTATATTCCAGGCACTGGGAATAAAGGATGGACAGTAAACAAGACTAACACAGCTCCTGTCCTTCAAGATGAAAAACTCTGCTAAAATAATGAGCTTCTAGGTGGCAAAACTGAGGCTTCATTTTAAAATGAAGACAGCTTGACTCCCATGTTTGTGTGTTCCCCATTTTGCCTGGGATACTTCAACCCTGCGCAACACAGACCTGCTTGTGCACCACTGGACTGGAAGCCACCCATGCACGGTCCAGTCACACACTGACCCCCAGACACTCCCCATCATGTCTCTACGCTTGCATACTCTCTTCCCTCTGCCTGACAGAGCCTCCCATCCTTCCCATCCCACCTCCTGCTGGCAATGTTCCAGGATCACCAGAACCCTGGGTGATCGTCCCAAGACTAGCTTGACCCTAGCTAGGAACACGGCCAAGGCATTCTTTCAGAGAGTGGGAGAGGCAGAGTATTTGGGTACATCTGCTGGCAGATCCGTAGATGTGATGATGAGTGTGTGTGGAAGTGCTTTTTTGATTGTTTCTATTTTCTCAGTGAAATAAGGTGTAAGTATATCATTTGAGCATAATGAGAGAGATGGAAGGTTTGGGGTTTTCAGAAGGGAGAAGCAGGCATGGTAGGCTGTTTAGGACAGTAGAAGAATGGACACCAGAGAGAAATGTCATGGGTGTGCCAGGAGCATCACAGACATGCCTGGGAATGGCTGTCATACACTTCGAGTGGGACCCATCACCCTGGTTTGTGTTTTTCCCTGGTCACCTTCAACTTCCCAGGTGCAAGGCAGAATTCAGTCTAACTGGGGCTTGGGTTTTTCCAGGTGACTATAACAGAGGTCAGGAGAGCAAAGAGGCTGAAGACTTCTGACTTAGCCTATGGACCTTAAGTTAGGCTAGAAGGCTAGATGGGAACTGAGGAAACTGCAAAGAATCACTGGAGAATGGACACTTGAGACAGTGAGGTGAGCCATGGGGAGGCAGAAGGCAGGAGGAAATTGAGACTAGAAAGGGGCTACGGCAATTGGTCAGGATAGGGTCTCAAGTGCGACCCTGGAGGGATGTCTGAGGTAGATGGAAGATAAGATCTTGGAGAAGAGACTAGGGAACAGAGAGACATTATTAGAAGGATTATTTGTGGGGATAACTGACAAGAATTATGACAGTAATGCTGGGAAAAGAAACAGCAAGCCAGAAGCCAATCTCATGAAGAAATGGTTGGGAAGGGGAAAGACTAGTCCCAGGGGTCTCCAAATGGTGGGATGGGGGTGGTGTGTGCTGATGATGTACATTTCCAGGCAATGGTGGGGTATGGGGGAAGACAAAGAGACAATGATTTGAAGTAGCAATAAGGAACAACTAGGACACCTACTCCTCTTTTAACCCTAGAGGGTTCAGTAGAGAAACAGCCGCCCTTGAGCAGACTGCAGGGGAAGCAATGCAGTGTCCTTAGGGAAGAGTCAGGCCTCAGTTGGAGCAAAAGATGTATGGAATGTTCAGAGAAGAAGCACAATTATAGGGGATCCTGCTGATGACAGACTGTGGCTTGTGTTGGGCTTTGTAGACCTAAATTCTAGTACAGTGTCTGACCTGGGCGGGCACTCAAATTATGGTGGAAGGAAGAATGGGGAGGATTACAGACCGCTTGAGCTTTTCTGAGCTTCATATCTTCAACCTCCGGGTCATCACTTACTGGATGGATGAGGGAATAAATGAATAAATGGAGGCCTATGAGCTGGCTCAGGTGGAGCTAAAGACATGTGATAGTCTGTCTGCTTCTACTTAAGGTGGGCTTGTCAAATACAATTTTTCCTACCTGACTTGTTCAAGGTTCTTTATATTCTAGCCCATTCCAACCTATCCTTTCTTGTTTCCTATCATTTCCAAATTCAGATTATCTACCAGACAGTTTGGGTTCCTTGCTGTCCCATTAAAACACCATACTCATTCCTGACTCTCAGCCTTAGCTTAGGAATTTCCTTCTGCTAGAGTAGCCTATTGTAGTCTCGTTTCCCCAGCCAGCTCTTTCCTGTCCTTCAAGGCCATGGCAAGTCAAACTCACCCATGAAACCTTCCTTGATGTGAAAACCTGCCCTTCTCAGATTTTCTGCAGCTCTTATAAAATGTACCACATACTACAGAGTGAGCTATGTCTTGTCTTTTGTTAATTGTTATTTTAGAAAGAAGATTAACCATACTTTTCCAGGTAAACATTGTGTTTCTTAAGGGAGGGAGTATGTCTTCTACTTTGGACACTTCCTTTCTTGCAGTCTCTTTCCCTTTGCCAAGCTCAGCATTCTGCAGACTCTTTTAACTGTGGGTTGTTTGAGCAGCTTCTATTAGCTCCATCTTCATCCTCTGATTAACCTAAGGCTGCTGATTTCCTCTTTGCCTTGGCTTCCTTACCACTACAGTGTGCTGGTTCTCCTTCTGCCTTTTGTTGGCTGGCTGGTCTGCCTTCTTGAATATAGGATTTACATTGTTTAGTTGAGGATCCTTTTCTTTTCTTGCTTTGTACCTTCCCCAGAATGTCATAGCCATTCTGAAATCTTTACCAGTTACCTTTATGCAGCAACTTCAGAAATTGTCTTTCGACAGACCAGAGTTACTTCTGTAATTATGAACTAAATGAACATTTCTACATGGATGGCCTGGGTGATTCCTCCAATTCAACATACTTAAAATCAAACTCTCTATAATATTCATATATTTATATATAAATTTAAATTTATAGGTAACTTAAATTTATATAAATATATATCATTTTATTTTAAGCATGTATGTACATATATTAATATACACTATTTTATATATAATATAATATAAATTTATATTATATTATAGTTATATTAGAATATAAATTTAATATATGTATATATAAATGTATACAAATATAAATATGTCCATATACATATGTCTATATATACACATATATAGACATATATGCATATACTTTTGTATATATACATGTATATATTTTTGGTATTAGTTCTTTATCCCAAGGCTTTTATTTCTATTAAAGATGCTGGCCTGCTTAGAACACTGGAAACCTCTTAGCTTTCTTGTGGCCTATGGGGCAAAATTTACATTCTTTGTCAAGATGCATAAGAATCATCATGATTTTGTCCCCATTTGTCTCACCAGCTTCACTTTCCTGACTACACAACTTAGCATCCAACTACACTTGAACTTCTCCAAGTTTCCCAAATATGACATTCAAGTTCATGGCTTCATGTTCTTGTACCTGCTGTTCCTTATGCCCAGATGATGTTCCTTCCATCTCCACCTAGGGAAACGTTTACTTTCAGCTCCAACGTTGCCTTACCTCTGGGGGACTAGGTCCTGGTTTCCAGAATTTCACACTGCCACATTCACAGTTGCTTTGTGTGCTGTTATTAGGCTACATGGAATATGAGCTCTTTGTTTATATCCTGTAGCATAGTATCTGGCAATAATAAGTGCTCATTAAATGTACTTTGAATAAATGAGCAAATGAATACAGTTGACCCTTGAACAACACTGGGGTTAGTGGCACTAACCACCTCCCACGTGGTTAAAAATTCTTGTGTAACTTTTTACTCCCTAAAAAATTAACTACTATAATAGTAGCCTACTGTTGACTGGAAGCCTTATGGATAACATAAACCACTGATTAACACATACTTTGTATGTTATATGTGTTATATACCGTATTATTACAATAAAGTAAGCTAGATAAAATGCTATTAAGGAAAGCATAAAGAAAATAACATACATTTACAATACTGTACTGTATTTATTGATATCATAAAGTTTATGTCTCTGTTTACAAGATGAATCATCTGTCTCGAATGGCAGGCAACCATAGCTACAGACCTCAATCTATGGTATATATCAAGCAATTCAAATTTTCTTGTAATGTCATGACTTTTCTCTGATTTTTGGTAGCACTTCCAGCATCCCTAGTAGCACTTAGTATGTGTCCTGTGGTGTTTTTCAAGGTTTATGGTATTGCACTAAACACGATGAAAAATACGTGGGAACTGAGCTTCACATTTTACTGCCGTATGCAACTTACTGGAGAGATGAACTGCTCACATGGAGATGATTAGTGTCACACGGGGTTTCAAGTGGGTACTTAAACACCTGAGCTCATCACAATAGCAACAGGAGGTGGCTGCAAAATTATCACTGTAGTACAATATGGACTACAGTTAATTCTATGCAGTTATGTTTTAATACTGCATCTTTACATTTGCTTGCATTTCTCTTGACTGCAAATAGTACCATATACTGTCTCTGCGTGTGTAAATTTTAATAAATTTTGACTTTTGATAAAAGAGTTATGTATATTTTCAGGTAGTAAATGATAAAATAAACTAGTGTCTACATATATTTTATACATTCATGATATACTTAATTTTTCTTATTTTTTCTACATTTCTAGGCTGTGGTTTATCTGTGACTTTTAAAAAATTGTGGCAAATCTCCAAAATAGTTTTCAACATACTTATTGAAAAAAATCCGCATATAAATGGAACATGCAGTTCAAACCCATGTTGTTCAATGTACATTGTACATTATTCCAGCCCCTAATCTTCAAACTCCAGGTTCAGATTAGACTTTCTCCTATCCTTTTCCTCCTGTTGCCTCTGGCTCTTTGATTTTAAATCATACTGAAAATTCTCCCTCCAGTTCCTTGTCTTCATGTCTAGACAATTATAATGAAAACAAAATATCCATATCTCTGCTTCCACTTCCCATTCTGCTTTCTTTTTCTGTGCACAGCAGATTTCTGAGATAGTACCAGCTTTACTAAGGCCACTCACTGCTAAACACAGAATCCACCTGTAGCTCCCCTTTTCTCACAGAACAAATTCCCAAGTCCTGCCTTTAAGATGTTCTATGATTTGGAAGCTAACTGCTCCTCTAGCACCCTAGAACTCTTGAATAAGACTTGTGTCTCACAAACACTTCCTTTACGCTACAGCAATTTTTTTGTAATCTAGATATTTATTGGGCGTATACCATTGGAGATTTTACCATGGTTTTTTTCTTAATCTTAAAAACAACATTTTGAATTGGATACTATTCTCCCTAATGTTTTACATGAGGAATCTAATTCTCAGATAATTTAAGTAACTTGTCCAAGATTGTACCCACTTGAAGGATTTTATAGTTCCTGACTGGTACCCTTTTGGAGAGGTTAATTTTTCTTATGTATATGTCTTACTCATCCACCTCGAGTTCTTTGAGTATAAGCGTCATTATTAACTAACTCAGTCCCACTGATTTATGGAAGAAAGATTAGGCACTCATGGCTGATGTACTGTGAGGAGCTAGTAGGCCAGCCTCCGGGGGCATTAGCTAACCATGAGTTCAAAATGAACATCCTTAAGGCTGTCTTTACAATGTTATACAAAATTAAATGATATGAAAAATTAAATGATAAGAAGAGATCTCGGGCCTGGCGAGGTGGCTCACGCCTGTAATCCCAGCACTTTGGGAGGCCAAGGTGGGTGGATCATCTGCGGTTAGGAGTTCAAGACCAGACTGACCAACATGACGAAAACCTGTCTCTACTAAAAATACAAAATTAGCTGGGTATGGTGACGCACGCCTGTAATCCCCGCTACTAGGGATGCTGAGGCAGGAGAATTGCTTGAACCCGGGAGGCGGAGGTTGCAGTGAGCCAAGATCGCGCCATTGCACTCCAGCCTGGGCGACATGAGCGAAACTCATTCTCAAAAAAGAGATCTTGAAATAATTGTGGCAGCTAAATGAAAATTGCTGGGCTGCCTTGTTCACCATCATTAATTACTCATCATTTCCCACGATCTGGGCTTTTGTATACTTTCTCAGGTGGTGCAACCTGATGACTGATCCACCTGATTATCCCTCTGAACATTTGAGATTTATTAGGTGCCGGCCAGTCTTTCAGCTACAGTTTAATTGTGTTAACTGCAAATGCAATTAATTGTGTCACCTTTGGGGAAGAATTTCACAGCTACCTTTGGGGGAGGGTGGTAAGCTCCTTATTAAAGTAGTATGTGTTGAAACTCTCATGAGAAAACCCAGATTCTATGATTTTTGTGAGGCTTGACTATGTCCATCTTTTTTTAAAATTTATTTTTTATGGCTCTTTATCAAGGCAACTGGTAGCTGCTTGCTTGCTGCAATTCAATTTTGGGAATATTAGCGAGTTGCAAGTCATGTTACTTTCTGTAATAATGGCTGTCAAAATTAATACCCATTGCCTCCCACAAAACACAGTGGTACCTGTTCTCCTGACGTGATTTGCTCATGCTTAGAACTCTTCATCCTCTCTCACATCCAGGATCCTTGCCTGATCCTGGTCTCCTCAGGAAGGTTTCAAATGCCCTTTCCTGCTTCCAGCCTTAGCTTGACTCCCGCCTGTAGTCACTCTTGGTCAGCACATAATAAATCACTTTAACCTGTTTCTAAAACAAGGTCAGATTGTGCTGTAACTTTTAAAAAGGCATTTAAAAATCTCGATTTAGGTGCAATTCTCATGGTAGACTTTATGGCCAGAAAAAGGACAGTGAGAGGATTTCTGGGGGAAGATGTGTGTTTATTGCGAGAAACGAGTACGCAGGGAAGGGAGGGGAGGGAATATCCTCTTGCTTGGCTGAAGAATCTTTGCAATGTTTGAGTGGGCCTCCACGCCATAAACATTGAGGGCATTTAACATATCAAACGCAAATAAAAATGACACGCAGATGGCTCACTTCTGAGGCAGCCTTGTGCAGTTTTGGGAATCCTCCATCACTGCGGTTTTCCGAAATATTGTAAGTATATATTCCCGCTTAAGCTCGCTGTTTTCCTCTCCATGCATTGCCTTTCAGCCAGAAACTGTCCAGGCCGGCCTGAAGACTCAGGTCCTATCAGCAAAATCAAAGGCCAGCCCCCAGCTCAAGAGTCATTTAGGATTTTCTGTGGTGCAATTAAGCGTGTGCAGCGCCCCACAGCCACCGAGGCGCTGTTTATTCAGTGAAAGTGCTCTGTAATTTATTTAAAATAATCCATCTTTCACAAATAAAGGGGCCATTGATGGTCCCCCAACTGCAGACCTCTGCTGAAAGGCCCCCTCTTGATGGTCTGTTTTGCTGGTCACAGCTAAATACCTGACAAAAGTGATTCAGGGTTTTTAAAATTTTTGCCTTTCTCTTAAGTCTCACTTTTTTTTTTTTTTAAATGAGATTTTACTAAACCTGCTTGTTTTCTTTTACACCAGTAATCAGATGAGGCTCTCTTTCCTCCCCTACACACCCACCTTTTTTTTTTTCTTTTTAAAATTAAAAAAAAAACCAACAGATTGGCTATTAAAAATGATTAATGCCAGCCAATTTGATAATCGCTGAGCGGGAGGTGCCAGCCATTTTGGGATTTAATGCAGCCTCGGAACCAGCTTCTTTATAGCCCTTGGCTAATGAGGAATCACATTAGGCTTTTTACTGTATATGAATTGATTAGCTGAAAATGAGATTACGTCCATGGTGCAACCCTGGTGACAAAGAGCTCTTTCTTTTCAAACACTTTCCAGTGCCAGGTCACTGCTTGAATTTTAAAATGTTCTCTTTCCCTGGTTTTCCAGAAAAATGTTGGATGAGCTCAGGTGTGGCTTCCACAGAAATAGGGTTATCTATGAAGATCTGCAAAACAAACAAACAAAAATACGATGTTGACAAGGACTCGCACTCGGAGCTGTGGATTTGACAGGTTGAGGAAGCAGGCAGAGGGGGAAAGAACGTGAGCTTTGGAGTGAAACTCGCCTCAGTGGGAAGCTGGTCTCTGCCACTCCCTGGCTCTGATGTGGGACCCACCATGTAACCTCTGGGAGCTGAACTCTCCTCATCAGTACAGTGCGGATAACACATATTTTATGAGATTATTAGGATTAAATAAAATAATATGTGTAAAACATTTAGCACAAGGCCTGGTACACAGAAAGTCCTTAAAGGACTGACTTTCCTCTTTCCCCCTTCTCCCTCTTCCCTTATCCAACATCCTCCCTTCTCTCCTCCCTCCCTTCTCTCCTCCCTCCTTCCCTCTGTCCCTCCCTCCCTCCCTCCCTTCCTTCCTTCCTTCCTTCCTTCTTTCCTTCCCTCCCTCCCATCAAAATTGATATGAAGTATTCATCTGTGAATGCTTATTTGTGGTGATATTTTATATATTTCATCTTTGAAACTGTATTCTTCTTTTGATTTTTTCAACCATTTAAAAATATGAAGAGCATTCTTGGCTGTCTTATTTTGAGCTGCTACAACAGAATACCATAAGCTGAGTAGCTTAAGCACAGATATTTGTTTCACACAGCTCTGGAGGCTGAGAAACCCAATAACAGGGTACCAGCATGGTCAGGTTCTGGTAGAGTCCTACTTCCTGGCTTACAGATGGCCATCTTCTCTTATTCTCACATGGCAGGGAGAAGAGAGAGGGATAGCAAGCTCTCTGGTGTCTCTTCTCTTAATGGCACTCATCCCATTCACATGATGATATATGGTTTGGCTGTGTCCCCACTCAAATCTCACCTTGAATTGTAATAATCCCCATATGTCATGGGAGGGACCTGGTGGGAGGTAATTGAGTCATGAGGAAGGGATTTTTCCATGCTGTTCTCATGATAGTGAAAAAGTCTCATGAGATCTGATGGTTTTATAAAGGGCAGTTCTCCTGCACATGCTCTCTTACCTGCCACCATGTAAGATGTGCCTTTCTCCTCCTTTGCCTTCCACCATGATTGTGAGGCCTCCCCACCCATGTGGAACTGGGAGTCCATTAAACTTCTTTTTCTTTATAAATTACCCAGTCTCAGGTATGTCTTTATTAGCAGTGTGAGAACTGACTAATACACAAGGTCTCCACCCTCATGACCTAATCAATTCTGAAAGGCCCACCTCCTAATCCTATCGCACTGGGGGTTATGGTTCCCACATATGAATTTTGGAGGTACACAAATATTAAGTTCATAGCATTAGCTAATGGGCCATACTATTAAATTAACTTTAGCCTGAAGTTGCCTCCTTATATATTTTAAATTTGGCCTTGTATTAGTCCATTTTCACACTGCTATACAGATACTACCTGAGACTGGGTCATTTATAAAGGAAAGAGGTTTAACTGACTCAAAGTTCCACATGGCTGGGGAGGCCTCAGGAAACTTACAATCATGGCAGAAAGTGAAGGGGAAGCAAGCATGTCTTACCACGGCAGAACAGGAGAGAGAAGCACAAACAAGGAACTTTCAAACACATAAAACTATCAGATCTCACGAGCAGTCTCTCACTCTCATGAGAACAGCATGGGGGAAACTGCCCCATGATCCAATCACCTCCCTTTCTAGATTACATGTCGTCCCTCAACACGTGGGGATTACAGTTGGAGATGAGATTTGGTTGGGGACACAGAGACAATCCATATCATTTTGCCCCGGCCCCTCCCAAATATCACGTCTTTTCATATTTCAAAACACAATCAGGCATTCCCAATTGTCCCCCAAAGTCTTAACTCATTTCAGCGTTAACTGAAAAGTCCAAGTCCAAGGTCTCATCTGAGGCAAGGCAAGTCCCTTCCATTTATGTGCCTGTAAAATAAAAAACAAGTTAGTTCCATTTAAGATACAATGCGGGTACAGGCACTGGGGTCAATTTTAGTGCTTAATCCCAAATTGAGCAAAATGTTATCCCTCAAACAAGAATTACATTTTTTCTCATACAATGATACAAAAACATGTTCAATTATTATTGTTTTGAATTTCATCCACAGATGACTTGTGAAACACTTTTTCTCGCTTGTGATAAATGAACCTACATAATATCTTTGATTTTATCCCATAGCTGGCAAAGCCTAAATATTTCCTCTTTGACCTTTTACAGAAAGAGTTGGTTGCCCCTACTACAGAGAAGTCTCCTGTCTGATTAGCAGATGACATTTCCTTTTGGGGGAATTAGTTATTAGTATGTGTGTTGAGGGCAGGGAACAGTGGATTGTGGGGTTTTAAACTCAAATACAAAGCTGAAAAGACATATTTGTATGCTGAGCATATTGCTGGTCTCTGTCATTTCTTTATGCTACCCCTGTTCTGTAAATATAAATCAAAAGTGCTTCTAGCTGTACTTAGCAGGAGGCAGAAATAGTGACTGAAACAGGGGGAGGAAATACAATCTGAGGAAACAAATAATTGTGCCCTAGTTGATTCCCTGGCTCTTCCTTCCCGTAGATAACATTTATGGAGAATTTATAAGGTGCTTACAGTATAGACAGGGTAATACATTTCCCACTGGAATGTAAACTCTCCTGTTTTCTGCTATATTCTTGGACACTGGAGTAGTGCCTGACACTTTAGCAAATATGTGATAAAACATATGTTAAGTTTTCTCATTTATTTCCACCTGTTTCCCTTCCTTCTCCCGTTTTCCAGGTTGGAACACCAAAGCTGAGTCTTGCTTTCCCAGAGAAGGGGAGGAGGGAGTATTGGGGTCTCTTGTGCTCCTATGAAAGAGGCAGCATCATTTGTCTTTCAGCTCTGTTCAGTGATGGAGCTGGGCTAACAATCAAATCCCCTTAAGCACTTAAGCGAAAAAGAATTCACTTCAGCAGAGATAGGTGGGCCTGGCCGGAGCTGGTAACTTTAACATTTTTCCAGTGACATCTTTACCACCATCTTCTGTCTCCCCACTTCCAGTGCTGCCTTTTTGGAAGCAAAGCCTCACCACTTTCTCAGGTTCTGGCCTCAGAAAATATCTTGGAATGAGAAGCTAGAAGGAGTTTGCAGTTTTAGCTCTGACACTTCCTATCTGAGAGCCCTTGGACCACTCCCTCCACCTGAGGTCAGCCTTTGTTCTATTTCCAAAAATTGCAATAATAATCTCTATCTTGACTCCTCACATGCTTTCAAGCTGGGCCTTGTGAGGTAGTCAGATAACAGAGGCAGATGGTTATTTTAGTTCGTTCTGTGTTGCTATAACATAATACCACAGGCTGAGTAATTTATAATAAAAAGAACTATATTTCTCATGATCCTAGAGGCTGGAAAGTCCAAGGTCAAGGGGCCTGCATCTGGTGAGGGCCTTCTTGCAGCAGCATCCCACATTGGGAGGCTCAGGGTGAGAAAGTGCACATGGCAGAGGAAAAGGAATCTTCTCATCAGGAACCCAGTGTTGATAACTAACCTACTTCTTTAATAAAAACATTAATTCAGCCATGAGGGCAGAGCTCCTGTGACCTAAGCACTGGGTGAAGGCCCTACCTGTCGACACTGTTGCATTGTGGATTAAGTTTCCAACACATGAAATCTGGGGGACATACCCAAACCACAACAATGTTCTTTATTAAGTAGCACTGTGCACACGTACATACAGTGATACATAGGCAAATACATACACAGACTCACACAGACATACAGATGTAGACACAAATACAGACAAACATACACACAGACACACACAGAGACATATCCAAACTCAGAGACACAGATACACAGAAGCACACAGACACATACACAGACAAACACAGATGCATACACACACAGAAACTCATACACAAATACAAACATACAGACACAACAGAGACATACACAAACTCACATACAAGCATACATGTACACAAACACATAGAGACATAAACAAACACACATAGGCACAGACACACTCACACAGATAAACAGAGGCAAACACAAACACACACATACAAACACACACAGACACACACACAGACATACACAAACTCACATGCAGGCACAGACACACCCTCAAACACACACTCAGATATAAATAGGCAAACACACAAAAACAGACACACACACAAAAACACACAGACACAAGCACACAGATGATGTGCCGGCTTTCTTTTCAGGAATTCTGGCCCTTCCAATTTCCCCACAAAGGTGGTGAAGTGGACAACAATAAGACCTACGCTAAGATGGTGAGCAGCACCCTGAGCACCTTTTATGTGCCTGAGCCTTCACACATGGTACCGATGGTCCTCACCCTAGTCCCATGAGGAAGGTGTCATGAGCCACGTCACAGTTGAGGATGCTGAGATGCTGAATGTTCAGCAACCTGCCTGGGCCACACAGCCCAACAGGACTTGTTGATTTTTTGGAGGATTTTTCGTATCTCTCTTTCAATTCTGCTCTAATCTTAGTTATTTCTTGCCTTCTGCTAGCTTTTGGATTAGTTTGCTTTTACCCCTCTAGCTCTTCTAATTGTGCTGTTACGGTGTCGATTTGAGATCTTCTAGCTTTCTGATGTGGACACTCAGTTCTATACATTTTCCTTTTAACACCGATTTAGCCATGTCCCTGAGATTCTGGTACATTGTCTCTTTGTTCTCACTGGTTTCAAAGAACTTCTTGATTTCTGCCTTAATTTCATTATTTACCAAGGAGTCAATCAGTAACAGATTGTTCAATTGCCATGTAGTTGTACAGTTTTGAGTGAGTTTCTTAATCCTGAGTTTTAATTTGATTGCTCTGTGGTCTGAGAAACTGTTTGTTATGATTTCAGTTCTTTTGCATTTTCTGAGGAGTGTTTTACCTCCAGTTCCTGGAAGAGTCAGGATCTGGACCCAGATCTCTCCGACCTTGAAGCTGACATTCTTCTCTGGCCACCATACCACACTGCCTTTCTGGTTTAATCCTAGTGCTGTTTTACTCCTTTTGGTTCCTGCTCTGACACCCAGGCTGTCAAGAGGACCCAGCCCCAGGAAACTGCAGCCATTCAGCACCCATGTCCAACAGGTTCTGGCTCAAGATAGCTGATTAATCTGAGATATGAGTAGCTACTGATGGACTCTTCTCCCCAAATTGTCAGATAAGAATTATCAGGTTTGGGTGTTGAAATACAAATGTTCAGATTACACTATTCAGGACAGCACCTTACCATATTTGATGTCTTTCTTTTTTCTTGCGATTAATTTATGTTTCATCCAATCTTGTACACTTTTTAAACTTCTCTATGAACCTGTGTTTCTTCATTGCAAAATACACATATACAAGCACACACACACACAGATACACAGGGACATAAACACAAACTCACACACAGGCACATAAACACCAGACAATAATACCTGCAAAGGCCACAGGTGGGTGTAAATGTCTCATGCAGCAACATGTGTGAGGGAGCTGAGCAGTTAGCAAATGCTCAAAAAGTCCTAATGCGAGGAAGCCACCCACAGAGGCTTAACTGTCAGCTGTTTCTACTCATCTGACCTCTAAAGAAAATACCATTCTTCCTCTCCTGGGGATCTCTTTGGATTCCTTCCTCCCTGACTCCATCTGCCTCAACATTTCTCTCTTTCTTATTAGAGGAGTAACTTCCTATCTTATCTTTCTATTTGCAGGTGGAATACACTCTCTTTCTATGACTCTCCACTCTAGAACTTTTAGTTTTCTATTCTAAGACTCTCAGTCTGATAATAAAACCTTCTTTCCCCATACTTGCTTTCAGCCTTCCTAAACATGCAGACCCTTGACCAAGCGGAAACTAGCCCTGTGGAGGCATCATAACAGAGTGGTTAGCCATCCTGGCTCTCAGGTTGACTCTTTTTTATTTTTCTTTTCTTTTCTTTTTTTTTAATTATACTTTAAGTTCTAGGGTACATGTGCATAACGTGCAGGTTTGTTACATATGTATACTTGTGCCATGTTGGCATGCTGCACCCATCAACTCGTCAGCACCCATCAACTCGTCATTTACATCAGGTATAACTCCCAATGCAATCCCTCCCCACTCCCCCCTCCCCATGATAGGCCCTGGTGTCTGATGTTCCCCTTCCTGAGTCCAAGTGATCTCATTGTTCAGTTCCCACCTATGAGTGAGAACATGCGGTGTTTGGTTTGCTGTTCTTGCGATAGTTTGCTGAGAATGATGGTTTCCAGCTGCATCCATGTCCCTACAAAGGACACAAACTCATCCTTTTTTATGGCTGCATAGTATTCCATGGTGTATATGTGCCACATTTTCTTAATCCAGTCTGTCACTGATGGACATTTGGGTTGATTCCAAGTCTTTGCTAATGTGAATAGTGCCGCAATAAACATATGTGTACATGTGTCTTTATAGCAGCATGATTTATGATCCTTTGGGTATATACCCAGTAATGGGATGGCTGGGTCATATGGTACTTCTAGTTCTAGATCCTTGAGGAATTGCCATACTGTTTTCCATAATGGTTGAACTAGTTTACAATCACACCAACAGTGTAAAAGCATTCCTATTTCTCCACATCCTCTCCAGCACCTGTTGTTTCCTGACTTTTTAATGATCACCTTTCTAACTGGTGTGAGATGGTATCTCATTGTGGTTTTGATTTGCATTTCTCTGATGGCCAGTGATGATGAGCATTTTTTCATGTGTCTGTTGGCTGTATGAATGTCCTCTTTTGAGAAATGTCTGTTCATATCCTTTGCCCACTTTTTGATGGGGTTGTTTGTTTTTTTCTTGTAAATTTGTTTGAGTTCTTTGTAGGTTCTGGATATTAGCCCTTTGTCAGATGAGTAGATTGCAAAAATTTTCTCCCATTCTGTAGGTTGCCTGTTCACTTTGATGGTAGTTTCATCAAGCTACCAATGAGTTTCTTCACAGAATTGAAAAAAAAACTGCTTTAAAGTTCATATGGAACCAAAAAAGAGCCCACATTTCTAAGACAATCCTAAGTCAAAAGAACAAAGCTGGAGGCATCACGCTACCTGACTTCAAACTATACTACAAGGCTACAGTAACCAAAACAGCATGGTACTGGTACCAAAACAGAGATATAGACCAATGGAACAGAACAGAGTCCTCAGAAATAATACCACACATCTAAAGCCATCTGATCTTTGATAAACCTGAGAAAAACAAGAAATGGGGAAAGGATTCCCTATTTAATAAATGGTGCTGGGAAAATTGGCTAGCCATAAGTAGAAAGCTGAAACTGGATCCTTTCCTTACTCTTTATACGAAAATTAATTCAAGATGGATTAGAGACTTAAATGTTAGACCTAATACCATAAAAACCCTAGAAGAAAACCTAGGCAATACCATTCAGGACATAGGCATGGGCAAGGACTTCATGTCTAAAACACCAAAAGCAACGGCAACAAAAGCCAAAATTGACAAATGGGATCTAATTAAACTAAAGAGCTTCTGCACAGCAGGTTGACTCTTGAGGTTCGAAGCTTTAGCTATCCTATTTCACATGTTTGAGATCAGCTTTCCTATATGGTCAGTGGGGCTGATAATTATACAGCCCTCATTGGGTTGTTGTGAGAATGAATGAGAAAATAATTTAGCAAACGTTTGAATACAGTGTTTGGCACAGAGACAGCCTTCACTAAATTGGTGGATATTATTATAATTGCCTTGTTATGGTTCAGTTGCTGTACTTCAGGTTGAGGCCCCTGGTGTTCTAGAAGGAAACTTGAAACCATGAAGGTGGCATTGGGAACCTGAGGGTCTGGTAAGTGAATATTGAATGTAAGAGCAAGGGATTGGGTATGGGATAGGACGGATGCTTTCCCCAAATTTATTTCTATGTTTTATTTCACTTTTTTGCCACTTTTCTGACTAGGAATTTTCCCCAGATTTATTTATTTCTTGACATTCTACTCTGTGTCAGGCGTGGTGCTAGGTGTTGAAAGTACACATCAAATACAGCTCCTGGCCTCAAGGAGAGGTGTTTATAGTACTCCCTGAAGGTAGTTTGTATTTCTATGGGGTCAGTGGTGATATCCCCTTTATCATTTCTTATATGTCTATTTGATTCTTCTCTCTCTTCTTTATTAGTCTAGCTAGTTGTCTATTTTTATTGTTTATTTAAAAAAACCAACTCCTGGATTTGTTGATTTTTTGGAGGGTTTTTCGTATCTCTCTCTCTTTCAATTCTGCTCTAATCTTAGTTATTTCTTATCTTCTGCTAGCTTTTGGATTAGTTTGCTTTTACCCCTCTAACTCTTTTAATTGTGCTGTTATGGTGATGATTTGAGATCTTCTAGCTTTCTGATGTGCACACTTAGTTCTAAAGATTTTCCTTTTGACACTGATTTAGCCATGTCCCTGAGATTCTGGTACATTGTCTCTTTGTTCTCACTGGTTTCAAAGAACTTCTTGATTTCTGCCTTATTTCATTATTTACCCAGAAGTCAACCAAGAACAGGTTGTTCAATTTCCATGTAGTTGTACAGTTTTGAGTGAGTTTCTTAATCCAGAGTTTTAATTTGATTGCTCTGTGGTCTGAGAAACTGTTTGTTATGATTTCAGTTCTTTTGCATTTTCTGAGGAGTGTTTTACCTCCAGTTATGTGGTCAATTTTAGAATAAGTACCATGCAGCACTGAGAAGAATGTATATTCTGTTGATTTGGGGTACAGAGTTCTGTAGATGTCTACTAGGTCCACTTGGTCTGAGTTCAGGTCCTCAATATCCTTGTTAATTTTCTGCCTCATTGATCTGTCTAATATTGACAGTGAGGTGTTAAAGTCTCCCGCTATTACTGTGTGGGAGTCAAAGTTTCTTTGTAGGTCTCAAAGAACTTGTTTCATGAATCTTGGTGCTCCTGTATTGGGTGCATATATATTTAGAATAGTTATCTGTTCTTGTTGAATTATTCTCTTTACCATTATGTAATGCCATTCTGTGTCTTTTTTTATCTTTGTTGGTTTAAAGTCTGTTTTATCAGAGACTAGGATTGCAACGCCTGCTTTTTTTTTTTTTTTTTTCCCCCTTCCATTTGTTTGGTAAATTTTCTTCCATCCCTTTATGTTGAGCCTGTATGTGTCTTTGCACGTAACATGGGTCTCCTGAATACAATACACCAATGAGTCTTGATTCCTTATCCAATTTTCCAGTCTATGTTTTTTAACTGGGGCATTTAGCCCATTTACACTTAAAGTTAGTATTGTTATGCTTGAATTTGATCCTATCATCGTGATGCTGTTTGTTTATTTTGTACATTAGTTGATGCAGTTTCTTTGTGGTGTCATTGACCTTTATATTTTGTGTTTTTGCAGTGGCTGGTACCAGTTTTTCCTTTCCATATTTAGTTCTTTCAGGAGCTCTTGCAGTGTAGGCCTGGTGGTAACAAAATCCTTCAGCATTTGCTTGTCTGGAAAGGATTTTATTTCTCCTTTGCGTATGAAGCTTAGTTTGGCTGAATATGAAATTCTGGGTTGAAAATTCTTTTCTTTAAGAATGTTGAATACTGGCCCCCAATCTTTTTGGCTTGTAGAGTTTCTGCTGAGAGGTCTGCTGTTAGTCTGATGGTCTTCCCTTTCCATATGACCTGGCCTTTCTCTCTGGCTGCCCTTAATAGATTTTCCTTCATTTCGACCTTGGAGAATCTGATGATTATGTATCTTGGGGTTGATCTTCTCATGGAGTATCTTAATTGTCTTCTCCATATTTCTTGAATTTGCATGTTGGCCTGCCTTGCTAGGTTGGGGACCTTCTCCTGGATAATATCCTGAAGTGTGTTTTCCAGCTCGTTTCCATTCTCCCCCCATCTCCTTCTGGTACTCCAATCCACTGTAGGTTCTTTCTTTTTATGAAGTCTCATATTTCTTGGAGGCCTTGTTCATTCCCTTTTAATCTTTTTTCTCTATTTTTATCTACATGTCTTATTTCAGTAAGGTGGTCTTCAAACTCTGATATCCTTTCTTCCACTTGGTTGATTTGGCTGTTGATACTTGTGTATGCCTCACAAAGTTCTCATGCTGTGTTTTACAGCTCCATCAGGTCATTTATGTTCCTCTCTAAACTGGTTATTCTAGTTAGCAGTTCCTTAACCTTTTATTAAAGTTCTTAGCTTCTTTGCATTGGGCTAGAACATGCTTCTTTAGCTCAGCATAGTTTTTTATTACCCATCTTCTGAAGC
This sequence comes from Papio anubis, assembly GCF_008728515.1. Classification (NCBI taxonomy): domain Eukaryota; kingdom Metazoa; phylum Chordata; class Mammalia; order Primates; family Cercopithecidae; genus Papio; species Papio anubis. The sequence continues at coordinate 173,553,605 of NC_044978.1, forward strand.
CTACTTCTGTCGATTTGTCCATCTGATCCTCCATTCAGTTCTGTGTCCTTGATGGAGAGATGTTGCGATCATTTGGAGGAGAAGAGGCACTCTGGCCTTTTGGGTTTTCAGCGTATTTTCATTTATTCTTTCTTATCTTCATGAGTTTGTCTAGTTTTGGTCTTTGAGGCTTCTGTGGGGACCTTTTTGTTCTTGTTGTTGATGCTGGTTTTGCTGCTTTCTGCTTGTTTGTTTTTCTTTCAATAGTCAATCCCTCTTCTGTAGGGCTGCTGCAGTTTGCTGGGGGTCAGTTCAGGCCCTATTCATCTGATTTGCTCCCATGCCTGGAGATGTCACTCAAGGAGACTGGAAAGCACCAAAAATGCATGCCTCTTCTTTCTTCTGGGACCTCTGGCCTCTAGGGGCACCATCCTGATGCCAGTAGGATGCAGGGTCTCACCCAGTTGGGTGGCGTGGGGAGCAGGTCCTGTTTAACAAACCACTTTGTCTCTTGGTGGAGATGGTGTGTTTCACTGGGGGGAACCCACTTGCCTGGGCTGTCCGGATTCCTCAGAACTACCTGGAGAAGAGGCTAAGTTTGCTGGTTGGCAGAGATTGAGGCCCACATCCCACTAGGGGTTCAGGCCCAGGCAGGTCCGAATTCTGTCCCTGAGCTTCTGGCTGGAGTTATTGGAGATTTTGTGGGGAAGCCCTGCCCATTGAGGAAGGATGGGTCAGAGTTAGGCCTGAAAAGGCACTCTGGCCACAGACTGCCACAGCCGGTGTGTTGGGCTGTGGGGACAAGTCTTGGGACCAAGCCATCCCACCTCTCTGGCTCCAGCAGGGAAAAAGTGCAGCCTGAAGCTATAGAAATGGGTGCTATCTTTTCCCAGCACAGACAGCTTAGCGTGTTAGGCAGTTGCCAGTCCCAGTGCTGGCTGCTACCCCTCCCACAAGGAGCTCAAATGGCTTAGACAGCAGGCAGTGGCAGCCTGTGCTGGTCGCACCCTGTCCCGCTACCTCCTCCCCAGGAGTTCCCTAGCCTTAAGCAGATTCCAGCTGAGAGGCTTTAAGAGTCTACACATTCTGGGGTTGGGAGGATAGGCCCTAGTGGCGTGGGTTCAGAAGTGGGATCTTCCCATCTGTGGGTTGCACAATTCCATGGAAAACGCACCTTAGTGTGCTCGCTCACCGCCTCCTTTGGCTGGGGGGAGAGGGTTCCTTTTCCTGTGTGGCTCTCAAGTAGACTGCTGCACCACTCTGCTCTTCCTTCTCTCCCTGGGTCGTGCAAGCCTTCTATTCAATTTTGATGAGATAACCTAGATACCTTGGTTGCCGGTGAAGTATTCACTTGCTTATTATGGTTGTTTTTCGATGGGAGCCTCGGAAACCCTCTGCTTCTTCTAGTCGGCTCTCTTGGCCCTGCCCCTGTAGTAAACTTTTCATTTTTCATTTTTTAAATTTATTTTTTATTATATTTTAAGTTCTAGAGTACATGTGCACAACGTGCAAGTTTGTTACATATGTATGCATGTGCTATGTTGGTGTGCTGCACCCATTATGAGATCACTTGTAGTAAACTTTTAAGAAGCATTGTTGATATTCATATTTTTACCATCAGGCTACCTCCATTTCAATTCTGGCTGGGGCCAGCTGTGTGTCTATAAGAAATAAGTTATCCTTCACTGTTCTCAGTTTCCTCTCTCCTAAGTTTTTTGTGAATGTGACAACTAGGTAAGCACCTAGTAAGCATTCCATGGCAATCTTCTACTGTGGTCTTTCTATCTTGTTCCATAAAAGCATTTAGTTCATGTCTCTGTCTCAGGGTTAGTAGAAAATTTGAATTTGCTATGTAGAAATTGCTTTTAGAATCAGTTTTATTCTGCACTTCTATTCCAGAAAGGGAGATACTTTAGCTCATTTCATAAGGTACTTTTTTTTTTTCTATCCTTACTTGTTTCACTTAAAAACAATTCATTGTTGAAGGGCCATAAATTGTTGAGAAAAAGCTTAGTCTCTCAGTCAGTCAATGTTGATCTTGATTTTCTTCTCTGCCTCACATGGGATGGGGAGTCTTGGAAAGTTACTTGTCTCTTGACCCTCAGTTTCCTCGTCTATAACATAGGGATGATGAGATGAAGTAACGTATAGGGACCTCCCTCCCAAGAACTTGCCTCAGAGTTATATGAATGAATACTTACTTCCTTATTTGAATAGACATCTTCAGCTGTCTATTTCTATCACCTTCTTTTCCTCCACATGTAGTACCATAATTCTTGTAAGCATTTGTGAATTCTGCTAGTTAATTAGTTTCATACAGTGTTGCTGGGTGGCTTAATACCCTTTCCTAGCACTCCTGAGAATATATGAAATACAAGACATGCATTCTTACCATAAAGTTATATTGAGGAATTTAATGAACAGAAAATGCCATATACTTTCTGTATCAAAATTTAGTATGTAGCTTGAATACAGACAGAATTCCTGGGCAACCTTGTTCTGTCAAACCTGTTTTCTCTGCCTGCCCAAGACTCTTGGAAGTGTAAGATGTTTCCTGATGTTGGCTTTGCAGTTTGCATGTTATCAGAGAATGCTGCTGCATGAAGGGACTTGGATCTGTCCAGAGCACATATTAATAGTAGATTAAGCTATGTCCCATTAGCCATTATCTAGGCATAGGGTCTTATTTTGAATGAAGGGAGGCTGGTGGTGAAAAAAGTCTTCCATGTTGGGAAAAAAAAATGCAGCAGTGCCTTGAACTCATCACATGGTCTCGGCTGCAGTGGGGATGCAGTTCTACTTTCTGCAGAGGCTGTGATAATGAGTAAATCCATGTAAAGTACTCAGAGCACTCCTGTGCATAGCAAGCCCTTGGCATGAATCCATTACTCTTATGCTCACTCTCATCATTAGCATTACCATCAGAATGGTCTCATCTCTCTTCCCTGTGCAATCTCAGAGAAAGATGGAAAAACTCTTCTTGGAGTCATCGTCTAAGGGCTCCTACCAGATCATCTCCTGGGGATGTGGATAACATTTGCTAAGGGGTGCCAGCTTCTGGGAATTTGTACCCTTTGCCATTGGCTTAGGCTGTTCAGTTGGCCTTAGCCAACTGGTAGTTCCAGGCTAACTTCTTGCTGATTTTATGGATGGGGAGAGCAAGAAGGAGACCTTAATTAGCTTTTGAGGAGAAGTCACCAATTTAAACCTTTCCCATTCCTTTCTTTTGTTTGAGGGTTATTTTCAATCTCTGTTGGGTTCTGTGTTCTCCAGTTAGTTTGCCAAAATTTCTTAGGCTACTCAGGTTCTTCATTCATTCATTCATTCATTCATTCTTTCATTCACTCACAGTAATCCAAAAAGCAATTATTGAGTGTCTGTTGTGTACTAGGCATTGATATGGAATATATCAGTGAACAAAAAATACGCAAGTCTTCATCCTGATGAGTCTTGCATTCTAACGCTGTGGCGTGTCAGGAATGGGGTGGGGACTGACAAACATAAATACAAATGTAATCATGCTACATCAGATAGCTATGAATGCCACAGTAAAAATAAAAACAAACTGGGTACAATCTGTTAGGTGTGCCAAAGATCGGGGGAGCTGTAGTTTAGAAAAAATTGACTTTTCTGAGGGCAGTTTTAGTTTTATAGATAAACTGAGCAGAGTATGAGAGTTTCCACATATCTCTTCTTCCCCTAAACAGTTTTTCCTATTATTAACATCTTGCATTAGTGTGGTACACATGTTACAACTAATGAATCAATATTGATACATTATTATTAATTAAAGCCCATAATTTAAGTTAGGCTTCATTGTGTACAGTTCTATGGGTGATAAGTAGTGTTTTGTTTTGTTTTCAGACTGAGTCTCTCTCTGTCGCCCCAGGCTGGAGTGTAGTGGTGCGATCTTGGCTCACTGCAACCTCTGCCCCCACGGGTTCAAACAATTCTCCTGCCTCAGCCTCCTGAGTAGCTGGGACTACAGGCACGCAGCACCACTCCCAGCTAATTTTTGTATTTTTAGTAAAGATGGGGTTTCACCGTGTTGGCCAGGATGGTCTCTATCTCTTCACCTCATGATCCGTCCTCCTTGGATTACAGGTGTGAGCCACCGTGCCCGACCAATCAGTAGTTTTTTACAGGGTGATGTAACAGACACTTCCTGTGCCTGCTGGCATTATCTCAACTCCCCTTTCTATTCCACCTTAATTGAGCTGCAGCTTGTCTGCCTGCTGCCTGAGGTACCTGCCAGGCACCACTCAGACATTCTGATGAAGGGACGTGCAAACCTGGATGTGCAAGGGGGTTAACTTCTAGCATCTCACAGGGAAACTCTCCACCGATGGAGGGTGAAAGTTGGTGGATAACAGTCCCCTCTTCCGTCCCTTGGGTGGCAACTCTGAGGTGCTTTCTACTCAGCTGCTCAGAGGGACCTAGCAGAGTCCATCCTGGTGCCTTTATCTCTGTTGCTCTCCTTCCAGCCCCACTAGCCAGACACATTCCTTGTGATCACTTATCCAAATAAACTGCCTCCAAGGAAGCCCTTGTTTCAGGTTCTGCTTTCTGGAGCACCTGTGCCAAGTCAGTTCCATTTCTTATCTATGAAACGGATGCGATGATTACACTTTGCTCGCAGGACAAAGCACTGTTCGTATAGGTAAATTTAGAACAGTGCCAGGCTCATAGTAAGCCTTCACTGAGTATTAGTTATCACGATGAGAATCCATTATATCTGGCTATGTTTGTTGTTTGTGGAGCCTGCCCATACACATTATTTTTAGCATCATATTAACCCTGTGAAATATATAATGATAATTATCCCTATTTTACAGATGACGAAACTGAAAATCACCATAGGGAAATGACTTGGTCAAGGTTATGTGATTGAGAAGCAGAACAGCCAGGCTTGGTAGATGTCTCAAGCCATAGGACACGTGAGCCGAAAGGGAGCAGATGTTTTCACTGGACACGTGATGACACAGAGGCCAGCTGATTTCTCAGGGTCACACAGCTCTTCAGCAAATATTCTGAGGCTGAGATCCTAGGCCTTCAGGCTTCTAGTACAGAGCTTTGTTAGGGTGGGAAATTAATAGAGATAGAGCATACCGTCTCTGGGTTTCAGTTGAATGCACAGATCAGAGATAACAATTCTGCTCTCCTGGCCTCCTGCCTCAGTTTACATTTTTTCCTTGTTATTCTTGCTAAGCAATGTATTCAAACTTTTATAAAAGGAAAAGAAATACCTGCTTTTAAAGAGCAGTTTCCAATGACTTATTTAGGAGGAAATCTGCTTATGAACCAGGATATTGGAAGATTGAATAATTCGAACGATGTTTGTTTTTCTATCCTGGATTTAGCTCTTGTGAAGATTTCTGCGTCAATAGCTCAGGAGATTGAAATATTATTTTCTTTTCTTTACATTCCCCAGCGAAGGTCGCAGGGACTGACCTTCCATCACCCTGAGATGCCACAGCATGACTTGAAGGTGACCCAGACTGACCACATCTCGGGGTTTTTTGAGCCATTCAGTTTCCATATTCGTTTAGTCACTGGGCTTTTTATGTGTGATTTTTGGTGACCATGAAATTGAGAGATGAAGAGGCTTGCCTGCTGCCAAAAGCTGTGTGGCGAAGACTCCGTGTGAGTTCCCCTCGGTTTGCCAGCGCACTTTCTTCCTGACTTTGGGCTTTCCTCCCGCTCTTGTCCTCGGCCTTCCCAAGAAGCACCAGCAATGCTCAACAAGGCCTATTGATTTGCAAGGTCCAAGAGTCATGGGTTTTAGCAATCAGGCAGAACAACTGTCCCCTCATGTGACCAGAAGTGTGTGTTCGAGTTGTTTTTTTAAAATCACCCTTTTATTTTAAAATACAGAAATAAGACAGAAAGAGTTAATAGTATGACCTCCACAAATCATTTCTTAATTTTTATAATGTAATGGCAAGTAACCTTTATGTGAGGCTTACATGGAGCAGGCCCTCTTCTAAGCACTTTGTATATAGCATATCATTTAGTCTTCACTACAGCCCTATGAGGCAGTGTCTATCATCATCCTCAAAGTCTTCCTCATTATCGTTGTTGTTGTTTAACAAAGAAATAAACCAATACACTGAAGCACATAAAGGTGAACTGACAAACCTAAGGTCACACTCTAATAAGTAAATGGTTGGGATTTGAACAGTCTGACTCCACAGCCCATGCTCTAAACCATTATCTAAAAAAATTAGAAGGGAAAGGAATCATCACAGCCAACCCTCTTGTTTACTCGTGGAAATTTACTCATGTAGCACAGACAGGGGAGTTAACGCTTCTAAAATCACACAGCGTGTTAATGGCTGCTCGATTCCAGTCTGAAGTTATTTTGCCTTCCGCAGAGTGAATCTCTGTCTGTGAAGATTAGGGAGGAAGCCTAATGCATTAGACACTGAGATTGAAGCAGCTATTAAATGACTTTTTATTTGAGGTAGGGTAAGCAGCCTGAATAGAAAGGCAAGAAGGAGGTGGTGGCGCAAGTAGGGAGTGTGTGTGTGGGGGAAGGAGGATACTGAATTTAGAAATTGTGTTGCATTAGGCTCTGGCCATGTTCCAAATATTTTTATTCGTTATTATTATTTTTATGGGAAAAGGAACCTGCAACGGTTTAGGCTCGGCTATGTGCCTTCAGGCATTGGTTTGTCAAATTTGGATCCAATGCCAGGTCAGCACAGTGGGTGTTCATGGGTGGTGTGTTTATGTGTGTGTGTCCATGTGCTCAGGTGTTTGCATGTGCCTTTCTCCGTGTGTGTCCGTGGTGTTGGCATGAAAAGCAGCAGTCCATCCTAGGACTTACTCGCTATTTCTTACCTCCAGCCCACCTCCCTAATGTGTCAAGAATTATAAATTAATCACCTGGCTGGTTTGCACTGAACTTACTAGTGTTTATGAAAGGGAATTCATTGGATATGCCTGTTAATGGAACACGTGTAATAATACTAAAGCCTGTGATTAAAAAGAAATTTAAGACCCATGAGTTTTTAATAGAAAAACATGTCATTTGAGTGTTTATTTGCTGGTGTAAAATGGGTGATTTTTAAGGGGGGGGAGGTTGCCTATTTTAATTTTTGGAGGACCATGTTATTCACACAGAAAACTGGCAATGCTCATGTAGAAGTCCTTTTAGATTGTGTTTAGTAGAGGACTCTTTCGGTAAAGTAGAACATGTTTATTGCTTCATGCTTCAGTGGAAAATAAATTGCAGAATAGTTCTGCTCATGGGTTTTATTCATTCATTCACCCACAATTTATTTCTTACCTATCACTTATCATCACTTATCAAGCACAGGGCTATGGTGTGATTGATTGAGAGATGAATGTACTTGGTACTTGAATACACGTGGTCCTCAGATGGCCCACAGTTTGATGAAGGGCGGACAGATGATAAAATGATTTCAATGCTTGCTCTGAGGGAGGTGTGAAAAGGGCAGTGTGAAAGTTAGAGGCTTCCTAGAGAAGGCAGAATTTAAACTGAGCCTTATCTAGTTAATCAAAACAGGGGAGACCATTCTGAAATGAAAAAATTGCGTTGCAAATTTATGGGGTCTTGCGAGCAAAATGTGCTTGGAGGGAGCTATAAGTTGTTTCTACACTCAGAGAATAAGTGCTGGTTACCTAAAAAGTAATTATTGCTCGAATTCACTCACTCATTCCCTTATTCATTCAGTTGCATGAAGATGCAGTTGTCATTCATGTGTGTGTGTTTGTAGACCCACATGCAAATATATAATATTCCTTGGTGAAATGTGGTACCTTGATTTTCTTACATTTTAATGAGATTTGATCATCCACATTATCTTATAGTGAGGTGTAGAAAGTTCTGCATGTAAAATGAAGCTAGTTGATTTTGGCTTTTCAGAACTTTGCCTGTGGGTTTTTAAGAAATCATTTTATTTTCCAGAGAAAGTTAGCATAATTTCTCCACAAATCCTATTTATCTTTGAAATGGCAAAGAGAACAAACTGCTTTGGATTTCATGGTACTGGAAGATATTGCAAAATCTCTACATATTTTTGGGACATCTGAGTACAGGTTTAGAAGCTTGAGATGTCTTTAAGAGAAAAGTTCTTTTAGTTTCACTTTTTATTTTCAGCTTTGCTAGTAGATTTTGGAAAAGTGGAAATAAGGCCCTGCGTTTTTGGACCTTTTAAAATTCAAGCAAATAAGGCATCATTAATTGTTCATTCACTACATGTTGACTGAGACTTAAGAGAGGGCATGGGTTGAAGTCAACCCAATCTCTGCGCTCACAAAGCTCACGATCTGTTGAGGGAAAAGAACAAACAACAGGACTGGCAGAGATAGTGGAAGTTGTCGTGAAAAAAAATCTTGTAAAAGAAGAGAGATGAACCAAGTCTTAAAGAACTGGAAGGGCAGAAGCTAGGAGTGACATTCCAGGCAGAGGAATAATCATGGCCCAAGACAGAGAGGAAAGACTGGGACACCATCTGATTTTTGAAGGGTGCGTGACCTGTTAGAAAGAGATGCTAAGTTTTTACTTTGAGACCGCTTGACTTTTCTGCTTCCCAGTTGTAGAAATGGTAGATAAAATATAATAAATGGGAAGAAACCCACAGTGATTCAAAAATAGAATAAATATTTCTGTGGTTCAGAAAATGGAAAGAAATATGAAGCTGAGAGGATCAGGGTGCCCTGGTGGTCTCTGAATTCCCAAAAAGGCAGGAGAGCTTGGAGTCAGACCCTGGTGGGTAACTGGGACTAAATCACCAGAATGGTCCAGGAGCACAGCTCCTCAACAGTGCTGGGTTGTGGTTCTTTCTGCTGATGGAACTGCTGCCTTTTAGTTTGCATGAAGCTATACACCTTTCAATTATGGGCCAAGCACATCTCCTGGCTCAGTGACTGTATCTGTGAGTGTTTCTGGAGGCACAGGTTCCTAGCTCCCATTTAAGAATAGTTCTGGGCGGAGGCTCCCAAGATCCCAAATGAAAGCAGACAAAGCTGTACATGGAGGGATAAATGAAAATGCAGCAGAAGCCTTCCCTCCCACACAGAGAAACAACAACACCTCCCATCCAAAATACACCTATAAACAAAAGTTACAAAACACAGAAAAAAAAATAAAGGCAGTCAATAAAATTCATGGTTGGGTGTGTCATGGCAAATGAAATAAAAATAATAAAACTGTCTGAAAAAAATTCAAAAATTAAATGGGGGATAATCAAGAATCTGTAAAGAAATATATCATGAACCAAAACAGGCTACTGGTTAAACAAGAATGTGCATATATTTTTAAAATTGAAAAGTTAAATTGGAAATTAAAGATTTAATCATAGAAATAAAAACAAGTAATTGATGGAATACACTCTAAACTGAATAAGGCAGAAATAGTTAATAAATTGGAAGATAATACTAATTTACATAAATACAGAAAGAGCTATAAAAATAAAAATTATGAAAATGGTAGAAAAGAGGTTTTTGAAAGTACAATGGCTGTAAATTTCAGAGTTGAAGATAGGAGAACTGAGTCAAGTAAATAAAAAGAAAGCTAACCATCATAGCAAACCATCATAGTAAAATGGTAGAATATTAAGTCTAAAAATTAAAATAAAAGTCCTTAAAGCTGAAAGAGAGAAGAGGTAGATTAACAACAAAGTTATTACAAAAATACAATAATTTCTCCTTATCAGAACAGATGCTAGAAGGCAGTAGGGCAATGTCTTTAAAATAATACAAGAAAATAAAATAACTGTCAATTTATAATTTTATAGCCAGGTAAATTATCATTTGAGAGAGGGTGAACTAAAGAAAATTTTAGACACGCAAATATTAAGGGAATTTACCTTCCACAGCTCTCACTAAAAAAGGTAATGAGGAATGTACTCAAAAAAGAAGAAAAGTAAACACAGTAAGGAGAAATAGTTGAAGTAAAAATAGTGAGCACAGAAGTGAACAGAATATCTTGGTCTTATTAAAGAGGAAAATCCATTGAGAAAAGAGAAATACAAAACTAAATCTCAAGGTAACAACAAAAACGAAGACACTGGGCTTTAAATGGGTAGTTGAAACCTGATAAATTTCTTGACTTGTTTGGAGGGGGCTAAAAGTAATAATTTTAGATTTGTTAGAAAATTATAAAGTTTAATGTTAGGCACTAAAATTGAAACACAGTTTAAGATTGCGAGCAAATAATTAGGGTGAGGGAGGAGTATAAAGGGGACTTCAATTCTATATGTAATGCTTTACTTTTTTTACAATAGCCCATGAAATATGTTCAATCTGGGTGATGGGTACAAAGGTGTAATTATTTTCTGTATTTTTACATTTGTTTAAATATTTCATACAGAGTATTTCATTGGTCTGAGGACCATGTGGCAAATGTCTCTTTACACTGTTCCCTAGCTGGCTGTGATTTTTAAGCCATGGGGGAATGTCTGTAGAATCCTTCATCTATGCCAGTCTTTCTCATTCACTTGTCTGTTAGGTCTCAGTCACCTAAAAGTGAAAAAAAAATTAAAAAATGTTATTTTCATGCATCAAATTGACCAATTTCTAGATAAGACCTTACTTTCTATAAGCAATTAAAGAAGACCTTATATACTAAATATTGTCCTCAATGTCTATCATTTTTAATGGCCGATAAACTCCATGAAGGTTGAGACTCTGCCAGGTTTGTTCAAATTTGTATTATCAGAGCTGGTGACCTGGCACGAATACTGGTTTAATGAATATATGGACAAAAGGAAGAACTGCTGGATTTACCCAATAACCAGTTCTCCACAATGCCCAACTCTTCCATGACTTTGTGCCTTTTGACCAGCTATTCTTTCTACCATCTAGAAATGACTTTTACCTCCTAGTTCACTAGGAAAGTTTCCCTTCCTATTATTTCTGTTCCTAGTAGACTAGAAGCTCTATTAAGGCAGAAATCTTGTCTTTCTCCAGTGCTGAATGTTGATCACCTGTTGCATATGTAGAATAAACGTTTCCTTATTTATGAGCCCAGAGTAGACATCACCTCTTCTTAAAGCCTTTCTTGACACAGTTTCCTTTGCCTCCATGCCTTCTATGCCAGATGGAGTTAATATGACAAATTTTAAAATGATATATACCTAGTATATATTTCCATGACTGCAATTAGTAGATTGTAGTTTAAGTAATTGTCTTCCTCTTTGGATATTAATTCTTCAAGTACCAGTTTTATGTATTTTTATCTCCATAGTCCTATATTGCTTGTCCAGTGTGCAGGACAGAGCAAGCCTTCTAAATTTACTAGCTGAATTGAATTATATCCATTTACAAGCAGTAGTCTACGCATTCCCTGAAATACTCAAAATCCACCTGATGGCGCTTCCTCTCTCCAAGAGATGGCAAAGGGATCCTAGCACACAGTTAACCCATTTGCTGCATCTGAGGGAGCCTGGAATTAGTCGTTTAAGATAGATGCCTAGGAAAGGTTAAGATAATGTGAAAAGTGGGGAGGACAATTGGTAATTAACCTCATCTTATCTACTCAGGTCAGTGGCCAAGGAGTCACTGAGGATCCACACAAGCCCTCCTGCAGGGAGGACTCTTTTGCTCTCTCAGTCCCCTACTGCTGCCATCTGTTGATAATTACTGTCCAGTCTCTGCTGAGAATGTGTGATATTTAATATTTCCTCACCACTTGAATAAACATGTGGCAATAACAGCAACGCACTTGGCCACAGGGGTAGAAAGATGTATTTGCCTGAAAGAGTCAGTGTACACCTTGGACCAGGCAAACAACTGCCTTCTCTTTGCGAAGTTACAAGAAGTCCCCATGTTTGAGAACCTGGAGAATAGGTACATTGAATTAAGTAGTATTTTTGGAAGAAAACTCTTAAAATCCAAAATATCAAGAAGATTGGAAAACAGAACAGAACAGCCTCCTTTTACAACTAATGTGATTTTTCTCTTAATGAGCAATCCTGAAGTTTTCCCAGGTAACTTTTCAGCATTTTAGAGAAAGTTGGGATTCTTGCCACACAGCTAAGAAAGAAGAAAAGCATTTTGCATACTTGAAAAAAAAGTTATTCTAATAAAAAAGACTTTATCCCACCCAGTCCTTTTGGAGGTTTGGAGAGAAGAAGTTTCTAGTTTCATTTGCAGGCAGGAAAGTTCAACTTACTGTTTCAAAATAACAAGAGGATTCAACAGGGATAAACTGTGTCCTGCTTTGTTCAAGCAATGACCTCTACATTACTGATGTCATTAGAAACAGACTGATTGGGTTCATTAAGCATTTGGATCTGAGACAGAGTAAGGTGGAGCCACCAATGGCATGTAGATAGATACACGCAGTCCATTGGTCCATTGACCATCTTCAGTGAGGTGGCAGCTGGATTTGTGGCGTGAGGCAGGAGTAGGCATTGTTGCTAGCACTAAAAGAGAAAATAAATCATTCCCTGATCTTGTTTCTCCTTATCATTCATTTCCATTTGAGAGCAACCAACACTTGTCATGAATGTTTTTTTCCTCCTCAACATTTATTATGAAAATTTGCAGACATGCAGAAAAGTTGAATGAATTTTAGAGTGAACACAACACCAATATACCTACCACCTAGATTCTATCATGAAAATTTTACTCTACTTGGCTATATCATGTCTATCAATCTATTCCCCTTATAGCCTTTAATCAATCCACATTATTTTTGATGCATTTTAAAATATATTGCAGGCAGTCATGAATGCCTTTACCATCTACTGTCATCCAAAATAAAACCTGTTATTTTACACTCTCTTTTCTTTATTGCAAAGGTCTGCCCTGGGGATTATAGCAGGAATTGTTATTCTTTACCTTACTATCTCCCAAATGACCAGTCCATAAAAGTTACTGGCCGTTTAGGAGATAAGGTAAGAAATAATTAAGACAAATATATACACAATTACACATTATGATCAGAATCATGAAAGAAAAAGCAGAATAAAATGGGATTTTCAAGATGGTCTTTTTCCCTTCAATCCACCATCTTCTACAGTGCCACCAAAACGAAATCTTGGAGTACAGCTTGGATCATGCCACTGGCTTTACGTGTCTGGCAGAATAAACCCAAAGACTATTTCCATTCCATAAGTATTTATTGGCTCCTTATAATATGCTGAGTGCATTATGATAGATGTTGCACATGTTAGAATAAGCACATTATGGTTCCCACCCTTGAAAAATCAGGTTGAGGAAACAGATAATTTCAGTATGATGCTTAAAATGCTATCCTAGCATAAAGGAGGAGTGGCACAAGCTATAAATCATTCAGAATTTACTAAAGCATAAGTTGTAAAGTCAAGTGGATAGTGATGAGTCTTGAAGGCTGGCTTACAGAGGGATAGAATAATGGGTAAAGAGGGTAGATACTTTGCTATAGGGAAGGAGGAACCACTGAAGCAGTTAGAAATATAAGGCAAAGGATGGGTTGGAGGGTGGTAGGAGTGGGCAACATTTTAGTCAGGAAAAGAAGTTAAGGGGCGCTGGAGTAATACAGATAAAATGAGCTGAAGTCACTGGTTGTAAAAATGAAGAAGGGACTAGTTTAGAGTAGGCTTAGGCGGTAAAGTCAGAAGCTTTTAAAAATGGAATGGCTGAGCTCAGAGCTGAGGCAAAGGGGAAGGCCAAGAACGAATCCCGATTTTCTGAATTGGGTGGTTGAGTGAATGGTGCATCCAATGATTGGGATTGAAAATATTAAGAAAGAGAAAAATATCAATTTAGTTTTGAAGGTTAAATTTAAAGTACCTGGAAGCCATCCAAGTGGAGATGCCTACAACATGGTGGCCATGTGAATTTGAAGCTCAAGAAAGAATTGAGGCATCTAAGTGAATTCTGAATAAAAGCATAAAAGTGGATGGAGCACCTCAGAGTCATCTCACATAAGAGGTGAGAAATTTCTAATAATTTTGTACAAACTTTCAATGATCATTGATGAGGGGTCCTGGAAGTGGAGTGTTACACACATCTGGCCTACCATTATAGTTAGTCAGAAGAAAATAACAATTTCAAATTCTTTTATTTTACTGAGTTGACTTGTTTAGAATCCAGCTCTACTGATTTTCATTTTAGTTATTTTCCCTTTGCATTCATCTCCACTCCATTCTCAATGGTACACTGCCCATCCATTTCTCCTTCCAGTCATTCATTCGTAACCTTAACAAGCATGTATTAGGTACCTCCCACATGCCAGGCAGGACTAGGTGTTGACTCTGAAAGTATTGGCAATGGAACCTTCCATATACACATTTTTTAAGAACCTCAACTTCACTCACTTCCAATTGTCTTCACTTCCTGAAAGAGGGATTGTGTTTCGACTTAGAGGAAGACCTGAAGGGTGGGAAAGCTGGAATGACACCTCTCAAGGGCCTTGGGGCTTGAATGACACGGTGTTGAGGTGATGTGGAAAATGATCCCTCTCTGAGACAGCATGCACTACTTCAGCTTACGCAAACTATAAAGAACTCCCTGTCTGTGTTTGCGAAAGGAAAATTCATGTTTCCTATGGCCTTTAACTGCTAATCTTTACTGGTTACAAGAGGGTATTCCAGGCAGTGGAGTGCTTAATAAATATTATATTATTTGCTAATGGCAATGCTATTTGGGGGTGATATTTCCTTCTGAATGTGCTAGCCTGGTTTAACAAATCTGCTGTGTGTAGTTTTACCTTTCATTGTGTTGGTTGAGATGTCTCAGGGGCACCTTCAGCACGGGCTGAGAAACAGCTCAGAAATGCAGAAGTAAATGAGTCTGCTGGATGCGTTAATAGTTTTTGTCTGTGCTGACTTCCCCTCTGTTGAAGGAATGTAACAAACACCAAGGGGCTCTGCTATGTTAAGTAAATGTTTGTGTGCATTCTCACTGTGAAGATGTGTAATGCTTGGAGGGCCTGCAGAGTATTTCTCTGTGCACTTATTTTGTTTTTATACACTTTTGTATGCAACTATGGTCAGTCCTGACCTAACTCATCCATTAACTAAACTCAGCTTTTTAGAAATGCTTTATTTAACCTGGGTGCGGTGGCTCACGCCTGTAATCCCAGCAGTTTGGGAGGTCGAGGCAGGTATATCACTTGAGGTCAGGATTTCAAGACCAGCCTGGCCAACATGGTGAAACCCCATCTTTACTAAAAATAAAACAATTAGCCTAGCATGGTGGCGCACTCCTGTAGTCGCAGCTACTTGGGAGGCTGAGGCAGGAGAATTGCTTGAACCTGGGAAGCAGAGGTTGCGGAGGTTTTGGTGAGCTGGGATGGCGCCACTGCACTCCAGCCTGGGCAACAGAGCTAAACTGTCTCAATAAAAAAAAGAAAGAAATAATTTATTTGAACAAACGACAAATGACACGGGTACCCTTTTCTAATTTCCCTTTGCTCTCAAAAGAACTGAATGCCACTCCTGGGTAACTGTTACTGGTGATGTGCTAGAATTTAAGAGCATGGTATATGGTGAACCCAAACAGACTGGATTTCAAATTCAGTGTCTTCCAGTAGCTTTTCTCTCTCAACCTCGGTTTCCGTGCATGACACTTGGGGTTTGTTATATGAAGAAAAAATGAGATAACTGCCAGCACCTGGTGTAAATGCTTAGCACTTAATTAAATCCTTCCTCTTTTACTTTCTCCCTTCTTTCCTTCTCTCTTTTTTCCCTTTCAATGTATGTTGAATCTTTATTTTTCTTTTTGGTCATTTTTATGAGCTTTTAAATGCATGTACAAGGACATTCATCTTAAAACAAAAACAGAAAAACTTTTTTTGACACCCTGCCTTACTGCTGCTATTGCGTTTTGCTTTTGCTATGATAGTCACGTTTCTTAAAAAGTTATCCATATTTGGTGTCTGTAATTCCTAATTTCCCATGCATTCTTTAGCCTTCCGCAGCTTGCCTTCAGTCCTTATTATTTCACTGAAAATGCTCTCATCAAGGTGAGAATATTCTCCTAGTGAAAATATTTCCTATAAATCTATTAACTACCGTGTTGCCCTTACTGAGGCACCTTTGACTTGATAGTATTTTTTACTTCTTTATGGTTTTGTATTGCTAGTTCAGTTGTTGGGAGGAAACTTATTTTTTTGCTAGATATTCTGCATGTAATGTGGGTAAACTCTCTTGTCTTCGATGGGCCACTAGTTATTGTTCTGGAATATGAACCTGTGGGAGTATCAGAATCATGGTGAATGGGAAATAAATAAGCCTGCTTCAACACTCACCTGCACTTTTTATGAAAAATAAGAATAGCATATTAAAGGATCTAAGCACTAATCATATAACATTAGTGCAAACAATAGATTTAAGTAGGACACCAAATTAAAATCAAAATATAAAGGAAAACACACTTTTGTAGAATAATGAGTTGTTTTCACTGATCCTTTAGCATTCTCCGTCATTGTTTAGTCTAGCTCAGGTTTTCAGGTTGACTTAATTAATTATTTACTATGAATGTTTCCTTCAACTATCACAGACTATTTATACTTCTTAGTGAAAAGCTCTGCTTGGATATATAAACATGTGACCCTTTATAGGCAAGACTCTTTTGAGTGTACAGCAGAAGGTCATGAGGAGAAATTGTCTGTGAACTCATCTGGTTGACTCTCCAGTTAATCTAGGCTGTTTATTTCAGCTCTCTTTGGATCTAACAAACGTAAGAGCTCTAACTGCTTCCTTACAGCATTTGGAGGAAGGCTCTCAGTTTTCCTTCAAGCTGAGGTTCTTACTTGTTTTTATTTTTAACTAGTTTTTGTCTTTATGACAGTTATGTGGCCAATACCATTTGAAGATGGAAGTAGCTCAATAGGACGAGAACAATATATTATCTCTCCCTCAGCCCGCCCACTGCCCATGTTTACTGGACTCCTCCGAAAGCAGTAGCTGTCATTACTTTGGTTGTTCCTTTCGACATTTGCCTGCATATATTGAGTTAACATGTTTACCCTGCTGTTTCTGGACTTGTCAGTTTCAGGCATTACTGACTGATTTCCTTCTATGGAAAATGAAGAATTAGCTGTCTTTTATCACATCCTTGGCCAACATGTATAGGGCTCACCAACCCCTAACCCCAACTTATTGTTAGATTAGGTAGAACTCTATGAAATTCTCATTGCTCTTAGTCAAAATTGTTTGAATGTTAGCAATTTTATAATGTATAGTTATGCCATAATTTTTGTTAAAATAATTCAGTATTTATAGTTGCTGAGCTATGTAGCAGATTATCAATACTATCTCTCTATTGCAGAACTTTTAATTTTGTTTGGTTGGATGTTTGGTTTTTAATTTTTTAATCATTTTTAAAATGTAAACTTCTTTTTATAGATTAAGGGGGTACAAGGGCAGTTTTGTTACATGGTTATATTGCATAGTGATGAAGTCAAAGCTTTTAGTGTACCCATCGCTCAAATAGTGTACATTACACTCAATAGGTAATTTCTCATCCCTCACCCCCCTCTCACCCTGTCACCTTTCAGGGTCTCTGACATCTATTCCATTATATGTCTATGTGTGCAATTGTATAGCTCCCACTTATAAATGAGAACATGTAGTATTTGACTTTCTGTTTCAAGTTGTTTCACTTAGGATAGTGGCCTCCACTTTCATTTTTGTTTCACGAAAGACATGATTTCATTCTTTTATATGGCTGAGTAGTATTCCATGGTGTGTGTGTGTACATATATATATACACATACATAAAGAAAATACAGTGTGTATATATGTGTGTGTATATATCCATATATGTGTGTGTATATACATATATGTGTGTGTGTATACAAACACAAACACGCACTGCATTTTCTTTATCCAGTCATTCATTGATGGACACTTAGGTTGATTGAATAACATTGCTATTGTGAATAGTGCTCCCATACAAGTACAGGTTTCTTTTTAGTGTAATAATTTTATATAATAATTTCTTGTCTTTGTATACACACAGATACTCAGTAGTGCGATTGCTGGGTTGAATAGTATTCTTATTTTTTAGGTCTCTGAGAAATCTCCACACTCTTTTCCACAGAGCTTCTACTAATTTACATTCCCACCGACAGTTTATAAGTGCTCCCTTTCTCCGCATTCTCACCAATATATGTGGTTTTGTTCCTTTCCCAAAATAGCCATTCTGACTGGTGCAAGATAGTATCTCACTGAGGTTTTAATTAGCGTTTCTCTGATGGTTAGTGATGTTAAGCACTTTTTCATATGTTTGTTGGCTGCTCATATGTCTTCTTTGGAAAAATGTCTGCTCAAGTTCTTTGCCCACTTTTTAATGGGGTTACTTGGTTTCTTGTTGAGTTGTTGTGTGAATTCCTTGGAGATTCTGAATGTGAGTCCTTCATCAGGTGCATAGTTTGGAAATATTTTTCGCATTCTGTAGGTTGTCTGATTACTCTGTTGATTATTCTTTTGCTATGCAGAAACTTTTTAGTTTAATTATGTCTCATTAACCTATTTTTGTTTTCGTTGCATTTTCTTTTCTGGTCTTAGTCATAAATTCTTTTTCTAGGCCAATGTCCAGAAAAATTTTTCCTAGGTTTACATCTAAGATTTTTGTAGTTTCAGGTTGTATATTTAAGTTTCTGAGCCATCTCGAGTTAGTTTTTGTATACAGTGAGAGGTAGAGATCCAGTTTCATTCTTCCACATGTGGCTATCAAACTTTCCCAGCAGAATTTATTTATTTATTTATTTATTTATTTATTTCAACAGACTCTCACTCTGTTGCCCAGGCCAGAGTGCAGTGGTGGGGTCTTGGCTCACTGCAAGCTCCGCCTCTCGGGTTCATAGCATTCTCCTGCCTCAGCCTCCTGAGTAGCTGGGACTACAGGTGCCCACCACCACGCCCAGCTAATTTTTTGTATTTTTAGTAGAGACGGGGTTTCACCATGTTCACCAGGATGGTCTCGATCTCCTGACCTTGTGATCCACCCGCCTCGGCCTCCCAAAGTGCTGGGATTACAGGCATGAGCCACCGCACCTGGCACCCAGCAGCATTTATTAAATAGGATGGCCTGTCCCCCATGTATGTCTTTGTTGAGTTTTTGGAAGATAAGTTAGTTGTACATATGGGGCTTTGTTTCTTGATTATCTATTCTGTACAACTGATCTACATGTCTATTTTTATACCAAAACCATGGTGTTTAGGTTTGTAGTATAATTTGTAGCCAGGTAATGTGATGCCTCCTGCTTTGTTCCTTTTATTTAGAATTGCTTTAGCTATTCAGGCTCTTTTTTTTGGTTCCGTGTGAATTTTAGGATTGAGTTTTGTAATCTGTGGAGAATGACATTAGTAATTTGATGGGAAGGACCCTGAACCTATAGATTACTTTGGGTAGTAAGGTCATTTTAACAATATTGATTCTTCCAATCCATGAGTGTGGGGTGTTTTTTCCATTTGTTTGTGTTATCTATGATCATCAGTGTTTTGCAGTTCTCCTTGTAGAGATCTTTCACCTCCTTATTTAAATGAATTCCTAGCTATTTTATTTATTTTTTGTAGGTATTGTAAATGAGATTGAGTTCTAGATTTGATTCTTAGCTTGATTATTATTAGTACAAAGACAGGCTACTGATTTTCGTATGTCGATTTTGTGTCCTGAAACTTTGCTGAAGTCATTTATTAAATCCAGAAGTCTTTTGGAGTCTTTAGGGCTTCTAGGTATAAGATTATATTCTCAGCAAACAATAATTTGATTTTATCTTTTCTAATTTGAATGCTTTCTGTTTTTTTCTCTTGTGTAATTGCTCTAGCTGGAACTTCCAGTACTGTGTTGAATAGGAGTAATGAAAGTGGGAGTCCCTGTCTTGTTCCAGTTCTTAGGAGGAACACTTTCAACTTTTTCCCATTTATTATGATGTTGGCTGTAGGTTTATTGCATTAGGTCGGTGCAAAAGTAATAGCGGTTTTTGCCATTGAAAGTAATGGCAAAAGTAGTATTTGTTTCATGCATCTGGATGCTCTAGTGTTAGTGCATATATATTTAGACTTGTTATATTTTGTTGTTGAATTGATCCCATTATTATTATGTAATAACCCTTTTCACTTTGTTTTTACTGTTGTTGATTTAAAGTCTGTTTTTATCTGATATTAATATAGCCACTCCTGTTAACTTTTGGTTTTCATTTGCAAGGAATCTTTTTCCACCCCTTTACTTTGAGTCTGTGTCATATCAGTCTGGGGGATTTCTTACAAGCAGCATATGGTTGGATCCTCTTTTTAAAATCCATTCTACCAATCTATGTATTTTAGGTTGAGTATTTAATCCATTTATGTTCAAATGGACTTACCCACATCTTTATGGATAAGTATATAGATTCAGTTAACATTATGACAGGAACAAAACCTCACATAATATCGAAATGTTGTCATGTTAATTGTTATCTATGTGCTTTGTAGCCTCAGTTATGTAAGTGCTATATAAAACCTGTGAGTTATATACTTTCATGCATTTGTATGGTTTTAAAATATACTTTGTTACTAAAATGTTTATGAGTTATCTCCCAATTTGCTGAAATATCCTCTCAATACAAACAAATCTAGAATTGTATTTTTATTGCCTTGGAGACATCTTTCTTGGAGCCTTCTGATTTGATCTAGAAGACTAGTTATTCTTTAGAATGGAGGCTGGGATCCCCCTAAATCATCATTCTAGGGATACTCTTGTCTCTTGTGTAGGAATCTGTTTTCTAGATTCTATTGCTTTTGCATTATTGGTCCCTTCTTCTTGGTGGAGCCCCCACTCTTCTAGTTTTCTAACAAAGGGAGAACATGAGGGTTTTTTGTGACCTGACATGTCATTATTCCCTGTTCACACTGAGTTGACATTTCACTAGCTTAGTTGGTGTATTAGTCAGGGTTCTCCAGAGATACTGAACTAATAGTATTTATTTATTTATTCATACATTCATTCATTCATTTATTTATAGGAATTGGCTCACACAGTTACATAGTTTGGCAAGTTCCAAGTTCTGCACGTTGAGTTGGCAAACTGGAGAGCCAGAAAAGCCAAAGGTTTGCCTCCTGTTTGAGTGTGAATGCCTAAGAACCAAGAGAGTCTATGGTGTAGTTCTCATTCAAAAGTCTGCAGGCTTAAGGCCCATGAAGAACCAATGGTCCTTTTCAGATCTGAGGCCAGAAAAACTCCAATGTCTCCAATGTTAACAACTCAAAAGCAGTTAGGCAGAGTATTTTGTCTTACTCAGATTAACAGTCAGCCTTTTTGTTCTATTCAGGCCTTCAAGTGAGTAACCGAGGTGCACCCACATTTGCGAGGGCAATCCACTTTACTCAGTCTACTGATTCAAATGTTAATCTCATTCAGAAACACCTCCAAAACATACCCAGAATAATGTTTGATCAAACATCTGGGCACTCTGTGACCTAATCAAGTCAACACATAAAATTAATAGTCACTAATAAACTAAGACAGAAAATTTCTAAAGGAAAGTTAGAAATAACTTTCCCTGAGTAATTCGAAGGCATTTCTTCATTGTCTTTCAGCTTTGAGAGTCCTGCTTGAGAAGTCTGATGCCTAGTTCATACTTGGGTGCAATTTTAGGCATATGACTGGAATGTTTGGCCCTGGGCCTCATTGTCAGGTGCTGTAGCTAGAATAAATTGTAAGAGGATCCCTGATATGAGTATCTTTAGGTTATCTTTCTTCAAATGGCCAGATTTCCTGGGGAATGATTTCCTAGTGTATTGGTTTGTACAGACTTGGCAATCAAGGAGATATAAACATTTAGAACATGATGTTTACTTCAACTTCTTGTATTTAGCACACCAGACATAAGCTTTATTCAGTGTCCTCCAGTCCATACATCCTCTTTTCTACCTTTCTTAGACAGTACATCTGCATTTGCAGCAAGAGTTGGAGTGATGGACAGAATATGGATATCCAATGACTTTGTAAAGAGATCATCTACCTGTGTACCCATTTTCATCTCCACATTTATGCCCATCTCCGTGAGGTCCTGAGGATGCTAATGCCTGAACCTTAGGGAGGTACCATAGTACAAGTTGGAAGGCTCTTATCTCTTTGGTGCCTTCCAGGTCAGTTAGACTTGTATTTCTGCTTCCTAGCTTTAAATATTCTGTTGTTGTTACTGTCTCCTTTTCAGTTATTTTTGTACTTAGTGTTTGCTCTGGTTTAATATGTCCCCTAAAATTTATGTGTTAGAAACTTAATCTCCATTATAACAGTTTTAAGAGGTGAGGTGGGGCCTTTAAGAGGCAATTAGACCATGAGATTGCTGCCTTCATGAATGGGTTAATAATGTTATTGAGAAAGTTGGTTAGTTTTTGCAGGAGTGGGTTCCTAGTAAAAACATGAACTTGGCCTGATCTTCTCTCTCGGTTTAAACTGCTCACTTGCACCTTCTGCTGTCTGCCATGGGATAATGCAGCAAGAAGGCCCTCATCGGATGCTGACACCATGCTTTTGAACTTCTCAGTCTCCAGAACTGTGAGAAATGTTTTTCTTCTTTATAAATTACCCAGTGTGTAGTATTATATTGTAGTAGCAGAAAATAGACTAAGATAGAAAATTGATGTTGAGAGGGGGTTGTTGCTACAATAAATACCTGAAAATGTGGATGCAGTTTTGGAATTGGGTAAAGGGCAGAAGCTGAAAGAATTTGGAGGAGCAAACAAGTAGAAGCCTGTATTGCCATGAACAGAGCATTAAGGGTGATTCTGCTGAGGGCTCAGAAGAAGAGTGCTGTGAAGAACATGTAAATCTTCTTAGAGATTACCCAAGTTGCTATGACCAAAATGTTGGTAGAAATATGGATAGTAAAGGTCATCCTGATGAAACCTCAGATGGATGTGAAGAACAAGGTCTTGAAAATTAGATTGACAGTCATCCTTATTATAAAGTGGCAAATACCTTGGCTCAATTGTGTTCATATCCTAGGGTTTCATGAAATACAGAACTTGAAAGCATTGAAATATGATACATGGTGGCAAAAATATCTAAGTAGCAAGGCATTCAAACTGCTGCATGGCTACTTTTAACCATGTACAGTGAGATGCAAGAGAAAAGGAAAGACTTAAAGATATAATTTACAATTAAAAGAAAAGCAAAGTGGAAAAAAATGCAGCCTGGTCACGTTAAAAAAAAAAAAAAAGTAAAAGTGTGTTTGAGAGAGAATATTATGAGTGTAACCAAGTGACCATTTGATAGAAATTATGACGAATGGGAGGGGTCCAGATGTTATTCATCAAAACAATGAGGAAAATTCCCAAAGGTATTTCAGAGATCCTTGAGGTCACCATGGTCAGCACAGGCCTAGAGCTCTAGGAGGGCAGAATGGTTTCAGGGGATGGGCCCAGAGTGTCATCCATGGGCCCACTGCCCAGGTCTGCCTCAGGACTCTGCTCCCCATATTCTAGTGCAGCATGCCTCAGCTGCCCCAGCTATGGCTCAAGCAATCCCAAGTGCCACTCAACCTACCATTTCGAAAGTACACGTGATAAACATTGGTAGCATCTATGTGGTGCTAATTCTGCAGGCATGCAGAATGCCAAGTTGTGGGGCATGGCTTCATCCACCTGGAAGCCCAGGGAGAAACCTGGCATAGAGGTAAAGTTGACTCAGAGTCCTCACTAGGGTAATGCCTAGCAGGGCTGTGGGAGAGGGGGTCACCCCCAAGACCGCAGAACTGTAGGGCCACCAGAGTGCCCCCAGCCTTAGATAGCCAAAGCTTGGACTGAGCTCAGTAAAGAGATAGGAACTAGGATGCCCAAGGATTTTCCCCCACTCCCACTCCCCAGGGTACTCAGGTTGCAGGACATGGAGTCAAAGGAGATTATTCTCCAGCTTTAAGATTTAATGTTGTTTTATTCTGTTTAGTTTTGGAATTGCTTAGGACAAATTGCCTCTTTCTATTTGTCTATTTCTCCCTTTGATATGGGAATGTTTATCTTATGCCCACCATTGTATTTTGGAAGTAGTTAACTAGTTTTGATTTTTCAGGCTCACAGCTGGAAGGATTTGCTTCTGGAGAAGTCATGCCTTGACTCTCACCCATATCTTATTTATATCAGACTTCAGACTTTGGACTTTTAAACTGATGATGGAATAAGTTAAGACTTTGGGATCATTGGGATGGAATAAATATATTTGTGCATGGTGAGTAGGACATAAAGTTTGGAGTCCAGAGGTGGAATGTATGGTTTGAATGTGTCCTCCACATTTTTTATATTGGAAAATTAATCCTCATTATAACAGTATTAAGAAGTGATTAGACCATTGGAACATTGTTTTCATAAATGGATTAAAGCCATTATTATAGGAGAAGGTTAGTTATTGCAGAAGAGGGCTTGACCTGATTTTTTCTCTTTGTCCCATGGGCTCATTTTTTTGTTCTTATTTTTTTGTTTGTTTGTTTGTTTTTGGGTTTTCTTTGATGTTGTTGTTTGTTTGTTTGAGATGGAGTCTCACTCTGTTGCCTAGGCTGGAGTGAAGTGGATCGATCTCAGCTCACTGCAACTTCTGCCTCCCAGGTTCAAATGATTCTCCTGCCTTAATCTCCTGAGTAGCTCGGATTATGGGTATACACCACCAGGCCCAGATAATTTTTTTTGTATTTTTAGTAGAGACAGGGTTTCGCCATGTTGGCCAGTTGGTTTCAAACTCCTGATTGCAGGTGCTCTGTCTGCCTTGGGTTCCTAAAGTGCTGGCATTACAGATGTGAGCCACCACACCCGGCCTCATGTGCTTACTTCTGTTTTCTGCCATAGGATGGCAAAGCAAAAGACCATCACCAGATGCCAGCAACATGCTCTTGGACTTCCCAGCCTCTAGAACTGTGTTTCATGCCTTGAAACATTCCTTTACTGGTATTTCAGTGAGGTCTTCAGATGGAGAGATGCTAATTTATTTGCTCAGTCTGTATCTTCATTTGAAAGCTAGAGCTTGCTTCTTTCCTTACTCTGGCCAGTGAATGGGAAGTGGGATAAAATTACATGGTAGTGTGATGTTGCTAAAATTTAGAGTTACTGTCTTCTAATCAAAACGAATAATTTGTGGTTTTTATCACCTATTTAAATAACCCCATCATTTGAACTGGATGTTTATTAGAAAAAACATGTAGGTTTCCTTATTAAATAATGAACTCTCAAAAAATTTCCTAAAAATTCATCATGAGCAAAACCTGGTTATCTGGCTATATTCTCAAGCATTTTGTGATCTGCCATGAAAAATTTGTCTGTAAAGTAAAAAGAAGTTAGGAATCAATATAATAATATAAGTGGTTTTATTAATTTCTGCATTACTACATTCAACATACCAAAATGTAAACAAAATGTCCTTTGTGAAACCATGTGATAACCTTCTCAGATTCTGATTCACTCACCAGCCTGGAAGAAAGGATACTTCATAGTGATTAAACACTTGTTTAGTGTATATTTGTGGTTTTTACCTCTTTAGAACTCTTTAAGTTAAAACTGTGTCATCTCTCAGAAATGAGCAAAGTATGGCCCAATCTAGAAGTAATGGGATTTTTAGTGACAATTCTTATTATGATTAGGTTCATCTGCATGAGACAAATAACCTCAAATTTCCTAAATGTGGTGATTGTATTGCGATAGACCAGACTTTCTTATTTAGGTAAACAAAATGTCTGGTCCAGGACTTATGATGCCATAATTATCTGGCACCAGGATCCTCCCGTCTTAACTCTTCATCATCCTTAGAATGCCACCTTACTGTCCAAGTTGACAAGAACACCTCCAGGCACTATTTCTTTATTCCAGACAACCAGTAAAGAGAAAGGGAAAAAGAAAGGGCTACCTCTTCATGTTGGGGACACTTCCAAGAAGCTGCCCATATTGGGGATACTTTTATTCATTGGTTGATACTTGTTCACATGGTCATACTGAAACTTGCAAGGATTGGTGGAAAATGCATCTGTTTCAGCCATGCACTGAGTAACTCTCAGAGTTTGTATTTATAAGGAAGAAAAAAAGAAGAGATATTAGGAGATAAAGAGCAGTCTTTTTCACAGGGGCACTTATATATACCCAGCTTGTGAGTCCACATTTGTTGTAATCTACAAAACACAGGGATGACAAAGAGGTGGTGGCAAGTGACCTGAGTGATGGACAACATGTCAATGGCAGAATAATAATCAGATATTATTTGTTTCATGGCTACAAATCATATGCTGATATCCAGCCTGGAAGTGAATAAATACTATTAAAAATTAATCATTTTAGTTATAAGATATCTCAAACACAGAGAAGGCTGAAATCTATCATCTGATACCACTCAATTTTATTAGATGTTGCCATAGTTGCCTCAGATATGTCTTTTGTCTTCATAGGAAATGGAAGTACCATCACCTTATCTGTCCCTTTTCCTTTTTCAAGTGTTGAATCTTTACCAGTGGTGAGGGTTAGTCACACTGAAATAGAGTTTATCTCACTCTCAGCACCTTGTAGGTACTATATGGTGACTGGGAGTAGCTTGGCTAATAGGGGACCAAAAAACAATATTTTATCAGGTGTGATTACTGATCTTAAGAAGACATAATCCAGTTAATGAAGTTTAGTTCTATTAAAAATATCTTTTTCAGATTAAAAACCTAGAATATTGTATACAGACATAGTTGAAGAATATGACCTATAAAGAAAAATAAACACTGTTTTTTAAAATATATAATATATATATATTTATTAAGTAATCTACTTGACTACATATTTTACTTTTCTAAATCACTGCATATTGGATTTAATACTTTCTGTTTAAAAATAATAATAACAGATCTTACAGTTCTAAGTGGCACAGTTTCACCCACCTGACTTAGGTCAGATTCTGCAGGAAATAGACACTGAGACTCTGTGGTTTGCATGCAGGTGCTTCCCTGGGAAGTGTGAGGGGGTGGGGGAGGAAGAATTGAGCAGAAAGGAAAATTAGGCTGAAATGCAGCTGCGAAAAAGTTCTCAGCTCATCTCGCAGTGGCTCTGGAGTTGGGATGCTGAGATGAGTTGTTCCCTTGAGGCCACTGTACCCCAGAAGAGGCCAGTGATGAGACATTGGAAGAGAGCTGTCCCTGGGGAGGGGGTGTACCCTTGGTGGAGGTGATTCTCTTCCACAAAGGCTGCGGGATCTCAGAGTCAATACTTCTCCAACCTGAGGGCAGCGTCTAGCAGCACATGGCCCTCTCCACTTCTGAGTGTGGAGCATTCCCAGTTCATATGCTTCAACTAACAAGGCTCTTCTTATATTCTGTTGTAATGGCCAATTCTAAGTCAGCCCACTAACTCCAAAAAGACTGATCATTTCATTTTCATTGAGCACATGTCAGTGTAATATTGTTTAAACTTCTTTGAATAGAAGTTTATCTATTTTTTGAATAGAACTTTATCTATTTTTAATTCCAATTAAAATCCTGGGGCCCTGAAAAATATGTCACCAGCCGTGAGTGGAGATAGGCTTGGCCAGAAGGAAGAACGCTTTCTTTACTTCAGATGGAAAAGAACAAGGGATTGGTGGATATGAGTTCAGATGATGAGCAGTGCATACCTGCCAGCCTCTTTAAAATAAAAGATATTTTTAATTCCAATTAAAAATAGATAAAGGAGATGAACTATTTATGACTGATTTTAAAACATTTTTATTATTTGGTAGGAAACACTATTGTTTCTGGAATTCCTGAAACATCTTTAAAGGGGCAAGATTTTGAGACTCTGGTGTATTAGAAAGAACCCACTGCTGGAATCAGATGTACCTGAATTTGAGTCTAGACTTCCCTAGTTACTAGCTGTGTGACTTAGGCAAGTCACACAACCTCTCTGCGCTTCAATTTTCCAAACATAAAAACATCACTTCTTCCAAGTTTCCTTTGGACTCTGAGACCCCCTGATTTATGAGGAAATGTAGCCAGTGCCACCAGTAGAGTGAATCTAAAAACCATAGTAGGCCTGACCAATTTCCTGGCCGTCTGTCAATAGAATTAACTTATCATCGAAGTTTCCTTCATGAAGAAACTCTCACACTAGTGGTGCCCTTGGGAGGCTGTAGAACGTGACTTCATGTCCGGGCTGCCTTATGGCCAAGTCTGCCTTAGGAGAGACTTAATTCTTTGGCTCAGCCTGAAATAAAGAGCAAGAGGGAGACCTGAGAGGAGCATGAACAGGTGCCA
This sequence comes from Papio anubis, assembly GCF_008728515.1. Lineage (NCBI taxonomy): Eukaryota > Metazoa > Chordata > Mammalia > Primates > Cercopithecidae > Papio > Papio anubis. The sequence goes on from NC_044978.1 coordinate 173,581,713, forward strand.
GCAGCAGGAGGTGCAAGTTCAGAACCTGGGTCAGGACCACATTGCAAGCACAGGGATTTGTGTAATTGAGCTGCCATTTGCCCAGCACGCATCCACCCTGGTTTCCTCTATAGAGTGGCCCCCATGCTCCATTGATGTGGGGGCATAGGAGACTTTAATTAAGACAGACGGGCTGCCCACAGGGTTGGAGTCTGTTCAGCTTCTGAGCTCAGTAAGCATGACTCATCCCCCCATGGAGTTGGGGATCGTCACTTTGAGACTTGAGTCCTTGCCATTAGGTTTCCTCACACATATACTCGCCTTTTTTTCTTTCCATTTCTAATTGAGAGAAGATATGCTTTATTTGAAGTGGGAATTCCCCTGTGTCCATGAATGTCCTCCACTCCTGAAAATTATTGCAAAGGGAATAATAATTCAAATAGTGCAGACAGAAGGCAGTTTAGTGATCTCATAGAGGAGTCCACCAGGCAAAGCAGGGGCAGGGGAATTAGGAGAACTTGGCTGCAGAACACCAGTTGCTGAATGGTGCAAGCTTTCTTCTCCACGCTTAAAGCGAGGAGACTGTCCCACACACTCTCTCTCCTGGGGCTCTGGGGTAGGCACATGGCATGTTAGACATAAAAGGGATCTCAGCCCATGGAAATTCAAAATCAATCAATCTGTCAACAAATCAATGGGATATGTATTGAACATCTGATAAATGAATGACGGAAAACCAATACACATTATGATTCATTATTTTAAAATATCCTTTCAAACATTCAGCAGGGAAAAGAAAATAATTTGGCTATTTTTAAAACTAGCAAAGTTGAGAATGTAAAATTGGTTGGAAATGTGCTTTTGTGTAGTGTGGTCAAGCAAGATCTTACACCTTGGTTTTTTGTTTGTTGTTTGTTTTCCTGAAGTAGCATTTTAATTTATTTATTCAGGTATTTATAGAACACTTACTATGAGTAGCGAGTGGTTTGGTTGCAGTGGCTTCATCAGCACCATCCTGATCTCTTACCTCTAAACCCCACTGACCTGCAGGGCCCTGCTGGCATCAAACTCCCTTGCCTCAGTGTTTGTCCAAGCTTTGTACCACAAAGACAAGATAGAGGCTGGCAGCTATGCACTGCTCATCCTGTGAACTCATATCCACCAATCCCTTGATCTTTTCCATCTGAAGTAAAGTGTTCTTCCTTCAGGCCAAGCTTAACTCTACTCAGGACTGGTGACATATTTTGCAGGGCCCCAGGAGAAACCAAAGTGCCAATAGAGGAAGTCAATCTTTCTCCTATGGCCTGGTGCCAAAATCCACAATGGACAGGAGACTCTCTAGTGACTGCAACCTGCATGGTGGAATGCACTTGGTACCTAGGTTGAAGATGAGTGAGAAGCCTTCAGTGCATTACCCGCTGAGCCCCTGTGCTGCCATGCCCTGCCCCAAGATGCTGTAGGGCAGACACCCAACCCTGAACTTTTCCATGATCAGGTCCCCAGTGAGACAAGAGGGTGATAGCAAACAGGGCTTTCCTCTATCAACACAAGCTTGCCCCTGCCTTGTCAGAGGGTGAAAGTGGTTGTCGAATGGGTAGGGAACACCAGGAGAGCTCTAGGACCCTGGTAGGTAGCTAAGAACCAAGGAGTGAGGAGGTGGGACCACTTATTTGCCAATGCTCCTCGTCCCCAACCCATGTTCCATTGCCCCATTGGACTTTACTTGCAAGACCAAAAATCAAAGATAGAATTATTAAATATTTTGAGACAGTAATCACAAATCTTTAAACCAAGTGCATAGCTCTTCTGAGCAAAGGTCTCTATGAGACTGTGTGAGTCGCATGCCCATGAAGCCAGTTCTGACCGTACCTCTCCTCTGGAAACTATCCACTCGCATATTCCTCAAGGGGTCGCTGTGTCCACAATACCCTCCCTTTCTTGTACCTCACTTCATTGCTCTCCACTGATTCTTCATCCACAGGATACATGGTAACATTCTCCCTTTTCTTTAGCCTCCCGTCCACTTTTCTCTCCATTTCCTTTTTGATGTTGCTCTGCCTCTCTTTGTAGACTTTTTGAAAGAGGAGTCAGCATTTAGTGAGTGCTCTGCTGCATGTCTCATTCACCCTTAGTTGCTTCCAATGAGACAGACCCATCCCTTACTCTACTAAGGAGCCCCTTGCAAAGATCATCGTCAAACTCCTTATCATGGTCATCTCTCTTCATCTCTCTTCTGTTTCCTTCTCCTCAGTTTACTCTTTAGATTTTCATCTCCTGAGAATTTTCTCACTTTCTGAACTCCATTCTGTTGATTCTATCTACACATTTGGCTGTAATAGCAATGCTAAATTTTCATTTCTCACTTGGCCATCAACATCAGGCTCAAATATTCAACTATCTAGGAATACCTTCATGTCAAAGAGTCACCTTAAATGCTAGATGTTCGAAGTAGAATTCATCAATTTCCCCCAAGTTTGTTTTCACTTTTTAAAAATCATTTGCTCTTTGTGATTCCTTTACAAATCAGGTTGCTTAATGTACTACTATTTTTGTTAATAATAGTGTTAGCAAACATTTACTGAATATTGATTGTACTATGCACTGTTATAGAATATTTGCCTTATTTAACAAACTTCTTTGTAAGCATTTACCATGAAACAGATATTGTCCTAAGCACTTAATATTCATTAACATTAAATTCATAGAATTTCTACAATAATTCTATGTGATTATTTCAATATGTAACCAAAACAACCTTATGGGATAGATATTATATTATATGTCTTTTACAGATAAGGAAACTGAAGCACAGTAATGATGAGAAATGTATCCAAGGTCACATAGCAAAAAGTGCTGTTGGAGTTGAACCTATGTTCTTCTGTTTCCATATCTCTGAGTCTTTTCTTAAGTATATGAAGTGTATTAGATAGTTTGTTCTCTTATTACTTATTTCCAATCAGGAAATAAAGTAAATATTACTTATTTCCAAATCCAGGAAATCCTACTTTATAAATATCTCTTAAAGCTGCCATTTTTCTCTCCCTCCCTTTGCTACAGTTGACATTGAAGACTTCACTGTTTACCTGGTATTCTTCACTTGTTTTCTACTGATTAGTTTACCTTTGAAAAACTAAGGTCAAAATGTCAATGCTTGGTGAACAGATGGCTGCTTGGGGCTTTGGAAATAACTGTAGCATCTCTGGTGTTCATGATTCTGGTTTGCTAGTTCAAAACCGCTGATTCTGAGATCGAGTCCAGATGTCTTGTTATTGTATATGATATGGTTTGACTCTGTGTCCCCACTCAGATGTCGTGTCAAATTGTAGCCCCCACTGTTGGAGGAGGGGCCTGGTTAGAGGTGATTGAATCCTGGAAGTGGACTTCCCCCTTGCTGTTCTTGTGATAGTGAGTTCTCATAAGGTCTGGTTGTTTAAAAATGTTTGGCACCTTCCCCCTCACTCCCTTCCTCCTGCTTCAGCTGTGTAGGACGTGCTGGCTTCCCCTCACCTTCTACTTCTACCTTCTACCATGATTGTAAGTTTTCTGAAGCCTCCTCAGCCATGCTTCCTGTATAGCCTGTAGAACCGTGTGGCAATTTCTTTATAAATTACCTAGTCTCAGGTAGTTCTTTAGAGCGATGTGAGATGGGACTAATATAGCATATATAAGGTTATTGATCATCTGGCTTCCATCTCTGGTTTACTTTTACCTCTTCTCATTCCTCCAGGGTGGGTAATTTGGGAGCTAAGAAATCAGAAGAAAATTTTATTATACTCAGCCCATATTGAAAGTCAAGTAGGGGCAATAAGGGTCAAAAATACAAATAACTAGCATACAAAGAAGAAAGTACTTAATTTTGTAAAAGAGGTATTGGCAAAGAGTACTAATAGAATCCGGAGGCAGAAGTCAATTTTTTATTGTTTAAATTGGGAAGGATCATAGAACTCTTCATCAAGAAGGTGGTATTTGGGCTTAAGATTGAAGCATGGGTATACCCTGTAACTATCAAAATTTTGGATATTTGGGGGAAGACATTTAGGCCAAAAAAAGATGCTGAAAAGTATGGAGATATGTGGAAAACACCAAACAGCTCACTTTGACTTTCCTTGGGCTACAGGATCAGCAGTGGGAATGTCAGCTTCAGTCAGTTCATGGAATACCTCGAATGTTGGTTTCAAGTGTGGGATTCATTTCATAAACAATGGGGAACAAAGTCTGGATTTTAAAACAGCAAGAAATTGGTGCAAATAGATGGAAAGAAATCTCTTTACTGGAAAAATACTATTTTGATGAGCGTGCTGCGATGGCCACTTGGAGCCCCGCCTTCTCCCACACAGTCCTAATGATTCCTGAGGCCTGACTGCAACACGGGCTCTGAGACTGGACAGTACCCAGACTGGACAGTCAGCACATTGGTATTGTATCCCCTCTTGCTCCTGTTGGCTTCAGGGGAGAATCCTTGCCTAAATTAGGCCAATCACAGCTGAAGTCTCTATTCTGGGATCTTTAGGCTCTCAGGAAAGTACTTTTAATTTTTTTTTTCTGATGAACTTAGCATGATAATGTGGGCCTGGAGGCTCCATGTTGTGCTCAGAATGAAGCCAGCTGAGTAGAAGGCAGGGCTGCGATGGAGAGAAATGTGTCCTGCGTGTCACTGTTTCAGCCTACATCCAGCTGTGCCCAAGTCCCTGCACCTTTCTCTTAGGAAAGCAGTATGTACCCATATGTTTAGACAAATTTGAGTTGGCATTTCTGCCCCTTACATTCAAAAGAGGCTTATTCAATGCTGGGCACAGTGGTTCACACCTGTAATCCGAGCACTTTGGGAGGCAGAGGCAGGGGGATCACCTGAGTCTGGGAGTTCGATATCAGCCTGGACAACATGGTGAAACCCCGTCTCTACCAAAAAATACAAAAATTAGCTGGTGTGGTGGTGGACGCTTGTATTTCCAGCTACTTGGGAGGCTGAGGTGGGAGGATTGCTTGAGTCCAGCAGGTCAAGTCTACAGTGACTCCAGATCATGCCACTGCATTCCAGCCTGGGTGACAGAGCAAGACTCTGTCTCAATTTAAAGAAAAAACACACAAAAAGAGGCTTAATTGACATAAACTATCCAAGCCCTATTGGGGCAGACATCTCTTGGGTCTAAAACAGAGGTGTGTGAAGGAAAGAAAGGCATTTTAGGCAAAAATCAAGGTTCTCTTTTAAGGAAGTATAGGAACCACTGATTTTTAAAGTTTTATTTACCTTTAAATAACTGAGAGAAAATCCTCTCAGTTGGACAGTCAGCATTCTCAGCAGGCATTTAACAAAGCTGAGTAGGAAGAGACATCAACAATTCTCAGGCCAAATTTGAGGCTTTGTGACTCCTGAGGTACCACACTGAGAAAGAGGTTAAGGTCTTATATGAAAGCTCTTTGTATAAATTAGATCAGCAGCAGTTTGTAAAAGTCAAAGGACACACAAGAAGCAATTCAAATACTACTCATCTCTTCAGCAAACATGTTTAGATGTGGTCCCTGTTTTATACTTTATTTTATCATTTTGTTTTATTTTATTTTGTTTTGATTTAGGGAGTAACACGTACAAGATTTGTTACATGAGTATGTTGCATAAGGGTCCGGGTTCTTAAGGACTTTCCATCTAATGGAGGCGGAGTCAAGCAGGTAATTTCAGTGTTGGGGGAAGATGCAATGACAGAGCACCCCAAGTGATAGAACTCCCAAAGAGGAGTGACATGGTTTAGCTGTGTCCCCACCCAAATCTCATCTTGAATTGTAGCTCCCATTATTCCCATGTGTTGTGAGAGGGAGCCGGGGGGAGACAATTGAATCATGAAGGCGGTTTCCCCCACACTGTTCTCAAGGTAGTGAATAACTCTCACAAGATGAGATCTGATGGTTTTATAAAGAGAAACCCCTTTCCTTTCACTTGGCTCACATTCTTTCTTTGCCTGATGCCATGTAAGACACGCCTTTTGCCTTCTGCCATGACTGTGAGGCCTCCCAGCTATGTGGAACTCTGAGTTAATTAAACCTCTTTTCTTTACAAGTTACCCAGTCCTGCATACGTCTTTATCAGTCACATGAAAACGGACTAATACAGAGGACAAGTAGATTTTGGTGATATGAGATATTCAAGGCAGGGGGAGAAAAGGCCCAGCAGGGGCCAAGGACGCTGGCCTGGTCATGAAACTGCAGATAAGCTAGGGGCAGCAATGTTGAGGATAGAAAGAGGAGGGTTACGGGTCAGCAGGAGCTGGAAGGTGAAGGAGTTCGAATGTCAGGAAAAGCATCTGCAGCTTGGTTCTTGGGATATTGTGCAAATTTATCTATTGGCAGCTAGTAATTTTATAATACTTCAATATCTTCTATTAGGTTGGTGAAAAAGTGAAGTTTTTGGCATAAAAAGTGATGGCAAAAACTGCAATTAGTTTTGTACCAATCTAATAATAATGCTATATTACATTTATTCAGGGATTCATAACAGTGAATCTTTGAACCAATAAAAAGTTGGAAATAAAATCCAAGACTGGCGTTAAGTGGGCACCATGACTTTATCTTATTTAAAAGAAGAAGTAAAAAAAAATTGAAGATAGCATCTCTAGGTCTTGTGGACCAGTACAAAGTTTCCTTTCGATGCATGTATTTTGAGCTTAAATATACTCCTAATGCTGAATATGGTCATGACCTGTAGCTCCCAAAGTGAGAAAAACTCCTTCAGAGGAAAATTCTCAAACACACGCTGAAAACTTTTCATCTTTTTCATTCTAATCTTCAACATAATATAACCCCATCCCCACTACTGGGGAGGAGCCTCCGTTACATGTGGCAGGGAGTTTGTAGGGCTGAGTGGAAGGTACTCTTAAGCTGTCCTACAGGCTGTCTCCACAAATGCCAGCAAAGGGCAGTGAACCAAGACTTCCAGAAAGATGATCTTTGGGAGCCTCCAGTGCTTCTCTATATGCCAACTGCACACAGTTAACCCGCCATTGTAAGTATGAGGAACATGTGTCCTGAGGTTATTATTCTGCTTTTAAGGTTTATAGGTGGAAGACATTCAAGGGAAGACAAGTCTATTTGCATAACTAAGTGGGGCTGTATCAAATGGTTTTTTAAATCCCAGAGCATAGAGGGAATTTGCCTCAAAAATGAAGTTGGGTTTGTAGTTCTAAGAGGGAAGGAAATTATTTACAATTTATTTGAGATGAGGTCTCCCTATGTTGCTCAGGCTGGATTTGAACTCCTAAGCTCAAACAATTTTTATGCCTCAGCCTCCCAAGTAGCTAGGATGTTTGCAACTTGTAAATGACAGATTTCCCAGAAAAAAAGATTACTACAAAATTTGAGAGTCCTTCTGGCATGGTTTGGATCTGTGTCCCATCCAAATCTCATGTTCTGTTGTAATCCCCAATGTTAGAAGTGGAGCCTGGTGGGAGGTCATTGGATCATATGGGTGGATTTCTTATGAATGGTTTAGCACCATCCCCTTGGTACAGTTCTTGCAATAGTGAGTTCTTGTAAGATCTGGTCATTTAAAGGTGTGTGACACCTTCCCCTTTGCTCTCTTGCTCCTGCTCTGGCCAAGTGATGTGTCTGCTCCCCCTTCACCTTCTGCTTTGATTATAAGTTTCCTGAGGCTTCCCCAGAAGCCAAGCAGATACCAACACCATGCTTCCCGTACAGCCTGCAGAATTTTAAGCTAATTAAACCTATTTTCTTATAAATTACCCAGTCTCATGTATTTCTTTGTAGCAATGCAAGTTCAGGCTAATATATTTTCTCACCTACAGCCCATTTATAACATACACACATATAAAAACATGGTTTACATGTGACATCTTATGTTTTTCCCTCTTTTAGAATTTTAGCTGTTTGCTGTAGAAGCTCCATTTGGGGGTCTTTGCTCTGCCATTTCTATGGTATGAATATTTATCTCCTCCAAAGTCATATGTTGAAACCTAATCCCCACTGCAATAGTATTGAGAGGTGGGGCCCTTAGAAGGTGATTAGATCAAAAGAGTGGAGTCCTCATCAATGGGATTAGTGCCCTTTTAAAGGAGGCCTGAGGGAGCGCGTTTGCCCCTTCTACCCTGTGGCAATTCAGCTAGAAATTGCCATCTGGGAGGAACAGGCCCTTACCAGACACCGAATCTGCTGGAACCTTGATATGGAACTTCCCAGCTTCCAGGGCTGTGAGCAATATATTTCTGTTGCTTATAAATTACATAATTTACAGGATTTCACTGTAGCAACCTGAATGGACTAAGACAAGCCATGCAACTGGCAAGTAACACAAAGTCTCTGAGACTCAAATTTTTCCATCTGGAAAATAGGCATATATGATACTTCCCTTGTGTCAAAATAGTTATGAAATCACATGTAGAGGTTGTTTGTAAAGTGGATAAACAGTGAAAGTAACATTATTAGTTCCTTAGGGCTGCTGTAGCAGAGTACCTTAAACTGGTGGCTTAAAACAACAGACATTCATTCTCTCACAGGTCTGCAGGCCAGAAGTCTAAACCAAGGAGCCAGCATGACCTTGCTTCTTTCCTCAACTCTTCCGGTTTTTGGTGTCTGGGCATTCTTTAGCTTGTGGCAGCATAATGCTCATTTCTGCCTCCGTCTTCACTTGGTCACCCTCCCTGCATGTGCCCCTGTCTCTTCATATAGCATTCTTTTGACCAGGATACCTGTCATGTTGGATTAGGCACCCACCATACTCCAATATGATCTCATCTTACCTTAACTAATTACATCTGAAGTGACTCTATTTCTTAATAAAGTCACATTCTGAGGTCCTGGAGGTTAAGATATCAACATACTGTTTTTGGGAGGACACAGTTCAAGCCATAATGCATTGTAAAAATTAAAATAATCTTGATAAAAAATACACGTTATTTAATTTCTACGACTTCCATTTATTTATCTATATAATGGATATAATAATGCTTGCTTTGCTAACAACATGTATTAAAGATCAAACTGAATAGGAGGTCATCAGGAACTCCAGTACACTTTGCAAATAATGCAAATATATTTATCGTGATTATGAACATGATGCCTTTTATTTCTTCACAAGTGCTGGGCTGTGCACTCTCAGAGACACTGAGCTTTCCATTTGAGATGTGAAAGGTACTTGCCAGGGATCACAGTGTACATCAAGGCTGTTTTCTCCAAAGTGCCTTGGCAGCTCCACATTTCTCAACTCCATGTTTTCCAAGCTGGGAGGTACTAATGAGCTGTGAAACAACATGAGATTTCATGCAGAATGGAAGAGCATATTGGAGGAACAGCAGAGAGGGGAGCAGAGGGACCAGAGCTTTCCTTAGTGGGCCTGAGAGCCAGGGCCCATGACAAAGTGCAGCATTCGCTGGGCTCCCTTCCCACTCTAACTCCTGGTCTCATGGTTGGAGCACTTTGGTCAGCCAGTCTTTGTTCTGGTCCCTGGAGAGTCAGGCCTTTGGACAGTCAAATTAGAGGTGCTTTAGGGTATCTGCTCAGGAATCCACAACAGAATAGCCTTCCTGACTGTACCTGCAGTAAGCTCTGCCTCATTGCTGTTGGTAGGCAGAGTGCTTTGCAGGCTCTCAGTAAACAGGCCTCCTGCACTTAGAGCCCTCTTGCTATACTTCTTTCCAAAACTTCCTCCTCCATTAGCCTGGCTGTGGTGCCTGAGTTCCACCATTACTCACACTCGAGTTAAAGCTTCAAGCTCCCATGTCAAACAGCAAGATAGAATATGACGTATCAGTGACTGAGTCCATCCCTTGCTCACTTCGGCTACTGGATCAGGCAGCATTTGTATGATGCCACAAGCTTTGTCGAAATTTTTCCAAGAGCAGTAACTAAGATGCTCTCCAGGGGAAAAGGTTCTCTGACAGCACATGGAATTGGGTGGGAAAACAGCTTCAGATCTTGGCTGTTTCACTTACTGAATCATCTTGGCCCCTACCTTGGCTTCCTTGTCATAAAATAGAGATGTCCTGACTTCAGTGGTGCTCAGCAAGCAATGAAAGGAGAAAAGGAGATAAAGCACAGGTACTACAAGGTGTTTGTATGATGTCTGGCACACGCACACACATGCGTGCACACACATGAATTTAATAATTTAGTAGCCGACGGAACTATGTTTGAAAAGCAATATGTTAGTAATTTTTAATAAGAACAAAACAGAAGTGTGTCTTGTTGTCCTGAATTATTTTCCCCATTTCTAACTCCCTTTATTCCTCACCTTTGCAGATCATCACTCTGCTATTAGCTGACCCTCTTCTCTTATGCAAATTTACTGTCTGGTGAAACTGGGTTTTCAATTGGCTTAATACAAGGTAGACTGTTCTGTGGCCAGAGTTGCTCAGAGATGGAGTGGGCTGCCTCACAAGATACCCACTATTGTAAGAGGGGTATAAGCAAGAGCCGGGATAACCACTTGTCAGAAATGTCCATTTTATTTATTTTTTCTTATTTTTATTTCCATAGGTTATTGGGGAACAAGTTGTGTTTGGTTACATGAGTAAGCTCTTTAGTGGTGATTTGTGAGATTTTGGTGCACCCATCACCTGAGCAGTATACACTGCACCCTATTTGTAAGCTTTTTATCCCTCACCCCCTTCCCACCCTTTCCCCCTGAGTCCCCAGAATCCGTTGTGTCATTCTTATGCCTTTGCATCCTCATAGCTTAGCTCCCACTTATGAGTAAGAACATACGATATTTGGTTTTCCAATCCTGTGTTACTTCACTTAGAATCATAGTCTTCAGTCTCATCCAGGTCACCGTGAATGCCATTAATTCATCCTTTCTATGGCTGAGTAGTATTCCATCATATATATATATATATTTATATATCATATATATATCATATATATATTCCATCATATATATATATATATATATATATATTTCTTTATCCGCTCATTGATTGATGAGCATTTGGGTTGGTTCCACCTGTTTGCAACTTCAAATTGTGCTGCTATAAACATGCATGTGCAAGTATCTTTTTCATATAATGACTTCTTTCTCTCTGGGTAGATACCTACTAGTGGAATTGCTGGATCAAATGGTAGTTCTACTTTTAGTTCTTTAAGACATTTCCGCACTGTTTTCCATAGTTGTTGTACTAGTTTACGTTTCCACCAGCAGTGTAGAAGTGTTCCCTTTTCACCACATCCATGCAAACATCTACTATTTTTTGATTTTTTAATTATGACCATCCTTGCAGGAGTAAGGTGGTATCACACTGTGGTTTTGATTTCCGTTTTCCTGGTCATTAGTGATGTTGAGCATTTTTTTCATGTTTGTTGGTCATTTATATATCTGCTTTTGAGAATTGTCTATTCATGTCATTAGCCCATTTTTTGATGGGCTTGTTTTTTTTTTTTTCTTGTTGATTTGAGTAATGTCCATTTAAAGTTATTTATTTGACAAATATTTATTGTATACTAACTGTATACCAGGACTTGTATTTAGCACTGTGGAAAAAAATAAAGAAGACCTGTAGATCTAAAATTCTGGCTAAAGTTTTAGACTGGGACTTTAGCTAGTGCCCTGGACAGAGCATGCTTTTTTCTCAAAGCTGAGCCTCTTTTATGCTTTTATTTTTTTCCATTTTACTTTGCTAACAACTTAGTGCAGGCATCATTCTTCTAGAAAGTCTTATCTAAATTGCAGGCTATAGTCCTTGATGTACTGTGGATATTTTGTGATCCAGTGGGATAGTCTTTTATTATGCTTAGTATCCCAGCAGCTAGCATGCAGGGTCAATGTACAACTAGTATGTTTAGATTGAATGTGAAATGAGATTACACCTGGTCAGACAATGGCCAGATTAGGGAGGTCATATTCTTTTATCCTTATGGCATCCCACTTTTCTTCTTTCTTTTTTCTCCTCTAAATAATTTTTGAAATAAAAATATCCATACATGTTTCTTAAAGATTTTAAATATCCCAATAAAGAACAGATCAAGAAAATTAAAATCTATTTGCAATCCCACCGCCCAAACAGACTGATTAACATATCCTTCTCTCTATATTTTTAAGCATGCCTTTTTAAAAGCTATTATGTATTCATGTGTTGCTATGTGCTGTAATAGAGTAGCACCAAGATATGAACAGGTTAACCAATAGAATTTACACTTCCCTCAAATAAAGTTCAAATGGGTAACAGTGATTGTAGGATGTCTCTCCTCTCAGCAATAGTTCATAGACCCAGAATTTTGCCACCTAGTGACTCTGGCATCTTTAATCCAGGGCTTCCAAGATTGTTGGTGTAGGGAAAAGGGCTGGGGGATCTTCAAGGAACATTTTATGGGTAGAGCTGGAAGTAGCCACAGCGCTTTCTTTCATAGTCCATTGCCTAGAACTTAGTAGTAAGTTGGTAGCACATTAAGTAATAAGTTGGTAACATGATCACCACTAACTCCCAGAGAGACTGAGCCACACAGGGTGACTGAGAGCAAAGAAGAAAAAGGACATAGGTTTGATGAACTTCTTGCAGCCCTTCCACAATGTAAAATAATTCTCTGTGTATATTATTTATAGGTTATGTTTTTTATTAAAATTATCACAAACTTTTGTCCATATTAATACATAATTATTGTAAACAGCAGATAAGATTTGGGTCCTAATGTTACAAAGGCGGACTGAGTGGTGTAATAACTTCCCTGAGACTCTTCAGCCAATGCCCAGCAGAGCTGTTCCTCAGCCCTTCATCCCCTGACTTCTTTTGCAGTGCTTTGTGACAACCGGCGTTCGGAACTGCAAAGAGAAGAAAAAAAAAAAAAAACCACACAAAAATGCTGTCATGACAGAAACCAGGGAAATAATCTAGAGAGCATCTTAAAACTTGATTAAGAGAGACCACTGCTCAGATATTTCAAAATGAAAAAAGATAAACAAAAAACTCTCAACGAAAACGCAGTATGGATGAGGCTTGGTGGGTTGCAAGTGTTTAGAGAGCTCATCACTTAAAGTAAGTGGTTGGTTTGGCCCGTGGCCATTGTTCTTTGAGTTAGCTTTGACCTTTAACAACTTAGTTGACTGATTGGCTAGCATGCCAGGCCATTTAACCCAAGCCTGAGATTTACAAGAGAAGACAACTAACCTCTCCTGTTTGTGAATACCAACATTGACTCTTGGAACCAAGAAAATGTTTTGTTAGGCTATTTCTTTTTCTCACAATATCCCATTGAGGGTCCTGGGTTCCTGAGGTGTGAAAATAACTGGGAAAATTCAGAATTCAGCTAATACCTATGTGCCGAATTCTGAGCACACATTAGGCTTGTAGAAGCCAAGAACGTGTTTATCAATGCACAGAGCAAAGTTTCAAGCTTCTTGTGTAATGACCTCTCGATGTGATATATGTATGTTGAGTGCCCTACTGTGACTAAGAGCTATCTAAAAAAGAAAAAAAATATAGCCACCTCCTGAAGCATGTATAAATTGCTTTTTTAGACCCTATAAAATTTTAGCTAGCACCAAACATAGAACTTCATTCATCACCCTACAAGTGAGGACTGCCAAGGGAAGCCAGCTCTTCCTGAGCCGAAAGTGGCAACGCTCCAGGATTGGCAGAAATCAAATGAATCATTTCCTGCTTTTAGTTTTAGATAAATAATCAGAAAAGATTTCTAGATTATGATCCAAAAGACATTTTTCATAACTCTGAAGACCCAGAATCCTTAAGAACTTCGTGTGGAAGCCCCCTATTTCTAATTATTTTATTGTACAGTACTGAAGCAATGGTAGGTAAATCCACAAAATTCAAACTAAAATTTTAATACAGTGAAGACTTACGAAACTCAGGGTGGTAAGTGTATTGAGCCTGTCTTTTTATTTTTCGTATTTTGATGCTGTGACACCTGAGGCTCACTGACACTGGAGGGACTGCTCCTCCCAGGGTTAGCTAATTCCTAGAGATGGTAAACAACATTCCTGGGAGCCTGTTCTTAAAACACAAACCAACCAATCTGGAGTCCACATCCCCAACCACCTCTTTTATCCAGCTGTCACACTCTGGGCCACTATTGACCTGCCCTCATCACCCCAGGGCTAGGTACCAGACAACTAGGGACATCCTCCATACCCCAGACCCTCTGAAATTATTCCAAATAGCCAATTCTAATCCTGCTTTCCCTCCCTAACTCATTTCTTCCTGCAGAAACCACAGTAAAGGTTCTTGTCCACAGTTCCCTCTACTCGCTCGGTATCCTGACCCATACTGGTGCCTTCCCATGTGGCTCCCTCGTGCTACGACGTGCCCCTTCCTCTTGGGATCTATGAGCACAACACACTCTCTTTTCAATGGCAGCTGTCTCCTTAACTGTTGGCCTTGTCATCCCTGAATAATTAATAAGACCTACATTTTAAAAGGGTGAAATGAAAGAGCATGAAAATAAGAATTGAGGGCATGGCTTCTAGTTCTGATTATGTCATTGCTTTCCTGGGAGACCTTGAGCAAATTTCCTAATTTCTTTGGGTCTCAATTTCCTTGTCTCTGAAGTGAGGCAACTGAATTTCTCTAGATGAATCCTAAAATGTCTTTAAATGTTCAAATTCTATGAGTTTAGTCTTTTAGCAGGTAGATAGGCTGTTTATGATAGAGACTTCCAAACAATGTGGTATTTTCATGAAGCATTTACTGAGTACCTGCTATTTGACAGGCATTGAGCTAGGCACTAGGCATCCAAAGATGGCTAAGAACAATTTCCTGCTTTCAATTTTCCTGGTTTTCAAAAGTTCATGTTTTCAAATGCATAATGCTATTTTCACATCTATTGTGTTGCTTGTAGACATTAGCGAAACATGTCTGCTAGCTTTCCTGAGAAGGCCTGCCATGCGCCAAAGACAGTGAAAAGCACTCGTGTTAAAAGATTAAATATAAGCTGAGGAAATATAAAATTGACATTAAATATACAGAGTAATGTATACAAATATCATGATGAAATGCCTCCCAAATTCCCTTTCCCATTGCATATGTGCAGACATTTATAAACTGCATAGTTAAGCAAGAAAAAAGGATGTCATCTGGCCCCAGAAGTGGCATGTTGCTTAGGCTATTCCCAAACTTCTATTTGATATTAGAACTTCCTTAATTATTGATTCTTGGTAATTGTACTTATTGCTCAAGCACTCTAGGTTCCTTGAGAAAATGCTTTTCATACCATAACACCTTCTATTTTATTGCATCTACAAAAGTGTCAAATGCTCTCTTAACACTTTAGTAGAAGAAATCTTCCAGAATTTCTAGCTTTAATTTTTCTTTTTTTTGGTGAGAAGAGGACAAATTCCATTCTGAATTCTACTTTTCAGAGTCTTTGTTCATGACTTTTCCTCCCCCAATTTTATATTTTCTTTACTTTTTTGCAGCCTCCCCACTGGCATTAGCCACAGTTAAAACTTTCTACTGTTGTCTCACTGGAATTTTGCTGTTCCCCCTTTTCAGGTATACTTTCCTATGTTTGCAGCAGGGATCATATTTTCAAAAACATATTAAAACAAGCTATTTTTCCTTCCCCATAAACTATGTTGCCTAGCAGTTTCCTCTGCTCAATGAATCAATGCCATTCATTGCTTTCAAGAGATTGTGGCTACCAACCAGAACAAAGAATTCATTGCTCAATTTTGAGTTTCATATTAGATTTTTAAAAGTGTATAGTGAGATAATAGTCTTGACAGTCTACTTTTCATAAAGAGAGATTATTTTTCTTAAATTTCCCAACTTTATGTATAAAAGACGAGGCTGAATTTTCAAGCTATATTTGCCTTTAGCCATTGTGTAGGGATGATAAGAAGGAATATGTATGTTTATTTCAAATAGGAAAGGAAGAACCATGCTAACATGGGGAAGAGAGCCAGGAGATGGGGATGAAGACGCTGCCTAGGACTTCCTAAAGAAACACTCACTCCTTGAATTTCTGATCAAGTTGGGTAACATGTTAGACATATTATGGATAGGCTGAGAGAGAAGCTGAAAGGAAAACAGCTTGCCTCAATTTCTCTTTGAAATTTTAGAAAGAGAATGACTGAGTGTCCAAAATGCATAAAAGGAGACAATAGTCAAGTAAAAGTTGGGTTCGGTTGAGGCTAAAAAGGGGATCTACAAGATCACCTCCTATTTTCCTTAAAGGCGGTGGGTGACATGGAAGGAATCTCCTAGTTTGGAGGTAACCCTGTTTGGGACAAGGAAGGTAGTGAGAAGTGAGAGACTGGAGTCCGTGTTCAAGAAGCATGGGGCAAGAGCCCTCTGTAGAGGAGGCTACAGGATGGAAAAGTCCAAGGAATCCAGCCAGATGAACAATGCAGGGATGTCAGAGAATTCATAAAGGAAGCAAGAGCAGAGACGGAGGGCCCACCCATCAGGGGAAGATGGCTGAGCTTCTGGGAGAAGTCATTGCAAGGAGCAGCAGGTACTTCCCATGCAGAAACTTTCAGAGAGCAGAGGACAAGGATTAGAATTTATAGTAGCCTAGACCAGGAAGCATGAGCTACCCTTAGGCCAGAAGTTAGTGGGAACCAGCAAAGAAGCTAACACACATCCCAGACCCCCACTCCTGTTTCCATACTGCAATAAGTTTTCCCCTATTGTCCAGCTATGTAGAGAGATGGAAATGGGAGGGCTCTGGGGTGAAGCACTAAAAACTGAACATTTACCTTGAAAAGTCCAAATTTGCCTAAGTGATGATTGTCTTACATTCATTAATTGGTTATCACTTGTAGCACACTTTTTAAAAAATCTCGTGCAGTCATGCCTTGGAGATATTTAGGTTTGGCTCTAGACCACTGCAAAAAAGTGAGTATCTCAGTGAAACAAGTCACACACATTTTTGATTCCTCAATGCACGTAAAAGTTATGTTTACACTATACTGTAGTGTATTAAGTGTGCAATAACATAAAGCCTTAAAAACAATTTACATGAGTAGATTGCAAAAATTTTCTCCCATTCTGTAGGTTGTCTGTTCACTCTGATGGTAGTTTCTTTTACTGTGCAGAGGCTCTTTAGTTTAATTAGATCCCATTTGTCAATTTTGGTTTTTGTTGCCATTGCTTTTGGTGTTTTAGACATAAAGTCCATGCCCATGCCTATGTTCTGAATGGTATTGCCTAGGTTTTCTTTTAGGGTTTTTATGGTTTTAGGTCTAACATTTCCAGAACCTACAAAGAACTCAAACAAATTTACAAGAAAAAAACAAACCACCCCATCGAAAAGTAGCCAAAAGATATGAACAGAGTCTTCTCAAAAGAAGACATTTATGCAGCCGACAGACACATGAAAAAATGCTCATCATTACTAGCCATCAGAGAAATGCAAATCAAAACCACAATGAGATTCCTTCTCACACCATTTAGAATGGTAATCATTAAAAAGTCAGGAAACAACAGGTGCTGGAGAGGATGTGGAGAAATAGGAACACTTTTACATTGTTGGTGGGACTGTAAACTAATTCAACCATTGTGGAAGACAGTGTGGCGATTCCTCAAGGATCTAGAGCTAGAAATGCTGTTTGACCCAGCCATCCCATTACTGGGTATATACCCAAAGGATTATAAACCATCCTGCTATAAAGACACATGCACGCGTGTGTTTATTACAGCACTATTCACAGTAGCAAAGACTTGGAACCAACCCAAATGTCCATCAGTGACAGACTGGATTAAGAAAATGTGGCATATATATACCATGGAATACTAGGCAGCCATAAAAAAGGATGAGTTCATGTCCTTTGTAGGGACATGGATGAAGCTGGAAATCATCATTCTCAGCAAACTATCACAAGAACAGAAAACCAAACACCGCATGTTCTCACTCATAGGTGGGAATTGAACAATGAGAACACTTGGACACAGGAAGGGAAACATCCCATACTGGGGCCTGTTGTGGGGTGTGGGGAGTGGGAAGGGATAGCATTAGGAGATATACCTAATGTAAATGATGAGTTAATGGGTGCAGCACACCAACATGGCACATGTGCACATTGTGCACATTTACCCTAGAACATAAAGTGTATATATTTAAAAAGATCAATAGATTTTAATGTAAAAAAATTTACATATGGTAATTTAAAAATACATCATTCCAAAAAAATTGCTGACACTGAGACAGGAAGTGAGCACATGCTGCTGGTAAAATGGTGTTGATAGGCTTGTTTGATGCAGCATTGCCATTAACCTTCCATTTTTAAACAATGCGGTATCTATGCAAAGTATAATAAAATGGGGTATGTATGTGTTTAGTGAAAGAGATAAGGGTCTTAACATACACACGAAAATCTGCATGTGCATTAAAATACACATCTATACAACACATAAATGTAATGAGACCTTATGATCCATGAGCATCATTGCACAGCCATGAAAGCTGTCGGCATGCCTAGTTCTAGGTTACAGAGCTAGTTCACAGTGACTCTAAGACTAGACTCAGATGACGAGGCAGGAAGCAGGGGGCTGGGAATCTTGCTATGGCGTCAGCCTCATCTGAAATAGTGTACATGGTCATTTTGGTTGTGGCAGGTTTTCTATCATTCTCATAAGATTTTATGAATTCTTACAGTGTTTTGTAGTATTTTTTCCTAGTTTTACTCCTTAGAGAATTCTAGACATACCTAAAATGAAAACACTTTATTATGATGGTAGTACTCAAAGTGTAGTCTCCAGACCAGCAGAATTGGCATCATCTGCATATATGTTAGAAATTAAAATGATCAGACTCCACCTCAGAACTACTGAACCAGAAACTGTGGGGGTGATGGGTCCCAGAAATTTATTTTAGCAAGGCCTCCAGGTGATTCTGATGCACGATGAAATGTGAAAATCTGCTGTGCTAGCATATTGCAATTAGCAATGTATTCAGAAATTTATCTATCTTTTTCTTACTAAGGGATCATAAGTAAAACTTATATGAATACTTTTAAAACAGAGATATGGCTACCTGTTAAATTCCATAGCTAAAAGAGCATTTCTGTCTTTATCACTTTCCTCAATACCCAGTGGAAACAATAAAAGAAGGTAAAACTGAGAGAAATAATAGAAATGTAGATGGAAGCATATATACTAAATGCTGGAAAATGTGAATTGGGTCAAGAGAGGTATTGAGCTAAGACATATTTGATCTCATACTTTGAGTAAGACACAGACTTCCCTAAAGGTTAGTGTCAAAGTCTTGGAAAATCTAGTCAATAACTTCTCCTGAGTGCTATAAGTCTTGGATAAAGAAGGTCCCTGTTTGACACTGATGTGATAATGGAATGAAACTGACGAAAGTCAATGAACTCATTAGTGAGAAGAGAGAGAGAGACAGGAAACAAATTGAATAAATAGATATTAGAAATAGAGAGATGTGGTGAAGAAAAATAAACCAAGGAAGAGAGATAGAAAGTCTTAGGATTGAGAAGTTACCAAATTTTACATGGGTGATCAGTGATATCCTCACTAAAGAGGTTTTATTTGAATGAAGACTGAAAGAAGGTGAAGAAATGAGCCACACAGACACTGACTGCTGATATGCAATGAGCATATCAGCAAGAATGAACAGCTGATGCAAATGGCCTGTGGTCAGAGTACACCTGGTGCATTTCAGATGCTGAAGGAAGGGCAGTGGTACCAGCTGGGTAAGTGAGAAAGACAGAGTTTCAAAAAGTCATAGAAATAAAAGGCAAGGTGCTGTAGGTCATGCAGCACACTGTAAGAACTTTGGCATGTATTGGATAACAGGAGAAGCCACAGAGCTTTGAGCAGAGGGGGACATGATGTAGCTACTGAGTTGAGAAGAATCTGTGTAGATGAATTTGGTGGCCTTTGCAACAATTCACGTGAGATATAATGGTGTCAGTGGTGGAGGTGAATACTCAATTTTTCCTCACAGTAGGACTATTCAGTTTACAAGTTTTCACCATAGAAGCTCTTCAAAAAGAATCTCATTTTTTCCATGGCTCATTTTCTTAGGTATATAACAACTCTTGCTTTAAAAAACAAGCTAAATAAACATGCTGTAAATAGTTATACTGCAATGTTACACTTTTATGCAAATATATGTTCCATAGTTTACTCAGTCTAACAGCTTCTAATCAGAGAATATCATATGAGAAAATTAGAATTGCACTGCCTGTTTACAGGGACCAAAAATATTTTGTGAGTAAAATGAAGAGGTTGGTATCTTTTAGGCTTCTTAGTCTCTTGTGTGCACACTTTATGTGCAAGTGTTTCTAAGAAACTTCAAATTTATCCTTAATTTGCTCTGAAAATGTTCCCTCATTCTAGGTTTATTATTTTTTTATTTTAAAAAAAAAGGAGATGGGGTCTCACTGTGTTGCCCAGGCTGGTCTTAAACTCCTGGACTCAAGTGATCCTCCTGGGTTGGCCTCCCAAAGTGCTGAGATCACAGGCATGAGCTACCATGCCTAGCCTATAAGTTTATTTTCAAGAGCAGTTTAAGTTCAAGAGCACCGAAATGTTGAAACATTAAAGTACATGAAGAAAATATGCCAAAAGAGGAACAGACTTCCTAAAAAATGACACCCTCACCTTCACATGCTGCCACCACACTGTCAAGATTTCTCTTCCTTTTTTGGGGGAATTCAATAAATTATGTCTGTGTCTTGGGTGTGTTAGCAGTTTGTATTAGCAGATAGTGACTGATAAGGTTTGGTTCTGTGTCCCCACCCAAATCTCATCTCAAATTGTAATCCCCACATATCAAGGGAGGGACCTGGTGGGAGATGATGGAATCACAGGTGTGGTTTCCCCCATGGTGTTCTTGTGATAGTGAGGAAGTTCCCATGAGATATGATAGTTTAAAAGTGGCAGTTTCCCCTGTGCTGTCTCTCTCTTTCCTGCCACCTTTGAAGGACATGCCTTGCTTCCCTTTCACCTTCTGCTGTGATTGTAAGTTTCCTGAGGCCTCCCCAGCCATGCAGAACTGTGAATCAATTAAACCTCTATCCTTTATAAATTACCCAGTCTCAGCAAAGTTCTTTATAGCAGTGTGAAAATAGACTAATATAGTAAATAAGTACTGAGAGTGGGGTGTTTTAAAGATAACCTGAAAATGTAGAAGTGACTTTGGAACTGGGTACCCGGCAGAGGTTGGAGCAGTTTGGAGGGCTCAGAAGACAGCAAGATGTGGGAAAGTTTGGAACTTCCTAAAGACTTGTTGAATGATTTTGACCAAAATGTTGATCATGATATAGACAATGAAGTCCAGCCTGAGGTGGTCTCAGACAGAGATGAGGAACTTCTTGGGAACTGGAGTAAAGGTCACTCATGCTATGCTCTAGCAAAGAGATTGGTGGCATTTTGCCCCTGCCCTAGAGATCTGTGGAACTTTGAACTTGAAAAAAATGATTTAGAATATTGGGTGGAAGAAATTTCTAAGCAGCAAAGCATTAAAGAGCTGGCTTATTCTCAAAGTGTTCAGTCATATGCATTCACAAAGAGATTATCTGAAATTGGAACTTTTATTTAAAAGGGAAGTAGAGCATAAAGGTTTGGAAAATTTGCAGCCTGACCATGAGGTGGACAAGAAAAACCAATTTGGCTGGGCACAATGGCTCATGCCTGTAATCCCAGCACTTTGGGAGGCCAAGGTGGGTGGATCATGAGGTCAGGAGATCGAGACCATCTTGGCTAACATGGTGAACTCCATCTCTACTGAAAATACAAAAAATTAGCCAGGCGAGGTAGCAGATGCCTGTAGTCCCAGCTACTCGGGAGGCTGAGGCAGGAGAATGGTGTGAACCTGGGAGGCGGAGCTTACAGTGAGCTGAGATCACGCCACTGCACTCCAGCCCAGGTGACAGAGTGAGACTCTGTCTAAAAAAAAAGGAAAAGAAAAGAAAAACCAATTTTCTGGGGAAAAATTCAAGCCTGCTACAGAAATTTGCATAAGTAATGAGGAGCTGAATGTGAATAGCCAAAACAATGGGGAAACTCAGTCCAGGTCATTTCAGAGATCTTTGTGGCAGCCCCTTTCATCACAGGCCCAGAGGCCTAGGAGGAAAAAATGGTTTCCTGGGCCAGGCCCAGGGTCCTGCTGCTCTGTGCAGCCAGTCTCAGGACTTGGTATCCTGTTTCCTAGCCACTCTAGCTCCAGCCATGGTAAAAGGGGCAAAAGTAGAGCTCAGACTGTGGCTTCAGACAGTACAAGCCACAAGCCTTGGCAGCTTCCATGTAGTGTTGGGTCTGCAGGTGTGTAGAAGACAAGAGTTGAGCTTTGGGAACCTCCACCTAGATTTCAGAGGATGTATGGAAACACCTGGATGTCTAGGCAGAAGGCTACTGCAGGGGTGGAGCCCTCATCGAGAAACTCCAGCAGGGCAATGCAGAGGGAAATGTGGAGTTGGTGCTCCACACAGAGTCATCACTGGGGCACTGCCTAGTGGAGCTCTGGGAAGATGGCCACCATCCTCCAGACCCCAGAATGGTAGATCTACTGACAGCTTGCACTGTGCAAGGCTTCATGTCCCCACCCAAATTTCATCTCAAATTGCAATCCCTATATGTTGAGTGAGGGACCTGGTGGGAGGTGATTGCATCATTGGCCGATTTCCCCCACACTCTTCTAGTGATAGTGAGGGAGTTCTCATGAGATCTGATGGTCTGCCACCTTGTGAATAATGTGCCTTGTTTGCCCTTCATCTTCTGCTATGATTGTAAGTTTCCTAAAGCCTTCCCAGCCATGCAGAACTGTGAGTGAATTAAACTTCTTGTCTTTATAAATTACCCAGTCTCAGTTAGTTCTTTATAGCAGTGTAAAAATGGGCTAAAAAGTGACTATATGTCAAAACTCACAACAAAGTACAGCAAAAGGGTGAATTTTATTGTATGTGAATTATTAATAAGAGATTACATGAATGGTAGGTGTATATATATATATAGTTGGAAGAGAAGACCTGGTGACAGAGAGAACTGATAATCCTAAGGGGATTTGTTCTAAAAGTGAGCAGAGATATGGAGTCAAAGCTTGAAAATAAACTAGATTTTATTTTTTTAAATTAGATAAAGGAAGGCTATGGAAGAATTCCATGGTGATGGGAATTATCTAATATAGTGGAGAGAGTGATGATGTGGGGGAGAGAAGGAAGAATTGCTAGAGAAATGGAATGTCCTTCAGTATGCTGGAGGGGGTGTAGTCCAGGGCCCAGGAGGAGGCTGGCCTTAGAGAAGAGCACAGCTAGTTCAACCATAAAAATAAGTGCTGGTGGTTGGGTAGAGGTAGGGGGTTGGGGGAGCATGTATAGGTTCTCTTCTGACTGATTTTATTTTCTCAGTGAAACAAAGCCAGAAAGAGGAAGCCAGAAGGTGTTGAGCTGTAAGGAGAAAAGAGAAGGTAGAAAACAGTTGTCTTGAAGGGTGTGAGATGGATAGCAGCAAATGTAGTGTGATCCTAAGATACTGGAAATATGAAAGTGCATTCAGAGAACATGAATCTATGGTTTTCTTCAGCTGCAGAGAAAAAAGTACCTTGAATTGGTTTTGTCTTGAGAGTACAGCAGCTGGTGAGATTGGCAAGATGGGGAGGGTCACTTTGAGAAGGTGATTTTAATAACTCGGCTGGCCTCATTAGTTCCAACTGGAAAAATCCCTCGCTGTGGACTGAATTGTGTCCCCTAAATTAATATTAAACCCCTAATCCTCAGTGTGATAATATTTGAAGATGAGGCCTTTGGAGGGAATTAGGATTACGTTAGGTCATGGAGGTGGGGTCGTCCTGAAGGAATTAGTGCATTTATAGGAAGAGACAGCAGAGAACTTGCTCTGGCACACTGAGAAAAGGCCATGTGAGGACATGGTGAGAAGCCATGTGGATAACCCTTACCAGAAACCAAGTCTGGCAGGATTTTGATCTTGGACTTCCCAGTCACCAGAACAGTGGAGAAAATAAATGTTTCTTGTTTAAGCTACTCAGGCTATAATAGTTTGTTATAGCTGCGCAAGATGATAGAGACATCCCCCTCTTATTTACCAAACATGTTGAATAAACTCCCTCTCATGACATCTGTATTTTCTTGCTCCTTTGCTTGAGAATACTTCTAATGGAGTATCTGCATCTTTAAGTGTGTGCTCAAATGTTACATTTTCAATTAGGTCTTTGCTAGTCACCTACTGAAAGTTTCAGTCCCTTCACTGTATAACACCCCTGTATTCTCCGCCTCCCTTACCTGCCTTATTTTCATTATACCATGTAAACTTTTTAATGTTCTGTATACCTTACTTATTTAATTTGGGTCTCCTTCCCCATTCGATTGTAAACCTTACGAGGGCAGAGATTTTTGTCTTTAGCTCACTGCTATGTCTCTAATGCCTCTTAAAGACCTTGGAGCATAACAGGAACTCAGTAAATATTTGTTGAGTCAATGAATGAAGTCAGAACATTTTTACTATTTGACATTATGTCTGAATTAGAAATCAACATTCAAACATTTCGCACTGTTGTCAATGCCTCCGTTGAATTTTGGTTTCTCCACTTGGGTCCTGAAGTTTCCCTTGACTTTGCGGCTAAGTCTTCTAGGTATGATTTTAGATCCAGCCCACCTAATTTCTTAAGGCTGTATATTAGGACAGTATAATATGTGGTTCCTGTACAGAGCTCTCATTAGAGAGAGTATCCAGGGTTCAGTTGATTCCAGTTCCATTTTAATCTGTGGTTCTTTCTTGCAATTCCAAACTTGAGGTTGACTTTGGAACATCGTCTTTCTTGAGTTCCCACAATATTTGCTCTAGACTAATGAAAAAATGAATGATCATAAATATAATTACTCTGAAGGCCTGAGGATATTTTTGGTACACTTGGAAGGAAGATGGATTTTAAAGAAAAGCAATTGGCTGCAGAAGACTTTAGGTATTTTTCTCTGTTGAAATTTAGGGGTACCAAAAATAAGTAGCACTTCTTATCCCCATTTGGGTTCTGAACAAATGGAGAATAAAAAAATAAGGAATATGACTCCTGGGGGCCAAAATATCATTTTAATTAAAGCTAAAGATGAGGAGATGGCTCAGGGTGAGGGCCAAAGGGTCCTGTGTCCAGGACAAGGTAGATGCTACTACTCTGCCACTGCTGTGGGCAGAGCTGGTTTTGACTCAGTCAGCAGGGGTAGTACTGTCTCCACAACAGACGACTTTGGCTCCTCACAGTCAGCCTGCTCCAAAGAGGGAAAATTGGGAAGGCCAGAACTATAGTCAAGGAGCTCACAAGATGTTTTTTCTTGTGAAGAGAGTATTTCTCAAACTTATCTGTTTATGGAATCTTTATCATGTAGGGGTTTGTGGGACTAGAGAAAGTCACTTTGAGAAATGCTGGCATCAATAATTGAGATGCCTTTCACTTCTAATATTTCACAAAATTACACAAGTATCAGTTCTCTTTGTGAAGTTCTATTGGTTCCTTTCATTGGCATACATTTAATAAACCTCTACAATATGCCAGTCAATGTGCAAGACATTGAATGGCTAAGAACAGACAAGAGAGACAAAGATAAGTAAGATAAGTCCTTGTTTTCAAAGAACCTGTAGGTATGATGGCTACATGTATTTTTACAACCACTTGTGGTTGTAGTTAGAAAACGTGTTACAACAGCATATTGTGAAGGATGCATTGGAACACTAGGTCATTGGCTAGGTGACCTGAACAAGGGGTTTTTGAGTTTGTTTCTTGATGTGGTCTTAATTCGAAGAACGGAAAGTGACAGAAAAAAAAAATCCCAGTTATTTAGCTGTACCAGTGAGTTGAATTTTATTTACTTCAGATTTTTACCAGATTAAAATGTAAGTAAATGGAAACACCAAGTCACATCAGGTCAAACCTTTTGTAACCTGTGGGCCTCAGTCATGTAGAGTCAACAAAAGGTTGTGAGTTCAAAACTCATCATCACAAATAAGTGGCTGCATGGACTTAGCAAACCATTCACCCTTTCCAAAAACTGTTTGTCCATTGGCAAGATGACACTATGATGAGAGCTTTCTTAGCTTCCAGCACCCTGAAGGGCAGATGGAAGAAGGGATGTGAAATTCATCTGCAACTGTGTTAGTTATATGCTAAACTAATATAATTACATCATTATATGCTTATGAAGTTTTCTGGAACTATCTGAAAAGTAGCCACAGTCTAATTTAATATCCTTGATTCTGAATTTTAATACAACATGGAAATATACAGATAATATTCACATCAACCAGTTTCATTTTCTGTCCTAAATCTCGGGGTAAGGTCTATGATTTTTAAGAAGATGCTTTTAATATGTGAATTATTTAAAAAGCATAGAGACGGTTGCACTAACATCCTATGAGAAAAATCTTCGTTTTATAATCAATTTCACAAAGTCAATCCTTTAAATGTATTAATACTAAAAAATAAACCAACAACAACTGAAAAAGGCATCTGGAAAGAGAGGTATTGTACCTGTAATATCAGTATGAAGGTATTTTTATGGTTAGGTTAAAAAACCTCTTAAATTAGGGGTTGTAATGGAAAGTTTGACAGGCTCAAAGAAGGCAGTTCAAAAATATATTCTTAACACTTAACACGTACTGTACATGAAGTATATTTTTAACATGCTATAGGTTTATTACAGATTAAATACTTAAATATAAAAAAAACAGTCCAAATGTTTCTTCAATATTTGCTTAATACAGTCAGAACACATTGGGAATTGTGAGCGTGAAGAGTACACGTTAAGTGTTTAACTAACATCAAATGCAATAAAATGTTTCATTTGAAATGTTAAGCAGGCGATAAAAATGTCATGTGAGATGACACAGCACAGTTTCACACAAAATTCTCTCTAATTAAGGTGAAACTGTGGAAAGACTCTTGATTGGCTCAAAATTGTGATCTTGTGAATACTCTTGTCTGATTGGTACCTGGATCCATTTTCCCTCCAAGCTGTCTGTTTTTAAGTGCATCTAAAATGGAGCTTTTCTTTAAGATGTCACCTCCTCTTTGAAGCCCTTCCTGATTGCTTTCAGAAAAGTTTAGGAGCACCTCTTTTCTGCACCTTGTGCCAACCTCCATGCCATTATATGCCATTTATTTTATCATATTGTTAGACGTCATCAGTGTTTTGGCAACCCCTTTGTTACTACTGTGTGACCTTGGGCAAGTTACTTATTAACCCGGGTGGATCACCTGAGGTCAGGAGTTCAAGACCAGTCTGGCCAACATGGTGAAACCCCATCTCTACTAAAAATACAAAAATTAGCTGGGTGTGGTGGCACATGTCTGTAATCTCAGCTACTTGGTAGACTGGGGCAGGAGAACTGCTTGAGCTCAGAAGGCGGAGGTTGCAGTGAGCCAAGATCGCACCACTATATTCCAGCCTGGGTGACAGAGTGAGACTCTGTCTAAAAAAAAAAATTATGATGTATTCTGGATATGTGAGGTAAATATTTAAGAAGCATTTGAGGTTTTTTCCCTCGTTTTCAAGTACTTACAACACAATAAACATGTAACATATTAAAATACTTCTCATGTATATGTTAAGCATTTGTTTTTTAACTGTTTGGGTTTTTCTGTTTAAAAGTTCAGTTTATATCCCCCACAGGACCATCATTTTCAGCATATTTTCTGCCCATTACCACTGTTGGCCTGTGGTAGGGGCTTATAATTGTTTATCAAATAGTGAATGAATTAATGTAGACTCCCTACCAGATGACCAGATAAAGGTTTGACTTATCCATCGGATGAGGTTGTTTCTCTTTCGCTTTTGAATAGTTTCTAGAGCTTCAGAAATTCCTGATTAAATGTCATTAATTAAGAAAACCACTTCTAAATCACAAAAGTCTTGCCTTTTGAACTGGAAAAACAGCTTGCAATTAATTTGTCCATAAACTATTATCTCAAACAAGGAAAAAGGAAATGAGCTTTGGCACCTTCTGCAAACATTAGAAAAGCACTTTCTAATTCTGTGAGTGTGGTTAGATATGCAAACGCTCCATGCTTAGTTTCTGTATCTGCACAATGGGAATAATAAAACATCTACTGCACTGGCTAAATGCATTAACATTTGGAAAGCGCTTGAAACAGTGCCGGGCACATAGTGCATTCTCAATAAATGTAAATTATTCTTACCATATTATTATCATATTTTAACATGATAATCATCATTATATGAGGTATATTTATGATAAAATACATAAATATATCATTACATAGTGTTGCCACAATTATTTAGCATCCTGAAGATATTCCATGTCATTTTTGCCCCTGTCTATTTTCATTTTGGTTTTTTATTTCTATCTTTGTCAGTAAACCTGGAAGAAGAGGGATGATGTGCTTTAGTTCCATTGTCTCTTCTCAAAGTTCCTGCCCATGATTCTGACTGGCATAGGTTTTTGAAATATGATCTACTTTCCCATATCCCGCTTGCCCCTCAGCACCCCACCCTCCGACAAATATTGCCACAGAGCAAGGATGGAACTCTGCTACAAATAAAAGCAGACATTACCAAGCAGTCAGAATGTCAGTGTCTTAGATGAAAAAAAGCTTATTAAGACAACTGATCAAAAATCTTCCTCCTTCTTTTTAAAAGAAAATATTGGTGGCTTTAAAACAAACGTGAAACTAGTAATTGAGTCCAGCTGGCTCAGCTGCAAACAAAAGTCCGTCTCCTAGAGTCGGTGTGGCTCAGGGCACTGGGAAATTAATGGTGTGAAATTAATTTGAAGTTGCAGCAATTTTGTGCACAAGTGCTTTTAATTCTAAGCTCAAATTTGAAGATTGTTGGGTTGCCTCTGACCTCAGTTTTTAATCTGTGAATCATTGATAGGCCCATTATTACATTTAGAAAATTTTCAGGATTTATCCTCGTTCTTGATAAGTTATCACAGTTTATAATGGAATCCTTCTTTTCTCAAAATCCTGTGTTACTATT
The DNA here is from genome assembly GCF_008728515.1 of Papio anubis. Classification (NCBI taxonomy): domain Eukaryota; kingdom Metazoa; phylum Chordata; class Mammalia; order Primates; family Cercopithecidae; genus Papio; species Papio anubis. The sequence continues at coordinate 173,610,550 of NC_044978.1, forward strand.
TAACTTTAGAAAGATTTTATATGCCTTTATTTCTTTACCCTAAACATGGGAGTGACTTCTAGAATTGTGGGCAAGAAGTCACACAGTTTCTGAAATCCAGCTAATAATTCCTCAGAACGCCGTGCTTTTAAGGCAAGTGCAGAGAAGGAAGTAGATTTCTTGAATTTTAGGTACTTTCCCTAATATACACTTGACAAAACTTAGAAACGAGCATTGGGAACTGTGGAACACTATACACATGTAACAGATTTTTTAAAATAACAGCTTTATTGAGATATAATCACATACCATAAAATTCGCCCTTTTAAAGGTATACAATTTAGTGGTTTTTAGTACATTCATAGAGTACTGCAACCATCACCATTATCTAATTTCAGAACATTTTCATCACTCCCAAAAGAAACATGATACCCATTAGCAATCACTCCCTATTTCCTCCTTTCCCAACTTCTGGCAACCACTAATCTATTTTCCATTTCTATAGATTTCCTATGAATTTATATAGATTCTGGACATTTTGTATGAATAGAATAATATGATATGTGGGCTTTGTGCCTGGCTTCTTTTACTTAGCATGTTTCATTCATCCAAGTTGTAGTGTGTGTCAGTAACTCAATTATTCAATATTATTTCTCAACAATATTCTATTGTATGTCTATAACACATTTTCTTTATCCATTTATCAGTTGAGGGACATTTGGGTTGTTTCCATTTTATTTTTTAGCTATTGTGAATAGTGCTGCTATAAATATTTATATACAGGTTTTCGTGTGGATATATGTTTTTATTTCTCTTAGGTAATTACTAAGGAGTAGCATTGCTAGGTCATACGTTAATTCTATGTTTAATGTTTTAAGGAAATGCCAAACTTGTTTTCCAAAATGGCTCACAAGTCACAGATTTTAATTCTTCTTTGTCTTCTTATTACTGCTGCAAGTTATGGGACAAACAGGAAGAATGGAGATATGACTCTGAGTTTGCTGGAGTAGATGGTTTCATTGTGGCATAGTTCATTAACGCAGTGAGTAACATAAGAGGAAGAACTGGTTTCAAAAAATGAGTGGGGTATTTGGTTTTGGAAGGCATGAAGTTATAGTTGGGTTCTTGAGGAGCCTCAGGTAGGATTTTTTCTTTTTCTTTCCTTTTTTTTTTTTTTTTGTTTGAGATGGAGTCTTGCTCTGTCACCCAGGCTGGAGTGCAATGGCATGATCTTGGCTCACTGCAACCTCCACCTCCTGGGTTCAAGTGATTCTCCTGCCTCAGCCTTTAGAGTAGCTGGTACTACAGACACGTGCCACCATGCCTGGTCAATTTTTGTATTTTTAGTAGAGATGGGGTTTCACCATGTTGGCAGGTTGATACTGAACTTTTGACCTCAAGTGATCTGCCCGCCTCGGCCCCCCAAAGTGCTGGGATTATAGGAGTGAACCACCATGTCTGGCCTAGGTAGAGGATTTTAGGAGTTAGTTGAACATTTGGGATTGGAATTTAGGAAAATAATGTAATCTGGAGATTGGATTATAAATATAATCCAATCATTATCTGATGTTTCTTTCTTAAGTCACATTTGCTTTTCCAAATTCCTTCTTCTGTCTCCTCACACCTCTATTTATATTCTTCCTTTTTGAAGTTCATTCTTTCAATCAAATTTCTCTAGCAATATACTTTCTTCTTGGCTCATTAATAAATTTATCATATTCTTTTTTTAAAATAACTGAGTACTGCTATATTGATTTGTAGCTTTTGGTAGGAAAAATCTGGATGATAGGATAATAAACCAGGAAGATTCTGTGGCATGTGGGAAGACAGGAGACATCAGTAGCACCTGACTTGTTCAGGTAGAATGAGCTCATTACCACTTTTAAAAAATTGATAGCTTTTTGTTTGTTTGTTTAAAATTATTAAGACTGACAACATGACAGATGCTTGAAAACTATCCCCCATTTCAGCCTCATGATAGCTATGACATGTAGGTATTTTTATGCATTTTATAGCAGTGTTTTGGGTCTTTTTTTGTCCACTCATATATCCCAAGTGATTATAACAATGCCTGGCACATAGCAGTGCTAAAAAAAGTTTTGTTGGAAGAGATACAGCTCCAAGAGGTAAACTTACTTGTTTGCATCAAACTCCTACGTGGTAGAGAAGAAACCCAGCACTAGGTCATGCTAATTTTAAACTCCCGGCCGGGTACAGTGGCTCACACCTGTAATCCCAGCACTTTGGGAGGCTGAGGCAGGAGGATCATGAGGTCAGGAGATGGAGACCATCCTGGCTAACACGGTGAAACCCCGTCTCTACTAAAAATACAAAAAATTAGCCGGGCTTGGTGGTGGGCACCTGTAATCCCAGCTACTCGGGAGGCTGAGGCAGGAGAATGGCATGAATCTGAGAGGCAGAGCGTGCAGTGAGTCGAGATTGTGTCACTGCACTCCAGACTGGGCAACAGAGTGAGACTCCATCTCAAAAAAAAAAAAAATTCAAACTCTGTGTGTGTTGCTCTATTCCACATTACCTCCAGCTTCCTTATCACTCTAATGAGGGGAATATACCAGATCAGAGTTTCTGATGTTCAATCTGCACAACTTGATTCATCTCTGGGTTCATCGAGGCTTTGCTCCAATAAGTTGAGAAATGCTGAGTGATTCAAAGCTGATCAGTTTCTTACTTTAGGGCTTCTTAAATTCTCTCATATGTTAAAGTCCATTGTGAATCATTGAGGGGAACAAGGAGTATATTTTTCTATAGGTTTCTCCCATATCCTCTATCCTTGTGCATGTGTGCGTGTGTTTGTGTGCGTGCATGTGTACCTGTAGTGTTTTTTAAACATCTCCAAGGAATGCAGTTTTAGAGTAGATGGTCTGAATTTCTTGAGTTCGTTTTTGATTGATTTTCTTCTAGTCCTGTAGTTTGTTGACTTGAATTGTGGCAAGAGAACAAATTAAGGTGAAATCTTATTACAGCAAATATGGTTGTAAAAATATTACTATAACAATAATATTTTAAAGACCTGGCCATAAGCCTATAGTAATAGAGGCTTGCTGATTTCTTTAGAATGGAAATCACTGCTCCAAATAATTGAGTATAATAAATGCTTTTCTTCTGCTTCATTTTTACAATAGAGATGGAAAAAAAGTCCCTAGAACCTTACTATGTGTTATTTACCCTTCCAACAAATATTCATTGACTGCCTTCCAAGCACTGCAGTTCTCCATGGGGAATACCAAGGCATTCCTGGCCAGGGATTCCAGATCTTCAGGTATTCATAATGTGTTGAGGTAGTGAGACAAATGTAGAATCATTGAGTTAGTGGCAGAGCAAGGAATACATTCTCCTCTGTACCAGACACACTGTACAACATTAAGAAATTATTGAAGACAACAAATGAAAAGATACAACAAGATTGTTTAGACTTCAAGGGGAAATAGACTAGGTTATAAGCTTTCTGAGGGCAGCACTGATATGTTGTGTCATGTCTGAGCTTGGCCTGGAGTCTGCAAAGAGTGGGTTGGAGGGAGACAGCACTGTATAGATGACCACCTGCTAGCTGTGTACTTCCTCTTTTCACTGTGCAGGGCTCTTCACAGCTGAGTCTGCTGATGGGCCTCACTGAAGATCCAGTCCTGCTTCAGCTTCTGATCAAACACCTCAATTTCTGCTCTTCTCCTGGGCTCTGAGGCTTGAGGAAAGTGAAGTGTATGGGCTCAGCATTCCAATACAACAGGGCATCAATCCTGATGCCACAACTTTTTCTTTCAGCCTCCCTAAACTTCTCTTTCTTTTACTGTGAAATATATGTTAACACACTTTAAATTTTTATGGCAATGATTAAACAAGATGATGCATGGAAAGCCTGCAGTCCAGTGCCTGTCCATGAGTGACAGTAGATTTTGCTATGAGGTTATGTCTTTAGACTCAACCATGGGTGCTGGACTCCTCTCTGCCCAGTCTCCTTTCCTGTCTACCTGCTATGGCAGAGCAGGAGTCTGAGCACTGGCACCTCAGAATCACAGCCCTTCTTTTTCCCTGTTGGTTGAGTCATTTTGGCAAGCCAGACTTATACCTGTCTTTCCTTGTTTAGTTTCTTTGCAGCTACCCTGCTAGGACCTTAGCCCATCCAAACTAGAGTTCTCTGCAAGTGTGTGTGTGGGGGATTATTTATATTAGGCGGGACTCTTCGTTGCAAGCAATGAACACCACTCAAATTAGCTTAAAAAGATAGTAGTTATAGGCCAGGCATGGTGACTCTTGCCTGTAATCCCAGCATTTTGAGAGGCTGAGGAGGGCAGATCACCTGAGGTTAGGAGTTCCTGGCCAACATGATGAAACCCTGTCTCTATGAAAAATATGAAAATTAGCCGGGTGTGGTGGCAGGCACATGTAATCCCAGCTACTCGGGGGGCTGAGGCAGGAGAATTGCTTGAACCCAGGAGGCAGAGATTGCAAGGTTGCAGTGAGCAAAGACTCTGCTATTGCACTCTAGCCCGGGCAACAAGAGCGAAACTCCATCACACACACACACACACAAACACAAAAAGGAAAAAAGAAAATAGTAGTCATAGTAACAATGCTGCTGTTGTTGATACTAACAGGAAAAAGTGTAGACTCATGAAAATGGGAAATCATGGCTACATTGAGGGTTGAAAATAGACTGGAAGACTGCTGTTCTCCACTTCGTAGCTCTGCTTTGTTCTGTGTTGGCTTTCTGCTTTGAGCCGCTCTTTCCTCATGACAGCAAAGACCATTTGTAATAGCTCCAAGCTTATAACATTTGTAATAGCTCCAAGCTTATAACATTTCAACTAGTAATAATCCTAGGGAAAAGAATATAGCTGTCTCTTCTCCATCACCTATATCAATCCCCGAAAACTAACTCTAATTGGCTCAACTTGGGTCCCTGTTTCATTAGATTATCAAGCCTGTCCAGGACCCACCATGCATAAGAAACATTGCCATGAAAGTGGGTCTCCATATGAATTCATCAGTACAATGTGCTAAGTCTGTTCTGAGGCACTGGGTTGCAACGTGGCACAGGGGACACTTGGGGGTTCTCAGCATGGGGGATCTTTTCCCTTCCAAGTGGATCCCTGCTGCCAGTGGGAAACTTGAAGGCAAAGCTGGCTTTACAGAGGACAAAGGGAATTTGCCCCGAGGTGGAAGGCCCAGTGGGACTTTGTGGCAAAAGGAGACAACAAATGAAACAAATAAGAGGTTGTATATGGGAAACTGAGGACACGATGCTGGAGGGAAGGGCAGGTTGATTTTTGTTTTATTGTGAAGACTTGAATGCCCCACAAAGGAGTCATGGGATCATAGAACGTCGGAGCTGTGAAGACTTTTAGATATCATACAGAGGAAGAAACTAAGGTGCAAAAAGGTGCAATGACTTACTCAGGACCCACTGGGCTAAGAAGGAAGAAACCAAATCAGAATTCTTATCTCTTCCAGCATGTGCAGCTCTCTTTGTGCCCTATGATGCTGCGTTGGGTCTCTTGGCAAAGGTTTATGCAAACCTTAGTGGGCCTGGTGAAATACCGTTAGTTTTTTGCTCCTTTTGCATTAATCCTCTCTCTATGTGGCCAGCTCCAGAAAGAATGGGTGGATTTGGTAGAAACAAATAACTCAGGAGTGAAGGGTGTAGATGTCACCAAGAAGCTGACCGGGACACCAAGGATGCAGTGAGGCTGGACCACCATCTCCTGGCTCCTTCTGCAGGTCTCCCATCTGGCAAACCTCCTTATTGCCCCTCCCATTGAGGGAGACCCTCTCTAGGCACATTTTCTCCAAGCTCCTCTAAGGGAGTCAGAAAGAAACAGCATGCACTTTTGATAGTTCTGGTCTTGTTCCAAATGAGAATGCCTGCTGTAGAGAAATGCAGATGCCTTCTCTGTCTATTTGTGCCAAAAAGGTACTCTCCACCTACAAAATTACAGAATTATTAGTTCTTGAAAATGCACGACTTCTACCCCTTCCACTGAAATTTAATCCAACTCAATTAAAACATCGTGGCAGCTTCTACAAGGGTACAGATGCCCTGGAAAATCATTTTGGGGGTGTTTTCCCTGGCCGTGAATGGTTCCTCAATGTGGAGGCGACCACCCATGTGCTTAAAAGTGAAAACAGTCCTGATGGTAATGGAGCAATTCAATAATGTTAACTTGCATTTACAGAGCAAACTTCTTTTTAAAGTTAAATTTGGGTTGGGTTGATCATGAACAGAATATAGCCTGCGCTTTGTCTCCGCTATAAGCTCTCATTTTCTCTTTGCTCGCTCTTCTTTCCGTGATGACTGTCTTCCTCTGTTTGTTTCTGTTTCTCTTTTGTTCCTTAAGGTCTATGTGCAGGTGACTCACAAAGAAGTCACAATGACTGATGCTGTAGAAATTATCCATCCAGCCAGTGTTTCAAAGGGGCAATAGGCAATACTGGTGATCTCACATTGACATCTACCCCAAGACCCATTGAATTAAGGCTCTATCTTTTTAATAGGCTGAACTACTTATCACAGAGCACAGTGCCAATCCTTAACTGGGAATTTTGGATCCCCACACTGACCCTCACCCATCTAATTTCTGGTGTGCCACCACTTTAATCAAACCTGGACTTTCCTGCTTTTGCCCTAGAATCAGAGCCTAAGTAACTCCGTAGTCTCCTCCCCACCTGTTAAAATCCTTCCCACTGGCCATGACTATATATCTTCACCCTTTTCCCTTCCTGGAGCCCTTTGTGAAGTTTCTATAATTTCTCACCATCTATTACCTACTGCCGCATACTGCTGTACTTGTTTTACTGTTTGAGAGTGTATCTTGCTTTCAGCTGGGTACAAGATCTTTGAGTTAGGAATAGTTTATTATATGGCCTGATATTCTTCTCCCTTATGTTTTCTGCACAGTAAGTGATGAATAGCCATTTGTTGATTCCTTGATTTTTTATAAACTGAAACTGTCTTCTCAGTAAACAAAGCTTTTTGGAAGTAGATTTAGACACACACGAGGTTCTGAGATTTCATTAAAAACTCACAAGACCAAAACCCAGTGGGAGGGACACAGTAAGGGCATGGGGCCTGGAGTCTGCAGGTTGGGACTTATAGCTGGGCTCTGACATAAATTAGCCATGAGATGCTGGTGAATGCACTGCTCTTTGAACCTATTTGCTCATCTATAAAATGAGATAAGAACCACAACAAAAAATGCCTACCCCCGATTGATGGTGAGTATATAATAAAAGCATAAAGCAGTGCTCTCAAGAAAGCATGGGGTCTGGAGTTCACTTCCAAAGATCATCTCTGCCACTTTCTAGCTGTGTGATCTTGGGTAAATTACTTAACCTCTCTGTGTCACAGTGTCTTTATTTGCACAATACCTTCCCCTCAGGATTTTTATCAGTATTGAATGACAATAATTAATAAAGTAATTAGAATGTTGCTTGGCATATTGCTTATTAAATAAATAGACATCTAATAAAAATAAAACATAGAGCTGAGCACACAGTTTACTACTCAGTTACTGTTGGACTCTGCTACTTCTATAAGGAAAGCTGCTGCTGCTGCTACCGCTACACACACGTGTTTGGCAGACAGAATCCTTTGCCTGCTGACTTTGGTCTTGGTAGTGGAAACTAAAGTTATACTGTAATTCAACTCCAGCCCAATCAGCTATAGTCCCAACTTAGTACGACTTGCACAAGCATCCAGAGAAAGACTTGTCTATTTGTCCCACTGGAACAGATATGCTGGCCTCTGTCCCATAGTAGATTCTGGAGGGGCTCTGTCTTGGTTCTAGCCTGGGAGTTATCCCACTCATGCAAAGAACTGTTGCGTGACTCCTCATCTGTGCCACCATGACAGCCTAGCCAGCTTCCATCTCATATTAGCTCCTAAAGGGGTTCTGAAGCTTAACTTCAGACCTGCTTTGGTGCAGCCTGTGAGCAATCCCAGTGGCATGGGGAACTGCTGGGCAATATGTCCATCTCTGCCAACTTGATAGGCTTGTAGCTTCCATCCCACAATAGATGCTGAAGGGGCCCTGTTTCTCTGCTGCAGACCCAGAGTTACCAACACTGTGCAGAGTACTCCTAGGAAATGCACTCACACAGGCTTGCTGGCCTCCGTCCCACAGAAGTTCCTGAAGGGTCTCTGAATCTCAGCTCCAGTCCTATTTAGCTGTGGTCTATGAACAGTCCTGCTTACATAGGAAACTACTGGGAGTCTTGTCTGCTAGCACTACAGTTGGGATTGACAGTATTGGTCCCATAGCAGGTTCACAGTTAGTCCTCAAGCTCAGCTTCAGTCCCTTCCATCTGTGATCTTGGAACCATTCTGCCCAGCTTAGGTCCCACTGGAAGATGCACCCATGAGTCTCTATGGCAGGCTTTCAAGATTCTTTATCTCAGTGTATCCTTAAATGGCTCTGGATCTTGGTCTCACCTGTTCTCAGTGATGGCCAGAGAGCTGTTCTGCCTGCCTGCACGTCTGGGAAGAGGCATATTCTGCAGGCTGATGCCCTGATCTCAGTTCCACTGTGGATCTTAAAAGAGCCCTATAAATTGGCTGTAACCATTCTGAAACAGTCTGAGAGCAGTCCTTCTCAAACAGGAACTTACTGGGAGACATGAATGTTTGTGATCCAGGAGTCAAGCTTGAAGATCTTGGTCTCAGTTGTGGACCTGAAACAACCTGGTATCTCAGTTCCAGTGCATCTCAGCCACAGACCAGGCAGTACGGGCAGCCCAGGGATCCATTCTGTGATCCAATAGGAACACCCTCAGAGACCCTGAGGAAGCTACATCTATCATTGCACTTGGTAACAGGCCTACTGCCTGTGAACTCTGAAGCAGACACTCATCGTAGCCCCACAGACCAAAATCCTGGAGACAGTCAAGTCCTCCTAGGTCCCAGAGAGGCCCCATACCCACTAGTGCCCCTGAAATAGGCCAAACAAATGTGACCTCCACTTCAGACAAAGCATCAACTGTATGATGTGGATCCAACCCCGTTCAACTGCAATTTCAGAGGCAATCCCATTATCCCAGAGACCTAACAGGAAAATACTTCACCTTGCTGAAACCAGTCTGTAATGACTAAAAGAGGGGTTTGCTTCTTCAAATTCATGAACACCAATGCAGGAGTATGTGGATAGCAAAGAATCAAGCAAACATGACATCACCAGATGGACCTTATAAAGCCCCAATTGTCAACTTGAAAGCAGAAATGAAAAGATACTAATTGCCTACAAAAAATTCAAAATAATCATCTTAATGAAGTTCAATGAGGTGCAATAAAATACAGGTAGAAAACTAAATAAACTCAGAAACACAATGCATTAACAAAATGAGAAGTTTAATAAGGAAATAGGAGCAATAAAAACAAACCAAACAAATCTTAGAGCTGAAGATTATCATGACAGAACTGAAAAATTAAAAAATTTCAACAGCAGACTTGATCATGCAGAAGAAATAATTAGTGAACTTGAAGACAAATCATTTGAAATTACCCAATTAGAGGGACAAAAAGAAAACAAGATTGAAAAAGAATGAAAAAAGCGTAAGAGACATTATAAAACATATGAATACCTGAATTACAGGAGTACCTGAAAGAGAAGAGGGGAAGAAAGCTTATTCAAAAAAGTATTGTCTGAAACTCAAATCTTGGGAGGGATGTGAAAATTCAGATTCAGGATTCCAAGCAACAAAATTCAAAAAAGAATACTCTGAGAGACCTTAAAATCACATTTTCAAAAGTCAAAGACAAAGAGATAATCTGAAAAGAAGCAAAAGGAAAGAAACTTATCATATGTAAAGAACGTCTCATAGGGCTATCAGTGGACTCCTGAACAGAAACTTTGCAAGCCAGAAAGGAGTTGGGTGAGACATGTGGAATGCTAAAAATATTTGTTAACTAAATAAATTTTATTTTATTATTTATTTATTTATTAAATGTTATTTATTCAATAAAGCTGCCCTACAGAAATGAAGAATTAAAGACATTCCAAGATAAACAATAGTTAAGGGAGTTCATTACCATGGTACCAGTCTTACAAGAAATGCTAAAGGATGAAACAAAAGGATGGCACACAACAGTATAAAAACATATAAAACTATAAAACTCATTGCTTAAGGAAAATATATAGTCAAATTCTGAATAATACTGTAAAGATGGTGTGTAAATCATTCTTAAGTCAAGCTGATGAGTTAAAAGACAAATATGTTAAATATAGCTATAAACAATTGGTTAATACATACACAGTAAAAACAGATGTAAAGCATAACATCAATAACATAAAATATAGGGGCAGAGAGAAGGAAAAGTTTAGAGTCTTTGTATGCAACTGAAGTTAAGGCACTATCAGCTTATGTATAGCCTTATGGTAACAACAAACAAAAAAACTTTTAGCAGATACACAAAAGGTAAAGAAGAAGAAATCAAAGCATATCACTACAAAATAATGCAGCAAGTCACAAAGAAAGACAATAAAATTAGAAGACAGGAACAAAATAACTACAAAACAGTCATTAAAAATTAACGAAATGCTGGCAGTATGTTCTTATGTATCAATCATTACTTTAAGTGTAAATGGATTTAAGTTTCCAATCAAAAGAAACAGAATGACTGGATGAATTTTTTTTTAAAGTTACAAACAAGATCCAACCCTATGCTGCCTACCAGAGCCTTACTTTAGCCTGAGAAACACAGACTGAGATTAAATTGTTGGAAAAAGATATTTCAAGCAGATGGTAACCAAAGAGAGCAGGACTGGCTAAACTTCCATCAGATAAAATAGTCTTAGCTCGAAATGTAAAAAATGACAAGGAACATTATTATATTATGATAAAGGAAACAGTTCATTGAAAAGATATATATTATTAAATATATTGTCTCAATATTGGAGCATATAAATACACAAAGCAAAAGTTAATAGTTCTAAATGGTGAGATAGACTGTAATGCAATAAAAGTAGGGAAACTTTAATATTCCACATACGTTCAACAATGGGCAGATTATCCAGACAGAAAATCAGTAGGGAGACAGTGGATTTGAACAACATTTTTGGCATGTAACTCTAATAGACATATATTGAACATTCCATCCAACAGCCGCAGAATGTACGTTCTTCTCAAGCACACAAGGAACCTTTTCAGGATAGATAATATGTTAGGCCACAAAACAAGTTTTAAACCATTTAAGAAGAATGAAAGCATATTCAGTGTATTCTCTGATCAAAATGGAACAAAACTAGAAATTAATAAAAAGAAATTTCAGAAAATTCACAAATAAATGGATATTAAATAATATGCTTCTGAACAATGGATCAAATAACAAAAGAGAAATTTTAAAAATATAATACCTGAGACAAATGAAAATGCAAACACAACATTGAGATGAAGCAAAACCAGTTTTCAAAAGGTGCCTTTTAAGCAATTCTAAAAGGAAAGTTGATAGCAACATACACCTACATCAAAAAAGGAGATCTCAGATAACCAACTTAATGTTATACCTCAAGGAACTACAAAAAGGACAAACTAAACTCAAAATCAGCAGAAAGAAGGAAATAATAAAGATTAGAGCAGAAATAAATAAAATAGAAACTAGAAAGACAATAGAAATGATTGATGAAGCTAAGTATTTTTTTAAGAAAAAATTGACAAACTTTTAGCCAGACTAACGAAGAAAATGAGGGAAGTCTCAAATAAATAAAATGTAAAACAAAAGAGGATTACAACTGATACCATAGAAATACAAAGGATCATGAGAGACTAATATGAATAATTATATGCTAAAAATTGGATTACATAGCAAAAGTAATTTATGGAAACATACAACCAACCAAGACAGAATCAAGAAAAAATAGAAATTTCTAACAGACCAATAATGGGTGAGGAGATTAACCAGTAATAAAAAAATATCTTAAAGAAAAGCCCAGGACTAGATGGCTTCACAGTGGAATTGTACTATATATATATTTATATATATACACACACATACCATATATATAACTAATATATATAAATATATATATAACTAATAAGAATTATTGTCGAATCTGACAATTATGTGTCTTGGAGTTGCTCTTCTTGAGGAGTATAAATCATGCTGCTATAAAGACACATACACACATACGTTCATTGCGGCACTATTCACAATAGCAAAGACTTGGAATCAACTCAAATGTCCATCAGTGACAGACTGGATTAAGAAAATGTGGCACATACACACCATGGAATACTATGCAGCCATAAAAAAGGATGAGTTTGTGTCCTTTGTAGGGACATGGATGCAGCTGGAAACCATCATTCTCAGCAAACTATCACAAGAACAGAAAACCAAACACCGCATGTTCTCACTCATAGGTGGGAACTGAACAATGAGATCACTTGGACTCGGGAAGGGGAACATCAGACACCGGGGCCTATTATGGGGAGGGGGGAGGGGGCAGGGATTGCATTGGGAGTTATACCTAATGTAAATGACGAATTGATGGGTGCTGACGAGTTGATGGGTGCAGCACACCAACATGGCACAAGTATACATATGTAACAAACCTGCATGTTATGCACATGTACCCTAGAACATAAAGTATTAAAAAAAAAAAAGAATTATTGTCAAACTCTTCCAAAAAATTGAAGAAGAAAAAATACTTCCAAGTTAATTTTACAAGGCAGCATTACCCTGACAACTGATTACCCTGATAAACCAGCCACAGACACTAGAATAAGAGAAAATTATCCCGAATAATATCCCTGAAGAATGTAGATGCAAAAGTACTAACTAGCAAATGGAATCCAACAGCACATCAAAAAGATAATACACCATAATCAAGTGAGATATATCCCAGTTATGCAAGGATGGTTCAACATACAAAAAGCAATGTGACACCATATTTACATAAATAAGAACAAAAATCATGTGGTCATCTAAATAGATGCAGAAAAAACATTTGACAAAATTTAACATCCTTTCGTGATAAAAACTCCCAACAAATTAGCCATAGAAAGACTGTACATACCTTAACACAATAAAGGCCACCTATGAAAAGTTCACTAACATTACATTCAACAATGAAATACTGAAAGCTTTTTCTCTAAGATTAGACACCCGACAAGAATACTCACTCTCACCTCTTCTATTCATCATAGTAGTAGCAGTTCTAGAAGAGCAATTAAATAAGAAAGTAAACGCATCCAAGTAAATAAAGGAAGAGTAAAATTTTCTGTTTGTTATGACATGTTCTTATATATAGAAAACCCTAAAAATTCCAACCAAAAACTGTTAGAACTGATAAACAAATTCAATTTGTAGGGTACAAAATAAACATGAAAAAATCAATAGCATTTCTTTACACTAATAATTAACTCTCTGAAAAAAGAAATTAAGAAATAAACCTCATTCACAATAGCATCAAAAATTAAAATAAAATTCTTAGGAGTAAATTTGACCAAGGAAATGAAAAATCCATTTACTGAAAACTGTAAAACATGGATAAAATAAATTTTAGATGACAGAAATAAATGGAAAAGTATCCCATTATTATAGATTGGAAGAATTAATTATATTAAAATGTTCATACTACCCAACATGATCTACAATCCCTGTTAGAATGCCCATGTCATGTTTCGTGGAACTAAACAAACAAACAAACAAACAGAAAACCAAACCAAACAAAAAAACTTCAGTATTCATATGTAATCACAAAAGACCCCAAATAGCCAAAGGAATCTTGAGCAGAAAGAAGAAAGCTGAAAGCATCATGCTACCTTACTTCAAAATCAACTAAAAAACCATAGTAATCAAAACAGCACGCTGCTGGCATGAAAACAGACACATTGACCAGTGGAACAGAATACAGAGCCGAGAAATAAACCCACACATTGATGGTCAATTAATTTTTGACTAAAGTGCCAGGAACACATAATAGAAAAAGGATAGTCTCTTCAATAAAGGGTTGTGGGAAAACTGGATGTCCTGCAGAAAAATGAAATTAGACTCTTATTTCACACCACATACAAAAATCAACTAAAAATGGATTAAAGACTTAAATGGAAGACTCAGAATTGTAAACTACAGGAAGAAAACATGGAGGAAATGCTCCACAACCTTGGTCTGGTCAAAGATTTTTGGATATGACCCCAAAAGCACAGGCAACAAAAGCAAAAATAAACAAGATTGCATCAAAATAAAAAGCTTTTGCAAGGCATAGGAAAAATAGAGTGAAGAGACAGCCCATAGATTGGGAGAAAATAGTTTCAAACCACACATCTGGTAGGGGGCTAATATCCAAAATATATTAAAAAACTCAACTCAATAACCGTAAAACAAACCAATTAAAAAGCAGACAAAGGACCTGAAAGATGCTACTCAAGACATACAGATGGCCAATAGATACATTAAAAAGGGCTCATCATTACTAATCATCAAGGAAATGCACATTAAAGCTACTATGGAATATCTCTTCATCACACCAGTTGGAAATGCTGTTATCAAAAGGAAAAATGGTAACAAGTGTTGGCAAGGGTATGGAGAAAAGGGAACACTTGTGTACTATTGGTGAGAATGTAAATCAATGTAGCCAGTATGGAAAACAGTAGACAAGTTCTTCAGAAAACTAAAAGTAAAATTATCATACAATCCAGTGATCCTACTACTGGATGTATGTCCAAAGGAATTAAAATCAGTGTTGCAAAGATAAACCTGCACTTCCATATTCATTGTAGCATTATTCACAATAGCTACGATATGGAAGCAACCTAAATGTCCATCAACCAATAATGGGATAAAGAAAATGCATATATACACAATAGAGTACTATTACCTACACAATGGAAGCCTTAAAAAAGTGGAAAATCGTTTAATTTGTGACAACATGGATGAATCTGGAGGACATTATACTAAGTGAAATAAGCCAGACACAGAAAAAGAAACACTTATTGAATGACTACATTATGTCAGATGCTACAGGGCACTAGAGATGCACCAGTGAACACCACAGTTCAACATTCCACATTCTAGCCTAGCCAGTCAATAACCCTGAAAGATATGCATCTGATCATTTGTCAGCAGGAGAGAAAGAAAGCAAGGCACAGTAACAGGAGAGTCAGGAGAGCCCACAGTGAGCCGGCAACATTGAAATGACTTAAAGTGGTGAGGGAGTGAGCCATGGTCTTTCTGGTGGAAGAGCCATAAGTAAGTGCAAGTACAAAGGCTCTGAGGCAAGAGCTTGCCTAGTGTGTCTGGGGATCAGCAGAGATTCCAGCTTGGCTGAACAGAAGGCTTGATGGTGGGGATGGAAAGAGGTTAGGTGAGAGAAGGGAGAGTGTTGAAAGGCGCACTTTGTCAACCACTGAAAGAGCTTTGACTTGTATTAAGACCGTGATGGAAGGCATTGAGAGAGTTGTTAGAAGAAGCATGGATTTAACAGAATCTCTTTGGCTGCAGGGTTGAGCACTGACTATGAGGGAAGCAAGGGTGGAGGCAGGCAGAAAGATTAAGCTTTGCTTTTGCATTTATCCTATTGCAGATGATGATAGCTTGGATGAGAATGGAAGAGATGCAGGTTACATAAAAGAGGCTGATTCTGGGAATTTTCTTGCAGTGTGCCCTAGAGCTTTGTCCTTGGCCTTGTCTTCACTAACACTGACATTAGCAGCAGAAAGTCTGTGAACGCATAGGTTCACATGACCTCTGGAGGACATGGTATAAGTTGGAAGTCTGGATGATAGAACAGGGATCTGCTATTTTTAAATCAAGCTGGAGCAGTGGACTCAGGATAGATTATTCTGTAGCAAATTCTTGGCTTCCCCAAATCAACCACATAGATAGATAGATTATGATATCAAATTGGCACTCTGACAAATTTATATTAGCAGTAAGCTCAGTAGCTATGATGTTCCTCTCAAGAAGTGAATGCTGGCAGGGTGCAGTGGCTCATGCTTATAATCCCAGCACTTTGGGAGGCCGAGGTGGGTGGATCACTTGAGGTCAGGAGTTTGAGACCAGCCTGGCCAACATGGTAAAACTCCATCTCTACTAAAAATACAAAAATTAGCCAGGTGTGCTGGCATGTGCCTGTGGTCCCAGCTACTCAGGAGGCTGAGGTAGGAGAATTGTTTGAACCTGGGAGACAGGTTGCGGTGAGCAGAGATTGTGCTACTGCACTCCAGCCTGGGACACAGAGAGAGATTCCGTCTCAAAAAAAAAAAAAAAAAAAAAAAAAAAAGAAGAAGTGAATGCTGTATTAATATAGTACTTAAGAAAAGGGAGGAGAAAGCTCATTTTTTTTCTCTACTCTAATTAAACCATGTTTCATATATGGATATTGTAATGATTTTCATATTCTCAAAAGGATAGGCAAACTGAACAGAAATAAGACAAACATAAACAGAGTGATTATAATTGTCATATAATTATAATTTTAATAACTATGTAACATAAAATATGATTCAAAGAATTAGAAAAAGAGATCTGAAAAAGAGAAGAATTTTGCAGGGTTGGGGAGACTAATAAATAGTTTTAGATAATTAGCTGTTCTGCCTCTGGGGTAGCCATTCTTTTATTCGTTTACTTTCTTAATAAACTTGATTTCACTTAAAAAATTGATGGCTGCCATGGCTAGCAGAGAATACTTGGATTTTCGTGTGAGATTCCAGCATGGACATTTTATCAGAAGCCACAAATACATAGGTTTCAATTTCATGTAAAAAGAAGTCCACCATCCAGAGTATTTCAAAGATGAAATGGTTTAATGTAACAGTTGTGCGTTATCTATCACTGGAGGTGCTCAAGGTTAGGCTGTAACCCTAGATGATCCTGCAGAAATCTCCCATCCTAAAGATCCTATTTTTCTATGCTTCTACTTTGTTGGAACTACAGCACTTGTGTCTTATTTTCTGAGTTGGATTGTAAATTCTATAAAGGCAGAATACATTATTCTTCTTTGTTTTTTTTCCACAACACCCAGAACAATGTTTTACTTATTTTTGGTGCTAAAAGAATTCTTGGAGAAAGAACAAGCACGTGGTTTGTGAAACTGTTAAAGATTTGATTTCAACACTGTTTTAGACACACACTGGATTTGTCAAGAGGTAGTATAGGGATATACTACTTCTAGTTTTGACTGACATATCCCAGGAAGAGGAAACAGGGTTCATTTTTAATTTTAATCTCATAGTTGAATTTTTAAGCCTCTATTTGCTTTCCTTTTGACCACAGCCCTGCTTTGGGAGGGTGTGTCCAAGCAGGGAGCCAGATAGCCAAGGAGCCAGTGTGAGGGTGTGGTAGTCTCACCAAGGCAGCCAGGAGCTGGGGGTAGCCAGGAACAGTGCTCAAGCTACAGTTCTCAGGGCCTGCAGAGGGTCAGAACTGCATGTATCAAGTCAAGGGCCCAATTTATGAAGCTAGAGTAGGGCCCTGGCTGGAAGATAGGTCTGAGTGTGACATGCCAGGTGGACCTTGCTCAGAAAAAGACCAAGCTAAAGTAAGGGATCTGCAATTGCTGCCAACAGCTGTCAGTGGTGTATGGGGAATCAGATTAATTTATGGCATGAGACATCCTTAATAGGACCACTTTGCCTACTCAGCCTATGACAATGGACCTGGAGTGAACTTGTGGTGCTCAGAATGGGGGCACAAGCTTTGTTCTGTTTTCTCTCCATCTTGCTGTGTCTTCCAGGAAGCAACAAAAGAGGACCAATTCTGCAACTGTCCTTAGAGAGAGGACAGATGTGATGCCATATCCAAGATCCAAAATAATGTCCTTTTGTGTTTCCTTCTTCTTTTGTTCATGAGCATGATGAGAATCAGGGAAAATGGGAAGATGGTCTTCTTGGTTCTATCTTGCCAGGGCTTATATCCAAGCTTGCACACTCACCACACTCACCACAGTCCAGGCATCTGCTGTTCATTAGAATTATTTAAATGAGCATCTCCGAAGTTGTGAGGCCATGTCTTCTCAGCCCCCATGGGGTACCTGGAAAAGAACCATTTCTGGGTCAGTGTTATTGATGAGGCTGGGGCTTGAGGGTCGCAGCCAGGTGTCCAGAGCCTCGTTATCACCACAGACCGTGTCTGCCATTGGGGAATGCTCTGTTTATTTTTCACTGAGTGGGTTTGAATGATTCCCTTCCGCTGTTGTGCCATTTCCCGTAAGTTAAATGATGGACTCTGAGAAGGCCTACTATTCATCCAACATCTGTTTCTCTGATTTTCTAGGCTCCTTGTTGTTTTGAAGTGCTCAAAATCAGTGCTTTAAGTGCATGTGGGCATAATATTTAGTGTATTAATACACACTAGAGACAGTCCTGCCTTCTAGAAAGCCAGGTACTACAGGGTTATAAAAGTCATTTGATACCTTGTAAAGCCCAAGAAACCTCGCCAATGCCCAGGCCCCGTTTCTTGATGTAGTCAGGTGATAACACGTGTACACTTGTACAGCCTTCTCCAGCAAGTGCCAAAAGTTCATGCTAAGTACTACATAAATTGTCACCTAATTAAGTACTGTTATGGTTTGGATAGAGGGAAGTGTAAACTTGATTCTCCTTGGAGAGCAATATGCAGAAATATGATGTGGAATTAATTGTATGGGTCCAGGTCAAAGATCAAAGTACAAGTGGAATTGCCTTTGCAAAGGGAGAATTTGTAAAAGATTTTTGTTGGCATCTCAATAATTTCATTTTTTATTATTTGATTCCTGCCAACCTGCAACCCTTTCCCTGTCTTTAAATCTCTCCTATATCTTTCCAAACTACTTTGTATAGCATTTTGCATACTAAATAATGTCAATTGTCTGGCAGAGGCTAAGCTATTGTGTATAGTTCTCTCTCACCATGAAATTTTCTTAGTTCCTCAAATGTAATTTAATGCCTTGAAATTCAAAGTCTTTGCTTTTGCACATTTTCTTCTCTCAAATGGAAACCTCATTTTCTTCTTCTCTGGCTGGCATTTGGGGACATTCTTAATGTTCAATTCAAAGGTCTTTTTACCTGCAGATTATTTCCTTCTTAGCCTGAGGTCTGAGGCAACATTTTTGCATTTCCAAAACACAATGTGTTCCTTCTGATCTATCATTTCTATAAGTTCAACGTAGTACATATTGCAATTTATCATATATTATTATATGCTCCCTGATTTGCTTGTTAACCCCTTTATGTAATACACTGTTTGGGAGAAAAGAATTTGTGTTCCTGGCACTAAATATGCTAATTGTCACACAGTGATACTAGTAAATATTTGTGAAATGAATAAACTAATGCATGAATAAATGAAGTTATATCCAGGGACCGTGCCGAGTAGAGATAAGATTCATTTTCCCAGTCTGAATCTTTCTATGAACAGAGTTCATCTGGTTGTGTTGAGGTACTTTTCTCATTTTCAAATTCAGCTCCATTAGAAAAAGTTATATGTGGAGGAAGGAACGATGGGAAAAAAGAGAAACAATTACATGTATACATGTCAGTCTGACTCACCTTATTTGCTATGATGCCCTCAGGGACAGTGGTGGAAATATTTCACTTAACTTGGCAGGGCAAGAAGAATGAGTTTGGAGAACACATCAAACATCAGCAGCTCAGCTAAGGGAGCTGGAGTCTTTATTTCTAGTCCAAGAACTGAATATGTTCTCATGGTGGGAAGAACAGAGTGTAATAATTTTTTGTGAAACTCAGCTGGCAACACTCATGAGAAAACGCCTTGCTCAGGTTTGAATGGCGTGAGCTCAGGAAAGGCCCTATGAGGCTGAGTCTGTTTTAAATATCTCTCTACTTGAATCATCTTGGTACCAGATTTTTCAAACTCATGGTGCCTTGGATAGCTTCCTCTCTCTGGAATTAAGTGTGTATATTGGCCAGGGCAGGCGAGGCAATGGCAATCCTGGCTTAGCTGATTCCTGGAGGAATGTTATAGTTAATTGGGTAACAAAGTTGAAAGAAATGACTCAGAAGAACAAGACATTGCCTTCAAATAAGTTACCTTCCAATAACATTACCTTCATTTACCTGGAAGCCATCTTTCAAGTTCTCGAAATAAGCTTAGGTTGAGATGTACAGTCCAGAAGAAATCCTACAGCCTATTATAGAAAAACAAAATCCGGAGGGGAGTGTTAGGATTTAAGAGATGGGAAAGAGCCATAAATACTGCCTTGTTCCCCTGCTCTGACTTCCTTATCCGGGCTGAGAAATAAGACAAAAGAGTAAAGCAAATAGAGCCAGAACACTACCTTTTGATTGACAGTGACAAGAATGGAGGACATGGCTTAGCGAGACAGAAAGTCATGGACAATGCATAGGATTTCAAATCTTGGGGTGAAGAGTGACCAAGGCAAACAAGTATACCCTAAGGGCAACTTGCTCCCAAGAGGGAGGGAGAAGTAAGAAGTGATATAGGCACGCCTCCCTTTATTTTCCATAAAATTGATGCATTAGACATGTTACACATGTCTTTCCTCTTCTGCTGAGGTGTAGTGTGTAAGGGGACAGTGAGACCAAGAAGATTCTGTTGATAAGTCTCCTTTCAAGTGGAAGGAAAGATCAGAAATGGGACAACGCCTCCTCCCCCTACCCCATCACAGGGTCAACACCCACCATGTGTCCCATATATTGCTGACATGAGCCGATGTGGCCGTCACTAAAACCCGCTATGTGCTAGGTACTGTTCATATCCTCAGACTCGGTTACACATCTGGATCCAGATTGTCTAGGTTTGTAATCTGACTTCCTTATTTGCTAGCCTTGTGACTATTGCAAATGACACAACTCCCTGTGACTGAGATTCTTAAAGGACAAAATGGAGACAATAGAAGTGCTTCTCTCACAGTTGTCATGGAGATTAATTAATTAGGGCACATAATCTAGAACTATAGTGTATGTCATACTGAATTTAACAAGCAGTGTGTGTGATATTATTATTTTCATAGATTAAAAAGCAAAACCAAAACCACAGAGAGGTCGAGTAATTTATTCACAGTACCACAGATAACAAAGGACATTCGAGAGGTTATTTGAATTTGGGTCTGTCTGGTCCTGGTGCCTATGCTTTATGTTGCTTCATTATACGTCTCTCAAATGGTTGTGAGCATGTGAGGTAAGAGTGAAGTCCACATGAGATAGATATGCTAACACTTAAACTGATTAAATTGATCCTCCGCCCACACTCATAGGGATCAATGCCACCTTATTTAACTGCAAGGCAGGTACTAGAGTCCCATAAATACACACATTATATTATTTTAATTACTCTTTCTATATGTCATCTGAGCAGAAAAAATTCCAGGAGCCAGAGTGCCTAACAGGCCTTTGTGGGACTCTTCAATTAAGAGTTATCAAATGTACTCTTCCCTTTTTTGGACCCATCTATGTCTTCAAATAATTGCCCTTAATCTTTTTGTGTCCTGGATCCATAGGAAATATGTTAGTAGCTATGGCTCTTCTTCTACACACACATCTGAAGGTGCATACATATTGGGAAGAATTCAAGAAACCCCAGGGTTAATAACCATGTTATTTTCTTCTTCTCTGCCCTTTGTTCTCTCCTCAATTAACCCAAATATCTAAACTCTCATGTCCCATCAGCTCAGGTTCTCCAAAGAATCCTCTCCCATCCTTCAGGCCACTGTGGTCTCCTCCATCTCTGTTTTCTGGAAGCTCATGAAGTGTATGGTACAGGATCTGGCCATTGTCTTGTCTTGTTGTTCAAGCTGCCATGTTTTGTTTACCCATTTCTCTTTATAGGCAGTTTTAGAATTTCTTTCTCTGCTAAGCCAAATAATAAGTGCCACAAACATAATAGGCACTGAAAATGTGAACGTGGAATGAACAAGTGAAAGTATTAGAAACTGACCAGGTGCTGTGGCCCACACTTGTAATCCCGACACTTTGGGAGGCCAAGGCGGGAGGATCACCTGAGATCAGGAGTTCGAGACCAGCCTGGCCAGCATGGTGAAGCCCGTCTCTACTAAAAATACAAAATTAGCCAGGCATGGTGGCGACACCTGTAATCCTAGCTACTTGTTTGGCTGAGGCAGACGAATCACTTGAACCTGGGAGGCAGAGGTTGCAGTGAGCTGAGATCATGCCATTGCCCTCTAGCATGGGCGGCAAGAATGAAACCTGGGCTCAAAAAAAAAAAAAAGAAAGAAAGTATTATGAAGTGATTTAATGAGAAAGGTGGGATGTATAACATATTAGTGCATGGTGTTTTGTGTTCTTTCCTTTCTTGGGGACTGTATTAATATTTGTATCTCTTGCCTCTGTATCTGTGAATCTATCAAACTTTATATCAACCTGCTTCTCTCCCTTGAATAGCTCTAGGATTTACCAGCTCATGCGGATAAGTGAGGTCACATTAACATTGATAAACATATTTCATTGGCTTAAAGTTCCAACTTCATACCTTCATAACTGTAGATCCCTACTACGGAGCCTCTAAATTACTTGCAGCAGTCACAATAGGTAATGAAATGTGTGCTCAGAAACACAGCTCATAATGATCCTTGTCTCCATGCTCTTTTTTGGGGTCTGATGAGGGACACACCACACCACTGTTTTGCTGTGAGTTTGTTGATGAGACTGCACTAGGCTAGGTGCCCTACTTCCTCCCACTGCGTGGTACTTCTCTGCTGGTGGCCACTCTCCAAGGCGAGAATGAACTTGCCCCAACTCTGTGTCGTGCTTCAATACCCAAACCCTAGAATAGAATCTTAGGATCTCAGAGAATCTCCCTAAACCACCTCTTCTTCTTCTTCTCTCTCTTTCTCTCTCTCTCTCTTTTAATATAGAACACGCCACAAATTGGCAGGTCATCACGGAAATA
The DNA here is from genome assembly GCF_008728515.1 of Papio anubis. Lineage (NCBI taxonomy): Eukaryota > Metazoa > Chordata > Mammalia > Primates > Cercopithecidae > Papio > Papio anubis. The sequence goes on from NC_044978.1 coordinate 173,633,342, forward strand.
GTGTATGGTGGGCCATGCTATTCCTCTTTGGATCAAATTTGCACAGAGGCCATGCTATTGTTCTCTGGATCACTCCAGTTTTAGCATATGTGCTACTGAAGTGCACATCCCCGAAATCACGTCTTAGCCTTCTGGCTCTAGCTGAATTTTATATAGATGTTATGATTTGGTTTCCAGGGTTGATTGAAAAACAGATGACTTCCTATTCTCATCCTACTTCCCACCTCTCCTTCAGGTGCCCATGGTCAATGTTCTTTCCTTCTCCCTCAGAAAAACATAAGCAATGATGGCAGCTAATGTTTAGTGAATGTTGAGTATAGCCAGATTTTTTTTTCTGTATTTTCATGTATTAAAGTGTATTATCCTCACAACTTTCTGAAATAATATTATTTTTCCTTGTTTTACAAAGAAGATAAGTGAGGCATAGAAATGTTAGGAAGCTTGCCTGAAGACTCATAGCTAGTAAGCTGTGGAGCTGAAATATCAACCTAGACAATTTGGCAGGTTGCAAGGTGTTAACTACTGGCTATATTATCTCTCATAGATAACTAACTTGAGACTTGCTAGCACATTCCTGGGTCCCAAGTGCACATCCCCAATTCGTGTTTTGTTCTCCATTCCATGTCCAATCTCCTACTGCTATTTCCAGATCCAGATTTCATTCTTGTCTCTAGACTTTCTGACCTCTCTACCAGGTTTGACTGCTTCCTTCTTGGTGCCACTGTCACTCCTGTCAATCATTTCAGTTATAATACTTTTATTACTGAGTGTATTTTTTTATTAATAAGATGCCATATTTCATTGATGTATACTTTACATTCAATGAAATATAAAGATCTTAGGTATACAGTTTAATCACTTTTGATAAATGCAATCATCCATATAATCCACATCCCTATAAGATACAGAATTCCATCACCCCAGGAAGTTTCCTCATGCCACTTCCAGCCAACTTCCACACATCCTTCTCTCTTAAACCAGCCGGTGCTCTGGTTTCTTTCACCACATGTTTAGTTTTGCCTAGAACTTCATATAAATGAAATCATATAGTATATACCCTTCCATGATTATTTTTATTTCACTCAGCACACTATATTTGAGATTCATTCATATTGTTGCATGTATCAGTAGTGTATTTCTTTTTTACTACATGAAGTAGTATTCCATTATATGCATATATCAGAATTTATTTATTCAATGAATATCATGAAATTTATATATCTGTTGGGACATTTGAGTTTTTTTAAGTTTTTGGCTTTTATGAATAAAGAGTTCAGAATAGTTGTCGGAAAATATTTTCGTGGACATAGAACTTAAGTTTTTATTTCCCTTAAGAAAATGCAGAGAAGTGAAATTCATGGATTATAGGGTAGAGTATATATTTAATTTTCTAAGAACTTGTCAAATCGTTTTTCAAAGTGGTTTTACTATTTTACATGCCCACCAACCATGTGTGATAGTTCCAGTTGCTTTTCATCTTCATCAACTCTTGTTATTTTCAGTTTAAAATATTTTAGCCATTTTAGTAGGTGTGCAGTGGATATCACCATGTGGTTTTAATTTGAATGTTCCTGATGACCAGTGATGTTGAGCACTTTGTTACAGGCTTTTAACCATTCACATATTTTCCTCTGTGGGATGTCTGCTCCAGTATTTCACTTTTCCCCTTTCTCTGCACTGCCATTTTTACGTAGTTTGTTTGACTTTTTATTTTTGAGTTGTAGGTGTTCTTTACATATTCTGGATACAGTCCTTTGTCATATTTATCCTACAAATGTTTTTATTCCACTGGGTGCCTTGCCTAGTCATTTCTATTTTTTCTTGGTGGATAAAAGTTTAAATTTTGATCAAGTCCAATTTATCAGTTCTTTTCCTTTTTTGACTAATACTTTCAGGGTTCTGCCCAGAAAATCTTGCCTATACCAAGGTCATGAAGATATTCTCTTATACTTTATAATCTCTCTCCTACTTTTAGGTCTATAATCTATTTTGTGTGTGTAGTTTGAAGTAAGGGTTTATTTTATATATATATAGATATATATTTTATAATATATATGATATATGTTTTATAATACATATCAATCTTTACCTTATGAATATTCAGTTGTTTCAACACAATTTATTGAAAAAACTTTCTTTCCTCATTAAATCACTTTGAATATTTCATCAAAAATCAATTGACTGTAAGAGTGGAAGTAGATCACTTACCTTATTCCCATTCTTAGGGGAAAAGCTTTACATTGATTGGATTTTGAATGTTAAATCAACCTTTCATTTCTTAAATGAACCTTGATTGCGCTCTTGATCATGATGCATTGTCCTTCTAATATATGACTTTTGAATTACTTATTTTATTTGTTTATGTGGGGCGAGAAGTAGGAGAAGTCTAAGCATGAATAAGGATTGAACTGTTGAAGAGTGTCTTGGTCAGATACTTTCAGTAACTGAATGAAGGTTGTTTTATGGCTTAATATAACTGGAGGACTACAAGAATAAAATAAAAAGTTATGTTTCTTGACAACTTTTCATCTTCTTCTCCTGAATACATTTGAAAAGGGCAATAAAAGGTGAAAATGTAATGTTTTAAAAAATCATATCCAATGAGTTGTGCTTATCTAATTGACTGGCTGCACTTTGAAAATACTCTTTAATCACTAACAGCAATTTCATAGATTTACTATCCAATTCTCAGACCAGATAAATTCTGTTCAAAATCATCTATAGATCAACACAAATTTGAAGCCTGTTGCACTTAGGAAGTCAAACATTTTACAATCTATTTGCCAATGTTGTCCCATGACTCAAGCCTGGATATCGAGGAACCTGGGTGTCAAGGAATCACTTTCTCTGCTCCAAGATCTTTGGTCAGAGATCTTGAGAAGACTTAATATATTGGTTTAGTGGGGGGTTCACCTATATGACTTGGAAGTTTCCTTTTGATGTTGAAATATTTTATTCCACAAAGGTAGGGATGGGAAATGGAAGCAGGAACTAAAGAGCCCACTAATGATGATGGACAGGTAGGCATGAAGGCTACACTAGAAGCTATTTTCGGTGACTTCTGTTGCACAAACTGCCTCTCTTAGCTATTTCTTGGGTAAATCTCTCCAGTTCCACCTGGAAAGGCAAACAGCATTAAAACTAAAGAAAGTTCCATAGCTGACTCTATGGGCATCAGAATTATCACCCAACAAAATTGCTATCTGTAGCCAAAGGACACCTTGTCATAATGTCAGAGCAAGTGTGGCCAAAGCCGTTCTGGGGAAAAAGAGAAGTCTGTCTAGACAGATTGGAACAGCTGGTGTGCCTAATTAAACAGTCCCTCTTCACACAGCCAGTGCTGTGTGAACAGTTTGCTTGTTTATTAATTACTTGTGGAACACACCTTTAAAGAAGTGCCATGCACTTTATCCCCTTCCATGGATTCATGGAAACTGGGGGCTCAAAAGGGCTGTAGAAATCAAATAATCCAGTCTTGTAAGTCTCCAGAAGAAAAACTGAAGATAAAAGAGATAAATTAACAAGGCTGAGTGATGAATTCATGGCAATGATAGCACTGGAATCCAGGTTTCTGACATTCGGTCCAGAGCTCTTTCCACCATGCCAGTCTGCTTGCTATGTAGACAGACAATGTGACCACTCCTAGAGATGCTTTTGTGCAAGTTCTTTATTGCAATTTATTCCCCCCACTGTACTATCTTATTTATTAATATTCTCTTATTCTCCAATTCTCAGACTAGAGATCAATATTAACTAGAGAGCAACACAAATTTAAAGCCCATTGAACTTAAGAAGTAAGAGACTTTATATCTATTTGCCAAGGTTGTCACATGACTCAAGCCTGGATGCTGATGAATCTGGTTTATGCCTTTGGGCTGTTGCTCTGCCTGTCTGCTTTAAACGGTTAAATGCACCTGAATGGCATAAAACGTAGGCTTAGATTCCACTAGAAGCAAACCCTGAGATGAGGATTTGGATGCAAATAGTTTATTTTAGAGGCGATCATGGGAAAAATGTGTCTTAATTCATTTGTGCTACTATAACAAAATACCTGAGCCTAGGTATTTTATGAATAATACAAATTTATTTCTCAAATTTTTGGAGGCCAAGTTCGAGATCAAGATGCTGACATATTTGGCATCTGGTGAGGGCCCTCTTGCTCTGTCCTTACATGGAGAAAGGCAGAAGGGCAAAGAGGGCCTATGCTAGTTCTCCCCAGCCCTTTTATAAGGCATTAATTCATTCATGAAGTTCCTCATAATTTAATCACTTCCTAAAGACCTCTTAATAGCACCTCTTCATATCCCCAAAATGGGGATTAAATTTCAACATGAATTTTGGAGGGAACTTATTTAAACCATAGCAATAGGCATGGGAGTGGGAAAGAGACAGGAGAGACAAGGAAACCAAGAAAAGGTATGCAGTTGAAAAGGTGACTACTATGGGCAACCAAGGTTCAATCCCTTTGGGGAACTCTAGAAAGACACGTTGACTACACTATAGAACTGCCCATTAGAAGAGTGAGAAAATTAGGGTACTTATTCTCAACTCCCACTTGCCATTGGCTGAGAGCTACTCTCAGGGGACATTAACACTGTCTTCCTGTCTGCCATGCTTGGGCCAAGTTCTCAGGCAGTCTCCAGAGTTTGTAGTAGTCTCTATGGATGTACCCTGGAACAAGATAGGATTGAGGTACAGAGAGCATCTGCTATAGTGTTTCTATCAATCAGTCCTTCCCACCTTGCCATAAACTAGACTGTCTGAATGCTTTCACCAACGATATCTAATTGATGATAGAGTAGTAAGGAAAATAATATTTTTTTTTGAAGGTGGCAGGAGTTGTGATGAAAGGTTTGGGTAAACAGAATGCTGCCTGGAGAATAGCAGGCGCACGTGGTTTGAGATGCGTTTGCAATGCTGTGCTCTGGATATTTCACCTGTTGATAGTTGCTTCCCACATCTTAATGAATTCCAGCCAGCAATGGGCAGTCAGCAGCCTCACTTCTAGCCTCCTCTCTACTTCTCCCACTCCCAGTTTCACACAAAAATGGGGGATTTAGGAAGTAAAAGACACCAGAAAACTTAGTTTAATTTAAATGATTTCAATCTAATGTAATTCCAGCCAACCATTTCCATTCTATTTCATGTGATTTCATTTGATAAAATTAAAAAATTATTGATTACCTTTTATGTGCTCAATAAATGTGCCTTCTATGACTTTTTTTGGAGTAAATCACCTTGAGATAGCTTTGTTAAAAGACTGGGGGTGGGGGCGGGGGGTGCATCTTGGGTCTCTCAGCTGATTTCAATCTTCAAATAGAGCCTGTTCATCAATCAGGATTGCTTAGGGGAAAGCAAATTGAACTTGAAATCAACTTTAGTCTTGAGGCGCTACTCAGTGCCTATTTAGTAAGTCAGTCATTGGGTAAGTCAGTCTGCATTGCTGAGCCCTTTTTTTTTTTTTCTGAAAAATGGGATAGTCCCTTCTACTACATATGCCTCTCTGTATCCTGTGAAGGATAAATAAAATAATAGATAAGAAAGTATTTTTTTGTAGTGTATAAAGCCCTCATACTTATTCTAAAAACATTTACTTAGTGTCTACCATATGCCAGTCACTTGTATATGGTATATTACATATGGCATATGTGACAGTTGCTGAATATATGGTGATACGCTGATATTTACCATCATGGGAATTACAGTCTAGAGATATTAATTATTATCGCTATGTTTACAACACAGTGGGGAAGACACAAAATTCTGTAACTTATTATCTCTGTTTTTATGGAGTTTAAAATCTAGGAAAGTAGAGGGAAAATTAATGAAGAATAACAAGGCTGTATACATGGGTCTAATATAGTGCTGAGGCACATAGAGAAATAATTATGTGAATGTTGGTAGGATTTCAATAAAATAAACTGGTAAAAATCCTATGTAGAATAGCAGACACTGTTGGAGCTCCACTCAGGTCTCCTTGGTTTCCTGTTACTGGCTCTCTATTGCTTTCTCTCAGCTTCAATGCTGTTTTGCCTATAAAACCAGCACCTGTGTCTCTTCTTTGGCGGCCTAGCCTTGGCTCTACCCACACTTGTGGACAGCTGCAAGTACCTGGGAGTTTACATCCCTGGGGCAGCCCTCAGTCAATGACTGATTAGTATGGGTGTAATTTGGAGGGATAATTTATACTTAAGAGCTCCCCAGTGGGATTAAGCTGAAGTTACCCTCTCTGATACTTTGCCTGAAATCACACTCTTGCTTGACTTCTCCTGTCGGTCATGCTCACCACTCTTCCCTGGTTTCTCTTGGGTGTAGTTTCTTTATAAATTGATTTCCCACAAATTCTTGTCTCAGATTCTGCATCTGAGAAATGCCATCTAAGACACACAGGATTTTAGGTGGAATTAACAGCTTGGGGCAGACTGTGAGTTTGGAAAAGTGGAAGCAGCGATTGGGGACAGCAAATTTCATGGTTTATGGCTTGTGGGTAGAAGTTATAAATTTGACATTGAAACATGTCAAATTCATTCATTCAAGAAACATTTATTGGGCAACTCCTGTGTGCCAAGCATTGGTTTCAGTCTTTGAGACATGTAAGTGTGGAAAAAAATAAAATAAAATTCCTGCCCTGATGGAGCTTCTATTCTAATTGGAACAAAAGAAGACAGTGAATAAATATAGTGTGTTTTATATGCAATGTGTTAAAAGATAAGGACAGCATGGGTAATATGGAGAATCACTGGTTTTATAGAACTTTGGGGAAAATTTTGTCAATGAATAAGTTGTGATCTTGACTTTTCAATTGTACTTTATCAATGATTTTATTTCAATAGCTAGACTTTTAAGGTATGACTTGTGATGTGCTTTGGCTGTGTCCCCACCCAAATCTCATCTTGAACTGTAGCTCCCATAATCCCCATGTGTCATGGGAGGAACCTGGTGGGAGGTAATTGAATCATGGAGGTGGGTTTCTGCTGTACTGTTCTTGTGATAGTGAATACGTCTCACAAGATCTGACAGTTTTATAAGGCAGTTCCCCTGAACACACTCTGTTGCCCGCCACCATGTAAGATGTGCTTTTGCTCCTCTTTCACGTTCTGCCATGATTGTGAAGCCTTGGCCTCCTCAGCCATGGTGGAACTGTGAGTCCATTAAACCTCTTTTTCTTTACCAATTACCCAGTCTTAGGTATTTCTTCATAGCAGTATGAAAATGGATTAATACACCTTAGCAATTACTTACGGAGAAACTATCCTAAAGTTGGGAGGAAGACTATTGTCTTATTTATGTGTTGTTGTACAACAAATAATCCCTGAACTTAGCAGCTTCAAAGAACAGTTATCATTTCATGGTTTCTGTGGATGAGTAAATTTGGAGGAGTATTAGCTACATTCTGTGGCTCAAGGTCTCTCATGGGTTGCAGTCCCATGACTGGGGCTGGGGCTGGAGCTGGGGCTGGGGCTGGACCTGCAGTCTTCTGACTGAGTTGTTGGAGTTGGGGAGAATCTGTTTCCAAGTTCACTCACTTACTTCCTGTTGGTAGTCCTCACTGGCTGTTGGCCAGAGAGATCAGTTTTTTGTCCTGTGGCTCTAGCCATAGAAGCAACTCACAAAATGGCAGCTTGTATCTTCAAAGTGAGTGTTCCAGAAAGAGAGAAGGGAAATGAAGGGAAGAGGACGGGAGGGGAAGGGAGAGAGGAGGGGAAGGGAGGGGAGGTGAGGGAAACAGATGGAAGTTACAGTTTTTTGTACCTAATCTATGAATGACATCCTATCACATTTGCTTTATGCTATTCAGTAAAGGCAAATAACTAGGCACAGCCACTCACAAAGGATTACCCAAAAAGGTGAATGCCAGGAGGCAGACATCCCTGGGGGCCATATTATAGCCCACCTACCACAACGATGCTTTGTTTATATTTGGAGCATTATAACACTCACTGGCTCCTTGCTTTCTGAGAAATGGGTACATCATGTCAGGGAATCTCCAACATATTACTTGGTGGAAAATTGACACAGAAGATGCATGGCAAATTATCACCATTCAAATTATCTGTCTTATAACATAATATGAAATTCCAGAAAATCTATTTTATTCTCTAAATGTGTATTATACAGATAGACCTTTGCATGTGTTAAGAATGAAAAGTTGAATGGTTAATATAGAAGTTTAAAAATTATAGTAACGTTACCTTGGGGAATTCTTCATTGTGGACTGAAATTGGTGCTACTTCTGAAAAATCAGAGAATAACAAAGTTTAGACTAAAAGTCGGCACATTATTTCTTTTTTTTTTTTTTTTTTTTTTTTTTTTTTTTTTTTTTTTGAGACAGAGTCTGGCTCTGCCGCCCAGGCTGGAGTGCAGTGGCCGGATCTCAGCTCACTGCAAGCTCCGCCCCCCGGGTTCCCGCCATTCTCCTGCCTCAGCCTCCCGAGTGAGTAGCTGGGACTACAGGCGCCCACCACCTCGCCCGGCTAATTTTTTGTATTTTTTAGTAGAGACGGGGTTTCACCGTGTCAGCCAGGATGGTCTCGATCTCCTGACCTCGTGATCCGCCCGTCTCGGCCTCCCAAAGTGCTGGGATTACAGGCTTGAGCCACCGCGCCCGGCCGGCACATTATTTCTTAATGAATATTGCTGTTCTTTGGGATCTTATGCCCCAATGTTTTGATGAGGTCAGTGTTTCAATGAGGCCATCTTCCGTGCCTCCTCTGGATTGTTCATTTTGATAACAAACTTGGTGTGAGCTTTAGCCTCACGATTGGCATTTGTTCCAGATATTAGGTAGTTTTAAAAAGGTGGATTTGGGTAATTTCTATGAAATTCTTATTTATAATGAAAATTATTGTAAAAGCTAAGGATTTAAAAAGAAGGCATTGAGAATCAATGGTTTCTGAACCCCCACAATCTTGCTTTGAGACTTATAAAAGCTTAATAATAAACAACACATTTTCCTGAGCTTCACATCCTGGCTTGAGTTCTGAGTTTTGGCTTGTCATTGGCAGGGGCCCTTGCAATGATCGTGTGTCACAGCTTGTTGCTCTAGAACACTTGGCTTATTGCTATTATCACAGTACACTGCAAGTACTAATTCAAACATGTCCTTCCCAGGGAAGCCCTCATAGGTTTCCCACAGGTGAAATCAGTCCCCATTAATTTCTGTGTCACCTTAGTTCCTAGTAGAGTGGCTGCATTACAATAGCTCAACAAATACATTTAACGAAATACGAAACAGACACGTCAAAAAGAGACCCAGGAGATCACTAGGTAGGTGTGCTTGGTTACCACACAGAATTCATCTGGTAGGGAAAAAGGGAACAGGGAGAAATCCCAGAAAGAAAAAACAGAACGGGATTTATGTCTCAGCATCCCCCTGCCTTCTCTTTCCCATTGATCAAAGTTCATCCCAAAGGGTAGCTAACTCTTTCTCCCTCTTCCATGTTGAGTCATCTGGACTGTTGGTGGCTGATCAGATCTCATGTCTTCATTGTAGAATTTTATCAGACTCCAGAAGTGGAGGCATAACTGGCCCATCAGGATCTCTGCCTAAGAGAGAGGAAGAAGGGGGTGATGGAAGAAATCTGAGAAAGTGTAAGTAGTGTATATTTCATGCAACATTTCTTTTCCCTAAAATCTTATTTAGCCACAGCGTAAGTGGGATTTTCTCTCAACCTTTCCCCAGGACCTTTTCCAATGTGCCCACTGGTCTCTTTGGATCTCTCTCTGTTCTTGCCATTCAGCAGCCTAGTACCACTCCATTACCTGTCTCGTGAATAGCAATTACCCGCTTCTCTGAGGTTTAGGGATTTGGAAACTTCTTTGCTGTACAGGGTCTCCCCGTCCCAGATAGGTGATTAGGGTCTTTTTCCTAAATAAACCTTTTGTCTTTAAGAAAAATTAAGAAATGTTGACCATGAAGAAAATATACTTATCCCTACCTCGTCACCCAGATGACCTGTCCTGGGCTGGTTACTTTTACTTTGTAAATTTCCTTCCCTTCCCCACATATCCACAGATAGAAATAACTTTAAACTGTGGAGCAGCTTTGAGGCACAGATTTTGGAAGTAGGAATTAAGACTGGGAGTTATTTTTCAATCTAACCTTCCGCTTAATGAACACACATTTGGAACTAGTGGCCAGTTGAGAGGTTGTGTAAACGAATGTGGAACATCAGGGTAGGCAAGGAAAACATGGCAACATGAAGCAGAAAGGCAGGGAACATTTCTGAGGGGAGAATGTAAATCAAGGACTTCTTTTTTCCTGTGAGAAGAGGCCACCCGGATGGACAGAGTGCCTACACCGGTCGTGATGTTGTGAGAAATAACAATGGAGGCTGCAGGATGTTATAAGACAAACACCATCTTAAACAGGGGGAAGTCTGCCTCCGAGCCCGTCCTCACACCCTGCCGTCTCCTACTGCCTGGCCCCTCACTGTCCTCTTCCTTTCTCCCTACACTTGCCCCTTGCTGGTTTCTTCACATGATCTGCATTGAGCCTGGATGGCCCCCAAACACCTGGTTGAACAATAAACACGAATGACTGTGGTGGTCCTGTCAGCCCCAGCTCTTTGTAAAATAACTGCTGATCTACAGCCCTGACTGGAATTGATTTCCCAGACTATTCTACGTCTTTTCATTGACAGGCATTGAAATCTGCCTAACACTCTCCTCCTCATGATTGTAAGATCTTAAGTAGCCAAGAGTTGTGAGGAACACATCTCAACATTGCCCCTGGAGTCAGTTACAAATCAAACACTGTGCTTACAAACTCTTACATTTTGAAAAGAACACTTTGCAGTGATTAAATATTTATGCATGGCACACACTTGTAACCTTGATGATTTATTTAGACTTTATAACTTGTAGTAAAATATAAATTCTTTCCCAGCATGACACACACACACACACACACACAAACACACACACACACACATACACATATACATATATAATATATTTATACATAATCTCTTTCCCCTGCATATGGGACATCCAGCATACTGGATGAAAAAAATACATCTGTTTTCTTGTGTGTGTGTGTGTTTTTTCTTTTAGTGGTCTCCATAAATCTAGAGGAGCTCCTTCTTGGACTACTAGCCTCTTTCAATAGAAGCATGTTTTCACTGGGATTTCCACATTCATAATTATTCCTCTCATTTCTCTGCCGTGAGAAGACAAGCTGGTATTTCATTGCTTTGGGGAAGTTAATAATATGGTAGGCAAAACATCAGGAAAAATTATAATGAATGAAGCTATACAAATCGGAGGGAAACACATGTCGCTGTTCTCAAATGTTCCTGTCGTAAATCCTGGAAATTTCACTATAGTCACAAGCAAATAACTCCTTAACACATAAACACTCAATTAATTAAATGTAATATGCCATATAAGTTTGAATGAGTTCTAAATAGAAAAATGGTCAAATAATAGTACTGGAGACCACTGACTAATAGGTGTTCATCTCAGCCATCCAAAATTTCTCAACTGGTCTCAGACTAAAATGAGCCCCATCCGTGGCCCTCTTTAAAATAACTACATGTTCTATATATAAAACTCATATTAACTCCTTATTTAGTACATAGTGATTGAGCCTCACACCCAGACTTTTTAAAAAAATCTTGTCTTAAATTTCTATCTCTTGGGCTGTCTCTAGAGCAGTTGTTTGAAGAGCTCTGTTTTCTCCATTATTTTCAATTGATGGAAGCCTGGGTTTTATTATCCTCCTGCCCCTCTTAAGTTTCTTGAACCATTTTTATATGGTACTTAAGGGGACACATCTCACCTGACTGATATTTTGTAATCCCTAAATAGCTACTCCTCAAATATGACTCTGAAAATACTTCTAATAGATGTGCAAATATTTTGAGAAGTGAAAAGCCTTTTCCAACAGGAGGTTGGGTTGAAGAGCCAACTTGAATTCTTACATGTATAGGTTTTTATATCACCCCATGCCTTTCTCTGTTGCTATACTCACTGTACTTTATTGAAGGTAACTGAGATTGTATCTTTTCCATTTGGGGGATCTTAGTGGCTAACACTAAGATCTTTAGAATGGTGTTCAGTATTTGTTTCCTGCATATACTCACTCAATCAGTCAGTCAGTCACTCAGCAAACCTCTATGGAACACCTATTCCATGCCTGGTGCTGGGCCAGATATTGGAAAGCTACAATAAACCAGACACAAAAGGGTCCTTTGGAACTTAGGGTTCACTATGTTTTTATATGTTTAGGAAACTAAAGTGAAATAATTTTATAAAAGGAAAGGACTTTGGAGATTTGCTCTTCAACTCTTTCATTGCATAACAGAAATACTTAAACCTGAGTAAGAATACGTCTTATTTTTCATTTCAGAGATGACTAAACCTAGAATTCAGTTATTTTTCAATGTTTTTTTCCCAAGTCATGTGGCCTCTACTTACTATCTTTTGATAGTGACAAAACAATGTAACTGTCTTGGAACAGATGGGAGAAAAAGGAAATGAAATCAGTCCTCATTAATTTCTGTGTGCCCTTCGTTCCTAGTAGAGTGTCTGCTCTTTTCGGAAGAGTTGTTAAGCCACTTTTCTTTTTATAGAAACTGGAAAAATCAGACTCATTTTTTACAGAGGCATTGACTAAACCTTAAATTTTTTAACTTTTAAAATGAATCATAGATGGGCGGATCACGAGGTCAGGAGATCGAGACCATCCTGGCTGACACGGTGGAACCCCGTCTCTACTAAAAAAAATACAAAAAACTAGCTGGGCGAGGCGGCGGGCGCCTGTAGTCCCAGCTACTCGGGAGGCTGAGGCAGGAGAATGGCGTGAACCCAGGAGGCGGAGCTTGCAGTGAGCTGAGATCCGGCCACTGCACTCCAGCCTGGGCGACAGAGCGAGACTCCGTCTCAAAAAAAAAAATACTCCATTATCTCACAAAAAATATTTTATATTAGAAGTGATAGCTCTTCATATTAAGCTTAATGCATAATATGGTATAGAATTTGGGAAAATATAAAATATTTTTTGTGAGATAAAGGAGGATTTGTATGATATACTTTTGCTGCATTTACCAACCCCCTGCCCAAATCTCAAATGTCATAAGACAATCATTTATTTCCAATGTGTTGGCATCTGTGGGTCAGCTGCCATTCAGAACCCAGGATGAAGAATCAATTCTTATCAGGGACCTGCTTTTTCTGTGGGGAAAAAAAGTGTAAAAGAGAGCCTGTAGAAATATATGCGGTGGTTTTTAAATATTCTTAGACATAATAAGTATCAAGTCAATTTGCAAGTAACATGGCCGAAGCCAACATCAGCGGGGTTGGGGAAATACACCCTTCCACAGGAGACACTGTATTATGTTATCAGGTGGCGATGCCTAATTCACCTACAAGAATGGACAGAAACTTTGATTTGTTAGGACAGTAGGAAGAACATTATATTGTTAGGAAGAGCAATAAAATCTACCCCACAAAGGCGATATTTGTGAGCTGGAGTGATGTGACTTTTCACTTGCCCTTTCCCTACCCTGAATAGCCTCAGCCCCTCTTCTAGCTGGTGAACTCCTACTGATTTTTAGGACAAATATGGTCGTCTGAGGAAACAGCATTAGTCTCTCATTCCTTGGGGTGCTTGGGTCCTGACGTTTCTTGTGAATATATTCACATTTTGTCCAGAGGACATAATGTATTGTCCAGAGGGGCTCTGTTTTATTCTGTTTCCCAAGAGCTTGGCACTGTCTCAAATATAGTATGTGGTCTCCTGTATTAGGCCATTCTTGCATTGCTGTAAGAAAATACCTGAGATTGGGTAATTTATAAAATAAAAGACTCACAGTTCTGCAGGCTGTACAGGAAACACAACACCAGCATCTGCTTTTGAGGAGGCCTCAGGAAGCTTACATTCATGGCAGAAGGCAAAGCCGAGGCAGGCACATCACATGGCATACGCAGGATCAAAAGACAGAAAGCTGGTGGGTGAGGGGACACACACACACTTTTAAATGACCAGATCTCATGAGAACTCACTATCAGGAAGAGAGCACCAAGCCATGAGGGTCTTCTCCCATGATCCAAACAACCTCCTACCAGGACCTATCTCCAGCACTGGCAATCATAATGCAACATGAGATTTAGGTGGGGACAAATATCCAAACTATATCAGCTCCCTAGAAATTCTCTTTCTCTCTCTCTCTCTCTTTTCTTTGTTTAACTTTTAAGTTTAGGTGTACAAGTGCAGGTTTGTTACATAGATAAACTTATATCGTGGGCATTTGTCATACAGATTATTTCATCACCCAGGTAATACTCTTAGTATCTATTAGTTATTTTTCCTGATCTTCTCCTTCCTCTCATACTCCATCCTCTGAAAGGCCCCCGTGTGTGTTGTTCCCCTTTATGTGTCCATGTGTTCTCATCATTTAGCTTCTACTTATAAGTGAGAACATGCGATATTTGGTTTTCTATTCTTGCATTAGTTTGTTGAGGATAATGGCCTCTAGCTCCATCCATGTCCCTCCAAAGAAATGACCTCATTCTTTCCTATGGCTGCATAGTACTCCATGGTGTTATGTTCCACATTTTCTTTATCCAGTCTGTCAATGATGAACATTTAGGATCACTCCATGTCTTTTCTGTTGTGAATCATGCTGCAATAAACATTGGTTTGCATGTGTCTTTATAAGAGAATGATTTATATTCCTCTGGGTATATACCCAGTAATGGGATTACTGAGATAAATGTTATTACTGTTTTTAGGTCTTTGAGGAATTGCCACACTGTCTTCCACAATGGCTGAACTAATTTACATTCCTTCCAACAGTGTGTAAGACTTGCTTTTTCTCCGCAACCTAATCAGCATCTGTTATTTTTTTGATTTTTTAGTAATAGTAATGCTGACTGGTATTAGATGGTATTTTGTGGTTTCGATTTGCATTTCTCTAATGATCAGTGACGTTGAGCTTTTTTTCATATAGTTGTTGGCTGCATATATGTCTTCTTTTGAAAAGTGTCTCTTTATGTCCTTTGACCACTTTTGTATGGGGTTGTTTGCTTTTTTCTTGTAAATTTGTTTAAGTAGAGTATAGCTGAATATTTGTAATTAGGAAATGGCTTTAAAGTAACCATATTGTGGTTTAGGGAATAGAAACAATGAGTACAGGTGATTTTAGAAACAAAGACTTGTATTTTATAGTTCTCTGTGCTAGAAAAGTTTTCTTTGTGACCGTCTTTTTGTAATTCCTCTAAGAACATAAGCACTACAGAAGGATAATTTTTTTCTTCAGATATATTTCTATGGTGTCAAGTTAATAACCAAATAACCTGAAGTACTCAAAGAAAAATCACCTCCAAAGTACTTATCATGCAATCATGTACATAATAGGTCCTTCATAGATTTTTAAAACTAGTTTGCATCTGATAAAGAAAGAGAAGCCAGGATTTTAGTAATACATTTAGTGGTAGGGATTGAAACACTTTTTGGCAGGAGGAGGTAAGAAATTATAGGCATTTCTGAGGCCACTTCTTCCTGAAAAATGAGAAAGAAGAAAAAGGAGGAGGAGAAGGAGAAGGAGAAAGAAAGAATGTATTGCATGGGAAAGGTCTGAAAGTTTAGTAATTAACAGATCACTAAGATGTATTGTAGATATCAAGCCTATTCTGAGCACCCGAGTGACTGAATTTGAAAACATGGGTTTTCAGGGATCCATCTTCCTGATTTTCTAACATCTAGGGAGTTATTCCAGGGTTCTTCAACAAGCACAATGCTGCAAGCTCGGTCTATTATTGCCCCCATGCTCTGTTTACTGAATTCTTCATCTCAACTCCTGCTGAAATTCCTTCTAGGCCAACCTCTATGGGCAAATATTTTTCCTCATGTCATAAGTGATTTGCAGTTTAAAGTGATGCTGTCTTAGGAGGAAGAAAGCAAGCAAACAAGAAAAAGTAAAGAAGTGAAGAGATGGGAAGGAGAGAACTTACTAGGTGAGAGAAGAAGGAAAGAGGGATACATGATGAAGATGCCGATTTTGAATTCAGTGAATGAAGTTCTAAATCATGATATATGTGTGTATCTACTGTGTATGGAGGGGAGAGGAGAGGGAGAGAGAGAGACAAAGGTATGGGGGGAGACAGTGATGTGAGAGAATGTAACCAGCTCTCCTGGAAATTTACCCTTTCTCAGATGTTAGGACAATGAAAGAAACAAAACTTCCATTTATCAAAAGACTTCCTGCATTCAAGTAATTTTCTAAATGTTTTACATCAATTACCTTATTGAATTTATATTTCTGATGTAGGTATTACAATTCCCTCCTAGAAGTGAAGAAACTGTGGCTCAGGAAGTGTGAATGACCGGATTGGGAGGGCAGTAAATGAGCCCATAGATATTTTTCCCATTACCTTGGGGCTTAAACTCAATTAAATAATGGCTTAATTAAATAGACATGATATACGTTATTTAAATAAGTGTATAAACCGGAAAAGCAGGGAAGAGACCTGAAGAGTGTGATATTTTTCTGCTGTCTGGATTCACATCTACTCGACACTGTTCCCTTAATTGACTTGGCACCACAGAGAGTGACCTTTGCAACTTGCACGGCCAGGCAACCTTTATCAATTGGCCAATGGGAGGACCTTTCAGGAAGCTGAACAACAGGGAAAGGGACAATGCCAGGGTCTTTCTGCCTGCCTCTTTTTGCTTCAAGAAGCCTCTTTGGCCATAGTCACAGTTTCATCTGTTGTTCCAACTCCTGCTGGGCAGTCCCTCACTTCAGAGTAGCTGTAGGTCCTGAGCTCTGATCACGCCTCCACCATTTGATGTTCTGTCCACAGCAGGGATACTGGCTTTCTGCTGTTGCTAACCTCTGGGTGGTCTCACCATCTCCTGTTTGCCCTTTCAGCCCTCCCAGTGCTGTTGTAACTAGTTCCCATATTAAATTACCTCTAGTGTACTCTCTGGTGTGGCTTCCATTTTCTGAGAATGATACACCATCTGAATGAAATGTCCTAATAGAAGACACCAGAGAAGATAGGGGCAGGTCAGAAAGGCCTTTGTAATAAAGGTGTCTAGAAACTATCCTTTGAGAGACCAGCATTGACCACACAAAGAAAAAAAGGGCATTCTAAAGAAAACTAATAGTAAGTGTATTTTGCCTTTACTTTAGTGCTCATTGGGTAGAATTGCTTAGATAAGAATGCTGGATCCAGGCAGTGAATGTACATGCATATGATGTATGTCCAATTATAGTTTGTATGTATTCTAGGTATGGTGAGAGAGCCAAAATTTCAGGGAAACAGGGAAAGGTGGACTCAAGAGAGGATAAATAAATGTGTCTAATTGGAGCAAAGAGAACAGCCAGAAACAGAAAAGGCATATGAATTTTAAAAAGGCTTTTGAAGAGCAGAGCCAATACTATTCTGTTTGTATTGCTCTATTATTGCTTTTAGAGGGTTCATGCATCTACTGTCATATATAACATGTTTGTTCCTTTATTTATTCTTTTATTTAGCCAACATTTGCTGAGTCCCGGTGCTATGTCAGGATCTGTGCTAGGCCTGGGGTACCCAGAAACAAAGGAGACTCAGGCCCTGCCGTTCAGTTCTTGGAGCCTAGTGGGAGAGATAGAAAAATGAAGAGGAAAATGAGAAACAGCACATCATGATGCCGTAGCATGAACATGCTGGCAAAAGGGGTAGACCTGGCGCTTCCTGGGCAGTTTTAAGAAGCACACAGATGGAATTGGCAAGACTTGGTGACCAGTTTGGAGTTAATGAATAAGGATGAATTAGAATTAACATTTCAGAGTTTCAGGGTTTGCCATGTGTCGGGAAGATAGTGGCACGTGACAATCCTATGATAGCTATTGGATCATTGAGCAACTGAGGCAAAGCTAGAATTCAAACCAAGAGACAAAGCATCAACCACTAGTCTTTTTAGAAAACATTTTTTGTCTTGTTTTCATCTTATAGATTATTTGGAGTGGGAAAGGGACGGAGACCCAAGGCTATTGGCTCTTGAAAAAAAAAATACATATTCTATTTGTAAAGGGCAAGAGCTTTAGTGTCTTATCTAGTTGGGGTTAAAGTCCAGTTCACCCACTTAATTATTATGTGGCCTCAAGTAAATTGCTCCTTAGCTCCAACTACCTGGCCTGTGAAGGGCAGTATCACTGGGGCAGATGACAGCTCTCCAAATGCTGACGTTTGGATTGCTGAGATGTTGGAATGAAAAAGGCCTAGTCACCTATCTGGCACATAGAAGAAGCTCCCAAAATATTGATTTCCATTTCATACACTCTTTTTTCTTAAAATCTCTGATATAAGGTTCAGTATCTTATAATGTCAAACGCAAAATTATCTTTGTTTTCTTGAAGATGCATAACTATTCTCATAAATAGGCTGATTAGGGAGAATTGCAATGAAAAATTTTATATTATGAATGAAAAAAAAAAGGCCTTAGGTTATGTCCCAGATAACTAGGCATAACAAGAAATTTTAAAGCTAAAATTAATGTTAAAAAATGCTCAATAGGCCCCTTAAATATTTGGAGTTATTTTCAGGTATTTGAGGTTCTTCCATGTATGGAATATACACTGTTTTTGTAATGCTGGTAATTTAGTGACAGATGCTGTTGAGGTTCAATGTAATGGAGTATGTAAAAATGAGGAAGCAATTAAGGAATTTTTAGTTCCCTTTGAGGCTTGCAAAAATTGCTTAAATATAGCTATCCAAAACAACATACATTTTTTTTTTTTTATCAAAGCCAAATTTGAATGTTATTTAATGCTCAACCTTTGGCCAGGAATAGATGTCAAATTTTTCTTTTTATTGTTATTTTTAATTTAAACAAATGTTGCCTTGGATTGCTTTCCCTTTAGCAGAATGTTTGTGAGTCTCCAAGGAAACTCCTAGAATGCTTTTTTTCTTGGTTTAACATTTACAAAGCATACTGGATCTCTGGCTGAAGGGAATGGTGCAAATACCAAATGCATGGCCTAGCAAATGACTTGGTCATTTCCCACTTTCTTTCCCTTCATGTTTCTGCCATTTGGAATCCCACCCACCTTTTAAAGCCCAGCTCAGAAGCTTTGTAGTGGAAAGAGCCTAGACTTTGCTGCCAGGGGAAAAAAATTGTAAATGTGATGTTCTTGGGCTCCAAACTCAGGCAAGTACTCCATTCAAATCCCTTGGACTGGTGGCTTAAACTTGCCAAGACTCACTCTTCCCTTCCATTGAATGGAAGTCCTAGTACTTCACAGCGTTGCTGAAAGGATACCATAGGTTAACAGTCAGCTGTTACTACACTGCCCAACATTCATGGCACTTTCTTCTGGTAACAGCAGTCCAAATGCTCTATTCCCATAGTGAGATGTTGATCAGTGGTCATGTGATCAAGGAAAGGTCAATCAGAGGCCCTTTCTCTGGAATTTGAGCCTTGGGGGAGGAGCACCAAGGTGGGGAGCACGTGGAGCATATCACTATCAGTGCGTGTAGCCTTCAGTCACTAGTAATCACTGCTTGGGTTTTCAGAAACTGCCTTGGGTCTTGCTCTTTGAAAACTGATTCTTCAGTTTTCTCTTCAATTTGGTGAGCTGCTCCTTGTATTCCCAGTAATTTTTTTCTTAAATTATGCATAATTGATTTATGTTGCTTATAATGAAAGAACTGCCAATAAATATCAGAAATATTAGACCCTTCATCATTTTCTTACCAACACAAACTCTATGTGTTCTTCTCCAAAGTCAGAGGTCTGTTTCCTTCCCCAAGGTCAGATAGCATTGTTTATACCACCGTGTGATGGTTAACATTAGGTGTCAACTTGATTGGATTGAAAGATGCCTAGACAGTTGACAAAGTATCGTTTCTGGGTGTGTCTGTGATGGTGTTGCCAGAGGAGATTGAAATTTGAGTCAGTGGACTGGGAGACAAAGACCTAGCCTCAGTGTGGGTGAGCTCCATTCAATTGGCTGCCAGCGTGGCTGAAACAAAGCGAGTGGAAGAAGGCAGAATAAGCTTGCTTGCTGAGTCTTCTGGCTTTCATCTTCCTCCTGTATTGTATGCTTCCTGCCCTTGGACATCAGACTCCAGGTTCTTCAGCCTTTGGACTCTTGAACTTACACTGGTGGGTTGCCGGGGGGCTATCGGGCCTCTGGCAATTGACTGAAGGCTGCATTCACTGTCAGTTTCCCTGCTTTTGAGGCTTTTGGACTTAGACTGAACCACTACTGGCTTTCTACCTTCTCACTTTGCAGATGGCCTATTGTGGGACTTCACCTTGTGATCGTGTGAGTTGATTCTCCTTAATAAACTACCTTTCATATATACATATATCCTATTAGTTCTGTCCCTCTGGAGAACACTGACTAATACAGACTGTTAATGATTTATAGCCCTTTGTGCCTTGTAGGGGCATTCACCTGAGACCCTGGTTCCTCCAAAGACCTTATTCCTTGTGGGGAGGGAGTCACGCACCTCCTCAAGGCTCTGTGCCTAGTGGAACCTTTGTCTTGCTGCCTTGCTCATCCACAGAGGTGTGTGGCCCTTCAGGAGACCACACTTCTTTAAGGACTATTTCTCAAACAAAATGGCATCCAAGCCCAATGTCTTTGGGAAATTTTGCTTTCTGCTGACACTCAGGCTGGGAAATCTTATGATTAAGGCAAATCAAATCAAAACAAAATGAAACATTTTGAAATCAGGATTTTCTAAATAATTTTGACAGTAGACACTAACCTCTACATTTAGTATTTGTTGGCGCAGGGGTATGATTGAGAAGTAGGGAGAGTAGGTTGACTGAGAACACAGCTATAGCAATGGCATTTTGTGGCCTTTTGGAACCTAAGATTTTCTAAGCCAGTGTTTTGGATCACCCCATTTTTCTCAGTAGCATCCAATTTGATTCATTACCATTTCATTCAAGTATCTATTCAACAAATGTTTATTGAGGATCACTTTATTCAACAACTATTTTGTACTAGGCCTGCACTTGGGTCCTGGGATGCAAGGAATTATAAAATGCAGCTTCTGCTCTCTAGGGGCTTACACAGGGGTAAGCCTGAGACACAGGTGTGATTGCCACCAAGTCAGGCAAAGCTGCGACACAGCAGACATGGGGCGACATGGGGGCACAGGAGAAGAGCTGTTCCACTTGAGTAGCCATGGTTAGGAGAAAGTGTTCTGAATGACACTGCCCCTGAGCTCATTCTTGAGGGATGAATAGGAGTTATTTGTCTTTAGAAATAATAGTGTCAGAGTTTGGCTAACATTACAAAGTGTTTACACTGGGAGAGGCCCTTTATGTGTGTTTTTAAATTTAATCCTAGACCAGGCACGGTGGTTTACGCCTGTAATCCCAGCACTTTGGGAGGCCAAGGTAGGTGAATCATCTGAGGTTAGGAGTTGAAGACCAGCCTAACCAACATGGAGAAACCCCGTCTCTACTAAAAATACAAAAATTAGTCGGGCATGGTGGCACATGCCTGTGGTCCCAGCTACTTGGGAGACTGAGGCAGGAGATTCGCTTGAGCCTGGGAGACGGAGTATGTAGTGAGCTGAGATCGCCCCACTACACACCAGCCTGGGAGACAGGGTGAGGCTCCATCTCAAAAAATAAATAAATAAATAAATAAATAAAAATAAAATAAAATAAAATAAATTATATAAAAAAAATTAATCCTTACAGTGACCTCACAATAGGTACTGTTGGTATTCTCATGTCACTCCTGTGGAAACTGAGGTGCAAGGTGAAATTCATATCTGAGTTGCATTCCCCCAGGCCCAAGAAAAAGTTAAAGATGGCTCCCTTTGAAGTTATAGTGCATTCGACATCAAGAAGCTCAACTCTTAAGTTATGTGACTTAAAAAGAAATCCACATATTCTCTGTTCCTCTCCAATGTCTTAGGTTTCTAACATTCATAATGTTAGTCTTAGATTGTAATTACCAAGATAAATGATGAACATATTTTTTAAAAATATATTCCCTGGCTAAGCAACCTGACAGGCTGCTTTGGTCTATTTCCATGTGTCCTCAATGAGGTGCGCTGGCAAGAACCTCTGATGAAACTTTCATCTCTCTTGATCCTGATCATGATTTTCTGCAAAATGCCTCTACAAATTCCATATGGAGTTTTCACATTTTCCATATCTTCCTGGGGCCAAAGCGGTACAAGTCTAAAACCTGGATCAGCATTTTCTCAGATACATTACCTTCTCTTTACCCTTGATTCCTACCTTACCAGTGATAACTTCTTCTGCACACACACACACACACACATATATATGCATCCCCAGGATGGTAGTGTACCTGGAAAGTCACAAGGGAAGTCAAGTTTAACGTCTAGTAGTAATACATTCTTGAACGTCAGGTAATGTTTATCCATTCTACCCACTGAGCGACCTGAAAAAACATGTTACCTATAAATATCTCATGTGACAAAGACTGGTGTTAAAACAGAATACTCCTGCCCTTTCTCAGGTTCCTTCATGAACCCTTTCCTAGGCCATAGGGAGCACAGTCGACAGGAAAGGATACAAGAATCCCCAACGCAGTCCTTACATGCCTGCCTAAAGTGCCCTGTGATCTGAGACACATCCCTTAATCCTTCTGTTTAATCAGTTTCTTCAACTTTAAAAGAGCCCTTGTTCGACCTTTTCATAAGCTGTAGCATTAAAATGCAAATTCCCGGCCTGGCGTGGTGGCTAATGCCTGTAATCCCAGCACTTTGGGTGGCTGAGGCAGGTGGATGACCTGAGGTCAGGAGTTTGAGACTAGCCTGGCCTACATGAAGAAACCCCCTCTCTACTAAAAATACAAAAATTAGCCATGTGTGGTGGCACATGCCGGTAATCCCAGCTACTTGGGAGGCTGAGGCAGGAGAATTGCTTGAACCAGGGAGGCGGAGGTTGCAGTGAGTCAGGATGCCACCATTGCACCCCAGCCTGGGCAACGAGAGCGAAAGTCTGTCTCAAACAAACAAACAAACAAACAAAACTGCAAATTCTCTTGGGAAATGTTACATACTATACTTTAAAAATCACATTTTACTATGAGCAAGTAATCATCTAAGTTTAAGAGGTTTTGCTTATCAAAAAGTGAAATTCTCATCTTAACTGTGTTCTATCATTAGCTCAGGAAAAAAGAATTCATTTTAAATGGTGCAGCAAAAACAGTTGTTTTATACACATATCAACCTTCATTTATGAAAAAGCAGATAAGCCTAAAAATGCCAAGTAAATAATAAAATAGAGAAACATGTTGGTTTAACCTCCTCCTTAAGGTAACTGTATAACCCTTGCCTCCATCCTTTCTGATTTGTTTAGTGTTTACATAGTCAGTGTGCATAGATTCCAAATGTGTTCTTGACTTTACATAGTATGTGGGAAAGTGGCCTGGGTGGGTTATATGTTTTCTTCCTGAGTGCCTGGATTAATTGGCTAGCCTGACTGCCTAGGAAAATGCCTGCTTCATTAAGGATGGTGACGTGCCTCATTGCAAAGCATTGTAGGTCAGCCAAATGGCATATAAATGCAACATTTTGTCCAATGGGCTAGATTTCTAATGCAATTGTCTGCTTTTCACCCAGAGTCATCGAACTGGAGTCTACATTGGTGTTCCTCCAAGAACAATTTCCTTTTGGAACAACTTCTTTTTAATAGCAGATTGAATAATAATGTTTGCTGTTGGTTAAACTACATCTTCCCAAAACTCATTGGTTGAAGTGCATCTCCCCATTCCTCAGAATGTGCCATTATTTAGAATAGGATCTTTGCAGAAGTAATCAAATTAAAAAGAGGTCATTAGGGTGGGCCATAATCCAACATGACTATTGTCCTTATAAAAAGAGAAAATTTAGACACAGAGAAACACATGAAGGGAAGGCAACATAAAGACAAATAGGGAGAAGATGGCAATCTACAAGCCAAGAGGAGAGTCCAGAAACAGATCTTTCCCTCCCAGCCTTCAGAAGGAATCAACCCTGCTGACATGTTGACTTTGGACCTCTAGCCTCTAGAACTGTGAGATGATAAATTTCTGCTGTTTAAGTCACCCAGTTCATGGTGCTTTGTTACAGCAGCCATAGCAAACTAATACAGTATAAATAGCATTATAACTAATATTGACGGTCAGTTCTAGCTAATGTGTATTGAGTGACCACAACATTTCAGGTCCACTACATACGTCATTGTCACTGTGTTACCTAGTCAATGAAAGTCTCCGTCAGAACGTGGCTATAGAGGTAAATTCTGGGTAATAAAAAGATTCTACCTTTTTGGATGATGGGGAGGAAAAAACATTCATAGTAGAGGGAATGGTAAATTCAGAGGCTTGGAAGGGGTATTAACAGAAAGGCCAGTGTGGTTTGATTAATCTGATTGAGGAAGAGAAGGATATCAGTTGTCTAGGTAAGAGATAAACTCTTTCAAAATCATGTAGGGCCCACTCCAGGTATGCTAAAACATACATGGCTTAGCTCACTGGTATCAGCTGACATATGGAAGATGTCTTTCTAGAGTATGTTTTTCATATCAACACATTTCTACAAAGCATTGGGTTTAAATTTGGAGAAAGACATTTACTTAAAGGGAAACCCTTTACATCCAATACCTCAAGCTTTTTTTTTTTTTTTTTTTTCTCAAGCCCTGTGACAAATTAGGGGGAAGTCAAGAAAAGAGTCCAGAGGAATGGGATGATTCTTCTTTCAAATGAGAAAATCAAGGCCCAGATAATTTAGACACACTGTAGGGAGAGACCGAGTCAACCCTGGAGCCCGTAAGTCCTGAAATCCATATGACGGTCTTTCCTGCTTTTATAGATAAGAACAACACTAAGGATTTAGCAGCAAGTGACCTGCATCAAAAATGTCCAGCTATTGAAATCCTATTTATTCTTCAAGGCCCCAGCACTATGCTACTTCATCCAGGAAAGCTTCCTGTTTTTCTACTAAATCCAGTATCTCCTTCCTCCAAAATCTACCTCCCTAGGAGGTATGTCTTATTTCTCTCATAAGACAGTAAACTTCACTCATGTAATATCCTTCCATAGGGCACGTCTGCCTTGCATAGAGTATATAGCCAATGAATTAATTAGTATGGAAGGATTGAATAAAAACATTAAACAGACCAGCAATTTCTCTTCTCCTTTTTGGGTCCATTTCCACACCCAAGAGGAAAGGAAACATATATCTGCACACAGACTTGAGTGTTCATAGCAATTTTAGCCCTTAAACTAGAAGCAATGTAATGCCCATTGGTAAGTGGACAGACAAATGTGTTATTGCCATGTAATGGAATAAAAAGGAATGAACTACTGATGCACATTATATTGTGGATGAAACTCAAAAGCATTATGTTAAATGAAAGAAGCCAGACATGAGAGACTACATATTATAGGATTCCATTCATATAAAATGTCTCGAAAAGGAAAATTTATAGAGATATAAAGTAGACTAGTTTTTGCCTGGGGCTAGGGCTGGGTTGGGGATCATTGTAGATGGGTGTGAAAGATCTTATTGGGGATGAAGATGTCCTAAAGCTGATTTATGATAATGGCTGCACCACTTCATAAATTAACTAAAAATT
Source organism: Papio anubis (assembly GCF_008728515.1). NCBI lineage: Eukaryota > Metazoa > Chordata > Mammalia > Primates > Cercopithecidae > Papio > Papio anubis. The sequence continues at coordinate 173,658,897 of NC_044978.1, forward strand.
ATTAAATTGTACATATGAATTGTGGGATTTTATGATATGTGAAATATGCCTCAATACAGCTGTTAAAAAAACAATAAAAATAGCATTCAAGTAGATTAAGAGATAGGATGAAGGTGAAGACGGAAGAGAACATAACTATCCTCCCTCCCCAAATCATATAAAGATCCCAACACAGGTCGGGTGTGGTGGCTCACGCCTGTAAATCCAGCACCTTGGGAGGCTGAGGTGGGCGGATCACGAGGTCAGGAGATCGAGACCAGCCTGGCTAACACAGTGAAACCGTGTCTCTACTAAAACTACCCAAAAAATTAGCCGGGAGAGGTGGCAGTTGCTTATAGTCCCAGCTACTTGGGAGGCTGAGGAAGGAGAATGGCGTGAACCCAGGAGGCAGAGGTTGAAGTGAGCGGAGATCGTGCCACTGTGCTCCAGCCTGGGCGACAGAGCAAGACTCCGTCTCAAAAAAAAAAAAAAAAAAAAAAAAAAGATCCCAACACAATATCCCAATATCCTAGAGTTTAAAAATTATAGAATAGTCTTGTATTTCATATACTATCAGTTTCTAAAATCAGTTTTATAAAAGTGAGTCTATTTTCTATTTTATCTGTAGTGTGATAATATTCATATTTCCTTCTCTTAATATAAAAAGTAAAGACTTGACACGCCACCTTCATGTGATCTATAGTCTTCTCCCAGGGTAATTTTTTTTTTTTTTAACTTGAAGGTAAAATCAATGAGTCCTGATAGCACTTAAAAGAAGAGATTAATTCTACCAATAAGAAGGCCCACTGGAGAAGATGGTATTGGAGCTGGCATCCTTGCTCTGAATTTATTCATTGAATGCTTTTATGATGAGGACTGTACGTGGTATACCTTTTCTAGAAATAACTCATTAAGGCTTTCGTGTAATGCTTGGTGAGGTAGTTTTGCAAAAGAAAACATAATTAGTCACGCAATCTTGTCTTTCAGCCTGAATGACAGGACAATTTCCTAAAAAACAAGGCCACTCAAATAGCATTCCGTGCACTCTTTTCTAGTGGAAAGAAAATTTGATCTTTCCACTCTAGTGCGTTTTGACAATCAAAGTCAGAATTCTCTTAGATTTCAAGAATTGCCCCCCAAATCTATAAACTTTCTATCATGTTAGATTTTGAGCTATTTAAAAAAGGAAATGCTTTCAGCTAACTGCAAAAAACAAACAAACAAACCCAAACTGTTCACTACTATCAGTTAGAAGAACTTAACTATTCTTGAGAGTATCACAGTACTCTGTGCTGTGGTTTACCCGCTGACTTCCCTGTGATATTGAAGTAATGCTTCAAGCAAGTTTCTGAGTCTCTGGCACACTTTGCCCCAGCCACGTTCACTTTTAATGTTGAGAAGAGTCCAGTGATCAAAAGCATTTTCTGATTTTGTCTTTTTTCTGCAGTGTTTATGACATCATAGCACCAACTATTTAAAAAATAGTTTAAAAATCTTTCTTATAATTTGAAATTTAAATATTACATATATATTTCTACTTATTGAATGGGCTGGGAATTGTGGCATATGGATTATGAGACAACCAGAATGCAACCTCTTGTTAAAGCAAGCTAAATATGGCCTGAGCAGCACTCCATACTTCTGTATTTGAGTACTTGTGAACGAATTGTAACCTAACTTAATAGGAAGACAGGATTGAAAACCTAACTTAGGAGTGTGTGCCTGTAACAATAGCTGAGTCTTGGCCAATCCCAGAAGCCATACTTCAGGCATTCATACACTGCTAAATGTCCAAGCTGTGTTCAATAGGGCGAATGCCAACCTGTAAACAATCCAGCTGTTTCTGTACCTCAGTTCTGATTTCTGTACGCCACTTCCGTTTTTCGTCTATACATTTGTTATGACTGTGAGGCATCCCTGGAGTCTCTCTGAATATGCTGTGATTCTGGGGGCTGCCAAATTCGTGAATCGCTCATTGCTCAATTAAACTTTTTAAAATTTAATTTGGCTGACGTTTTTCTTTTAACATTGTAGTAATAACATGTGTAAGTTGTGGAAGGCAGGAGCCGTTTTTAAAGCTGGGTTTTGGATATCTAAACCTAACTCTTTCATTTCAGAAAGAAAACTTGAGGCCTGGAGAAGTTGACTGCTTCCCTAAGGTCATATACATCGTATTAGCAGCAAAGCCAGCACTGGTGTGAAATTCTCTAGACTTTCAGTTCAGTGTTCTTTCCACCACACCAAGCATCCTGCACCTCTACTCCTTCTTCTTAGCAGTCTTCCCTCAGTAGACACATCAATACCTTCTAATAACATCTGTATCCATTTGCCCATTGATTTGTCCATGTATTTATTCAATAAGGATGTCTTCAGTGATGGCTATGAGACAGATGTGGTATTAGGGTCTACTGATAGACGCTTTAAAGTAATAGTAAAGGCACGCATTTGTCCCTTGCCAAATAGCTTTCTGTAGAGTCATTTTAACTGTTTATTTTGTGTATGAATCTCAAGGATGGTTCATTGAATTCAGTACGTTGCTCGATCATGATGAAAGAATGTCTAATGCTCTTTAAGGAAAACTTAGAGAAATTATCTAGGTCATGCATTAATTTTTTTTGTGCCAAATATTGTCCCAGTGTTGGGTAAGTTCCTATTTGAAACACTCCTGTCAAAAACACTTTTTAATTATAGCTTTTATGAGAGAGTAACATGGCTGGAATGGAGGCAAGTGCCTAAAGGAGGAGCCTGTAAGAGTGGTCACATGGAGCACTACTGATTCTGAACATATTGATGACTAGGGTCAGGACTTACTCATCTTTCAGTCCTCTATACTTACCAAAGTGCCAAGGATCTAAAAGTTTGTTGAGTTGAATAGAATCCAGAATCCAGAGAAGTAAAGATGATTTCTACAAGAGATTCCTTGACATTGGTGCTCAGTAAAAAAACCTGTGATTTCAGAGTTAACAAGGCCAGAATTGGCACAAAGAAAATATTTGTGGGAGTGGACTTACACAGATGTTTTTTCAATTTAAGCTTTAATTTTAGATACAGAGGGAACACATGTAGGATTGTTACATAGTTATATTGGACCCAGGTAATGAGCATAATATCCAATAGGTAATTTTTCAGCTCATGCCCCTTCTTCTGGTAGTCCCCAGTATCTGTTGTTCCCATGTTTAAGTCTGTGTATGTTCAATGCTTAGCTCCCACTTATAAGTGAGAACATGCAGTATTTGATTTTCTGTTCGTGTGTTAATTCACGTAGTATTATGTCCTCCAGCTCCCTCCATGTTGCTGCAAAGGACACGATTTTATTCTTTTTAATGGCTGCATAGTATTCCATGGTATATCTGCACCATATTTTCTTTATTCAATCCACCATTGGTGGGCAACTAGGTTGATTCCATGTCTTTGCTATTGTGAATAGTGCAGTGATGAGTATACAAATGAGTGTTTCTTTTTGATATAATCTATTTTCCTCTGGGATATACCTAGTAAAGGGATTGCTGGAAAAATAAACCAATGACAAAAACAGATGCTTCTAAAAAGAAGACACCCAAGCAGCCAACAAACATATGAAAAAATGCTTAATATCACTGATTATCAGACAAATGCAAATCAAACTGCAGTGAGATACCACCTGACACCAGGCCGAATGGCTATGATTAAAAAGTCAAAAAACAACAGATGCTGGCAAGACTGTGGAGAAAAGGGAAGGCTTATATGCTGTTGGTGAGAATGTGAATTAGTTCAACTACTATGGAAAGCAGTTTGGAGATTTCTCAAAAATTTGCATGATTTTTTTATATTATTGTTATACTTTAAGTTCTAGGATACATGTGCAGAATGTGTAGGTTCGTTACATATGTATACACGTGCCATGGTGGTTTGCTGCACCCATCAACCTGTCATCTACATTAGGTATTTCTCCTAATGTTATCCCTCCCCTAGCCCCCCACCCCACTCCCTGACAGACCTCAGTGTGTGATGTTCCCCTCCCTTTGTCCATGTGTTCTCATTGTTCAACTCTCACTTATGAGTGAGAACATGAGGTGTTTGGGTTTCTGTTCCTGTGTTAGTTTGCTGAGAATGATTGTTTCCAGCTTCATCCATGTCCCTGCAAATGACATGAACTCATCCTTTTTTACGGCTGCATAGTATTCCATGCTGTATATGTGCCACATTTTCTTAACCCAGTCTATCATTGATGGGCATTTGGGTTGGCTCCAAGTCTTTGCTATTGTGAATAGTGCCACAATAAACATACGTGTGCAGGGGTCTTTATAGCAGCAGGATTTATAATCCTTTGGGTATATACCCAGTAATGGGATGGCTGGGTCAAATGGTATTTCTAGTTCTATATCCTTGAGGAATCGCCACACTGTCCTCCACAATGGTTGAACTAGTTTACAGTCCCACTAACAGTGTAAAAGTGTTCCTATTTCTCCACATCCTCTTCAGCACCTGTTGTTTCCTGACTTTTTAATGATCACCATTCTAACTGGTATGAGATGGTATCTCATTGTGGTTTTGATTTGCATTTCTCTGATGGCCAGTGATGATGAGCATTTTTTCATGTTTCTGTTGGCTGCATAAATGTCTTCCTTTGAGAAGTGTCTGCTCATATCCTTTGCCCACTTTTTGATGGGATTGTTTGATTTTTTCTTGTAAATTTGTTTAAGTTCTTTGTAGATTCTGGATATTAGCCCTTTGTCAGATGGGTAGATTGCAAAAGTTTTCTGCCATTCTGTAGGTTGCCTGTCCGCTCGGATGGTAGTTTCTTTTGCCGTGCAGAAGCTCTTTAGTTTAATTAGATCCCATTTGTCAATTTTGGCTTTTGTTGCCATTGCTTTTGGTGTTTTAAACATGAAGTCCTTGCCCATGCATATGTCCTGAATGGTATTGCCTAGGTTTTCTTCTAGGGGTTTTATGGTTTTAGGTCTAACATTTAAATCTTTAATCCATCTTGAATTAATTTTTGTATAAGGTGTAAGGAAGGGATCCAGTTTCAGCTTTCTACATGTGGCTACCCAGTTTTCCCGGCACCATTTATTAAATAGGAAATCCTTTCCCCATTTCTTGTTTTTGTCAGGTTTGTCAAAGATCAGATGGTTGTAGATGTGTGGTGTTATTTCTGAGGCCTCTGTTCTGTTGCATTGGCCTATATATCTGTTTTGGTACCAGTACCACGCTGTTTTGGTTACTGTAATCTTATAGTATAGTTTGAAGTCAGGTAGCATGATGCCTCTAGCTTTGTTCTTTTGGATTAGGATTGTCTTGGCAATGAGGGGTCTTTTTTGGTTCCATATGAACTTTAAAGTAGTTTTTTCCAATTCTGTGAAGAAAATCATTGGTAGCTTGATGGGGATGACATTGAATCTACAAATTACTTTGGGCAGTATGGCCATTTTTTACGATATTGATTCTTCCTATCCACGAGCATGGAATGTTCTTCCATTTGTTTGTGTCCTCTTTTATTTCACTGAGCAGTGGTTTGTAGTTCTCCTTGAAGAGGTCCTTTACATCCCTTGTAAGTTGGATTCCTAGGTATTTCATTCTCTTTGAAGCAATTGTGAATGGAAGTTCATTCATGATTTGGCTTTCTGTTTGTCTGTTACTGGTGTATAAGAATGCTTGTGATTTTTGCGCATTGATTTTGTATCCTGAGACTTTGCTGAAGTTGCTTATCAGCCTGAGGAGATTTTGGGCTGAGACAATGGAGTTTTCTAAATATACAATCATATCATCTGCAAACAGGGACAATTTGGCTTCCTCTTTTCCTAATTGAATACCCTTTATTTCTTTCTCCTGTCTGATTTCCCTGGCCAAAACTTCCAACACTATGTTGAATAGGAGTGGTGAGAGAGGGTATCCCTGTCTTGTGCCAGTTTTCAAAGCGAACGCTTCCAGTTTTTGCCCATTCAGTATGATATTGGCTGTGGGTTTGTCATAAATAGCTCTTATTATTTTGAGATACGCCCATTCAATACCTAATTTATTGAGAGTTTTTAGCATGAAGGGCTGTTGAATTTTGTTGAAAGCCTTTTCTGCCTCTATTGAGGTAGTCATGTGGTTTTTGTCTTTGGTTCTGTTTATATGAGGGATTACGTTTATTGATTTGCATATGTTGAACCAGCCTTGCATCCCAGGGATGAAGCCCACATGATCATGGTGGATAAGGTTTTTGATGTGCTGCTGGATTTGGTTTGCCAGTATTTTACTGAGGATTTTTGCATCGACGTTCATCAGGCATATTGGTCTAAAATTCTCTTTTTTTGTGTGTGTCTCTGCCAGGCTTTGGTATCAGGGTGATGCTGGCTTCATAAAATGAGTTAGGGAGGATTCCCTCTTTTTCTATCAATTGGGATAGTTTCAGAAGGAATGGTACCAACTCCTCCTTGTACCTTGGTAGAATTCGACTGTGAATCCCTCTGTTCCTGGACTTTTTTGGCTGGTAGGCTCTTAATTAATTCCTCAATTTCAGAGCCTGTTATTGGTCTATTCAGGGATTCAACTTCTTCGTGGTTTAGTATTGGGAGGATGTATGTGTCCAGGAATTTATCCATTTCTTCTAGATTTTCTAGTTTATTTGCATAGAGGTATTTATAGTATTCTCTGATGGCAGCTTGTATTTCTGTGAGATCAGTGGTGATAACCCCTTTATCATTTTTTACTGCATCTATTTGATTCTTCTCTCTTTTCTTCTTTATTACTCTTGTTATCAGTCTATCAATTTTGTTGATCTTTTCAAAAAACCAACTCCTGGATTCATTGATTTTTTGAAGGGTTTTTTGTGTCTCTATCTCCTTCAGTTCGGCTCTGATCTTAGCTATTTCTTGCCTTCTGCTACCTTTTGAATGTGTTTGATCTTGCTTCTCTAGTTCTTTTAATGTAATGTTAGGGTGTCAATTTTAGATCTTTCCTGCTTTCTCTTGTGGGCATTTAGTGCTATAAATTTCCTTCTACACACTGCTTTAAATCCCAGAGATTCTTGTGTGTTGTGTCTTTGTTCTCATTGGTTTCAAAGAATATCTTTATTTCTGCTTTCATTTTGTTATGCATCCAGTAGTCATTCAGGAGCAGGTTGTTCAGTTTCCATGTAGTTTAACAGTTTTGAGTGAGTTTCTTAATCCTGAGTTCTAGTTTGATTGCACTGTGGTCTGAGAGACAGTTTGTTATAATTTCTGTTCTTTTACATTTGCTGAGGAGTGCTTTACTTCCAACTATGTGGTCAATTTTGGAACAAGTGCAATGTGGTGCTGAGAAGAATGTATATTCTGTTGATTTGGGGTGGAGAGTTTCATAAATATCTATTAGGTCTGCTTGGTGCAGAGCCGAGTTCAATTCCTGGATATCCTTGTTAACTTTCTGTCTCATTAATCTGTGTAATGTTGACAGTGGGGTGTTAAAGTCTCCCATTATTACTCTGTGGGAGTCTAAGTCTCTTTGTAGGTCTCTAAGGACTTGCTTTATGAATCTGGGTGCTCCTGTATTGGGTGCATATATATTTAGGATAGTTAGCTCTTCTTGTTGAATTGATCCCTTTACCATTATGTAATGCCCTTCTTTGTCTTTTTGATCTTTGTTGGTTTAAAGTCTGTTTTATCAGAGACTAGGATTACAACCTCTGCTTTTTTTATTTTCCATTTGCTTGGTAGATCTTCCTCATTCCTTTATTTTGAGCCTATGTGTGTCTCTGCATGTGAGATGGGTCTCCTGAATACAGCACACTGATGGGTCTTGAGTCTTTATCCAATTTACTTGTCTGTGTCTTTTAATTGGAGCATTTAACCCATTTACAATTAAAGTTAATATTGTTATGTGTGAATTTGATCCTGTCATTATGATGTTAGCTGGTTATTTTGCTCGTTAGTTGATGCAGTTTCTTCCTAGCATCGATGGTCTTTACAATTTGGCATGTTTTTTGCAGTGGCTGGTACCAGTTGTTCCTTTCCACGTTTAGTGCTTCCTTCAGGAGCTCTTGTAAGGCAGGCCTGGTGGTGACAAAATCTCTCAGCATTTGCTTGTCTGTAAAGGATTTTATTTCTCCTTCACTTATAAAGCTTAGTTTGGCTGGATATGAAATTCTGGGTTTAAAATTCTTTTCTTTAAGAATGTTGAATATTGGCCCCCACTCTCTGGCTTGTAGTTTCTGCAGAGAGATCCGCTGTTAGTCTGATGCGCTTCACTTTGTGGGTAACCCGACCTTTCTCTGTGGCTGCCCTTAACATTTTTTCCTTCATTTCAACTTTGGTGAATCTGACAATTATGTATCTTGGAGTTGCTTTTCTCGAGGAGTATCTTTGTGGCGTTCTCTGTATTTCCTGAATTTGTATGTTGGCCTTCCTTGCTGGGTTGGGGAAGTTCTCCTGGATAATATCCTGCAGAGTGTTTTCCAACTTGGTTCCATTCTCCCCATCACATTCAGTATACCAATCAGATGTAGATTTGGTCTTTTCACATAGTCCCACATTTCTTGGAGGCTTTGTTCGTTTCTTTTTACTCTTTTTTCTCTAAACTTCTCTTCTCACTTCATTTCATTCATTTGATCTTCAATCACTGATATCCTTTCTTCCACTTGATTGAATTGGCTAGTGAAGCTTGCGTAGTCTTTGCATAGATTTTTTTAAAAGCATGGTAGAGTTGTCTCTTTACAGAATGACTCATTTTAAGAAATTTAGTTTACATGTTCAATCTATTTAAAGTACCTGTAATTTTCTATAGTCACCGGAACAAATTATATAGAACTAATTGATGTTCATAGCAGAAAATATTTGTATTCATTTGCATAACAGATATTTTTAAATGCATTTTATGGGCCACCATGCTACAATATATGTACAGAATTGAGTGAGAAAGCAAATGTGTTTCCTCTGCATCTTGTTCCTACCTTATGAAGTTTGGTGGAAGAGGCTAACTTTGAGATAACCACACAAATAAATGGCACATTGCAACTGTGGTATATTTCCTAAGGAGAGTTTCGGTTGCTCTGGATCTCTGAAAGGTACAAGGTGCTATAAGAGCTGATGATGAGGGATTTGACCTGGTGAGGGATGTCAGAGGTGTTGTCCCTGAAGCAGAGATAACTGAGGTGAGAAGCAGGAGTTCACATCAATTGCAAAGGTTCTGTACTGAATAGGCAGGTGATCTTAAGCATGAAGGAGAGAATGACATGAAAGGAATCCTAAAGAGTTGCAGGACTTTTTATTAAAAAGAATTGTGGGAAGACATTAGAGGATTTTGATCATGAGCATGAAATAATTAAAATTAGCTGCTTCCAGGTCAAGCACAATGGTTTATGCCTGCACTTTGGGAGGCCAAGGCAAGAGGATCTTTTGAGCCCAGGAGTTTGATACTAGCCTAGGTAACATAGGGAGACCTTGTCTCTATTAAAAATTAGTAACAACAACAAACATAACTGGGAATGGTGTCATGCAACTGTTGTCCCAGCTACTCTGGAGGCTGAGGTGGGAGAAGCACTTGAGCCCAGGAGGTCCAGGCTGCAGTGAGCCATGATCATGCCACTGCACTCCAGCCTGGGCAACAGAGTGAAATTCTGTCTCAAAAATAAACAAATACATAAAATTTACAAAACTTTTAAAATTACAAAAATAAAATTGGCTCCCTCTGAAAGAATAGATTGCAGAAGAGCAACAGTGGGTGTGAATAGGTCACTTAAGAACTTTTGTAGTATTTTAGGCAAGAGATCATGGTAGCTTGGTCTTAAAGGTGGTAGATATAGGGGAGAGTGAAGAGTGAAGAACTATTTAAGAGTGACTACAATAGGGACAATGATAGTGGGATTTGACAGGTGATGGAGAGGGAGGGGTCTAAGAGAAACACTAGGTATCTGGCTTACGTTCCTCGGTGAGTTATAGTATTATTTACTGCAACCATGAGCACTGGGAAATGATGACTTTGAGCCAAAGAGTTGGCTCAAAGGCAGTGGGACATAGGAAACTATAGATATAGATCGTCTCTCTTTCCAAGGTGGGCAATGTGCTCCTGATGGACTCTGAGATCTATATCTTACAGTACTTGCCTAGCAGAGAGAGTATCCTTGATGTTTCTGGTCCCAAGACCAAAACCCCTGGTGAAGATTCTTGTTTCACTCATTTGCATCACGTGCCCGTACTTGATCGAAACAGTTTTAGTAGGAAGTAGGTGTAGATAGGGTGGTGGAATAACTCGTAACTTCCATGAGAGCGACATAGTTTTTGGAAAGTGGCAATTATCAAAAGGAGAGGAAGGAGGAAGACAGATAATATTATAAAATTACACTGTAGTAGTGCTATGCTGATTAAGTGTATGAAATTAACTTTGTGGTAGTCTACATTTCCTGTATTTAGATACTTCCGAGAGCTCTGAGATATGGGAAATGGGAGAACACAATATTGAAAAGTGATAAAGGCAGCCTAGGAAAATATACAAAGGAATGCTCTACCATGAGTATTATATTACATGATATTATCATTATATATTTACCAGTCTATTTTAACAGGCTACAAAATTCCTAAAGGCTTGGATCATTCCTTATTTTTTCCTGTGCTTCACTGAGTAGAAAATAGCAGCCATTTTGAGCACTATCCATGCTCATTTTCCAATGACTTAGTTGTTGAATTATTACATTCATAAATGCACATATTAAAAAACTGACAATAGTGTGACTTTGAACTAGCTCCTTAACCTTCCAAGACCTGAGTTTTACATCTGTATAATGAGCTTCTTGGTATCTATTCTATGTTATAGTTCTAAAATTCTGTTTGTTCTATTAAAACATGTTTTTGTGGAATTCTAAACTTTTAATTATGTGCACAGATAATTGTCCAAGAGCTGATAATTTCAAATTCTGTTAGTTTTCTAGTCTCCTATGTATTGTAAACTGAAGTACTGGAGAAAGCACATGGGCTTTTCATCAGATGCCTGTAAGTTCAACTCACAGCTTCTCTGCTCACCAGCTCTGTGCCTCTGGGTAATTTATTTAACATTTATAAACTTTAGTGTATATTTTTCATTTCCAAAATAAGAATAATAATGTCTAAATTCCAAGTCTTTTGTGGTTATTGGAAGGAATGGATTTACAGGCACAGAAGCAGAGAAGGCTCCTAACACATGTGGGTTATTGTTTTTCTTACCTTTACGCCTTGGTGCAAGTGCACATAGGGTTTGGGTTGTCGTAATAAGAACATATTTGCTTATCAACTTTTCTTAAGTTAATTATGCTTCATGTTTTTACCTGCTCTGTGTGGTTTTGGATATTTCCAAAAAATTCTTAATCAGTGTTTCCACAGAATAGCAGTATTCTACAAATTTATTTGATAATGTCAAATAAAACTGATCTTTTCCCAATGATCAGGAAAATATTACGATTTCCCCCCACCCATTTTATTGACTTGTGATTGCCAAAAAAAGTACGTACTTAAGATATTTTATGTCATGACATTTTTATACATTGTTAAATAACTACTATAATCAGTCTAATTAACATATCCATCACCTCATGTAGTTACATTTCTTGTGTGTGTGGTGAAAACACTTGATATCTACTCCTTTGCAAATTTCAAGTATATAAAATATTTTTATTGACTGTAGTCACCATGTACATTAGGTCTCCAGGACTTATTCTTCTTATAACCAAAAGTTTGCACCCTTTGACTAACATCTCCCTTCCTTTGCTGCCCTTCATCTCCCAGTAACTACCACTATACTCTTGGTTAAGATAAGTTCAACTATATTTTAAGTTTTGTATAAATGTGATCATGCAGTATTTGGCCTTCTGTGTCTGGCTTATTTCATTTAGCATAATGGCCTCCAAGTTCATCCACACTTTTGCAAATGGCAAGATTTTCTTTCTTTTTGTTAAAGGTTGAATAGTATTTAATTGTGAATTTTTATCGCATTTTCTTTATTCATTCAACCACTGATGGACACTGAGGTGATTTCCATATGTTGCCTATTGTGAATAATACTGCAGTAAACATGGGATTAGATATCTTTTTGACACATTGATTTTATTTCCTTTTCATATAGACTAGTTGTAGTTGAACTGCTGGATTATATGGTATTTTTAGTGTTTTTGTTTGTTTGTTTTTTGAACTCTCCATGCTGTTTTCCATAAAGGCTGTACCTATTTACATTTCCACCAGCAGTGGACAAGGGTTCCCTTTTCTCCACATTCTCACTGACAATTGTTATCCCTTGTCTTTTCTGTAATGCCCATTCTAACAGATTTGAGGTGATACCTCATTTTGATTTAATTTACATTTCCCTAATAGTGAGGTTGAAGATTTTTTCCTATGCCTATTATCCATTTGTATGTTGTCTTTGGAGAAATGTCTGTTCAGGTCTCTTGCCCATTTTCTAATTGGGTTAATTTGTTGGTTGTGTTGCTTTTGCTGTTGAGTTGTAGGAATTTTTTATTTATTTTGGATATTAAACCTTTATCAGACATATGGTTTGCAAACATTTTTTTCCATTCTGTAAACTGTGTTTTAATTTTGTTTATTGTTTCCTTTGCTATGCAGAAACCTTTTAGTTTGATGTACTCTTAGTTGTTTATTTTGCTTTTGTTGCCTGTGCTTTACTTATTTTCTTCTAGGCGTTTTATGGTTCCAGGTCTTGTGATTAGCCTTTAATCTCTTTTGAGTTGATTTTTGTGTATGGGGTAAGATTAGGTCTAATTTTATTTTCCTGCATGGATCTCCAGTTTCCCTACATCATTTATTAATGGGGCTATCTTTTCCTCATTGTGTATTCTTGGTACATTTGTTGAAAATTACTTGACCATATATGTACAGTTTTATTTCTGGGCTCTCTATTCTATTCATGTCCACTGCTCTGTATGTCTGACTTTATGCCAGGACTGCAGTGTTTTGATTACTATAATTTTGTGATATAATTTGGTATCAGGAAGTGTGATACTTAGAGGTGTTTTTGTTTGTTTGTTTGTTTGTTTGTTTGGTTGGTTTTTTTTGCTCAAGGTTGCTTTGGCTGTTTGGAGTCTTTTGTGGTTCTGTACAAAGTTTAGGATTATTTTTTCTATTTCTTTGACAAATATCATTGGGATTTTGATAGAGATTTATGGAATCTGTAGATGACTTTAGGTTGTATGAAAATTTTAACAACATTAATTCTTCCAATCAATGAATGTCAAATGTTTTTTGTGTCTTCTTTATTTCATTATTATCTTGTAATTTTTAGTTTACAGATCTTTCATATCTTTTGTTAAATTTACTCATATTTTATTATTTTTGATGGTATTTTAAATGAGATGGTTTTCTTAATTTCCTTTTTGGACTGTTTATTGTTAGCCTATACAAATACAACAGATTTTTGTGTGTTGATTTTGTATACCAAAACTTTACTGAGTTTGCTTATTAGTTTAAACAGTATTTAAATACTTTGTTTAAATAAAGGATTTTGGTTTAAATTAAGGATTTTCTGTACATAAAATTATGTCATCTGCAAAGAGAGACAATTTTCCTTTTTCTGATTTGGATGACATTTAATTCTTTTTTTTTTTTTTTTTGCCTAACTTGTCTGGCTAGGACTTCCAGTACTATATTAAATAAAAGTGGTGAGAGTGGGCATCCTTATCTTGTTCCTGGTCTTAAAGAAAGAAGCCATCAGCTTTCCATCATTGAGATTAATGTTAGCCATGGGCTTGTCATATATGGCTTTTATTGTGTTGAGGTTCATTTCTTCTCTCTATATATATTTTTAGAATTTTTGTCATGAAAGGTTGTTAAATTTTGTCAATTTTTTGTATCTATTGAGATGATCATATGATTTTTATCCTTTATTTTGTTAATATGTTGTATTATATTTATTGATTTGCATACGTTGAGCCATCTTTGTATCCCAGCAAAAATTCCACTTATTATGGTGTGTAATCCTTTTAATGTGCTATTGAATTTGATTTGCTAGTATTTTGTTGAGAATTTTTACATCTGTCTTCATCAGGGATATTGGCCTGTAATTTCATTTTCATGTATCATCCTTGTCTGGTGGTTTTGGATCAGTGTGTAGTACTGGCTTTGTCAAAGGAGTTTGGAAGTGTTTCTTCCTCTTCATTTTTTTGGAGGAGTTAAAGAATGATTGATACAAATTATTCTTTGCCTGTTTGGTAGAATTTTTCAGTGAAGTCATCTGGTACTGGAACTTTCTTTATTGGGGTATTTTGGATTCCTGATTGAATCTCCTTATTCATTACTGATCTGTTCCAATTGTTTATTTGTTCATAATTTAGTCTTCAGAGGTTTTCTGTTTTATGTATCTATTTCTTCTAGGTTATCCAACTAATTCGTGTCTAACTGTTCATAGTAGTCTCTTATAATCCTTTGTACTTCTGTAACATCAGTTGCAATGCCTCCTCTTTCATTTCTGATTTTATTTGGGTCTCCTCTCTTTTTTTAGAGTAGCTAAAGACTTGTCAATTTTGTTTCTTTTCAGAAAACCAACTTAATTTTAATGATCTTTTTAAATTTTTTTAGACACTATTTTATTTATTTTTGCTACGATCTTTATAACTTTATTATTTCCTTCCTTCTATTAAGATTCAGCTTAATTTGGTCTTCTTTTCCTAGTTCTTTGAGGTATAAAGGTAGCTTGCTTCTTTGGGATATTTGTTTTTAAAAACTGTAGATATTTATTGTTAAAACTTCTTGTAACTGTTTTTGCTGCATCTTATGAGTTTTGGTATGTTGCATTATCATTTTTATTTGTCTAAAGCTTTTTTATTTCCCTTTTGATTTTATTGTTTGACCCATTGATTGTTTGGAAAGGTGTTGTTTATTTTTCATGCATTTGTGAATTTTTGAGTTTTCCCCTTGTTATTGATTTCTACTTTCATACCACTGTGGTCAGAAAAGATGCTTGATATAGTAATAATCTTTTAAAATTTATTAATGCTTGTTTTGTGGCCAAACATATGCTGTATTCTGGAGAATGTTTTGTGTATGTTTGAGAAAAATGTGCAGTTTGCTGTTCTCAGATTGAATGTTCTATGTGTATTGCTTAGGTCCGTTTGGTCTATAGGTTTTTCAATTCCACGGATTCTCTTTGATACTCTGTCTGAATGATCTATTCATTGCTGAAAATGTAGTATTGAAGTCCCTACTATCATTGTATTGTTGTATATTGCTCTCTTCTGATCTGTTGATGCTTCCTTTACATTTATATTAAGTGCTCTGATGTTGGGTGAATAGAAATACAATTGTTATAGCCTCTTGATTAATTGGCCCCTTTATCATTACGTAATAAACTTCTTTTTTAGTCGTTACAGCTTTTGACTTAAAGTCTATTTATGTAATATGAGCACAGTTATTGCTGTTATCTTTTGGTTTTTATTTTAGTGATACATCTTTTTCCATTCCTCCACTTTGAGTTAATGTGTGTCCTCATGCAGGCAGAATGAAGTTGGGTCTTGTTTATTTCTTGTATTCATTCAGCCACTCTATGTCTTTTGTTTAATAATTTAGTCTGCTTGCATTTAAAGGAACTATTGATAGGCAAGGACTTATTATTGCCATTCTGTTAATGTATTCTGTCACTGTTTTGTAGATCCTTTGTTTCTTTCTTCCTGTCTTACTGTTGTCTTTTGTGATTTGATAATTTTCTGTAGTGACATGTTTTGATTTCTTTATCTTTTGTTTATCTATAATAAACTTTTGCTTTATGGTGATCATGAGGTTTACATAAAATATTTTACAGACATAACAGTCTATTTAAAGCTGATAACAACTTTAGCTCCGATTACATACAAAAACTGCACTTCAACTACTTGCTCCTCCTTTCCAGCATTTTACGTTTTTGATGTCACTGATGTGAGGCAGTGGGAGCTGGCAGCACGGGCTGCAGTTAACTGCATGCATGCCCATGGCTGTGGGGTCAGCTATGGGTGTACATGCAGCAGTGGGTGTTGGAGCCAGTGGCAGGGGTTTGAGCCATCTGCAATCATGTCCACAATGACTGAGCTCACTCCTGGGGTGGGGCCATCATTTTTGGTGACAACTAGGATGACTCTAGTAGGAGGAGGGAGAGTGGGTGGTGACTCAGGCAACTGGAGTCTGTGAAGATGAAAAACTGTGGGACTCTTAGCAGTGAGATTGTGAGGAGTCCATGGCAAGTGTGCTGGCTGCTGGTTTCCTCAGTGAGAATGCTGCTAGGGTCCTCTGTGGAGCAGGCTACTGGGGTCCATGGCTGAAAACACTGTGGGATCATCAACAGTGAAAGCCGTAGGGGGTCCACTGTGGTTGCACAGACTGTTGGGGACAGAAAAGGTTTCAGGGGTCCTCTGTAGAGCAGGTCATTGGAGACCACTATGGTTTCCACCACTGGTTAATAGTGACGGCTGCCTCCCTTCTTCTTTGTTCCAACCTTTCTCCAGACACCTCAGCTATGCCATTAGTCTTGGTGTTCTGCGTGACATGAAACAGAAGGGGAACCTTGGGCAGTTCCTGAAAGGCTGGGGAAACTGATTGTTCACCCTGCTCTCCTTCTCCCTGCCAGGAGAAATCAAGGGCAGGGGAGTTCTCTCTTACTGCTGAGCAGCTCTGACCTGGGGGACTGAATGATGCAGGCAAAACTAAACTTTACTTTCTATCATTTTTTTGCGTGGTTACCCTGGGGTGTTTGGCTCTATTGTGTTACTACAGCTTCTTAACTGGGTTCCTGAGATCTTCCTTATGGCTGTCAAAGGCTGGGATCTCCTGCTCCACCACTGATATGGTTTGGCTGTGTCCCAAACCAAAATCTCATCTTGAATTATAATCCCCATAATCCCCACATGTCAAGGGAGAGACCAGGTGGAGGTAATTGAATCATGGAGGCGGTTTGCCCCATGCTGTTCTCGTGATAGTGAGTTCTCAGGAGATGTGAAAAGTGATAGTTCCTCCTGCGTTCATTATCCTTCCTGCCACTTTGTGAAGAAGGTGCCTTGCTTCCCCTTCACCTTCCACCATGATTGTAAGTTTCCTGAGGCCTCCCAGCTATGCTGAATTGTGAGTCAATTAAACCTCTTTCCTTTATAAATTACACGGTCTCAGGCAGTTCTTTATTGTGGTGTGAAAATGGACTGATACACCTATCTTGCCCAAATAAAGATATTTTTTAAAAATTTCAAGTTCTTATGTTATGTATTTTTCTTTAAGAAATTTGGGACCTCAGGCCGGGCACGGTGGCTCACAACTCTAATCCCAGCACCTTTGAGAGGCCAAGGTGGGTGGATCACGAGGTCAGAAGTTCAAGACCAGCCTGGCCAAGATGGCAAAACACCATCTCTACTAAAAATACAAAAATTAGCTGGGCTTGGTGGTGGGTGCCTGTAATCCTTGCTACTCAGGAGGCTGAGGCAGAGAATTGCTTGAACCCGGGAGGCGGAAGTTGCAGTGAGCCAAGATTGCGCCACTGCACTCCAGCCTTTGTGACAGAGTGAGACTCTGTCTCAATAATAATAATAATAATAATAATAATAATAATAATAATAAGGACTTCTTAAAACAGCCAATCAAGGCTAACTGAAAGTCTTGTTTTTGTGGGTCTGTGTTTTATTCTATAAGACATTTCTGAGTGCCTGCAACATAGCAACACTGTGATATTTGACTGCAGATTACAAGCATGCATAAGACTTGACTTCTTTCTTTAGGGATACCATAACTGAGTGTATGGTGGAGACATGACTAGAGAAGACTTTTCTGAAGTGACAGGGAACCCGTGTTGAGTTTTGAAGGTATGTCTAAGTTAGATGGATGAAGATGTGGGTGCAGAACATGCCAGGAAAGGGGCAAGCAAGAGAAAGGTGGGGAAATATGAGTCGCCCTCTCCAGTCATAGTAGTAGCTTTAGGTTATAAACATATAATACTTTGCTGCCAATAAAATGAAGGTATTATTAGCATTCAGGGCAGATAAAATAGACAATGCTATTCCTAAAGGGGACCAAGTGAGAACCACAGGTTAAATCATATCACTCCTGGGTAGGTTTACAAAAATCTCGTTTGTGATGTGCCTGATACTTTGGCATCTTCTTTCAAAGCTGAAGTTTTCTGCAGTATCAGAGCACTGCTTTGATACAACATGATGTAATCTGATGTATTATCCTTGGCTTTCTGTGTGCCTTTGGTTACTGTGAGCATTCATAAGTTAATATAGAGACTTATATGATCTTCACTCTCTTCAATAATTTGAAAAGAGATAAAACATATGGAAACTCATGATAATGGCAGTGCCAGAATCAAATTGAAAATACAAACAAAGGGAAGCTAGACAAGAACATAATTCAGAAAAAGTACAGACATTAAAGTTATAAAAAATATATTGATAGTCTCTTTGTGTCGGACTTTGTATCATTTGATTGTCATCTTAACTCTGTGTGGTGAGTACCTGTATTCTTTCCCCTTTAGAGAAGAAAAACTGAGACACTGACAGGTTAGGTAATTTGTCCTATGTGTCATAGATCGTGAGTGTTGGAGCTAGGATTTGAACCCAGGAAGTCATGTTCCAGAGCCTATGCTCTTAATCGCTATTTCTATACATTCTGACTTTATTTGAGGTTAATAACACTTTCTGCTTTCATTAATTAATTGATTAATGTGATCATCGGCTCAGCATTCCCTGAACACCATTCATGTGTCAGTTACTGAGCTATAGGTTGGACCAGGGGCAAGTCATGCTGTCTGTTCTCAAGGAGCTCATTCTAGCTAGGCATGTAAGAAAATGTTTACAAGATATTTTTTACCTATACTATGTTACATGAGCTGCACAGGTGGTCAGACGGTGGTATCGATTTCCTGTTTGGTATTATTTCTTTTTTTTTTTCCTTTTAACTGAATTTATTTATTTTTTATTTTTTTACTATACTTTAAGTTCTAGGGTACATGTGCACAACATGCAGATTTGTTACATATGTATACATGTGCCATGTTGGTGTGCTGCACCCATTAACTCGTCATTTACATTAGGTTTTTGGTATTATTTCTAAGGGAGGAAACTAAGGCTGAAAGAAGCCATATGACTTAGAAGATTTTCCAGCAGTTAGTGTCAGGGTTAAAATCTAGCTTTTCTAATCAGGAGTCAATGTTGTTGAACATTTCCAACAAATTAAATATTACTTGTGAGTCATCATTGAATCACTGGGTGATCTTGAATAAGTAACATCTTTTGGGGGATCTCCGTTTTCCCTTCTATAAAATAAGAGGCTTAATGACATGATTTGAGTTTTTCTCTGTTTTAATTTACTACAATTATAGTTATAGACCTGCTCCTAATTCAGGATGGTCTTATTGATGATGATTTAATGTGTGGTTTTGTTTTGATATGTTACATGACTAGCTTGGCAATTCAGTGTAAGAAAAGAATGATAAGTAACTCTCTGTTTACAAGGATCTGAGTGTTACGGGACTGAGAGGTACAAAATATCTAGCTCTACCTTGAGTCCAGGTTTGACCCTATATTTGAATATTTTTGTAAATCAAAGTCCTGGTGATATGCTAGGGAACTTCTAGGTGAGATGGCCAGAAATCTTCATAAATGAGGGACTAAGTTATCTTCAAGGGAAGGAAATGTTCTTCCCATAGAAAATTTTGGCTCTATAGCAAATCCACAGCAATCAGAGTCTAATGAAGTTCTGCAGATCAGTCTGTTCGTGGCCTATTTCTGAATCTTAGGGAAATGGAAGCTGCTCGTAAGAAATTAAAAGAACCTTTTCATCCCATCTGTAACTAAAACTCTGAGGCACTGGAGAACAAGGCAACTCTGCTTTAGAACCTGCTATTAGAGGGTAACATAAATGCGAGGAGAATTCTGGTTGTTACATTAGAAGAGGACATTGTACCATGTCTAAAAATAATCTCCAAAAAGATATGTTTAAGTTCTAATTCCTGGAACCTGTGAATGTTGCCTTATTTGGGCAAAGGTTCTTGCAAATGTAACTATGTTAAGGATCTTGAAATCAAGACATCATCCTGAATTATCAGGATTGTCCCCAAATCCAAAGACGAAGTTTTTTACAAAAACACATATAAAGGAGAAGGCAATGTGAGGATGAGAACAGAGACAGAAGGCGAGGAAGTGGAGGAATTCCAGTAGCTACTAGAGCTGAAAAGGCAAGGAAGGATTCTTCTCTAGAACCCCCAGAGGGAGCACAGCCCCAAGGGTGCCTTGATTTTGGACTACCCTCGACTTCTACCCTCCAAAATTGTGAGAACTTAAATTCTGGTTGTTTTAAGCCACCCAATTTATGGTCATGTTTTTACAGCAGCCATAGGAAGTTAATATAGACATCAAGGCCGTGGGCAAACGTGGTGCCCAGTAGATATGGGAGAGACCCAGTAGAAGTGAAAGTGGTGCTCACTTGAGGAGGCTATGGTCACCAAAACGATGACTTTTCTAGTGAATATTTCATGGCAATTATAAATGGAAACTACTTGTTTGTAGCCCAAGCACAACCTAATGGGGAGGTGGGAGGGACCTCTGTTCAAGTGAGGACTGTGAATGTTTCCCCAATTAGACCAAGGGATTGACGAAGGCTAGAAATCTGGGGAAAACCTTTTTAGAACACAAAGCAAAGCGAACTCTGAAGTGTGGTCTCATAGAAAGGTACAGGTCATGAACACAAAAGACTTTGTAGGAGACAACCCCCACATCCTTAATATTAATATTGTATTGCAATATTTAATCTCTTACTGGCACATAATTCTTTGAAGGTGAACTTGCTCTACTCCATCTGGTATTATATCACCTAGTACATGTTTTCCAGGTTCTCTGTAGTTGGAGAAGAGAGAGATGAAGGAAGCATGTAGACTCTCAACTTCCTTTAACTGAAAGTAATACACATCACCTCTGATTAGGGTCCACTGACCAGAGCCAGTCAAATGGCGCCAAGAGAACTGCAAGGGATGCTCGGAGATGCTGGAGAAACCATGTATATTTGGTAGGATTAATGGTCTTTGCCACATACAGGCATGAATTGTTGATCTTGATTGATTTAATTTTCCACAATAAGACCTGGGCTGCTGTTGGGCACACAATGATTACTTCTTGACCTAATTGGTTCAAGCGTAAAATTGCGCAACTTTATATTAAATTGAGGCCTGGCACAGTGGCTCACCCCTCTAACCCCAACATTCTGGGAGGCTGAGGTAGGAGGATTTCTTGAAGCCAGGAGGTCAAGAGCAGCCCAGGCAACCTTGTGAGAACTTGTGCCTACAAAGAAAAAGAGAAGTTGAACTCATGGTGTATCTAAAAGGCTGACATGAAGCTTTTAATTTTCTTAAATTCAACTTAAGAAAATAATCATTGAATAATTTTGATAAAAATAAATGAGATGAGAAAAATTCCACTGGTCTTAATGAAATTAGAGGAGTTACTGGAGTCTGTAAAGATATCATTTTAGAAGTTTCAATCACCTTTCATAGATGAGGCCATTTAAAAAGATAGCATTATTAAGGGTTGTAAGAACAGTGACGCAAGAAAAAGTATGGCTTGCTCTTTAGTGAAGCACATGCCACACAGTAGGCTCAGAGCTGTGGAAACCAAAAAATGCAGATTTGCTGTCTATCACAAAGATAAAGGAGGGAGAAGTGACTATTTTCTGTGTTGTCTACTATTGGAAAGCACTGTTGCTGGGTGCTTTGTATTTAATTATCCTGTTTTGTGATCACACCAATCCTGTTTGGTAGGCATCATTCTCCCTAAGATACAACTGAAGAAACTGAGACACAGTGGTTATAAATAGCTAGTAAATAGAAGACCAAGTCCTCAGACCTGATCTCTCTACATTTGATTTTCTAATGTTTTCCTCCAATAGCTCCTTGCCTCTCTAGTTAGAAAACCAGTCTCTCGCACTTCATTGGAAGTGGGTGCTGTTGGGAGAGTGGGGTTGCTATTGTTTCGGCACTTTGTGATGGCAAAAATGAATCTCAGATCATAAACTGCAGAAAAACCTGAACCCCTCCCCCCTCGGAGGGTCTTTTACAAATAAGCTATTTGTTTTTGTCAAGGACAGGTTTTGGTTTCATGGGATACGACTTTGTTTTCAACGACTCATTAAAGAAAGATGACTTACTGCCCTGTTTTCTAAATCTAGTCACAGACCACAATCACTTGCAGGAAATGGAATGTTTACTTGAGTTTATTATACAAGGCTCTGGATATGAGCTGTGGGATTTTTACACCTCATAGCAACGGTATTACAATTTATTTACAACTTCATGTTGGCAGCTGCACAAACTCTTATGAAAAAGGACAATCACACCTTGGGGACCAGTAATTATAGGCAAAGGTATAAATTGGGCAAACCAGCGTAAGCATTTGGCACTTAAGTTGAAGAGAATAGAAATGGCTCTGGAAATTGGACAGAAAGTCAGTCTCTTGTTCGTTATGAGGCCATGAACTAATTAAAGTGAACTTGTCAGAATAGACAGATGAATAGATTGAATTGGATTTTGGCACTGACTGGTCCCACACTCATGAAAACCAAGTTGTTTTAGTGATGTCATCATTTGGAACTTCTAACTATGATATCACTTTTGACAGAATTAATGTGGAATTAATACCATATGTACAAGCATTAATAGGAATTGACTTTGAACACTGAGTGGTTATTTGAGGTTGATTTCCAAAGGGAAACTTTGAGATAGGTCTTCCTTGCATCCCTGGTTATCAGATATCAAACCAAGCTTTGATGTAGATTTCAATATGTTTATTAGAATTCCTCTAAGACAAATCCATATATATATTTCTAAAAAATATTTTATAGAAACATGGGTTAAAACATGTTTTATTTGTAATAATATTAAGCCTGGGGACGAAGGGATTTAAAATGAAATTCACAGTTAACTTAAAAGGAATTGCCCAGAGGGTTTTTTTTTTTTTTTCAATGAAACATTTGGATTTTAGGTAAACTTAAACCTCAGGCATGAGATGCTCTTCTTCATCAAGGTGGTGGTTGTGATTTCTAGTTTTCCAGAGCAAGTGGACTCACGCTCTCCCTTTTCTCACACTTGCAAACACTGTCTGGGTAACATCTTTTTGTATCCATTATGACTGGGTTCTTTTAAATTTGGGGAGTGGTGTAGGGTATAGCCATTCTTATTCAGCAAGAAAATCGTCATTTAATGCCTTCTATGTTATGGTAACTATTTATATATCTTCACATTCCTTACAATTAATTCCTT
Organism: Papio anubis; assembly: GCF_008728515.1. Lineage (NCBI taxonomy): Eukaryota > Metazoa > Chordata > Mammalia > Primates > Cercopithecidae > Papio > Papio anubis. The sequence continues at coordinate 173,682,048 of NC_044978.1, forward strand.
GCATTTGTAGAACTGGAAATCTTGAAAGTGTTATTGCATTCATTGCTGTATAACAACCTTAATTAACAAGTAAGCAAAGGAAGGTTTAGTAAGCTCAAAATGGCACCCTAATAAATGGTGGAGGTAGAATTAGGCCAGGTGAGACGGGCGGATCACGAGGTCAGGAGATCGAGACCATCCTGGCTAACATGGTGAAACCCCGTCTCTACTAAAATATACAAAAAACTAGCCGGGCGAGGTGGCGGGCGTCTGTAGTCCCAGCTACTTGGGAGGCTGAGGCAGGAGAATGGCTAAACCTGGGAGGCGGAGCTTGCAGTGAGCTGAGATCTGGCCACTGCACTCCAGCCTGGGCGACAGAGCGAGACTCCGTCTCCAAAAAAAAAAAAAAAAAAGAAAAAGATAATAATAATAATACAACTAATTTAGCAGAATTTTCTGTGGGTCACTCTTTATAGTTTATATCAGTAATACTCACAACAACCTACAGTGAAATAAACTTAGGGTCTGATAAATTCTGAGAATTGAACGCATATCAGCTCAACTCCTAAAGCCACGCTTTTTCTAATAGGATCCTGTGACTATCGAGGGCTTTTTCTGTGTTCCAGGTAAGGAACAGATGTATCAGATGCAGAAGAAGCAAGTAAGTCTTGTATTTATGACAGGAGAACAACACAGTGGACTGGGAACTCTTGGTTCCAGTTCTGGTGTGCCCATATGCTAACTGTTTGAACTTGGCAAATCCCGCAGCCTCTTCTGTGGTGTTCCTCATCTGAGAAAGCAATGCCTGTTCACAGGGGCTCCTGTGAAAACCTGAACAAATGTCAGTAAGTGCTATGAAATACAATTTAAATATCTGTCATTATTATTGAAGTGTCATGTTGTTTTTTACTGGGCAAGCCAATAGTCTTTCTTGGCATAAATGAGCATCCCATAAAGTAGACATGGTTTCTGAGGAAGTTCAGCTACGCAGTACAAAATCATTATGAGGGCCCTCCTTTCTCCTCATAAAAATTAGAAAGAAAGTGGAAAATGGAACCTACATAGCCCAGCACCATGAACTTTGGAGTAAGTCTGTTCCACTAAATTCTCCAATCACTAGCTGTGGCTCCTTAGGCAAGAAAATCAGATTTTCTAATGATGAGTTTTTACAAGTGTGGAATACCTCACTCTTTGGGTTATTATATTAGTCTGCTAGATGTGTCATAAGAAAGTACCATCAACTCGGTGGCTTAAATAAAGACAATGTATTGTCTCACAGTTTTGGAAGTTGGAAGTCTAAGGTCAGATTGTCAGCAGGGTTGCTTCCTTCATGGGCTATGAGGGAGAATTTGCTCCATGCCTTTCTCCTAGATTTGGTGGTTGCTGGCAATTTCTGGCATTCTTTGGCTTGTAGAAGCGTCACCTGGATCTCTGTCTTCACTGTCACATGACGTTCTTCCTGTAGGCATGTCTGTCCAAATTTCCCTTTTTTAAAGGACACCAGTCATATTGGATTAACGTCCACCCTAATGCCCTAATCTTAATCTAATTACATCTACAAGAATTCTGTATCCAAATAAGGTCACCTTCTGAGGTACTGAGCTTCAATATATGAATTTTTAGAAGAAACAATTCAACCCACAATAGTTGTTTGTGGATAAAAGATGAGGTAATGCACACAAAATGTCTTCTACTCTTGACTTATAGCTGGAGCTCTGTGCTATTGGGGCCTTGCTCCTGTTGGTTTGGAATTAGGTGAAGAATTTAAAATGTGGAATTGATCTCTTTATGGCTCTCCACAGAAGACGAGGACTGGGAGCACAGAGTTTGTAGTCATTAATTACTGTTTTCTCACAGTTCCCTTGGACTTTTCCCTCAGTTTGTGAGCTTTTGAGGGAAGTCCAGCCCTTCAGACAGACTAATATGTCCTGCCTAGCCACCTGCTTTGGATTCAAGTCTTTTTTTTTTTTTTTTCCAGAAAATTCCCAAGGGTTTTGTAACATATGTATAAAATGTTCCAGGCTACCTTTTCATCATTTATATTAAAATAAAAATATCTATACAAAAAGTTTCCCCTGATGCTTTCTGTACAAAGGGCATATTAGTGCTTCATTAGAAAGAACACATTAAAATTTACAAAGGAATTAACAAATAAATACAAATAATAACCACAGAAATAACTATTTATTAGACATCTAATCTCATCTAGGCATACAAATATATTATTATTCACACAACAGCCATAGAAGGAGATGCAATTGTTTTTATCTTAACAGATGAGGGAACTGAGACTTAGAGTGAATATCCCTTCGAAGGTCAATGGCTGGCAGATGCCTAAAGCAAATCTTGCCATGCATTATGCTTGCTTAGTCTATGCTCATTCCACAATTCAACAGCAGAAAGGGTGGTGTGAATGTTCACTGGATGACAGAATATCCTGTTTCCTGGGACCATATCTACTACCATTGTCATCTAGAGTCACTGACTCTCAATTTTCTCATCAGAAAATGGAAACAATAGTGCCATTTGCATGGAAGGGTTTTATAGGGATCAGATGTTCAGTTGTAGGAATTTATGAGACAGAATTTATCTCATGCCTGAGGCTCAACGCATTTTATTGAAGACATAAGACAATGAACAAATGAATGAATGAGTGAATAAGAAAATGCATGGAAAGGCTGTGGAGGACCAAACATGAGTTTATGAGCCAACATCAGGGAACACGATGGCACATAACAGCTAGAATTAATTTTCTGTTATTCTCGAAGATATTTAAAAGGCAGAACCTATTACCAAAGAAACCAATTCCAGTTTTGAAACTCTTCTTGCGCATTTGCTGGAGGCGAAGCAATGTGCTGAAATGTTGCATAGGGTCTTATTGATCCCCACAATGGCTCCATGAGGTAGACATTATCCCTCGGTTCCCACCTTCTGCATCACCAATCTAGAGATGAGGCACAGGGAAGTAAAGTGATTTGCCTAAGCTACCTGTGTTGTACACATCATAGAGCCAGACTCTGAACCAAAGCAGCCTGGCTCCAGGGACTGCTCTCAACCACCATGTTCACAGCCTACCTAGTGGAAACATCAGTGAACTTGAGATCAGGAGATAAGGCTTAGACTCTCTGATTTGCTTCTTAATAGTTTGTGCAGCACTGGACAAGGTGCTTCAGCTTCCTGGGTCTTAGTTCCTTCTATATAAAATGAAGATTACATACTATCTACTTCTTAGGGCTTAGGTGAAGATCAAATGATTTAATTCCTATGAAATGTTTAGAGCATTTTCTAGCACAGAGCATGTGCTCAATAAATGTCAACCATCAGAGTGATTATTATGTTGAGTTATGCAAGGGAGTTAAAGTGACAATATGGCATTAGATAAAGTCCTCTAGTCCCACTCTCTGTTATAAAACTAAGAATCTTTAGGAATACCCAAACATTTTAGAACCAGGACAGGCTGCTTGACTCAAAATCTTAGAGCTCAGCACCTGAAAACAATATTCTACAAAGAAACAAAGCTGCAGATTTTCCTGGTAAATCACTTAAGCTTTCCTATAGAAACATATTTTCAAATCTTTATGTGGAACTAGGCTAACTTATTCTCTTTTAATAATTTTATTTGCTAATTTTGCAAAGATGCATATTCATTAACATTTACTACATTCCAGACACTTTTCGAAGGACCATGCATGTATTGTCTATTTAAATCTTAAAGCAAGCCTATGAAGTAATATTATCATATTCTCTATTGTATGGATGAAGAAACTAAGGTACAGTTGGTCTGAATAACTTGCCAAAGTCACTCAGCTGATAAATGGGAGAGCTAGGATTTGATTCCCCAATGTCTGACCCCAAAACCAATTCATACACCTACTCTAACTGTTTCTGTAACACTGTGATTCATATTTATCCAAATGGAGATAACAGACAGGCCTTTCTTTTATATAAAATCGAAATTAAGTCCATTTTTTTATGGTTGGATAAATCAAGTTTTTAGTGGACTGGACACACTTTCCCCATAGTGTCTAGTCTAAAGAATCTCGTAATTTGTGATATTCTCCATATAGTAGCCTGAATGATACCCCCCTCCCCCTCACACACATATAAAGATGTTCACATCTTGCTGTCATAATCCCCAGAATCTGTGGATGTTACTTTGCATGTCAAAAGGGACTTGGCAGATATTAAGTTAAGAACATTGAGATGAGATGATAGTTCTAAATTATTCAGGCATTCACAATGTCATCACAAGGATTATAATAGGAAGGAGGCAGGAAAGCCAGAAAAAGAGCTGTGAGGACAGAAACAGGGCGGCAGGGTTGGAGAGAGAGAAGAGGGGGGGGAGAGAGAGAGAGAGAGAGAGAGAGAGAGAGAGAATGACAGTGAGCTGAAGATGCTATGCTGCTAACTTTGGAGATGGAGGAATGAATGAAGGAGACACAAGTTAAGGGATTGCAGGCGGCCTCAAGAAGCTGGGAAAGTCAAGGAAGGGGATTCCCCTTGAGTCCCCAGTAGGAAATCAGCTCTGTTGACTTATTTTGGACTTTAGACCTCTGCAACAGTACATTTTTTTAAAAATGCACTGTTTTAAACTTGTAAATTTGTAGTAATTTGTTGCAGTAGCAATGGGAAACGAATGTACTCCCATATGACACTGTCAGTGGTTTCAGTACACACTGTATGGATTGTCCTCTTCCTCAGCACCCCATAGGTTTTCCCTTTGCTCAAAAATAAAAGAGAGTGAACCCCCCAATTCTACTCCTAGGTTTATGGGAAAAAGAGATAAAAACATATACTCTCACAAAAACTTGCACACAAGTGTTTATACCAGCATTATTAATAATTACTCAAATGTGAAACAACCCACATGTACCACAACTGATGAATGGATAAGCAAAATATGTTTTATACATATGATGAGACATTAGGAATAAAAAGGAATGGAGTACTGATAAATGCGAAAAGATGGAAGAATCTTGAAAACATTATACCGAGTGAAGGACGCCGGTCACACAAGACCACAACTGTACAATTCCATTGACAAGTAACATCCAGGATGGGCAAATCTATAGAGACACAAAGTATATTAGTGGTTCCTAGGAGCTGGGGTCAGGGAGGGAGTGACTGCTAGTAGGAATGAAGTTTCTTTTGGGAGTTATAAAAATGTTCTAAACTTAGCTTTGATGATGGGTGTACAACTCTGAATATACTAAAAATCACTGAATTGTATACTTTAAAAGAATGATTTTTACAGAATTAAATCTCAATAAAGATGCTAAGAAAAAAGATGAGACGGGAGGCAGATATTTATACTGTAAGCAGTAGGTACTCCCATGTTTTATTCGATTGGTGTATTACTCAGAGTACACTGGAGAAACAGAACCAATAGGAAATGTGTCTGTGTGTGTGTGTTTATGCATATTTATGTATGTGTGTATATGTGTGTGTGTGATGTGTGTGCATGCGTGTGTGTGTATTATATAGATGTACAAAATGAGATTATTATAGAGTATTTGGGAAGTTCCATGATCTGCCAAATACATGCTGGAGATTTAGGAAAGTCGGTGGTAGTTGAAGATCTGAAAGCAGAGAGTTCGTATAGTTGCCAATCTGTGTTTGATGTCCTGAGGACCAAGAGCAAGGTAGAAAGCAAATTCAATCTAGCTCTGCCTTTTTGTATAGTCAGGCCCCCAGCAAATTGGATGATATCCGCTCAGATTGGTTAGAGAGGATCTTCTTTAGTACTTAGTCTTCAAATGTGAATCTCTTCCAGAAACTCCCACACAGATGAAACCAGAAATAATGTTTACCTAGATATCTGGGCATCTTATGATCCAGTTAAGTTGAAATAAAATTACCCATCACAATTAGCCTCATATCATCTTCTTTGCACTTGTTTTTACTTACTTTGCTCTTTTAATAGAGAAACCATCCAGTTAGGGAATAATAAGTGGGATCCAGGAAAAGAAAATCATTAGCTGAATTAGACATGTTTCTAATTCAGTCTTAGTTTCTTCATCCATACAATACTTTAAAAGGATCACAGCATTATGGAAGCTGGAAAGTTCCATGATCTGCCAAATACATGCTGGAGATGTACTTTGCTCTTTTAATAGAGAAACCACTCAGTTAGGGAATAATGAGTGGGATCCAGGAAAAGAAAATCATTAGCTGAATTAGACATGTTTCTAATTCAGTCTTAGTTTCTTCATCCATACAATAGAGAATAAGATAATATTATTTCATAGGCTTGCTTTAAGATTTAAATAGATAATACCTGCATGGTGCTTCGAAAAGTGTCTGGAATGTAGTAAATGTTAATGAATATGCATCTTTGCAAAATTAGCAAATAAAATTATTAAAAGAGAATAAGTTAGCCTAATAAACTGCGAGGCAGTTTATCTGTAAATCTCATTTAATCTTTAGAAGAACTTTTGAAAAACGTTAGTGTCATGCCCATTGTACAGATAAGAGGCTGAAGACCTAAGTGCTACCCAAAGGAATGCAGGGAAAGTGATGAAGCCAAGATATGAACCCACGTTTTGCAACTTCCTAAGCCCTTGCTAATAGAATTAGCATTCATTTTCCTTTTCCTTCACTGAATTGCTCTTCAGAAACAATATTAGAAATAGCATGTATTAAAGGAATTATTTAGGAGAAGAAAAATGACCTAGGAAAAACCATGATATGTTGGGGTGGGCAGTGGGTAGAATCTATCTAAGGATCTCTGGTTGGGTTCTATGTCTATCTGAATGTCTTACACACGCCTCAGTCTTATGTATCTCAGCGACAGAAGAAGATAATATTACCTAGCACTTAGGGTTATTGTGAGAGTTAAATTATGATTCATAGAAAGCATTTATGCTAGTACTTGACACGTAATATACATTGCAGAGGTAGCAACTCATGTTACTACATTATCTCAATCTTACTCTATACGTCACCCAGGAGAGTTGATTTTTGCCTTAAAAAAGTATTGTATATTTTAAAATAGCTAGAAGAGATGCTGTTGAATGTTCTCATCACAAAGAAATGATACATGCATGAAGTGATAGACATGCAAAACACACTCATTTGTTCATTGTACACACATGTAAGTATCAAAACATCAAATTGTTCCCCATAAATATGTATGGTTACAATGTTTCAGTTAAAAATTAACTAATTAATTTTTAAAAGGATGAGATATAATAATAATACCAGTCGTGTCTTGCTTATAGACGATATGAAGAAGCCACCTCCAAAGGGAGATGGTCTTGCTTCGCTCTCCTAGTGTCCATGATGGGGAAACCCAGCCTTGCAGGTAGCACACATAACTCCCTCTCTCAGCCTCCAACTCCAACTCAACTCCCAGGGATTTTATTTTGTTTCGTTTTTTGTTTATTTTGTTTTGTTTTTGAGACAGAGTCTCACTCTGTTGCCCAGGCTGGAGTGCAGTGGCGCTCACTGCAAGCTCCGCCTCCTGGGTTCACTCCATTCTCCTGCCTCAGCCTCCCGAGTAGCTGGGATTACAGGTGCCCGCCACCACACCTGGCTAATTTTTTTGTACTTTTTTTTAGTAGAGACGAAGTTTCACCATGTTAGCCAGGATGGTCTCGATCTTCTGACCTCATGATCCACCCACCTTGGCTTCCCAAAGTTCTGGGATTACAGGCTTGAGCCACTGTGCCCAGCCTCAGCTCACAGGTTTTATCATTGCCATCTTGTGGCATTGTATCTATGTCAATGTAACTTTTTTTTTTGTAATGTTTGTCTTTCTTATGTATTATAATCTTAATGAAATGATATCTCATATTCCTTTTCATATGCTGAATTGAAAACTATGTTGCCTTGAATTCATTCATTCATAAATCATTTAATGTTTGCGGGATAAGCATTACACATCAGAAACTGTGCTCAACAGTAGGCAGGAAGAAAGAGATCCAATGTGTACATCTGTTGTCATAAATTTTACGGTATTGATACTCATTGAAAAATTGAAAGAATAAATGAAAGTAATGAAAATTGTCTAGAGAACCGAAAGAAGCCATATACCTAATTTTTATTATCTCATGACTGTGATAAACTGTGGATTGAGTTTGGACAACAGAAAGTATTAACAAATATTTGTTCCTTTCCCTAGCAAAGAGCAGAGCTGTTTAGGCAAGTGATTTCCTGAAGCACATGACCCTGGAGAGCTCAGTGATGTAGTTTAAAAAAAGACCATTTGTACTGTGATCTGACCACAAGGATGCAACCCTATCCCTTAGTTAACAACCTGTAACATGGGGTCTTAATTCTCTCTGCCATTACATAGCTGTATAAAGTCCTAATTAAAGTAGAATATTAAATGAACTAAATTTAGCTTCTAATACCAGCTGTTTCACTAACCATCTTTCCTGTCTTCAGTTTCCCCATCTGTAACATAAACAGATAGGAATTAATGATTTCTAAGGATTCATTTCAAGGTAACATTTTTTGCTTTGCTATATGACTAGTGTCTAGAGGATTCTTCTGAGAATTTTCAGATATCAAGAATTAATATCATAGTAGTTGATATTAATTTGTAAAGTGTTGAAATTACTAAGACTTTCTGGAGACGAGAGAAAGGCTAGGTGAAAGTAAACAATCTTTTAGTAAAGTAGCATAACAGTCTAATTTTTCTTACCCCCAGATCCATGTTATGTAACTTTAGAGTGTGTCCTACTTTCTAACTCAGGTCTTGCTTTGGGACAATGTGATATTGTTGAGTGTGATATAAGCAGAGACTTAAAGACTCTTGCACAATTGAAATTGATGATCTTGCCCTCTACCAAGATCATCCAATACTGTTCTTGGCAGTTCTGACAAGAACTATACAAATAAATGCCAGTTTCAGAGTGAAAAGATGACGTCTTATTCACATTCAGATTGCCTCCAAGTAGGTCTAGGATACATGTAAACCATGTAATCCAAGATTTTACACACCTGAGAGGAAAAATATTTTTGCTGGCCCCAGTTAACCTTCTTTCACACATTCTACAATATGTGGTATTTTAATCAATGTCAACCTGCTGCCCTTTCAGAACAGAGGCTTTGAAAATGCTTAAGATCTTTTTCTTTCAGTTGTCCCGTTAGCATTTCACTCTACAATAAAGATAAATGCTCCTTTCTTCACTGTATGCCATGTAATAAATTAAACAAAAATTAAAGAAGGTCTTGAAAATTTACATATGCACTTAATGCATGAGTCTCCAAAAAACAAGGAAGAAAATTTTGCCATTGAAAAAAAGTTATGTCAATACTATGCATGAATATAAACTTGGCTATGAAAAGAATAGGAAAGATGACAGTAAGAATAGAAAAAATATATTATGTGGTTGGCAGGGCTTGGGGAAAAGAAAGGGAGAGTAGAAAAGAGGGCGTCTGATTTGTAAAGAAAGACCCTGACCTTCCCTCCATGCAAAGCCCTGCTAAGGAGGTTCCACCTTTGCCCCCAACTCTACCCTTTACCCTTTCCCACAAGATGTGGTAGTTATTACTCAGCCCTCCCACTCAGCCACTTCCCAGTGGGAGGAAACCTATCCCTCCTTATCGCCCTGGTGAGTGCTAGAGGATGGGCACTTTTATTTTAAATCATCAAATCAAAATGGGACTTGTTATAGCCCTCTCTTCTAGACAATAAGCTATTTTGCTCTTAAATCTACCTTTCTGAGAGAAACCACCCTTAAAGATGTCAGGGTGCATTAACCTTTCTGAAGGAGGGAATGATAGATGGAGTGACATCACAGAGAAGGTTGGAAGGGTGAGAATTGGAGTAGAGAAGATAGGGTTAGTGTTGGTACAAAGGAGGGACATTTCTTTATCTAAGATAGGAGGGAAGATGGAGGAAAAATGGAGATATAGAACAATGAGGCAGAGAGACAAGCTAGGTATTACATTTCGTGTAATTATTTTGGTTGGACTAAACAAATGATAAAATACTGTACATAGGTTCAGATTTGTATCAGCTGCTAAAATAATGCTGTGTAACAAATCACCCCAAAACTCAGTGGTATAAAACAATAAATATGTATTTCTAGCACATCAGCAGGGATCAGATCATCTAGGCTGGGCTTGGCAGGTCTTGGCTGGGCTCACTCATGTGTCTGCAGTGTGGCTGAGTTTGCTCGTGTGTCTGTGGGTTGACTCTGCTCCACATGTCCCACATTCTCTTCTGAGGCTCCTGGGATAACTTGGACATGTCTTTTGTGTGGTTTTGGTAGAGGGCAAGACAACTCTAATCATGGAAGAGTTTTTGAATCTCTACTTGTATCACGTTCACCAACATCACGTTGTCCCCAAGCAAGACTTGAGTCAGAGTGGGACAGACTATAAAGTTACATGGCATAGGTCTGGGAGTGGGAAGAATTGGGACCATTATGCTACTCTTCCAAAAGAGTGTTTACTTTTAGGTAGCCACTGCCTTTATCTCCAAAAAGTCTTAGTAATTTCGACACACAAAAAATTAGCAATGCAACTACTGTGATATTAATTTTTAGGACATGAAAATTCTCAGAATAATCCTCTAGCTACTAATCATATGGAAAAGTAAAAAATGTTATATTTAAAGGGGTGCTTTGAGATAATTTATTCCTATTTGTTTATGTTACAGAAAGGGAAATGAGTACAGGAGAGATGTTTAGTGATAAAAACTGGTATTAGAAGTTGAATTCCAATCCATAGAATTTATGCAGCTATGTAACGGCAGAGCAAATTAAGACCCCATTTTACAGATTGTTAACTAAGAGATGAAGTTACATCCTTGTGGTCGGACAGCAATTCAGGGCCTCTCTGTTTTAGTTGGCCAATTGTACATTCCATTCTCCCACTCTCATCATAGAGTACCCAGCTAATTTTGAAAGAGGAAGAAGTGACTGTTCACTTGGAAGCCACAATGCTGTGAAACTGAGGTGTGATATAGAACTTACAAATTAGATATTAACTCGTAATGTGATCTGGCCGTGAGGAAAGCCGACCCGGCTGGGGTTGGCCTGTGCAAGGAGTGAAGCTGCAGGAAAGGGAATAATCCCCCTTTATACGACACTGGTGAGACCGCACCTGGAAAACAGGCCCCTGTTCCAAGCCTCGGTACCCAGGCCATGTGGACAGGGAGGAGGAAACTGTATGATTCATTCATAGCTGGAGGAAATGACCTGGGGGGAGAGATTAAAGAGCTTAATGAGCTTGCTTTCCTCCCCTCTAAAGGGACCCCTGACAACTGAGAGGGGCCTTGGCTGGCCCACTGTATTGAGTTCTCTGGGTCCTTGAAGTAGGAGGCCCTACAATATCTGACTCTGTTGTTCCAGGTCCATCTCATGTCCACTGCCCCCTCCACATTAGGTTACCTTCACCTCTGTGGGCTCTTTTCTTCTCAGATTTTTAAATAAGTCTCTTCCACCTTTGAGTTTCTGTACCTGTACCTCCTTTTGCTTGGCAGCTGCTTCCTGCTTGCACTTTTAGATGACAGCCTGAATGTCACTTCCGTGATGAGTATTCCCCTAATTCCCTGGTGGTGCTGGGGACTCCTGTTACCTGTTCTCTTAACACCTGCATATCTCTTGTCTAACCTTCAGTAGCTTGCCCAGTGTCTCGTCCTGTGGCATCAGAAGTTGTCTCTATTTTGTTCACTGCTGTATTATATCCTGGCACATTACAGGAGTCAACAAATTCAGCCAAGGGGAAGAAAAACAACCAACAGTTGTGCCTGGTAACAGTGTGGCAGGCCTCAGGTTTGTGCTATTCTTGTGCCACCCGCCAGGGATGCTCTGCTTCTTTTCTGGTCTTGTCTAGAGGCAGCAAGAAGGGTGCTGGACTAGAATGCAGACAATGTGGATTTTAGTCCAACTTCCCTGCGTATTAGCCACATGATTAGAAAGAAATCACTGACCTTTGAGCCTCCATCTCTTAGTCTGTAAAATGGAGATATGCATGCTTTTCCTGTGGGGATGCTGTGAGGATTAAATGAAAGTCCCTTGTGAACCATTGCATGTTCACAAACCCAAGGCCGATCAGCTCTTCAGTCTGACCTTTGCTCTTTACGAATCATGTTATTCAATTTTTCTAAACGTTTTTCTTCTCTTTGGGGATATAAAATAATCATTTCTGTCCCATATCCAGAGCTGCAGGGATATAGGGGAGATGGAAGATGGTGGTAAAGGTATAGTTAGCATGGTCAGAGGTAGTCACACCCTCCCCACAAGCTCCGTGCCTAACTCTCTTATATGCTCTGGAAGGCTGTTACAAAGACCTGTGCACGACGACAAGCTCAGGTGACTTGAAATCCTCAAGGAAGTCTGGGCTGGAATCACAGACACTGCCCCTGTGGGCATTAGCCCAGTGCACCCCTGTTAGTATCCTCAGAAAGAGTTAGGCCTTTTTCCTCTTATTGGACTGATAGGACTGCTGAGGTACAGAGATCCCCAGATGCTTGTATATGTAGTTAATTAAACTTGATTCTCTTCAACGGAGTACATACGGTGTAAGAGGGTCTTGGAGTCAGCCGCTTTCATCATTTGTGCAGCTGCTAATTACTCACATGCCTGGTAACTGTCTCCATCCCTGCCACCACCATGGCAGTGCCTTGCACATAGTAACTGTCATCTGTATTTGGCAAGAAGAAAGAAATAACTGCCATTTAAAAAACTGATTCTAGTCTCTTTCTGTCCCTTAGGGAGTGTTTGAATTAATTTATGCTCATGCATATGATTATTTTATTTAGGCAAACACATTGATGGGTGGGTCTGGCTCAGGAAAAGACCTGCAGACTGTCCTGTATCCAGGGAGGTGGCTGAGAGCAAAGACTTTGAATCACAACACTGGGGATTAATTGCTGGTGCCACCCTGAGCAGCAAGGCACTTTCTTCATCTGCAGTCACCTTATCTATAATATAGAAGTGGGAATTGTGCCTACCTCTGTGGGTTCTTGTGAGAATCTACACTAAAGAGTGTAGAATAGGGCTTGGCATGCAGTGATTGAACCGTAGATGTTAACTATTATTATTGTCATTATAGCCAATCCTCGTTATTCATGGATTCTATATTTATGAATTCACCTGTGCTATACTTTTGTTTGTGTTACTCCTCCATATCTTGTGTTGAAATTTGATACCCAGTGTTGCAGGTGAGACCTAATTGGATGTGTTTGGGTCATGGGGTGGATCCCTCATGAATGGCTTGAGAGCTGTCTTTGCAGAAATGAGTGAGTTCTTAGACTATTTGTTCCTGTGAGGGCTGAATGATTAAAAGAGCCTAGCACCTCCCTCCTTTCTCTCTCTCTCTCTCTCTTTCTCTCTCTCTTGCTTCCTCTCTCACCATGTAATCTCTGCATATGCTGGCTCTCTTTTGCCTTCTGCCATGAATGGAAGCAGGCAGTCAAGCAGACACCTGTGACATGCTTCTTGTACAGCCCGAAAAATCATGAGCCAATTAACCTATTTTCTTTATAAATTTCTCAGTCTCAGGTATTCCTTTATAGCAACACAAATGGACTAAGATAGGAAATTGGTACTGAGGAATGAAGTGTTGCTATAAAGGATACCTGAAAATACAGAAGTAGCTTTGGAACTGGGTAATGGTCAGAGGTTGAAAGAATTTGGAGGGCAAAGAGAGGATAGGAAGATGAAGTAAAGTCTGGAATTTATTAGAGACTGCTTAAGTAGTTGTGACCAAAATGTTGATAGAAATATTGACAGTAAAGACCATGCTGACAAGGTCTCAGATGAAAATGACAAACTGATTGTAAACTGGAGCAAAGGTCATCCTTCTTTACTCCCTAGTAAAGAGCGTGGCTACATTCTGTCCATACCTTAGGGCTTTATGGAAGGCTGAAGGGTGATGACCTAGGGTATCTGGTGGAAGAAATTAATAAGCAGCAAAATGCTCAAGAAGTGGCATGGCTGCTTCTGATAGCCTACAATCAGATATGGCAGCAAAGGAATGACCTAAAGATGAAATTAATAATTAAAAAGGAGCAGAGTATGGAAATTTGAAAAATTTGCAGCCTGTCCATATGATAGAGAAGGAAAGGGTTTTGAGGAGAGGAAAAAAAGGTTGCTGCTGAGAAACCACTTGCTAAAGAGATTAGCATGACTAAAAGGGAGCCAAGTGCTAATAGTCAGGACAATGGGGAAAAGGCCCTGAAAGTGTTTCCAAAATCTTCAAGACTGCCCTTCCCTTCACAGGCCCAGAGGCCTAGGAGCACACAATGGTTTGGGGGACACATCTAGGGCACTTATGCCCTGTGCCATCTGGGAATGATGCTCCCCACATCCTAGCCACTTCAGCTCCATCTGTGGCTGAAAGGGCCCCAGGTACTGCTCTGTCTCCAAATGGTGCAAGTGGTAAGCCTTGGCAGCTTCTATATGGTGTTAAGTCTGCAGGTGCACAGAATACAAAAGTCATGGAGGCTTTTCAGTTTCCACTTGGATTTCAGAGGATATACTGGAAAGCCTGAGAACCCAGGCAAAAGTCTGCAACAGATGTGGAGCTACCACAATCAGGGCAGTGTCTAGTGGAGTCATAGGAGCAAGACTGCTACCCTCAAGACCTCAGTATTATAGAGCCACCAGTAGCATGAAACTACAGCCTGACAAAGCCTCTGTCATTTGACTCCAACCTGTGAGAGTAGCTATGTGGTCTGTGCCTAGGAAAACCAGGAGGCTGGGGCTGCTCAAGGCCTTGGGAACTCACCTTTCACATCAGTGTGCCCAGAATGTGGAGCCCAGAGTTAAGAAAGATGATTTTGGAGCTTTAAGATGTAACGTATGTCTTGCTGGATTTCAGACTTGTGTGGGGCCTGCTACCCCTTTCTTTTGGCCAGGAGTGAAGTATAACATTCCCACTTCAAATGTAATTATACCCTATGAAATGGGAATGTTTTCCAAATTTCAGAGGTTGGAAGCATTTGGAGGGCTCAGAAGAAGATAGTAAATCTCCATTTCAAATGGGAATGTTTACCCAATTCCTGTACAATCCTTATATCTTGGAATTATATAACTTCTTTTTAGAATTTTATAGTCTCATAGCTGGAAGAAACTTGCCTTGGGTCTCAGATGAGACTTTGGACTTTCAAGTTGGTACTGGAACAAGTTAAGACTTGGAAGACTGTTGGGAAGGGATGGTTGTATTTTGCATGTAAGAAGGACATGAGATTTAGGGGGCTAGGGGAAGAATGCCACAGTGGTTTTCATAAGAGCTGGTTGTTTAAAAGAGTCTCTCCCCTTACACACTCCTCTCACACCTTGTGATATCTGCTCATGCTTGGTCCCCTATGCCTCTGCCATGAGTGGAAGCAGCCTGAGGGCCTCAACAGAAGCTGAAAGTCTCACCTACTTGTGAAAATTTATCATAATCTTCAAATTGATACTCATGGCACTTTCGTAGTCATTTGTGGACATGTGCAGAGGGGTGAAAAATAGGAGTTGCCTGACACACACATTTCCAGCTGAAATCAGAGTAAGGATACTTGTGAACAAGTATCCTTTCATGGTCTATTGAATGTTATGTTTTTGCATTTTTGTGCCTTTTTGTTACTTTAGCTATTTAAATGACCCTGAAGTGTTGTGCTGAAGTGCACCTAGCGTTTCCAAAGACAAGAGGACTGTAATGTGCCTCACAAAGAAAACACAGTCATGGTGTCATTTAACAATAGGGATATATTCTGAGACACACATTGTGAAACAATTTTGTTGTTGTGTGAACATTACAGAGTATGCTTACATAAAACTAGATGGTATAGCCTACTGAACAACTAGGCTACATGGTCTAGCCTGTTTTCCCTAGGCTACAAACTTGGACCATACTTTACTGTATTAAATACTGCAGGATACTTCAAAATAATGGTAAGTATCTGTGTATCCAAACACACAAATGATACAGTAAAAATATGGTATAATTTTACCAGACCACTGCTGTATATGCAGTCCATCATTGACTGAAATGTTGTTGTACAATGCATAACTGTACACATTGTAGCTAAGCTTTTTTCTAGCATGAGTTACAGTGCTGTGAGCCATGAGTTCAATGTTAATCAATCAACAATAGAAAACAAATAACTTGTCCTTAAACGATATAAAACAAAGTTGAGTGTTGATCAGTTGATGAAAATGTTGTAACCAGAGGCTTGAAGAAAACAAATCCCATAGTTTCTCTAAAAGCATTGGTTCAATATTTGCTAATTCAGCCTTTGTAATGACTTTATAGAACACAACAACCACAAACATTGGGAATCAACAGTACTTTGATGTCTGTCCTCTCACGAAAATGATTTTGTGGTTGAGGTTTAGAGAATGAGAAAGATGTAAGAGTGGTATCTCTCTCTCTCTCTCTCTCTCTCTTTCTCACTCTTTTTGAGATGGAGTCATGTTCTGTCACTGAGGCTGGAGTGTAATGGCACAATGCAGGCTCACTGCAACCACCACCTCCCAGGTTCAAGCAATTCTTGTGCCTCAGCCTCTCAAGTAGCTGGGACTGTAGGCGCCCACCACCACGCCCAACTCATTATTGTAGTTTTAGTAGAGATGTGGTTTTACCACGTTGGTCAGGCTGATCACGAACTCCTGACCTCAAGTGATCTGCCTGCCTCAGCCTCCCAAAGTGCTGGGATTACAGGTGTGAGCCACTGCACCCAGTCAAGAGTGATCTCTCAATCTCTCTCTCTCTCTCTCTTTCTCTGGGGTGTGTGTGTGTGTGTGTGTGTGTGTGTGTGTGTGTGTGTCTGCATTCTGAGAACCAATGGGAGGCAGAAACCCACAGAAGGCTTCAGAATATAAAAATTCTTCCTGCCTGTAAATGACACATATCTGAAGGGGAGAAGTATCATCATCTTGATAAGATAGAGATCAGTGAGTTCTGACCAGCAGCTGTTCCTTCTGGCCCCTATCTGTGGTCAGAAATCAGCCCATTTCTCCTGAAAATAAGTGTATCACATAGGTTTGCAGTTCACCCAGTACTGATGTTATGCTGCTTTCCTAATGTTTATATAGTCTGATCCACACTCATGACTTGTGTTGGAGGTCTAGGGAAAATGAAAGCAAATTTTGCCTACACACTCTTAAATTGGCTTTTGCACCTAAGAGGTAAAATTATTGCATTCATGCCAATTCTTCATCACTTTCCAATTGGATGACATAACTCCCTTTACTTAAACTAAAGAACAGCTCTATGTCTTGTTTTTGTTCAACATCCCAGTGTGGGGTTGTTCTGAAGACAGTGGTGAGTCTCTAGAAATTTCTGTCTAGGGACTGTGATGTGGGATACAGATTCTAACATGAATGGCGGTACTTTAAAAGAAAGTGTGACATGAGAAACTGATATGGCCTGGGGTCATTCCTATCGGACCTGTTTTATTGGAGCCATCTTGGTTATTACATATGCCATTTTGTGTAATATGTATGATTATGGTTTTTGGATTTTAGTCCAGCCACAGAAATACGAACGCTGGGCTCCTAAATTAATCTTAGTTCCCAATTCCCCTCTACGATCTTTCCTTGTCTTCCATTGTGTGCCCATCCCAGCTTATACTTCATTCATTCCCTCTCACCTCTGTTGAGCATTTACCACCTAAACTGCTAGGTTCTGAAGGGACAAAGTCTTGTCTTTTGGAGACAGTTTTATTCAGTATGATTATTTTCTCTTGACTCTATTAGAAATTTCTTTTATTTTTTCCTGCATTATGTATTCCTCCCCTTCTATCTCATGTAACAACCATTTTCCAAGTGTTGGAGAGAGGAAGGTTAGAGAATTAAATATAATGGGACTGGGGAGAGAAGGATTAGATTAAAAGTCAATGACAGTTTTGGTCAAGTAATTCATAATCTAGTGAGTTTGCATCTTATTCCCCCAGACTATACTTTCGTGCTTTATTCTTCTTACATTTGCATCTTTGTGTATGAGCATCACCTGAATTTTTGTCATTCTCTCTCATCTCCTTTCCCTCTACTGTCTGCTTAGGCAATTTAATTCCACTTCCATGGTTTACATTATCAGCCTTTTAATCACTATCCAAAATACTCCTTTAATCCTGACCTCTCTGTCTTTGCCAAGGTCTGGACCTGTGTTTCCATCTCTCTGTTGTGCATTTTCCCTTGGATAAGACCACTGAATTCTCACATGCTGTACTGCTTATGAAGACAGGGCTTGGGAATGAGCCTATTAATTGAATGACAAACCACGTTCTTGATACATTACTTCAAGGACTCAAGGAAACTTACCAATCCAAAAACTCCGCATTGTTTTTTTTTTAAATAAATATTTCAGTAACGTAAGCACTTGAGAATACACTGGAAAACATTAAGTAAAATGAGATTTTTATGATGAACAATGGAAAAATTGCTCATGCTTTGGTTTTTATTAAACATAATTGCTCTAAGTCAAAGAAGTGGATACAGTTGAGAACAAACAATAAAAAATTGGAACACAAAGTTCCTTTCAAAATAGAAATGCAAATTTTAATGTGAGTACACTGAAGTCTTCCATTGTGTATGAAGTATATTTCTATAATCCTACTATCAGCGAGCTTATAGTAAATGCTTCTGTTTGTTCTAAAGATTTCAAGTAGGCCAGGTGTGGTGGCTTACGCCTGTAATCCCAGTACTTTGGGAGGCCAAGGTGGGCGTATCATCTGAGGTCAGGAGTTTGAGACCAGCCTGGCCAACATGGTGAAACCCCATCTTTACTAAAAAATACAAAAATTAGCAGGGCGTGGTGTCAGGTGCCTGTAATTCCAGCTACTCAGGAAGTTGAAACAGGAGAATCACTTGAACCTCACAGGCAGAGGTTGCAGTGATCTGGGATCACACCATTGCACTCCAGCCTGGGTGACAAAAGCGAAACCCTGTCTCAAAAAAAAAAAAAAAAAAAAAAAAAACCCAGATTTCGAGTAAATGATTCAACATTTGAAAAGTTTAAACTAAAATCTTTACCCCCCCGCTTATACACATCTGTTTTGCCTCCTCTTTTTAGAGTATTAGTTGATGGCACTATAAAAATAATATATGCACATTCTTTGAATAATTGAAAGTCAGTAGTAAGTAAAAAATTAACATTTCTTCATTCCCTATTTATACTCTCCTTTGTGAGTCCCATTTCTTAGTAGGATTACATATGCTTTTATTTCTACTAATGGTTGCTAAGATAATATTAAACAGTATATTATTGCATATTTCTTGAAGTATCTGTTGACTCTTTGCTTTGACAAATAGGACTGGGTTCACATACAGTACTTCCCAGTTTTGTTAAATAGTATATTTAAAATTGTGTTTCTTGTTTCATCAAATGTATAGAGTATATCTTGATTCCTCATTACTTCCAATAGGGAAATTAGGGCCATAGCACTACTACTGACCTCTCTTCTCCTTTGTATTTCCCAAGTTGTTTCAGCTATACAATTATTTATCCTGTATCAGAGTCTTAATATTTAAATTCTGTTTTGTGATTATATTTGTTTTATTTTTTGCTTTTTAGAAAAATGATGCTAAAAGTTTGAAAGTAAACAGTCTTTATAATATTATGATGTTGTCAATGTAATAATTATAAAGATGCTTTAGGAGCAAGTGGTAGGTTTGTAATCACAGTGAAAGAAATATAATCCTATGTTCTTTAGGATTGACAGAGAATGTTTCCAATGTTAATAAATTTAAATGGATTCTCCTTTCTTCTAATTGCTCAATATCATATCACATTTTAGTTCGCTTTCTACTTGAACAATGATGTTCTTATACATCCTTTAATTTTTCTTGTTGATTCTGATTGCTATTTTTCACTTGCTGACAAAAGAAATACACACTTTTTCTACCAAGTCCATAGGATTTCCTGACTTTTCAATTCTATTATTAAATATTTAATAGTCTTATTCTTTCTTAGAGATTAAACCTTTAGAGTGCTCCAAATTACATTCAAATTTGGATTTAGTGTTTTATGAGCCTGCTGCAGAGCTATTTTTCCAGAATTTCTTCCCATTTAATTCTTTATTAATCAGCCTAGTTTAAATGTTGTAGCATCTCCAAATTTCAGATGCTTAATTTTTTAAGAAGTCTGCTTTTTTTTTTCACTCCTATCCCAATCCACCTAGAACCAGAAGGGAGTTTCACTCCATTGAGACACTCCGAAGCGGAGATTTCCATCAGGTGAGTGAGCTATCTTCTAAGTCTGCCTTCTCCTCTGCAATCAGCCAGTGAAAAAGAGAGGCAATGAAGAAAGCACATATGCTCTTAATTTTCTTGGGCCAGAAGTGGCACTCGTGACTTCTGATCATATTCCATTGTCAAGAGCAGTCACATGGTCTACCTTGTTGGAGAGATGACAGAAAACGGATCCACTGTTTGCCTCAAAAGAGATAAAGACCACAGGCTGTACTCATACTCCTGAGTTAGTCCCATGGGTTGCTCTTTTTGTATTTTCTTTGGTTGTGTTGGAGTACATTATTAAGAATTTTTTTTCCTCAGAAGGCTGCATGAAGACAAATGGCCTGAGTCTTTTCCTGTCTGGGAACTCTTACACTTAGTATTGTGTCTGGGTGTGGAAATATGGGTTAAAGAGAATATTTTCCTTAAAATGTTATAGTTATTGCCCTGCTGTCTTGAAGAATTTCCTTCATATTCTGTTCTCTTCTCTAAAACTCCTTTGGCTAGATGATGACTCTGAAACTGGCCCAATCATTCATAGAACTAATATTTACATTTTTTGAATACACATACAAATTGAAACTCCTGGTTTTAAAACTTGAAACCCATTTTTGTCTCATCTGAGTTCCTTCCTCAGGAAACTAACCCTCAAGAAAGCAACTGAAACTCTTCAGATCACAACATCCAGACAATGAGATGCTAGACCCTTCATCCATCATGATTGCTTCGTTACCCCTCTTTAATTCTTATTTTCCTGCCTTCTCTGCTATGCCCCCTTAGTTTTTGTCAGTTGGGGACATGGATTTGAGACTTTGTCTCTCATTCTCTTCAGCTGCAGCACCCGATTTAAGCCTTCTTCCCTGGCAATACTCAATGTCTCGGTGATTGGCTTTCTGTGTAGTGAGCAGCAGGACCTAGACAAAATCCCTGACATTTTGGTAACAATCCTTCTGGAATGATCCTTTAAAACTTTACTTTTATATTTTCTTTTTCTCTGTCTTATGTTCTGTGGTATTTTTCTCAGGCCATGCTACCAATTTTTAAAGAAATTTCAGCTATCATATTTTTAATTTCCATTAATACGTTCTTGTGTCCTAGTCCTTTTATATCAACCCATTAATATTATTTTATTGATTTAATCTGTTCCAAAAGTCTCTGAGAAGTCTTATTAAAATAGTTTTGAGAGAACCAGGCACAATGGCTCACACTTGTATTCACAGCACTTTGGGAGGTCGAAGTGGGCAGATCACTTGTGTCAGGAGTTGGAGATCAGCCTGGCCAACATGGTGAAACTATCTCTACTAAAATCACAGAAATTTGCTGGGCATGGTGGCGTGCACCTATAATCCCAGCTACTCAGGAGGCTGAGAACAAGAATTGCTTGAACTCAGGAGGCAGAGATTGTGCCACTGCACTCTAGCCTAGGTGACGGAGTGAGACTCAGAAAAAAAAAAAAAAAAGTTTTGGGAGATCTCATATTCTGTAGATTATCTATGTATTCCAGTATCAGGCGTTTTGTGTGTGCATGTCTATATTGATTTTTCTATCCTGTCCTCTTTTTCTGTCAAATGTTTGGAGACAGATGATTAAAAGAAGTAACTTAAATGAACTTTCTTTATGGTTTAAGCCTGCTCTTCTGATATCTTAAATGTTCCTTATACAATTCTTATACATATAAGGGAGACATTTTTCAGTACTAAGGCTTTTTGTACAGTATAGACCTAGTGATGTAAGAAAAAATATGTTTGGTGTTTGCCCCAGGTTCTTGCTGAAGAGCTCTTACAACTGGGATAAGAACCTAAATCAGTGGCAAATACTGCTAAGCCATCATTATGCACTAAGTAGTTATTAGTCATCTCTTCGTTTTAAACAGAAAGCTTAAGGGTCTGAAGTCCAAAGCTTAGACTCCATTAAAATGTCTTGTGAGACCGAATCCATAACTTGTGGGGTCTGTGTTAACTTTGGGTAGTTAGTGTCATAATTGCATTTTTTGACACAATCCCCAACTGGTGTGGGAGAATTGAATTGGTTGGAGCTGGAAAAAGAAAACACAGTTATATAAAGCAGAAAGTTAGCCTGAGCTCTTCTCTGAATATTCTGTGAAAATAACAAAGGAGCCTTAACTTTTCCCTAAAACATCTATCCTTGTCCCCAAGAGCAAAGTTCATCTTATTTGGTGTCAGTGGTAGGCAGAATAATGGTCTTCCAAAGATGGTTGCTTTCTAATCTCTTGTGAATATGTCATGTTCCATGGGGCAAGGTGGAAATTAAGTGAGCAGATAGAAGTGAGATTGCTAATCTGCTGACCTTGAGATAGTGAGATTTTCCTGGGGTATCCTGGTGGGCCCATTATAATCATAAGCATCCCTACATGTGAAAGAGGAAAGTAGGAAAGTTAGTGTTAATGCCTGTGTTAGTCTGTAGATATACTTAGACTGGGCTATTTACAAAAGAAAGAGGTTTAATGGACTTACAGTTTCATGTGACTGGGGAAGCCACACAATCATGGTGGAAGGAAAGGAGGAACAAGTCATGTCTTACATGGATGGCAATAGGCGAAGAGAGAGCCTGTGCAGTGAAACTCCCATTTTTAAAACCATCAGATCTCATGAGACTTATTCACTATCATGAGAACATTGTGGGAAAGACCCACACCCATGATTTACTTATCTCCCACTGGTTCCTTCCCATAACACATGGGAATTATGGGACCTACAAGATGAGATTTGGGTGGGGGCACAGAGCCAAACCATATTTGAAATTGCTACACTGTTGACTTTGAAGATTTAAGAAGGCACCATGAGGCAAGAAATGAGGGTGGTTTCTGCAAGCTGAGAAAAATTAGAAAACTGGCATTCCCTTAAAGCTTCCAGAAGAAATACATTCTTGTTGATACTTTAACTTTAGCTTATTGAGGCCTAAATCAGACTTACGATCTCCAAAACTGTAAAATACATTCTTGTAGTTTTAAAGTCCTTAAGTTCATGGTAATTTCTTATAGCAGCAGTAGAAAACTAATATAGTCTTCTATCAGTGTTTCACCCAGTTGAGTATTCGCTACGTAGTTTTAAAAAATCTCCTTTCTTGGATGCTATGCTCCCATGTCTTTCTGTTTTCTTGCCTCATTTCTAATTCATCCTTCTTTGTTTTTGAAATTTCCTTCTCATAACCTGTAAAAGTTGAAGAGTTTCATAATTGGGATAGACGCACTTTTGTATCTTTCTTTCTATGTACTCTTCCTAGATGATTTCATTGGTACCCTTGGTTTTAAGTATAATGTATTATGAGTTGAGCCCTCATCTGTACATTTATGGAATTGTGTATCCAATTGCTTACCTGATATCCTCACTTGGGTGTTTCACAGTTCTCCTAAATTTGACATTTGGATATTGGACATACGTATTTATTTTGAATCTTTTGATTCCTGCCTCAGTTAGTGTCTCACTTCATTTAGTGTTGTTCTAAAGGAATACCTGAGGCTGAGTAATTTATGAGAAAAAAGAGGTTTATTTGGCTTATGGTTCTGCAGACTGTACAAGAACCATGGCACCCACATCTCTTTCTGGTGAGGCCTCTGCTTGCACTGATGGCAGAAGTTGAAGGGGAGACTGTGTGCAGATATAATGTTGTGGGGGAGGAAGCAAGAGAGCAAACGGGGAGATGCCAGGCTCTTTTTAACCACCAGCTATTGCAGGAACTAATAGAGCAATAATTCATTCATTAATGCAAGGATGGCATCACGCCATTCATTTGAAATTTGCCCCAGTGGCCCACACATATCCCACTGGACCCACCTCCCAACACTGCTACATTGGTGATTAAATTTCAACATGATATTTGGAATGATCAAATATCCAAACCACAGAAGTCAGCTATGGCCATGATAAGGCTTCATGATAAACTGCCCCCAAATTTAGTAACAGTACACATTTATTCTGACATGCACAGGTCTGTAGAGGCTGAGTCATTGTGATTCCAGTTACAGACCAATAGTCGAACTCACCTGTCCTCCAAGAAGTTTTCTTTTCCCAGGAAATGCCTTTACCAATTACCTTGTTGCTCAAGCTGGAAATGAGGACATTGATCTTCATTTGTCCTTCTCTCTCCATCTTTGCATCCATTTGCTCTGTAAGTCCTTTATTTTTGCCTCCAAAATACATCTCAAATCTGCCTGCTTATCCTGCTCTCTCCACTTTACTATATCCAAGCTACTGTAATATTTTCTTCTGGAGTACAGTTATCTTCACTCATTCTGTTTTCATCAATAAATATTTATTGATAGAGTGTCTTTTCAGTGCCACATAGAGTACTTTTCTTGTTGATCCTAAGTAAGGCTTTGCCTTTATTCACTATCAGAATATGCTAATTTCTTGGGACATCTTTGTTTTAAGAACCACAGAGATATTTTGAATAAAACTGATGCAACTCTTTGCCTTCATGGAGCTTATAATCTAGGCAAGGGAGCAAAATATTTTACCTATGTTTCTTGTTTCCTCTTGTGCCTTCCACCATTCTATCTACCTCACTGAAGCCAGAGTAATTTTCATAGTGAGAGAAGAGTGTTGCTTAGACTCTTTAATGGCTTCATATTGCGAGTGAATAAAAGTCCAGATCCCTTTTCTGGACCTACCAAACCCCATGTGATCTCCGCTCAAGCAGCTCTCACCTGATCTCAGCCCCTTTCCATCTCACATACTGTGCCCCAGCTACAATGAGCTCCTTTTCAACTTCTAGAATCCATCAAGCTCCCGTCTAGCCTAGAGGGTAGCACATGCTAGTTTCCAGCTTAGAATACTGTGTTCCTGGGTCTTTGCAGATCTCTGCTTAAAGATTATCTTTTTGGTGGCTTTTCTAATGACCTTAATTAAGACTCAGACTTCTCATTTCTTAGAGTGCTTTGTTCACTAACCTTACAGTGCATGTATGTGTGCATGCGTGTGTGTGTGTATATATACACACACACACATATATACACATATGTATATATACACATACATATACTTACCTATTTAATTTAGTGTGCTTCTGCCAGTTATATTCTGCATAGGGTCTATGCTTGTTTTACCCACCCCTGTATACTTAATTCCTAGTACTGTGTCTGGCATAAAGCAGGCACACAAAGCATGCTTGTAGATTAAATATACTTGGGAATGGTGGTGTTTCAGCTGTTGGTGCAAAGTAGAATGGGATGATGTAAATATCATGGAACTGGACCTAAAGTCCCAGTGGTGCCGTCTTAGCAACTCTCAGAACCACAGAATACAGGCTTACTAGTAAGCTTGGCCTCATTAAAAGAAATTATTTTGTAATTAGGCAAAAATAGGGTTGGGCAGGGTGAATGACTTGTTTAGGGTAATACAGGAAAATCGCTGTGGAGCTGGGTGAGAGCCAGCAGCCCAGGCCCATCCGCTGGAAGCCAGGTCCTCACATGTAGTTCCCAATATAGGCCCCGTGGGATAGCTCAGCATCCCAACCCTGCTGTGACCCACTCACCCACGAGGGGGGTGGAAAGCGGAAGGCTCACACCGAGCTTGAGGGTTTCCAGGCCACTTTGCTTATGATTTGGCTTATGGTTCCTGCTTCTCTTCTTTAATGCTCCTTGGGCTCCTGACCTTAAATCAAGCTCTCAGGCTTTTCTTCTGCTCAGAATGAGCTGGTGACTTTTAATTGTATTTTTCCACTCGAGGTCTTTGAAATCTGCATTGCTTTGCATTTGTGGGTTTAGCGTGACCTTTAATGTTCTCTTGGCAGATTTCTGTTATTGGAAGGGATGGGATTTTTGATTTGTTAGAAAGAATGGAGTCTAAGCTTTGGACTTCAGACCCTTAAGCTTTCTGTTTAAAACGAGGAGATGACTAATAACTATTTAGTGTGTAATGATGGCTTAGCAGTATTTGCCACTGATTTAGGTTCTCTGGCTCCGTTGCCTAGAATATTTTTCTGACTTAAACGTTTCTCAGTTCTTTAGCCAGCAGCTGTCCACATTTTTTAAATCCCCAAACCTCCAGAAATTATGATTTCACATTTCTAATAGGCCCCTTTCACTTTTCAATCAAAAAGGCCTCTTGTACCTTGTAGTGTGTGTCCCAAAGTGAATTCAATACAAATCACAAGTGGAGAACACAAACAAAAGATAAAGCCTAAATCTTCCCTAATGGGACCCACACCCAGCACCACTATCCTTTACTCTTGGCTGTGCCTGAAGTAGGTGTGTGAAAGAAATAAGGGGTAAGCACAGAGGAAAAAAAAAAAAAAAAACGCAAGAAGCCTCAGCTCTCAATGGAGTAGGAATGTGTGATTAAATCTTCCTCACCTTCATCAGCTGCGGGAGTCTCTTTCCCAGTGAGAGAGGAGAGAAGCCCACATAAGAACTCAAAGGCAATTATTCCCTTAGGATAGTATTTCAGATTAATGCCTTAGAATAACAATTATTTGTTATTGAGACATCCAGGAAATATGAATTGATTTGTGGCTGTAAAGACAAGAGAGAGAGTCCCTGGTCTCAGTGGCACATGGATGTGAGTGTGTGTGCGTGTGTATGTATTTTAAGTTTATAGTATGAAAAGGCAGGCAGGAGTGAAAAAAACACTGGAAGTTTAGAATCCCGAGGTTATAATAATAGTAATCACAACAATAAATAATTCCATAATATGTGCCATGCACACTGAGGTTTCCATGTGATAGAAACTATGCTAATTGCTTTACAACACTTCATTCTCTTTATAAGCAGAAGAGGTAGGCACTTCCAGGACCTCTATAACACAGATATGAAAATGAAAATCAGCAAGATTTTTCATTTGCTTGTGACCACAAAGCCCAAAATTGATAGATTTTAATCCAAATCTCTCTGAACTTCCATTCTATGCTTTTAACCACAATATTGGTAGAAATTCTGGAGGGGTAGAGGTTGGGATTTCCAGTGACTGTTCTAACTTCGTAACTCTATGACTTGGTAATATACAGAACTCTATCAGTGGAGACCCTGAGAGATGACACAGGTTCTGGGCATCAGGTCTGCGAGGTGGGGAAAATAGAGCTCTGAGCTTGGGGTTAGAGGGCTGTGGTTTTGGTCCTCACTCTACTTTGTGGCTGTAAGACCTTGATTTATTCTTTAAAGTGATAGTTGTCACACCAACTTTGACTACTCTTGAGCAATGGGGAAATGGGAAAATGAGCTAATGGGTATGAAAATATTTTGAAAGTGTATTGAGTTTGCAGTTGTAAGGAAAGACCATTATTACACTCATCTAAGACAATGTTAGATGTGGCTTCTAGTTCCATGGACAAATAAAATTATAAAGTAATAATAGCTCTCATCCATTCACTGCATATTGTGTGTCAGGAAACTGACCTGGTACACAATGTTTTAATTTAATCTTGGAAGGCAATTCTTCAAGCTACATATCATTACACCCATTATAGAGAAACACACAAGCTCACTGAGGCCAAGTGACTAGGTTGTTAGAATGAGGCAGTAGATAAGTTGCGATTCAAACTCAGGTCAGCCTGATTAACACAGTCGCTGATCTACTATGTGGCTTTTCTTGGCCAGATTAGTTTTATCTTCTTTTTTAAGTTTCCTTTTTTGGTTGGTCGAGTTAGTTTTAAAGATACACAGAATGATAAAACTGGAATCTATCTTAGAGATTGTTAAGTCTGTCAAAACACCCACTAAAATTTCTTGAAAAGCAAATTCAAGGGCCAATGCTTGCCTTTAGTGTATAACTCATGGATCATCTGGTTTCAAGTAGTAGAATCCCAATAGAAGCTGGCTTTACTAGACATGAAGAAGTCACTTCAGGCCTGGCTGAATCAAAGGACTCAGTCCATATCATCAGGGTTCATGCCTTCCTTTGTGTTGGCTTGTTTTCATGTTCCATATGATGGCTCCTAGCAGTTCTAGGTTTACATCATCCTTGCTATGGGTAGTACCAAGAGAAGTCTCTCTCCAACCTTGAGCTAATTCTTACCAGCCTCAAATGGGTCATGCCCCCATCACTGAGCCAGTCACTATATTCAGAGGAAAGACCATATGGTTGATTGAGGCTTGACTACCCTATTCACTCCAAAACTATGTGTACCACGTGTAAAGGAGAAATTATTCCCCAAAGTAAAGTTGGACTGCTGTTTCTGGAGGAAGTGGGTGTGAATGGTGGATGAACAAAAACAACAGATGTTCCCCCATGCCTGTGAAGGTACAAATTTATGTGAGGATGTCATTCAAGTTACTTCCTTGCTTGGCCTCCATCTTGAAATTTCCTCTTGACATCTCAGAGGCAGAGTCCATGGCTCTTATTTTGGCATAGTGCTTGCTACTTGATGCCTCCTTACTCACACACAGTATAGTGTCTGCAAATGTTGATATGCCAAGCATAAGAAAGATTCCTGTAGATGGACTAGTGGGAAGGCAAGGCCAACATGGTAGAGTAGGAGAAACATTAAGCATCATACATTCCTAGCTGGTATTGTTGAGCAATGACAGTTACTCATACAGGTGACATAGAAATTGAGGAAGAGTGAAGATAATCTTTCTGTTCAGACTACTGAATATCTCCAGGTAAAAAGCACTGATCCTATTTTCTCTGTTAGAAATCCTTATTCAAGTGAAGCTTTAGAGACATTAAGTTGGAAGAGCCCTATAGAGAGACCTAGCTTAACTCACTGTTTGGATTTTTGACCAAACTGAGTGATATAGTTTGGCTGTGTCCCCACCCAAATCTCATCTTGAATTGTGACTCCCACAGTTTCCACATGTCACATGGGGAACCCATGGGAGGTAATTGAATCATAGGGTCGGGTCTTTTCTGTGCTGTTCTCCTCATAGTGAATAAGTCCTATGAGATCTAATGGTTTTAAAAATTGAAGTTTCCCTGCACAAGCTCTCTCTCTTTGCCTGCCGCTATCCACATAAGATGTGACTTGCTCGTGGCTTTCTGCCATGATTGCTCCCCAACCATGTGGAACTGTAAATCCATTAAGCCTTTTTTCCTGTATATATTACCCAGTCTTGGGTATGTATTTATTAGCAGCATGAAAACGGACTAATACACTGATACTGAGTGAACTCAAGTGGCTTCCCTAACATCACACAACTAGTGAAAAACACAGCTCAGCTAAGAACCAAAAGCTCTTGACTTGATACTCACTGAAGGATGACTGGCTAATGCTGGTCCTCTGTAGCACATCATATATGAATAAGTGAGAAACTGTACCCAGCAAGGATAGCAGTGTCCACTGAGGACTCACATGTTCTTTCTTTCTTGGCCTTGAATGTTCCCATAAACATTTCAGTGTTGGAGAAATGGTTACAGACTCAGACCTCAATGTTTGTGCTGCTGTTCTGCCTTAGATTAAGTTAAATATTGTTTGTAGATGATACAGATAAATTGGCTCAACTGTGAGCCTGTGTAGATGGTTAAAAGGATGCTGTTTATTTCTCTAAGGAGGTTGCCCAGCTGGGTAAGAGGGCTGTTGGATTATTGCCTTATTTTACACACAGTCTTCCTATTTATTTCAGGACTTCGCTTCAGAGAATGCACTTAACTAGTCTGCCTGGTTGTCATCTGTCATGCTTCTATTGGATTCAGGTGCCCCAATTCCAATGACTTTGTCATCTTCCTCCCTCCTGACCACTGCCCGCCAGTGCCAAGGATGGTGCCAGCAATCTGTGGCTGTTCCATCAATGGAAACTAAATTTAGTATATATAAAAGTATGATTGATTAATTAGAAAATTAGAAGCAGTTCTCAGGCTTCAAGTGTCTGAAAGTGTAATAGATGAGTGATGGGGAACAGTTGGTCCCTGTGTTCATTCAGGCAAAGAAAACAATAAAAAGAGATTTATATAAAGCAGTTGGAATGTGGATCAGCCATTAGGAAGGATATACTGACAATGATTATGAAACTCGTTGAAAAACTTTCGGTTGCTGTAAGGAGACCAGATTTAAGAATCTGCTCTGCCTATATTAACAGTATAGCATTTAGAAAAATCACTGACTACTTCATCTTCTCCTCTGTAGAGTGGTTTGAGATGGAGACTAAACTAATGAGGCTGTTACAGCAATCAAAATCAGATGATATATGAAGATTCCCATCCAGGGTTCATACCCAGTAGTTGCTTTATGTGTTAGCTCCTGTCTTTTTCTTTCCTTTTTAATTGTTAATATTTAACACTTTTTATCCAAATAAAATAGGCATTTAAATAAGAAAGTAAAAGATTATGAAGGCTTGGAAGAAGGCGGTATAAATGAAGAGGGAGATGATGACAAGGATTGAAAAACACTAAGAAAGTTGGGTTGACCAGATTTGGGGTGTGAAGGAATGTGGAAGTTAAGGGAGAAGAAATGTCAGTGTCATTCCTAAAGATGATGCACTGGCTGGAGGGATGGTGTGTGACACTATCCAGGTGGACTGACAAAGTAATAATCATACAGTCAAAGAAAGGATCTACCTTCTCATGCATGATATCAAATCATCTTAGAGTCACTTTTGCATACTGAGGAGCCTAAACCAGAAGTGAAAAGGTTTTATTCCCCACCCCCCAACCCCTCAACCCAAACTCAGTGATGCTCTACTGCAGTGTTTTCCATTCCTGGCTGTGATTCTTCAATGTACAGCTTCTGGGCTGTGCCCCCAGAGATTCTGATTCAGTGGTTTCGTGTGTGTTCTTGACATCTACATTTATACACAAGGTGATAGGAGTGCACAGCTATGACTGAAGAACAGAAACAGGAGATACA
The DNA here is from genome assembly GCF_008728515.1 of Papio anubis. Classification (NCBI taxonomy): domain Eukaryota; kingdom Metazoa; phylum Chordata; class Mammalia; order Primates; family Cercopithecidae; genus Papio; species Papio anubis. The sequence goes on from NC_044978.1 coordinate 173,712,884, forward strand.
GAGTTCATTGTCAATGTTCTAACAACCCAAGCCATGTTTTCAAAGCCTATTCCCTATAAAACACTCTAGGGTATTCTAAAAAAGTATATTCCCCTAATTTGCATCTGTCTTTTTGATTACTGTGTGACTGACTTAAACCACTTTTCATTTTCTCTTTCCCTAGTCTCTGGGCCTGAATTCTCTTGGTCCTTCTGGGTTAGAGCATCACTGGTGGGGAGCAAAGGAGATTGCTCATTCATCAATTTCTTTAGGACTGGCACAGAAGCCAGGGGCATCTATTTTGGCCATCTCTGTACCTGAGAGCAGGTGAATACCCACAATTATACTTTTATTAAAGCACTTACAAATTTCTGTTCTGTTCACAAAATAGGTATTATTGTGCCTATTTTATGGATGTGAAAACTGAGCCTGAGAGAGTTCAGTAGCTGTCCCAAGGTAATCCAACAATGAAATCAGAGGCCATATTTACATCTGAGCTTCCTTCCTTCCTCCCCTCCCCTTCATTTCCCTTCACTTCCCTTCCCTTTCTTCTCTTCCTTTCCTCTTCTTGCCACATCATCCGTCTGCTTCTTGCACCACATTAGAAGATTTCTGAAGAGAGGGCTCATATATTCAGTTATGTTTTCCTTTCATACCTACACCATATTTTGCACATAGTAGATATTTATCAAATGTATGGTAAATAAGGAAATAACTTATTTTCTTTTCTTAATGATCACATTGAATATTTACTAACTAAAGTGAAACTCCCAAGAGCACAAGGATGTTCTTGTATCCTTCTTGGTTTTACCAGTGTGTGTACTTGAAAAATTGTACAATTAATATCAAATGTTCAGAAATACTTGTGAGATGAATATAAAATGAATATCTGGTGCAAAAAAAGAAATATCAGGTCCTATTCCCCATTAAAGCCTTACTCCAATAAGCTATTGGCTTAACCGAAACACTAAGTAGGGTCTGGGATCCATGCCTGCCTGAGTGCTGGCAATTGCCAAGACTCTCATGGTTTCCTTTTGTGCTCAGAAGCTAACAGAAATTGTAATTATAGAAGTCATCCCCTGTTCAAAGGCTGTCTGCATCACAGCCAAGGATTGCTCTCTCCTGAATCTACTCTGTCTACACAAAGTCTTGATCTCTCCTCTGGCCCCAGGATGCATGCTTTGTGCCTGCAAGAAAAAGGGTGGACCATGACAGGAGACTGAGTCTTGCTCTCTGCCCAGGGCACAGCATGGAGCTTATGATCTGGACTTAGCTAAAGTCCATGCCAGCCTCAGTGGCATTATTCTGGGTACAGACCTTGAGTTACCACTTTCATAGCCACACCATCCCAGCTCATTGTGCAAAGGTTGCTTGTGAAAAATAATTCAATATTAAGCACACGGGTCTATCTCAATTGTAGTTCTACCAATCTTAGTAAGGCACTTCCATCAATAAAATGTGACCCCACTATGATCTTCAAAACACTTTAGGCATTAATACTCTTTTAGAATGGACCTAGCCCTTGAGATTTTCTTAGGTGGACTCCATCTTTCTCATTAGCTTTCATCATGTATAATATATATGCAAATACCTTTGCCATAGTCTACCAAGAGTTACTCAGGTCCCTTATCTTAGACCCTAAAAACAATGAGTTATAAATCACAAAGGAGTACAACAATATTTTGCAAAATGATGGATTTCTATTATCATTAGTATTTTGATAAAATGGATAATATTTTATTTGTGTGTTTTTGTGTGTATGTATGTATTTCTTTCTTTTTAGAGATGATGCCTTGCTACATTGTCCAGGCTGCACTTCAACTTCTGGGCTCAAGCAATTCTCCTGCCTTAGCCCCCTGTGCAGCTAGTACTACAGGCACGAGCAACCATGCCTGGGTAAAGTATATAATACTAAATATGCATTTCAAGAGCAAATATTGAATGTGCACTCTGGAATTATATTATTTGAGATTGAATCCTTAGTCTGCCGTATGTTAGCTTAGTATTTCTCAACCTCAGCAGGATTGACATTTTGGGACACTTAGTTCTATGTTGTGGGGGAGAGGGGCCTGTCTTACATACTGTAGGATATATGGTAGGATCCTGGGTTTCTACCTTCTAAATGAGAATAGCACCTGCCCAGTTACAACAATTCACAATGTCTTCAGACATTACTAAATAGCTCCTGGCTTGGAGTGGTGGGAGGTGGGGGTTGGTGGGTGGAAAGGGTACGATTGCCCTGATTAGAGAGCTGCTGCATGAGGTGATGACTTTGGGAATGTTTAGATCTTTCTGGGATGCTATTCTTTTTACCTGTAAATTGTGTATAATAAAACCCAACTTACACTATTGGATGTAAGCACAGAAATTCATTAGCATACATAGAAATTCATTAGTATAGGAAAGAGCACAGACATTTACTATTGTTTTATGAAAGATAAATACTATAGCTAAGTAATAGAGGTCTATGTGTGTATGTAGCTGAAACTGAAATAAAGCCACCTTAAGTAGTTTTTCCTAAATTTATGTAGGAAGTTTGAATCACAGTCAGCTTTTGAACAATCAAATCTAGATTTTCAGCAGGAAACAAAGCCATAAAGTGGATGTGACTTTCACTGCAAAAAGTTTCTTTTGCCTCTGAAAGCACCTCTCAGAAAGGACCCAGTGGGAGTGAAAGGATGATGTTGACCATAACCCTGTTGCTTTGATTTGGGGAAAACTCATAAAACATGAATTTCCTGGTTTTGGTAGTCCCTCAGTACCCAATAATTTAGAAACTGTTCCTTTTTCCCCAAAGAGTAAGTGGTGCACTTGTATTTAAGAAAAAAAAAAAAAAAAGAAGAAGAAGAAGAAAAAAGAATTCAAATCTCAGAGGCAAATTTAGTTCAGTGGTGAAACCTTAGAAGACATAATATTGTTTTTCTTAAGAGCATGCAGTGAGAAAATAATTACTTTCTGTTTAAGAATCAATGACTATTAATTAATACATTAGCCTTACCCTTGATTGATTATAATAGTATTACATATGTTTTTTATTGTTATTAATGCCATCATAAAGATCAGGCCGGGGAAACAGAAAAATCATTTCCAGAGGATTATTCTTTAGTCTTATAGGGAGAATAATTTACTTAGGTGATCCAGATGATTGCTAGTGTGTCATCAGGGTCTATCTTTGAGACATAAAGTAGGGTAAAGCTGAAAATAAAGTCTTACCTCCGGCTTGTGGTAGCTAGACAAAACCAGAGAATCCAGAAATCTACAAGAAACAAGTGCTGGTTGAATGATAGATACTGGTGAGGGCCGAACAGTAACCTTGAACAAAGTTGCAGCAAGGCATGCTTCATTTCAATTAAAAGGTTTCATTAATTTCCATTGTTCAACAATGGTAGAGTAGCCAACACTACTTGTTTACCCAGGACTCGGGGCATCCCCAGGATGTGGGATTTTCAGCTTTAAAACCAGAAAATTTCCGGGGGTATCAGGCCGCATTGGCTACTGTAACAACAGATGGAGAAAGCTTTTAAAATAGTGAGTGCGCCCTCACTAGAGGTGTTCAAGCAGAGGCTGACTGATCAGTTCTCAGGGATGTGTCAGAGAAGTCTTTGTTTCAATGAAGGAGAGTGAGCTCAACAACTTCTGCAGGCACCATCCAAGTCTGAGACACTGAGAGCGCCTACAAAGAAAACCAATCCATGCTAGATCCAGCCTCATTGCTAAATCCTCTGGATTAATAAATCCTTCATATTTAGAACTCAAGCGAATTGAGTTTTCCAAGAACTTAATACCTTCCAGTATTAATCCCTTGGATAAATTTCTGCAAAAAATCATCAATCATGAAAATATTTTATACAGAGGCAGACATTCATAATATTACAATGAGAAAAGCAAAGGATTTGGAATCAAAAGACTCATGCTTTAATTCTAAGTCTAGCACTCACTATATTTGGACAATTTGTTTAATTTCCCTGATCATTGATCTTCTCACCTCTGAAATGAAGATATTAATGTTTACCCTGCCTGTCTCTTGGGGCTGTGGGAAGGACCATACAAACTAGTGTATGTCAAAGCATTGTGAACTGCAAAGCACACTCATGTTAATTGCAGATTTTTGTTGACACCATTCTGCCTATCATCCTAAGATGTTGACAAAGCTTGTATTGTGCTCATAAGCCAAACTGGTGGATACAAGTTGTATTACTTAAAATAGGCTAAATTATGACAACAAAATAATGACATAATATATAACAGATCAATCCCAATGCAGGTATTTCTGGTTGGCATTGATTATTTATTGCAGTAATTCATAGGCCCAAAGATTGTCTATGAAATACTGTGTCTTTGAAACTTTCTAGTTTTTGGCTCTGACATTCCCTACAGTTTCACTGCTCTCATCACTGCTGGTAGGACAGTGAAAAGACAATATCGAAATGGAATGCTTCTCAAAAGCTAGACATATAAATGATCCCCATAAGTTCACTGACATCTGTTGGCTAGAATTCAGCCATCTCGCTAAACCATACAAGGGAAGAATCTGTCCTAATATGTGTTCAGAACTTTTGGAAGGACCATAGGAAGGGGGACACATCAAACTATTTTGAGTTGTAATGGTCATGCACGTAGGCTTTAGGTTCATTCATTGTGACTCTTCCTACTATCCTGGGAAGCTGAATATAGCTTTTAATTTTAATGAACAGTCATCAGTGTCTGCTTTAAAATTTCCATGGCTATACCACATTTGCAGCTATTGCTTAACAAGTTCTCACATTTAGATTTAGTTCCTGGTACCAATGTAGGCCTATACACGAACATACTATAAGCAACTGGGAAACGCCTGGATGAATCTGAGAATAAATATTAATTTCTAGATCTCTGATGTCTTTCAATTAATTAGTTCTGCATTTACAGAGTACCTACCATGTGGCAGGCATGTTGCTAGTATTGGATACCCCAAAGTGGGGAAACCGTGGTACCTGGTCTCAAGAAGCTCACAGTCATTGTTTCATTTACTTTGCTTTCCCCAGGGAAAAATTTTTCTTTCTCCCATATTGCCCGCTATGCATAAATATTTAAACTTTTCACTTAAAATTGGGGAAGAAGGGTTTAACTTTGTCTTACAAAACCAGCCCATGTTTCTCTTCCATCATATTTCTTGGTCTTTCTCTACCCAATGAATACCCGTTGCTTGAAGAAAAAAAAGTTTCCGCCCGGCTTGGTGGCTCACGCCTGTAATCCCAGCACTTCGGGAGGCTGAGGTGGGTGGATCATGAGGTCAGCAGATCGAGACCGTCCTGGCTAACATGGTGAAACTCCGTCTTTACTAAAAATACAAAAAAATTAACCGGGCGTGGTGACAGGCGCCTGTGTCCCAGCTACTCGGGAGACTGAGGAAGGAGAATGGGGTGAACTCGGGAGGCGGAGCTTGCAGTGAGCCGAGATTGCGCCACTGCATTTCAGCCTGGGCAACCAAAAAAAAAAAAAAAAAAGTTTCAATTCAGTGACAGGTACAAAGCACTATGTATAAGAAATACTCAGGGGATAGCAATCGTGACTTAGGGTGTAAGGCTTCTTTCTACCTTCCAGTATCAATTAGGATGCTTAGTTTACCACTAAAGAAAACTTTTTTCTTAACTTACCCAGGAAGTAAGCAAAAACTGATATTTTCTCTAAAGAGGAGCCCAAAGTAGGACTTGGGCAATTCAGTGATGCAACTTTGACATCAAGGATGGAAGATGTTTGTGTCAACATTGTCACCCCATATGTTCCTTGTGAGTCACAGATGACTTCTTTAACTCGAGGTGTCTAGACAGAATACCTAAGATAAGAAGAAAGGCCATCTCATCAGAGCTGCGCCATTATCGGAGCAGGAAAATTCTCTACAGAAGCCCCCTTTCACATTTCTTCTTTGGCCACGATGGCATCATATTCCTAATCAATATTGCAAGGGGGATGGAATTCCTATGACTGGTCTGGTTAAATGCAAGGCTGGATAGAGGAGAGTGTATTTTCCAGACAAAACATTTCTCTTAACAAGAAAAAATGATGGTATGCACCTTTGGTTTAGAAAATAGCACTGTTGGTTATACCATCAATACCCAGTTTCATCCTTGAGGGTCTCATTACCTACTCTGGCTTTATTTTCTACTCCTTTCCTGTATTGTGGTTTGGCGATTCTCTCCTATCTCTTTTTCACACTATTTACCTTCTATCTCCTTGCTGTACTTCCTGCCTTGAACTCTTTAGACTGGGCTGTCTCACTTTACTGGTACAGAAAAGGAAGCCACAGAAAGTGTTCACAGACCGCACATCCCATACTCTGCTGAGACAGACATGATTGTGGGATTTGTGAAGAATACCGAGTCACATGGATGTGAAAGGTGATAGAACGTTGCCTTCAATAAAACAAGCTCAGAGTTCTGCAGGTAGAATTCCTCATTCAGGAGCTTTAACATCTCCCTTTTGACATGCTCCACCACAGAATACTCATATAATGGAATCTTAATTCTACAGTTGAGAATTGGTGTTTTTCCTGGAAGTTCCACAGCATTGCAGCAAGGGCCTCCATAGAAATAGGTGGATTTGAGCAGGAGGCCTAGAGCATTCCCCACGCATTCAATCCTGTCTCATGTTTCACCCAGAATATCTCTGCTTTATCTGTCGTGTATACATATGGCTAATTATCTGCATATAATTAGACTACCACATCATACTTCTTTTGAACAAAAAATGACTCTTAAAGACAACCATTTAGGAGTTCCTCATTCCTCTTGGCCTAAACCTGTTTGTTCTATATCTTATTTTCTCACTCCCAAACTCTTGTCTCCATAGGCTACCTTTGATCTTACTTTCAGACAGACTCTTAACAATTTAATACATGTTCTGATTCTGCCCCTTGGCTCTTCACATAGGCTTTCTCTTAGTAGGCCATCGTCCTCCTCTCCCTACCACCTCCCAAAGGCCAAATGTCTTCTGTTATCTATAATAACCTACAGAGGCTGGGCATGGTGGCTTACACCTATAATCCCAACAGTTTGAGAGGCCAGGATGGGTGGATCACTTGAGATCAGGAGTTTGAGACCAGCCTGACCAACATGGCAAAACCCTGTCTATATTAAAAATACAAAAAAAAAGAAAAAGAAAAAGAAAAAAAAGCCAGGCATGGTGGTGCACGCCTGTGGTCCCAGCTACTGGGGAGGCTGAGGCATGAGAATCTCTTGAACCTGGGAGGCAGAGGTTGCAGAGAGATCACACCACTGCACGCCAGACTGGGCTACAGAGTGAGACCGTCAAAAAACAAACAAACAAACAAAGAAAACAAACAAAAAAACCCTACAGCTTTGATTTTCAGCTTACCTCTTTTTTTCCACACCTTAGCTCGTTCCTGGTGACAACTGTTCCACTGTCCTCTGTAGCATGGAGGAAGGATTTGAACCCTGACAGAGAATTTTTCTAGACTGATTCTCGAAGCTCCCTTGAAAACAATTCTGAGGCTCCCTTAAATTTTTGTGAACAGCTCACAGCAATTCTTCTTTCCATCTCAGTTGTGATTCTCCCTCTGCCTTAAGCTGTCTTTTATTGAGAGAACTTTTACTTTAAAAAACCTATACTTACGTTTCAAAGGCCGAATACAGTTTTTTTACTGACTGAAATCTCTACTATGTCTACTTTTGGCTCTTTAAATATGGTAAATATCTTGCTTCCAGAATCTGTGGAATTTTTGTCTCTTGAGACATGTGAAATTGAACTGGACTTGGTCCTCAAAAAGATGATTGTTGTGTTGGTAAGAGGATGGAAGGGATGACCTGGAAGGTCTACTCCAGCTCTGATTCTGATGATGTGATTCTAACCAGATGGGGCCAATGGCATATTAGACATCTATTGATGCTACCTCTGTGCTTTTCATCCTGGGTTTATTCTTCTGGTTACTGTATATTTTTCTTGGCCAGCCTCTCCATTTGTGATGCACAGCATGTGCGTCACAAAAGCTCTTTATGTCCCACATGGAACAGGCTGCAAGGATCTTGTGAAGGAACTGAGCAAATCAGATGTCTGCATCTACATTTTCATTTTCTTATGGAAACCCTGCGATCCTTCACAGATTGTGGCTTTTAGTGTATATTATTTATTTGAATACGGCCAAAGACATGACTTCTTAATGTTATGGTGTCATGTCTGTGTCTGAATAAAAATAATAAACCATAACACAATATCACACCGTGTATGGTTTTTCCTTAATAAGAGCACAGGGTAGTTATTAAACAGTAATTTAAAGACAGTTGGGCAGTCATTAGATAAATATAACTTGTTTGGAGACCAGATCTTTTATGACTTTAGCAATTATATTTTAGGCATTACATATTCTTGGAAAAGCGTATACTTCTATATGGTTTTTAAAAAATTCATCTGCTCATGTTACAAGGGGAAAAATGTGAAAAAGAAGATGAAATCTATTGGTGATAATAGCTGAGGGATTTTTTTGTAGCATATTGTGTAGGTCATAACTACATATCATTGTGTTTCATCAGGGACCCAGCCATAAACAAAACATGAAGGCTGGCTCTAGAGGTGAAAGCATTTGTGCTTAGAGAGAATGGTGCCAGTTAACATGGGACATCGCTTATGGTAAGAAAAATCTTATCTTTCCTATTTATTTTCCATGTTGAAAAGCAACCCATGGCACTCACTTGTCTGGCCATCTTCTTGTGCTAGAACTTCCTGCCTCACCATTTCATATAGGATAAAATTAAAATTTCTTACACTAACACGTTTTCCTTCATTTTGCCTCAATTTTTTTTTCTAATCTCATTATATCTTGATATTTCTCCCTAAACGGTAAGCTAAGAAACCTAAAACTGTTTGCCATTCCAAAACATTTTCTAGCACTGGTCTACCTTTTTTTCTTCTTTGGTTTCTTACCCCAGTCAGCTGCTTTTAGGGAACTCCTGTTCGTTGTTTGAAACATAACTTAAATGCCCTTCTGTTTCATTCAAAACATTCATCAGACATCTTGTATGTGCCAGATGCTAGGGATGTCCCTGCCCTCATAGAGCTAGTTTAATCAGGTAGAAAATAGAGGAGACGTAATAAGCAACTGCAGCGCAGCATGCACTTTGTGATGAGTTATCTATACTGCTCTGAGATGGCATAAGAGTGTAACATGGTTTTATAAAATTCTCTCTTGATTTAGTTTTGAAGTCCCAGCTGGAGGCTGGTCAGTTTCTTTTTTTGAACAGTTAATTAACTCCATACCCCCAACCACTTCCTTATCAGGCTTTCACCTGCCTGAACACTATCCACCAGCCTAATTGCCCCAGGGCCAGGTACCAGACAATCAGGGATGATCCTGTGCCTCAGAGCCTGCTGAAGGTATTCAGACTCACTAATTTGGAGCCCGTGTACTCTGTATTGCCTGTTTCTTTCCATGGAAAGCACCATAAAGGTACTTGCCCGTGATTTTCCTTTCTCCCTCTGCTTTGACTCTGAGTGGCATGTAGTACTCTTACCCAAATCCTGTAATGTACACAGGAAAAGAGTAGTCAAGAGATCGCAACCTTCTTTTTAAATTTATCATCACTGGCCTGAATCCTTGTTTCATTTGTCTTGTCTTGTCTGCCATATTACAAACTCCTTTGGGCAGAGACTTTATTATTTATCTTTATGCTCTGAGACCTCACAGAGCCTGGCATACAGTAGGTGTTCAATAAATATCAAATAGTAATAAGGTAATAGAATAAGCAAATAAACAAACGAATACTACAAAGTGGCACAATTGTTTTGATCTTGTCTTTTTGAGAGTTGTCTTATATCCAATTCTGCACCATGCTGATTTTGTCAATTACATGAAATTTAATTTAATACACTCTTTTTTCTTCAAGTTTAAATTATTTCCATACGACCAGTAATAATTTTGTAAGAATAATGCCCAAATATTCTGACTTTTCCTCTCTATTCTGAAAGCGAAAATTATCAGTGAATGAGTTAAGAATTCATTGCATGCTTTTCTCTTAAATGAATGAGATTTCTAGCAGATGTTTGGACTGTTAACAGTTTTTGCCATGACCCTATCAAACCTGACTGCAAGAAGCCTCCGAGAAATTTCTCACCCATTTCTTTTCTCTGGCTGGGGGCTGCAGTATGCTCTCACAGTTTTTCACTTCACCCTGGTTTGTATCTTTCCAACATAATTTTATGTCCAACAATGAAATGAACTTCCTTGGAAGTACTGATGTCTATTGCTGGATGTCTGAAGCAGCAGTGGTTCACTTCTATCAGGATATCTTTCATTAGCAGGAAGATTAAAATAATACTTAAATTTTTTTTTTTCTATATATAAAACTTAAGCAATTCTTCACACTTTGAGGGAGGATGAACTCTTCTCAAAATGTTGTTAGTCAGAAGCTGAGGAAGACCCCATACTGGCATTCAGGAAAATATTTAAATGGTTCCCTTCTAGTTATTTTAGCAATAATGGAATTCAGCTCAGGAAGTTTATGTTAAATGTAATCTCACTGGAGTTTTCAGCGAGCTTTTCACCTTGCCTGATGGATGATAAAGAGTCAAGGCCTCTTTGAGCTAAACTGTACTCTTTTTTTATTACCCTCTCCTCTATTCTGACTAAAGAGCACATTTGATGTAAATGGAGAGTTTCATTTAAGACAGATCACAATCCAATTTGAATTCTTCTTATCAGGTTGGACTGCTCAAAAATGGTGCAGCAGGAGATTCAAACCTTGCTTGCTCACAAGGTTAATATTTACAAATATTGACTTCTGTTGAGCCCTTTGAAACTTAGAAAAAATAGTCTCTTGATTTCTCAGTGATAACACAGGAGGGTTTTTTTTTTTGTTTTTTGTTTTTTGTATTTTTTAGTTGGGCAGTGCACAATTTCGTATTTTTACTTTGAAAGCTGGTTTGCAAGGAGGTACATAAATATTATTTATCAAATTACTGGCATTTTTTGCAATGCAACTTATGTTTTTATAATGACACCAGATTAAGAAGAGTGAAAGAATTGAGCTGCAAATATAAGCTTTGCACTCCCAATCTTATGTTAGAATAATAAATTCAGTTCAGCCATAACTTATTGAATATGTCTAATATTTCTGAAAATGTCTAAGATATTACTGGATATGTCATAGCAGAAATATGGAGAAATGGAAACTACAATGATCTGTGTGATTCTAGGTAAATCTTATAATCTTGCTGTTCCTTCTTTATTTTCTGTCAGATTCAGAGAACAATTTCTGCCTTGTTAGTTCTATAAAGTTAATGTAAAGATCACATATGACAGTGAATGTGGAAGTGACATGCTGTTTGATAAATAATTTGGGCTTATTCACTCTGAAGTTGAGAGAGAAAGAGAGAGACTTGGGAAGCAGGATCTGATTCGAAGTGATATTTCTACTCAAATTGGCTAGTCAACAATACGGTATCTTTCATTTGATAATCAGCCTCAGGGAATGTGCAAATTCATACCATTGCTTGGGCCTTTTCTTTTCCATTTCCTATTTAAGAAATTTCCAGCTTGGGTCACATTGTTTTGGGGAAGTTAACTAATCAAGTAAACTTATTTAAGCTGAAGTGTTAATGCATGGTGGTTATTGACTGCTATGCATTTTCATCTGTACACAGGGATGGCAAAGCTTCAGAAAAGCTATACACACACACACGCATACACATACATCCATAGATGTCCATACATATGCACATATTTAATTTAATTCATAGATATTGAAAAATAAAATTCTTATATTAAAATCAATATGGACAAATTTTAAATTATGTCCATCATTTAAAAAACAAATTCACATGAAATTTTAAGATTAAAAAAAAAGCTTAAATGAATTCCATGCTTTTTGTAGGATGCTATGGTTATGTTTCCACAACTTCCAAGGGCACAAGTAACTTTTTTCTGTCATTAGAGTTGAACGAAAACGGTTTACAAATACTGGCTTAAGAATTAACTCCTTAAAAACAATCTATTTATAGAGGGGGAATCCTGGAAGCCTCGTCTTCGTAAGTGAGGACTCATACAAAGTTTAGTGGCAAGATGCAGGTATTTTAGAGTATGCCTACAACTTACAGAGAAACAGAGATGCATTAACAGACACTGAGAACTCAAAAGAGAAATGGGGAGAGGGAGCTAGGAGAGAGAACTTTCAGGTTCATTCAAACCATGTTAATCTGGAAAATCATTTGACTAGTTTTGTTTTGTTTTGGTTTTGGTTTTGTTTTTTTGCCTAGACTTTCTAGAATGAGATTAACCAACACTGAGCTCTTTCCAGAGCAGATTTCATAATTTTCATATAGGAGAGGCTTCGTGGGATAAATCTGTTGAAAGGGGTGGTTTAAGCTGAGGTTACATGCTGTGAATATATGTCTACTGTTCATAAAATGAAATGGAGAGATGAAAGGATGAAGGGGAAGGGAGATGATGGTGAGGATATTTAAAGTCTTTTAGCGCTTTGTCTCTCTTGGGGCTATTTTGAAGCTCTTGTATATTTTGACACTTTGGATATCTCTGGAAGGTAGAATAGTGAGGTGGAGGATTCAGACCTCGCTGGCTCACAAAAACCACCTGGTGTGATTGTTAAAATTTCACAAACTTAACCCAGACTTTTCCGGATGAGATCTCTTAGACAGAGGCCTGCAAATGTATATTTTTATCAAGTGCTTCAGGTGATTTTGTGAATCAGAAATACATAGGAAATACTGCTTTAATAGAAAAAGACAGAGGTTTGGAGCCAGACAGACCAAATAAAAATCTCAGCCACTTAGTAGCTACGTGACTTTAACTAAAGCAGTTTATATTTCTCTAGAATGAAAATCATAAATCCCTTTCTTATAGGATTGATTTAAGTCATAGAAAAGCATCCTGCGGACAACCCATGACATAAAGTAGACATTCAATACACATTTGTTTTCCTTTCACTCTACCAGGAACCTGGTGTTTGTTTTCTGTTTTCCTTTCTGTGCTAGCTGCTTAGCACCACTCCATAACTCATGGGAAGACCCTGCCCTTTCTCTTCAGTGAACATGGATGAAGTTCAGGCAGCATCAGCATGCACAGTAAGTGAAACAGAGATTACCTGAGTTCAGTAGAATTTTATCTTAGGCAAATGTCTACACTTACTTTGTGTTTTGTATACTATGTTTGCTGGGGTTGTTTTGACAATTAGAAAATATTTTAGTATTAAAATCTCAAATAGATCTCCCCAAATAAAACAAATTTTAAAACCTCAACCCAAAGGATAAACCTCTACCCATGCCAACCACACCTTATTTCCTCATTATTTTACAAAAGATTCAAACTTAAAGATGATAAATAATGGCCACTAGAAAGAAATGCAGCAAGAGGGATGAATATTTACATAGTAATAAAATAAAGTGGATATCATTGTTTGATTGACAAGGTGATTTTTTTCAATGGAAAGATCAGTTGTGCATTCAACACACACTTCATGAACACCTATTGAATATCACTGTGTAGCAGGCACTGCTGAATGCTTGGAATAGACACGGTTTCTCACTTCAAGGATTTTACAAATGTAAAGGTAAATGTATGATAGGAATATATTATATTGGTGGTGTGAGTAGTTTTAACAAGTCTTTATTTCCATAGGTTCATACTAACTCAAGAGTTTAGATTCCAGATAACTTTTGGAATCTAAAGCCTTTTGCATAGATATGCTGCCATTATAATCAACATCCTTTGCATTCCTCTCAATTAAACCAAGTTATATCCACATTATTAGTGTTCTGCAAAAAAATGCATAAAAGTTCTCAACTCACTTTGCCAATACATTTTACATAGCAGCCGCTGTTATTAACTCACTACTTTCTGCCAGCCCTTATTAAATACTTGTTCATAAATAGATTGCAAAGGTCTTCTGTACCCCAAGGTAAAAGAGGGAATTAACATTTATTGAACATCAACTAGGTGCCAAGTTTGTTACACTTATTTTCCATCCTCAAGGCTACAGCAAGTTGTCTTCTAAGGACTTCAGAACAAGGAACACAAGATTACCTTCTGAAGGGTCAACTACAAAGTCAGCACATGATGGAGGAAATTAGCCCTAAAAGAACCAGGCTAAAATAACAGAGTGGAAATGCCTCAGGAGGTTATTCAATCTTGAGGTAGCTCTGGACCTAACAAAGACTAGGCTACACCTGCCCAATAAGGTTGAATCACAGGCGATGATACTAATAAACTCCAAGAGAGAAAACATACCATCTGAGGTTGGTCTGAATATGTGTAGTTAGTACATTCAAGAGAATGTAGATAAGGACCTGGTCAATTTGTTCTAGCACTGCCTGGAAGACAGGGAATCTTGGTCAACAGAGGTTGGGTAGGTCATTCTTAAATTGCCAAAGTCACCCCCATTTTATAAACAGAAAATATCTTAGAGGATACCTTTTCCCAAGATTATTACATTTCTATAATTCTGACTTTCCACTCACCTAAGTAAAATTCTGATTAGGACTTAGCTTTGTAAGGAAAGTGATGGCTGAAAGTAGGCATTCATCATGAAGATTTCAAATAATTGAATGCCTGGAATACATTTTTTTTCCTGATTAAAGTTTTACACTTACATCTACCCCTTAGAATCTAGATAAGATTGTTTCAGCCTCCCATATCATGCTTCATTTAAAGTTTAATGCTGTTTCTAATATTTCCATGAGTTCATGCTGAGGCAGAGAGGGCAGGTTTACATTCATAGGATTACCTTTGGTTCTAATTTGCTAAATTTCCCCCCTTTGGATCTTCTAGTTGTTCCTTTACATCTTCTCAGCCATTGATCCAGGAAAATCAACCTCTTTTCTTCATAAACACACAAAAAATATCCAATATATATAAGGCAAGAGTAGCCATGTGATCTTCCCTGAAGTTTTGAGATATTGGGACTTTAGGGTGGAGCAAATAACATTAAACTGAGCCTTAGGTATCCTTGTTTCCTTTCATTATCCTAGTGGTATCTTCTTTGAAATCCGCTTCCCCCATTCTTTACTCCTTCAGTCTTAGACCTGCCCACATACCTACCTGGAGAGACACACACACCAGCACACACACACAGGCACACACACTTTCCCATTTTCTTGAGAAGATATTTTAGCTTTCTCCAGCACCTACCTAGAACCCAACTGAAGTTTTGAAATATCTACCAATGAGGATATTTTCAAAATAGGTCCTCTTTTACAGCACAGTTTTGAGATATGGTTCAAGATCAGATTTCCAGTTACAGTAGCATTCTGTTGTCTGCCTCCATCTTCTGTATGTTTTGGTGTGTTTTTCATAAAGTGATCACCTCTAGGGCTGTCATAGACTAGATCACTTGGCTTTCAGAGCAGGGGCCTAGATCCAGGATTTGAGGTCCAACTCACCCTTGGCTAGACTGTCTGCCATTCACAGTATAGGCTCTCTTCTCTCTGTCATAGTTCCTTATACTTATATGTTCGATTATCTCTAAGGATCTGGTTTCCAAGGCAAGTAGCTTAGATAATGTCTTTGAATAATTATAGCTTCTCTAACATCTACAAATTCTAGAAATTATTACTATTCTCTAGCTGATTGAACTGAGGCTTAGTGGAGTTTAGGTACTTGTCCAAAGCTGCACAGCATGTCGCAAAGCTGGAATTTATCTTCAGGTCTAGCTCCATCCTTGTGATCTTTCTGCAGCACCTATGAAGCTTACATTTTACTGAGATCCTGTTTCTGTGTCTAGTGGTGCAAATATTCCTTAAAGTACAAATGATTTTTTTACAAAGTCCCTTCTATAACTCTGCTAAGATATTACTCTAGTGTGGGATCTTAAAAATTGTTCTTCAAAAGTTCAGAGACATCCTTTGTCAAAAGGACTAGCAAAACTACCTCCACTTGTCTATTTCACTTCCAAGACACATAATGCAAATGTACCAAGCCCAGTTGTCCCATTTTCCCAGAGCAGGCATGAGGTCAGCTACATGTGGTTATTTGGAGTTAACGTGTGACAAAGTAGAACATCATATTTGTAGCAGAACAATTTGAGAAAACTGAACTGAAACTAGGAAGTAGGATGCATAGAAGATCTTTGGCAGCATTGATTTATAATGATTTGAACTGCTATATTCAATCATATCTATGGCTATGGTTCCAAATGCAAATTTCTTGATAAATACTCAAACTACATTTGGGGAGAGGAATAATAGCACATTTTTAGGGATGTGGTCTGTATTCACTGCCCCTCTAGAGAGTCAGCTCTTTCTAGTATAAGCTTGGAACAGAGTCCAGGGTCAACAAATATTTGAAGAATGAGACTTCAATTGGAAATTTTGGCGGAAGGCTTCTACATTGTAGGAAAGGTAGGAATGGAAATCCTACCCTCATTCTACAGAGTATAGAGAGGCTATCAATAAACCATCTTTATTTTATTCCTTAATACTTAAGCTGGAATGGGTTTCTACAAAGTCACTGCTTACTGCACCTTGCCTCTGTAATTCATGATGGTTCCGTTCTGACATAGGTCTTAAAGGAACCTGAGTTATCATTTAGGATGAAGAGAAGAAAAGCAGAACATTAATGGCAAAATAGATGGCAAGGTCAGAAAAAAATTTGGCTGTAGGAGGGGAAGAGTCTTTTGAAGAGCAGTGAAGAGCTCGATGAGGCAAAGGGAGTATATGGATGACAAAGTGGTGGCAGAGAGTGAGGAAAAGAGAAAAGATTGGAAGAATCTTGCCAATCTGATTGGCAAAAATCAGACCACAGAGGCACTCAGTGTTATATTTAAGAGCCTGGCCTTATCCTATAGATAACACCTACTGGTCAACTATTAATTCCTATTAATAGAACTTTCCTCCTAATCACCGAGGCAGAAAAACAAATAATCAGCAAAGATCAGGTGGAGAAATAAAAATATAAAAGGTTGAGGTAGAAAGAACAAAATTATTACAGTCAGAGAGACCTGGTTCAGATCCCAGGTGTGAGCTTAGACAAAGCATCAGTTTCTTCTAATAACAACAACAACAATTCCAGTGTTATTTGTAAGAAATAAATGATAGATACCCAAGTCCTTGTTTATTGCCTGGCAAGTAACAGTTGCCCCCGAATTACATCCACTGAAGGATCTATATGGTGGTGGAGCCAAGGGTAAGAATGACATGCATGCAGGCTAGATAATTGCTTTTATTGTGACAACAACAATTACCTTAGTAATAATATTAGATAAATATGTATTGAACACCTGATGCATGCCAGGTACTGTTCTAAGCACGTTACATGCATTGACCCATTTCACTTTCATGACAGTTCTATGCAGTATACATTATAATCATCATTCTTTTGCAGATGGGAAAACTGCAGCAAGGTGAGGTTAGGGAACTTGGCCAGTTTCAGACACCTAGCAAATGGCAGAGCCAGGATTTAGGGCACCCTGCCTTCATATGTACACTCCTAGTCGCTACTTCATACCATTTTATGTTTGGATAGTGCCTTCTAGCAAAATACATGACACAAAGAAATTACTCTGTTAATATTTATTTAACATGTGGATCCAGGATCTATGGTGAAGGTAATCTTTTGAGATAAGCACACATTGCTTCATTTTATAACTGGGTACACTGAGGCTCAGTTTGCCTAAATAATTCAGAAAGACCACAGATATAGTAATTTGTGGAGCTGTGCCAGGAAATCAGGTTTCCTCAACTCCAGTACAGAGCTGCCTCCCTTGCCTGGGATGGGAGAGCACCTGAAAAATACTTCTCATCATCAGAAACAATCATTTGGGATACTTGAGATTTTGTAAGGTACTGTCTTCACTTATAATTGCAAAAAAGATAAGATAACATTAGTTATTAATACTACTACTTTTATTACACATGAGTGGCACTTTACAGTTCACAAGATGTTTTGCAAATATTTTCATTTAATCTTTGTCATTGCCTGCACTGACCCTGGACTTTAACATTGGGTTGATTCTTTGAGAAACATACCTCTGTAAACAAACATCCGTTACAAACAAATATTCAATGCTACTAAATGTCTGCAGTTTGAGGCAATAACTTTGTTCCTTTCTTCTCTTTCCCAACTCCTCACATCACCTGTGGTTTGATTTTTACCTTCTTAGTGCTTACTTTTATTCCATCTCCATCCCATCCAAAAATACGTCTTTTCCTGACTCAGTGTTTAGCATTTGGACCTCCACTCTCCTGCCCGGGTTTTAGTTGCATCTGTACTTTGTGCCTCCGAAGCTCACATATGAAAAGAATAAAGTCCCTGATTCAGGCACCATCTGTCCCAAGGCTGGTGATCAGTCAGGCCAGCCTCAGCCCCAGTCGAGGACCAGCTTGTGGGGTGAAAATTCATGCATTCACAGATGAAGAAACAGGCTCAGCAAGGTCATGCAACTTGCTTGAGATTGTAGCTGTCCTTGTTGGTTCTCTCTCGAAATCCGGTTTTGTTGTTGTTGTTTTTATTATTCTTTATTATATGACTTGTGATTTTTTAGCTGGGCACCTGCCTGAAATAAGACCCAGCCTCCCTTGAAGTTAGTTGTGGTCACATGGCTAAGTTCTAAGGACTACTTTGTTAAGTGGCAGGTGGATGTGGTGACACAGAGAACAGCTGCCCTGCACACTCTTCTTCCTTTCTGAGGGTTAGAATGTGGACAGGGTGGCCTGGAGTCCAAGCAACTATCTTAAGACATGAGGTGGAGGCTGCATGTTGAGGATCAGTATAATAGTGATGCAAATATTCTATGAATTAAAAATACAAATGCTCTTTCACAAAATCCCTTCCACATCTCTGCTAAGATATTATCTAAGAAAATGTGAGAAGCTGGATCTCTTATGATCGTTCAGTCACCTTACATTGGACAGCTTACTTCTGGACTCTGTTATATGAGAAATAAAGAGACTTCTATTTCATCTGAGCCACTATTATTTTAGATTTATTTTTTGTCTCTCAGAGTTGACCTAAATCCTAACTGATTTGAGACCACACAACTAGTTAACAGTAGAGCTGCACGTAAGGTCAGTTCTTTTGATTCCAAATTCAGTTGTTTTTATTTTACCCTATGGAAACTGGAACCTTCATCCACCTCACTTTCAGGGGTTCCTGCAAAGATGAAATAAGGAAACAGGTAAGAGAGCTCTTTGTAAATGGTAAGGCCTCATTTATATGCGAGCAGAAGCAACATTTTGCATTTGTGGAGAACCGTGGAAAAATACTTAATGTCTCAGCTTGCTTGTTGGTTGAACAGGTAGGGAAAAAAAATTTAAAAAGCAAAAAGCCATGTTGTGCTGGAGACCTGGATTCCAAATGAACCGGAAACTCCTTTGGCTGATTCTTGGGCAAAAGATGCCTTTCAAGTGGGGAAGGATGAGTTACTCCTGAGCATCCAGGACCTCTCTGACTAGCTGTGGTTTAATGCTGCCCAAACTTTTGTGTAAATACACCTACAGCTTAAGTAAAATAGGAAGGATTGGGAATCTGAATTGCCCTGGTTGGGATATTCTCTGTGTCCAACATCTGCTCACGAAGGAAATTGTATTAGTAATAAGTCAAATTCCTAGTGTTGGAATTTGAGTTGCTTCAGTAGTGAGTGGCCAGGTTTGCAGAGGCTTGTTTGCTTTATGAAGAGTATTGAGGCAGTCTTTGCTGGCCAGAAGTCTCTCACCAAAGACCGATTTTCACACAGGGCTTTTCATAGTTTTTGCCTTGAGCCAGGTTCAAATACCAAGTAGTCTCTTGGGGATATTTTTGCAAGTTTGCTCTTTTTCCTTTTGCAATTGGCAAAGGGCAACAAAAGCCAATGCTTAGAAGGTATGCATATGCCCCGCACACTTTGTTGGGCTCCTTTGAAAGGTGTTGGGTTGCATCTCAAAGCAAACCACTGTTTTGGAATATGCTGAAGTTGTTTTCGGTCTTCACTGCATAATTCAGGACTGGTAGTGCCCCAGTGTGAAAAGATAGGGTAAAATACAGTCATGACACAAGAGATAGGTCAAGGAAGACAGGGACATAAAAATGAGGTGAAGAAATCATGGTGATAATAATATGTAACATTCACTGAGTATATTTATGCACCAGGCACTGTGCTAGCACTTTACGTGTGCTGTAGTAATTAATCCTCCTAATGATGCCACATGCCAGAATGATATTTAAAATATTTAAGAGCAAGTAGAACATAGATAGCATCAATGGGTGAAAATAAATGTTGCCTTAGTGCTGGGTCTGGGTCCTGGAAGTTCCGTGCCACAGCAGATACTAGCCCTATTGTGTCTGGACTGTGGAGGAGAGAATTAGGGTGAGAAGGAGAGTATGCGTACTGGGCCAATCTTCTCTCTTTGCTCCCCTCCCTGCTCCTCTTATCCTGTCTGTTCTTTTTTCTCTACTTCCCGTTGCCTTCTAATCAAGCATTCTGGAGAGTGAGAGTATGGTTCTCCCACACATGGACTATACTAGCAGGGACTTCCAGCTATGATCTTGAAATAAATAATATGAGCCTAACTTAAAGCAAGCTGGATTCAAAGAGCAGGGGAAAGGAGCATAAAAGGATTATCAATGATTTTCAGATCAATAGCTCTCAAACTGTTTGATCTCAAGATTCCTTTTAATTTTAGAAAATATTGAGGACCTTAAAAAGATGTTTTTTATCTTTATTTGCTATATAAAGTGAGAGTTTTTGAAAGCTTATTAACACATTCAAAACCAACAAGTATGGTCATAGTTCTATTAAAAATCATCGTTTTATATTTTTGCAAGCCTTTTACTTTATTTTTTTTCATTGCAAACATTTGTAATGGTTGATTTAATGGAAGACAGCTCCTCTCCTATCTGCTGCTTCATTCAGTCAGTGTGATAAATTGTTTTAGTTGAAATATATGTAGAAAATTCAATCTCTCTACACAAACACACACACATAGTTGAACTTAAAATCAGCTTTTCAAAAAATTATTGATGTTCTTCTTTTGTACTATATCAAACTTGCCAAGGATCATTTGTAAAAGATGAGTGTGTAATCTTAAATGATATTGATAAACTTTTGATTTTCTATTATACTAAAAGCCATCGTTTATCTTGACTTTTGAATGGGTCTTTTACCCGTATTTGATTTTTTAATATTGTTCAATACTTGAAAATTTGGTTATTTGAATTATTTAGATTTTCTAAATTAACACTAAGATTTATATTTGTTAATATCATCACCAACCTCATCAGAAAAGTCTGTAAGTATTTAGAAGCTGTCAATCTCATGGTGGAGGATACAGGGTTTCCAAAATTCTAATTTTGACTGGAAAGCTTGAATTTTATTATTGACAACAAATAGTGTCATTTGTTTACCTTGACTTGATAGATTCACTTCATTCACTTGCAGGAAAATGTTTGCCAAATACCCAAGTTTGATTAAATATAGTTTGTCAGTTTTTATTTGGAATAGAAATGGCATTCTGTGAAAAACAAAAACAAAACCAAAAAAGCAGTAGCTCAGCTTGCAACTCAAATAACTGCACCAGTGTTTGTCCTGGAGACAATCATCAGACTTTCTGTAGCCAAAGTGTTTTATGCATACTTCACATTTTACCACACAAAATATTAAAACATGGCTAATAATCAAAAATTGAGATTTAATAAAATTAATGTTTTAGTGTTTTTTCTAGGTTATTCTTAAGTGACACTGGCTTCTTTTCCTCTTTTAAAATTTCTTGCAAATATATAATGGTGAAAAATTGCTACTCAGCTATGTAATAAAGATATTCACTCAATTTTATTTTATTTTATTTTATTTTATTTTATTTTATTTTATTTTATGTTGTTTTATTTTATTTTGAGACAGAGTCTCACTCTGTCACCCAGGCTGGAGTGCAGTGGCTTGATCTCGGCTCACTGCAACCTCTGTCACCCGGCTCAAGTGATTCTCCTGCCTCAGCCTCCTGAATAACTGGAATTACAGGCGCATGCCACCATGCCTGACTAATTTTTGTATTTTTAGTAGAGGTGGGGTTTCACCATGTTGGCCAGGCTAGTATCAAACCCCTGACCTCAGGTGATCCGCCTGCCTTGGCATTCCAAAGGTCTGGGATTACAGGTGTGAGCTACCACTCCCGGACTAACGTAGTTTTCATATTTGCAGCTACATTTTTAATTTCACAAGTTACTGTAACTTGTGAAAGTGATAGTGCTATGATTTATTTTACTGACTTTTCATTCAGCAGGCATTTGTAAATGTCAACTCTACATAGTTTTATTAAGCTCTTAGTTATTGGGTGTCCTCCTTTAGCCAATGCAATATATAATTTATCCTGTAAGATGCTTCAATAGCTTTGTTTGTTTGTTTGTCTGTTTCTGAGATGAAGTCGTTCTGTGTGGCCAGACTGGTCTCGATCTCCTGGGCTTAAGTGAATCCTCCCAAGTAGAGTAGGTGGGACCACAGGCACACATTACTGCACCTGGCTCGGCTGTTTCATGTTAGTTTGAAAAACTGTAACAGACAGTTGTTGTCATAAGGAGCTCATCGTGCATTCATTGAAAATATTTGGTTTTCTTAAATTCCGAATGATTGATCTCTAAATGGCACCTCAATTTAACTGGCACCATAATACTATTTAAAAAGTATGTGTTGCATAAGACACAATAAAGTAAAATACTTTTTGTGATAATATCACTTTTTATTTTAGTTTTTTAAACTTTTTTTTATATTATAGTTTTCTCAGTTTCTTTGGTGTAGATTCCTCTCTTGCATTGGTCAGAGAACTCTGAAAAATCATTTTATTTTTTTTTCAGAATGTTTAGATGTGGATTGAAATAGTCTTCTAATCTCCCTTTTTAAGCAAAGGATCTATCTTCAAATACAAGTGTAAGTAAGTACACAACTGTGTACTATTTCTTGTGTTTTACATAATCATAAGAAAAATTTTGGAATTTTCAGCAAATGATTTTTTTGACAATAGTGAGGTTACAATGATTTTAGCAGTTACAACCAAGTACAGCTAATAGGAGCACAGTAGAGGTTCTAGGAATAAATCTAGTTATCTCTGAAAATATACAAATTTATTCTGTAGCACTACATCAGAAAATTCTAGAAAATATAATACACAAATGCACATTCCATTAGTCCTCAGAGTGATGACATTATTACATATTATGAAGAATTTGAAAAGGATCACTGTATAGTTGCCCAGAAGTGAGAATAAAAAGGTCAAATAACTTAATAGTACTACAAAAATAGTTTTGGCCTTACAGGTCTCCTGAAAGGGTGTTACAGAACATGTGATTACATTTTGTTTGAAAGTATTACTAGCATTTAAGGTTGAAGTATTTTCATAGACAGAAAGAAACATAATATATGAATTGATCAGTGCTATTAATTGCATTTTATCCCTCTCCAAAAGATACGCTGAATTCCTACCCCTAGTACCCCAAAATGCAGCCTTATTTGGAAATAGAGTCATTGCCTATATAATTAGTTAAGAGGAAGTCATACTAGAATGGGGTGAGCCTACTCTGATATGTTTGGTGTCCTTAGATGAAGAGGAGAAAATCATACTGTAAAAAGATTGTCATGTGACAACGGAGACAGAGATTGCAGGGTTTTAGCTGCAAGCCAAAGAATGCCAAAGATGGCCATCCATCACCAGATACTAGGAGAGTGGCATGTAACAGACTCCTCAGAACCCTCAGTAGGAACTAACCAACTCTGCCAACCCGGGATTCAGCCTCTGGTCTCCAGAACTTCAAGACAATGAACCTCTGTTGTTTTAAACCAATGAGTTGCTGGTGCTTTGTTGTAACAACACTAGGAAACTAATACAATTAGAACACAATTAGCTTGCCCTAAAGAGCCATAGGTGAGATAGACATTCAGGGTCTGGAAGTCCATCCTCGTTACCCAGCAGCTCTTGGGCTTCCACCACCAGATGTTACCATTGCCAGGGCCCTGGGAATTGTTTCACTCTTTGGAGTCCTGAGGCCGTTTAAAAGGAAAAACAGCCCTCCCTTGCTCACAGAAACCTAAATTAGTTTACTGATGTTCTCTTGATGGCTGCCTGGATAGAATGGGACCAACACATAGGGTCTGAAGCATGTTTTCTCTGTAGCCTAGCTTCAAAGTGGATATTCTGAATAATGCTTAAGGCAGGAAGAAAAAAAATAGCATTCACTTTCATCCTTGTGCTGAGACCTTCATCCTGAACTCATATGTTTGCCTCAGGAGATCTCTTTTTATATTCTCCCTAGAAATCTTCCATATTTTGTCACATTCAGTTTGACATTTTGGGGTTTGGTTTTCTCCCCTGTGTCTAACATTCATTGATGATATCAAAATCAATCTATCAATTTACCAATCACTAAAGGGACCAGCGAAGGCAAATGTCCCTTAGGAAAAGTGGGCTGCAGATTATCACCAGCTGGCTGTGTTTAATAGATAGGGAGACTCAAGTGACAGAGAAAGATGTTTACATTGATTAATACTGGAGCACAAAGAGAAAATAAATACTATCCAGAAAAGCACCTATTGCTTTAACCGGCAGCCCCTCCTCCTTCCCATAAAACAACCTCCTTTCTATTGAAACTGTCTTCAACATGAGACCTCCCAATGACTTTAGTTTCAGAGGTTAGGAGCTCTCCCCTGCAACAAAACACAGCCTCATGCCTTTTTTTTTCCTCCTTTTTTTTTTTTTTAACTAATTCATGGTCACTACATGTGGGTTACCCTGGTATTACTCTTTCAGTACAGACACAAACTATTTTGCCACAATTAATGTTTTGGTCAACAATGTGCAGACTTAAAGCCCTGAGTTATATGACTAGGCAAATAAAACCAGACCGCAGAATTTGGTCTACCCTGGTTGGCTATGATTCACCCATATGGGCAAGCCAGCAGCAGGCTTGCTGCTATCCAACAACCCTAGGAAAATCAGACTGTCATATTATACTTCTTTGTCCCTTTATACAGATGCAGAGTCAGTCTGTTGAAATTGTGGAGCTCAAATATTTAACTTGTGTAATGCAGTGGAACAATTTCAACAGGTAGAGATTAGTCAAGTATCCACACTGAAAAACATTCACACATCACTTAGAGAAGTGTGAGGTTCTGGCCATTATCGCAGGAAGGGAGCAGCTTGGGAATCCATGATATTTACGGATTCCAAAAAATTAGTTATAATAGGTCTCTCTTTTTTTGAGAGGCTCAAACTGAAAACTGAAAATTATTGATTTTGTGAATAAATATATTTTCTTAAATGATTTAGAAAGCTCTGTTTATTCATTTACCGACAGTGTTTAGAATATATAGTAGCCAGTATGTCTGCAGATATATTTATGTTGGACTGTTTGGCTTGGTTTCACCTCTGTAATAATTTATAACAGTTTCAATGTAAACCCACCACTGAACAGGTCAAGAAGGTCCCGGATTTTAACCATCGTCGTTGTAGATAAACCCCCAGCACTCTTCCCACCACAGAGTTCCAGCTCATCCCTCACTATCAGGCCTGTGAAAAGTCTTCACTTAGGAAAGTTTAAATGTTAAGGAATTTTAATTCATTTTCTTGTTTCACATCTTTGTGTTCCCTTTTAAAAGCAGGTTATATTTAGTTTTAAGAAATAGATCTTTGGAGACCCTACTGAATTAAAAATTTTATTTTCTCATAATTTTTAAATTGATGAAAAAGACTAATCTTTATGCATTTACTTGTGCTGCATTTGCGTAATTGACAGATACCGGCCTTAAAAAATAAGAAAATAACTGACTTTCAGACATTCTCTTAGTATGTATCATATTCAATCAGCTGACAAGACACACCAGTGTTTGGACTGTAGTTTTGCTATGATTATTTTTTCTGGATTTTCTAGATATTAGATTTATATATACTTCTAGATATAATGTTGACAGACTCTTACTGTCAAAACATCCTTATTGTTAATGTCTTATATTTCAGTTATGAAATCAGTAAAACTCCTTTAATAAAATTTAAAAAATATTTTTTTTAACTACCCATATAATATATGTATTATTTTGGCAAGTAGAAGAAATAGTATCTTTCCCAAGGAAGAAAATCCAACTTTTAAAATAGTTTACAATATGCATTTGAGACAGAATGAACATTTTTGAGGGAGATTAAACTGATAAGAAAGGAACACTTAGTAGTGAGCAAAATGTATAGAGTCCTAGATCTTATGGTGAATAATCCTTATAAAAGATGTTTCATAATTAGGAACTAGTGTGTTGACAAACTGGTTGTTACACTCTGTTTAGTAACATTTATTGTTCCTACATTTGTTCATCTACTTATTCAAAAAATATTTATTAAGCACCTATTCTAAATTCTGGCAGTATTTTCTTCTTGCATGATTTTGGAAAGTAGGTGTTGTTACCTCAGGTTTGTTTGTTCATTTGTTTTTGATAGAGTCTTGCTCTGTTGCCCAGGCTGGAGTGCAATGGTGTAATCTCAGCTCACTGCAACCTCCGCCTCCCAGGTTCAAGTGATCCTCCTGCCTCAGCCTCCTGAGTAGCTAGGATTACAGGGGTGTACCACCACGCCTGGCTAACTTTTGTATTTTTAGTAGAGATGGGGTTTCACTATATGTTGGCCAGGCTGGTCTCGAACTCCTGACCTCAAATGATCCACCCGCCTCATCCTCCCAAAGTGCTGGGATTACAGGTATGAGCCACCGCACCCGGCCTCCTCGGTTTTACAGATGATGAAAGTGAACATCTGAGAGATTACTTAAGTTGCTCGATATTCACACAGGTAGGACACAGCAGAATCGAGACTTGAACAAGTACAGGCAATTACAGTGTGTCTGTTTCCAGAACAACGTTGAGTGGTTGTAAAGCTGGGTTCGAAATTAAACAGATCAGTACATGAATCCTGGTGAGTCTACTCACCAACAGTGTGACCTTGGTCCAAGCTGTTCAACCACTCAAGACTAGTTTTCTCCTGTTTACATTTGCATTCATTTGTTCCCCAATCAGCTGGTTAAGACTCAAAAAGCTAAGCTGAGTGTGGTTGCTGACGCCTGTAATTCCAGCACTTTGGAAGGTCAAGGTAGGCAGATCACTTGAGGTCAGGAGTTCAAGACCAGCCTGGGCAACATGGTAAAACTCTGTCTCTACTAAAAATATAACTTAGCTAGGTGTGGTGGTGGGCACCTGTAATCCCAGCTACTTGGGAGGCTGAGGCAGAAGAATTGCTTGAACTGGGGAGGTAGAGCTTGCAGTGAGCCAAGATTGCACCACTGCACTCCAGCCTGGGCGACAGAGCGAGACTCCATCTCAAAAGAAAAAAAAAAAAAAGCTCCAAAAAGCTTTACCCTGAGTATGGGGCTGTATCTAGGCGCCTTTAACTCTGGGCATTAAACTTAAGAGGCAAAAAGGAAGTTCATGATTACTGACTGATTCACCAGGATAAGATATTCCTTAAGAATCTAAAAATTAAAAAACAAACACAAACTATAAAATTAGATTGTAATATTTCATAAAGTTAACTAAAAAGAAAAACATAATAATAACCTAATTTTCCACTTTTTTCCACTATCGAACCCTAATATTTTCCCACTAACTACCCTCTCTATATATGTAGATGCCTGTGTGTGTGTGCGTGTATTTACACAAGTAGAATCACATTACAATTTTATAAAAACTGTGATATAGATGTAATATTTCCAAATGCATAATTTTAATGGCTAGACAATATTGGATATATGGATGGAGCACTCCTCATTTAATGACTATCAAATTGATAAACCTTTAACTGCAAGAAACATTCTTATATATTTTCTTACTTGCATGTTAAGCATCACAGGAATAAATCTTGGAAATGAGATGTCTGAATCAATGTGTATGCCTCATTGAACTATTAACACAAAATGCACTCTAGAAAAATTATGTGAATGTATACTAAGTATCCATTTTCTATTAACACTAAGTTTCTGTACCTTTAAAAACCTTTTGCCAGTATAATATGGGAAAAATTATAACTTTAAACAAACTATTTACTTAGCACAATGAGAATGAATATCTTTTAAAAACATGCTTTTTATTTTAGAACAATTTTAGATTTATAGAAAAAATTTGAAAATAGAAAATTCCTAGACACTTATTTCTCCTATTATTAACATCTGATATTAGTATGGCACAGTTGCTAAAACTAATGAACCACCACTGATACATTATTATTAACTAAAGCCCGTGCTTTTTTCAGATGTTCTTAGTTTTTACCTAGGGCCCATTTTCTGTCCAGGACACCATATTACTCTCAGTAGTCATGTCTCCTTAGGGTCCTCCTCATCTTAAGAGTTTCTCAGACTTTTGTTGTTTTTGATGACCCTGACACTTTTGAGGCATATTTGTCGGATGTTTGCAGAATATCTCTTCATTGGGATTTGCCTGGTCCTTCCTTCCTTCTCAGCATGTTTTTATTTGCTGACACTACAAAGTGCTCCAGGCTCTTCTTTCATATATCCTGCCCAGAATGAACATATTTTAATATGTAGCTCTTGTATTACTGTTTTTCTGAGAGTTTTTTCATTTTTTATTTGCTTATTTTTTCATTAAGATATTTGTCTATTTATTGATTGGTTTTAAAGATTTTTAAAAACACCTTTAAGGCAATTAAATGGCCTTAAATGAAAAGCTGGAATATAGTTGTTAAACTCCCACACTGGGATAGTTATAATAGTGGTAGTTGTGAGTGGATGGGTAAGGGAGAGGGGAGAGAGAAAGAGAAATGTTCTTTCTTAAACTATTCATCTTTAGGTAATTTCCTGCTTTTATCGTGCCCTTATCATCTAATACAATTAATTATTTGTTTCCTACATTTATGGAGTATTGCTCTTTCTGTCGCAATGTTAAAAATATACTTTTATTTATTTCCTCCTGGTATAATGGAAAGGGCCCTGCATTCACAGACATCACTTATTGGAACATCTATTTTTTGCTAAATAGAATGCTGGGCCTTTTATATGTATTATTAGTAAATGTCACAAGAACTCTGAAAGGTATGTGTACAATTAGTTTTGCCATACAAATAAGAAAATACAGTCTTCAAGAGGATGCATTGCACAAGGTCAAACTTTTATAATATTGCAGATTTGGGATATAAACCAATTCCCTGACTGCACTAACTATGCTCTTTGTTCTTTTCCATGCTGACTAATTATCAGAAGATATATATATATATATATATATTTTTTTTTTTTTTTTCTTTTTTACAAAGTCCCGCTCTGTTGCCCAGGCTGGAGTGCAGTGGCATGATCTCGGCTCACTGCAACCTCCACCTGCTGGGTTCAAGTGATTCTCCTGCCTCAGCCTCCTGAGTAGCCGGGATTACAGGTGCGTGCCACCATACCCAGCTAATTTTTATATTTTTTAGTAAAGACGGGGTTTCACCATGTTGGTCCGGCTGGTTTCGAACTCCTGACCCTGTGATCTGCCTACCTCAGCCTCCCAAAGTGTTGGGATTGCAGGCATAAGCCACCACCCCAGCCTATTTTTTTAATTTTAGTAAGAAACATTCAGTCTGCTTCAACATCAGGAATTCATGTGTCATTGTTAGTTTCTTCAGTATAAAATGAACTACTAGAAATAACACAGAATATAATGTTTGTCATTGAAATGTGATGTTAGGTAATTGGGTAAACTGGCCATACAGTTTACACATACTGTTGCTTCTGGATCTGGTGCTGGGACTGAATTCAGCAGGGCAGAAGGAAAGAGGATCTGTGGACCCAGCTATTGCTCCATGGTAACAAGGGAAGCAAGCAAACTAGTGACAACTGACACAATGGCACCTGGTGGCCTGCCCTGACCAACAATCCCATTACTGGGTATATCCCCAAAGGATTATAAACCATTCTACTATAATGACACATGCCCACGCATGTTTATTGCAGCACTATTTACAATAGCAAAGACTTGGAACCAACCCAAATGCTTATCATTGATAGACTGGATTAAGAAAACGTGGCACATATACACCAGGGAATACTATGCAGCCATAGAAAAGAATGAGTTCATGTCCTTTGCAGGGACGTGGATGAAGCTGGAAACCATTATCCTCAGCAAACTAACACAGGAACAGAAAACCGAACACCACTTGTTCTCACTCGTAAGTAGGAGTTGAACAATGAGAATACATGGACACAGGGAGGACATCACACACTAGTGCCTGCCGGCAGGTGGAGGGCAACGAGAGGTGGAGCATTAGGACAAATATCTAATGCATGTGGGGCTTAAAAGCTAGATGACAGATTGATAGGTGCAGCAAACCACCATGGACATGTGTACCTATGTAACAAACCTGCACATTCAGCACATGTATCCCAGAACTTAAAATAAAAGAAAATAAAAAATATGGCTGAAGCTTTACTTTTGCCTTCAAACTTGGCTGAAAATTCTGTCATGGCCCGCCCTAATCCAGACCCTCAAAAGTGAGGCGATTCTGTGAAACAGAGCTCCTGCTTAGCTGAGTTGACACAATACAAATTCACGATTTTTTTGCATTATTTGAAGTAGAAACTGTGAGACAATTGCTCACTATCCATCTTCTCTTTTATTGATAGCAATGGACCCCTGCTTTTCATTCAGAGTAATAATGTTTATATCTAAAATCAAATAAAAACAAAACAAAACAAATAAAACACCATACTCCTTTGCGGGAGGCCTCGATTGGCAACGGTAATTTGTGGTAATGGCAATGAGTTCTGGTCAATGAAATGTAACCAGAAATCACTTTGTAAAACTTATACAGAGCTTAGGCTCATATGGTCCATGCCTTTTATCCTTTGCCCCTCTTATTTCTTTTTGAAAGCCTGATGCGATGTTGGAGGCAAAGCAGTCATTTTCAGCCCTTTTGCAACCTCAGTGAGATAAGCATGAAAACAAAAGCCACACACAGAATGATGAAGCAGAATGGCCATGGACCATATGTCCTTGATGAAATAACAAAGCCACTGAATCAGCCATCAAGCGCGGTATACCTACCTTCTTGATTTATGCAAAAATTAAAACTTCTATTTGGCTAAGTGAATGTAGTTTTTTTTTTCTGAAAAATGCCACTGATCATATACTTAATTGACACACCAGAACTATTAATAATATGGCATGAGTTAATAAATAATATTTGGACTTTGGTGGGCTATACAGCATTTGTTTTATTGAGAAATGCTGGAAGGGAGCATTCTACATGCAAAGCAATTTATCTAGTTCAAACTAAAAGAGAAAGTAGTGGTGATGTAGTTGGAATACTATAGTAGGAGAAACGATTAGATAACTTTTTATTTATTAGAATGGGGAAAAAAGGCATTTTAAGTCTGCATAGATTACCTTTGGCGATCAGGTGTTAATCACAAACATTCATAAGAATATGAGAGAAATAAGGGATATCATCTCTTTAGCTCTTCCGTTACTCTGGGCTCTGTGTTTGCAGACTGGAATATATGAAATATATGAAGAACTGAAATAGCACATCCATATTATTTGATTCATGCCCTGCATCCACGTCACCTTACTTTTCTTTGTTTACTTAATGTTTATTCTTTGCAAAACGTTTGATTTCATCGGGCAGGTTTGTCACTGTCCTATACAATTGCTTTTGTTGGAATGAGATTAGCACCAAGTCATTTCAGATATGTCTGACCTCTGTTTTGTCCATCCCTACCTAGTTAAATTTAGTTCACTTATGGCTTCAATTACTTGTGGACAGGGAAGCAAAATTGTTTTCTTTCAGAAGTGTCATAAGCCTTAAAATTTGTTAAAGAGTTAATTAAGTCTATTTTCTTTGAAAAAAAAAAAAAAGGCAGTCTTAATTGTGGTAATCTCCTGAGCCCCATAAGATTTGCCTATAGTGGGTCAAGTACAAGGATATTGTAAAGCAAAAGTGGAGAGTCAGTAGAGAGAGAGAGAGTGAGCACATGTTCAGAGCAGGTGGATGACTGAGAGAACAATAGCTAAGAGGACGCAAGAAGTGATGGGATCAACCTCTCTAATGAGCGAGGTGGCTGGAGCTCACATCTTGTTGAGAGTGCAGATGGTGTGGAAGCCAGTCTCTGAGATGGCCCAAATGATTTCCACATCTCAGTACTAATGCCCTAGTGTAGCCCCCATTGAAATTACATGAATATCAATCTGTGTGACCACTAGTATGTGGTAGAAGTTGTAGTATATTATTTCCATGATTAGTTTATAAAATGCTGTAGCATCCCTCTTAGGTGTACTCTCTCTGTCATCACTTTGTTAGGACAGGCATGCTAGTGCTTGTTCCTCTTCTTAAAAGGACACTAGTCATACTGGATTAAGCTTTACTTTTATAGCCCAGTTCAACCTCAGTTACATTTTTAAAGGCTGTATCTCAAAATATATCCATGTTGGAAGTTAGGGCTTCAGTATAAGTTTTTGAGGGGACACAATTCAGTCCATAACACTTTGGGGACATCCAGCTACCATTTCATGAGAATACTCAGACAACCTAGGGAGAGGCCTACATTGTGAAAACCAGAGGTCAGCCACATGAGAGAGCTTGGAAGCTCCCTCTGCCCTGCCAAGGCTTCACCTAACTGCAGTCCCAGTTGACAGTCTGACTGCAACGCCATGGTAGACCCTGTCTATCCATGTTCAATACGATCCAGCTAAGCCAGTCCTGGATTTCTGTCCTTGAAACTCTATGCGATGAATGCTTATTGTTTTAATCCTCTAAGTTTTGGGGTAATTTGTTGCATTGAAACAGATAACCAATACCAATGGGTATGGGGAAAAGTAGATACATAGATGAGATTAATATTGGTTAACTAATGCTAATTGGTCCCAGATTTTCCATAAATAAGAGGATAGTGATTTTAGCAGAAGGATTAGACCTGAATGATGAGTTTGGAGTTGGCATAATGAAAAAGAGCAGCAAAACAGAAGAGTAGAAAAAGATCCCTGTGGGTCCAGCTGATGTTGCCGACCATACTTCTGAGGTATCCAGCCACCTACACGTAGAGTTGGGGTTTTGCACCTTAGATGTGGTAGAAGGCAGAGAATACAAGGGGATTGAGGATATTGATGAACAAGAACTACAATCCACCATGGATACTCAGCTTAACTTTTGCTGAAGATTCCTCCACAGTTGGACATGTACACATCTTGTGCATGCCTGCTTCACTTTGACACACGGGTATGGGCTCACCTGGATACTTGCCTCCTCTTGAGGGTAGAATCTTACTTTTTTGTTCTGGTCTCTGTCATCCTGGGCTTATCACTGCTTCCTGAACTCGCATTCTAACAGCACTCTCAACAATCCTGTGAGGTCTGAAGTCATGGACTATTTTCCTAAGCTGAAGCTCAGGAAGACTAAGTGATTAATCCAGACTCCCACAGCTAGCCAGTGGCAGAGCCAGGCCCAAGACTTGGAACTTCTGGCTCCTTGTCTTATACCATGGTTTTAAAATTCCTTGTTTAGATTTTGTTTATTCTCACTATAGAAGACCAGACCCAACAGGTACATTGGGAACAGGCCACTGAAAGATGAGCAAATTGAGCTGCTTTTAGGGTTTGTGCATCCTAATATCATAAAATATTTTTCTAACATTTTGGGTTTGGCATAGCACATTGTGCCAACATTCCTTTCCTTTCATTTTTAAACCCACATGTATTTTCAGGGAAATTAATCTCATATGTTTCTGATTCATTTACTGTATAATTCATCAAAATATTGTTTTATAATAGTTCTTGGCAGTTCATGAAACCATTTAAAATATAGACTTTTTACCCTCTTGCTACCATAGAAGCCATGTTTTACCAAGAGTACAGGACAAATTAACTCTGAAGGGTTTTCCGGATAACCTTTACATGAACACTTAAAGACTCCATCAGGTTTTCTGTGACCATCTAGAATGCAAGTCAACAAATATCCATTGAACGTGCACTATGTATATGTCAAATGTGTTGGGATCTAGAGGTATAAAGATAAACGAAAGGTGGCCCTGGGTTTTCAACGCCTGCAGTGATGGAGTTAGAGAATGGTGACAGTCAAAATATTTGTTAAGCACTTTAAATGTTCTTGCTACTGGGGTAAACCCTTTGAAAACATCTCATGCAATCCTCTCAACCACTATATGTGTTGCTGTCCCTATTTTACATATAAGGAAACTGACACTTGGGGAGTTTATCAAGTCAAATCCTACAGTTTGTTGACAGTGGAACCAGGATACAATCTCTGGCAGTTTGGTTATAGAGTTCAGTCTTAAGCTGTAATATAGATTAAGAAAGGAAGACCAGAGAGGCTGAGCTTCATGCCTAATTTGTTGGAGTTAGAGATGGAACTTCAGTGAGTTTCATTACCATTAATGACATATAATTTACTTCTCTTTAAACTTTAATTTTGACCACAAGCTTATTTCCTTCTGAGTTCTGTGTTTGTATTGGAGGAATTCTTAGGTAAAAATCAAGATCATGCAACAAGAAGTCCTGTTCATGCCTTGTGCATGGCTTACCTAACATGTCAGCTCTATAATCATGTGAGTAAATCATCCTTCTCATGTAATGAGGCCCTCTAAGAAAAACTCTGTTATGTGCACACTTTACAGAACAATCACAATGTGTTCTCTCTAAATTAATTTCTGTATAAAACATCATTATTTATATTGATATTATACTAAGAAGATTTTGAACGTTTTCATGTGTTTTGAATATTTCTATATGCCAGACATTGCTAAATGCTTTCTTTAAATTACTCAGTTTTATCCTCACAAGAGCCCCCATGAGGTACATAATGTTAGTCCCTCATTTTTCAGAGGAACTGAGGGACAGAGCAGTGAAGTAACCATTAAGAAGCAGTAGTCTCTCATATTTGGTGGCATGGGATTTGCAAGTGAACTAATGATAAAGCATGATGAGGAATAATCTGGCTAGTTATGGTATGGAATTATGCATCTTTAATATATTGGAGCTTTATGAAATTATAAGATATTTGAGATGAAAAAGACCTACCTTAGGGAGCTGATCCTTCCCAATGGCCAATCTGAGAACTAGTAGTATAAAACAAGAAGAATTGTATATTTGTGTGTGTGTATGTATATACGTATGTATAATTTACTAAAATTTATAAGATTTATATATATGTATCTGTGTATACATGTATGTGTGTATATATATATATATGGTCTGATGATCAATAATAATTAAACACTAATCCAAGATCTAGTATATTAACAAAGCCTTCCATGCACCTGTGGGTCCCTGTCCTGACTCAACTCCATGGTAACCAAGACCAAGTAATCACTGTGTTTATCCTTGTTCTTCCTTTTTCATAAAATAATCTAATGCCATATATATATATAATAAACAATGTGTTGTCTAATGTCACTTATTTTTGAGTTTTTTTATAAATGGTAGATATTCTGTATATTCTTCAGTGACTTCTTTACTCAAGATTATATTTTCAAGAACAAACTATGTTTTGTGCAAGGAGTTATATTTCAGTCATTTCCACTGTCTTATAATATTTTAGAGAATATATATTACATATATATATAATTTGCCATCTTTATTATTAGTAATGGTCATTATGGTCATTAGGATTATCTCTTTGTATTTTGTTATCAACTTTAAAAAATATGCTAATTATTGTAAAAGAGTTTGTTACTCGAGGGCAAGAGTTTCTCTTAGTAATATGATTTATATCTGCTGCTTATGCAAATGTCCACAAATGTAAAATAATGCTATTTTTCAAACTAAACTTGTTATTTTAATTTACACTCCCAGTAGAAGAGTATAAAGGTTTCTTAATTCTGTAGCTATGTGAACTATTATTTACTTTTTGTCAATTTGTTGCTGTATGGTCTTAATTTTTATTTCCTTCTGATACTATTGAAGTTGGACATCTTTTCAATCTTATTGGGCATTTCTGTTTTAGTCAAGATCTAATGAAAAATACACAACTGACTTCAAGTATTTAAGCAGAGGATATTATTGTAGAGCATTGGTTACATAGGCAATGGAGTTGCCAAGAGTTGAACAACAGATTCACAACATCATAAAGCACTGTCACCCCTAGGCTGCCTGGCAAACAAAGGCAGGAAGTCTTGTCATCAGCACTAATGACCTGGGGCCTCTTCAGCTGGCTTGAGAATATCTGGCTTAATGTTGAGTCTTGGGTTCAGCTCTTTCATCTGTCCTAAGGACAGAAGAAACCTAAGGGACAGTGAGAAAGTGGTGAGTTCAATAGTTTGGAGATTTAGTGAGGGTAGAGAACTGATAGGAGAGTCACTAGAGCAAGGACACCCAAGAATGGAAATGGGGATCAGAAAATTCAATATTTAAATGAAAGATTTTGAATGAAGTGCAGGTCCTGGTGACAACACTGTGCTTATGACCCATGGAAGTGAATTTGTAAAGTCAAGTGGAAAGAAAAGTCATTGGAGATTAGGAAAGTGACTAACGGAGAGGTGAACAGGGCCACTGTGTTGTACAACTCTAGGGGGAGCCCTTCACATAGTCAGCCTGACCCTGTTTAGGCTAAGACACAAAGGACCTCTCCCACATACACACAAGTATGTGAAAGTAGAAATGTTTCCTTTTTTTGTCTTGTTCAACACTGTATCCCTAGCAACTAGAACATGGTCTGTCAACAGGTACTCAATGAACTTTTGTGGGATGGCTGAATTAAGGCTGATGTCAGTGGCAATGAGAGCAAGATAATTAAATTCACAGCTAAAAGCTTTAATACATGAAGGAAGTTGACTTGGAGGTCAGTAGATGACAGCAACAAATTGGCAGTGATGGAGATAAAACAGAATGGCCTGACCTTTATAAGCAATGGGAGTTCCTTTGCTTTTGCTGTGTGTGAGGTGGATAATGATCTAGAAGGTGTAATGACAAGCCAGCCCTCTCCTAAGACACATGAGATGTGAGATAAAAGATGGTTCACTTGAAAACACTATAGGACAAATGAACTCAGAAGGAGTCAGGTAGATTTTTAGATAACATGGTAGAGTAAATCTTCTGGGAGGAGACCAAGAATCAGGTAGAATTTGCTAATTATAGACAGGTAGTTCCAAGGCACCATGGACAGCAATAGGAGGGTGGATATGTTGGTCAGAGTCTGGAGAGAAAAACAAATTTGACTCAGGTGGTTCAATAGAGAGATTTTTTTTTTTTTAATGATGGAAGACCATTTAGCCACGTGTAGGCAGGGTTAAGGAAATCGGCAAGAAAAGTGAAGGCATCCTGAGACTAGCAGTGATTGACAGCCATTACTATCCCTGAGTCTGAAGTGGCAAGGACAGGAAACTGTGAAAAGCCTGGTGAGAGCTGGAATCATAGAGGAAGAAATGCCTAAGGGAACAGAGGTATAGAGCCACTGCCTGGACCACATCAGAGAGCCAGGGAGGAAACAGTGGAGAATAAGGCCCCCCTCCATTCTCTCTACCTAACCCATGATTTCCTGCTTGGATCTTTCAATAGCTGTACTCACCTGCAAATTAGAGGGCAGGGAGCCTGGAAACTGCCATTCATAGGAGTTTGCTTCTAGGGCAAAAGTAGGGCAGATAAGGTCAAAGCATGCATTTGGGGGGGTGGTGGTGGGAGAATATAGACTAGCCAGCAGAGGGAAAAGAAGGAGGACTGAGTAAGAGGAATGATAAATAAAGAACGCTAGAGATCAGAGTCTGACTGGTAATAAGGGACTGAGTTAAAGTTGAGTGGGGAATGAGATGGTTTGGAGTATGCACTAAATATCCCAGAGAGGGTGCAAGCACTTGCCCTCCTTGCTTTAATAAAATCTAGCTCACTCTGAGGAGTCTACCTTTTACTTTATGTCTTTGTGATGTGTTCACTAGGAGCTCTTGCTTTCTTAAGTAATCATTAGAAACATGTGCTATAGTGGAGGCTTTGGAGCTGGGACATGATCATGTTCTACCATTCCTGGACGAGAACAGAAATGGAT
Source organism: Papio anubis (assembly GCF_008728515.1). Classification (NCBI taxonomy): domain Eukaryota; kingdom Metazoa; phylum Chordata; class Mammalia; order Primates; family Cercopithecidae; genus Papio; species Papio anubis. The sequence goes on from NC_044978.1 coordinate 173,750,753, forward strand.
AAGGGCAGGGCCATGCTGATTAGAGACAGATGTTCCAAATTGCTCCAATTGCTTCCCAATTGTACCTCCAGGGTACTACAGAAACCCTGCAATATACTTCCACCTGGAAATAACACAAGCCATTTGGCCCAGCTAAGCATGATCACTTCATAAGTCTTTTCCGTGTCAAAGACTTTCTTTTGTTCACCATCACAATGCCTTCTTCAATCTATCATCCCCTCCTAAGTAAAATGTGTCATTTAATATGCCCCAGATTACCACCTATTTCATGCAGATTTCCTGTTAAAATTGCCAAATAGAAATGGACCTGTGTTGGGTTGCTTTTAATTAGGATCTTGTCTTTAATTAATTAAATTGAAAATTAAGTAATTGATTATTGGAGATCCTATAATGAGAAGAACACACTATAGAATGTAGAAGACTCAAGTTCTGCTCTAGAAAGCTAGGGATCTGTGTATGTGTCTACACAATGACCTTTGTGTAGAAGAGATTATTACCTTGGCAAGAAGAGAAATGTGAAGGCACTTAAGATGATGGTGTCATTGGGGAAAGGGTGTAACATTTAATATTATTCACTGATAGATTCCATTCCAAAGGCTTACACTTGAACTTGGAGTTTCCTCATCTGTAAGAGGAAAATAATACTACCTGTAATGCTTAGGACTATAGTTCCACTTTCTCTAAGCAGCCCTACCTCATTAAGGGACATTTGGTAATACGTTAGGTGTTTTTTGTTTTTATCGATGATGAGGGATGATGCTGGCATTAAGTGTTTGGGGAAAGCATTAGGCCACATCCCTCAATGTGAGTACGGTCCTGTCCAATGAAGGATTGTTTCATCAAAAATGCTAATAATACTCCCATTGTGAGGCACTACATCAATTACATACAAGCAAGAGGTTTTTCTGTCTCCTGGTTCTGTGTTTTTCAGCCAGCAGTTGCTTCTCCCCATTCATGATCTATGCTCCCACCCTCACTTCTCCTATGGGTCCCTGGTCACTTTTCTGCTGGCTGTAGTTCCTATTGATGGTGTGAGGGATATAGTCTGACCTTTGGAGTTGGATCTATTTGAGTAAAATTTCCAATTCTGCTACTCCTTGGCTGTATGCTTTTGACAAAATCTATCTAACTGTTCTTAGTTTTAAAACACTTCTTCAAACAAGATATTTAAGTGCATCTTCTTAGTCTTGTATCCCTTTGGGGCTCTAGCAGAGTATGTACAAATTTAAAATAATTTCTGACTCACAGAGGTCTTATGAAAATTAAAGAGATGATATCTGCAAAGAGCTTTATATAGAATATGATACATAGAAGGCACTGAATAAATGGTAACTGTTGTTTCCTGTCTGCAGAGTGAATGTATCTGGTATTTCATGCCACGGTGAGAAACTCAACAGTTAGGCTCCAGAATATCTACTAGATCCTAGCAACAATTTGAAAAATTTTGGCAGCCAAAGGAGGCAAATATAAGTTAAATTTTATAAATCTGAATAATGAAATCATTTTAGAGGCGGCTGAAGGTTAAGAGGCTGAATTGAGAGGAAATGTTATTCTATCTGAATGCATTCACCTAATCATGCACATTTTAGGATAATGCCAGGTTGTATTCTCCTGAATAGAGGATTTTATGTCTAATATCCACCACTTGCGTGCAGAGAATGGTATCCTATGTAATAGTTCCACTATGCTATCTGACCCTCGCTGAAAGCTCTAAAGATGGAGCATTCAGGCTTTATTTTGAACTTGCTAGTTCGAGAAAACTTTGCCAAGCTCAAAATGTTGTTGTAGCATATTTGAGTGTGGATTTTAACAACGTACAACTCTTTGGAAATAATTGACCAGCACTAAAACATTCACTCTTCAAGTTAGACTTTTGTCATTCTTGAAGCAGGAAATGGTTCCTGCAAATATTTAGAAATGCTGTGGAAACTCTGAAGTTCACAGCCATGGCAACCCTCAGGATTGCAGGCTGTAAAAGGCATCATGCCTTCCTTAACATAATTATTTAATTTCCAAATATTTGTCATAAGTGAAAATATGGGGGCTGTCTTAGAAGAGGCAAGCTCTGCCAGTCCATCTTCAGAAGGCCCTGGTTGGCCTCTGACCCCCGCAGTCCTATAAACAGCAGCAGAAATTCCCTTTCCACTTAAACTGCATCTGCTAGGCAAGGTTTCAATAAAGCAGCAATTCATGAAAAGGCTTCCCCCTTACTGCAAGTGTCAAAGTTCTCCTTGTTTAAGCTAACTGTTGGCAAAATGTGCCTGTCCTCAGCTGTGAACTTTGCCTCATTGCTTCATTGACAAAAATAGACTTCACATCCAATTGTAGTACGTACGAAAGCTCTACATGTATATGAAGATGATGTGAACTGGAATAGAATGAAAAATAGTATATATTTTATAGGTTCCTGAAATGAATCTGGTCATATATAATCAATTTTATCTGAAAGTCCTTGAAAAGTTGTATTTGCCTCTATTTACTTGAGTAAATACACAAAGATGAATATACCAAAAAAATGCCAAAAAAAAAAAAAAGTGTACAAACAAAAGGCATTTGTCTTGGAATCAGGAATTTTGGTTTTAACATCCACCTTTGCTTCTTTGTTGGCTAGCATTTTATTGATAAACTGCATAGGTTAAGGATAACTTCTCTTTTTTTCTTTTTCACTGTATCATTGAAGAGACAGACAGTAGAGCCATTTAAGTTGGAGAAGACAGAGGGGGCAGAAAACAATACAGGTGAGAAAGAACTCATTTTATGAGAAAGCTAATTATTTTAATTTATAATTATACTAAGCTTCAGGTCCCTATGGAGTGTTTTTGAGGAAGTTGGATATGGTCATGTGACTTTCAAACAGGAAATAAAGTTTGGGTATTATTAACATTTAGATGAGAGTTGAGGTCTGGGTATCGACGTAGTCACTGAGGTTGGGTTCTTTTTTACTGAGAAGAAAAAAGGGCTAAGGCTAGCACCTTAGCTTAAGAAGTGATGAAAGCAGAAAAGCCAGTCAGGAAGGCTTACCAAGACCAGGTTCCCTGATGGGTGGAGAACTGGGAAAGCCTTGTCAAGGGAGACATCCAAGGAGGAATGAATTATGCCTGTTGGATGCATCTGAGGAGTTCAGTGAGGTGAGCAGTTCAGTGAGCAGTTTTAGTGAGGGTGGAAACTAGGCTGCAGTAGGGTGAGGAATGTAGTCATTTAGCCCAGAGAGAAGAAGGATTATGGCTTCCTTCAAACAGTTGATAACTTCTTGTGGAAACTAGCTCTCATCTCTTTACCTTTACAAGACAAAATAACAAGCAATGCAAGGTCCGTTTGGGTTATATTTAAGTAGATATGGCTAGCAGTTAAAATTACTAAATAAGTAAAGTAGCAGCCTTAGAAATTGGTAAGATCCCATCACGGGGATCATTTTGGGAGAAAATCAACAGACAAACGGAACATAGAGATGGTTCATTGCATTCTACCTCTCTGATTCTGTGAGTCTATCCTTAAACCATCGAAGAGCAGGGGTGGTACCAGCCTGTTCACTGTCCTTGCACCCTTAGGTAGCCAGCAGCTTATACCCTTGTCCATCCTTCCCAGGCGACAGAGGCCTGTAAGATTGATTATTATCTTTTCCTGTAATGTCCAATATCAGTGGGACAGAGTTCACTGGGAAGGCCTTGTGGTGAGCTGTTGAGTGTTGAGCTCAGACATGAGAAAGCCCAGGACTGTCTCAAACTTTGCCAGGACTCACCAGGGGATCCTCCGAGCATCTCTAACCTCATTTTGCTGCTGCTTTGGGAGAAGACCCTTGGCATTTATGTATGTCTGTGCTGCTTCACTAGTTGATTAAAAGAAAAATAAACACCACTGGGTTGGAGGTCCGCCTTTTACTTGGGACAAGACTACATACAGCTTCTGGGTTTTTCAGTGGGTCTTTCAGAGGTGGCTAATCATTGTGCAGAGATTTTTCAGGTTGTGAGAGCTTCTCTTAGTAGGCATTGCAAACATACAAATTAGATATTCTGACAGCAAAAAAAAAAAAAAAAAAAAAAAAAAGGTCTAAAAACTCCAATTCAAAGGATGAAAGAAGCAGAAGCTCATGCAGAAAAAAAAGTGGAGAGACAGCCAAAATAAGAACTTAAGGGACTATGAGCACCAAAATTTATGAAGTTCCATTTCCCGTTCCTTTGTATGAAACTCATAAACAATCCAAAGACATACAAAGATTTTAAGAACATCAAATAAAGTTTTTATTTTTATAATGATAATGATTCTTATATTTTTAAAAAAATATTCAAAATCTTTAAATAATGGTATTCATGCAAGGTTTGCTTGTACCTATTGTTGAAACTATCCATGTGTCTATGTGCACATAGCACATGCTTGTAAGTTTGGAGACTAAAAATGTAACCGCAGCTTTAATAACAAGGAATTATATATCTTTCACAATTAATTAATTGATCTAAACTTAAGTACTTGAAGTTTAGATGGAGGGCTATAGATGTGAAAGACAGTTAACATCACTGCCTCCAAAGACTCCCCATCATTTTCTCTTTAAGTGACTTTATTTTTTTGTAGTATACAACATATAAGCATATAAGAAAAGATTTCCACTTATTCCTTCCTTGAGTTGCTGTGAGTCTTATTCTTTTGAAATAATTTTAAAATATTAAATTTAGGAGACTGCAATTATATTTCTGATAGCTATTTCAAATAAAGTCAACTCATTAGTGTACAAAAAAATCTGGTAAGTAAAGAGTTTCAGAAAATAACTTATTTAATGTAGAAAAATTTTGATGTTTATGTGGGAAAAATACTCAATTTTCCATAAGTCTCCAAGTTTGCCAATACTATCAAAGCTCATAATGTCAACCAAGACATTCAGCAAAAATTGGCTGGGTGCAGTGGCTCATACCTGTAATCCCGGCACTTTAGGAGGCTGAAGCAGGGAGATCATTTGAGGTCAACAGTTCGAGACCAGCCTGGCCAAAATGGCAAAACCCCATCTCTACTAAAAACATAAAAATTAGCCGGCCCTGGTAGCACATGCTTGTAATCCTAGCTACTAGAGAGGTTGAGGCAGGAGAATTGCTTGAACACAGGGGGCGGAGGTTGCAGTGAGCCAAGATCATGCCACTACACTCCAGCCTGGGTGACAGAGCAAGACTCCATCTCAGGAAAAAAAAAAAGAAAAGACATTTAGCAAAAATAAATAGATAAATGGAAAAATGTATATGTACATATTTATACTTATGTATATTTATGTACTTGTATGTGTACAGGAATAAACTTTTTGGAGAACAATGAACCTTACATAAACTGTGGACATCAGTTAATCATTCTAATACCTTTTGCTATGAACAGAATGTTGTTACCACCCCAAAATTTATATGTTGAAGTCCTAATCTCCAAAGTATTTGAAGGGGAAGACATTGAAAATAATTAGATCATGAGAGTGAAGCCTTTATGAATGGGATCAGGAAACTTATGAGAAGAGACATGACAGAGATAATCTCCTCAGCCATGTGAAGACACAGCATGAAGACAACTGTCTTCAAACCAGAAAGATAACCTTCACCAGGCATTTAATCTGCTGGCACCTTGGACTTGCACTTCTCAGTCTCCAGAACTGTGAAAAATGAATGTTGCTTAAGCCAGCTAGTTTATGCTATTTGTAATAGCAGCATGAGCAGACTAAGACAATAATTGGTACTGAGAGTAGAGGTGCTACTATAACAAACATTTAAAAATGTAGAAGTAGCTTAGGAACTAGGTAAAGGGTAGAGTCTTGAATTGCATGCTATAAAAAGCTGATATTGCCAATTTGAGTGAGGGCTCAGTAAAGAAAGAGGAAAGCTGTAGAGAAAGTTTCACATAAATAACCATGTCTAGAATGTTGGCAGAAATATTGATAGTAAGGACCATTCTGGTGAGGTGTTAGGTGGAAATGCAGAATGAATTACTGGACAATAGAGAAAAGGTGATCCTTGTTGTAAGGTGGTAAAGAAATTGGCTAAATTATGTTGATGTTCTAGTGTTTTGTGGAAGGTAGAAGTTGTAAGCAATGAAATTGGACATTTAGCTGAGGAGCTTTTCAAGTGTAGTGTTGAAGGAGCTGCTTGGGCCCTTGTGACTCCTCATAGTAAAATGAGAAAAGAGATAAATAAATTGAGGACAAAATTGTTATGAAAAAATATTCCAAAACTGAAAGATTTAGAAACTTCTTAGCTTGTCTATATTATACAAAAATGAGAAAGTATGTTTGGAAGAGAACACCAAGGACATGGTGGGTCAACCATTTGATAAGGAGATTGTGTGGGTGTGATCAAAGCACTAGTCAGTCACCCGAGCAGAACACTGCCAGTTTAAATGAAAGAGAACTGAGATGAGACAGGATGGAGGAAGAGAATCAGACATCTTCGATTTTTACAGGAAGGGACTATAGAGTTATTTGACCCTGAATGTGCACTGTTCTTCAAAACAAAAGACAAACAGCCATCAAGGTGATTAATAAATCGTCAGTGTTACCTCCTTGATTTCAAAAGAGAAAACCATCGTCTTGATTTCAGCAGGCCAGACAGCCTCCACAAAAAGCCTTGGAGTGAGGCCACCCAGAGTCATGAGTGTGGGACACCCCATCCCTCACTGGGCAAAGCCCTGGGGATCAGACCCCTACCTCCAGAGATGTAGAGCAGAACCTCTGCCACAGTGGGTCTGAAAGGCAGAAAACAGAGCCAAGAAAAATTTGTTCTTCAGCCTTAAAATACAATGTTTGCCATGCTAGGTTTTGAACTAGCTTGAGACCTCTTTCCTATTTATCTTTCTTTCCTATTTATCATTTTTGAAATGGGGATGTATATCCTACACTTGCCCTGCCATTGTATTCTGGAAACACATAACTGGTTTGGTTTTATAGGTTCACAAATGGAGAAGAATTTTATCTCAGGGTGAATCAAACCTGAAGTGTTACCCTTATCTGATTTAGATGATATTTACATGAGATTGTGGACTTCAGACCAGAATTGATGCTAAGATGAGTTAAGACTCTTGGGGCTGTTGAGATTGAATGAATGTATTTTGCATGTAAGAAAAAGACAAATGTTGGGTGGACCTGGGACAGAATGCTATGGATTAAATGTTTGTGTACCTCTCCAATTCATATGTTAAAGTCCTGATCTCCATTGTGATGGTATTTGGAGGTGAGTCCTTTGGGAGCAAGCTAATCAGATCATGAGGGTAGAACTCTCATAAATGGGATTAATGCCCTTGTAAGAAGTGACATAAGAGAGATGCTGTCTCTCTCAGTCACATGAGGATACAGCAAGAAGGCAACCATCTTCACAAAATGAGGAGGGCCTTCCCAACACATTGAATTTGCAGGCACATTGATTTTGTATTTCCCAGCCTTCAGAACTGGGATAAATCAATTCAACCAATATTAAAACAGAAGATATTCAAGAGAACTTTACTCAGTAAGATGTAGAAGACCATTGTGCTATAAGCTGTGAGACACCAGGGACTAATTCTGCTTTGTTGCTCTTTGCATCCCTGTCTTTGAGCAGAGCTGGCATGTAGCTATCACTCAATAAATATTTGTTGAATAACTATGTTGATTAATTGGTTACTTATGCCAGTTTTACAAGAATTGGGTGGAGTTGTGTCGTAAATCCTCATTAGTTACCGAGTATCTGAAAGTAAGATGCTAAGAAGTAGGGCAAGGACTAGAATTACAGTGATCCTGGCAGCCAAGACCCAGAGGCTCAGAAACTAGCAAGGGTGAAGAGGCATTGTCACATGGAAACAAAAGGAAATACGTATTTTTGTGTGTCTAGTATTTGAGTTGTTTGGAAAGCTATGGTATGGACGACACAGCCTGGTAATCTGATCACCAACCACCCTTTTAGCGTCATATCCAAGTATCTTACAAACTACTGTTGTGCGCTGCTAGAAATGTTTGTAGGAATGTAGGTTTCAGATTGATCGTTGTGGTGCTAGAAATAGTGGAGAAGTGAAGAAAGCATTGACAGAAGATAAAGGAACTTGGCTTCTGAACACCTGTGTGTGCTATCATTCTTCCTAGGCTGGCAGGGGGCTTGGATTTATCCTGGCTATGCAGTTGAGACATCTCTTTCTATCATGACGGATGCAAATATTAAAGCTAGAAGCATCATCTCTACCAAAAGCTCATGGGATCTTAAATAAACACAGGAAAGTGTCAAGTTTGTGAAGAGTGATATTGGTACTGAAAAACAAAGATAACATTAAGGGAGAGCTATCTATCCCTTCACCTTTCTAATCCCTTTGTTGGGAACACTATTCCTTCACTACTCTGCTTGGTGAGTTACTCTTGAAGATGCTGCTCACATGTCCTACATGGAGTTTACCCCGGTTCCTCAGTTCGAACTAATTTCTTTTTCCTCTCCATTTTGGAGAGAGGTTTATATTTTCTTTTAGCAAAACAATTAGGGAAGTTTCTGATATGGCATCTATCATACAAATATTTTATGTGCTGTCAAAGTCACATGTTACATAAAGAAGCTATCCAGTCAACCCTGGTGAATTTACAAGTAAGTGGATCACAATACTGTTGTCTTAGTCATCCAGACATTTATAATCATTTTTGATGTTTTGTTTCTCAACTGCATGACTCATATTTGATGAACTGAATCAAATTGGAACCAAAGTTGTGTGTATACTTAATAACAATGGTACATACAGTCCTTTATGATCTGCTGCTAGGAGGTGTGTCGGGTTGCATCTCAAGAATTTATCATTCAACATTGATTTAAACAGGTACTTACTGAGCACCTACGATGTGCTGGACATAAATCATGAAGAGAACACAGTATAATTACTGGCCTTGAGTGTTTAAAAAATTTAGGAATAAATGATTCTTTTTGGAATATATCAAAAAGAAATGCTAGCGGGGGTGTTTAACTTTGAGGAACAGTGGTATTTTTAATGGATATAATTTGAAAATGTAAATGTTAGACTGGTGGCAAAGAGAAATTCTATTATTTAGTAACTCTATGAGAGAAGTCTTGAATACCATAAAAATCAGGAAATAAGCAGAAGATAGAAATAAATTCGATTTGGTTCTAACATTAAAACAAAGCATGGATGCCCTTGAGTCTTCCACATCTCTCCACCTAACACCCTACTGAGTTTTAACTTATATTTCTTGAATTCTCTAGGGCATTGACAGGAAATAATATATATTTTCAGAAATGTTTCTTAAGTGCAGATGAATAAATTTTTTTAAAGTTTAATCATGCTCGCCATCATTTTGAAACTCATGCTTGGCTTTCAGAAGACAAGCAAAGAATAACACAAGACAACTCAAGATGACAGAGTAAAAAGTGATCCGACCTGATTGTTTGACCAGTGGTTAAATTCAGCCTAATAGCCACATATTAGGAAATACTTAAGCCCTTTCTTTTCACTTCCCTTTTCTCTATTTCATGTAGACTCAACAGCCCCAGTTGATAGCGTCATGGAGGTGCTGACAGGCGCCCAGCGGTGGTGTGGTGTGATTAATTCAATGTGCTGCTGCAATTAACCCATCAAAGTCATTGGGAGATCAGTGTTTCTCCCGCTGTCACAAGGCAAAAATGAGCTGGCTTGTCAGTCCTCCTCTGGCTGGGGCACACTATAGGTGTGGGGATGTTACAAAGCAAATGGTCACTGTGTCTGTAAGCAATGAGGGTAAACAGGCCCCTCAAACAGGTCTCTGCTTGTGAAATTGAGTGCATGTTAAGCTAAGCTGCCCCGTACTTGACTTGGAGCAAAGCTCCCTTTCCTGTGTACATTCATTTTATTTTATGGCGATGTAAAAACAACTCTGTGGTGCTGGCTGCAGTGGGAAAATCAACAACAATGCTATAGAGCAACCCACAACCAAAAACAGCTGAAGAAAAGAGAAAACACCAGGAGAAAAACATGGAAGCAGATCTTCCAATCACCTCCGCAAGCAATGGCCATGTCAACATTGAGAAAAATTGATTCTGACAGAGAGGAAAGTAGTAATTGGAAAGAAACTTGTTTGAATAACAGCTTAAATGTTTCTTTCCTTGCTCTCCAGATTACCTGCACTGTAAAGCCAGATTTCTTTCTCCTGGTTAGTTCACAGAGGACATTCTCTTTCCAGGGGGCTTGTGAAAAGAAAGAAAAAAAAAAAAAAAACTTGTGAATTTGCCGCTTTCTGGATGACTGTTGGGTTTGGATTTCAGGCTGACATAGATAATTTATTGATGCTTAATCCCAAATCTTATCTGTTGCAAACATCCCTTTTAGGCTATTTTTAAGATATTGAGAGGCTGGATAGTATCCAGGTCATAGTGTTTCATTCACTCAACTGGCTAACAAAACTAAAGTTAGAGCTTTTTCACAATCTGGCTCCTTTACGTCAGTATCCAGTTACAGTGAGGGGACTATCATTGCAGTTTTCCAGGTGGTATTAGTCAGGATTTTTTTAGAGAAATGTAAGCAATAGGAGATATCTATCTATCTATCTATCTATCGATCTATCTTATCTATCTATTTAGATTTATTATAAGGTATTAGCTCACACAAATATGGAGGTTGAGAAGTCTTCTATTCTGCCATGTACAAACTGGAGATCCAGGGATACCAGTGGTACAATTCAAAGGCCTGAGAGCTGGAAAGACAACGGTGAAGATTCTAGTCCGAGTTAGGCCCATGAACCAGGGAATGTCAAAAGCAGGAAAAGATCGATGTCTTAGCTCAAGCTATCGGGCAGAGGCGGGACAAATACAACCTTTCTCTGCCTTTTCATTCTATTTGTGTCCTTAGTAAATCAGATTCTGCTCATTCTAGTTGGGAAGGGCCATCTGCTTTACTCTGTCCACCAAATAAAATGCTAATCTCTTCTGGAGAACATCCTCACTAACACCCAGAAATAACGTTTAACTAGATATATGGGCACCCTGTGGCCCAGTTCACATATAAACATCACTATCACACAGGTGAAAGTCCGAATTTCACAGTGAAGCATGTTGGCCCTTTATGATCTGCCTTGTTGGCTACTACTGTAGTTTCTCCACTCTGTGCCTCTACTTTGCCAAACATCTGTAGGACTTACATGATCTGGCCACTTCTCCTCTCTTTGATCATCTCTCTTTGATCATCTCTCTCTCCACCTTACCCCCACTTACAATCTCTAGCCATGTGGGCCTTTGACCTAGGTCTTGAGTCTTCCAGGTCAGTTCCAGTCTCTGAATGTTTTCTCTCACTGCTCCCTTTGGCCCAAGTGTTCAGCCCGCTTGTCTTCACATGGCCAAATCCTTCCTAACATTTGATTTGGCTATCGTGGCCAAAAGACACGTTCTATGATGATGCTCCCGTCTCCCAAATAAAATAGTTCTGCTGGAACTATACCATTTAGCTCATTTTATTTTTTATATTGCATACTTGATTTCTAAAAATACCTTTATCATTCATTTGTTTATTATCTATGCTGCCCCTCCTCCACAGCCACATGAAGTCTTCACGTCAGCGGAGACTTTCATCTATTATTGACTCTTGTATTGCATGCATGCTGGGAGCTCAGTAGACATGTAAATAACAGGTTCTCCAGACAAAATGGGCTTTTCCATGCTTTCTTTCCTTTGTCAAGTCAGTGTTTCTCCCTCCACGTAGTCAACTTGCTCAGTCAGCCCTTTATCCTGCTTCAAAGAGCCAGCTCACATGTTCTCTTTTACTGGAGCCTTTCTTCACGTGGTGGAGCAAGGTGTTTCTTCTACATTTGCCTGGTCCCATTCATCATAGCAATTAGTATGTTGCATTGCATGTGTTTATGGATATAGCTTGGCTTGGAAATGCATGTTTTTTGAAGTCAGGAATTGTGTCTGTTTCTATAAATTAACAAGGCTAGTGCGGTGAATATATATAGAAGATGTTTAAAAATGTTTGCTGAGTAAATTCATAGTCATTGCCTCAGCTGACAAGACTTCAAAACTATGGCATCTTTTTGAGGCTCTCTTTTTGTTCAGAGAGTCCATGATTTTGGTTTTTTTCTCATGTTCTCTCTATCAGATGTATTCCCGTCATTTAAAGCAAAAGCATAGTTTGGAAACCCATAAACTGGCCAAGTATAATAGTTTCCGAACTCATTTTTTTGGTCTAATTTTCCCTTTCCTCTAGTATCCTAAGTAAGAAAAATTCTCAATTTCTTATCACTTGTGCTATCCTTTAATTCTCAAATAAGGGAGAAGAAATTCTTAATCTGATTGGTTAAATTAGCAAAAACTCTTTTAGCCTTCCTCTAATACGTCTCAACGTTCTCTGCCACTCTGTCTTACTCTCTGTCTCTGCTTCTCTGAAATGGAGAAGTGGCAGAATGAATGGACTCTGGAACTTCCAATAATTCTTCTCCCCTTGCTGTAGGACAAAGTAAGATCCCAAGGGTTAGCTGTGATGGGGGCTAGGTGAGCAGAAGTTTGGCTTTAGACTTGAGCTTCAGCTTCAGGTGCCTAAAGAATTTTCAGCAGAGCTCTGTAATGGGTTATCAGTTGCTGATTTCCCTATTAATAAAGTAGTGTTTGAAATCTATATTTCTATTACCCTTGTATGTATAATAAGTGACTTTTGTATATCCTTCATATATTTTTGAAGGAAAGAACTCCTGCTATATTCATCTTTATTTCTAGCAGATTACACACTAGGCCATTAACATGTTTATTGAATTTGACCAAAGAAGAAGAGCTAAGTGACTTTTTCCCTATCTTAGGAGCACAATGATGGGCTCCTATCTTAGGAGCACAATGATAGATGCTTAGTATCTGTTGAGTGAATGGATGGATTGATCAATACCTTCTGATTCTTCCTGAATTGCTAAATTAACTCTATTTCCATCACTGCTTCCCTGATCAGTCTGTTCTGGAGAACTGTGGTCTCTGCAGATACACTCTTTAAAACTACCAGACAGGCCCAAGTGCTTGCCTGTGAGGATTGAGTATCCACTTGAATCTTATCATTTTACTGAAAATCTGTAACACCTTCTATCTGGCTCATCTGAAACTGAAGACATCTGACTTCACATCTAGCAGCTGATAATTTGAGGATGGTTTTTAAATTTATATGAGAACCAGACAAAGCAACATTCAAAACTTCTTCTTAAGGGTGGATGATTAATGGTCAAAAATTAGGAAAAACTCGTTACTAACAAGTTGGGCTAAGCAAAATCACTTCTGACATATCCAAGACATCCTAGCCAGCAGGAGTGATATTCGAGGAGATGAGTGATTTCAACACCAAATGACATCATTTTTGGCATGTTGTGGTAATGTCCAAAAGACATCATTCTTGCCTTTTAAAATATCTTGGTAAGAAATAAAAATGCAAGATGACTGAGGTGATTTTTCTACATGTACATATCTGAGCAAGTGGGAAGAACAAAAACACTCTTTGGGCAATCTTGCCTGCCCGTTAGAAATTAGTTCAAATTATGTTTTGATATACTCTCTGCTCCAATCAGAGTGCTTTTAGACATGGTACTTTGAAACTAAAATGAAAATACAACCAAGTTTGCTTTGGATTCTTCGATGTGCAAGGTATTTTTACATTTATTATCTCACCACGTTCTCATAGGCACACTGTGATTTCAGAGGAGCAAAGGGACATCCCTAATATCACATAGCTAAACAGTGAGTGACAAAATTATGACTTGAATGCAGATTTCTTTTGTTTTTGCCCCAAATCCAGTGCTCTTGGAACAATAAGTCATTGCCTTAGAGATCATTCTTGCCAATTCTCCTTTTTATAGATAAAAAATTAAGGTTCAAAGAGGACAAATGCCTTCCTGATGCTCTCACAAGTGGTACGCATATTGATTCCATAGAGATTCAGTTTGCAAACCTCAAAGAAGGGTTCAATTCCTGTTTACCAAATATTTGTATATGGGCTCCTCTTATAAAGTTTCAGCATTTCTATAAAAATGCAGAATTTGCAAAGAAACAAACAAACAAAAGCACCAGAAAGTGTGATTCATTTGTCTTGGAATATCAACAGAATACTTCCTGAGTCTATGGGACAAACAGTAATATGAAATGTTTTTGTTACCTGGTACATCAAAAATGACTTATTTGATTCTGCATACTGTTATCATAAACATTATACACTAATCTTAGTTTGCAGGGCTTTCATAACAAAATATCACAGACTGGATGTCGTAAACAATAGGAATTTATTTTCTCACACTTCCGGAAGCTAGAAGTTCCAGATCAAGATGAGTTGTTTTTTTTTCTGAAGGCTGTGAAGGAAAGATCTGTTCTAAGCCTCTCTCCTTGGCTTGTTGAGAGCCATCTTCTCTGTCTTCACATAATTATTCCACTGTGTATGTCTGTGCTTACATTTCCTTTCCTTAAAAAGACAGCACTCATATTGGATTAGGATCCACCCTTATGACCTCATTTTAGTTTAATTATCAGTTTAAAGACCCTATCTCCAAATATGGTCATATTATGAAATGCTAGGGGATAGGACTACAATATATAAAGTCAGTGCAATAGCACAATTTTCTCCATAACATACACATAGATGCACACAGTTAAACCTCAGTAGAGAGCTGTTTTCAGAGCTAGTTATTTAGAAAGCATAACTTTGAGGGGTAGAGTTGGGGATGGTTAATGGGTAAAAAAGAATAGTTAGAAAGAATGAATAAGACCTAGTACTTGATAGCACAACAGGGTGACTATAGTCAGTAATAACTTAATTATTTATCTTAAAATAACTAAAATAATATAATTGGTTTGTTTGTAACACAAAAGATAAATGCTTAAGAGGATGGATACTCCATTTCCACGATGGGATTATTACCCATTGCATACCTGCATCAAAATGTCTCATGTGTCTCATAAATATATACACCTACTATTTACCCACAAAAATTGAAAGTTAAAAAATAGAAAGTATAACTTTGATTTTCCCAAGCACAATATGTACTTTTGGAAATCTTTGAGCTCTTGGTCCTGGTTCTTTTCATGAGTTAAGATTTTGCAAGGAAAAGAAGTAGAAGTAGAACAAAAAGGAAAACATATAAGAAATTGTAGATTTCATCTTATACATACCAGGTGGTCAAGAAGAGACCTGGGTGTGGAATTATGCAGGCTGGGCTGGTGTTGAGCTCTGTTACTTGGCAGCTAGATCCTGAGCACCCTGCAAGCTTGCCATTTTTTCTTTCTTCTGGAAAATAATATCTTGACATAACATGGCCATTGTAAGAATTAAGTGAGTACACTTTGTATACACTATAGAGAAGTTAAAATTTTAAAGATGAGCAACTTTTCTTAGTGGCAAACTTAAAGCACAAACATAGTATTTTAAAGAAATGAAAGCAAACCTGCTCAGTTCAAAGAGGCAGCGAAGAGTGTACCTGGAAGACGGTGCTGAAATCACTCACCAAGCCCCCACCTCTACTAACTGAAGTTTTTTAGGATCTTTGGGGCTACGACTGAGCATATTCTTTAAATAATTACTTTAGGGTCCTAGACAAGTGCTAGTTATATTTTATTGTGATTTTTTGTTTTTGTTTCATTTATATTTTTCACCATTCTTCTCCCTTATTATTACTTTTTATTGTTTCTTGGGCCACCTGAGGTAGAATCGCTTATTGTTTTCAGTTTTTAAATGTGAGGAACTAAAATCCTGAGTGGTTAAGTAACTGCCTGATATCCTGTTGCCTGGCATTTCTTAAAATGATCTATAGTGGGATAATTTTTTTTTTAATTTTCAATTTTCATGAACTGATGCATTTGTAAAACACAGTAAACATGAATTACTACACAAAGAAGGCCTATAAAAAACAAGCCCAATTTTTTATTAGCTTCAACAGACAGAAAATAATTCTGTTGAATTTCTATAAAGATTTCTATAAGTCTACTCTCATTGCATATGGTTAAACTGTATGTGACCCATGGTTTGAGTAGCACTGCTGCAAAAAAAATAAAAATTAAAATTAAAAATAAATAAATAAATAAATAAATAAATAAACTTGATATGCCAGTGCTCAAATACATGTTTTGTATTTGGGTCAGTATTCTTCTACTTTACGCCATCGCCTTTTCAATCTAAATGTTCTGAGCCCCAATTTATATATTTATGAAATGCACATATTAACTCAACTCTTGTGTACCTCACAGGATTTTAAAGAAATTTAGAAGATATACGGTGGAACTTTGAAAGCTTTAAAGAACAAAAGTGTATTAATAGTTTTGGCCTGAAAATTTTGTCCTGAAACTGATATAAGCTGATATAAGCGATGTTACTAAAGAACACTTAGACTTTACACACTACACTGTCCTGGTGAAGTTATCTCAACTAAACTATTTGCAATATACACCCCTTGTGAGCGATATAATTGATTATCTATATGTTGAGTTTTTAGCTACATATAGGATGATCTATGTCCAGTTTGCCTGGGGAATTCCTGGTCTATGTCTGTTGTCTCAGCTAATTATTGTGCATCTTTTTCCTCTTAAAACTCTTAGTTTGGGCAAAGAAATTATATGGTCATCCAGTCATATGACAGATGCTGCAAAATTTTATGTTATTAATAATAGAACGGGTGTTTTGATGGCTTTTAGCCATTGATTTTAGAAGTAATCAGATGCCTACAATAATTTTCTTACTGAAATAGTATCAGGTTGAAAACAAACAAACAAAAATTGAGCTATGCTTTATGAAATTAAAGCCAGATTTTAAAAATAAATATTTAGACAAAGGAGATTAATAAAGAAAGAGGATAGAGAAAGAGACTAAGACTTCAAAAAAGTAAAGAGGTGAAATCTCAAAGAACTTGTGATGAGTGAATTGCCTTTGGTCAGTTCAAAAATTTGCGTTTGGTTGTTTTGGTCTATTTTCTTCTATTTCATTTCCACTTAATATTCAGGTGAACTCAACTTGTCTCAGCTTTAAAAAAAGGAAGAAAAATATATTTCGGGGCCCCCACATGCTTGAAAAGAAGGTGAAAAGGAGGGCTGGTACTCACCAGGGGAACCAGGTGATGTCCCGTCATGCAGAGGGAATTCAGGGAGAAGACTCCTAGGAGAAAGCTAACCTGAGTAGGGTGAGTCAATGCTTCCACTAACCTGGGGGCTCTGGCATTTACCGTCTCTTGCCAGATGATGTAATGACCTCTGAATTGTCTCCTGGCTTCTTCCATTCTTCTCCCTTTGAATCTATCTGCTACAAAATCATCACATGGATCTATCAGGTTATGTCAATCTTCTACTTAAAGCTTGTCAATGACTCCCACATTTTCCTAAGATTTATCCAAATATCTTAAAACGCTAAATTAGTCCATCCCAAATTTGGTCAATTCCTTTGTTTCCAGCCTTAAGAGCTCTTCCTTTTCTGATTTCCTCTTCACATTTTATCAATAACTATGCAAAATCTCCATGTAAACAGATCAAAAGCAGTCAAATATTAGCATCTCATATGGTTCAACCTATTAGAAAAACAAACAGATGGCTTTGAAATTTTTCAAAACGGCCATTGATGTGTCACCTGCCCCTGTCACTTGCATCTATTCATGTGGTTCTTTCAGAATTCATTCACCCCATAAATATTTATTAGGTGCCTCATGTGTGGCAGGGTCTCTTCTAAGAGGTGGGAAGGCAGTGACAAATATGATACATAGAGTCTCTGAGATTTTACATTCCTGTGGGTGAGTAGTTAATAAACACATGAGTATATATGTACCATAATATCAGGTAGGTGATAAGAGCTACTAAGAGAAATGGAGGAGGGTGAGGCGATGGAGGCTGATGGAAAGGGAAGAACAAGTTGTAGTTCTGTGCCTGGAATACCCTTTCTTCCACCTTAACTCCTCAGCTTTGTTAGATCTTCAACATTTCTGCTGAGGCCTCACCTTTTTCATGGGCAGAGCACCCCTGCCCCACCCTGACACACCCAGACATAGTAGATCCTTCCTCTGGAGGCTAATGTCATGATGCCCTCTAGTTTTAATGTATGGATTTGGATTTAGACATATGCTGTGTCTAAAAGTCTCACTTTATTCCTCTGTACAATTAATATAACTCGTTTTGCTTCATGAGGTTTCTGTGAGCTTCAAATAAATGAAAGCACTTTGAAAATTACAAATATCATTGCTAATTTTAAAGTATTATACAAATTTAATCAGCTATTAGTATCATCATCTTGCTACAATGATCAACTGATGATGGTTTCAAGAGCAGCAAGGTCATCTGAGCTATCAAGATGCTTTTAACTAAATGATCCAGTCATTCATTCCAAAAGTATTGTGCATGTGCTATGTGACAGTTTGTGTTCTATGTATCGGACACAAAAGCACATTTCCTTCATGAAGTTCACTTGCAGTTTATTTGGATAAAAAACAGTTTTAAAATATACAGACTATTATAGTAGACATTGCTAAATGCTATGCACGATATTTTCTAAACTCAATTTGGCTTTCTCTAAGCCGTCCTCTCACATTAGTAATAATATGTAAGTTTTTTCCTCCAATTAAATCTATATGGAACCATCAAGTATTAAATTATATGGCCTCAGGAGATATAAACATAAGTAGTTTAAGACCAAAAAATAAAAAATAAAAAAACCAGAGTAAAAAATAACAAAGAATATTCCCAATGGTAGTGTCAGCTTTTCTACAAAGCTAATTAATCACTGCATATGAATTTGGCTGGAACAGGGGACAGACTGATGCTGACTGAAAAGTCACGACCTTAAAAATCCCAAGCAGATAACATAATTTATTGGTGATAATCACAACACACTCATAATTAGTAAATCTTTCAAAGTACATAGCAATTGAAAGAAAGGAAAACAAACATCTAATTTGCATACTGAAAATCCTTGTTATCTGAACATATTATTACATGTTTAATAGGGTTTTCTGAATTAGATAATATACTACAAAATGTTTTCAAAATGGAGATTTTTATTTTCTATTTCAAAAAAAAATTGGGGAAGAAATGTCTATCAAATTTTATCGCTCAAACTCTAGCTTCATTTTTATATCGTGCACAAAATTTCATCCAAGGGACT
Source organism: Papio anubis (assembly GCF_008728515.1). Taxonomy (NCBI): domain Eukaryota; kingdom Metazoa; phylum Chordata; class Mammalia; order Primates; family Cercopithecidae; genus Papio; species Papio anubis. Next base: position 173,769,788 of record NC_044978.1, read on the forward strand.
GACCCTTTTATTCCAAAATATTAAGAGGATAAAAATGATAAATAAAATGGAAATATGTATGGTTGTCATCAGTAGTATTCTTCAGTACTAATTTATTTTTCTTCAATACTCCAATCCAGTTAAGTATTAATAAAACTTACCCAATAACGTCTGTCAGTGACTGGTTTTGACAAGAGACCAGCATTCCATTGCTGTATTTGACACTTTTAAAAAATCTACTAAATAAATGAGATATTTATTTCCAGGATCCATGGAAACATGTCAATTTAGTCAATTCTATGTTTAGTATATATCTGATTTTTCATGACATAGGGTCAAAAACAAATGATTTAAAATTAGAAGATGAGCTGTGAGTCTGTAATATTTTACATTCAATACTTGTAAAACAAAGATTATGAAGATGATAATCATAGCCATTTACACTTTGCCTACTTGAAAAAGGTGTTCATTTCCTATTAAATAAGACATCGTTGCCACTGATAAATATGTGTGACACTCTTATCATATGTCAGCACTTGTGATGATAATTCAAAGATAAAATTCAATAGCTGAACTCAACAAATTTACAGACAGATAAGAAAGATTGCTAAAGATAATAATGGAAGAGTTTAATGAGGACTACAAGAGAGGTCCTAAAGCAGCCCAGTGAGGAGAAAACTTAAAAATCAGATTCAAGGATTGAGGGATCATGGACATTTTAATAAAGAAAGTAACAATGATTTACCATAAGCTTTAGATTTTCCGCTGATCACCAGGTTGTTTACTTGATTTATTAGTTCGTTTTTAAGTTGCTGATAAAGACATACTTGAGACTGAGTAATTTATGAAGAAAAAGAAGTTTAATGGACTCACAGTTCCATGTGGCTGGGGAGGCCTCATAATCATGGTGAAAGGTGAAAGGCACATCTTACATGGCAGCAGACAAGAGAGAATGAGAATCAAGTAAAAGGAGTTTCCCCTTATAAAACCATCAGATCTCCTGAGACTTACTCACTATCATGAGAACAGTATGAGGGAACCGCCCCCATGAATCAATTAACTCCCACTGGGTCACTCCCACAACACATGGGAATTCTGGGAGCTACAATTCAAGATGAGATTTGGGTGTGGACACGGCCAAACCATATCACTTGACATCTCCACTTCATAAACTAATGAACAACTCAAACTTAACATAAGGAAAAGAGACACCTAATTACCAGCCAGACTTCCCTCTCCTATTAGATAAAACCTACATTTTTTCAATTACTCAGCCAAAAATGTAGATGTTGTTTCAAAACTTTATTATATTTTATATGAGATTCAACATCATACAATAACTCTACTACATATTCTCATTTTGATCACTCCTTAGTGTCCCAAAGCTACAACCCTAGAGCAGGCCATTTTTCTCTCAATTACCTGAAAGATTTTGGGAAGCAGTCTCCTTATTACCACTCTCCAACAGTCCTTCCTCTGTGTCAAACTGCGTTTTATAAAGGGTAAGTTGGATCACCTTGCTCCCCAGCTTATAACTCTAATCATCCCATTTTATGTTAAGAAAAATAAACAACAACAACAAAAATCACCCACGCAACCTGTTCAGCTTAAGCCCCTGCTCATCTCCTCTGGGAATACTTGTCTGAACATCATCAAGAGAACTCAGTTAAGTCCCACCCCATTCCCCAGTCTGTATTCCCATGATGTGCCATGCACATCACACCCATTGCACTTCCCACACTGTACTGCAATGATCTGTGCATGTTCCTAAAAGGCTGAGAGCTCCTTGTGTGTCTAACATGCTGGGAGATTTATGAGGGCAGATGTCAGGTTATTCCTTTATGTTCCTAGTACCAGCATAATTTATGAAACCTATGATGATTATTATTTCTGCACTTATATGTTTGTGAGAGTTTTAACTTATCTCTAGCTAGTCATGATTTCCTTGAATAAAACTCAACAGCTCCCTGAATCTCTGTAAAAACATGGGAGTAAAATTTTTCATCTGACAAGAAGTTATTGTGATGGCTAATTTTATGTGTCAACTTGACTGGGCCATGGGATGCCCAGACAGCTGATTAGACATTATTTCTGGGTGAGGACATTTCCAGAAGATATTAGCATTTCAATTAGTAAACTGAGTAAAGCAAGTGGTTTTCCCCAGTGTGAGTGGACATCATTGAATCCATTGAGAGACTGACTAGAACAACAAGCTGTAGGAAGGCTGAATTAAATCTACCTGACTGATTCAGCTGATCAATTCGGGGCACTGATCTTTTGTCCTCGGTGCTTCTGATTCTCAGGCCCTCAGACATGGACTGGAATCTACCCCATTGACTATCCAGCTTTCAGGGTTTTGAACTACACCATCAGCTTTCTGAGTGTCCAGCTTACAACTGGCAGATATTCAGTCACCGTAATGCAATTTTCAGCCTCCATAATTATAATGTGAGCCAATGCCTCATAATAAGTCTCTTTATAACTGATCCATATTGTTATAAAAAGATCTTTTCCACTGGCTAAGTGCTCATACTTTACCCGTTTTGCTTGTTTGTCTCCACTCTAGAAGAAGAAAAATCCTAAATGTCCTGCTTTTCTTGCAGCTAAGAGCAGCCATAACACACAAGTCTAGTCAAAATGAAAGTGATAGTCTGCTGAGGGTGTGTATGATGTCAGTTTCTATTCCCTAGGAAGGTCCCAGAGGTAATAAGGAACCTCTGGGACCTTCTTTATATGCATGAAGTAAACAGTAATTTGATGAGTACTGATTCTGAGTTCAAAGTGTTCTGTAAATTATTTGAAGGAAGATGCTATGGCAGATTAAACTAGAAAAATACTGATCAAAGTGCCAGGATACAAGCTGGGCTATGAGGGATATGTCAGAAGATAGGAGGATGGCAGGCATTTTTAAGTCTTAAATTTTTGTTTTTACCTCTGTGATGAGATTGGAGCCATTTCAAATGGGAGTAATGCTTAATCAGAAACAAAACAAAACAAGAAAAACAGATGGCAATAATTAAAAATTAACGATTGAGAACACATACAAAATATTAATTATGACATGTGCTACTACTACACAAAGCTTCTCTGTTGTAAGCTCTCTCTGGCTTCTGACTTTTTTTTTTTTTTTGAGATGGAGTCTCGCTCTGTCGCCCAGGCTAGAGTGCAGAAGTGTGATCTCGGCTCACTGCAAGCTTCGCCTCCCAGGTTTATGCCATTCTCTTGCCTCAGCCTCCCCAGTAGCTGGGACTACAGGCACCCGCTACCATGTCTGGCTTTTTTTTTTTTTTTTTTTTTTTTTTGTATTTTTAGTAGAGATGGGGTTTCATCGTGTTAGCCAGGATGGTCTCGAGCTCCTGACCTCATGATCCGCCTGCCTCGGCCTCTCAAAGTGCTGGGATTACAGGCGTGAGCCACCGCGCCCGGCCGGTTTCTGACTTTTTGAATTTTTTTTTCAGACACTGCCTCAGTTTTTGTTTCCACAGAAGCAGAGCTTGATCCAGGGACTTAGGTATGGGTGGTTTATTTGGGAAATCATTACATGAAGCATGGGTGAGAGCCTGAGGAGAATGAGACCAGAAGGAGGAAAAGCTAATAGGAGCAGCATTGCTGCTATAGGCAGTGGGGGCTTCTACTGGGACCTCTGAAGAACCAATGCGTCCCAGAATTTCTGCCAGAATAATGGGAAATGGGGGGCATTTATCCACTGGCTCCTATACTGTGTTGATTGAGGGTGTTCTCTGCGGTATGAATAAATCTTCCCTCTGGGCTACCCTTGTACATGGGGCTTATTGACTCTTTCAGCCTCAGAAAGGGCCCTTTTCTAAGGCAGATAGTGGCAAGACTGGCTTGAGAGATGAGGCTTTGTAGTAATCTGAGTGTGAGCTCGCGTAGAGCTGTCCATCACGGTGGTGAATGCAGAGGCTGGCCAAGAGGTGTGTGCTGAGGGGCACTGAGAGGATCTGCTACTGGCAGCAATCCCTACCCTTTGAAAGTCACGAAGCGCCTTTTCCTCAGTTCTGGCCTCTGCCACTCCCAAACACATGGGTGGTTCAGAAAAACACATTGCCATTCCCACCCATGGCCTCATGAATTTCCAAAATTACTTCCTCCTGACCTTGAACCTCTCTGCAGGACAGACTCAGTCAGTAGTTGAATGTCACCAGTTCTGAACACTGAGACCCTACGGCCCTCAAAAGTAGAAGATGAGCTACTAAAGCAAGCTGGGGCTTGGAGCCTTCCCTCTGCCTCACTTCTTGTCCTGGAGAGCTCTGGCTTTTACCCTAAGTGTCATTTACCTAGAACTGCCTATGTCACCGATGCCAGGTGAAATGATTCATAGACGTGGCCTTATTTTTCCTCATATCAGACATTATGAGATGGTCATCGTGCTCCCCATTTTATAGCCAGAGAAACTGAATCCAAGAAGGAAACCGTGCTGAGTTAGTAGGTAGCAGATTGAAAGTTTGAACCCAGTTCATGAAAACTGCACAAATCACCATCTCAGCAATACCACCATGACTGTTCGTTTGCACTCTTCAACTCCCAATCTTGCCCCACGCTGCCTTCACACCTTCAGACTGTGCTCTGCTGTTAAAGTTGAGGGCTTGTTATGCTTCGTTCATTGAGGTCCATTAGCGTCCTGCTCCTTATTTTCCCCCAGGAGGCCCCTACCCTGTGACGGATGTATATCTACTCTCTGCCTCGAATGCCCCCAATTAGAGTGACTTCATGGCTTCTCCTAGCAGTCTGTTCCATTGCCTAACTGCTCCCAGTGGTCTAACATTTTCCCTGATATTTAGCTTTGATATTCCTCACTGCAGCTTACAGCTTGTTAATTCTCATTCTGTCCTTGTTGATTAATAAGAAGACTGATCCCTGCCCTTCTCACAATATCTTTTTATGAATGTGTCGGCAGAATGATGGCTCCCTTCAGCAGCCCTTCCTTAAGCTTGAGCTGCTCCAGCTCTATTAACCTCCCCACAGAGGTCTCACTCTCCAAGCCTGGGACTATTTGTGTCCCTCTCCTCTCAACTGTGTCAATTAGCCTATGTCCTTGGATAATTTATAGTGTCCAGAAGGGAGCCCAGTGTTGGAGAGACAGCCAACTCCAGGCAGAGACAGGCATGATGCTGTTGAAATTCACTTACTCCTTTTGCAAAGTGATATCTTAATTATTTTTTCCCTGAGGCAGACAGCCAAGATTTCTCCTTCTCAATGATCTTTTTATGAACTTGGACTAACAGAGTGTGGAAGCTGATTGGGTCTCCCTGGATCATCTCCTTTATTTGGAAGTGAGTAAATGGAGGCATAGAGGGAGCGAGGACAGTGTCCAAGGCTCCTCAGTGGCTCAGTGATCCAGAGAGAATGAGGACCAGCTCTGCAGTTTTCCAGGTCAGTATCCCTTTCATTGTATCCATGAGACTGGGCTCGTGAAAACATGATACAACTCATTCTACCAAAAGAAATAGAGCCCAGGAGTGTGGTGTTATTGCAGGTAACGGAGCAAAGAGGTGTATGGAGAAGAGCAGTATACAAGATCTGATGTTAAATAAGGTGTAGGAACTGATAAGGAACCAGAGGATTTGGCAGTGGAGGATCACATGATGATTTAGGGAACACATTTTGTGAAAAAATGCAGGGATGAATGAATGATTTGGCATACTAAGGAGTGGAATACTGAGGAAGAGGCAAGCAAGCTTTTGACAGGCTTCTCTGAGAAAACATTTTAAGATAATGGTGTAGTATAATCTAATAGTTAAGAAAACAAGGTTTGGATTAGACAGATTTGATTCCATAATCAAATCCTAATCCTTTGGATTAGATAGATTTGACTCCATAATCTACCATCTACTAGCTGCGTATCTTTGGTCAATTTACTTAACCTATCAGAGTCTATTTTCTCTTCTGTAAAACAATAATAGCATAATAAAAGTAAACATCCTATATTTACTTTAAAAAATATATTATTTACATATAATATATAACATACCGTATGTCTGTATGTGACACATTTATTATGTTACATATAATATCTGATACTACATATAATATATTATTATTGTTTTGTTATACATAATATATTATAGTACATATATTTGTAATATAAACTAATGACAATTGAAAATAATAATGAGATCTACTTATCGGGGCGGATGTGATAGTTATATGTGATAATAACTCCAAAAAATGCTTAATATTATATATGTGGTTCATGGTAAATGCATAACAAATATATTAGCTACAGCCATTAGCATTCATTGCCCTTACTGTCATCATCATCATCATCAACATCATCATCATTTTCATCACCATTATTCCAGTACAGTCTAACTAACACCTTGACCTCTTTTCTAAAGTCATCTTCCTGACCACCTGCCTTCTCACTCCTAGCAAGTAATTCTTCCTCCCTCCCTTATTTCACAGAGAGAACAGATCATTAGATATGAAATACTTCACTTTGCTCTTCTTACTACTGACAAATTTACCAAGTCTCCTGCATCCTTCTACCTTCATTTCTCTTCTTATTGGAATAGCTGTTTTCTTTTTAGTTTTTTCTAAGATTTAATGTTTGACACTGCCTCTGGCTCAATGCTTTTTCTATGACACTTCATTGCCCTATTATAATGTCCATCTTCAGGATATTATATTGCTGCAAGCTGGCCTTCCCTCCAGACTACATTCCTAAAAATGGACCGCTTTTTTTTTTTTTTTTTTCAAATCATCTTTTACAATGTAGATAGGCTGAGGATTTCCTGAGTCAGCGAATCCTGTTTCCTTTTTGCTAAACAGTTTTTTCTTCAATTTATGTCCTTTTTCTTGCATTTTCTCTTGCATTTCACTATAAGCAACAAGAAGAAATCAGTCTGTGTCTTCAATACTTTGTTTGGAAACCTTCTCAGCTAAATATCCGAGTTGATCAGTTTATCACTTACAAGTTCTGCTTTCCACTCAATTGTAGAACACAATTCAGCTAAGGTTTTGGCCTGTATAAACAAAGATTGGTTGTTTTCCAGTTTCCAATAACATGTTGCTTATTTCCTTCTTGAGCGTTCAACCTTTATGTCTTCACTGTTCATATTTCTACCAACAGTGTGTTTAAGGCTATCTAGGGTTTCATTTTTCCTTAAACTGCATCTCAAAATTTATATAGCCTCTAGCCATTTCTAATTCTAAAGCTAATTCTGCATGTTTAGGTATTTATTATAGCAGCATCCGCTTTGCTATCACCAATATCTGCATTAGTTTTCTGTGGCCATTTTGACAAATTACCACCAACTTGGTGACTTAAAATGACAAAAATTAATTCTTTTACAATTCTGGAGATTAGAAATATAAAATCAGTATCACTGGGCCAAAATCAAAGTGTCAGCAGGGCTGCACTTCCTCTAAAGACAGTAGGAAAGAATCAGTTACCTCTCTCTTTTACCTTCTGGTGGCTGCCTACATACCTTAGCTTGTGGCCACATCAGTCTGTTTCCATGATCACATTTTCCTCTTCTGTGTGTGTCATATATTTCTGCCTTCCTCTTAAAAGGATGCTGGTGATTATACTCATAGTCCACCCAGATAATTCAGGATGATATTTCCATCTCAAGACTCTTAACTGTCATGTTTGCGAAGTTACTTTTTCCATATCAGGTATCATTTAAAGTCTCCAGGGATTTGGACCTGATATCTTTGGGATCATTATTTCACCTACTATACAATCTGATCAATTTCTTAAAAAAACAACAACAAAAAAAGTAACTATTTCTGAAGTTATCTTCATCTCACAGTATTTTTTTTTAAGTTTAGATAAAAATATCTACGGCATTAAGACAGTTATTAGCATGAGCACATAAAATTGCTCAACACTGTGGTAGACATTGGATATGCATAATCTTGTTTGATTTTTAAAATGAACTTCTTGGTCAGTATTTTTATACCCATTTTATAGTTAAAGGAAAAGATCGATGATCTGCGTAACTAATACATGGTCTACTAGAAGTTAAATTGGAGTTTGTCTGATTTTAAAACCTGAGTTCTCCCTAGGCCTAGACTACTCTGCTCTACGTGCTTTCGTATTAGGGCCTTTTGGAGGCTTGAGGTATGTCATCCACAAAGCAAACAAAGAAGGCTTAGAAGCGTAAGTCTCAAGAATGATGTACATTTTTTATTCAGTTTATTTCAACAATGGTGCTGCTGTCACTCATCCTTGGCAGTCCATCATACATGTGTGTGGCCATGGGTGTACTTTCAGCTGACCACACTGGTCACCAGGCTGTGACCACACAATTCACAAATGGAGTTAGAAGCTCAAAGAAGTCTTCATACATACAGGGCCTTCTCAGAAATAGTCTCAGTGACCACACCCCATCTATCTTCTCGGGTTTAATGGGCTGAGTTTAGGGAATATCTTGGTGTGGATATAGCCTTCCATTCCTGCGTAATTACCCAGTTTTTTTTTATTCCAGTTGTCCTGAAAAACATGTCATGGTCTTGCTGTGGGAAAAGGAAATATGTTCGTGTTTACATAAAATAGGAGTAGGAAATGCTATCTAAAGCTGCCAAGAAAGGTAGAGATGAAACTTTAGAGAATGCACATGAAGCAGATGATGGGTAGGTTTCAGGAGGAAATGGTAATTATGTGTGACCTCTAAATGTAAGTAATATTTGGCTGCATGAAGATTGTAAGATATGGGAAAAAGCCTTTTGGTTAGGCTCAAAGACAAGAATGCCTAGTGTCTTGAAGAAAATAATAGATTATTCATTTGACTAGAGCACAGTGAAAAGAATGGAAGAAGAGAGGGTTAAGGTTAGATGCATAGGCTCAGGATTGTCAGATTATCTTTTGGATTTCAGATTTAATTCTGTTTGAAATACAAATTCGGGACAGAGTAGTCACATCATCAAGAATATTCATAGTGCACCAATAATCTGACAATTGGTGGAATGGATAAGACAGAAAGAGACTACAGGCAAGAGAAAAGGGTAGGAGGGCAATGTTCAGGCAGGAAGTAATAATAACTTAAACTAGGGCAGTAGCAGAGAGGGAAAGGAAAGAAAAGAAGATCAAGCATATTCTGTAAGTAAAACCCACAGACTGCATCAATTAATGGATAGTGTTGGCTGAGAAAAGGTACTCGAATTCAGAGTTTTAGCTTACTTCACTGAGGTACAGACTTACTAGCTAGGGTTATTTACAAATGATAGAAACATACACTGGTTCACTTTAACAAATGTCTTTTTTAAGTGATTTTTAAGGAAGGATGTGGAAGTCACTCAAAGATTGAAAGGACATTAAAATGAGGCCTCCAAAAAGGACAGAAATAAGAAAACTCCAGGAATTAAAGCATAGTCTACCAAGACTTTACCCTTCAGGGTTAATCAGATTGAACCATTTAGTCTACTTAGTCTAAAGATTGAAATTCCACAGAATAAGGGAAGAGAAAAAGAGAGGGAGAGAGAGAGACAGAGAGAGAAAGAGATAAGAGAAGGGAAGGACCAGGAAGTCCCATTGGTTGGTTGCATGCCTACTCCCTGGCTGGGGGGCAGGATGGCTTGATTGTTAGGCCATCAAGATTGTATCTGATAGGTGAGAGATAATTTCCCCAAAGAAACTTGCTAGAAAGTGGGAAGGATGCTGACTAAGTGAAAACCAAGGATATCCACCTCTAAGGGCTAAGAAAAATATAGAAATTTCCAGCTTCAGAGTCAGAGCTTGCTCTGTGAAATATAAACTCTTTCACCTGCCTATTGAGTAACCCTGTGACAATCACTTAAGCTCTCCTAGTGAAGACCACTAAAAGCAAATGCACATAATAACGAAGGTATTGTGATTTATCTCCTGTTTGATTTTAAGGGAAATATTTGGTTAGAGTTAATTATATAAAGGAAAAATTCTTCTATTCCTAGTTTACTAAAAGTTTGTTTTCTGGGTCATGAAATTTTGTTAAATATATACCTGACAATAGTGTATTTTTTTTTTTTTTTTTTTTTTTTTTTACTATACTGTGTGCTAAATATGCTAGATTTTTATAGAGGATGTTGGAATCACAATTCTTAAGTGATAGATAGTGAACTTTTTAATTATTTTATTATAGGCTCACTTTGTTAGGTTTCTACATCATGGTTATACTTATGTATCTTCTAGAATTTAGAGATGTTCCTCTTTGTATTCTCTGAACCAGTTTAAATGATGTATAAATAATCTATAACTTTAACTTGAAACAGTGTAGTCCTAAAATTATGTGAAATTAGAGTCTTTGGAGAAGTAATCTATTTTTTGCCTTTTAACAAATTCCATAGTTATTGATCACTATAGGCTGTCTAAATTTTCATGTATACGTTTTGTTAATTTAGATTTTTTTCAGGGAAAGCATACATTTCTTCAAGGTGCACAAAACTTTTTGCATAGTTGTTTAGACAGAAAGGAGAAAGAACATTTGACAAGGTATTTGAGAATGTATAGAATTAAGGGAGGGAGTGTCAAATTTGTATATATTTAATGAGGTTGGGAAGATCACAAATAAAAAGGCAGGTAGAGGAGGGTGATAGGGTTGAGGAGGAGGCTCCAGAATTTAGGGTTGAAGCACTAAACCAGATAGCTTGCTTGGAATAAACAAAACTAAAGATAAAGTCAAAGTCATAGTCAGAAAGAAACACTAAGAATAGAGCCAAGAAATTGGAGACTGAATATCATCCTTAAATGCAGCTGAGGAGAGCAGAAGCCAGGAAAGTAAAACTAAGTCTAGGTGTGATGAGTGGAGTTACAGGTGGTCAAGAACCAAGACTATGAGAGAATTCTTGAGGAATATTTCAATGTCCTGTGGTTCTATGGGTTAGAGATATAAACACAGAAGAATGATGCATTTATTCATGATTCTTTAGGTTTTAAAAAACACAAATCTGCCAACTTAAAGAAAATGAACTAGCTCATGTGACTCAAAGCTACTTAAGGGTTAAAGCTATCTGTGGGAAAACTCTTTTCTCTTCATCTGTTGTGTCCACTTTCCATTGTGTTGTTTTCAATCTCAGGCAGGCCATCTTTTTGTCGTATTAAAAACGGCTCTGGCAGCCGGGAGTGGTGGCTGACGCCTGTAATCCCAGCACTTTGGGAGGCCAAGGCGGGTAGATCACGAGGTCAGGAGATGGAGACCATCCTGCCTACCACGGTGAAACTCTGTCTGTACTAAAAATCCAAAAATTAGCCAGGCGTGGTGGCGGGTGCCTGTAGTCCCAGCTTCTCAAGAGGTTGAGGCAGGAGAATGGCGTGAACCCGGGAGGCGGAGCTTGCAGTGAGCTGAGATTGCACCACTGCACTCCAGCCTGGGCCACAGAGCGAGAGTCCGTCTCAAAAAGAAAAAAAAAAAAAAATGGCTCTGGCAGTTCCAGGCTTTCTCATTCCATCATTTCTGTGTAATCTCAGAGGTTACAACCACGTCCTTTCCAGATCGTTGCACAAAATTCTCAGGGAAGATTTTGGCTCTGCTTTGGTCAGGTTATTATGCTGTGGCCAGGGAAATGGATATATACTCACTGGCCAGGCCTGGTGCACATGGACAACACTGAAGTGGGGAGGACTAACTAGGAGAATTAATAGTAGGAGAGGTCCATCTCCCAAATAGATGAGTAGACTTCCCCCCAAATTATATGCGTGTGTGTGTGTGTGCGCGTGCATGCGCACGTGTGTGTTTGTATATACAGAGCTTGCTGATTCCGAGCAACTATATATATACATGTAGGTTGCTGATTCCAACTGTATAGATACACACACACACACATATATACACACACATACACACACAAACACACACACACACACAGAGAGATATAGTCGTTCCTTGGTATGCATGGAGGATTGGTTCCAGGGTCCCCTGGAGATACCGAAATCTGAATGGTCAATCTCTTATATTAAATGGAGTATGTGCATATAAACTACACACACCTTCTCATATACTTTAAATCTTCTTCATAGATTACTTATAATAACTAATGCAATGTCTACACATGACTTCATCAGCATGGACTCAACATAGTTCTTGGTGCATGGCAAATTTAACTTGTACTTTGTGGAACTTGGTATAATGTTATTATCCAAATAGTTTTGATCCTCAATTGGTTTAATCTATTGATGTGGGACCAACAAATATGGAGGGCCGGCTGTGTGTACATGTGTGTGTGTGTGTGTGTGTCTGTGTGTGTGTGTATGATGAAGGAATGGATAGAATAGATAAAACACAAAGCACCAGGGAAGTTTTATAAATTAATAGCTAAGGGTTTGACTGGACGAAGGATCCATGAATATGTAGTAGAAGTAGATTAAAACTGATGTATGGTAACAAGTATGGTAGCCAGATTTGTGTATCATTCATCTCATTTTCTAGCAAAAACCAAACCAAAACAAAACAAACAAAAATAATTTAACGAGTTATTTCTTGCTCCTGACAAACATGGGACACTAAAAGTGGCAGCTTTGGTCAAAGATTTAGAAGATTTTTATCCACAGATCTGTTCTCTCATGAATTAGCTGCGTGACTTAGGATAAGTCATTAACCTCTCTGTGCCCGAGAAGGATGATTATTCCATATTCTGTGGGATTGTTGAGAGAATTAAACAAGATACATGGGTAAAGAAAACTGGAGATGCCTAGACATTGCTGGCACCCAAAATATATTAGTGAATTGAAAGGGGAATTTAAAGAGAGTATTTTGTTTATTATTATCATTATTTTAAGTCCCAGTTTTAGTAATTACATTGCCAATATATTTTTTATTTACATTTTTATTTTTTAATCAGCTTTTTCCTTTATGGGGAAATATTGGAACCATTTTAAATTAATTCTTCTGACTGCATTTCCATGGCTCCCTTAAGTAGCTGAGTAGAATCTTAGACACATGAAATAATGACCCAATTTAAGTTGCTGTGTTTTTGTAAAGCACTGGAAAAGAGGAAAGCACTTCAAAGTAATTAACATGAACATGCTCAATTACGTTTCTGTATGACATGCCAACACCACTGACTGGAAATTCTGAAATTCGGAATCTTAGAATCCTCAATTGCTAGTACAATGAGGTCCTAAGGTATCGCCTTCTTTCCTCTCAGGATGGTCTTTTAGAGAATTATTAAGTATTAAAAGGTTAAAAACTAAGAAAACAGTAGCATTAAGGGGTAAAAAAGTTCTCCCATCAGGCCAATGGGTGGAAGGGTAGGGTCACTGAATGTAGCCTTATTTCTGCTGGCTGGCCATGTTTCTTTCCTACCCAAGCTCCAAAGTAAGCGGACTGTGTAAGCGGGAATGAAATACACAACCCCCTTGTGACTGTGAGCAGCAAAGCATTCTCCGTTTGTGGTTTTCTTCAAATGAGGCTGCTTGGAATATGTGTTTGAAAACACTGAGACTCTTTATTAATCAAGCACTTCACTCTCCCTGCCAGCATAACGTTTCATTGATGTCAAAACTCCCTTAAAAATGGTTTTGGAGCCACTTCTTGTACACAGACTTCAACAGAAGAAATATTTTTGGAATTGTAAATAGAATAATTGAGGCAAATATTTGCCCATTTGGAAAGCTTCTGTAATGGCTTTAATGTCCAGTTGCATGTTAAATATGCAGATCTGGTTATGGGTGGTAGGTACAGGGGCAAGGATGAAGCAGACCCCAAACTCTGGGTTTCCCTTAGAGAGTTTAATCACCAAACAGGCTGGATGAGAGTAGACATAGGAAAAATCATTTTGAAAAGATAAATTTGTTTCCAGGCAGGAGCAAGCAGTAACTAAATGGGTTAACCTATAAGAAAGGATATGCCAATCAGAAATGGGCTTGCTGAGCAGAAGCTAAGGAAAAGGAGAGTCATAGAGACACACATTGGCAATGCCCATCCAAGAGCTGCACTGAATAGAGGATGTCTGGGTCTTGAGATACCAAGTACCAAGATCTAGGAGTAGGTCCATTTTGATTGTACAGATGGTCACATCAGGTTACTACTGTTGTGTAAGATGAAGCATTTGAGTTACATAGGAAATACCCTTATTCTAATTCCATGTACTTGGAAATCTCTTCCCAAGTCAGTCTTCTGGTAAGAAGGTAACATGCAATTTAGGCCACTTGGAGATTATGGTATAAATTGTGGTGGAGCATCTCTTTGTAGATGAGGAGATAGGCATCTTGTGTTTCATGGATCCCTGTGAAGTTGTATGTGTCTACCAAAAGACATGGATGTACTCTCTGTGTTGGTAATTCAGGTTTCTGGGCCTGCAGGTTGAGGGCTAGAACTTGGGCAGTGGTAAATCCATTTAGGTAACTGATTCTCTGTGAGGACATCCGGCAGATAAAAAGATGGGTTTTGCTGCTGATGACTTCTGCTGCAGAAGATGTAATCTTGAGTAAATTAACCTCTCCAAGTCTTACTCTTCTTACCATCTGGGGAAGAGACACTTACTTGGCAAGGACACTGCAAGTTTTTGGGACATTATCAGTGCTCCTGATAATGCTCCTGGAACCTCTTTCTGCTCTAAAGTTATATGATGCTCCAAATAGACATCTTGGGATGTCTACTAGTCTGTGACCCTGCTTTGACAACTTCTGCCTCTCATTCCCCAGAGTGATTCCTGCAATGATGTTTTAACTCTTTGACTCTCATGCCCTACAGATAAGGACACTTGGTTCAGGAGAAATAACACTGGATCAATCAGTTTATTTCTCCCATAAATATTAGTTGGGTTACAGTGGCTCTATCCAATCTCTGTTGAATACCTTAACTGGTGGGATGTTTAGGGTCACCTGCTTCATAGTTATATGAAAGCTACACACAAAGAAGGGTGAATGGATCAAGAAGCACAGATAAAACACAACCAAAAAAGCACTAACAAAAAACTATGAAGCTGAGGTAGATGGAAAGAACGTGGTTCTCAACTCTAAAAATTGTCCTTTTATTGACCTCAGTGACTTATGGTACCCACTCACATTCTCTGCTCTTATTTTCCATGAGATATTTTTAATATTTTTCCATTGCTCTCATCACCCACCAATGAAGTGCTGCTAATTAGAGCTGGCTTTGTTACATGACAACCAGTGAATCTCTGTTCTTCAATCTCTGATTTGAAACCATGAGAAGCAAGACAAATGTCACACCCTTGGTGTGGAAACTCTTTGAGGAAGGACAGGATAATCAGTTCATGAAAAAGAGCTGGCAAGTAATCTCTCCTTCATGGGAAGGCCTGCCCTCTCAGAACCATCTGTCTTCAAACACATTTCTGAGGAGCAACTGAAAACACAAGCTTTGGGCTGTGGGTACCTTAGAAAAAGGTCGGTGTTGTTCTAACAGGCCCAGCTGAAGTCTGCATCCTCATGATGGACACATTTGCTATTTTTCTTCCATCACACTCTACACTAGACTGGGGAGAGGTGTTCTCCTGATGCTTGTTCAGGAATGTTTCTGCACAGGCAGACACTCTGAGCCTGGCTGTGGCCTGATGATGCAATGACACCATGGCCCCCTCAGTTGTCGAGGCCCTCTGGGAAAGGCCCACTAGCCAGGATCTCTGTGCAGAAAGGGAAGAGCTTGTGGCACGGAAATCCTTGGAGTCCTGTACCCAGCACTAGAGAAAGTCTCCAGAGTGAGAGCAACAAGCTCCATCCTTCCAAGCTTTTATTAGCCTACTTGGTGAAGGTCCTGTTCATTCCTTTCAGATATTTCTGTAAAGAGACAACCTGGTGAGCGATGAGAGCTGGGCAGAAGACCTGGGTTGAGGTGCACAGCTTACTGGGGGTCTTGCCATAGGCAAGCTGATTAACACCTTCCAGGTTTAATACCCTCATATGTAAAAATGGGAAAGTGGTGGTGAGGAGCAAGTAAGATAATGGAAATGATAAAGAGTAATAGAAATTAAGAGTATGCAATACTCTTCAAATCTCCCTTTGATTACTCTTTTTCCCTCCATTAGTGAGTAGTTTTCAACGGATTTTTCTGCTGGGGGATTTGATTATCTTTGCTGAATCATTGCTGTTTCATAAATATGTTCTCAAAAAGCCTCTGATGCTTTTGTTATTATGACCTGGAGTCTGATCCTATGTTTTTTATATGGCTCTTGAGGGCACATCCATTTTCTTAATTCTAATGCAATGTAGACTCTGGGACAAGATACTAATAATTCCTATTATTCATTCAATTTCTACTAGATTCAAGGCATAATGCATTCATTAATTCTCCTAGCAATATTTTAAAGTAGGTGCTATTGTTATCTGCATTTATGTCTTAATTCAAAAATACACATAAAAAGCAAGCCACACAATAGGTTAACAACTTGTGTTAGAGCAGAGAGATACTAAATAGCAAAGATAAGGCTTGAACCAGGACTACTCAACTCCAAATATCCAACTCACCTCACTGTGGCATAGAATATCATGAAACTTTTGTCATTATAGGGATATTGAATACATAAAATAATAAGTCACTGATGCATGATGATGAAGGGGAATGAGGGTGAGAAAAGGTAGGAGAAAAAAGTTGTGTTGAGCAGACTCAGAAATTGGGTGCTACTGCAAAGCAGAAGTTATTTTGAAGCACAAGATCCAAAGGCTGTTCCATGCTCAGAGGTAGGGTGGTGAGTGTATGGATCTAACCCAATGCATAGATCACATAAGCAAAATATACATGGTTGTCAGTGGTTAATGTTGTGAGGCAGATCCATGTTGGGGCACTGAGATATGTGTCACAGCAGGACATCAGCCAGCAGCTAGGCACATGGAGACATGATTTAGTTCCTTGGGGGAGGTAGTAGGACAACAGCAAAGAGCTGATGGTAATGAAAGTCTCGTATAATAGACATTGGGTCCGTGGCAGAGTAATTGAACAGATTCTGAGGTAATTGAACCTACTGGTCTTATAATAATTCAACCCTTGGAGAATTTCTTACTATCATTGCTTTCCACCAATAGATGAACTACCACCATACCTTCTGACTCAGAGAAAACCATTGTGGTGTCTATAAAGAGGGAGTTGGTTGGAAAGTGTAGTTCAATTCAGTTCAACAAATATTTATGGAGCACCCGCTATGTGCCAGGCACCATGCTAGGCACAGGGATACAGAGATGAATAAGACACAGTCCTTACCAGGAATGGCAAATACACAGCACAAATGCTGCCACTCCCTTGTCCTCCACTGCAGCAGACATCATTAATCAATCACCACACTGCTTCCTGCTGAGTCTGCATCTGGCCTCCACTCTCCTAAGGAGGCAGCCACTATCCATCAATAGGAGATGCCAGATGAGTCAAAATGAGTTGACACTTTTGCTTCAAATGTTGTTAATTTTGGTAAGGGAGAGAGACTGAAATGTGTCCCCATATATATTAATTTGCATGGTTTGGGTTCAAGGTAATAGAAGAGAAGTTTGGAGAATCCTGGGGTCTTAAAAAATGTTTGAGTTTCCTTCGTGACTTATTGTTATTATTTTAAAAGGATAGGGTGGCTGAGCGTGCTGCCTCACACCTGTAATCCTTGTACTTTGGGAGGCTGAAGCAGGCGGATCACCTGAGGTCAGGAGTTTGAGATCAGCCTGGCCAACATGGCAAAACCTCATCTTTATTAAAAATACAAAAATTAGCTGGGCATGATGGCACATGCCTGTAATCCTAGCTACTAGGGAGGTAGAGGGAGGAGAAGTGCTTGAACCCAGGAGGTGGAGGTTGTAGTGAGCAAAGATTGTGCCACTGCATTCCAGCCTGGGAGACAGAGCAAGACTCTGTCTCAAAAAAAATAAAAATAAATAAAAATAAAAATAAATAAGTAAATAAACAAACAAGGGATAGGGTGAGGGGAGAATTTCTGTTAATAAAGACATGGTATCTTGCGGGAAGCATTTCACCCTAAGTACAGAGTTATTCTCATCAGAGAGAACTCTTAACATACAACTCGAGGCAAAATTAAAATCCAGAAACACAGTTTAAGAGAGTATGAACTCTTGCTAGAACTGCAATGTATCTACCCCAGGGGTCCTAAGAATTTGCTAACCCCTAACTGCCAGTTCTTCTGCAGCCAAGAAAATCAAGCAGCTAAGAACCCCCTGGGGAAGGCAGGGTGGTGAATGGAGACCTATTATAAAATATATACCTTCAAGAGAACAAGAATTACAGGTAACCTCCCTCTTCTCCAAAGCGAGTGGTGGTAATAGAACTCCTCTCTGTGGACCCTAAGAAGGCCTTGCTTGTTCTGTGGCTTTGACCATTTATGTTTAATTTACGGTTTTAATTTTCTGGAAAGAGCCCAAAGGAGCCCACTGCCCGATGGAGTGCATGATACAGGTTTGGTAAACACAGTTAAAATAAAATAAAAATGCTCCAGTGCCTTTGGATGTATCTAAAACAACAGAATTAAGAGACTCTAAAAACTAGGGTCAAAATTATCTTTCAGTTTATCTTCAATAGCAAAGTGTAAGGGAAGAAAGGTGAGTAAAGAAAGAAATGAGAGGGGGCTTTAAAATGACAGGATATAGCATTAAGCATGGTTGAACTAGACTTAAATGTTGGCCCTACCAGCCTTCCTGAAAATGGAACATTATAGCCTTGCAAAATCTGGATTTCACAGTGAGAAAGAAATCAAACATAACACTTCTCACTCTGAATCACTTTACCCAAAAGAGGGTTTTGAATTGAAACCTTCATTACTGCCAATAACTGAGTTTACCTAAATAATCTCTAGCACTTTGGAAAGAGGGTAAGGCCACTGCTGTTTGGCAGATTTAAAAAAGGCAGGAGTGGTGTCCCAGAGAAACCTTTTCTTCCCTTGAACTTTTTCAGAAAAGCTCTCCTGCTTTGGGCCCTCATCTCCAGAGGCATCCATTGTGCACTGCATAGAATATGGACCCATAGAAATATTGACTTTATTAACATGTATTTTTATTTGGCATTGCCCATGCATGTGCTAAATGCAGACTTTTCATTCTTGGGAAGGGTAAGGTAAGCTATTTAAACTTACTTGATTTCAGGAAATATCCACAGAGACATCCCAGACCCTCAAGAACCTTGCATCTGTGTTCAGACAGTTGAATTTAAACAAACAGATGACATTTTGAATTATATTTTTAGGTTCCACATTTATCGAGCAGCAGCTAAGAGCAAAGCACTATGCTTAATGTACTGTGAAACTTAGTAAGATTTTGTTCCTGCAATTCTAAGTCTATGTGAGCCACTCTTAACCTGACTGGAATTGTGTATGGGTTCCCAGATTAAGACTTCCACTGTGCTTGTACAACAGCAGACGCGGTCAACAACAAATAATATTCAACAGCCCCTGGGTGCATTGGTGTTTATAGAATTCTAACAATTACAATAACAACAGACACTTTAAAAATTCCTACTATGTACCAGCCTGTGTCGTAGGCTCTTTACTTGCATTAATTAATTTGATCCACATAACAATCTTACGTGGTTATGATATTAGTTTCCTAGGGGTGTCTTAATCAGTTGCCCCAAACTGGGTGGCTTACAACAACAGAAATTTATTTTTTCACAGTTGTGGAAGCCAGAAGTTCAAAATCAGGGTCGGCAGTGTGTGTCAGTTCCTTCTGGAGTCTCAGAGGAAGGATCTCTTGTATGAGCCTCTCCTTCCCTCTGGTGATTGCCTGGCAATCGTTGGCATTTCTTGGTCTGTGACTGCACCCCAGTCTTTGCCTGTCTTAACATGGCCTTTCCCTCCGTGTGTCTCTGTGTCTTCTCCTTTTCTGTGACTTAAAGGATAGTCATGAGATTTACGGCTGCCCCAATACAGAATGATCTTACCTGGATGTCTTTATCTTAATTACATCTAAAAAGATCCTTATTCAAAATAAGGTGACATTCTGAGGTTCCAGGTGGCACTTATTTTGGGGAGTCACTATTCAACTTACTATGGTCTTCACTGCATGGATGAGGAGGTAGAATTTCAGTTTAGGAGGTTGTACAAGGTCACAGAGCAGTGAGACGGAAAATCAAGGTTTGAGCCTAGGTGTCTGAATCCAGAGGCATTGGTCTTCACAGTCACCATATCACACCATTCTGCTATTGCTATATACTCTTTTTCTCCTCTACACTTTTCTGGGGGGAAAGAGGTCATCCAATATGGTCACTAACTAAATTCCTCCAGTCACTGCAGCATGAAGAAATGAATTAATGTGAGACCACATAGATCCGAATGGTGCAAAGGGTGAACTGCAACAGTTGCTGCTGGTGCCCTACAGATACACCAAGATCTTCTTAACTAGTTTGGTTATGGTGCTCCAAGTTCTGCAGGTGCTTCTGCTAATGGCACATATCTGCAGTTTTCTCTGGGAGATTGTCCAGTGATTGAAGCCACATTGCCCAGAGAATGTTAAGCTAAGGCTCCTTTTCCCCTGCCACACAATAGTTTTGACTGGTTGGGGTAGGGGCACAAAAGTCTCATTCCCTCATCTCAAGACAGTATTGAATCCCCTAGTGGGCTAGACTTAACCCGATCCAACATTCTTGCATCTCTCCATCCCCTTCCCTATCCTGC
The DNA here is from genome assembly GCF_008728515.1 of Papio anubis. Lineage (NCBI taxonomy): Eukaryota > Metazoa > Chordata > Mammalia > Primates > Cercopithecidae > Papio > Papio anubis. The sequence goes on from NC_044978.1 coordinate 173,790,263, forward strand.
TGCTCTTCCTCTTTCCAAGGTTTTCCAAAGAGATCTCCATGAATAAATCACAATGTACCCACATCCTCAAATCCAGCTGTGCTGCTTGAATCAGATAACATTTTTCCTAGGTCATTTCATTTAGTGACAATAACTTGAAAGGTAACCCTAACTATCTTTACTTCAAAGATCAGGAAACTGAAATTCAGAGAAGTTCAGGGATGTGCCCAGGACTTCATAGGAAATACGTGATGGAGCCGAGTTTCAAAGTCTGGTTGTCTGCAAGCCCCACTTTCTATTAAACTTTCCTGTCTGCTTAGCAGAATACTCAGGCTCAAGAGAAGCATGCCCTTGGGAATGGGTGTGGTCTAATGAAAGTTTTTTTGGGCTTTTGAATCACTCACAATTGAGTACTTAATAAACAGAGGCTATTCCTTTAAAAAAAATAGACATTTGAAACTTTTTTTTTTTTTTTTTTTTTTTTTTTATTAAAGATTTTCTTTTTTTTTCCCCAGGCCAGGTGGTGCGATCTTGGCTCACTGCAACCTCGGCCTCTCGGGTTCAATCAATTCTCCTGCCTCAGCCACCTGAGTAGCTGGGATTACAGGCATGCGCCACCATGCCCAGCTAATTTTGTATTGCTATTATTATTATTTTTTTTTAGTAGAGACAGAGTTTCTCTATGTTGGTCAGGCTGGTCTCGAACTCCTGACCTCAGGTGACCTGCCAGCCTCGGCCTCCCAAAGTGCTGGGATTACAGGTGTGAGACACTGCACCCAGCCAACTTTTTCTTTTTAAAGAAATTATTTTCCTGACTATTTTCTAAGGCTGTCAGAATTGTCTGGGATGATGTACATTTACACATTAAATGCTTCGCACTGCACTTGGCACATACAGCACACTCAGAGAAGGCAAGAAAATTAAATATCATTCATTTCATTCCTGTCCAGTGCTGCAACTCCTGAAACCTGGTCTGTGACTCACCAGTACTGAGCCCAGAATCCTGAGTGAGCACCTCAAGGAGACACTTCAGCCACCTACGTCAGCTGGACCACCCCATGACACAGTCCTTTCAAGGCAGTCATTCATGGAGGTGCCAGTCTGAATTTAGAGTCAATGATAAGGGAGGCTTCCATGGCAGAGTGAAAAGCACACACCTGAGAAATGAAGAGAAATGGCAAAGGTCACATGTCTCAGGATGAATTGCACTGTGTGTGACACCCTAGCTGAAATCCTATCCCACAGGGCCATCAGGTGAACAATTAAAGAAAGTGGCTGAAATTGCTTCCATGTTCTTTTTTCTCTTCTAAAAATATCTGTGCTAAGAGTTTTACCCCGGGTGTGTGTGTGTGTGTTTGTGAGTGTATATACGTGTGTGTATACATGTGTGTAGCTGCCCATGCTTGTGCAGGCCTCTGTGCTAAAGTTAGTGTCTTCATTCAGACTGCACTTCCTTATGGTTTCCCTTGACATCTACCTCTCTCTTCCATTGCCTTTCCTCTAATTCATGCTCTACATTGCAGCAAGAACATCATTCCTCTGTTTGATATACTTTCATGGATTCTCATTTGTCTAGACACCTTCCCATGGGACACATTGTGCCCTCTACTTATAACTTATTTATCTACGTTCTTTTACACAATGACCACTTCTTGCTTGACGATCCAGTGTTGACATCATCTCTTCCATTCACGGAGGTTTCCCAACTCTTCCAGGCAGAGTGAGTCATCCTTTTCCCTGGGCTCCTCTGGCATCTAATAGAGACTTCTGTTGTGGATGCCCCTGCTCTGAGCCACAATGATGTGTTGACAAGTTTGTCTCTCCCACAACATGCACCATGGGATTCTTTAAAACAGAGATGGTGTCATGAATTTCTGGTTTGGCAGGTTTGAAAATATTATGCAGAACATTACAGTTTTTTTAATAAAAGAAAAATGAATAAACACAAGGATAAAGCATTAAGCTTAACCTCTATATACAGAATTCTTTATCTGTAAAAAGATGATAATAGAGACCCAATTGGGTGCACTAAATGATTGACTGCAATTCTTTACTCTTTCCTTTTGTGCCACATGGGCAGAAGCTTGGGTGTGTTACTCACTTTGGCAAAGAACATGTGAGGGTGCCAGTTCTAAGCCTGTACCTTAAGAAGAATCACCGTGTCTCTTTACTTCTTTCCTTCTACCATTACCATGAGAAGCATTCTTTCTGGATACCTGTTTCTATTATCCCTACAGCCTGGATTGCAGTATGAAGACATGTGCCAAAGAAATGCCCAAGCCAACCCCAGACCTACAGTGGGAAGCAGAACAGCCCAGAGAAGCTCAGCCTAGGGCAACAGAGGCAGCCTAGTCAACCTACAGATCTGGGACAATAAATGCCTGTTTTTAAGCCACTGAATTCTGGGGGGTGATTCGTTCCACGGCATTATAATGGCAATAGCTGATACTTCAACCTCATTTAGTTTTTGTGAGGGCTAAATCTGATAATTCATGTCAAAAGCCCTAGAACATGGTAAGCTCAGATATTAGGATTCACCATTATTAATGTTTGATGTTTATTAACTTATAAAACTAAGTATTTTATGGGAAAGACCAGTTAGAAGAAAAAGAAAGCAAGAATCTATTTATCAAATTCAATGGGGTTCTCATAGCTGAACTTGGCAATTTCTTTGATATTTGCTAATGGTCTTTCATAGAATGTGAGGCAAGATGATGGGAGGCCTCAGAAAATTCGAATTTAAACAGAAAGAAAAACAGTCTTGGCACAATGGCTCTCCAGCATGGGGGTTGCATACCCACTTCTGTCATCATTGGGATGATCCACCAGCTTTCCTATGGCATTTTCATTTTGCAAAGCACTTCATTTAACAATCCCTCACTTAACCACTCCTTGGAGCCAATCTGTACAAAAAAATAGACAGTTAATTCCTAGAGACTGCCAAAAAGTGAGACTTCTAAAGCTTTAGGCAATAGCCTCTCTTTCTTCATTGATGTATCCCGTAGTCCCATCTTCATCCCAAATTGCCCTTCTAATCTCCAGACTAAGATGTCTAATAGAGGCCAGACATCCACGCCATGAGGTCCCAGACTCACATCACGCTTAAGATGTCAAAAACAGAATCCATCATCTTCTCTCTGTATCTAGGCCCTTGGCCCCAAGCTGTGGCTCCAATAGGGTCCTTATCTCAGTATCCAAACCAGAACCTGGTGACATTCATGCCTCTTCTCTCTCACTCTCCCTTTCTCTATTCCTTTCCCCAGGCATCCAAGTTCTAATTATTTCTCAAATCACTCCACCTCACTCCATCATCACTTCTTTCATGTCACCTTTTGCCTAGTTAACAGTAAAAACTTCCCTATATGTCTCCCTGTCTCAACTTCTCTATCGTTTATCTGTCCTCCAAGTTGAGCTCTTTCTGCTTTTTCTTCATATTACTTACCATTGAGTCACCATATTTTTTTTACTGTGCATATCTGTCTATGTGTGCCTGTATGGGTGTATGTGCATGTGTGCATGTTTTCCTAAGTATATCTCATTCTCCCTATTGGATTGTAAATTTCCTGTCTTTAGGAGTCATGCCTAGAATTTTGTTCATACTCAAGAAAAACTTGGTAGACCTAATCAAAAGTCAGGTTAGATATTTAACCAAGCTCTCTGGATAAATATTTCTATTCCTCTATTTTCATTCGTATTAGTCTATTCTCACACTGCTAATAAAGACATTCTTGAAACTGGGCAATTTATAAAAGAAAGAGGTTTAATTGACTCACAGTTCCACATGGCTGGGAAGGCCTCACAATCATGGATGAAAGTTAAGGAGGAAGAAAGTCATGTCTTACATGGTGGCAGGCAACAGAGAGCTTATGTAGGGGAACTCTCCTTTATAAAACCATCAGATCTCCTGAGACTTATTCACTGTCATGAAGACAGCATGGGAAAGACCCGCCCCAATGATTCAATTATCTCCCACTGGGCCCCTCCCATGACACGTGGGAATTATGGGAGCTACAGTTCAAGAGGAGATTTGGGTGGGGACACAGCCAAACCATATCACCATTTATCGAAGCAGAACTATTTTGAGGGGGAAAGGCAACAATGAGTTCAGAACAAATATCAGGCTACCAGGGATCAGTTGAATCCCAGTTCAGAGTACAGCTGTTTGTAATAGTTTATGTAGGAAAGACTCTTGATAGGAGTAAGGGTTGAAAGGCACATCAAAAAATAAGGTGAAAAGTGGCCGGGCACGGTGGCTCACGCCTGTAATCCCAACACTTTGGGAGGCTGAGGCGGGTGGATCACTTAAGGTCAGCAGTTTGAGACCAGCCTGGCTAACATGGTCAATCCCTGTCTCTACTAAAAATACAGAAATTAGCTGGGCATGGTGGCACACGCCTGGAGCCCCAGCTACTCGGGTAGCTGAGGCACAAGAATTGCTTGAACCTGGGAGATGGAAGTTGCAGTGAGCCAAGGTCATGCCACTGCACTCCAGTCTAGGCGACAGAGTGACACTCTGTCTCAAAATAATAATAATAATAATAAGGTGAAAGAGGAGGAGACACTAACATTACAAAACACATGGTGATTCCCAGGTGCTGCTAAGGCTGTTTCTGTCCCTTTATCTGATTCATCTTCAGAGGCTGGGAGGTAGGAAGAGGGACCAGCAGGAATTTGAGAGATGAGGTCCATCTGCAAAGGTTTGCATCCACAACCTGCTAGCTACATTGTTCATCATGTTTATAATTCACTTATAAGATGCATAATACAGGGATGATTATAAAAGTACTTACCTTTAAAGTCGTTTTGAGAAATAAATGAAATAAAACCTCATACAGTCTCATGCAGTCCTCAATGCCACCATTTAGAGATTGTGAATACCCATTTTACAGGCAAGGTAAACCCTGTCAGGACAGCTTGGTAATTGATACAAGTGAAGAGTAAAGTTGACAATCCAGTCCTTATGGAGCCTAAAGTCCAAGTACCTTCCAATATTCTCTCAGTCTGGGATTGGAGGGACAAGATGGGAGAGGACATGCAGGAACAATCTCTAGGAATTGCCCTGTTGTTACTCATCACCACCCACCTCCCTGAATACCTTTCTCCACACATTTATCTGTCTCATCTGGCCACATGTTTTCGCTTCTTTGAGGACTACCAGAAATATTGCTTCCATGATTACGTCGGCTAAGCTCATGGTGCTACTATGTGGGCTCTAACTCAGACCCTGATCCTATCATCGTCTTTCCAAACCTTGAGATGACGGTAACACTTTCAGCTGTGAGATATATATATATATTTTTTTCTTTTTTGGGGGGAGCTGTTGGAAGTCAAAACATTATTTACCATGAGGGGTTAATTTTCTAAGGAGAAAATAATCTTTTCAGCCTTTTTATTATGCATCGTTTTCCAAGGAGGATGTTGGGGATTATAGTGATAGTGCACACAAATTAAATGACCTTGGTGCTGTTGGCAAAGACTCGGATCTGCTCTGAGTTTAAAGGGAGAAGACAAGGATGCTCCCGAATACATGAGCAGGCTGACTGCACTAAGGGGGAGAATGGCTGAGTCCTAACTATCTTTTAGATGTCAAGTGCATTTTTTTCTCCTCTGAGAAAGAGAATGTTTTGTTTATGATGTGGCTTTGGGTGGATTAAGTTGGGCAGGCAGCACACACAAGGAATCCTCTTAAGCCTCATCTCCTCTGAGGCCCCCTGTTTTCCACTTTCTGACAGCACTGGCTGTGACTTCAGTCTTGCTACCTGCCTGATCTTTCACCCTAGGACAGAAACAAAGGGGATGAAATTGAAGGCTCAGCGAGGGAGCCTGGCTTTTCACCTTGCAGGTGTGAGGAAGAAAAGGCTGGTGTGGGGGAGGGAACTACAAGGAATGCCCCTACATGCTGTGGTCTACTCTTCCAAACACCCGAAAAGCCTGTGTGGAGTCACACACGCACCCCACCCCGCCCTCCGGCAACAGCACAACGGGTTTATGGGTCGGAGTGGGGGAAGGGACACTTTGTAAATGCAGCTGGTCGTCATTTTAAATCTTAGTAAAAGAAGAAAACGTGCAGACAAAATAAGCTGTCTGGACAAACCACTAGGTGGATTAGTAATGCCTGAACTTGACGGAGAAGCCAGAGCCCAGGGTCAAAGGATAAACTGATTGGTGGGACCTTTTTGATGCCTGAATTTTAGTGAAGCGATTAGTCCCAATTAGAATGACACTGGAGAAGAGGCTGGAAAGCTGGGGCCTCCAGAGCGTGTCAAGAGAAGGGGTTTGTCGGCTGAGGCACAAGGGAAGATGGGTGATTAGGAAACATAATTTGCTCAATTACTTGTGATTTGGCTCAAGTTGGTTTTTAGGACTGTTTTTGTAACCTGAAAATAGGGGCCTTAGAAGCCTTTGAAATGTGGAGTGAAATAATTTCAACCCAAAGCAGACTTTAAGAACGTAAAATCTGCCAGACTAGTTTGGAATCACCGTGGGCCCAGGCTGCCATTTTGTCATTGACAGGGGCATCTGGGGCAGGAGGGAAGTGGATAGGGAAAGGGCTGAGCTGTCAAACACAAGAATTAAGGAATACCTTATATTTTTCTAGCAGTTGTCTTAGTCCATTTGCATTGCTATAAAGGCATTTCTGAGGCTGGGTAATTTATTTTTGAAAAAGAGGTTTATTTGGCTCGCAGCTCTGCCAGCTCTACAAGACGAATTATGTCAGCTTCAGGAAGCTTCCATTCATAATGCAAGGCAAGGTGGAGCTGGTGAGCAGGTATCACATGGAGAGGGAAGAAGAGAGTAAGTGGGGAGGAGGTGCTAGGCTCTTTTTTAACAATCAAATCTCTCAGAGACTAATAGAGAGTAAATAAGAACTTAAGGACTGGCACCAACCCATTCATGAGGAATCTGGCCCCGTGACCCAAACACCTCCCACTAGGCCCAACCTCCAATTCTGGGGATTATAGTTCAACATGAGATTTGAAGGAGACAAATATCCAAACTATATCAGTAGTCTATCAGAGACTGTCACCTAAATCAGCCACTGAAACTATTCCCAAGCTATCATTGTGTTTGCCTTTCCTGCCTTTTGGAGTTAAATGGTGGTGTGTTGACCTGATCCCTTACTAGTTGTATGGACTCTGGCAAGCAACTTAAGCTCTTAGTATCAGCATCCACGTTTTAAATATAGGTCAAATAATAGCTATTCTCATATAACTGTTTTGATCAGTAAGTGGGAAAATAATAAAATATGGTTAATAATACTATAGCACTTACAACTTACCACATACTGAACTAAACAACATACACATATTTTAGCTCATTCCTCCTCACACTATGAATTTGGATTTCATAAACCCCATTTCAGAGCATAGAAAATTATTCAGTCTACGATTGGGCTTACCTTGGGATCAGAGCTAAGAGCTTGGTGGCTGTGGGGCTGTCCTCCAACCTTTGTGTCTCAGGATCTGCTCAACTCACAGAGTAGAAGGTATGAGTGAATGGACTGGTTCTTACCTCTGTTTTAGTTGTTTCAGAAATATGCATTCAGTCAGTTGCCTGAAAGATTGGGCAATTCAATGCGATAGAAGCTGAGACAATTGCATGCATATTATCCCAAATAAGAAAGAGTCTTTTCTGAGAAATAGAAATAGCTGGCCTCAAACTGTATTTATAATCACTTTCTCCTGTGCTTTGCACACAGAGTCCAAGAACCACATGAACCAAACTATAGAATAAATTAAGATATCTGAGTTTAACAGAAAAAATACTGCTTTTTAAAAAATAACTTGAAATGATATTCCAGTGGTTGCTTCAGTCTCACTTTGTTCCTTCAAAAAAAACATATATCTTGTTATGAAGAAAGCTGAAATGTATATATTAAAATATATAAGAATATATATTAAATATATATTAAATGTATTTAAAATATATATTAAATGTACATGAAATATGTATTAATATATTAAATGTATTAGAAATATATATGAAATACATGTATATGAAATATATAGAATGTATATACAAATATGTACTATATATGAAATGTATATGAAATACATACACAAAATATATATACAAAATCTATATGAAATATATACACAAAATATATACACGAAATACATATATTTCAACTTCCTTCAGAACAGGATGGGGCCTAAAATATAGGAATCTTTAAGTTTTTACATAATTCTTTCCTCTCTGTTTTCCACATGTATGGAAGAAAGCATATGTATTACAGTAGTAACATTTTATTTCTAGTGATTGCCTATTCCTAGACAATTTGATTTTGTCAAGCCAGATAGAAGAACTCATTTTAAATAGTGACAATAGACATGAGTAAAATATCTGTTAACAAGGCACAGAGAGAACCAAGAACTAAGTTAAGCTGTCACCAACAAACATGCAAAGTTCACTGAATGTTAAAAGAGTTGGGCTGGCTAACTCCAGGAATCTGACTTGAATATGAGAAGGGTTTAACTATTAAGCTGCAGCAGAGTTTCTCAGACTCAGCACTATTGATATTTTGAACTGGGCGATGCTTTGTTGTAGAGAGTTGTCCTGTGCATTACAGCATGTTAGCAGCATCCCTGACCTCCTTCCATCAGATGTTACTAGCACCATCACCCCCAGCTGTTACAACCCAAAATATTCTAGACATTGCCAAATGGCTACTATGAGAGCAAAATCATTCCTCTTAAGAATCAGATTTAATTTATATTTGACTTACATTTATACCAGAGATTAGCAATTTTTTTGTTTGTTTTTTGTTTCATTGCGAAGAGGAATAGAGTAAATATTTTAGACTTGGGAACTACTACTATACTATGTCAATATTGTGTAAAAACATTTATACGTAATATATAAATAAAAGAGCATGCCTTTGTTCCAAAAAAAACCTTTATTTAGAAAAAAATAAAACCGGAAGTCTGGCTGGATTTGACCTCTGATTTATTTCACTGAGAAATAACAGGGCATAAGATTATATAATATGTTGCTTGTAATGAGTGAAAAAGAACATTTCTACTCAAGAATCAAATAAATGTCACTGACAGCTCCATTCAGAGATATCTGCCACCATCTTCTCAATGAGTACACACACATATACACACGCACACGTGCTTTTTTTTTGTTAAGGACACAAATTTGAAATCTTACTATACATAATTTTATATCTGAATGTTTACTTCATCACATTATTTATAACATAAGTAATTTTTGGTGTTGTGTATTCTTTTATTTTTGTTTTGTTTTTGAGATGGAGTCTTGCTCTGTTGCCCAGGCTAGAGTGCAGTGGTGAAATCTCAGCTCACGGCAAGCTCCACCTCCTGGCTTCATGCCATTCTCCTGACTCAGCCTTCTGAGTAGCCAGGACCACAGGCGCCAAGCCTAGCTAATTTTTTGTATTTTTAGTAGAGATGGGGTTTCACTGCATTAGCCAGGATGGTTTCGATCTCTTGACCTTGTGATCAGCCCGCCTCGGCCTCCCAAAGTGCTGGGATTACAGGAGTGAGCCACCGCGCCCGGCCTGTATATTCTTAATAAACCCAATTGTTAATGACTGGGTAAGTCATTCATTTTATTGATATACCATAGTTTATTTCCTGTAATTGAATATTTTTCTTTTTCCCATTTTTTCCTATCATGTGAACAAAAGTGCAATGAATATCTATCCATTTATCTGATAATTTTTATAAGAAAAATTTCTAATAGTAGATCAAAGACTCAAAATAGTTTTAAATTTTCTTAATCATTTTTACAAATTGACATTCAGAAATTATCCAATGGCTCATATTCCCAATAGAGAATTAGATATTTTGAATTTAGTTGCATCCTTGATTGTAAACTTGCCACAGGCAGGGTGCAGAGCTTTCCACTTTAACCATTCCCCATAGTACCCTGCACAATGTCTGCTATAACCCTCCACATGTAGAGCGGAACACAGAATTCCAAAACCGAGATACATGCTATTGTAGAAAATGTAAAATTTATTTTCATATCTTCAGAACAACTCTGGTTTGCAGTCCATGTGAGTGACTGGTTGTACATGGAATGTCCCAGCAAATATGGGACAAGCAGTAAAGGCCACAGTCTCAGGATCCAAGTTGCATAAATGGACATGTCACAGGTTGAGTGGGTGTAAAAAAATGACATAGGACTCACATAGTAGAGTTACTGACATGAAAGGAAGACCAGGAGGGGTCCCATTTCCTTGCACAATTCTAGGCTTTGTGTGCTTTAAATATGCGGAATATTACCATTAGGAAAATATCATTTATGTGGATCATTGGATTTCCTGTTTTTAATCCCTGCAAGCATTCTGGCAATCTTCAGAGGTAGCAGAAACCACAATCATGCTTTACAGAATCTCGAGCTTGCATAGGCCACCCAATCCTATGGGGAAATTTCTTATAACTGGTTCTTTCTCACAATTCCTCCAGGCCTAGGTGAGACAGCTGACCAAACTGCAGACCTGGGCTCTGTTGAAGGAATGAGGAAAGCTAAAATCTAGCACGTCTTGTGTTTTATCCTCCAGGGTTGAGTCTAATATGGGGTGAGAGGTCTGAGCCACACAAATTTTTCCATAGAAAAACTGGAGAGAACTAGTGCTTTGCCTCTGAGTGTTTATGTCTGTGGCTCTTTGGCAGTGTTCCTTGAGCTCATTTCACCAGAACAGATTGTCGATATTAGACCAGTCCTCAGAAACCTCTGGCATTCAATCTCAGCAAATTATGTGTGCGTGTGTCTACGTGTGTGTGTGTGTGTATATCTGTATGTAGATATTTATGTATAGATATCTATATCTCGATAGATATCTACATCTCAATGTATATCTATATATCATAGATGGCAGCAGATATCTAGATAGATATAGATATAGATATCTGCAGGTATGTTTGAAAATCTTAAGATCATGATGATGTAAATGATGAACCCAGTGCCCTGTGTTTACAGCCTTATCACCCTGATCATGTGGTTTTAAATGTTTCAGTTACAGATTATTTGGCCAGGAAATCAATACTGTCTTCAAAGATCTTTATGCACTATTAGTTCTCAGTGATACTGGTTACTGGATGGGCACAGAGAACACATTCTGAAAGAACTGTGACCGCTTTTGGTGAAAATGAGTAAATGTGACCAAGCATTGTGAAAAGAACACACGTCACCCGCGTCAGGCTCTCTGCTTGGACTGACACTCTTGGCAGCGTCTTAAGGCACTTGCAGCCTGTCATAACCCTTCACTGAGAAAGTGACATATGATTAAAGGCCTCAGTTCTGTTACACACTTACATAAGTGCCATATTCCTGGATGAGGCACTTTGTGCTGCTGCAGCTAAAATTGCAGCCCATAACCCACACTTAGCACTTTCTATTTTCTTTCTTGGCTTTATTTTTGCCTGTAGAATTGATCAGTATTTAACATGTGATAGATTGACTTATTTACCCTGAGTATTGACTGTCCTCCTCACTGAACTCTAAGCTCAGCAAGGGCAGGTTGTGTGTGCTTGTTTCTGTTTTTCTTTGCTGTGTGGAACCATTATCTAAAACAGTTGGCAATGTACTTTGATTGCAGGGCACACAGCAGTAGCTGGAGAAGCTTCCTTCTTGGATAGCTTAGGAGCTTCTGAGGGCAGCCATTATGTATGGGAATAGTACATGTTTAATTTATTATTGTGATTTTCCTAAATTTGGTCCTGAGATCTCTCTCTGGACATAGCCTTAAGCTATGATAATCGCTTTCTAGGAGAGCCCTGACCGGGGAAAGTTAAGTTAAGGTATATTGATTAGGTGTGATGCAGGGCAGGCAACACAACAAAACAGAAAATAAAAGAAACATTTGATCACTCACAGGTCCACGAGAGAGGAGGTGTGCTCAAGAGGACTGACTGGAAGTCCAAAGATAGCATGGCGTATCACCAATGGGTGGAGAGCAGGAGCCAGAGATGACATATGGGATGAGGCCTTCATTAAGGTCCATGAGTATTATCCATCAGGCTTTCCTGTAGGGATTGTGAATTGGTCAAGTTAAAGAAAACACTTGTGAACAGGAGTGCTTATCTACATGACTCTGCCATTGACCATTGAGTTTTATCATGGACAGTAGCTGTGGGATTTTAGGTTAGTGAGATAAGAATAAGCGGGTCATATTGCAAACAACATGGGAAAGAAAAGTTTTAACTTGGCCAAAGGTGAAGGAATATAAACAGGTTTCCAACAATGGATACCAGGCCCAAAAATGGATCCCAAGGCAACAACTATATTAAACAACTTTATGACAGGTACATTTGTCATATAAATAGTCAGTCCTCTTGTATGTAGAGAAAAAGAATAATGGTTAATATGTAACATCTTTAGATTTTTGCTTAATAGATCTGCTTTTAACCGAAGAGAAGGTTACCTGTTCCAGTCTGCTCTATAAGCCACACCCTCTGTACTTGTCAACCATTATTTCATCTTTATAATGGCCCTATGAGGTCAGCTTTATCTTTTTTTCTTTTAACAATTAAGAAAATGGAAATTGAGGCTGCAAGATGTAAAGTGATTCCAAAATTAGCGAAATGCACTAAGTTTCCACTGTATGAGGCTAGCCTCAAGAATTCCTCAAAAGATGTGGAGTAGGAGTAGCTTTGCATTTATTATAAAGTCCCACAGGCACTAAGTGCCCTCTAAAGGCATGATTTTCTTTTTCCTGACAATTTTTATTGGGTCAAGACATAATAGCATGACATTTTTATGGGACTTTCATCTCAGAATCCCAAAGCAATCCCAAAGCACTTAGAACACATTAATTAGCTCTCACAACTTACAAGGTAGGTAGCAAATTATTTTGATAGGAAATTAACTATAATAAGGCCAGCAACAACAACATAACAAGTGCTAGTGAATTGCCTTAAAGGAATGCAAAGGACTCATATACATTTCCTAGGTTAGAGGAGAGGCTACTTATTAAAGGAAAGTGGAGCGGGAACAAGATTTGAGAATATTTAGGATCTCTTTCCATGGGTGGATGACTTAGAGGTAGCAATGGTTCTTGTGCTATGATTAGTGAGGTTGACTATTAACTCTCAACAAACATATGGTCATCTCTTCAAAAATAATTTTTTTGAAAATATAGCTACAGAGTTATGTACATCATTCAGTTCAACATTTATTTTACACCACTATATAAAGCTTGTAGGATGGATAAGATCTGGCTATTTTTAAAAACATTATTTCTTGTCTACTGTTGTGCATGGCGTCTGAGTAGAAAATGCTGAAATGAGTTTTTCCTATGCCAAGATTCCAATATATCTCTTCTCTACTGTAATGACAGCAATATTTATTGAAAGGCACATTTGTCTTTTCACTTACCTGTTTACTGAAGCCTTGAGAATAATTCCCAAATGGAATAATAGAGTTCCATTAATCTGAGAAACTCTTATGATTTGTCTATTATAAAGTAGTAACTGGGTTATCCCCTGAATAATTAAGAATTATTAACTTAGTCCAGGTTGTTAAAGAGGATCCGAGGAGGAAGACAGGTGAATTTACTCCAGTAAAACAGAAACACATGGAGATAAATGGCTACCAAAGTTCCCAGACCTAAATGCTGATGGAGATGAGATTCACCCTTTGATCTCTGACTCAAATCTGGTGCTCTTTCTCATTCATTCCACTAATAAAGAAAAATGGCTTTGCGTTTAGCTTTTTTTCTTTTTGCCAAGGGCTTACACAATTAACTCATTTTGTACAATTAATAGGGACAGAGGGCAGAGAAACTCTAGGCAGAAAAAGGCAGGTCCCCAGCAAAACCCCAGACTGAAGCTGGAAAGCCTGAAACCATGGCCCAAAGTGAGAACTTATATCTCTGTTTTCCTATTTGAATGTTACCTTTTCCTAATCCACCCATGGCTCTCCTCCACCTTATCCTGTGCATATAAAAACCCCAGACTGAGCCGGTAGATGGGACTATGTCTGGACATCAGAGAGAAGCAGCTTGACTTCAGAGGGACAGCTAGACCATGTGACTTTGGAGAACAATCTGACTGGATATGGCTGGACTTCAGGGGATTACCTACCCACCCCATCCCCTTTTCAGCTCCCCTTCCCACTAAGAGCCACTTTCATTGGCAATAAAATCCCCCTCATTTATCGTCTTTCAATTTGTTCATGTGACCTCATTTTTTCTGGATGCCAGACAAGAGCTCAGGAGCCACAAGTGCAGATACAAAAGGCTGTCACACTGGCCCTTTGCCCTTGCTGGCAGAGGGCAGCTGTCTCACGCAGAAAGGCAGAGGACCCACTAAGCTGTTAACACTTAAGCCGTCCATGGATGGCAGAGCTAAAAGAGCACTGTGGGGTTTCAGGGGTCACAGGCACCCCTGCCTGGACATTGCTGTGGGGCCTACATGGAATTCACCCCCGCTGGCACTAAAGCATCCCGCTGGTTCCTGCACCTGCTTACCTGTGTGCTCCCTCTCATGAGGAGTAGAATGCAGTGTGTCTGCGTGAGTGGGCTTTGATCCCCCTGGTGCTGAAGCAGCCAGCTGGTTCCGGCTCTCATTCACTCCAGTTCCCATACTCATTTGCTCACACTCTCCCTCTTGCTAGGAGTTGAGAGTGGAGGGCTGAGTAAAAGAGGCACTCCTGTCGTGAGTCCTGTGAAGGGGTCAGGGACATATTCTGCTTCACTATCACAGTTTGTCTTTCTTAAATGTCCTCCTGAACCTTGGGACATTATTTACTTGATCTTTCAAAGGGATCACCTGACCTGAGGTTTAGGGATTATGTCTGTGGAGTCAAGTCAGACATATTTGTTTACTAGGGTTGCCATAACAATGTTCCACAGACTGGGTGGCTTAAACCATGGACATGTATTTTCTGGAGGTTAAAAGTTTGAGATCAATGTGTCAGCAGTGTTGGTTTCTTCCTAGACCTCTCCCCTTGGCTTGTAGATGGCCACCTTCCCCCTGTGTCTTCATATAGATTTCCTCTGCATCTCGGTCTTCTTTATCTCTCTTCTCATAAGAACATCACTCATACTAAATTAGAGCCCACCCAGAGGACCTTATTTTAACTGAATTACCTCCTTAAACACAGTCATATTCTGTGGGGGTTAGGACTTCAATCGGACATAAATGAGCTCCGTAACTTGGAGGCAAGGTTATGCCTATGGTAATAATAATAGGTATTTTAAATTCAAGTTCCACCACATGACAGGGAATGGACGTGCTTTATCCCATGTTGTGTCATTAAAGTCTCACAAATCATGTCTTACTGGGCCTGTTTTCTAGGTTAGGTAGCTAAGAGAAGGTAAGTGGTTTCCCTGAGGTCACACAGCTATTAAGTGGCACAGGCTGAGATTCTCGTTGACCTCCAAAGCTCCTATAGGTTTCTCTCCCGTTGGATTCAAATGCTGCAGCACTCTCAAGGGGATGCCCTCGCTGAAACACAATGCCAGGCCTGTCACTCAGAGCCTGAGTTCTTAAGCCACGAGGGTGGAAGCCTCAGTAGTGAGGGGAAACAGCCCAGACCAGAGGCACTGCAACTCTCAATGCAACACCAGTAGCCTTTCATGAAAGGCCACTCAGCCAGGCCCAGGAAGGCTGAAAGACATTTAAATACTCCATGTTCTAACATGTGGAAAGCAACAGCTCTCCACCAGGCAGGCCTGAAATCAAAAGCCCAACGCCATTGCCTCTCTGAGGGGCAGCCTGTCTCCCAGGAATGTGGCCATGATAAACGAGAAATACGTATAAAGTGTGAGCCCTTGCCCCAAAGGGTGCTGAATAAATGCCGGGCATTATACTATTGTTTATTTGGGCTACCAAAGTGCATTGGACTGAACAAGAGTATTTCTTTCACTGACAACCGTGGTCATTGTGGTGAGAAGATTTATGTTAGGATGTATGAATGATGCCTCTGTGTACATGTGTGTGTTTATGTGTGCGTGTGCGTGTGTGTGTTGCTAATATTTGGTGTGCTGTGTAGGGTAATGGGGGCTGCATTTATCCTGGAAAATGAGCTGGAAATTTCAGGAAAGGTTTGGTTACCCACAATTCCCATTTGACGGCCTTTCTGAAAGTTTTAGATTTAATCACAGAATCTTTATTTGAAGAGGAGCTCAGGGATTGCCTAATCCTTGTGTCCACCTAGTTTCAAGGCTTTCCTATAACATTCTGGAGATGTGGTTAAACAACTTGTGATTGAACGCTTCTGCTGATGGTGAGCTCACTACCTCTGGAGGGACATTTGTTCCTTTTGCTGACAGCTTAAGGGAACGGAGGAAAGGAACTTTTATAGGGCACTTTGAATGCTTCAGGCACTGTGCCCAAAGCTTTACATGTGTCGTTGCATCTACTTGTCTTCATAACACTTGAGGTAGTTTTTACTTCCATTATTATTATTACCAGGAGCAAGGCTTACTGGGAACCACATACACTTCTTTGCACTTTATATATAGTAAAAGTCATTTAATTTTTCTAACAATCCTCTGAAGTAGCTACTTTTATTTCTCTCATTTTATGGATGATGAAACTGAGGCTCAAAGAGGTTAAACAGCTTGCTCGAGTTCACATATCTAGAAAGTGAATTTGAACACTGGCAGTAGGTCCAGAACTCACACTTACATAGTAATGTTCTGCTGCCTCTAATTATCCTCATTTAAATGACAATAAAACTGAGTCACAGTGCCTTTGTGACAGGTCACAGGTCACACAGTGAAAAAGTGACAAAATGGTGATCTGAATCTGGTTCTGCCTGACTCCAAATTCTTGTTTTCATAACTCCATATGGCCTTCAGGTATGACAATGTGCTACTTGTACCAACTGAGACAAAATTGACTTCCCTTAAATCCTGTGCATGGACGCTTCAGGGTCTGCTGTAGAATTAATCCACAATAGCATTTCAGATTTATAAGCAGCTCAGGTTGGCTTCAAGTCTAAATATATGCAGTTCTTTTGTTATTCCTTGCTCTTTAAAAGTGCTACATTCTGTACTCTCATTGTCTCCTTCCAAAAGAGGAAAATTTGAAGTGGGGTAGCCATCCTTGAGCCCCAATCATAGGGCGTGATCTGAATGGACCAGAACAAACAGAACTATAATATCCCCCTGCTCCTTTATTCAGTTGGTCAATTACTTGGTAAGCAAATAAAAGTGCATTCAATGATCTGTTAAATATCAATGACTAGCTGTCATATATATATATGTGTGTGTATATATGTGTGTGTATGTATATATATGTGAGTACTTTGGGCTGTGAAATATTGGTCTATTTAGTCATGCACTTGCACGTAATATTTTTATAGCTATTGCATTTTAAAAATACTGATATATGATGACCACATCCCCCTCCTTTTTTTTTTTTTTCGAAATTGTCCTGGTTAGTCTTAGTCGTATACATTTCCCTATTAATTTCAGAATAATATTTTAGGTTTTGTAAAAGGTTCTGTTGATATTTTCATTGTTACTACACTTAGATTATAGTTTCCTGACACTTTTCTCATATTCAGTCTTTTAACCCATGAACATGGTATTTCTTATGGTTTGAGTTTCGTTTTTTCTCTTTGGGTAAATGTTAAAGGTTCCCTTATAAAGGTTTGACATATTTTGTTAGATTTATTTAAAGGAACTTTACACTTTTAGTTGACATTGTAAAGGTTATCTTATAATACTGTTTTTGAACATACTTTTTTTAACATTCTAATATTTTTTGTGTTTTATTTGCATTTTGATAATTACATCTTCACAGTATATTTTGTGGAATCTTTGGCTTCTGGGAAGTTACCACAACTCCAGGGGTCTTGAGGTGGGAGTGAATTCTGATGCAGAGAGAGCAGGACTCAAGATCCCTCTTCTCTAAACCACTTGGGTTTGCTCCGTTCCAATTGAAATTGTATATTAGAAATTCAGGTGTGAAAACCATGCTACTGGAAAAACTACTGTCATATATATATATTACATGTTACATATATATATATATAAAAAACCATGCTACCAGAAAACCATTGTCATATATATAATTTAAAAGCATATATAAAACTGTATATATATATATATGTACACAATGTACACAGAGAGAGAGAGAGAGAGACTGTAGATAACACTTCTGGGCTCTGGTTACACCATTTTATTTCTTTTATTTTCCAAGAACTTGAAGAAGTAGCCACCTTTAGTGATTACTAATCTCTGGTCTACATCATCTTCATCCTCTTTTTATCTATCTCATAATTTCTAATCCAATTTAACAATATTACTGAATTAGACCCGCAAATTAAAATCCGTTGCTTGAAAAAAATAATAGACACTTTAAAAGTTGTACCTGAGACTACAGACCCAGAATGATCAAAACCAAAATACAATCTTACCAAATTATTGGACCTGAAATAATCTTTAGGCATCTATAATGAAAAAGCAAATTACTTTTAAGGGAATAAAATTGAATTATCATCAGACTTTTTGACAACAATGCTTTTTTTTTTGAGACGGAGTCTTGCTCTGTCACCCAGGCTGGAGTGCAGTGGCCGGATCTCAGCTCACTGCAAGCTCCTCCTCTCGGGTTCACGCTATTCTCCTGCCTCAGCCTCCCGAGTAGCTGGGACTACAGGCACCCGCCACTTCGCCCGGCTAGTTTTTTGTAACAACAATGCTTTATTGCAGAAAAAAAATGGACTAATTTAAGACACTCAGGAAAAGAAAATATCTTTACAATAAACCCGACTTTCAGTATAAAGGACAAAAGCTGTACTCAACCTGTAAGCACTCAGGGAATATTGCTCCCATGAGCCTTCTGAGGAATTTAGTTGAGAACGTCCATTAGGGAACCAAAATGACTACAGACATAATGACATCATAACTGGTGATGAGTTTAAAATATATCATTATTTGTATAAATAAGACTAAATGAAGGTTATCAGAGAGAGACAATGTAATAGCTATATATTCTGAAAATGCAGATGTAGCACAACTTTCTACATATGAGGGGGGAATGGAGATCGTATACAACAATCATTGTAAATGCTGTTAGTCATCATAGGTGATATTGATTTTGTTATTTTGAGACTGTCGTTTGTGTAATATGAGATGAAATAAAACCATGCTATGAAGCATTCTAATTTTATTTCCCCTGTGTCCTGAGCACCAAAAGTTTCAATGTGAAAGACAGGTGTACAGATGTAATAGGGAAGAGGTTATGTAAAAGCGTTGTAATTTTGATTTTGAATTCAAAGTGTCAATAGGTACTTATGTATGTGCATGAACACATGTGTGTTTTCTTTGCTCTGTTCACAAAGACAATTATCAACCCAGTAGCAATAAGCATTCCTAGTGCCCAGATATTGATTTTGACATAGAGTTTTATGCTAAAAAAATACAGCTAATTGTAGGTCTCAGATGAGAAATGTACAAGATGATCATGGAACTATGGAAAATTATTAGGGTCATGTTAGAAGACTCAAGATCCAACTTGAATAGGTTTTAACTGGCCAGATATGGCACCATTTGAGTTTCAGAAATAAAAATAATTGCAATGAATGGAAACCCATTAAATATGTTTATATCCATGTTTGAATAATGATTGTTTTTAAGAGGAATAATGATTGATCACCTTATAAAGATGATAAGGTATCAATCCATCATTTTGAAAACTAGTAAAAGGACACTGTAAGCATTTATTTTACCTTTCCGGTATAAACAATAACACTAGGAAACCAAGTAGACAATGAAAGCAAGGGTCTCTTTATACAAATATTCAACTAACTAAAAAGATAATGTATTGAATTAGAATTTCAGCAGTTTGCAATGAATTAACAGATATAGCATTATATATCAACAGATGGTAACCATGAAAAGGACAAAACAAGAAAATACATGTCTCCTGTGGTCTTGCTAAACAACATCAGAGTCTTTTCAAGGGGATCAAACCTGAGTCTGATAAAGCCTTTGGGTCTACTTACCAATTGGCAGGAAACCCAGAGGACAGAGGAACATGCTGATCTGCACCATGTGTATGCAGTCAACAAGGTCAGTTCAAATATCTTGGATCTTTCAGCAAATAATGGATAAGGAACACAAAACGTGGAGAGAAAAATCTATGGATAAAAGGAGACTCAAAAGAAATGTCAAATTTAAAAATAATACAATCCTAATTATATTTGGCAAACATGGATGTTAGAACTGTTGTTAAGAGCTAGAAAGTCATTACTATAAAAGTCAGAAGTGGGACTTTTCCCTTCCCTGTGTGGGAAAGGAAGGGGTCATGATTGGACTGACGCCTTGGTGGTTTTGGATGGTTAGTAAAGTTTTATGTCTTAACCTGGTAGTGGATCTGAGGCTTTTTGACTTAGGATAACTCATTAAACTACACATTTATTTTGCATGATTTTATCTGTGTTTCATCTTTGAACAAAGAGATTATTTTTAGTACTACATTGTCATTGAAAGAAATTCAAATATTCTGTAATAAAATAAAATGTAAAAGGTTCCTACTGTAGCTAATTTTTAGTTTTACTTTCCAGAAAAAGTCATTGGGATCAGTTGCTCAGAAACCCTTTTGGATATTTCCTGTGTATTTGTTTTACACAAGTGGGATGATATCATTCATATTGTTTCACTATTCTAAAAAATACTTACTAAATATATAATATTTCCTGGCTGGGCATGGTGGCTCACACCTGTAGTCGCAGTACTTTGGGAGGCTGAGACAGGCGGATCACAAGGTCAGGAGATCGAGACCAGCCTCACCAACATGGTGAAATTCCATCTCTACTAAAAATACAAAAATTAGCTGGGTGTTGTGGCACGCACCTATAATCTCAGCTACTCAGGAGGCTGAGGCAGGAGAATCGCTTGAACCTGGGAGTCAGAGGTTGCAGTGGGCTGAGCTCATGCCACTGCACTCTGGCTTGGGGGACAGAGCAAGATTCTCTCTCTCTCAAAAAAAAGAATATATATATACACACAGACACACACACACACACACTATTTCCTTATATTCACATATGCTTACTTCATTGTATATTGAATCCTTATTTACACACTTTCACACTCATTTGAAATATTTGTATTGGAGAATTGAATTATTAAGTTTCATGAAAGGATTGATAGCTATTAATTTTTTATTTATTCTGTAGTAGTTCAGAATTCTGAGTCTGAACAGTGCAGATCTTTATACATTCCCAACTCTACCCACAGCTCCACCAAATGACAACAAACAGATCATTTATTTATTTATTTATTTATTTAATTTTTTTTTTTTTTTTTTTTTTTTTGAGACAGGGTCTCACTCTGTTGCCCAGACTGGAGTGCAGTGGAGCGATCTTGGCTCACTGCAAGCTCTGCCTCCCAGATTCAAGCAATTCTCCTGTCTCAGCCTCCCAAGTACCTGGGACTTCAGGTGCCCACCATCATTCCCAACTAATTTTTATATTTTTAGTAGAGATGGGGTTTTACCATGTTGGCCAGGCTGGTCTTGAACTCCTGACCTCAGATGATCAACCTGCCTCGGCCTCCCAAAGTGCTGGCATTATAGGCATGAGACACTGTGTCTGGCCCTAACAAATCATTTAAAATTAACTGATGTGTATCTACAGTTAAAAAAATAAAATAAAATCATGATACCATAACTATACCTTCATTTGTAGTAATCAGAGGTATTCAGATACCATATTGAATTTATTAATTGCTTTTAACACAGTTTGATTTTTATTTGCAAATCTACATTGAGCTTCTTCTTTGTGCCAGGGACAACACTAGGCACCAGGTTTCTGAAGATGAATAAAGCCTAAAGCTTGAGATGACTAAGAATACTGATACTTCTTTTCTAGATTTCTTACTTAACAGGTCTCATGTATTCTTCCTGGACTTTATTCTGTCTTCATTCTAAATGATTAATTACTTTTTGCTTAAGTAATTGCAATAGACTTCTAGCTAGCTTTCCTGTTGTGATTTTGAAGTCGTTCTCCTCACTTACAACAAGGGGATTTCTCTAGTTCATGAATGTCCCTATTCTTATGCCAAATATTCTTCAGTGACCCCTTACTGATCACGTTAAACACGTCATGTGGAAAACTGCATGCTCCTGTCTCTGACCACACAAATAGCCTTAGAGTTTATGACTCTGTTACTTGCAATTTACACTCCAGGACTACCGTACAACTTTTAGATATTAGAACATGTACATTCTGCAAAAAATGCCGTTCCTTTTTCTCAACACACAAATCCCTATTCATCCTTAAGTAGCTATTTTCAGCACTGCCTCCTCTGGGAAAATGTCCCTGTGTTTTCGGGACACACTTGAGCACCACTTTCTCCATGATCTTGTGGTACTTACGACATTTCTCCATCATCATGTTATATTTTAAACTTTCTTTGCAGGATTATCTTCTTTCTTAACTCAAAGTAACTTGAAGACAAACACAATGACTTTTCACCTTTTTACTTCCTGCTACTGGTGCAGACCTGAACATAACGTACTCAATAAATATTCCATTCATTAACTTGACAGATATTTATTAAGTTCCTAGTATCTGTCACTAACAATCTAAGTTCAGAGGATACAGCAGTACAATACAGATAAAGATCCTGCTCTCACAGGGCTTACAATCAGAAGGGATAGAAATGGGAGAGGCAAGATATAAACAACTGAACACATAAAAATATCCATTATAAGTGCCATGCAGAGAATTTATGTTGAATGTTGTGATAAAGAGTGATTGCAAGACATTTCTAGATTGGATTGTCAAGAAAGGCTTCCTAGAGGAGATGCCATTTAATCTAAACTGTAGCTGAACGGATGGATCCACCAAGGGAAGACCAGGATCAGGGCCAAGGGTGCAGTGCAGAGACCTTAACACTGGAACCAGTTTGTTTCAGGACAGGAAGGAAGGCCAGCGTGGCAGGATCATAATAAGCAAGGAGTGTGGAGTGGGTAACAGTTGAGGTCAACGGAAGGAAGCAGCCAGATCATGGAAGGCTGTGTAAGTGGTGTTATGGAGTTTGTATTTTATCCTATGGAAAATGGGAAGGCTCGGAAAATGTTTTAAGTAGATTAGGGAAAGAGTCAACACAGGGAGCTCAATTTGGAGTCTTTTTCAGTAACCATTGCTGGTAACAATCTTTGTTTACACCATGTGGAATACATATACTCTAGTGGAGGTGGGGAATGGAACTAGCATTGGATGTATTTTGTAAATACAATTGACAGGATTTGCTGATAGAGCAGATGTCGTCATTAGTGGAAAAGACAGATCAAAGATGTCTAAATTTTTATTTCTAATATCTTGGTGGATGGTGGTGACTTTAGCTAAGTAGAAAAAATTGGAAAGAGAAGCAGATGTGTGTGTGTGTGTATGTGTGTATATGTACATCCGTATGTGTGTGTGTGAGTGTACAAGATAGAGAGGAGAATGAGAGCAAAATAATAAAAAGTTAGATATAAAAGTCCAGTATTGGAAGATGTCAGAGGTGTAGAGAAAGCTTTGGGCAGCCAACAAATACATACTGATAAACACTTTGAAATCTTGTGTTAACAGATGGATGTGTTACTTGACTATTGGAGAGGTCATATTACTGAAGACAAAGCAGGAACCTGTTACCACTATTTTAATGGTTTGATGATCCAGAGGCACCATGTTAAACATTTGACACCTTAACACAATAGTTTATATTATACTTGTATATAGTAATATAATTTTATATTGTTTTGTTGTGTTTTAGAAAATTAGTTGTGAATTTGAGATTGACACAAAATGTATTATAGTTTTTCCTATTTAAAATAATGGGTAATGACCTCCCAGTTAGCATTTTATGCTGACATTCTGTGGGAGGTACCCCTAGATACTCCATGATAGCCTACAGAGCAGGTGACTGGTTGAAGTTGCCCTGGAAGATTTTATGAGCATAGCAAAGAATAAAACTCCAGATCTCAGCCCTGAGGCACTCCCACTTTGAAAGGACAAGCTAAAATGGGGAGGCTCCAACAATGAATGAATGAAGAGGATATAGCCATCTAAATAGGAGAGAAAATAACCAGATCAGTGTGATAAGGAGAAAGGAAAAAGGAGAAATTATTTCTATAAAAAAGGAGAAATGAAATAACGATGAACTTCAATAGCAGAACACAGCGTTCATTGTTGGTGTTTGTAAGAGATGTTCCTGGGAAGTACAATAAAGTTGGAGCAGTAGGAAGCTCAGGAAACTGAGGTGGGAAGATCACTTGAACCCGGGAGGTCCAGGCTGCAGTAAGCCAAGATTGCTCCACTGCACTCCAACCTGGGTGACAGAGTGAGACCTTGTATTAAAAAAACACAAAAAACAAAAAACTTTTCACTTTTGAAGGATACTAAAGAACCAAGTTATTATACTAAATTGATAAATAAGGGGAAATCAAGTATTTCTCTGCCTCTTCTTCATTGTCCATACCTTAGTATAACCAAATAGTTGATGAGAGAAAATTTACTTTTTAGAATATTTCAGCTTATTCCTAGAGAAGAAACAATAAAATTAGAATATGACCTTCTCAAACCTCTAAAGAAATCTCCCATAAAACCCTGTTTTGCCTAAGTCCCCAAGTTAAGTCCCTCTCACATCTCATTGGCCAGAACTATACCACCTTTCTTTGCATAATCTAAGCACTGATAATGGTAGGGATCTACAACATTTGGCTTAAGCCAAATAAAATGTATCTCTTGGGTTGGGGATGCTACTAACCTTCTCAGGGAAATGTGACTACATGAAGGAGGCTGGAAAATCTAGATAAAATTTAGGGCTTTGAAATAAAAGAGCTAATGGTTATTGAGTTAGTAACCATCAATGTCTGCTTAAATAAGAAGCTAGTGAACAATAAACATTCACTCAAGAAAGTTCAAGAAGTTCTTTTTGCAAAGTATACCATGGGTCTTAAGAAAAAATAAGATTAATAATTTGTATATGTATAGTCAGTTTGGGGGAGCTGTATATGGGAAGCTGTTGAGGCTTCATCCCCACTCTCTCTCTTATCATGGTCTCTCTCCTAAGGTTCCATGTCCTCTTGTTTCTCTGTAAGTATGCACTGCCTCCTCCCTATAAACTACTTTTTCTTTTATTTGTATCAGATTGGACAAGGCCTTTGTTGTCACCCTGGTCTCAACTATATGCTGCTGTCTAGATCCAGCTGGCTAAATTCTCTTAGTTTCCTTATTTCAAAATTCCAAAAAGCTTGTGATGATTTACCTGGTTCATGTTTTCCTTGCTAGCCATAAAATTTTAGTCTGTTTTTGGGTAAGCTGAACTTGACAAAGTGCCCACTGTGATCCAATTGACTGTGACAGCTGAGGCTGTGGGTTGGGGAAATTCATCTTTAGCAAGGACAGATAATGTGAGAGACAGTCACTCGCCAAACATGTCTAATACAATTATGTTCTTTTAAGATTGTGCAGAGTAAATAACATTATTTATAAAGTGAGCACTCAATACATTTTTATTCCCTTCTCATTCATTCATTCATTCATTCATCCATCAAAATTTATGAAATATCCACTTTCTTTCAGACATTGGAGATATACAGACAAAAAGAACAGAGTGCTTAAAGGAGACACACCTAGTCAGACAAACATTCGTAAATAGTCCAGAACACCATGGGAGTATAAACAGATGATGAACACCTACCTCAAGCTCAAGCCAACACGTGATCTGAATCTTAAAGTCTCAGTGAGAGTAAACTATGCAAACATAGATGACAGAGGAAAGGCATCAAATTATGATGGAATAGTGTGGACACATATAAATGCAAGAAACAGCCTTTGCGTTTCACAATTCTAAGAGTTCCATTAACATTTTATTCTGTGTGCACCTGGATTTTTGCAGGACAGCAATCATGTGGAAAACGGCATAATTTGATTTCATTAGATCTTGGAAAAGAAAGAGCTGAGAAGTAGGCAAAGCCTACCCATAGAAGAATGTTCTGGATTTTAGAAAATTTAACGCAATGCAGGGTATTCAGATGTGGGTAGGAAGAAGTAAGAACACTCCATCCTGGATCTTCCATGGAAAACAGCTATAAAACCTGGACCGAGTGGATGGAGAAGATACTTTGAGTACTCTAAAAAATAACTCGTAGCAGGAGGGGTGGCGAAGAAGGCCGAAATTCAATGTATCACTGAATCAGCAGTAAGTTTTTCATTCTTTTTTACTCTGGTATCCACATGGCCTGGTGCAACCCACCCCAGAGCCTGAAAGAACTCAAGAGAAGTACTCTAGTTATAGCTTGAGTAGTAAGAACAAATTTCCTAATGGCCAGAGAGAATACAGTAAATGCTTATTTGCAAAATATATTATATTTCAGCCTGTAGCTTCTCACAAACACCTAGAATTCTGAGTAGAACCTTCCTATTGGATAAAGAAGCTGTGCTTTGAAGAGGGAGGAGAAAACTCTTATTTCTATACCCCCACCCCTACCTTTTCTGTCCTCCACAGCTTAACCCCAGAACTATGCACAGCAAAGGGAAGTATGGGAGACTCCGGTGAATAAATCAGCTTTGGGAATAGTAGGCTAAAAGGGGGAGTCCTAGGAAATGAGAAGATTTTGAGATTTCAGAGAGGGAGGACTTCCAAAAATTCACCTAAAAATTATTTGTGAATTTCTGGACACACCCCAAGCTGTGCATGCATGGATCTACTAAAACTAAAAGCTTAAGATTATCCATGTGGTTTAAGCAAGACTTAGCATCTCACAAGGTAATATTCAAAATATGTACAACACAATCCAAGCATTACTCAATATATGAAAAATCAGGACAAACTTAACTCAAGAGAAACAGAAAATCAACAAATGCTAGTTGGAATTATCTGACAGACTCTAAACAGCTATTTTTAAAATGCTTCAACAAGTTAAGGTAAGCATTGTTGAAATGAATGGGAAGGTAGAAAGTCTTGACAAAAACAAATAGAAGATATAAAGAAGAAATGACTGGAAATTAAAAACAGAAAAACACATTAACTAAAGTAAAAGTATCACGGTAGGGGCTCACTAGCAGAATGAATATGCTAGAAGGAAAAGTCAGTGGACTTGAAATATGTCATTAGAATTTATTTAATCTGAAAAACACAGAAAGAAAAGATGGAGAAAAAGGAACAGAGTGTCAGAGATTTATGGGAAAATATAAAAATCTAACATTTATGTCAAAGAAGTCCCAGAAGGAGAAGAAAAGTAGTGTGCAGAGAAAATATTTGAAGAAATAATAGTAAGAAAGCCTCTCAAATTTGACAAAACCCATAAACTTACAGATTTAAG
The DNA here is from genome assembly GCF_008728515.1 of Papio anubis. NCBI lineage: Eukaryota > Metazoa > Chordata > Mammalia > Primates > Cercopithecidae > Papio > Papio anubis. Next base: position 173,817,484 of record NC_044978.1, read on the forward strand.
AAGTTAAATGAACTCCAAACAGAAAACAAACAAACAAATAAAGAAATTCGCACTTGGAGACATTATAATCAAGCTGCTGGAAAGTAAAGAAAAAATATTGAAGACAACAGAGAAAATGATGCATTACTTAGGAGAGCAACAATTTCAATGACTGTAGATTTCTCATCAGAAACCATGGTAGCCAGAAAGAAGTAAACAAACATTTTTAAAGGGCCTAAAGAAAAACACAGTCAACCTCCACTGAGTAAAAAATTCCTGCAGAAATGACAGTCAAATAAAGCTGTCTTGGATAAAGAACTAAGAGAATTTGTTGCCAGCGGACTTCCTCTAAAATAACTGTTAAGGAATTTTGTTTGCAGAACAAATCTTTTCTTTTAAAAAGAAAGCTATGGTTAACATCTAGCTATATTAATATCAGACAAAGTAGACATCAGAGCAAAGAACATTAGGGATAAAGTGAGACATAACATAATGGTAAGGTCAATTTCTCAAGAAGATGTAAAAGTCCTCAATGTGTAAAATAAGTACTGACAATAGAATTTCAAAACATATGAAATGAAATTTGACAGAACTGAAAGAAGTATACAAATCCACCATTATATTTAGATGTATTACCTCTGCTCTCAGTAATTCAACTTCTGTTCTCAGTAATTGATAGAGTTAGTGGATATTGAGTCTGCAAGGATGTAGAAAAACTGAACAACATCATCAAAACTGGATGTTTTTACACTTATAGAACATATCAACCAACAACCGAAGAATGTACATTCTTGTCTTCAAGTGGACAGAGATCATTCACCGAGATAGAGTGTATTCCAGGTCGCAAAACAAATTTAAAAATTAAAATCACTTGAAATCATACAATTGTTATTCTTTCATTCTAACAGATTAAACTAAAATCAGTAACAAAGATTACAGGAGACTCTCAAACACTTGAAAATTAAACAGACCGGGTGCAGTGGCACATGCCTGTAATCCCAGCACTTTGGGAGGCCCAGGTGGTTGCATCACAAGGTCAAGAGATCGAGACGATCCCGGCCAACATGGCAAAACGCCATCTCTACTTAAATTACAAAAATTAGCTGGGCGTGGTGGTGCGTGCCTATAGTCCCAGCTATGCGGGAGGCTGAGGCAGGAGAATTGCTTGAACCTGGGAGGTGGAGGTTGCAGTGAGCCAAGGTCGCGCCACTGCACTGCAGCATGGGGACAGGGTGACACTCCGTTTCAAAAAAAGAAAAAGAAAAAAGAAAAGAAAATTAAACAGCATGCTTTTAAGTATTTTATGAGATTTAAAAATATTGTATGCATCTCAGGTGTAAAACATTATGTTTTAATATAAATAGTGAAGTAGTTGCTATAGCTAAGCAAATTAAGATATCCATCATCTTGCATAGTGATGCATTTTTGGTCTTAAAATCATCTAAAGTCCACTCTCTTAGCAAATTTCCTGTATACAATACAATACTATAATTAGAGTTATGTGCTACAAAATGATGTTTTAGTCCATGACAGACCATGTATATAATTGTGGCTCATAAAATTGTAATACTATTTTTTACCGTACCTTTTCTATGTTTAGTTACATAAATACCATTCTGTTAAAATTGACTGCAATATTCAGTATGGTAACATGCTGTCAGGTTTGTAGCCTAGGAACAATAGGCTATATCATATAACCTAGGTGTATAGTAGGCTATACCATCTACGTTTGAATAAGCATATTCTATTATGTTCACACAATGACAAAATTGTCTAACAGCATGTTTATCAGACTATATCCCAGTTATTAAGCAACACATGACTGCATATTCTTCATGTTGCACATTGTATCTCTCGATTTACTCATCCTACATATCTGCAAGTTTACATCCTTTAAGCTTCATCTTCTCATTTCCTTTCTCTACCTCTATCCTTTGTAACTGCCATTTTATTCTGTTTCTATGTATACAGTTTTCTTTTTTTAGATTCCAGATAAAATTGAAATCATGCAGTATTTTTCTCTCTGTGTCTACCTTATCTCACTTAGCACGATGCCTTCCAGGTCCATACACATGGTAGCAAATGGCCAAATTGCCTTTTTTTTTTTTTTCTGAGACGGAGTCTCACTCTGCCCCTCAGGGTGGAGAGCAGTGGCACAATCTCAGCTCACTGCAAGCTCCATCTCCCAGGTTCACGCCATTCTTCAGCCTCAGTCTCCCAAGTAGCTGGGACTACAGGCGCCCACCACCACGCCCGGCTAATTTTGTTTTTGTATTTTTAGTAGAGATGGGGTTTCACTGTGTTAGCCAGGATGGTCTCAATCTCCTGACCTCATGATCCACCCACCTCGTCCTCCCAAAGTGTGAGCCACCACACCTAAATCGCCTTCTTTTTTTTTTTTTTTTTTTTGAGACGGAATCTTGCTCAGTCGCACAGGCTGGAGTGCGGTGTCCTGATCTTGGCTCACTGCAAGCTCCGCCTCCCGGGCTCACACCTTTCTCCTGCCTCAGCCTCCCGAGTAGCTGGGACTACAGACACCCGCCACTACGCCCGGCTAATTTTTCTTTTTTGTATTTTTAGTAGAGATGGGGTTTCACCATGTTAGCCAGAATAGTCTCGATCTCCTGACCTCGTGATCCGCCTGTCTCGGCCTCCCAAAGTGCTGGGATTACAGGCGTGAGCCACCGGCCCGGCCTGCCTTCTTTTTTAAAGCTGAATAATATCCTCTGTGTGTGTGTGTGTGTGTGTGTGTACACACACATATATATGCATATATATATTTATATATATAATTTCTTAATCTGTTTATCCATCAATGGATATTTACATTGTTTCCATATCTTGGCTATTGTGAATAATGCTGCAATAAACATGGGTTTGCAGATAGTTCTATGAGGGCTAATTTTATTTCCTTTGGGTAAACAGGAAGTCCCAAGAGAATTAGAACAATATTTTGAACTGAATCAAAATAAAAATAAGACATATCAAGATTTGTAAAATTCATTTAAGGCAGTTTTTAAAGAACAATTCATAGCATTAAGTATTTATATTAGAAAAGAAGAAACGCTTCAAATCAATACATCTGTTCTTACCTTAAGAAACTAAAAAGGGCAAAATGGACCCAAGCAAATAGAAGGAGGGAAATAACTTAAAAATAGACAGAAGTCAATAATTTTTTAAATAGAAGAAGAATAGAAAAAAGTTGGCCAATAAGCTGGCTTTTCTAAAGATCAACAAAATTTATATACCAAACTAAAACTGGAAAAAGAAAGACAGGAAAAGTTTGGATAGAATTTATTAACGAATAATACACCTAGCATTTGGTAATGTAACATGGTTACTATAGTCAATAGTAATGTAATTTTATATTTTAAAATAACTAAAAGAATGTAATTGGATTGTAACATAAAAGATAAATCCTTGAGATGATGGAAACCCCTTTACTCTGATTTATTATTATGCATTACTTTTCATTGTAATTATTATGCATTGCATGCCTGTAGCAAAACATCTCATGCACTGCATAAATATATATATACCTACTAGGTAACCCTCAAATGAAAATAAAATAAAATAAAAAATTTTAAAAACTGGGATATTCCTTCAGAACTCTTAAATATTAAGAGGGTAATAAAAAGTACTATAAATAATATTATGTACATGAATTTTATAACTTAGATAAAATTACCAATTCCTCAGAAACCACTACTAAAACTGACTCAAAATATCATAACTCAAATAGTGCCACAATTATTGAAGATATTGAATTCATAAATTAAAACCTTTCAATAAAGAAAACCCCTGATCAAGTGGAGATACTGAATAACTCTGCCAAATACATAAAGCAGTAACACCAATTCCAGACAGTCTCTTCTAGAAATAGAGGAGGAGTGAGCACTATTTGACTTATTTTAGGAAGCTAGTATTACTCTAATACCAAAACCAGACAATGATAGTACCAAAACAAGATATAAAACAAAAGAAAAAACTACAAACTAAATCCCTTATATAAATAGACACAAAAATTGACAAAATATTAAAGAATCAAATCTAGTAATAAATATTAATAAAAATAATACAGAAGACCAAGGTGGAATTTTTTAGGGAGTGCAAGGCTGATTCAATATTTGTAAATCAATTAGTGTAATTCATTATGTTAACAACCTGCAGAAGAAAAAAGATCATATCAATACATGTAGAAAAATCATTTGGCAAAATACATCATTTATGACAGAAATTGTCAGACAACTAAAAGTAGAAGGAAACTTTCTTAAGCCTATAACCATCCCCAAAAAACCAAGAGCTAGCATCATACTTAATGCTTCTAAAATTATTATAGAAAGGTTATAAATGGTTAAAACAGTAGAATAATGTAATGCCGGGCGCGGTGGCTCTCGCCTGTAATCCCAGCACTTTGGGGGGCCGAGGTGGGCGGATCACGAGGTCAGAAGATCGAGACCATCCTGGCTAACACGGTGAAACCCCGTCTCTACTAAAAATACAAAAAACTAGCCGGGCGAGGTGGCGGGTGCTGTAGTCCCAGCTACTACGGAGGCTGAGGCAGGAGAATGGAGTGAACCCGGGAGGCGGAGCTTGCGGTGAGTCGAGATCGCGCCCCTGCACTCCAGCCTGGGCGACAGAGCGAGACTCCGTCTCAAAAAAAAAAAAAAAAAAAAAAAGAGACAATAAAGTTGTAATACTCATGCTACCTGATTTTAAGACTTACTATAAAGCTACACTAATTAAGATATAGTGGCATTGAAGGGATGGACACACAGATCCATGAAACAGAAGATAATCCATAAATATACCCACTCATATGTAGCCAATTGATTTTTGACAAAGATGCAAAGGCCGTTCGACGGACAATAGATAATCCTTTCAAGAAATTGTTTTGGGAGAATTGACCATTCACAAACAATGTAATGAACCTCAACCTCAGTCTCTTACTTAATATAAATATTAACTCAAAATCAATCACAGATTTAAATGTAAAACATTAAATGATAAACCTTTTTGAAAATCTCTGTGACCTAGTGTTAAGCAAGATATTCTTAGATATTATCACCAAAACACAAATCATAATTACTTTTAAAAAGTAAGAAATTGGATTTTATCAAAATTAAAAAAGCAAAACACAACAAAACTTTTGCTCTTTGAAAGGTACTGTTAAAAGAATGAAAAGCAGAGTCGTAGACTGGGAGAAAATATTTACAAATCAAATGTCTGACAAACGATTTGCATACAGAATATAGTTTAAAATTATTGAAACCCAACAGTAAGAAAATAAAACCTATTTTTTTATTTTTGTTTTTTGTTTTTTGGAAAAAGGGTAAAATATTTCCATGGGTACGTCACCAAAGTGGGTGTATAAAATATAAGCACATTAAAAGATGCTCAGCATCATAATTCATTTGGGAAATTTGAGTTAACACTACAATGTGGCAACAGTTCATAAGTATTAGAGTGCCTAAAATTGCAAAAAAAAAAAAAAAAAAAAAAAGAGAGAGAGAGAAAGAGAATTATGAATCACTGTGGGGAGCATGTGGAGCAACTGGAACTCTCATACAATGCTGGTGGGGATGCAAAATGATGTAGCTCCTCTAGAAAACATGTTGGCAGTTTATTGTAAAGTAAAACCTACACTTATCTGGTGACCCAGGAGTTGCACGCATAGGTATTTATCTTACAGTCATGAAAATTTATGTTCATACAGAAAGCCTACATATGAATGTTTATTGCAGTCCTATTTGTAATTGCCCTAAACTGCAAACAACTGAAGTATCTCTCAGCAGGTGAATGGATAAACAAATTGTGGTACTTCCATACTGGGTGTGGTTTGGCTGTGTCCCATGCAGATCTCAACTTGAATTGTAGTTCCCATAATCCCCACATGTCCTGGGAGGGACTGAATGGGAGGTAGTTGAATCATGGGAGTGTTTATCTTCATGCTATTCTCTTGATAGTGAGTGAGTTTTCATGAGATCTGATGGTTTTATAAGGGGCTTTCCCTGCTTCTGTTGGGCACTTCTCATTCCTGCCACGATGTGAAGGATGTGTTTGCTTTCCCTTCCACCGTGGTTGTAAGTTTCCTGAGGCCTCTCCAGCCTTGCTGAACTGTGAGTCAATCAAACCTCTTTCCTTTATAAATTACCCAATCTCAGTATGTCTTTATTAGCAGCATAAGAACAGACTAATACACATACAATAAAATATTTTTCAGCAATAAAAACGAATAGACTATAGACACACCAAACAACTTTGAGGAATCCCCAAAGGATTATGCTGAGTGAGAGAAGACAGTCTCAAAGTTTATATACTCTGTGTTACATTTATATAACAGTCTCAGGTCAAAACTGTACTGATGAAGAACAAATCAATGTTCACCAGGTACAGAGGAGAGAGGTTTGGGTGTCAAGAAATATCAGTTTTTTGAGTGTGATGAAGCAGTCCTGTATCTTGATTGTGGTGGTGATTACAAGAATTTATACTTATGTTAGCATTCACCAAAATAAAGTCAATGTGTGCCAGGTGCAGTGGCTTGTGCCTGTAATCCTACCTACTAGGGAGACTGAGGTGGAAGGATCAATTGAGTCCAGGAGTTTCAGGCTGCAGTGAGCTATGATAACTACACTGCACTCCTACCCGGGCAACAGAGTGAGACCCTGTCTCTAAATATATGTAAAGGATGAATTGGTTTGGGGACAAGACATGGACATTTTAACCTCTTACATTTCTAGAATTGCACTGAATGACTTCAAACCTTCCAGTAGGAAGATTGAAAATTTGTAGGTATTTTTCATGAAGTTTGCTTTCCTTCTGTGCAAAGGAAATTTCCCTACCTGTAAACTCCGTTATTAAATCCTCCTCTTTGAACGTGGTTATCATTTTTAAATAGGAGCCCTTCCCCTCCCTAAGCCCCAGTCTTGTGAGGAATGGTGAGTTAAACAAGCTCAAAGTTCCATCAACAGAGAAGATGAAGACTTGGCTGGGCCCACAGCAAAAAGTGATTAAGACCCCAGGTGTTTTATAAGGCAGCGACACATCAGCTCCATCAGCTCATGAAATAACACAATGCAGTGGGCCTAGGAGCCTGCCTACGTACACAGTGACAGACTATGATTTATGGATTGAACAAAATACATTACAAATTTGGGGGGGGGGAGGAAATCAGGTAGAATTAGGCATTTGATTGGATCAACTCCACAATGTTAAGTGAGACCAAGTGGACAAAGATAGCTTTTGTGGCATTTTCCTAAATTTTGTGAAAGACAAGATGTGACACAGTATGTTTTCTCTACAACTGATTCGTTTGTGAAGTTGTTAGGATCATATTTATTCACTCATCTAACATTTCATTAGCCAGTCCTCTGAGCCAGGCATCATGAGAGACATTGAGAATAGAAAGAAATCAGTCCTTTAAAAAGCTCTGTCTACCACCCTGATAAATCCTGAAGGATCTCTGTGGTCAATGGTACACATCATCTCATCTGACCGAAGGGTGAGGTGAGGCCACTTCCCCGGGAAGGGGTGATAGCTTTTTCCACATTCACAGATACATTCCAGGTCTTCCCCTGACAGGCAGTAAGCAGAATGATTAGTCATGAACTCCAGAGCTACGTTGTTTAGTTTTGAATCCCTGGTCTGCAATCACTTCCTGTCTGATTCTGGGCAGGTGACTTAAACTCTCTGTGGCTTAGTTTTCTCATCTGTAGAAAGGGGATAGATAATCCTTTTTTTCTACCACACACAATTCTGATCAGGATAAGAATAAAGAATGGAGAAATCTAAAGTCCCAGCGCATGGTAGCACATGGTAACACGTATACTCAGCACACAGCAAACATTCAACCAGTGCTAATTCTTATGATCGAATCCCTGCTGAATGATCTTGAACTACAAACCTACTCTTCTGGCTTACTCTCCTATTTCATTCCAGATGTGCCCAGCTTAGGTAAATAAGGAAATTTTGTCTTTAGCACTTGGTTTTTCTGTTTCCTTTATCCTATGACGTAAAAAAGCTGTTCCTCTCTGGGTCTTGGTTTCTTCTGGTGCCAAAAGGGAGAGGTCAGAGGAGCTTGACCTAGATAGGTTGCAAGATCCCCTCAAGCTTCAGGATTCTACACTCCAGGAAGGGAAAAATGACGCAGGCCATGGCTTTTTAATTCCTACTCCTTGCTTGAGGAAACTGTTCCCTAGCGGACTGTGACTACTTAGTAAAAAGAGCAACATTCCCCTCTAGTGGTTATTTGAAAGCAATAACTTACCTTTCAGGAGTGATTAAAAAAAAAAATGCTTTCAGTGTGTGGCAACAGGTAGATAACTGTAAGGTAAGACGATTCTGAGTGGTACATTAACAAGTACTTCTTAATTGTACTATTGATAATTTACATTTAAGGTACACAAGAAGAAACAGAAGTAATGCATCAAACTTAGTTGACTGCATGGATATCATTGTTTGTTCATGGTTCCAGTAGAAAAAAAACGAGGCAATTCAAAAATGATAACTAGTATTACAGGTAATAGTTTGGAGATTGGATGGATATTTTAAGGAGGAAGCTTGGAAAACACTACTTAATTTACTTTTATTTTTTATCAAAAGTAAACATGTATGTGATTAAAAAGTATCCAATGCAAGACTTGTTAAGGACAGCAGAACTTTTTCAAGCTAATTCCATGATATTTTCTTTGTATTTTCAAATGACATGACTCCATTTCTAGATTCCGTTTTAGACGTTATATAATGACTACCCAAAATAGAAGATGGGATTTTGTTCTCTTTCATCCACCCCCACTACCACCATTTTCCCCTTTACTTCTCATTCTCTCCAATAAATTCTATTGCTTCATCTTCCTCATATATTTATCTAGCAATTTTGATTAGATAAATACCGATATACCCTTATTATTAATATATAAATGCTATTTTATGTGATCCATATAATGTGATTATATGTACTTTCCTGCATGGGAAATAACCCATGAAGTCAACAATTTGGCTTATTTCCTATGTGCTTAATGATTAATTCAACTCTGAATTCTCTTCCAATTGTGTAATTCTCCTTTGAATATACAAAAATACTTTAGACAAATACCTCAGACAATTAAAAACGTCATCTTCTTAAGGAAATTTCCTCTTGTCTGTGTCTGCCTGGCCCAGTCGCTCTCTGGGACCGCACAGGCAACCCCATTATTTCTCTTCATTGTGGCAACCAATTTTGTCTCTCTCTTTTGTTGGATCTCCTATTTGGATTTTGGATCATATTTCCTGGTTTATTTCCTTATTTAGAGAAAAAGAAAATCAAGTCTGCCAGGTGATTGCTGAGAAATAATAAGAACTTTTCTCTCTGAAAATACCTTTATTGTGGCTTTTTTTTTTTTTTAATTGAGACAAGGTCTTGCTCTGTTGTCCAGGCTGTAGTGCGTTGGCACATGGCTCACTGCAGCCTTGTTCTCCTGGGCTCAAGAATCCTCCTGCCTCAACTTCCTGAGTAGCTGGGACCACAGGTGCACACCACCATGCCTGGTTTATTTACCTTTTTTTTTTTTTTTTTTTTTTTTTTTAGACATAGGGTCTCACTATGTTTCAAGGCTAGTCAAACTCCTTGGCCCAAGCAATCCTCCCACTTTGGCTTCCCAAAGTGCTGGGATCAGGCCCAGCCTTTATTGTATTTTTATATGAAATTGAGAGATCATCTGTGTTTAGGGGACACATCAGTTTCCCTAGAAATTTTTAATACATTTTCCCATTTCCTGCTAGCTTTATGTGTTGACGGTGAGAAGTGCAATATTATTTTAATTCTCATTTATGTAACTTTTATGTAAATATCTTATTTTCTCTTCAATATTCTGAAAATTCTTCATGGTATGTCTTGGTATTGGTTTGCTTCCATGCAGTGTGCTAAGCCCTTTGAAACAGAAATTCATGTACTTTAGATTTGGGGAAGCTGTGTTGAATTTTTTTTTTTTTTTAATGAAATCTTTATCTCCCAGTTTGTTACTCTCTCTGACTGGAATTCAAAATATTTGGATGTTGAACCTCTTGGATGTGTCATAATGTTTTTTTCTCCCGTCTTTAATTCATTTTTCATTTCTGTCATTCTGTTCTACTTTTTATATAGTGTTTACTGAATTTTATCTTCAAAAGCCTCTGTTGGAGTTTTCTTTATCTTTTTCTTCCATATTTCTAGATTTTTTGTATTTCTCATAATTCTAGGATTTCTTTTTAATCCTCTTTGAGAGTTCCTATTTCATAGCTTCCTGTTCTTATTTGTAGATTAAATATATTCTCTTGTCATCTGAAAGATACCAATGACAGTACTTTGTAATTCTCTCCCTTCTGGGTTTGTGTGTTTTGTCTTTCTCCTCCCCCTCCTCCTTTTCCTACCCTCTCCTACTATTTAGTTTCTGACTTTTACATTAGATATTCTTTTTCAATATCAAACGACGTTGGGTGATTGCCAGCTTCTAAGGATGGGCTCTGATATTTGGTGAGAAGTTTCATGTGTGTCAAAGGGGGTCTGTCCTTTCGATTTTTCAGAATAGAGAGACTTAGTTAGGGGTTTACATTAGGGAATCCCTGAAGCCAGGTGTTTTCCCTTAGACTAACTTGATGCTCTAGAGAAGATTCTTTCAATCTTCAGGACATATCTGGCTGCCAGCACTCCGAAAGCTCCACATGGAGAAGAGGACAGCAGGTCTCAACATTTCAACAGTATGCAAACTTTCATTGGTTTTCTGTGATTTCACGATGACACTCCCATACTCATATCTAACTATGTCTGTCATCCATCTGTCAACTGACCCTTTGTTTTACCTTTCCTGAGGAATAAGCCCTCCTTCTACCTGGGTGAGAGGAATGCTATATGAACAAGAGGAGCTATCTAGGGATCTGATTGCCTTTGACAATGTTTCAACTGCATCTCTTGCGTGTTGCCCCACCTTCTCTCCCAAACTCAGACGTACATGATACAAAAAATTTCTGAGCCTTTAATGGGTTCGATGGCGTAAATCAACTTGTTTCTCAGCTTTCCTCACTGCCAGCAAAAGGATCTGTTTCTGTGTGCCTGCTAAGTTAGTTACTACAGATCAGGCGTCTGCTTTCCAGCTTTCAAAATTGTTGCACCGTTCTCTCCACTTTGTCCTTATTGATTTATACCTTAAAAAAAATAATTTACCTGTTCTTTTAGTGGTTTTCTTTGGAGTGGATGTTGGGAGAGCAAGATTGAAATAAATATGTACATGTGATATGTATTTGTGGTTGTATGCCCGTGTTCTCTTACTATTATTTTTCAGGATTCCCTTTTCATTCCTTGGTAAAGCAGTTTTAGTGGCAATTTTTCTATAGTGTGACTAACATAAATATCTAAAAGGCAGACTTGTGTGAATTATCTCTGGGTGTTCTTTGAACAATGCATAGCTATTGAACTCTAAAGTGTGATTATCACAGCCTCAAAGAGGTTGTAGGAGGAGACAAGGAGTTTTTAGAGTCCTCACTATGTGTCTAGCACTATGCTCCACTCCTTAGGATATGCTATCAAATTACATTTTAATGTAGTAAAAATTCCAGGAAGCAGATATTATTATCCTTGTTTTACAAAGAAGGAAGCAGAAGGTAGCCCATAGGCTAAAGAAATACACAGCTATTGAATAAAAAATAAGGACTCAACTAAGGTCTGCTTGAAACCTATGCACATAATCTTGCCACTGCAGCAAACTAAATTCATTGTGTGGCTAAAACTCCACAAAGTAATTGAATTGTGCACTGTTACTCACAATTATCAGAATTCTTTCTTGTCACCAACTCATGTTTGACTTAAAAGAGGGAAAGGGATGGCTGAGAATGTGGTCTCTGATTGGAAATTCTAACTCATGCTGTGACCTTGGGAACATTGCTTTACTTTCAGGGCCTCAATTTCTACATCAGTAAAACAAGGTCATCAGAATAAATGGTCTGTTACATTCTGATGATCTATCCTGCAGATGGTGAGCTGGAGGTGCTGAGAGCTTCAACAACGCACCCAAGTCAGATGGGAAGTCAGATGCTTGGCCACCCTCAAACTCTCTGTTTATACTCTGCAAGAAACTTCCCAACAGACAGTACGACAGCCTCCCAAATGCCAGTGGGCATGAAATATGGTTTTCTCCCAAGTCCCTCTTCAGAACTGAATCTTTCCATGTCTCCTTCAGGGACTGCAGGGCCTCATCTAAACTTAAGATAAATAAATACTCCAAGATGTGGGATAGAAATGGAAGTCAAAAGGAGAGACTGGGGAAAGGAGTTAGCGAACCTTGGACCTTTTACCATATGGCCTCAGCACTTTTGATTATTTTATAAATGCATGAGGTGACATATTGGTTCTTTAAAGCCATTTTTATACATACATTCCTTTTAGGGTTATAATTCGTGTGAATTTAGATAATGAGGTAATTGGGTTTAATGACTGAAGCAGTGATTCAGGAAGGAGAAGATCTCAAATTATTTATAATAATAATTGATACTAATACTTCTATGGTATTACCAAGGCAACACTAAAATGGTAATAACTTCCATTTGAGAGATGGAAGAAACCATAGACATAATTTTGCCCAAGCCCCTGTTTCAAATATCTAAGAAATCTAAGACTCAGACAGGCAATGTGACTTAAGCAAAGAACTGACCAATTCAACGGCGATTCTTAATTCAGTGCTTTCCCACACAATGCACCATCGCTTCTTCGCTTGTAGTGTCAGCACATCTCCCTTGATAAATGTCATAGTGTGGATTTGGAACACCACAACTGATGTCTACTTGATTGGATATTTCTCAATTTCCTGATTGCTTTGGTGAGTGATGGTGTTCTAAGCAAAGTAACTCTTAGATCATTAATAGGGAAAACAGATTTTCAGAAAAGATATAGTGAAAGAATCCGAATTTTAACATCAGAAGACATCTACCCACAATTGCGATTGTCTTAAAAATGAAATAAGACCACTTTATATTATGATGTAAAATAAACAATTTTAATAAAGTATGTTTTCGTTTAGTCATGGCATGCTCTCTATTTAAATACATCATGCATTTTCTATATGATTTGAATATAGCATTAAATCCTCATAACACTAAATGAAATAGGTATAATTAGTATTCCCATTCTCTGGAGCCCAGTGATATGAGTGAGTTTCTTAAGGTCCACACCTAGTATTTGGTAGAGTTGAGATACAAACACATGCAGACCTACCCTGGAGCTGAGGACCTTTGCATCTGAGCTATCTGCCCACTTTGAGAACTTTTACATGAAGCACATTGAAGAAAGATTTTACAAATCTTTAACGTAGGCTATTTTCCTACAATTTTGTCAGCTTTATCGCACTATGTAATCTGAGTCCAGTGTTTCACTCATTTTGGTGGCTATTTGTTTGGCAATGTCTTTTTCAGCTCTTTGGTCTCTACTTTCTACCTATTTGTTAATGAACTGCCTGATAACATCAAAGTGGTCTATGACTTCTTAGGACAGTCATTTATAAATTTGTCAAGAAACATTTTGTTTGTTTGTTTGTTTGAGATTAATTTACCCCAAATGATGGTTCATTGTAATTTCTTATTGACATCCCATCATCATAATATTTTCTGAAATTTTCAATTGCCTTATGAGAGAGAAAAGGTCAAAATTCCAACACTTACAAGACTTGTAGAAGTAGGCAAATTCTTCAACATCTTTGTTTCTCAGCTTCATTAGTTTAAAAATAAATAAAATAAGATCAAATGAAATGACTCATTCATTCTTTTATTCAATAGTTATTATTTGCATTTTTAATTACAAATAAGTATTTACTGAGTTGTTAAATAAATTACCCATTTAGAGAGACATGGGTTTAAATGCTGACTTTCCCCGTTACTAAATGTTTCATACATGTTTTCTCATTTATAATTTGTGAAAAGCAGTGCCATTTATTATCACTTCCCCTCAGGGTGGCTGTTTGGATGAAACGAGATCACATGTGAGAAGAGTAAACCACAATACTTGTGGCATAATTGGTGTTAAATAATTATTTCTCATTCATTTACCCAAACATATTCGTGCCCAAAACTGCCTCTTTCTAGTGTAAGACCTTGTTACTGAGTAAGCAGGTTGCTTATACAAGGTAAGCAGTTCCAACATTTGCCTGAAATGTTTTCTTTCTCATTCAACATTGCTTGTTTACATGGTGTCGGATCAAATGGAAGAGAGAACAATGTGATTCATGATCTTCCTCCAAGGAGGCAGCTGCAGCATAAAGGATGTCTCAGGAAACAGGATAATCTGTTTATGTGGCCACAACTCTGTGATCCCTGACCTGTCTTAATCCTTGGCAGTGGATATGTGTAGCACATTTGCCTCCAGGTAGAATTGAATGTTGAGAGGAGCAAACACTCTCTGTGTGGGTACTTTTCTTACATTTTTGCTGATAGCTTGAAAACCTGTAGTCAGTGTTTTAAATCATATTTTTCTTCATCAGGCTCAAGAGTTCACATCTCTTGCTTTGCAAGAGAAACACAGATTTTCTTGAAATCCCATCTCTCTTGAGGATTTGGGATGCTCTTGGGTATCTGCCACAGTAAGAAAACAAGCTGAAGGAATGTGGAAATGTGAAGCCATCTGGCTGCTGGTCCACTTTCACACCGGCTCTAGGGGTCACTGAGAGCCCTCCAAGGGCTGTTGAGACCCAGCTCCGACAGGAAACATTTGATCTCATCCCAGCAGTGCCCGGACATGTGTGCTCAGATATGTGGATTGTCTCCAAACTGGGTGGTGAGAGAAGATTTGAACTGGGGAACTTGAAGGAGAACTATCAAAGTTCCAAGTCCCAAGAGCTTTGATTAATATCACATTTCATTACAAGTCCATTTTTTTTTTTCCTTGAGTGTGTTTCATTGGAAATTGCGAACAGTTAGCATAAGAGGGAATTTGCTTAATGTTAGATGCACGAGAATGAATAAATGATATACAGTCCCTGCTTTCCAAGGTCCCTGGTAATAGGCAGACAAATGAGCAGGCATTGACAATATGGGGTGATGTGTTAAGACAGGTCCCAGCAGAGACAGGTTAACACATATTCATTCATAAAACAGGTCCCAGCAGAGACAGGTTAACACATATTCATTCATAGAACAGAAGGTGGGTACCTGTTTCACTTTGCAGCATCCAAAATGCCTAGACTTGTCATTCATTCAATAAATAATGAACATCCGACTATATATTGTACTCTGTATACTAGTCTCTGGTGTGCTGTTTTAAGGGATGTGTTAGACTGGTCCTGTGGCTATAAGAGAATATCACAGATAGAGTGACTTGCACAACAGAAATGTATTTCTCCCCGTTTAGAGACTGGGAAGTTCAAGATCAAGGTGGCAGCAAGGTAGATTACTTCCTGAGGCCTCTTATCTTGGCTTGCAGGCAGTTGTGGCCTCACTGTGTGCTCATGTGATCTTTTCTTTGTGCATGTGTTCCGTGGTGGTGGGGAGGGAGACAGAACATGCCCTCTGGTGTCTCTTCGTATAAAGACAGTAATCTTACTGTATTAGGGTCCTCCTCTTGCGGACTCATTTGACCTTACTTACTTCCCTAAAGGAACCTGCCTCCAAACACAGCTGCACTGGGAGTTAACACTTCAACATATGAATTAAGAAGGATACAAACATTCAATGCCTAGGGGTGATGGGGATTTATCTCTATAAAGTGCAGAGAGGTGACAAGTGAGAATTTTAAACATAGCATGTGTATATCCCTGAGGGATTGGAGTAAGATTGACAGATAAAGCAGAGAGTACCCAGTTACATTTGAATTTCAGATTAACAACAAATAACATTTTAGTATAAGCATGCCTCAAATATTACAGCAGTCATACTTATCTTTATAAAAATGTTATTTATCTGAAATCCAAATGTAACTGGGTGTCTTGTATTTTGATTTGCTAAATCTGACAATTCTTGTCAGGGAGCTGTTACATTCAGGGAACTCATTATGGCATAGTAAAACTAGTACATTATGTAGGATAGGAGAACGCAGTCAGCGCCTTGTTACAGTTTAAGGAGTGTTGGACCATGAATCATCAGAGCATGCCAGCCCATGTGGCTCTCCTCTCAGATAATTTGGTAAAGTGAATCTATATTTTCCAATTCTGTGGTTTGTATAATCTCAAAGACCATGTAACAGTTACCTCGTCATTTTTGTTTAGTTCTACTCTTATGGGCTGGACTGTGCCTTCCAAAGTTCATATGCTGAAGTTCTAACCCCTAGTATCTCAGAATAAGACTGTGTTTAAAGATAGGGTTTTTAAGGAAATAATTAAATTAAAATTAGGTAATTAGGGCTGGTCCTGATAGAGTCGGACTGGTGTCCTTCTAAGAAGTCAAACTTTGAACAAAGAGTCAAACATAGAGGGAAGGCCATGTGAAGAAGCAGGGAGAAGATGGCCACCCACAGGCCTCAGAGAAAGGCGTAGAAGCAGTGCTTCCTTCATGACCCGCAGAAGGAACCAACCCTCTCTTTCCTTGATCTTAGACTTCTAGACTTCAGAACTGTGAAGAAATATATTTGTGTCACTGAAGCCACCCTGTCAGTGGTGCTTTGTAATGACAGCCCTAGAAAACGAACACACCTACTTTTACAAAATAAAAAAAGAAGATGTATTGGAATTCATTTAATTTTAATTAAAAAGCACTTTTTGAACCTCCCGTGGTGAGTAAAGTATCAGCTGCAACAGCTGACAGGGCTTTTACAAACCACCAAGACCTGCTTTTACCACCTTTACCTGAGCTTCCGCTTTTATGATGAGAAAATCTCTAACTCTGAGGATCACAGGCCTTGAGATTACCTAAGAGCTTGTCCTAAGTATAGAAAAGAATCTGAAGTACAGGAACATTTGTAAATTAGCAATATTGGAATGAACGTGCAAATGGAGGTAAAACTTTTTTTCACAAGTGGGTGAGGGAAATTCATTAGACCTCTGGCTATGGTCTGAATGTTTGTATTCCCTCAAAATTTATGTATTGAAATCCTGATCCCCCAGGTAATGATATTAGGAGGTGTGGCCTTTAGCAGGTACTTAGGTCAGGAGGATGAAGCCCTCATGAGTGGGATTAGTGCCTTTATAAAATAGGCACATCGGAGCTCATTTGCCCTTCCCACCATGTGAAGACACAGTCATCTATTAACCAGGAAATGATCCCTCACCAGACTCTAAACCTGACAGTGCCATGGTCTTGGAGTTTCCAGTCTCCAGAACTGTGAGAAACAAAGTTCTGCTGTTTATAAACTCCCTAGTTTATAGTATTTTGTTGTAGCAGCAAGAATAGACAAAGACAACCTCTAAAGATAGGGTTGAATTTGCATGTTTATAGACAAGAATTAATTCACATTGCTATTAGTTACCTACAATTTACAGAGTTGTAAAAGAGCTTGAAGACAACGAAAGGCTAGAATCAGGTAATTTGGAGAGTGAGCTATGTAGGCAAGGCATAATTTTCCATTGACACATGCATTTTTCTATACACAAGAATTCCTAGGTATTATATAAAATTTGGAAACAAAATTCATTACTTTGTGTTGCAGGGCAAAATAATATGCATGATCAGCTGTCCAGAGACCAGGACATGTGAGAATCTAAGGAGAAAGGGGAAAAGCCAGGAAGAAAGACATCTCTCTCTGGCCAGCTTCTATTGGAGAACTTATAGAACCACCAATATTAGAGCTAGAAGGGTCTGGAATATTGTTCTATGTGCTCATGTTATAGATAAGGAAAGGGAGGTGCCGATTGTTGAGTTGGCACGGTCCAGTTACATGGGGTGGAATATCTGGGCTGCCAAGGCCAGGCAAGAAGCCTCTCCATGATATTCCAGGATGTTAGTGTCTGTTACAGCTTCCTTTACCCTCTTTTTTTTTTTTTCTGAGACAGAGTCACTCTGTCACCTAGGCTTGAGTGCAGAAGCGCAATCGTGGCTTATTGTAGTTTCTACCTTCATGAGCTTAGGTGATCCTCCCACCTCAGCCTCCCGAGTAGCTGGGATTATAGCTGTGTGCCATTATACCCAGCTAATTTTTGTATTTTTTTTATAGAGGTGGGGTTTTTCGAAGTCACCCAGGCTGGCCTCAAACTCCTGGGCTCAAACTATCCACCCTACTCTGCCTCCCAAAGTGCTGAGATTACAGGAGTGATCCACTATGCCCAGACCCTATGCCCTCTTTAAAGCAGTGTACAAAATAGACTTTTATTTTATTTTTATTTTCATTTTTGAAATGAAGTCTCGTTCTGTTGCCCAGGCTAAAGTGCAGTGGTGTAACAAACAAATGGAAGAACATACCATGCTCATGGATAGGAAGAATCAATATCGTGAAAATGGCCATACTGCCCAAGGTAATTTATAGATTCAATGCCATCATCAGCTGCAATGATTTCTTCACAGGGTGGAAAAAACTGCTTTAAAGAGTTCATATGGAACCAAAAAGAGCCCGCATCTCCAAGACAATCTAAGTCAAAAGAACAAAGCTGGAGCATCCAACGGCTTTAAACTATACAGGCTGCAAGTAACAAAAGCAGCATTTTGGTACCAAAACAGAGATATAGACCAATAGAACAGAACAGAGTCCTCCAAATAATACCACACATCTATAGCCATCTGATCTTTGACAAACCTGAGGAAAACAGAAATGGGGAAAGGATTCCCTATTTAATGAAATGGTGCTAGGAGAAATTGGCTTCCAGCCACCATCAGTAGAAAGCTGAAACTGGATCCTTTCTTACTCATATACGAAATTAATTCAAGATGGATTAGAGACTTAAATGTTAGACCTAATACCATAAAAATCCTAAGAAAACTGAGTAGTACCATTCAGGACATAGGCATGGGCAAAGACTTCATGTATCTAAAACACAAAATACTTGGCTTGGCAAAGCTAAAATTGACAAATGGGATCTAATTAAACTAAAAAAGAACTTCTGCACAGCAAAAGAAACTACCATCAGAGTGAACAGGCAACCTACCGAATGGGAGAAAATTTTGCAATCTACTAAATCTGACAAAGGAGCTATGTATCAGAACCTACAAAGAACTCCAACAAATTTACAAGAAAAAACAAACAACCCATCAAAAATTGGAGCCGAGGATATGAACAGACATTTCTCAAAGAGGACATTCATACAGCCAACAGACATATGAAAAATGCTCATCATCACTGGCCATCAAGTAAAAATCAAAACCACAATGAGATACCATCTACCAGTTAGAATGGCGATCATTAAAAGTCCGAAACAACAGGTGCTGGAGAGGATGTGGAGAAATAGGAACCTTTTACACTGTTGGTGGGATTGTAAATAGTTCAACCATTATGGAAACAGTATGGCGGCGATTCCTCCAAGGATCTAGAACTAGATGTACCCTTATGACCCGAAAAGCCATCCCAGCTATGGGGACCTTTTGAGATTAAATTATGCTGCTATAAGTGTACTGCGTATGTTTATTGCAGCACTATTCTAATAGCAAAGACAGATCAGCAAATGTCCATCAGTGACAGACTGGATTAAGAAATGTGGCACATATATACACCATGGATACTATACATGTAAGGATGAGTTTGTGTCCCTTTGTAGGGACATGGATGCAGCTGGAAACCATCATTCTTAGCAAACTATCACAAAAGAACAGAAAACCAAACACATGTTCTCACTTTCATAGGTGGGAACTGAACAACAGTCCACTTGGACTCAGGAAGGGGAACATCCCACACGGGGCCTATCATGGGGAGGGGAGGGAGGGATTGCGTGGGGAGTTATACCTGATATAAATGTGAGAGTTGATGATTTTAGCAGACTAACATAGCACAAAGTATACATATGTAACAAACCTGCATGTTACTAACTTAAAAGAATATAATAATAATAAATAAATTAAAAAAAAAATAAATAAAATAAATAAATAAATAAATAAATAAATAAAGTGCAGTGGTGTGATCTTGCCTCATTGCAACTTCCGCCTCCCAGATTCAAGTGATTCTTCTGCCTCAGCTTCCGGAGCAGCTGGGATTACAGGCCCCGTACCCCAATCACACCCGTCTAATTTTTGTCTGTTTAGTAGAAACAGGGTTTCAACATGTTAGCCAGGTTGATCTCGAACTCCTGACCTCTGGTGATCTGTCCACCTTGGCCTCCCAAAGTGCTGGGATTACAGGCATGAACCATCACGCCCAGCCCCAGATAGACTTTTTACATGGAAAAATCACAGGCAAACTGGAGCAAAAGTAGAAGTCAAGTGTCCTGGTATCTGTTTTCTGAAGCTGGGAAGCTGTTTCAGGAAGCTCTACTCCATGTGTCTTTTGTATGTCCAGAACTTTCTGCTCTTCTATACCTTTACCCTGGTTGTTCTTCCTGCCTGAAATGTAGTGCTCTCCACTGCCACACCATCCCCTTCCCAAATCCACCATTTTCCTCCAAACTTCAGGCACTTTTATCATTGGCTTTATTTGTGCCTAAGCTCTTTCTTCCTCTATTAGACTAAAAAAAAAAATTCCTCGAGGAAGAATCCATGTCTTAGGAATCTTTCCTTACTTTTTAAGTCCAAGGAAAATCTTGCTCGTTTATTCAATCACTGTGAGTGCCTTGAGGGGACTGGGTCTATGTCATGAGCAGCTAATATAGAGCAGCCAGGAATACAGCAGGTACTCATTAAATTTTCTTAGAATGAATGACATACATGAGGTCTTTTTTTTTGGGGGGGGGGTGTTGTTTATTTATTTAATTATTTTATTATACTTTAAGTTCTGGGATACATTTGCAGAACATTCAGGTTTGTTACATAGGTATAAAAGTGCCATGGTGGTTTGCTGCACCCATCAGCCCGTCATCTACATTAGGTATTTCTCCTAATGCTATCCCTCCCCTACCCACCACCCACCCCCTGACAGGCCCCAGTGTGTGATATCCACCCCCGCGTGTCCATGTGTTCTCATTGTGGAACTCCCACTTATGAGTGAGAAAATGCGGCATTTGTTTTTCTGTTCCTGTGTTAGTTTGCTGAGAATGATGGTTTCCAGTTTCATCCATGTCCCTGTAAAGGACATGAACTCATCCTTTTCTATGGCTGCATAGTGTTCCATGGTGTATATGTGCCACGTTTTTTCTTTATCCAGTCTATCATTGATGGGCATTTGGGTTGGTTCCAAGTCTTTGCTATTGTGAACAGTACTGCAGTAAACATACGTGTGCATGTGTCTTTATAGTAGAATGATTTATACTCCTTTGGGTATATACCCAGTAATGGGATTGCTGGGTCAAATGGTATTTCTGGTTCTAGATTCTCCAGGAATCGCCACACTGTCTTCCATAATGGTTAAACTAATTTACACTCCCACCGATAGTGTAAAAGTGTTCCTATTTGTCCACATCCTCTCCAGCATCTGTTGTTTTCTAACTTTTTAAGATCACCATTCTAACTGGTGTGAGATGGTATCTCGTTGTGGTTTTGATTTGCATTTCTCTAATGACCAGTGCATTGGTGTGTTGTATTCAGGAGACCCATCTCACATGCAAAGACACACATAGGCTCAAAATAAAGGGATAGATAAATATTTACCAAGCAAATGGAAAGCAAAAGAAGCAGAGGTTGCAATCCTAGTCTCTAATGAACCAGACCTTTAACAAACAAAGATTAAAAAAACAAAAAACAAAAAACAAAAAAGGCATTACATAATGGTAAAGGGATCAATGCAACAAGAAGAGATAACTATTCTAAATATATATGCATCCAATATAGTAGCACCCAGATTCATAAAGCAAGTTCTTAGAGACCTACAAAGAGACTTAGACTCCCACACAATAATAATGGGAGACATTAACACTCCACTGTCAATATTAGACAGATCAACAAGACAGAAAATTAACAAGGACAATCAGGACTTGAACTCAGCTCCAGACCATGAGTTCTTTATTACATATTTTTCTTCAAAATTTTTGGAAGAGCTTGAGAGCCTGTTGATACCTAGTGATGGGTGTGAAGGTGGAGATGGAAGATAATGAAGAAGCAATCAGGGAATAATTCAAAAATTAAGTGAACGCTGTCTCTTCTCTGACCACCCACATCTTTAGCCATTCCTGTCTACCAGCAGAACTCATCAGTGCATTTTAGCTTGCATAGTACTCTACTTAAATTAGATCAGTTTACTGAAACTAAATCTGTACCAGTATACTTAAACTTTATTTACACTGAATACTTAAGTTTGTACTCTACCTAGTGAAATCAGTGTTTAACTTAAGTACAAAACTCAAATGAAATTAATAATAGATACAATTTAAATATACTTAATCACAAAATGAGTATTTTCTTCTCTTTGCTGAATGGAAAAGTTCAGCCCTGTGATCTTTAGCTACTCATGGAAAATACAGATTTGACCTTGGCCACGATAGCTTGGTCAAGTGAGGAGGATGGAAATGACTCTCCTTTGTGCTTTACCTATGTTATATTTAAGATGACACACAAGACCATGAGATTGGTGATTTTGATCTCATTTTACAGATACAGGGTATAGGTGACCTGCCCACGTTTAGCCCATTGATAAGTGTAGGACACAGGATTTAAAGTCAGGGCTGCCTGACCCATGCCTCTGCTATTTCTACCACTCTTCATGTCTTCCCAAATCTCATAAATTGTCCTTGTTTTTTGTCCTGTGTGAAGAGTCCATGGATTAGCTAAATTGTTAAATGACCCACAGAGAGAAAAGACAGAGGAGATTCGGCTACTGGGCCCTAGAACAATGAATGTCCACATCTAATTTCTCTCTGAAACTTGCCTGTGAAAGTTGCTTCTGAGGTTCAGTACATTTTTACATGTATGCTTCTCCAAAGCATCTAGCAAAGCCAAAGAATAATAGTGTATGTTGTCTGAAGATTTTGATTGCATTTATTGATTTATTCCCACCACACTCTGGTGAAGATGATTAATTATCCCGGTTTAACAGATCAGGAAGCTGATTCTCAATTATAATGATTATAATGACAGGATTAGCTAATACTTGTTAACTGTTTCTTGTCGGCCAGGCACTGTAAAAAACACTTTACTTGCCTCAGGACATTTAATTGTCTATGGGAATAGATAATATTATTATCCTTGTTTCATAGATAAGGAAACCAAGGCACAGATGGTTACTGGATTGTCCAAGGCTTCATACCAGCTAAGTGGAAGCGGCGGAACAGAAATTCCAGCTCAGGTAGGTGGGCTGAGAGCTCACATTCATAATCCATGTACAAAGGTGTTGAGGGACTTGCTTAGGGTAGAAAGGTTGGCACACAGGAAATGGCAGGGAACGAATCTGAATCAAGGCTCTGGCTTCCGTGTCCATATACTTTGTAACATCCTCCCACTATAGGTTACGTAAGAATACAGGTTTGGAGATAGACTTTGGTGTATTACTTTCCTCTGTATGATCCTGGACAAATGTCATAAGTTCTCTGTGCCTCAGTTGTCTTTGTTGTTAAATGAAAATAATTACGCTCTGGTCTGGGTGTTTGTGTTATCCCAAAATTTATATGTTGAAAGAAATTCTGACCTACAAGGTGATGGAATTAGGAGATGAGGCTTTTGGGGAGGTGATTAGGTCAGGAAAGGAAAGCCCTCATGGATGAGAGTAGTACCCCTATAAAAGAGGCCCCAGAAGGCTTGTTGATTCCCTCCACCATCTACGAACCTGCAAGTGCCTTGATCTCCAAATTCTTAGCCTCCATAACTATGAGAGATAAATTTCTTGTCCGTGCATGCTGGTTCGTGCCTGTAATCCCAGCAGTTTGGGAGGCAGAGGCAGGCAGACCATGAGGTCAAGAGTTCGAGACCAGTCTGGCCAACATAGTGAAACACTGTCTCTACTAAAAATACAAAAATTAGCCAAGTGTGGTGGTGTGCACCTGTAATCCCAGCTACTCGGGAGGCTGAATCAGGAGAACTGCATGCACCCAGGAGGTAGAGGTTGCAGTGAGCCGAGATTGTGCTATTGCACTCTAGCCTGGGAGACAGTGCTAGAATTTGTCTCAAAAAAAAAAAAAAAAATTACACATAGTTATATGTGTGAAGTCTTAGTATACCATCTACTATATAGAAAACTAAAAACTGTCAGCTGCAATGATTTTGTAAAATAATTCAATTATTTTGCAACATTCATTCAATTAATTTGACAACATTCATGTTTATTAAATCATATTTATTTTCATTAAAATACAAAGTGTCTGCAGTGAGCCGAGATTGCACCACTGCACTCCAGCCTGGGCAACAGAGCAAGACTCTGTCTCAAAAACAAAAACAAAAAAAAGAAAAAGAAAGAAAAGAAAGAAAGAAAGAAAGAGAGAGAGAGAAGGAAAGAAGGAAGGAAGGAAGGAAGGAAGGAAGGAAGGAAGGAAGGAAGGAAGGAAGGAAGGAAGGAAGGAAGGAAGGAAGGAAGGGGAGAGAGAGAGAGGGAGAAAGAAAGAAAGAAAAGAAAAGAAAGAAAGAAAGAAAAGGTATGTCCCTGTGATGAAAAGTGTCATGGGAACTGGAAGTCCCGGGCTTGCTCCTGACTCTGAAAATAGTATGTGAAAGAGCCTTATTTTCTTATGGAAATAAATGGGAAATACCAAGAGACTATGTTTCTGGAGGAAGCTAAAACAAAACCCAGACAGACCATCCAAGGCTCTTGTTGAATGCCAGGGGTTAATCTAGGTGCCAGGGGTATCTGTGAGGCAACCAGGTGAGAGTGGCATCCTCAGAACAGAAGAGAAAAGTGAGGTTGGAGAAATTGCTTTATCTAACATGAGTAACTCCAGCTTTTTTGAGGCATTTGTGACTTCTGACAAGGGTAGTAAAGGTAGCATTAAAGAAACCCAGCTTCCACAGAAGAAGAGTTTCTTGAGATCTACCTTTCCAAGGTGAGAAGCCATAGAGAGATATGGGCAAAGATGTTGACAGAAATGAGTAATAGGCATTGACTATTAAGTGTCTTATGTATGCATGTATTGAGGAACCAAGAAAGGTGTTTCTATAAGCAGTCAAAAACAGAAATATCCCTAAAGCCAGCTCCAATGGTCTAATTTGATTAAACCCAACTTGCTTCATTTGTAAAGTGAAAATAGTAACACTTACTTTGTGGATTGTTAATGGAGATAAATAGAATGCAAAGTTTCAGGGATGTCATTTGTGCTCAAAAACAATAGTATTACTGTTATTATCACAATTTCCAAGAAATAACCATCTTCAACGTCTATCATGTGGTTTGCTATGATAAAACTTGCTGCAGCTTAAATAGATGGATAACCCAATCAAACTCTTTCAACAAGGGCCAAGATGATAAATTAAGATGAAGCCAATGGGTCCACTATGATGGCTTCTTGGGGCTCATCTTGAAGTGCTTCGGTGCGGTCTGTTTTGTTTTACTCTGTTTGGGATCATTTCTTTTGCCACTCCAGCTATGTAAAGATAATAATCGCACCAATAGAACTGGTGACCTTTCACCCTCTCTCCCTTTGATAAAGTCTCATTTTCTAGCAAAACTATGACAAATGTTTCTTCCTTCACGTTAGTAAACTAGTAGATAATCTATCTATTATACTTAATAGCCTTACCCCAGAAGTCATTGATATTTGGTTTGGATCCCTCTGAATGAGGTGAACATTATATCTCTAACCTATGAAAAAGCTTTGCTCCTTTGCAGTGTTGGTGGAGTTAAATTTGTTTTCACAGCTGGTTGTACTTGGAGAAGGGTTAGCCGCTGTCTTGAAGGTTCTACCACACCAGTTCATCACTAAGCCTGCTGTGTGGTGGGGGCTTTGAGCTGTTAACGGGAGGCATGGAGGGAAGTCTAAATTAATCATTTATGATTTATTTATTCTTTTTTTTCCATCATGCAGTGAAACGAGCAGATGCCAACATTTCTAAGGCCAGGGCAGTCTAGGTGATGTGATGTTTGATAACTAACACCTAATATTTATCTGCCAACAGGAACAATCTGTAGGATTAATAACCAAACCATATACTTAAAGGCCACTCCGTAACTTACAGCTTGATTTTCCTTTTCTTGGTTTCAATCGATTCCTATTAAAAATTCAGTGAATTAGGGGATGCATTCTTTTATGTCATCATTTTCCAGGTGAAGAAACAGAATCCCAGAGGTGGCTCTGTGATTGCTTGAAGTCACACAACCAGTAAACAGTAGGTAGGTATCTTGAATCTCGGTCACCTAACTCTAAGATTTGTACTACTTCCATTTCTGCACTGAAGGGAAGGCACAATGTGGTGGCTGTCTCTGCCACAGAGTTCATAGTCTGAATGTTTGTGTCACCCTGAAAGTTGTATGTTGAAATGTAACTGCTAAGGTGATAGTATTAAGACGTGGGGCTTTTTGGAGATGCTTATAGATCAGGAAGACTGCGTCCCTGTAAGTTAGATGGGTGACCTTATAAAAGAAGCCAGAAAGAATGTGTTCTTTCCTCCATGTGAGGATGCAGCAAAAAGAAGCCATTTTTGGCGGATCATGAGGTTAAGAGATCGAGACCATCCTGGCCAACATGGTGAAACCCTGTCTCTACTAAAAATACAAAACTTAGCTGGGAGTGGTGGCACGCACCTGTAGTCCCAGCTACTCAGGAGACTGAAGCAGGAGAATTGCTTGAACCCGAAGGCGGAGGTTGCAGTGAACCGAGATCGTGCCACTGCACTCAAACTTGGTGACAGAGTGAGACTTCATCTCAAAAAAAAAAAAAAAAAAAAAAAAAAAAAAAGAAGAAGCCATTCTGAAATGGAATGTGAGCCCTCACATGACACTGAATCTGCTGGCTGCTTGATCTTAGCCTTCCCACCCTCAGGATTGTCACCAACAAATTTCTGTTGTTTGTAAATCACTCAGTCCGAAGAATTTTGTTATAGCCTTCTGAGCTGACCAAGACATAGACACAGTAATTCCATTGTCCTGTCATTCAGTGCTACCCTTAACTCAAGAATTACAATCAGCCTTTATGAGTACCTGTGCTGCATCAGAAACTTGCTGAGTACTCAGAACGTTGGATGAACTGAGACATAGAGACTGCTTTAAAAGAACATTCACACTAGAGCTGCTTTATCTAATATGGTGATCACTAGCTACATGTGGTTACTTAATTTTAAATTCTAGTTGATTCTTGAACAAAGTGTGTGGGGGAGTATTAAGGGCACTTCCGCTTCACTTTGTACAGCTAAAAATTTAGGCATAACTTTTGTCTACCCCAAAGCTTAACTACGAATAGCCTACTGTTGATCAGAAGGTTTACCAACACATACTTTTTATGTTATATGTATCTCATACATATCATATGTATTATATTACAATAAAGTAAGCAAGGGAAGGGAAAATGTTAGGAAGAAAATTATGAGAAGGAGGCCAGGTGTGGTGGCTCATGCCTGTAATCTCAGCACTTTGGGATGCCAAGGAGGGCAGATCACTTGGGACCAGGAGTTTGAGACCAGCCTGGCCAACATGGTGAAACCCCATTTCTACTAAAAATACAAAAATTAACTGAGCATGGTGGCACATGCCTTAATCCCACCTACTTGGGTGGCTGAGTCACGAGAATCGCTTGAACCTGGGAGGTGGCGGTTACAGGGAGCTGAGATTACATTACTGCACTCTAGCCTGGGTGATAGAGCAAGATTCTGTCTTAAGAAATTAAACAAAAAAAAAGAAAAAGTAAGAAAAAAGAAAATCATGAGAAAGAGAAAGCATATGTGCTAGTTATTAAGTGAAAGTGGATCATCATAAAGGTCTTCATTCCCATCATCTTCACTTTGAGCAGCCTAAAGAGGAGGAAAAAAAAAATAGAGGGGTGGGTCTTACTGTCTCTGAGGTGACAGATGGAAATGTATGTATAAGTAGACCTGCATTTTAAAAACCTGTGTTGTTCAAGGGTCAACTGTAATTAAAATAGTATAAAATTAAATATTTACTTCCACAGCTGCACTAGCCACATTGGAAGTGCTCATTAGTCACATATGGCTAGTAGCTACTGTACTGGATGTCACAGAAAGTTCTTTGGAACAACATTGGTTTAGAATGACAACAGGTAGTCAGGACCAAGGAGTGGCTGCTCAGGAAAATAGTCTTGAAAACATTATAGTAAGTTTATTTGAAATCTTATAACTTCTCCCACAAATTTTGAAGATTTTTAGCCTTGTGCTAGTCAATAAGATGATGTGATTAAGCATTCAATCCACAAATAGTTGACTGTTTATTTTGAGCCACTGGGAATATAATGATGAATAAGGCCAACAAGGTTCTGCTTTATATCAAAGAAAGTCCAACAATTAAAGGAAAAATGAGCAAGGAAAATACTCTATGGTAAAGATTAGGGATACGTAGAAAATTAAGACATGGTGGTGTTTTAAAGAGTGCCTGTGTAGGACTTTAGATTAGGGTGGTTGGGAAGATGTCTCTGGTGAGATAATATTTAAGCTGAGATTTAAATGACAACAAGGAGCCAACTATGAAGAGAACAGGGAAGACCAATGTAAGTAGTGGATACAGCCAGGAAGAGCATTCTTGATGTGTTGAAGGGATCTTAGAAAGGAAAACTTGTCTGGAGAATAATTTAAAAGTTGGAAAATAGTTCTACATATTGAATAAGGAAGCAGGACTAACAAGAGTAAGGGGTTTGTATTTATCCTAATGAGATGGGAAACTTTTAAGGTAAAAACCTTAAAGCAGAGATATGGCATAATCTGACATAATTTAGTGTATGGCTGACATGGTTTGGCTGTGTCCCCACCCAAATCTCAGCTTGAATTCCCACCTGTTGTGGGAGGAGCCTGGTGGGAGGTAATTGAATTATCGGGGCAGGTCTTTTCTGTGCTGCTCTCATGATAGTGAGTAAGTCTCACGAGATCTGATGGTTATTATCAGGGGAAGTTTTCCTGCACAAGCTCTCCCTTTGCCTGCCGCCATCCACCTAAGATGTGACTTGCTCCTCCTTGCCTTCCACCTTGATTGTGAGGCTTCCCCAGCCACGTGAAATGATAAGTTCAATTAAACCTCTTTCTTTCGTAAATTGCCCAGTCTCGGGTATGTCTATCAGCAGAGTGAAAATGGACTAATACAGGAAATTGGTACCAGCGACTGATGCATTGCTGAAAAGATACCCAAAAATGTGGAAGCGACTTTGGAACTAACAGGTAGAGGTTGAAACAGTCTGGAGACCTCAAAAGACAGGAAAACGGGGAAAGAGACTCGCTTGGACCAAATCCTGATAGTGATATGGACAATAAAGTCCAGACTGAGGTGTTCTCAGAGGGAGATGAGGAAATTGTTGGGAACTGGAGCAAAGGTGACTCTAGTTATGTTTTAGCAAAGAGACTGGTAGCATTTTGCTCCTCCCCTAGAGATTTGTGGAACTTTGAACTTGAGAGTGATGATGTAGGGTATCTGGCAGAAGAAACTTCTAAGCAGCAAAACATTCAAGATGTGATTTGGGTGCTGTTAAAGGCATTCAGTTTTATACAGGAAGCAGAGCATAAAAGTTCAGAAAATTTGCAGCCTGACAATGTGATAGAAAAGAAAAATCAATTTTCTGAGGAGAAATAGAAGCCAGGTGCAGAAATTTGCATAAGTAAGGAGGAGCTGAATGTTAATCCCCAAGACACTGGGGAAAATGTCTCCAGGGCATGTCAGAGGGCTTCACGGTGGCCCCTCCCATCACAGGCCCGGAGGCCTAGGAAAAAATGGTATTGTGGGCTAGGCCCAGGGTCTCCGTGCTGTGTGCAGTCTAGGGACTTTGTGCCCTGTGTCCCAGCCACTCCAACGTGACTAAAAGAGGCTAAGGTACAGCTCAAGCTGTTGCTTCAGAGGGTGGAAGCCCCAAGCATTGGCAGCTTCCACATGGTTTTGAGCCTGCTGGTGCACAGAAGTCAAGAATTGAGGTTTGGGAACCTCCACCTAAATTTCAGAAGACGTATGGAAATACCTGGATGTCCAGGCCAAATTTTGATGTGGGGGTGGGGCTTTCATGGAGAACCTCTGCTAGGGCAGTGCAGAAGGGAAATGTTGGGTTGGAGCCCCCACACAGAGTCCTCCAGAATGGTAGATCCACTGACAGCTTGCACCTTGCACCTGGAAAAGCCACAGACACTCAGTGTAAGCATGTGAAAGCAGCCAGGAGGGAGGCTGTACCCGGCAAAGCCACAGGGACAGAGCTACCCAAGACCATGGGAACCTACCTCTTGCATCAACATGACCTGGATGTGAGACATGGAGTAAAAGGAGATCATTTTAGAGCTTTAAGATTTTACTGCCCTGCTGGATTTCAGACTTGCATGGGGCCTGTAGCCCCTTTGTTTAGTCCAATATCTCCCATTTGGAATGGCTGTATTTACCAAATGCTTGTACCCCCACTAACATGCTTTTGATTTTACAGGCTCTTAGGCAGAAGGTACTTGCGTGGTCTTGGATGAGACTTGAACTGCGGACTTTTGAGTTAATGCTGAAATGAGTTAAAACTTTGGGGGACTATTGGGAAGGCATGATTGGTTTTGAAATGTGAAGACTTGAAATTTGGGAGGGGCCGGGGCAGACTGATATGGTTCTGCTGTGTCCCCACTGTGCCCCCATCTTGAATTCTCATGTGTTGTGGGAGGCACCCGCTGGGAGGCAGTTGAATCATGGGGGTAGGTCTTTCCCATGCTGTTCTTGTGATAGTAAGCCTCACGAGATCTGATTGTTATTATAAGGGAGAATTTTCCTGCACAAGCTCTCTCTCTTTGCTTACTGCCATCCACATAAGATGTGACTTGCTCTTGCTTACCTTCCACCATGCTTGTGAGGCTTCCCTGGACACATGGAACCATAAGTCCAATTAAACCTCTTTCTTTTGTAAATCGCCTAGTCTCAGATATGTCTTTATGAAAACAAACTAATACAATGGCTCTACTCGTAATATGGAGAATGGGTTATGTCGTGGGGTATGAGTAAAAGCAGGAAAACTATTTTGTAGATTATTACAACAGTTCGTATGAGAGAAAATGGTGGTTTGAACCAGGAAGCAGGCAGGGAATATTGAGAGAAATTGTCAGGTTTGAAATATGCTTCAGAAAAAGAGTCAAACTGATACGCCAATGATTTGGATATTACAGAAGACAGGATAGATCCTAGACATTGAGCCTAAGCAATGGGGCAGATGGTGCTGCCATCAACTAAGACTGAGAAGACTGGCAGGTGTACAGAAAGGGAGAATCAAGAGAGAATTGAGTTAATTTTGAGGTGCTTATCAGAAAACCAGATAAAGATACCAAACAGTAGTTGTATATATGAATTTTGGAAATACCTTAGGACTCAAGGAAACATTTTGGATTCCTCATATGCCAATGGTGTTTAAGGTAACAGACTGGGTAAACAAGAGAGTAAATGTTGATGAAAGGTGAAAGCCCAAGAATGAGTTTACGGTCACAGAGAGGGAAAGGAAACAGCAAAGAGTTGCTTCAGGGAGGTAAAGGGAAAAACCAGAAGCATGGAGTTTCAGTCAAGTCAAAAAAGGAGAAAATTTCAGGAAGGACGGAGTCATGAACTGTGTCAAATAATGCTATGAGATCAAATTCATTAAAAGTAAAGTCATAACCATAGAAGTCTGCAATGTAAAGGTCATTCGAAACCTTGCTAATTGAGGTCTTGGTGCTGATTGGGGGTTACAGAGGAGAGAATGTAAGGTGAATAAGTGGAGACAGTGGCAGTTAGCAATGCTTTTAAGACCTTTTGTTATAAAAGAGAGCAGAGAAATAAAGCGACAATGGATAATATATTTCATTGAAACCTATGCATTTATAATGTAATCATTTTAATGTGTAATCAGTTTTAAAAATTTACAAGAGAAATTGACATTTTTTAAATTAAACCAAATCTTCAAAATCTCATCTGCATTTTACACTCATAGATGTCTTAACTCAGATAAGCCACATTTCAAGTACACAACAGCCACAGTGGCTGTTACCATATTGGACAGAACAAGCATAGGGACCTAGAATTCCTGTTCCAGGTGCTGCTGAGGCCAAGGGTAAAGCAGAGACTACTTCATGAGTCTTCTTTTGCTGATAATAACTTTGCTTTATCGATGGTGGTGTTCTGTCTTATATAATTGCTTCAGAATTGTTTTATTATTTTTAATATCTTTTGTATAGTATTTTCTTTCTCAGGCACTCATAGCCTCTGGTTGATTATTACCTTTTAAAAGCATTGGCATCTGTGAAATTTTAATTCTAAACTTATACGTTTAAGGGTAGTGTCTGAGAACCTGTTAGGTAAGAGAAGCAAATAAGGTAAACAAGAGCTTCTCTTTTTGGTGTCCCAGTTAAATGAATGTGGACTATTGGGAGATGAGAATAAGTAGAATTTGGAAAACACTGGAAAATACAGTAATATCATGGCTTGTAAAATCTTTTTATAAGTTGGCCATTCTGAGTCCTTCTCAAATTAGGACATTGGAGATAGACAGAATCTCTCTTTCTAAGAGAGATGGTCTGGTCTCAGGAATTCAAAGAGCCTCACTAATGTGAAGAGGGTAGCAACCACAAACACAAGGGCAGATGCAGAAAAGGATGTGCAACAGTGGTTTACTGAAGCGTGTTAAAGATCCATAAGAAGGAAGAAAAGGCAAACACATTTTAGACTATTCACCTGATGATTGTATTTGTTCATTTGGACTATTGTGGCATTATTTAATCATTAAATAATTCAGTGATTTGGCAAGGGTTTATCAAACACCAGTGAGCTAGGTCCTGGGATAACCTTTGTGGATATGGAAATGCATAACCACTTTTGTCTTCAAAGGGTTCTGTATTAGTTCATTTTCATACTGCTGTAAAGACATACTCAAGACTGGGTAATCTACAGAGAAAAGAGGTTTAATTGACTCACGGTTCCACATGGCTGAGGAGGCCTCAGGAAACTTACAATCATGGTGAAGGTGGCATATCTTACATGTGGCAGGCAAGAGAAAATGTGTGAGTTCAGACCTTCAGATCTCATAAGAACTCATGAGAACAGTATGGGGGAAACCACCCCCGTGAAACAATCACCTCCCATGAGGTCCCACCCTTGACACAAGAGGATTATGGGGATTAAAATTCAAGATGAGATTTTGGTAATGTATTAGTCGGGGTTCTCTTACATGGACAGAACTAATAGGATATATATATATATATATATATATATATATTACACGATCACAAGGTCCCATAATAGGCTGTCTGCAAGCTGAGGAACAAGGACAGCCAGTCCAGTCCCAAAACTGAAGAACTTGGAGTCCGATGTTTGAGGGCAGGAACCATCCAGCACGGGAGAAAGATGTAGGCTGGAAGACTAGGCTTGTCTCTCTTTTTCATGTTTTCTTCCTCCTTTATATTTGCTGGAAGCTGATTAGATTGTGCCCACCAGATTAAGGGTGGATCTGCCTTCATCAGCCCACTGACTCAAATGTTAATCTCTTTTGGCAACACCCTCACAGACAGCCCCAGGATCAATACTTTGTATCCCTCAATCCAGTCAAGTTGAAACGCAGTTTTAAACATCACAATGGGGACACCCAAACCATATCAGGCTTCAAAGCTACTTGCGAAGACTGATAAACAGATGTTTAAGTAGAAGGTAATAAGTTCCTAGAAAAAAGAAGGCACGACGTGTCACAACAGCAGATAAATTGGTGTAGGTTTTAAATATGGAAGGTTTGGAAAAATGTTTGTGGAATAATGTTTAACAATGTTTCATTGTTGAAAGAAATAGTGAGATTTGAACAAATAATTTGATAATTTGTGAGTGTTTTTATTTTCCTACTCCATTAATCTATGTACCCTTCAGTGTTCACATGGACTTGAGACCTTGTTCCAACTGAATAGCTCAATCATTTTATTTCTGTGGATTTGTGCCAAAGTAGTTCTAGGGAACTCATTACAGTACACTGTACCAAAATATTTATATGTCAAGTGATGAGAAAAAAATAATCAAGGACGTAAAAAAATGCAGCTGGTGTGACCAGGATTGAAGCAAGGAAGAGGCCAAGAAGGGTGACCAATGCAATGGGGCCAAATCACTGCATTGTTTAATGACTAAATCATGCCACCATAGTCACAATGAACATATACAATCCTTAAGTGACTAGTCCAACATTCATTTGCTTATTTTTCTGAGGTAAACAAGAAGGTCTTCATGCAGTCAAGTCCAAGCCAGAAGTGCTTATGGCCAGTGTCAAGAACTAGTCTTGCTGAGAGATTGGTTACATGAAGGAGACTTTAGAAAATAAATTAATATATCATGAAAAATGGGAGACAGGCTTATTACTGTTGGAGAAGAAAGTTAGAAATCTGGAATGGGGAAAGGCTAGACCATCTGTAAAGTTTAGATTACAACTGGAGGTATTGGAATAAACTCATGATTCTTAATAGAGAGATATATAAATAAATATAAAATCAAATGTACCTATAAAATATATATGCATATACATACATATTTCCTAGCTTTATCTATTAAGAGGGCCTAAAAGCAGTAAGACCCAAGTAGCAATGAGTATATAGAAAGTCTAGGTCTTAGTTTATGAATACCATTCTCTACTAAAAGAAATGGGTATTCCTTATAGAAATGGATGATTCTGAGTTTAAGACAACAAAAATACACACTGAATGTCTTAATTGGGACTGCTATAAGAATTCACTATAGACTGATAGCTTAAACAATATTCATTTCTCATTTTTCTGGAGGCTAGGAAGCCCAGGGTCAATGTGCAGGCAGGTCAGTGTCTGGCGAGGACTGGCTGTCTGTTTGTAGATGGCCAACTTCCCACTGTATCCTCCTATAGAGAGAAAGAAGAGAGCTCTGATCTCTATCTCCTTATAAAAGTACTCATACCATTCAGGAGGGCTCCATCCTCATGACCTAATCAACTCTCAAAGGTCCCCACCTACCAATACTATTCAATTGGGGATTAGAATTTTAACAGATGAATTTTGGGGGGATGTGAACAGTCCATAGCACTGGGCATGAAACAACTTTGGTTTTTTTTCAGAAAGAAGTGTTAAAAGAGAAATTATGACATGTCAAAGGTATATAGAAGTCAGCTTGAAGGGGCTTCCACTATGTCCCAAATCTGGGACAAATTGAACATCAAAATAATATTATTGAATTTTAATCCACTAATAAAGTAGAAATCCAGGAGTCTATGCTAATACAAATGAATTAATAGAGAGAAGAGAAACTCTTCCTAAGAGTAGAATCCCAAGTAACAAATTTATACGAAGGGATAGAATTATAAAATTACTATTTATCAACCATCATAGGAATAAGTGATTAAAGTATGAATCATCAATGATCCTAAAACTAATGGGTGGAAGCTTCATGAGAAATAGGATATCTTAATAGTCTTAAAGTATCTCCCAATGAAATATTAATTACAAAGGAAGACAATTACTTTACAGTGGAGAAACCTAGAAGATGCCAATTTAATCATGTGGTCATCGTTTACTTTGCCAATACTAGAACAATTCAATATTGTTTACCACCTATTAGGGTACTGAAAACATAGCATCATTTCTGTGATATTGCTGTCCAGAAATGCATGACCTAGATGTAATTATGAGAAAGTATTGAGTCAACGTTGATTTTCTCATTTGAGGGCTATAATGGTAGGGTTATATTGTAGTTTTTGTAGTTGTATGTCTGTGTGTGTGTATGTGTGTTTATACTTAAGTATTTAGGATAGTGGTAAATTGTGTGTACAAATTAATGACAAATCTTTCATTTGAAAATAGTATGTGTTATTGTAACATGGAAGAGAGGCTAATAACATTAATGAGGTAAAATACTATTTTTTGAGAGATCTGGGATTTTTTTTTTTTTTTTTTTTTTTTTGGTATTACAACCTTTCTGTTAGTTTGAATTACTTATTCAGTAAAGTAAATCTGAAAAACAAAGCAAAACAGAAAAACAAAGATGGTCAACTCTGGTGTTTGCCTAAACCCAAACTAATGCCAGTTTTGATTTTGTTCTGATACCAGAAAAGATGAAACTAACTACTTAACCTAGGAGCAGTAGACAATATCTCAGTTCTGGCCAAGGAGAGGAAGGAGCAATGAGCTTCAGAAGCCTTTGGGGAAAGATTCTCCTCCATTAAAAGAAGCCCTGGAGGGAGAAACTTTCTGCCTCATGATCTACTTGCTTCTCACCCCCATACCCAAACCTGCCTTTGAATGCAATTGTATAAGTATGTGATTCTTGGAGCAGTTGCAGCCAGAGATAATCATGCAGTCAAGTGAATCTTAGAAATGCTAACCCAGAGCCCACATATTTTGACACTAAACCAAAACAGACCTTTCACAGTTAGAGAAAAACTAAAATTTGATTTCATGCTATTTCTAGTAAGATAATGTTACTCGCAACTGAAGTCATTCCTAACCAGCACAGATAACTATAGGCACAACACTAGTGACTTCCAAAAAGGACTTGGTGGAAACATGTGAGCCATCACTCTGGAAAAGCGTAACCTGAGTTGGTATCGAATAAACTGTGTGCAGGATTTCCTGTGCAGAATGATCGACTTACTTAAAATGTGGCCTTCTAGACACCAAGATTGGTTAGAGTCTTTAAGAAAACAGCTAGGCATTCTGTCTATGTATATCTCATTGCTTTAAAATGTTGTGGGAATTCTGAGTACTTTATTGAAACAATGTGAAGAACACACTGAGCTTTGGGAAGCCAAGGTGGGCAAATCGCTTGAGGTCAGGAGTTGGGACCAGCCTGGCCAACATGATGAAACCCCATCTCCACTAAAATTACAAAAAAATTAGCCGAGCATGGTGGTAGGCACCTGTAATCCCAGCTACTAGGGAGGCTAAGGCATGAGAATCGCTTGAATTTGAGAGGTGAAGTTGCAGTGAGCCGAGTTTGCGCCAGTGCACTCCAGCCTGAGTGATAGAGACTCAGTCTAGAAAAATAAGATAAAGTAAAATAAAATACACTCTGAGAACACTTGCATGAGGCCAGATTCAGTTTTTCACCTGCAGTCCATGTATCCTGTGCAGGGACATTCAAGAAACACCTCCAAAATTTTTGTAGTAGGATCACTATTGCCTGAATATTAGGAATGTACTTTCATGCCAGGAGGGGGTCATCTGTGAAGACCCAAGTGTTTTTACTGAATTTTTGTGAATTCATTTTTCCTCCTCTCATTTTTGAGTAAACTTCATATAAACTTAAACTGTCTCATGTTCTCACATAACCAGTTAAAACATTAGACCTGATGTTATTTATTTTAAGGATTCACATAACCAGTAGTGAAAGACAGGCAGCTACTGTGTGGCATCTTGGAATTAGCATAAGAAAACAGAGCAAATCTTTCTAATAATAGAACAAATCTATAATAAACTCTTCAGTTGAGAGGAAAATGTGGTGTGACTCCACACAGTAAATTCTCTTGGGAAAGTAGAGATTCTTCTTTATTTTATGTATTTTTTTATCCAAAGCAATTTTATATCAATAAACCAACTTTTACCTGGATGATACGGCTGGCATGTGGCAGGGCTCATGCTCAGACACAGGATGTTATGGCACTGACTCTGATACTCCTTTGACTTCATAACTAATGATGCTTATAATTTATTCATTAAACTTTGCTTAAAAGTATTAAGCAAAAATTGTTAAGTTGTTAACAATTGCTCTGTATCATGTGACATACCACTTAATGTTCTATATATTTGTATATATTGACTTATTGTCATAAAAATGTTTTGTAATAGCCACTATCATCTCTATTGAATGGATGAAGATGTTGTTAAATAAAAATCTTTAAACAAATTAAATTTAAGCAGCCCCCAAACCAGAAAAGGTTCCCAGTAACTTTAGGGCTGCCACTGGTTGAACAATATTTACGGACAGAAAAAGGAAATCAGATAGAGAGACAGCTCGCTAGCTGTTCAGTTGCTCTAATTTGATAATTCTCAGTTATTACAAAAGCAAATTCCTAAGTTGGGGTTTCAGTTTGTTTATGTACCGAGTTAAGATGCAGCTTGTTACATAGGACTTATATGGAGGCTTCTAAAGCCTAAATTTAGATTTGTTTAAAAATTATTTCCTTTTGGTCAGCCTCTTAATTTTGAGGGATTGATCAAAACTTCAAACATTGATGTCACTCTCTGTTATTATTATAAATGGACATATATGGTCTTAGCTCCCACTGGGCAATAACAGAACAGTGGGGTTTGCGTGGTGGCAACAAGAAAACAGAACGATAAAAACCAAACCAAAACAACAAGAAAAAAACTGATTGGTCAAGATAAGGCCACCTCAGGCTATTTCTCTGCAAAGTAAAAATAGAGGAGGCTTTCTTATGCTCACTCAGGCAGACAGGAATCTCCTGTTTTCAGGAAGAAAAAAAAGATACATTTTGAGATCTCTCTGCTTTCTTAAAGTTTCAGTTTGATTATGTGGTATTTAGCATGAGTCACTTCATTTTTGTTATCTAATTTGCTGGGGCCCCCTTCAGAAGCCCAGTCTGAAACAATGGCTCCCCATTATTTTGTTTAACAATTTCTTCCTTTTGGTCAGGTTCTCAGCTAAGTGAGATTGTGAATAAACCTTAGGCTATTAATGCTACTCTGAGTTAACCATAATTTTGGGGTTTTGGTCTCCACATGTCATTCATAGGTTATGATGTTCTCATCATCACATATTTCTTTGGGATTTTGTCATTCCAGTACCAGAGAGATCATTTGACACTCTTCAGATGGCTACAAGTACACATTAAAACTTTTGAGAGAATACAGTATGCCCAGCGGATTATTATGATTCTTAGGCGGATAATAACAAGAGTTTGGAATACGCTCCTTAGCCAGGATCTCTGTGAAGCAAACCAGGAAAAAACAAAAAGATAAAAAATGGTCCAAAGAGTCTACCTGTTTTAACCAAGCAGCTTGTTTATTAATCCCCTTCAATGGGGTCTCTGTAATACCAGATGAGTATCAGTAACTGCATAGATTTTTTTCTGTTTAACCACTAGGTAAGCCAGAGAAATTATATTCTCCAGTACTACTCTAACAAGAGAATTTTAAAAGTCTGTTGTGCAACCATAACTTTTGCATTACAATCTACTGTGGAGCCAATTGTGAGGAATAACCTTTGAATCATTGCTTCATTTACATTTACTCCAAGCCATAGGGGGCAAAAAGTGACTTAACAAACCGATGTCCATTCAGAAAGATTAATGACCCCTGGCAATGTTATTTTTCACCTATGACGCAAGTTAAGAGAAGTGGACCAATGTTCTGTTTCTGATTGATTATACAGTAATAAAGACACCATTAAAATTCTTAGGGCCGGGCGCGGTGGCTCAAGCCTGTAATCCCAGCACTTTGGGAGGCCGAGGCGGGTGGATCACGAGGTCAGGAGATCGAGACTATCCTGGCTAACATGGTGAAACCCCGTCTCTACTAAAAATACAAAAAACTAGCCGGGCGTGGTGGCGGGCGCCTGTAGTCTCAGCTACTTGGGAGGCTGAGGTGGGAGAATGGCGTGAACCCGGGAGGCGGAGCTTGCAGTGAGCCGAGATCACGCCACTGCACTCCAGCCTGGGAGCACAGCGAGACTCCGTCTCAAAAAAAAAAAAAAAAAAAA
This sequence comes from Papio anubis, assembly GCF_008728515.1. Taxonomy (NCBI): domain Eukaryota; kingdom Metazoa; phylum Chordata; class Mammalia; order Primates; family Cercopithecidae; genus Papio; species Papio anubis. Next base: position 173,857,094 of record NC_044978.1, read on the forward strand.
ATTCTTAGAACATTGGCCCTTCAGGTTCCATCCATGAAAGCATAAGGTTTTCAGTGCATAAGTTTCACTCTGAAATCCTCTATAAATAAAAGTATACCCCATGAGTGCACACAAGGCCTCTTTTTCAGTTCCATTATTCATGGATGCATTACTTTAAATAGTGAAATTTGCAGTTTCTTTTCAAGAATCTAAGGCAGAGTTATTACAGATTTCAAGAGCACTATTATCCTAGCACATAAGTCAGTTTTCGAAGACACTCCATTTGGGATGTTGGTGCAAATCTGTTCTGTAATATACTTATTGGTCTAGGTTCTTATATAGAATGACTAGGTTAAATTTAAAAAGATTATGAGAACAAATCGGTCTAGGTATCTTACCAGTAGTACAATTTGTACAACAGTTACATTAGTGATCTTGCCAAAGTTACGGGCTGAACTAAATGATTCTTTAGATCATGCACAGATCCAGGTTTGGCGTGAAAGATTCAACTCTTCATCAATTTACCCACAGATGCTAGTGACTGCAAAATTCTAATGACAGCACTATCCTGCCAAGCCAAAGAGACGGGCATAAGCAAGGAAAAAAATCAGACGGGCAAGAGTTTCATGATGGCAGAGAAGTCTTGATCTGTGATCTTGGAAAAGCTGTCCATCTACAATGCTGTCTGCTTTGGGGGAGAAACTCTCCTGGTTAGCTTTACATTAAGGTCTCCCACTGATGTACAGTTCCAAGAATCTGAGTAACCCTTTTAAGTTGTGAGATGCAGACCTAAGGTTTGAGACCCCCAAGGGTTTTGTTTTTCGGTTTGTGTGATAACAAAAACTTTGTATGGTCCCTTTCAATGGGGTACAAGGGCAGGCTTTCTTTAATGTAATTTATAGAAGACCTAATCTCCAGATTTTAGATCATAAGAGGTTTGATTATCCTTGATCAGTGGATCACAGAATACTTCTCTTACCTAAAGAAAATATGCTTTGATATAATGCAATAAAACCTTGAAGCATTTAGTCATATTAGAGTTCAGGAGAGCAGGAGATACATGACATTCTATTATTAGGAACATAGGCCATAATGTGACTATACGTGGTCAACTTACATTTTATTGGAAATGAATGTTATTTCCATCCATTGGCAGTGCCTTTGACCAAGGAAATCCAGTTAATTCAGTTTGCTTTACCTAATACTGTTGCATTTGTAATTCCTTATTTAACTGTTTTACAACTTGTACAGTGAAACAAGTACTTCTATTGCTGGAGATTTCTCCAGGCATGCCCAATGAGCAAAACATATTTTCTAATAGCCTTTTAACTGTTTTTATAGCATCAGCCTTCATGCATGAAAAAGATCCTATACAACGAGAAAACATGCATTGAAATGGCAATTGAATGAAATCCCTCTATTAATGTTCAAATGACCCATCAGGTAGCAGAAATGAACCAAAAATTTTCATTGAATTTCAAGGATTATAGATTTGACAAGCCAAACATGGGTCATAAACATTGTAGTGATTTTAGAACAATTTTTTTTCATAATTTTGATAATTTTATATCTTCCATGGTGAGTCATGGATTGGAGAGCTTTTAGTAGTGAGAGCTTTAATGACTCAGTAAAATGAGAAAGCTGTCCAGGCTCTTCATGAATTAACATTTAACATTTGATTTAGATAATTTTAAATATCAATTTTGAGTCTCTAAATTGGGTACACAGAACTGTTTATTAAATGGGCTATCATAGGTCATTTGACTTGGATCATGAAGTTTATTTAAATCACTTAACAACTTCAGGATTGCTGGACTTAGCATAAAAATCTGCCTATTTCCTTCATATTTAATTCATTCTTGTTCTTCTTGATGTTGGGTTAGTTTTATAAACCATGTGGTCTCTTCATTAGAGTTCTGGGAAATCATACGCAGTCCAATTGCATAATCTTAAGATTATAAAAAAAACTGTATTTTTCAGATTCCCTTCCATCCTTTCTTTCTATAAGTCTCCTTGAACAAGAAGCAATTTTCGACTGTAGTTGACTGCAAATGCTTTTAGAGAAGAAGTAAAACCACTGTGGATGACAGTGACTTAGACTGTCCAAGGTTAAAATCTGAGACTTAATTATAACCAGCACTTGACAAGGAAATTTGGTTATTTCTGTGATAGAAAGCATTTTAACATGGTAACCAAAATTATGTTCATGTTAGATTTATAGAAATCTTATACTTTTTTAGAACACTCATATCAATAATATACCAGTAAATATAATCCTAAAAATTTAGCATCAGTTATCATTTGGTGATGCTTTCCATGTAATCTAAAATGTTAAATTAGCCCTATTAGTTTAGTATCTCTATTTCACAAGGTGAGAAACACATCTTTTATTGCTGCTGGGGAGCCAACTGGAAAATACCAAAGTCAAATCAAGGTTAAGAAAATGACTTAATTTAGAATTTGATTTTGTGCAATCTGTCAAAAAATCCAATATTTCAAACACTTGGTCAAAATAGGATCACAGATCACTGTGAAATCATACCCATCCATTTAATGAGAGTGATAACAAAAGGAATTTAAAAGTAAATATAGTAAGTTATATAGTGGTGGAAAAACCTTAACTCTTTGAAAGAAAGGACTTAGTTTCTTTGTCATCAAAACTTAATATAAACAACATAAAGCACAGGGATTCATGTTGATAAAACACAGAATCTTTTTTGCTTTGGCCAGTTACTTAAAAGGTTAAAAGAAAAGACTTTCACTATTTTCTATGAATAGCAGATCAATACTCCAGGAAAATCTTGTTGCTTTAATAGAGACCAAATTCCAGTTTTGTATTGTGTATTTTTTATATTAATGCTCAATTTTTAGAAAAAAAACTTTAAATAATTCCCTTTTAATTTTAGCCAGCATAATCACACATAAAATTCCTTTTACAATATTCATCTTCCACACATCTTTTCTCTTTCTCACTTTGCAACCATCATTCTATGTTAGAACAAAAATTAACTTTATTTTTTCCTAACCTAAAACACACCTACCATATAAGCTTCATTTACCAAAAATATATCTTACTTTCCTCATATAAGGAGTTATTTTTTTAATGCTAATAACATTACCTTTTAGTGAAAACTTAAGAAGTAAAAAGTTTTGAACTATTTTATATCACCGTTTTGTAGACAAGAACCATTTTATAAGTTGCAGAAATATGTTTTCTTGTAACACATGTTTTCATGGTTATTAACAGACCCAAATATATTCATGTTTTCTGTATCGTATAAAAGCAATATGTTGATGCTGCAGTTGAACGTTTGTCCCCTAAAACCTCATATTGAAATCTGATTCCCACTCTTGGAGGTGTGGCCTAATGAGAGGTGTTTGTATCACGGGGGTGGATTCCTCATGAATGGCTTGGTGGTGTCCTTGTAGCAGTGAGTGAGTCTCACTCTATTAATTCCTATGAGAGCTGGTTGTCATAATATAAAGAGCCTGGCACCTCCCAACCCTTTCTCTTGCTTCGTCCCTCATCATGTTATCTCTGCACATGCCAGCTCCCCTTTTGCCTTCTTCTGTGTGTGGAAGCAGCCTGAGACTTTCATCAGATGTCCAATATGTCAGCAGAATTAGGAGCCAAATGAACTTTTACCAAAAATTACCCAGTCTCAGGTATTCCTTGATAGCTATATAAAATGGACTAAGACAGTCAAAATAGATATATTCGAAACCTGCATTCAGCAATTAATGTTTCAATATTTTGAACTACTTAGGAATGACTCAGACATTTAATGAGTATCTGTTACTTATTCTAACATGATGTTAAGACTTCAATTTACTGAAAAATAATTTTGAAACTATCACGTTTATCTATAAAATTTTATCTCTTTCCAACAAGGAGTTAAGTCAAAGGACTATTGCCCTTTTCTTGATTAATCTGTGTGACTATAGTTCTAAGCAATTGTTAGCTAGTTTGCTCGTTGTCATTTCTATCTTATAATTTTAAACATTTTTCCAAACTGGGGTAAATAAAATGCACTGGTTTGGAGCCCTGTAATGTTGGAGGACCAGTAGAGATCTCTTTGATCCATACAATCTTTGATAGATTTAATGTTTGTTTTAATCTCATCTCTGTTTGCTCTACTTATCCCATTTTTATAGCCATCTAAACATTTTTTAACTTAAATTTGAGTTTTCAAACTGATAGCTTAAGTAAAACAAGGTAGAAAGTTAACATCTTAATGGCACAAAGCTGAGACTTTAGGTCTAAATAACATCATTTGCCCAAGCCAAGGAATAAGAGTATAGGTAAAGTCCCCAATCACACAAGATGGCCAGTAAAAGGACCTTAATCAAAGGTAAGAATTGTTATCTAAATTTAAACTAATGCATTTTCTATTGTATGTGTTTCTAATGACTTAGTCCTCTGACTTTTCCCTGTGGTGCAGAGAAGCAGACATCCTTACAAATGAAGATTTCCTTTATAGATGTATATTTTTGCCAAAGTGTTTCAAAATAGCCAGCTGTATGTCAGCAAAGTTTATTTAGTTCACCAGGAAGACTTTTTACCTCATCTAAAATTATCGAGGAAAAGGCGGAGCTCATTAACAAACAGGGCAAATATAACATCCATTATGCCTGGATTCAGCATGGATATCTCTGATAAACAGAATCAGATCTACTTTACCTGAGAATGTGTCTTTGATAAACATTTTATACAATGGGTTACTTTACTTTTTTGTCTTCAGTGTAGCATAGTAAGCCAAAAGTCTAGCAGATTTTATATTACTTATTAATTAGTAATGTAAGGCTTTTAATTTGCCTTTTATCAAGTTTTTCAAAAGAGGCAATAAACATTTTGAAATATTTCAGAAGCTTCTACACATCAATAGGTATCTCAGAATGAGACTAATTCAGGAGCTCTTATTTTTAAATGCACTTCTTAAAGTGTAGTGTTGTTCATTTGGAATGTTTTACATTCTGACCATGACAATTTTAAATTATCATTTTAGTAATATTTCATCACTCTTATAAGAATTTGCTACTTCCAGGGCCAAGAACTTATTCATGTAAAGGTAGGCATAGTTAGAAGGTGAAATACTTTGTTCTTCAGAAATTAAGAATTCTATATTTTTGTAGAATCTTGGCTTTGACTCTGAGATCCCCTTGATGAACTTATCCAATGCTTTTTTCCTTATGTAACTGTACAAGAAAAACTAAGAAAAAAAAAAATAGAGCTCAAAGTATGTGTGAATTTCTGAAAGCCAGAGTTTGCACCCCCTGCATTTATTGCCATTTACTGCCAGTTTCTGTCTGACCCAGTCAGACATTTGAGGACTGTGGATCCAAGTTCAGTTATTTATTGAATCCAGTTCAATTCTTGAGCCAGTCCAGTTTCTGCTGTGACTTACAAATCCAGTCAAGATAAAAAATTTGTTCAAATAAGCTCAGATAGATCAAAACACAAATCCATGGAACTTCAGAATCCAAGTGAGAGCTGACTCATAATTCCCCGTTGCTTCAAGACACCAATGGGCACAATGGACCTGGTGGATACTTTGTTTGCTCACTCAATGATTGGTCCTAAGGCTTGGTGGAAGATCTAGCTTAAAACCTACTTCTGACACCAATTTGATATTTAAAAAGCAAAAATTTAACTTTTTTTTTTTTTTTTTTTTGCGACAGTCTTGCTCTGTCACCCAGGCTGCAGTGCAGGGGCGCGATCTTGGCTCACCGCAACCTCCACCTCCTAGGTTCAAGCGATTCTCCTGCCTCAACCTCCTGAGTAGCTGGGACTACAGGTACCAGCCACCATGCCCAACTAATTTTTGTATTTTTAGTAGAGACGGGGTTTCACCATATTGGCCAGGCTGGTCTCGAATTCCTGACCTTGTGATCAGACCACCTCGGTTTTCCAAAGTGTCGGGATTACAGTCCTGAGCCACCATGTCCAGCCAATTTAGCATATTTTAATTGAGAAAAGAACGATTCAGGAATCAGGCAGTCTCCAGAAACCAGAGCAGGTTCAGAATGGCTCTGGGGCTGCCCATGGTTGTATAACATTTATGGAAAAAAAAATGGCAATGAGGTAGAGAAACAGCTAGTTGGCTGCTCAGCTGCTGTGATTGACTGAGATTCAGCTATTACAAAAGCAAATTCCTAAGTTAGGTTGTCAGTTTGTTTATGTACTGAGTTATGTTATAGTTTATTAGATGTGACTCACACAGAGGCTTCTGAAACCTCAATTTAGTTCAATTTAACAGAGTAAGGTGTTTATAAATAGTATGTACAAGTTAAAATAGTTATTTAATAGCAAAGCTGAAATTCAAACTTAGAATGTCTGGCTCTAGAATCCACACTTTTAGCTACAAAGCCTCCTTAACAACCAAATGGCAATTTTAGGCCTAAGATACCTGGCTCTATATAAAGTCTATCATTCCCTTTGCTGTCTACACTCCTCCTTTCTTTATGTTCTAGCATGCTAAAACTGCAAGGAATCCTTAGTGTTCAATACTACTCTGATTTTATATAGAAAGTTAATTAGTTCATAATAAAACCATGGTTTCTAGCTCCTGGTTGGTTAATTTTTAGATTCTGAATCTCTTTAAGTCTTCTTTTTCTTTCTTTGTAGATCTTGAATGAACAGCAGAAAATATTGAGGACCTCATTATTTCTTCTCCCTGAATTCAAGTATCTAGTTAGAATCTTCACTACTGTGCAATTCTTTGTCATTTTTGTTGTTTTCCAGGTGGTACACTGGTTCTGACTACTCCCTTTAAACTGATAGTCTCACAAACAAGGTATTTCAGGCCATATTCTTTCACTAAACCTGGAGGAATTAGAGAACTATTCCAAGAGGAAACTTTGCCCACTGTGTTTCTCCCTGTGACCTTTATGGATGGGATGTACTTGGTTAACTTGTCTTCTCAGAGGAGTTGAGGAAAGGCAGTGATGGTGAGATACTATGGCCATTTCCTAGTCATTTGATTTCACTGTTCCATGAGGTCTGATAATTCTACACAACTTTTACATAATTTCATAAATATGCCAGGATTAAGCCCAGATTACTCCTTATCTATTTAGAGATGCACTATCCCAAACCTTACAACTGCAGATTATTGACTCTTCCCAATCCCTGCATTCTCATAATAGTCAGTGATTCCTTTCCGTTCACACATCCCCTCATTTCTCCCCTCCAACATCTTGCCTTCTGTCTTCTGAAATCTTGAATGCGTATAATAGTGCATAATACTTAATATCTATTGAGTTTCTACTGTGTGCTCATAAATGAGTGTTAGCAAGTTTAATAACTTGCTCACATTTACACAGCTATTAAATGACAGAATCTGGGAATAGGGTGGTTTCAGAAGGAAGAATCCATCGAAAAGCACTCTTCTTACATTATCTTCAACAGCTCCTAAGGTTTGCAAGCCTAGTATATTCTCAATTCTCTTCTTAGAATGTTTTCTGTATTTCCTGCATTTCACCGAGTTCAGTTATGAAGACACTATTTCATCTGCAGTCCCCTAAAGCTGTTCATTCGTCCTTATAATTTGGAGGTTGGGTTCATGTCCTCTCCGATTCCCAGACATGTTCCCAGGAATTATTTCCTGGCCACCTTTTAAAAATGTCAGATTCTTAGGGGTCTTTTCTATTTAACTGCACTATGGTACTTATTTATCAACTCCCTGAGCACTTCGCATGATTGGTAGTTTTGGCATATGATCCTGTCATCTTCTCTTCAAAGTCTGATTTTATATCCTTCAAAACACTCTGAGGAGTCTGCCAGCATTGTTACCATTCTCCAATACCCACAGGCAGAGGATTTCTGGTACTCAGTGAGGTGAAGTGCTCATAAGATACTCCTTCAGATGAGTAGTGTAAAGCCTAGACACAGTATAAAAAACAACCACTTAAAAGCACTTGAAAATATCTAATAACAGACAGAAGCCAGTAAAGAGTTTATTCTTTAAAAATTCCAACTGAAAATGGTAATAATTGCAAGTTTGTGCCTTTGTTACTGCAGGGCACACTTCATTACTGTGGCAGCAGAAAACCACTGCCTTACTAGCTTAAGATGTCAAAAAACCAAATCTAGTTTTGGAAGAGAATTGGACCTAAAATCTGACTGTACACTATGTGGAAATTCTTGACTGATCTTGCATACTGGTGGGAGACCCAGGAGACTCAATGAAAATGCAATTAAATATGCAAAAGGATAGAACTGTACTGTGTGAAAGCTATGAGTCTGCTAATTTTGTAAAATAAATGCATTTTCCAAATATGTAGCTCTCATGGTGAAAATATGAAGGCTTACTTACAGGAGACAGAGACTGAAAAAAAAAATAAGAAAAGCTGAAAAATAGTGGGGAAATTTTCAGAAATCAAGGGAATTGAGAAAGGGTAAACTGAAAAACCTGAGTAGAAGCACCACCCAAATCTTTGTTGATGATTTAGTAAATTATAAACATAAAGGGGGAACCTCAAGAGAACCAGGCTAAAATAGCAGCAGCTTGAAGCTAGAAGGAGTGTGCAGAGATTTCAGCTGCTATATGCCATGGAAGAGATAATGGTTGCAGTCTGGGTTCAAGCGAGTGAACTACCTACTAGAACAAAAACATAAAAATAATCATCATCAGAATAATACGAGAGGATACAAAATAGGTATACAATAGTATCTTTAACTATCTGGTTTAAAAACCAAACAAAAAACATAGAAACAGTGTGTGATTCATACACAGTGTGATCTATACCCAGAAAAAAATGTCACAGTCAATACAAACCAACATTAAGCATGTCCATATGTTATATTTAGCAGAGAAAAAAACGTCAAACTATATACTGGGAATACATTTTTAAAAAGCGTTGCCTTGGCTATTCAGGCTTTCTTTTGATTCTCTGTGAGTTTTAGAATAGTTTTTTTTTTTTTTTAATTATGTGAAAAATGGCATTGTTAGTTTGACAGGAATTGCATTGAATCTGTAGATTGCTTTGGGCCATGTGGACATTTAAATGGAATTGATTCTTCCAACCCAGGAGCATGAAATGCTTTTACATTTGTTTGTGTCATGTCTGATTTCTTTCAGCAATGTTTTGTCATTCTCTTTGTAGAGATCTTTTATCTCCCTGTTTAGCTGTAGCCCTAGGTATTTTATTTTTGTGTGTATGGCTATTGTCAATGAGACTGTATTCTTCATTTAGTTCTTAGATTCAACTTTATTGGTGTATGGAAACGCTAATGATTTTTGTTTGTTGATTTTGTATCTTGATACTTTGCTGAAGCCGTTTATCAGATATAGGAATTTTTGGCAGAATCGTTGTAGTCCTTTGGCATAGAATCCTATCACTAGTGAACAGAGATAATTGATTGCTTCTTTTCTTATTTAATTGCTTCTTTTCTTATTTGGAGCCTTTTTGTTTTTTTCTCTTGTCTAATTGCTCTGACTAGGGTTTTAGTATTATGTTGAATAGGGCTGGTGAGAGTGGACATCGTTGTCTTGTTCTAGTTCTCAGCAGAAATGCTTCCAACTTTTCCCATTCATAGCTAAGGGAACTCTAAGCAAAAAAATAAATAAATAAATAAAGCTGGAGGCATCACATTACCCAACTTCAAACTATACTACAAGGCTACAGTAACAAAAACGTCATGGTACTGGTACAAACACACACACACAAGTCAGTGGAGCAGAATAGAGACCCCTAAAATAAAGCTGCACACCTAAAACTGACTGATCTTTGACAAGACTGACAAAAATAAACAATAAGGAAAAGATATTCTATCAATAAATGACCCTGGGAAACTGGCCAACCATATGCAAAAAAATGAAACTAGACCATCATCTCTCACTCTGTACAAAAATTAACTCAAGATGGATCAAAGACTTACATGTAAGACTTCAAGGATAGAAATCCTAGAAGAAAACCTAGGAAATGCTCTTCTAGCCTTTGGCCTAGACAAATAATTGATGACTAAGTCATGAAAAGCAAATGCAACAAAACCAAAAATTGACAGTTGCGACCTAATTAAACTAAAGAACTTCTGCACAACAAAAGAAACTATCAACAGAGTAAAAGTAAAGAGACAACCTACAGAATTGGAGAAAATATCTATAAACTATGCATCTAACAAAGGACTAATATCCAGAATCAATAAATAACATAAACAAATACATAAGAAGAAAACAAATTACTCCATTAAAAAGTGGGCAGAGGTCTTGAATAGACACTTCTCAAAAGAAGACATCTAAGTGGCTGATAAATAATAATAATGACAGAATACAGAGCAAATGAGGGGCCTAAATAGATCATTAGGGACAGGAAAAATCCCCTGGTCTTCCATTGTCCCCGTTTCCCTTCTCTACCAAGAATGGAAACTTGGTTAGTAGGAGACCAGTTTGATTGACTGTGGTTGGAAATGGGGAACAAGGATTGAGCTGTGTGATAATATAACAGTGTATGAGGGATTTGCCAACAGTATATTTTACAATGAGATGTGTGGTCTCTATCAGATGGGGGTGGAAAAATGAAACAGGAAAGACAGAAGCATCCCCAAATTCTATAAACTAACCAGGGACAGAGCCCCGTTGTGCTCATTGCATGATCAGATTCCACAGGCTTCCAGATAATATGAAAACTGGACCCTATCTCTCACTCTGTATAAAAATTAACCCAAGATGCATCAGACTTAAATGTAAGACCTCAAAGATCAAAATCCTAGAAGAAAACCTAGAAAATGCTCAGCATCACTAATCATCCGAGATGCAAATCAAACCCGCAATGACATACCGTCTCACACCAGTCAGAATGGTTATAATTAAAAAGTTAAAATAATAACATGGTGGCAAATTTGTAGAGAAAAGGGAGTGGTTATACACTGTTGGTGAGAATGCAAATTAGTTTAGCCCCTATGGAAAGCATTTTGAAGATTTCTCAAAGAACTAAAATTAGAACTACCATTTGTCTCAGCAATCCCATTACTACGCTCAAAAGAAAATAAATAAATCATTCCACCAAAAAGACACTTGCACTTGTATGTTTATTGCAGCACTGTTCATAATGACAAAGACATAGATTTGATGCAGGTGCTCATCAATGGTGGATTGGATAAAGAAAATGTGATAAGACGTACACCACAGAATACTCCACAGCCATGAAAAAGAAAGAAATCAAGTCCTTTGCAGCAACATGGATGTATTTGGAGGCCATTATCCTAAATGAATTAAAGCAGGAACAGAAAATCAAATACCGTGTGTTCTCATTCATAAGTGAGAGCTAAACATTGGGTATACAATGGACACAAAGATGGAATAATAAACTCTCAGAATTCCAAAAGGGAAGAGTGAAGAAGGGGAACAAGGATTGAAAATACCTATTGGGTACTATGTTTGCTAATTGGGCAACAGAATCATTAGAATCCCAAACCTCAGCATCATGTAGTATATCCATGTAAAAAACCTGCACGGCTATTCCCTTAATCTAAAATAAAAAAGAAAATAAATCATAGCATAATATTAAACTGGGATCTAAAGTAGTATCTCATAGAGTAGCAACACATTTTCCTACTAGTAAATTTGAGCATCGTTTTATGTATTTCTGGCCATTAGTATTTGCTATTGAATAGTATCCACTCACATATTTTTGTCAATTTTTATTTTGGGAGTTTTGTTTTGTTATCTTTTCTTTATGATTTTGTCAAGCTTGCAAGATATCATTGTTTTTATTTTGTTTTTGTTTTAGAGTTTGTTCTGTTGCTCAAGGTAGAGTACAGTGTGGCATGATCATTGCTCACCATATCCTCAAATTCATGGGCTCAAACAATTATTGCAATCAGTCTCCCATGTAGCTGGGACTACAGGTGTACACCACCATACCTGGCTAAGTTTTAAAAAAAATTGTAGAGATAGAATCTCGATATGTTGCTCAGCATGGTCTCAAACTCTTGGCCTCAAGTGATCCTCCTGGTGGTGGGATTACTGTGCCTGGCCCCAAGATCATTATATATATAGATCATAACACATTGTCTGTCAAATGTATTTGTAATCTCTACTTTTTCTATATTATGTAGTCCACCGTGTCATTTTCTTTTTATAGATTTTGGAGTTTCCATTTTAATGAAGAAAGTTTTTCTCAAATCCTGGATTATATTTTCAGTTTCACAAGTTATTTATTATAATTTTTATTCTTCTTTTTAAATCTTAACTTTTTAATCCATTTAGAATTGAATTCTAGAGTATGATATAAATTGGAAACTAATTTGAATTTTCTTCAGGTGAAGAGCCAGTTGAGCTAATGTCTTGGATTAAATAAATCAACTTATTTCTACTAAGTGGATAAAAGGAAGTAAAAATATGCTCAAAGAATTAAAGAAAAGAATAACTTTAATAAATGAAGAGAAGATCTCTGCAGAGAAGCAGAACCTATATAAAGCCATGAATGGTAATTCTGCAACTGAAAACTACAAAAAGAGAATACATGTTTACAAGATAGGATCAACAGATCCCAGGTGTTACATTTGAAAGGACAATAAGGTGAATGAAATACACCTGGAAATGAGATAATGGGCTGTATCATTGTATTACCCATTTCTGACAGGTTCAGAATAGAGTAGCTGTCTAAGCTGCTGAGTGATGTCTGGAAATATACAAACTTTACTGCTTACCAAGACTCAGTCTACTTATATTAGAAACAGTTTGAACTAGTACTCTGTGTCATTCAATTGCTTGGGAAGACATAAGGTATTTTATGTACAAAGATTTAGGAAGTAAATGGTAGAGTTAATATTACTTAGTATTGTACAATTGAGTGTTTGTTGTAGAATGTGTTATTAGCCCCAACCTATCACCTTTCCCTGTAACTGTGTTCTTTGCTCTTTGGTTTTGTAGTATATTTATACCAAGGAAAATGGATTGGAGGAGTACATTTCTACCCTTAGTCTTGGCATGAGATTTACTTTGGCCAAGTAAGATGTTTACAAAATTCAAGCAAGCAAAATTGTTTAAAATGTTTGCATATGAAGCTTGCTTGCTCTTGTGCTTCCACCATTTCCTTGAGAAGAACATGCCTGAGATGGCTCATGATTACTGGGAGGAGGATGAAGGCACGTGAGCAGAGCTGTCTTAGTTAAGTTGCCCTAGCCAATACCAATCTAGAGAAGTCCACAATCCAACTTTCAGATGCATGCATGAATCCGGCCATGGGAAAAGGATTCCCTATTTAATAAATGGTGTTGGGAAAACTGGCTAGCCATATGCAGAAAACTGAAACTGGAGCCCTTCTTTATACCTTATACAAAAATTAACTCAAAGATGGATTAAAGACTTAAACGTAAGACCTAAAACCATAACAATCCTAGAAGAAAACCTAGACAATACCATTCAGGACATAGTTATGGGCAAAGACTTCATGACTAAAACACCAAAAGCAGTGGCAATAAAAGCCAAAATAACAAATAGGATCTAATTAAAGATCTTCTGCACAGCAAAAGAAACTATCATACAGAGTGAACACTGTACTCCAGCTTGAGCAACAGAACAATACTCTTAAACAAAAACAAAATAAAAACAATGATATCTTGCAAGCTTGACAAAATCATAAAGAAAAGATAACAAAACAAAAATCCCAAAATAAAAATTGACAAAAATATACGAGTAGGTACTATTAAATAGCAAATACTAATGGCCAGAAATATACAAAAAGATGCTCAAATTTACTAACAGGAAAATGTGTTGCTACTCTATGAGATACTACTTTAGATCCCAGTTTAATATTATGCTACGATTTATTTTCTTTTTTATTTTAGATTAAGGGAATAGCCATGCAGGTTTTTTACATGGATATACTGCATGATGCTGAGGTTTGGGATTCTAATGATGTTGCCCAATTAGCAAACATAGTACCCAATAGGTATTTTCAATCCTTGTTCCCCTTCTTCACTCTTCCCTTTTGGAATTCTGAGAGTTTATTATTCCATCTTTGTGTCCATTGTATACCCAATGTTTAGCTCTCACTTATGAATGAGAACACATGGTATTTTATTTTCTGTTCCTGCTTTAATTCATTAGGATAATGGCCTCCAAATGCATCCATGTTGCTGCAAAGGACTTGATTTCTTTCTTTTTCATGGCTGTGGAGTATTCTGTGGTGTATATCTTATCACATTTTCCTTTTTTTTCCACCATTTTTTAATTATTATACTTTAAGTTCTAGGGTACATGTGCACAATGTGCAGGTTTGTTACATATGTATACTTGTGCCATGTTGCTGTGCTGCACCCATCAACTCGTCAGCATCCATCAACTTGTCATTTACATCAGGTATAACTCCCAATGCCATCCCTCGCCCCTCCCCCCTCCCCATAATAGGCCCTGGTGTGTGATGTTCCCCTTCCCGAGTCCAAGTGATCTCATTGTTCAATTCCCACCTATGAGTGCAAACATGCGGTGTTTGGTTTTCTGTTCTTGTGTCTTATCACATTTTCTTTATCCAATCCACCATTGATGAGCACCTGAGTCAAATCTATGTCTTTGTCATTATGAACAGTGCTGCAATAAACATACAAGTGCAAATGTCTTTTTGGTGGAATGATTTATTTATTTTCCTTTGAGTGTAGTAATGGGATTGCTGAGACAAATGGTAGTTCTAATTTTAGTTCTTTGAGAAACCTTCAAACTGCTTTCCATGTAGGCAACCTACAGAATGGGAGAAAATTTTTTGCAATCTATCCATCTGACAAAGGGTTGATATCCAGAATCTACAAACAACTAACAAATTTACAAGAAAAAAAAAAAAAAACCTTTCTTGCTTTCTTTCTCTTTTTCTTTCTTTCCTTCCTTCCTTCCTTTTTTCTTTTTTCTTTTCTTTTCTTTTCCTTTCCTTTTCTTTTCTTTCTTTCTTTCCTTCTTTCATTGACAGGTAACATTGAATATATTTGCCATGTACAAAATAATGTTTTGAAGTATGTAGACATTATGTAATAGCTAAATCTAGCTAATTAACATATGCATTACCTCACATAATTATTATTTTTGTGATGAGAACATTCTACATTCATTCTTCACATTTTTCAAGAATACAATATGTTGTTAACTATAGTTACCATGTTGTACAATAGATCTCTTGAACTTATTCCTTCTACCTAACTGTAATTTTGTATTCTTTAAGCAGCATCTCCTGAACCCTCCCCTCCTCCAAACTACTCCAACCCTTGTTAACAATTATTTTACTCTGTACTTCTATGAGTTCAAAAATTTTTAGATTTCTATTGTTTTAACACACTGAGTCTTAAGGCAGTTTGTTCCAACAACAGCTAAATGACGAGTATTTAAAATGTGTCAGGCGATGTGCGAGACGATTTACATATATTATCTTGTGTAACATTTTTGAGTATTTTGACACGCTGATGAAGTAGATGTTAGAGATTTTTTTTTAAATTTAACAATACATTTTCAGATGAGGAAATATGGACCCCAAATGCTTTTTTACTTTTCAACGTTACAGAGCTATAAAGAAGTGAAGCTCCAGTATTCAAATTTAGGCAGCCTGTGTCCGATATTCTAAGTACATAAGAATTTGTCAAATTGGTCTTGTCTGTTAGAGATTTTTCTATCTCCAAATTGTCAAGATTGCACGCTGAGAAAAAGAACCAAAAATAAACTATGTTTTAGAAATATAGAACGTTTCAAAATATGTTGTAACAAGAAATTTCTTTTTAATCTTTCTCTCTTCCTACACCACTGACATATACAAAACACCTTAATAAAAATGCTTAAAGTAATGAAATACCAACTTATGTGTTTGCTTACATTCAGAATGAAAGTATGCCAGGAAAAACATATGCCTGCTGCTGTGGATGGATATTAGTTCCTGGACTTTCAGGATGCCTCCTACTAATTTATTTTCATCACAGGCAGTTTAAATTATACCCCCTCTCTTTTTTTAATCATTTAGCACTACTAACAAAAAGTAGAAGAAAAAAGTAAAAGCTTTCACTTCTAGAATTTCAAACATATGGTAAGATTGAGCAGATTCTGTGGGGTTGGATGGCAGGGGACCTGAACTCTTGACTTGCTCCTACCACTAAGTAACTATAATGTGCTGGCAAGCCTCTCCACATCTCAGAGCTTTGATTTTCTTTTCAGTCAAGTGGAGTCACTACTAGCTCTGGGAGTCTATAAAACTCATTCGCTTATTCATTCCTTCAAAACTCAATTGCTATATACTAGCTATATGTCATGTTCCACACCCCTCATGGATGACAGAAGAAACAAGACAAGTCCTTGCGAGAATTCTCAGTTTGAGAAATAGGGATGGAGCCAATGAGTACATAGTTCCTGAAAAATTTAGTAAGTGTTTATTATTCTTTCCTCAAAAGAATTGCAGCAAAAACAAAAATGGACAAGTGGGACCTAATTAATTAAACTAAAGAACTTCTGTAGAGCAAAAGAAACTATCAACAGAGTAAACAAACAACCAATAGAATGGGAGAAAATATTTGCAAACTGTGCATCTAACAAAGGACTGATATCCAGCATCTATAAGAAACCTTCACAAATTAACAAGCAAACAAAACAAATAACCCCATTAAAAAGTGGGCAAAGGACATGAGCAGACACTCCCTAAAGAAGACATCAATATGGCAAACAAACATAGAAACCAATACTCAACATTAGAAATCATTAGATAAATGCAAATTAAAACCATAATGAGATAGATAGTATCTCATACCAGTCAGAATGGCTATTACTATACAGCCGAAACACAACAAATGCTGGTGAGGCTGTAGAGAAAAAGGAATGCTTATAGACTGTTGGTGGAAATGTAAATTAGCTCAGCCACTGTGGAAATCAGTTCGGAGATTTCTCAAAAGGAGAACTATCATTCAACACACTAGTTCCATTGCTGAGTTTCTAACTGATATGGTTTTTGGATATCCGTCCCCTCCATATCTTATGTTGAAATGTAATCTCCATTGTCGGAAGTGGGCCCTGGTAGGAGGTATTTGGGTTATGAGGGCAGATCCCTCATGAATGGTTTGGTGTCTTCCTCATGGCAATGAGTGATTTATTCCTCTGAGTTAATGCACGATATAGTTGTTTAAAAGGGTGTGGCACCTCCCACCTCTGTCGTTCCCTCTCTTGCTCCCCCTCATCACCTTCCACTATGATTGCAAGCTTTCTGAAGCCCTCACCAGAAGCAGATGCTTCCTGTAAAGCCTGCAGGACCATGAGCCAAACTAAACTTCTTTTTCTTCATAAATTACTCAGCCTCGAGTATTCCTTTATAGTGATACAAATGGACTCACGTAATACCCAAAGGAAAATAAATTGTTCTTGATGTAGGCAGAGCCTTCCATGGCAGATGCTCGATGCCTAAAATCACAAGTGATAACAAGACAGTGTCAGTGAAGCAAGCTGCTGTGGGCTGCTGAAGCCCTGCTCCTTTATGGTCACAGAATCCTCAGGTGAGGACTCACAGAGGAACAGCGTTCCTGTTTTATGTCCTTATCTGGTTGGATGCAGTCTTTATTATTACTTTTTTATTGGTTTAGTAAGCAACACATTTTGTCCTTGTTGGCAAAGTGCCCTATGAAATGTAAAATGAAGTCTTTTTCTAAGCTGGAGTTACTTGTGTCAAAGGTGCTCTATACAATCCGGGTAGTATAGAACAGCAGAGTATAGAATGACATTGCAGAGAACAAATAAAAATCATCCTAATGAACATCACGGACTCAAACTTTGCTGCCAGTGGGTATTAATTTCCAGAATGGATTAAAAATAAAATAAAATGATATTCGTTTAGAGAAATGCATGTGATCAAAATGATTCAGAGAAAAAAGAACCTAAAAAAGAATAAACAAGATTTTTTTTTCACTCATGCTTAAATGTAGGAAAGTAAAGGTGCCAGTATTAGAGTCAGATAAATTAGAATTAAATTAAAAGTGTTAATAAAAAGCTTTAAATTATGATGAAAGATATTTATAAAGTTGTGACACCAGTAAGTATAAGTTGAATAGTACGAAATCTGAATATATGAGTAAATAATCTTAGAGACATTAGAAAAAACTGACAGAAACAGAATTGTAAAAGGAAATTTTTACTTTGGTATTGTTGAATAAAAATAGCCAGTTATACTGAGCTATCTCTATGTGCCAGTCTTCCCTTCCCTACCCCCCAAGCTATATATGAGTTAGGCCCTTGAATCTTCCCAATACACTTATGAGATAGACACTAAATATAAACAACAGGGAAATCTCATATAATGAATGACATTGAACTAATAATGTTCTAAGAAATTCTGTGACTAATTAAAAATGATTATATTCACTTTACAACTCTACATAGATTGGATTATTTATAAAAATTGACCTCAAAGGCCAGGTGTGGTAGCTCACGCCTGTAATCCCAGCACTTTAGGGGGCCATGGCAGGTGGATCATAAGGTCAAGAGATCGAGACCAGTCTGGCCAATATGGTGAAACCCAATCTCTACTAAAATCCAAAAAAAATAAAAAATTAACTGGGCATGGTGGCACATTCCTGTAGTCCCAGCTGCTCAGGAGTCAGAGGCAGGGAAATCGCTTGAACCCAGGAGGCAGAGGTTGCAGTGAGCTGAGATTGCACCTGCACTCCAGCCTGGTAACAGAGCAAGACTCTGTCTCAAAAAAAAAAAAAAAAAAAAAAAAAAACTCGAAATATTCAAAAGGTAGAACTTTTATAAGTCACTTTGGCTAATGACCAATATGTTTAAACACAAAACATTCAACATTTAAAACAGAAACATCATCTCAACAAAGAAATCTGGATTAGGTGAGTAAATAAACACATAATACAGAAAAATTGAAAATAACAAATACGATGTTTTATTTTAATACCAACAGGCATGTCTTATGGAGAAATTGAAATGCAATTAATAAATTTATTTTCACTATGAAATAAGAAAAATTAAACTGTATTATTTAACTTGTAACATTAGATTAAAACAAAAGTCATGCATTGTTTGTAAGAATGTAAAATGGTGCAACTTCTTCGGAAAACATTCAGCAGTTGCTTAAAAAGTTACCATATGATTCAACAAACTCACTCCTAAGTATAAAACCAAGAGAAATGAACACATATGTCCACACAAACCTTGTACTTAAATGTTCATAGTTTCGTGATTCACAGTAGCCAAAAAGTAGAAACAAATGAAATGCGTAAATATATAAACATAATGTGGTTTATCCTTGGAGTGGAATATTATTATTCGGTCATAAAAAGGAAAAAAGTATTGGTGCACACTACAACATGGATGAAGTTTGAGAACATTATTCTAACTGAAAGAAGCCAGTCACAAAAGATCACAAGTTGTCTACTTTTATTCATATAAATGTCCAGATTAGACAAATCCATAAGATATAAAATAGATTGAGATTTGCCCTAAGCCAGACAGGGGAGAGTAGAATGTGTTTGGGGAATGGCTGCTGAAAGCTATAAGGTTCTTTGGGGGACAATAAAAATGTTCTAAAATTAGATTTTGGTGAATATTGTAAAACTTTGTATATATATTTAAAGGCTCTGAATTGTACACTTTACATGGGTGAATTCTATGGTATGTAAATTATATCTCAGTAAAATTGTTAAAATAGAAGAGAGGAAAAAAACTAAGAAAACTAAAACACGAAGGTTTTGTATCTGTGATGTTCACTTTTATTGTAGAAAGGGATTGTCAAAATAATCTTTAGGTGTGATTCAGTTTACTTTTCAGTGCACACACCCAATAGGACTTCATCCCACGCCTCACACATGCTCTGAAAATAAGTCTGCTGGTTGTTTTGTCTTCTCAGATACACTTCTTCGAATATACTGATCACCATTTATGATTAACTGGCTCAGAGCTGATATTTATTTTCCCGTTGATTAGACTAGCTGCACTTCTTCAACCCCCCAAGCTTGTGAGGACTTTTAAATCATTTTTAAAGCATTGACATATATATATAGACACATACATGCACATATATGTGTGTGCGCATCTGTGAAAATAAGGGTATATGCTTAGGTACTCCTCCCAACAATTGTAAAATGGGATATGGCAGGGCAATGATTGTTTTACATGATAAAACTGAGACTCAGTAATGGAAGTTGACTGCTCATGCTGGACAAGAATCCTGGATTTCTTACTCTTTGTCTTGCCTCTTTGTTAAAATAAAAAGTCTATAGTACATTCTGGTTTCCTCATTACCCACCCCTGTGTCACCCCTCTATATACACCCCCTGACAAGAAAATCAATGAAAATGTTTAATACTTTGTTTTCTGCGTCAGCTTTTCCCTTCACCTCTATATTCAAACACATACAGAGAAACATTACTTTTAGAGAAAAAGTTTAATTATTATTATTATTTTTTTGAGACAGGATCTCACTCTGTTGCAGGAGTGCAGTGATGCGTTCTCACCTCACTGCAACCTCTGCCTCCCAGGCTCAAGTAGTCCTCCCACCTCAGCCTCCTCAGTAGCAGGGACTACAGGCACACATCACCATATGCAACTAACTTTTTTATTTTTTTTGTAGAGACAGGGTTTTTCCATGTTGCTCAGGTTGAAAGTTTAATATTTTTATGCAGGAAGAGAAAAGAAACACAGCCATGAATACAAAACAACTCTTGGATCCTTTCATTTTTTGCACATACTTCTATGATATCATATGTTAGTGTGTTTCAATGAGAGTGTATCTGCCTGTCTCCTTGGGTAGATGATCATTTATCTATGTTATGCTGTCTATCTACAAATGCACCCACGTGTCTGACAGTAGCATTTCAGTAACATTGGTCTAACGGACTCTGTAGCTATCTATGTTCTACATCAATAAATAGATGAAATCATTATGTAAAAATAGCACCAGTACATTCAATTGCCTGCTCAGTAGCTCCTAATAGGTAGTAAAGCATGATTTGATCGATTCAATGTGTTAGACTTATATAAGGTGTTTAAATGAAGAGCATGGTAAATATTGTAGTAGTGGCAGAAACTAAACTTAGACACAATCTTGGCTGAAATCTTGGCAGCCTCTCCCATTCTATGGTTTGATGTAAGAATGTTGTGAAAGGAAAATAAAATATATCTATTGGGATGCTTTAGGAGGCAATTAATGGAAACGTAAACTGTAATGAACCTGAACATTATAGAAACATATTTGTGCAAGTGAGACAGAATCCAGAGGTGGCATGAACTTTCAGTTTGGTGGATCCAACAGTTAATGTCATCAAGGTCAACCTCATGTTCATCCTAAGGTAGGTTTCCTCATAAATGCAATATGCCTGTCAATTGCCCACGGTGCTGAGTTTCCTTTTTCATGACTTGTGGGAGGGAGTAAACCTGGCTTAAGTTCGCAAAAGCCAGAAAGCTTATCTCAGAAGCCCTCAGCTAGCCCCTCTTCTCATCATCCCCAAATGGCTTAGGCTTGCTTATCCCTGAATGAATGATGAGTAATGGGGCTTAGACTAATCAGCTTGTGTGGAACAGATATTGGGAAGGTAGTAGTACTTCATTACAGAAGACTTCATGCTAAGACCTGAAGCCTATTTTGATGGACTCAGGTACACATGGCCTTTCTCCTTGTTGTCAGCAGTGTTCAACTCAGCAGCCCTAGCAATTTATGTAGCTGGGTTACCTACATTCATTCCTCCAAATTGCCAAATTTAATGTTCTAGAGGAGCAAATGATGGATTAAAATAGACATTTCTTTAGTATCTGAAAGAAAACATTATTTTTAGATATTGAAACAATTGAATGTATAGACAGACAGTCACTTAAGGCTGTAAGTATATATAAAACCTTCCTTTTTGTTTATAGCAAATTAAGTGTACATTTTCTAAGAGAATGGGTTTATTTCATCTTTATCTATCTGTACACTTTTTAAAAAGTCTTATTTTATATCCTTTTAAATCATCTTTGAACACTCTTGCATGCTTGATGTGTCGGTTAACAGAGACAATGATGCATTGTGCCAAGTTTATAATATGCTTGGAACACTTGCCCCTGGGGAAATTTAACAGATTGGGCTCCAAGTATGATTTTTTTTTTTTTTTTGATCCCAAGAAAAAGGTATTTTTTTTCTAATGGGAGAAAACATTTTGGACATAAAACTATGCTAACAAAATATGTGTAAGAATGAAGTACAAATAATTCTGAAACATAGATATTGAATTTTCTTGGACATTCACGTGAGTTCAAAATTAAGAGACAAATTGTACACAGTGCACTTGGCCAGTCCTAATTTATTTCTTAGGGAAGGGAGTAAAAATATGTATTTTGTAAACAAGTGGTTTCAAAAATAATTTACCAAAACACATTATTTTTTCTTTTCTGTATTTGTCAATGTATCACATGAAGTATATGGTTGACAGTCATTTTATTTGTAAATCATTCAGACTATAATGTCCGAAATATGGGCTAATTTTGAGTGGATTGATGCAAAAGTTGTTCTGGATGAACTTCTGAGGCAGCTCCTTCTAAAAATTATATTGTTTTGTAGAAGATCTAAAATGAAATAAAATGCACTCTTTCCATCACGCCTAGGAAGACATTACAGAGCTCTCTAAAAATTATAAAACAAGATTTAAGGACTTGGTGCATCCAACAAACTTACCATCCACAGTTCCTGTCCTGGTATTATGGTATTTTTGGTTTAGAGTGGTTTGTTTCTTGTCATTTGTGCTGAGAGAGACTGAATTTGCTGGTCTAATCAGTGATGGATAGTGTTTTGTGCATGAACTGAAGATAATACCTGTGAATAGGAGGGTATCAGAATGATCCGAGGTGGCTTACTGAGCATGCTGTGTACCTCAGGTCCTGGTTTGTAAATGGCAATGAATGACATCTTCCTTTGGGTTGATCAAAGAGAGAGCACTTCCCTTGAGCTCAGGCAGTCGTTGTTTTCAGCAATGTTGAATTGTTCCTGTTCTCTGTGAAGGATTCCTGTATGTGCCAGTCTTACTAACACTGAAATCCAAGTTACTTTTACCAGTGGAATAATGTATTCGCTACCAGTGTTTTTATACATTCCTGCTACATATTTCTAACACTAAAGGTAAGCAGTGCATTTAGAAGTTTAAAACATTTACTAAAGCTGTTTCCCATTTTGCTTATTAATTTTTATTTATGTAGAAACAGTTGTAGATTACTAATACATCATATAATATGTTAATAATGTTATTAAACAAAACACAAAAGAAAGCTAGTTGATCTCAGGAGTGCTGGGTAGGGCATGTGATAGGGGCTTAAAATGCTGGTTAGTGTTACCAGATTTTATTTTGTAATAGTGTTTTCCTTACAAAAATCACGTGAAAATTATCTGAGCAGAACTTGAAAAGATAGTGTTGCTGAACTGGTATTGCTTATATTATCCCTTTGCCTATCTCCAGGTTGTGTAAAGGAAGGTAAATAGCTCATTAAGAGACAGCTTGGTAATGGCAACTTCTCGAGAGAACACTATTTTGGGAGTGTGATGTCTTCCAAAGAGCAGAGGAGAGATGTATTCCCCCAGTTGTAAATCCAGGCTGCAATGTAAATGAAGTTGGGGAGTTTTCAGAAAACCATTTGAAACTCAATACATGTCTTTCTTTTCCAACTTTTACTTTAGATTCAACAAGTGTATGTGTAAGTTTGTTACATGGGTAAATTTCATGTTGTGGGGTTTGATGTACAGATAATTTTGTCATCCAAATATTCAACATAATAATTGATAGGTAGTTTTTCGATGTTCACCCTCCAACCTCATAAGCCCCAGTGTCTACTGTTCCCTTCTTTGTGTCCATGTGTACTCAGTGTTTAGCTCCCATTTATAAGTGAAAACATGCAGTATTTGGTTTTCTATTCCTGTGTTAATTCACTCAGGGTAATGGCCTCCAGTTCTATGCATGCTGCTGCAAAGGCCATCAACATATGCTTCGAGTGACAAAGGGACTGGAATCTTAATCAGCCCTAAAGAAAAATAAAATAGCACTCTAAAGGAGAACCTGGAAGGATATGCTTCATAACAGCATAGCAAAGAGAGAGGGCTCCATTGAGAATGTCTGTACATCCAAAGTTTGGCAAATTTCCAAGTTGTGTCCTTCCCTTGGGCAGAATTGTTGTCAGAATTCATCTTCTTGCAATTGAAGGGCTGATGGCCCTAGCTTCTTGCTGACTGTCAGATGGAATTCATCCTCATCTCCTTGCAGTATGGGCCTCCCAAGTTGGCTGCTCGCTGCTTCTAAGTTGGTTGGGGAGAGAATCTCAAGAGTAAATCTACCAGCAAAATGAAGTTCTATATAATGTAGTGTAATCACCGAAGTGGCATCCCTCATCTTTGCCATATTCCCTTGGCTAAAACGAAGTCTTGGACCTTTTTTATTGGTCTATTGGTCTATTGTGAGTGTTTGCTCACACTCAAGGGGAGGGGATTATTCACACAAATGTGTAAATACCAGAAAGCAGGAATCACTGGAATTACCTGTGGGTCTGTCCCTACATAGTCCTTTGACTCTGTAACGTACTTGGGCCAATGGAATGTGAGCAGAAGTATCTGAGGGCTAGTTCCAAGCCTAGTTGGTAAGAGAGAGCTTGTGTTTTCATTGTCCTCACCTGTATGTCTGCCTTCAATCATCATGAGAAAATTTCCTGAGTAGTCACTTGTCCGAAGAAAATGAGAGTTACCTAAAGTGGACTTGGACACAAATTACATCTTGAAACCAAGAGCAGTGTATATCAATGAACTTTCATCTAATCCACAGGATCTTAAGTAGTAATAAATAATTATTACTTAAAGCTACTGGGTGTGAGGTGGTAAAATAATGTAGCATTATTTTAGCAATAGCTGATTGCTATAATACCTGAGTATAACTTAAATGGTTTGGAATCTGCCTATGATTTCCTGCCAGAGGATGGAAGAAAGCTCAAAAGACAAATTGACAAGACAGTGATGAAAAATACATAACACTGATTTTTAATTGACCTTAGTAACTGTAGCTTATTCCATAATTAATTTCAATATTAAGTGGCCAAGTTAGGACTTGAAGTCATTTCTTGTGATACCCATTACTGGCTATTTTTGCTAAATCATGCAATCACTTATATCAGAATAGCAAATAGCGAGTGTTTGATCAAAATCATAGTTATTTCATGATGAT
This sequence comes from Papio anubis, assembly GCF_008728515.1. NCBI lineage: Eukaryota > Metazoa > Chordata > Mammalia > Primates > Cercopithecidae > Papio > Papio anubis. The sequence goes on from NC_044978.1 coordinate 173,882,205, forward strand.
GTACACATCTCTTTCTCTTCCTATGATTTTTTTTGTAAGGTTGATGACAAAACAGCATGGTGGGGAGAGAGAAAAAGCATGATGGACTTTGGAGCTAGAAAGACCTTGACTGAAATCTTAGGTTATCTTCTTTGGTTTTCTATTCTGTAGTGAGAAGAAAATGGCACTCACCTTGCATGTCATTGTGAGAATTAAGTGAAATAATACAAGTTTGCATCACAGCAAGTGATGTATAGGGGGAGCTCAGCAATTGCTGGTTTCTTTCTCCTGCCTCTCTTTTCCTTTGAATCTATTTTTGCTTCCTAATCACTCAATTCCAAATAATTTCTAAAAGGTTCCACTTGTTACGAAGAGATCTTAAGTCAACATTAACAGGTTAACAAAAAAGCAAGAAAGGAAAAGTAAATCCATAATAAGTGGGAGAGAAAATCTCTTAATTCATTGGCTGTCATTGTATTTTGGAGAAGCAGGTTCCACTGCTTCGGACAAGATAGTGCCCATCTTCCTCCCTTTAAGCAAAGCTGCAGAGGAGTTCCAAAATATCAAACAGTAAAATGTTTACCTGAGAGCTTAGGTGAAGGCTGAGAAAATAAACACCGTAAATGTGTTTGGTGTTAGAGTGGAAGGCGCTGGGTCTTTCTCTTTCGACTTGTGGAGTCCCTGCCAACACCTTGCAGCTCTGGTATCTTAACAGGCCTGAGCTTAAACGCTGAGTGGAAGGAGAAAGTGTGGGGTGTTTGTACAGCTGAAAACAAGATGAAAAACCCCAGGCCCCCTCTCACACCCCATTAGACCCTGAAGTCCACGGAGTGTTGCACTCAACACATAAACACTCTGCTTGGGGAAGCCGTGGTCAGGGTGTGAGAGGGAGGGACACCGTCTCAGAGAGGAACAATGGCATCTCTGTGAGGAGCCAGGGATCCCTGCTCCTGCAGCTTCTTGGCCTGGGATACATTAATCATTACTTCCACCTTATGCATTTCAGTAAACCTTAAGGCCTTTGGGGATTGATAATGGGACAACAGGTAAGAAGATACCCTATCAAAAAATAAACACTCTGGGCCAAGGATTCAACATCATTTTTTCTTTCTCCAGGGTGTCAGAGGGAGAGAAAGATGGAATTTGGAGTAAACAGTACAGAGTCCTATCACAGCTGGTTGTGGCATTGTGGGCAGTTGATGAACTTCTCTGGACTTTCTACAACCTATACCTTTGCCCAATTGCTCTGTCTGCCTGGAATATTTTCCAGTCACACACACTTTTGGTGGGGCATAGAGTCTTAATCGCCTTTTTAGATTAAAGTTCTGTTTTTTATTCTCTTCTTTAAGGACAGCTGTCATTGAATTTAGAGAAGCCTTTTCATCTTCTGGTCTACGCTGAGTTATTCAATCCTTCCCCTGTGTTCCCACAGCATGCCACGATCAGGCTCTTACTAAAGTATTAGGTTGGTGCAAAAGTAATTGCAGCTTTTGCCATTACTTTTATGGCAAAGACCACAATTACTTTTGCACCAACCTAAATACTTTTCATGGTGTATTGGAATTTGTATGTCTGCATCTTCCCTCAGTCTCTCATTAGATACCCATATATTTCAGTTTGCTGAGGTCATATAGGCTGTGAGTCATGGACCCTCTTCTTTCCTGCCTTAATCCCTGCAATAGTAACTATACATATGCATCCATTGTGTGTGCTGCTGTTGTAGGTCTTTCCAAAAAAGATGTTGAAATCCTAACACCTAGCATCTAAGAATGCAATTTTGCTTAGAAATGAAGTCTTTGCAGAGGTAACCAACATAAGATGAGGTGAAATTGAATTAGAATAGGCCCTAAATTCAATGACTGCTCTCCGTAAAGAAGAGGGAGATTTGGAGACACAGAAGTGTACATAGCAGGAAGGCAGTGCTGTGAAGATGGAGGCAGGCATTGTAGTGATGCAGCTGCAAGTCAAGGAAGGTCGTGGATTTCCAGCAACCACCAGAAGCCAGAGGAGGCAAGGAAGGATTCTCTGAAGGCTTCAGAAGCAGAGTGGCCCTGCCTACTCCTTGATCCAGACACCCAGTCTCTAGAACTATGAGAGAAAAATTTTCTGTTATTTTAAGCAACCCAACTTATGGCAACCACGGAAAACAAATACAATCATGAAGCCCTCTCCATTCCTTTGTTTCAACTCACTTTTTGATTCTTCTAGTATTTCCTGGGATGTAAAGCCAGAACCTGACTTAATATTTCCCTTGGAATTGGAAAAATGACTTCTTCCCTATAGCCAATATAAATGCTTGAGTCTCCCATAACACAGCAGCAGCAATGCCTTTCTGGGACTCTAAGTCCCTGGGTAGATTAAGAAACACCCCTCTCCTTTCCCTCACAGATAAATTTAAATTTTTGTTCCACCTAATTCTATGCATATTTTATCTTAAACTTTTCATGGGGTCTATTCCTTCTACCCACCCTTATTCATTCAGATGATAGAGTTCTGAGCTCAGTTCTCTTCACTTTTTACTCTGCAAACATCTCTTAAGCAATGTCATCTTATTCAATGTCTTCAGTGACCATGTATTTGGTGATGAACCACTAGTCCAGGCTTCTAACCACATTCCTTAGCTGTACTAAACTGTAGACTAACTAGTCAAATAGTAAGTGCCTATTTCTCCACATAATTCAAGGTCAATATGTCCATACTTTAGATTACTGTCTTTTGTTCCTTACTGTTTTCTTCTTAACATCTCAATATAGAATGATGGCAACACCATCCACTCAGTAATCTATGAAATAAATGTGGGAGTTATCCTGAATGATTCCTTTTATCATCTTTCACATGCCGTCAGTGATGGTGATCCAATAACTCCACCTCTTTAAAATATCTAACATTGCATTCTGCCTATCTCTTTGCTCTGCCTTAAGTTATGTCTTCATCATCTCTCTTGAATGACAGCAACGGCTTCCTAACTGACCCTATTGCCACTAACCTCTATTTCACAAGTCCACTTTTCCTGATACCACCAGAGTGAACTTGGTAAAACGAACATCAGGTTGTGGCATCTTCCTGTGTAATACACATTAGAATCTCCTTTTGACCAGTTACGGATTAACCACCATAATGTGTTCTTTACCTCTTCAACCTCTCTTCTCCTCCACCTCTTTCACATCCTACTTTGCCTTGCACGCTATGATTCAGACATGCCCTAGTACTTTTGGTTCCTGAATAATAGGTTTTCCATCTCTCTGTGGCTTTGTGTGTTCTGTTCTCTTGGTCAAGAATGCCCTGCATCTATTAGCTATCTATCGAAAATCTCTCATCGCTGAAGCCGGAGCAACCATAATTCCTTTCCCTGTTCACCCTATCCCCATGTAGAATTATCTCATTCTTATGGACTGAAGACAGTCCATAGCTGCTTTGATCATAGAACTAGTACTGCATTTTTTTCTGTTTGCATGCTCGGTTTTTTTCCACTAGACTGTGAAGATGTTCAGGATAGGGCTGTAGCTTGCTCATCTATATATTCCCATTGCCCGTCACAATGTGAAGCACATAATCAACAGAAAATGAGCTAAAAAACAAGTGAATGAATATATAAATTAGTGTATGAATGAATTAATCTACTAAGTAGAGCTAGAAACTTTTATCCCATGTTCTTTTCAGAGTTTATTTGTTGATAAAATGAGATTATGGATATCAAAAAAGACCTTGTTAACTCTATTTAACTACAGACTGCTAAGAAATAAATAATTTTATATCCAGTCTTGAAAGAACGAGAGAAGATCGTCATATTGCCATTGTTACCCTAGAATTTTCACTTTAGAATGTTCTTTGAGAAAATCTTTAGGGGGGCGCAAATTGAACAAAAAAATCATCTCTTCTCTTTGATGTCTGTCAAGCTGGGGAAAAATTATGGACTGGATTGGGGCACAGGAGATCTGAGATCTTGTGGGACCTTGAGCAGTTTGCTTTCATTTTCTGGGCCTCAGTTAAAAGATGAGTTTTAAGATTCATTGAAATATTATATGTATACATACATAGATATGTGTGCGTATATACATGAAGAAACTGAAGCTTGGAGAAATAAGTTGTTCAAGGCCACAGCATTTAAGGAGCCAGGATTGGAAGAGGCTGCCTGGGTTTTTGTGTCCATGCCACCTTTCATGGAGTTGGTGTTGATTGTAAAAGAAATGCTAGGAGAAACACTGAGATAATACTATAATTTTTGAAATAAAATTAAATTATGTAGTACAAATATCGTTTTAAGTCAGGTTATTTTCATGAAAATTGATTTTTTTTTTCTTCTTGGTCTCCATCTTAGCCTAGTTTCCTCCAAAAAGAGCCCAAGGCAAGAAGCATGTGGTGCTAGGGGTTTGTTTTGGGAAGAGACCCCAGAGAAGGGATGTGTGACTGCATATGCGAAAGGGAAAGAAAAGCCAGTTTAAAGGTGTGTTTTCAGATTGATCACACAATCTGTTGGAGGGGTGGGTGCTGAGGCTCAGTCCCATTGGAGACCCCCTGATTAGCCTCGTGCCCTGGTGATGAACCCCTTTGATTATGAATTTCCCTAAGGGTAGGAACTTTTTTTCTCCAGGACTTCCAGGGTAGGGCATGCTTCAGAATGCTTGAGTGCATTTCTGGGGATTCTCAAGCTACAGAGGCTTAGAGGTCCCGGGGGCAAGACTTACACAGTGTGGCAGAAGCAAGGCATAATCAGGTCACACCTGTCTGCAACTGATTGCTGAAACAATGTCTAGAGTAAAAGGTACGTAGAAAAAGATGTGACACAGAGCACAAGAGATACACATTGCTTTCCCTCTCAACATACATTAACAGTGGAACCAGGGAGGACACTACAGAGGATGCCCCATCTGCCTGTCAGGTGATGGGTCAGTCCATGGAAGAGTGGGTAGAAGAAGCAAGAAGAAAGCTTGACCCCGAGGGATGCAATTAGACACGTGACTACTCACTTCTCATCCCCACGTGTTGGCTCAGAGAGTGTAAATTGTGGCAGATACATTGAGTATAGCAAGGAGGTCCACAGCCTCTTACTTCAGAATCTCCATATGGCCCAACACAAAGCGCATAATTTAAATTATAATTTATAAACGTGTCTTCCCCTGAAATAGTGCCACATAGTGGCCCACCTACCTTGCTTTTCCATTTATTCTGGGGTTCAAGGATAAAACTTCCTCAAGGCTAAGAGCTCACAAGCTGGACACATTCCCACATAGGCTGACAATACGGGCAGGCCAAAGAGAATCTAAGCTGGCTTCAGTTGCCAGAAGGACGTTTGGTATGTGGATAAATGCTAGGCCTGCTGCAGAGCTGCTCTGTCAGAAAGAATTGACTCCATGACAAAAAACATGGTTAGAAGCTCAGACTCTGGAGTCATATCCAGTGGCTCCTAGATGGAGCTTGGTCTTCCAGGGCTATCTTGGCTGGGTCTCCCAAAAAGCATTGCTAAAAAAAATACAATAGGTCCCTAAATTTACTAGTTACAGACTGCAGCATAAGAGGCTGCAGGATTAGGTGACTGAGAAGGTTAGGGACAGTTTCACAGAAATCAGACCACCTTTGTGTACCAAAAAACCAACAGAGTCCAGGGGTATACCTCACCTCCCACCCCATATACACAGGTGATGATATCATGTAGGCTTTCTCTCTCATGGACCCTTCAGGGAAAAAACATGTGGAGAAGAGGAAAATACCCGAGAGATGGAGCACTTCTATTCTTTTTTAAAAAATAATTTTGTTTTAAGTTCTGGGGTACACGTACAGGATATGAAGGTTTGTTACATAGGTAAACGTGTGCCATGTTGGTTTGCTGCTCCCATCAACCCATCACCCAGGTATTAAGCCCAACCTCCATTAGATATTTTTCCTAATACTCTTCCTCCCCCGACTCCACCCACCAAGATGCCCCATTGTGTGCTGTTCCCCACCATGTGTCCATGTGTACTCATTGTTCAGCTCCCACTTATAAGTGAGAACATGGGGTGTTTGGTTTTCTGTGCCTGTGTTAGTTTGCTGAGGGTAACAGCTTCCACCCCCATCCATGTCTCTGCAAAGGACATGATCTCATTCTTTTTTATGGCTGCATAGTATTCCATGGTATATATGTGCCACATTTTCTTTATCCTGTCTGTCTAGCATTGGTGGGTATTTGGGTTGATTCCATGTCTTTGCTATTGTGAATAGGGGGCACTTTTATTCCAATCAAACTGGAATGATCCAGTTTGCTTAAATGATTGGATGATACTAAGCTAACACTGAAAAAGACTTAACAGTTCATTTAGTCCAAAAATTGCACATGGAGGCTTAGGAGAAGACTCAATTCGTCATAGTATCAAACAGCCAAGTGAAAAATCTTGAGCCAGTCTAGAAGGCCTAGACGGTCCAGCTCCTGCCCCATCTGCAGCCTCTCACCATCATCCCCTGAGTCTCTGCCATCATCCCACCATGCTCTTCCCTCAGTGGTTTGAACAGATATCATCTCCCATGAGAGGTTCCTGTGAATATCTCATCTTCCTCCTGGGCCCCCTTTAAAGTATGACCTAGTAATCGTCAAGCTTCATCTTTAATCCTTCTCCCTCTCTCCCTTCTCTGAGTCTATAAATAGTTCTTGAGTTCTTGTGTTCTTGGCACAGTTCCCAGTTTGGGGGACACAATGGTAAGCAAAAATAGACAAAGTGATGTCCTCATGGATCTTAGAGCGTATTTGTGTAATTACACACATACCGTCTGCTTATTCTCCTAGACTGAAATTCTATGAGAACAGGAAACAGGGGCAGTATCTGTTTATTTTTTTCACCGAAGAATTAACATGCTAATTGCTCTAAGATCCTTTCGAGCCATATTTTTGCTACCTCCTGTGTCTCTTTCAACATGCTCTTCCTGTTGAGACTTTTTTAAAAAATTCTTTTTCTGGTAAGCTGCTGTACTGCTCGTGTCTCTCAGAAGTCCTCTCAGGTACCTCTGGCCATGCTGTTGCATCAGAAAGTGTGGGCCCAAATTCCTCTACCTTCCTCTGCAATTTCAATTTGGGGAAGTTTTGACTAACTTCTGCCTTGCCAAGTGAGCTCTGCAGGAGACTGGAATTGTGTGAGGAAGAAGAGTCAGTGTGGCTGGAGAAGCTGAAAACAGAATTCTCTGGAAAGAGCATAGGATGCTTGGAGAAAACGGTAAGGATGAAAAGAAAGAATTCAGAAAAAATTTTCCATATAAAATCTGGTTTGTTAGGTAAAATGGTAGCTCCTTTTTTAGCTCTTTGACGAATCACCATACCGCTTTCCACAATGGTTCAACTAATTTACAATTCTACCAACAGTGTACAAGTGTTCTCTTTTCTTTGCAACGTGAGGAATATAAATCATTCCACCATAAAGACACATGCATGCAAATGTTCATTGCAGCACTGTTCACAAGAGCAAAGACATGTAATCAACCTAAATGTCCATCAATGACAGACTGAATAAAGAAAATGTGATGCATATACACCTTGGAATACTATGCAGCCATGAAAAAGAATGAGGTTATGTACTTTGCAGGGACATGGGTGGAGTTGGAGGCCATCATCCTTAGTGAATTAACACAGGAACAGACAATTAAATAACTCATGTTCTCACTTGTAAATGGGAGCTAAATGATGAGAAGTCATGAACACAAAGAAGAGAACAACAGACACTGGAGTCTACTTTAGGGTGGAGGGTGGGAGAAGGGAGAGGAGCAGGAAAAATAATTATTGGGTACCTGGCTTAATTTCTGGATGATGAAATAAACTGTATAACAAACCCCTGTGACACAAGTTTACCTATATATTAATAACAAACCTTCACATTTACACCTGAACCTAAAATAAAAGTTTAAAAGTGTTGAAAACAAATCTGATTTGTATTAATGGGTAAAATGTTTGTGTCCTTCCAAAATTCATATGTTGAAGTCCTAAGCCCTGGTGTGATAGTATTTGAAGGCAAAATGTGATAGTTAATTTTATGTGTCAACTTAACTGGGCTAAGGAATACCCCAATAGCTACGAAAGGATTACTTCTGGGTGTATCTGGAAAAAATTAGCATTTGAATCTGGTGACTGAATAAAAAGGATCACCCTTACCAATGTGAGTGGGCATGATCCAACCTGTTGAAGTCTGAATAGAATAAAAAAATGAACAAAGGGCAAATTTGCTTCTGTTTGAACTGAGACATCATCTCCTGCCGTCAGATAGAAGCTCTCCTGATTCTCAGGCCTTTGGGATCAGACTGAAAAATACTGTTGGCTTTTCTGTTTCTTCAGCTTGCAGAGGTCAGATGGTGGGACTCTTTGGCATCCATAATAATTTGAGCCAATTCCTATAATATTATAATATGTATGTATATATGTGTGTATATATGTATGTATGTATATGTGTGTGTGTGTATGTATGTATATATGTATGTATGTATGTATCTATCTATCTATCTACTATTGAGTCTGTTTTTCTGAAGAATGCTGACTGATACATGACACTCCCTCATAGTCACTCCCTCACATACATAGTCACTCCCTCACCATTGCATCCAACCCGATCCCATCAAGATTGAGTCTGTAATGGGAACGAGTCTATCTTATATATATATACTGTACTTGGCATTTTATCAGTTTATGTCTTTAAAAAGAGAACTCAAATCAAAAAAGCTTCCAAAGGAATAAAGATATATTGACTCCTCAATGTCTTGTTTTCTGTATTGCTTACAAATACTTCCATATGAAGCAGCAAAGCAGACAGCTAAATTATTTATGTATATCCACTACCTACATTTTTTAGCCTTCCTTGCTTATGGGAATGGCCAACGAGACCTAAGGGGAAATTATCAAGTGGAGCCTCTGGTAAGTTTTAAATAAAGACACCTGATTTATTTAGCTGGGAGGTAAGCTCTGCTCAGTAGGAATGTTCTCCTTCCTGCTATCTGTAGTGCAGAGATAATAGGTGCAATTGCAAAGATCATTTTTGTGACCCTGAAGCAACACTGAGGATGAAAGTCACTTGTTAAAATTAGTGGGGCAGATAGAAGTTGCTTGGATCTCTGAGATATCTTTGACTTGCCATCATACTAGCCTGATCTGCCTGCTTCTGGACTAATTTTACCTAAGAGAAATACTGAACTCTTTTTTTTTTTTTTGAGAAGGAGTCTCACTCTTGTTGTCCAGGCTGGAGTGCAATGGCACGATCTCAGCTCACTGCAAACTCTGCCTCCTAAGTTCAAGCTCTTCCCCGGCCTCAGCCTCCCAAATAGCTGGGATTTCAGGTGTGTGCCACCACGCCTGGATGATTTTGTATTTTTAGCAGAGGTGGGGTTTCACCATGTTGCTCAAGCTGGTCTTGAACTCCTGGCCTCAAATGATCCACATGCCTTGACTTCTCAAAGTGCTAGGATTACAGGTGTGAGTCACCACGCCCAGCCTGAATATTGAGTACACTGTTATATGCAGCCAAACTGAATCCTCACTGATACGTCTCTGCTCTTAGTAGTCAATCCATTCTTGCCTCTCCAAACAATGAGAGCTGACTTCTCTTTTTTAGAGTTTGTTTAAAACAAAAGAAGCAAGCCCAATCATCTTCACTGAAATTAGTAGCAATGTATTATCTAATACTAGATGAGTACAAAGTCACAAAAGAGATATTACCCACACAAAGTGAAAAATATGTCGTCTACTATGAGCAAGACATGCCCATATTCTCTCCAGCATGACATCTTTTCTGTCACAGATGCCGAGTTTTCCCAAGTCTAGCATGTGGCTTGTGAAGGAAACTAGAGGGAAATTAGAATTAGTTCTCAGGTAGGGAAGTAACAGTGACCTATGGTCTCTAACCTGGGAGAAAACTTGTTTTCTTTCTCTTTCTTTCTTTCTTTCTTTCTTTCTTTCTTTCTTTCTTTCTTTCTTTCTTTCTTTCTTTCTTTCTTTCTTTCTTTCTTTCTTTCTTTCTTTCTCTTTCTTTCTTTCTTTCTTTGTCTCTCTCTCTTTCTTTCCTTCCTTCCTTCTTTCTTTCTCCTTCCTTTCTTCCTTCCTTCCTTCCTTCCTTCCTTCCTTCCTTCCTTCCTTCCTTCCTTCCTTCCTTCCTTCCTTTCTTCCTTTTTTCAGTTTCTCTAGGACTAAATAAGAAGCTAAAAATGACCTTTAGACATAGCTCTTTAATGGCAAGCATGCAATTATTATTTGTCAATTACAAATACAATTAAAGGCCGGGAGCAGTGGCTCACGCCTATAATCCCAGCACTTTGGGAGGCTGAGGCAGGCGGATCACAAGGTCAGGAGTTCGAGACCAGCCTGGCCAACATAGTGAAACCCTGTCTCTATTAAAAAGGCAAAAATTAGCCAGGCATGGTGGTGGGTACCTGTAATCCCAGCTACTCAGGAGGCTGAGGCAGGAAAATTGCTTGAACCCAGGAAGCAGAGGTTGCAGTGAGCTGAAATCCCACCATAGCAGTGAGCTGAGATCCCGCCATTGCACTCCAGCCCAGGCGACAGTGCGAGACTCTGTCTCAAAAATAATAATAATAATAATAGTAATAATAATAATAATAATATAAAAATTAAATTAAATTTAAAAAATCAAAAGTTCTCTCCTTTGATTTTTCACTCCTCTAAAAAATTAATACAATAATAATAAAAGGAGGGAACTGTTATTTCTTGGCTCAAATGAAGTGGCAGAAAATTCTAGAATCACTGCCCTGTTGCCAAATTATTTGACATCACAGAATGGCAAATATTCACTAAAATTGCATTTAACTTTCAAGGACAGAGAAATCAAGAGGGACACTATGCTGCCAAGATCTGTGTGGGCTGAAAATCAAACTATTTATAGTTGTGAAGCCTTCGGGGACCCAATTTTCAAAATGGCAAATAAGAAGCTGGATTAACATCAAGAGTGCTGACCATTAGAAAAAGCCTCATGGCACATGCAAACATAAAGTGGATTTGGATGCAGAATTAGGTTTTTAAATTGGGACATGTACCTCAGCAAAAATGTTTGGCTACAATATAAAACCACCGATTTAAAAAAATCAACTAAGGGTGGGCAGGGTGATCTATTCCTATAATGCCAGCACTTGCAGAGGGTAAGGAGGGAGGATGGTTTAAGCCCAGGAGTTTGAGACCAGCCTGGGTAACACAGCGAGATCCTGTCTCTACAAATTTCTTGATCCCAGGATACTGACATTGCAGTGAGCTCTGATTGTTCCACTGCACTCCAGCCTGGGTGACAGAATGAGATTCTGTCTCAAAAAAAAAAAAAAAAATTAGTTGAAATAAAATAAAATAAAAAGTAGCTGATATTTATTACATGCTGAATTTATGTCATGCCCTAGATGTTTTATGTTTATTATTTTATTTAAACTTCCCTAAAATCACACAGCTCAAATCTGGAAAGCATAGCTTTGAACTTGGGTAGCAGGTGGTTTGCCTAATGACTTGTGTGGACTCTGCTGTAAACACGAACTCCTGGAGAGTGCTACCACTGTCTCATCACGGTATGCCTTCCTAGATGCCGTTCCTGCGCAATACAGTCAGCCCTCAGTATCCCGGGGTCCACATTTGCAGATTTAACCAACAGTGGATCAAAGGTATTTGGAGAGGAAAGAAAACAATAGGAAAACAAAAAGTAATACAAATAAAAAACCAATACAGTATGGCAACTATTTACGTAGCATATTTACATTGGATTAGGTTTTATAAGTAACCTAGAGATGATGTAAAGTACGTAGAAGGATGTGTGTTGATTATATGCAAAGATTACATGATTTTATATAAGATACTTCAGCATCTGAGGGTTTTATTATCAGTGATTGCCCTGGAAACAATACTTGGAGGATACTGAAGAAAGACCGTAATTATCAGGTAGGTGTAGGCCAGAGGTATTGTATATGACACTTTAAGTCTTCTCTCTTCTCACAGAATACTGTTCATCTTGCCACTGGTAGACTCCCTTCTTTCCTTCCTCTTTTGTACTTACTAAGCACAGAGAGCCAGTTGTCAATATCAGCAGTAGTTACATTCACAAACACTGAATTCACGAATGCTGAATCATTGCTTTTAGGGGAAATAAAGAGTTAGGTTTCTGCAAGCCTCTGGTCACAAGATTTTCACCAAACCAATCAATATATAATCTTTGTTTTCTGAGCATTTTCTTTAAAGACACTTTACTAATTGTGTATTGTTGTTGCATTAACACTGAACTCACAGCCAACAGCACTGTAACTCATGCCTGATCAAACGTATCTAATGCATGATGTTTTCTCCATAAGGCACATTACAGCCTTCTTGCACTTAAGAACACTAGACAGCACCTTACTTTGGAGTTATTTATATAAATAATCACCAACAAAATGCACATAATTGCATAACACAGGCACTAGGTAGATGATGAGAAAAACACTTGTCTATAGTACAAGAGCTGAAAGAAGAAGGCAGAGTGTCACCTTCTGTTGACCTTGGCTGAGAAACCAAGACTGTGTGTCAGGAGACTCAAATTTTACCCTCCGTGCATGTCTGAGACTGACTGTGAAAGCAAAGCACCATAAGTGTTGATTTTGGGATTACAAATTAATGTTAGTCAGTAGGTGAATCCTCAAATACAAAATGCACAAATAATGAACATGAACTGTTCTACGTTCTTTGTACCCTGTGAGGCACGGAGGATCCAATAGTAAGCACATTATAAAAACTGTTCCTTCGCATTAACTTAATATATAGATGGGGGCAGTTAATAAGGAACAGTCACATAAATATAAAGAGCTCTTGGAAGTATCATACTATATGACTTTTTGATTGATTTGTCAGCTAATGCATTCATGTCATTGTCCATTTATTTAAGAGAGTGTTATTATCTCCCTACTACATGCCAATCACTGTTAGGCAGTCAATATATGTTAATGCTGCCAGTTTACTTGTTTGACCCCCTCTTTTGCCAATATGTAAGCTATCTGAGACAAGGAGAGCACCTTAATTATTTCTATATTTCTTGCATGTGTAGAGAATTATTTAATGGACTGGAGAGCAGAACTCCCCAGTTTTTCACCAGGGCTCTGTTATCATCTCTGTAAACTAAGAAAGCTTGACTAGACAGTCTCTATAGACCCACTGAAGTCTGAGTCTATATGAGGCACTCTATAAATATTTGCTGTATTGAAATACTCTCCCAGTGGTTGCAGATAAGACATATATAGGGGTAAAAGTCTCTGATAACTGAAGTAGAAATGGCATGTTTAAGTAGCAATAGAGTCAAATTTGCTCTGAAGAGCAAATCTCTAACTTGTCTTGACCTGGGGCTCCATAACTCTGAGTAAATAATAAAGATGCTATGTAAGCAGAGCAGGAGGTTCTCACGGTGAATGTGAAAGCCCAGGAGCCATATTCCAGCATATTATGGCTGGTTTATGGAGCACATCAGTTCATAATGTGAGACAAATTGGCACCAGAGACTCATGGCTGCAGTCCAAGTGGACCACCAAAGGAAGAAAAATGAAGGGAATGCCAGGAGGAGAAGACTGCCGTCTCCCCTCTTTAGATCTTGAGTTTCTAATTCTTCAAAGTGTTTCTTTAGCAAAAGATTGACACTCCAATCACTTTACAGTTTATGACTCTTGAAATAAGACATGTAGGTGTTCATTTATTCATTCAGTCATTTATTCATTCATGCATGTAACAAACATGAGTTTGAGCTCCTACTAAACGTCAGGTAATGTGACAGATATGCAGGGTACAGTGGTGAAGAAAACTCCGTATGGTCTCTGCATGAATGGAGTTTAGAGTCTAGTGGGAAGGATATGCAGTGGGAGAAAGCATGCTGCTATGGGAGCACAACCCGGAAAAACTAATCTTCCCGCAGGGGCCTCCCTCAGGGCCTTAGGCTAGAGACAAAACTGGCATGATAAGTAGGGAGTATTGGGATTTGGAGGGCGGATCGAGAAAAACACTCTAAGCACAGAAAATACCTCCATGAAGAGAGAATTTGGCCCTGCTGAGGTATTAACAGACAAGACTGGAGGCTAGAGAGATGGTAGAGGTGGTTAAGACACTTGGGAAATGGCGTGGGCGTAGTGGCTCACGCCTGTAATCCAAGCACTTTGGGAGGCTGAGACTGGCAGATCATGCGAGGTCAGGAATTCAAGACCAGCCTGACCAACATGGAGAAACCCTGTCTCTACTAAAAATACAAAATTAGGCCGGGCGTGGTGGCTCACGACTGTAATCCCAGGTATGCGGGAGGCTGAGGCAGGAGACTCGCTTGACTCCGGGAAGCGGACGTCGCGGTGAGCCGAGATCTGGCCATTGCACTCTAGCCTGGGCAACAAGAGCAAAACTCCGTCTCAAAAAACAACAACAAAAACAACAACAAAACGCTTGGGAAAGAGGTGGGACCAGAACTTCAAAAGTCTTGTAAGCTTTTATTCCCTATTCAAAAAGAAGGTGCTAGCAGATTTTAATCAAGGGAAAGGCAGGATTAGATTTGCATCCTTAAATAAGCCTTGCTGCTTATTAAGTGAAAGTAAATAGGTTGTGGCTAGATTAGAGTGTTACATGGTAAATACAGATGAGGCTATTGTCATAAGCTGAGCAAGAGACACCACTAACTGGTGCTCAGACAGTTGTGGAGAAGTTGAGGAGAGGTGTATGGATTCATTACAAGAAGTAAAATTGGCAGAACTTGATAATTGATTAGCAACGGGAGCAAAAAAGAGAAAAAGTATTACAATACGCAGCTATTGCCTTTTTGCTTTGTATGCTAGTAAGCTCTAAGATACAATTTCAATCAGCATTTTATTTCTATGAATGAATAAAAACCTTTGGGCATGTATTTCTGTTCATAAGCTCTCTATTGCTTCATTTTACTGTTTGATTATAAGGGCTTTTTTTCTCTTGCCATATAATTTATATTTTTGTAACTCAATGTCATTTTTGAAATGAGATGGCATATATGTATATATTCATTACATTAAAATAGTCTCATTTATTAACAATGTTTTGACTGTCATAAAATTAGTTAATATATTCCACTAAAATTAAAAATACATTTAAAAAACTCATTGTAGAGTGGCAGGAAAGGTGGAAATGGTGAGGAGAGGGGACAGCAGCAGTGGCTCAAAACATTCCTTAATGCGGCTATTCATCTTTAAATCCCTCCTATCCCTGCCAAAGTCTCTTTGTACATTGGGCAACACCAGGCTCAATGATGGCAATAGTTCATAGCCTGAAAGCTGTAGTGAATAGATAACAGATCTGAATGACTTCTCAAATCATGCCATCATCCTACATGAAAATATATAGTAAACTGTTAGATATGTATTAACACAAAGCAGTAAGCCATAGGTATGTTAGCTCTGGATCAGAGCAAGCAGCAGTAAGCCAAACATGGAGAGGACATCTGAACAAACTCCTATTCAAATGTCAATGCCCAGGTATATAACCCTTTCTTTGTGAGGACTTTTTTCAAACCAGTCAAACACAGTACTTTGTTCATCTTAAAAATGAACACAAAATGGGGTTGAAGGGTTGATTAAACCATCATTTGTCTATGGGCTGACCTCACTATTAGACTTGATAATAATCTGTAAATGAGTTTTTTATTGTCACAAAAAACACTGACAAGATTAAAGACATTAATCACACATTTACATTTTCCCTATATTCCAATTCTAGCACAAATTTCATGTCATTGGCTTTAAATATTATATTTTTAATTAATCTTGGATTTATCATGTAAATAGTACAATTATATGTAATTATACTTCATTTTTATAATTATGATTTAGTGCTGCTTTAATTTTTAGTGTACCTTCAAAACCCAGAGAGATAGACATCATAAGGGAAATGATAAGAGATATGAAGGACCTACAATGCAAATAAGGTTTCTACATAACATCAAATAAACATACAGAAAATAATCAAGCACATGACATGAAGAAATTTTTCTTTTGAGTAGGAGAAAGACTCGAATCTGTAGAATGAATAGTTTGATAAAAGATGATACATGCCTAAGCATATCCTGATAAAATTTATGTACTTTAGGAATAAAGATGAAAAGGTAGATGAACAGACAGAGAGAGAGTTGAAAATGTAGACTCCAGAAACAAAGACACCCCCACTTCCAGAAACAAAGGGCAATTTAGCTACACACAAAAAATCAACAAACCAGTTTGGTCATTGGACAATGTAAAGCAAAGAGTAGAAAATAGAAGATAGTAGAATAATATCTATAAATATTTATAAGAAAAGTACTGAGTCTCACTAACCATATTCCATCACCCTAATAGGGGAATGGAAATGATATTTGCAGCTACTAAAATATTCAGAGCCTACCACCTACTAATACCACCGAAGAAATTACTAAAGCAAGGACTATAATCAAACAACAAATTATTCAGAAGAGAGACCTCAAAATTGAAATGAATAAAGAGGAAAGAGAACAACGGTGATTATTATTTTCTCACTGCGTCTGTTTTTATCATTGTAACTAGTAGAAAGACTTCGGTTGAATTCCAGTTTTTCCTAAACATCTCTGATAATAAAAATCAGGGATGCATCCTTAGGTAATTTTATGAATTCAGCAACTTAATAGAAAAATCTGACTAATAAAGCTCAAAAAAAAAAACCTCACAGGATTTAAACACAAGTAGTATAGCTCAGGGCTTGCATTGCATTTCTAAACACTGTGTTAATGAATTTTAACACCATGTTAAACATATATATATATCAAATTCAAATAACCAGCAGACATATGCAACTCCTTTGTGGATGGGTAAATGAAGATTAGAGCATATGAGACAGTATTTTCCATTTATTATTATGAAATTATATATATATGCCAGATATTATTGATAATATTTATTTTTTTCAAGAATAAAAATAACCTATATTCACATAAAATCAATGGATGTGAATTATAATGCTCTTTTGGAAAGGCAAACTGGAAACATTTACTAAAATATGCATATAACTTTCAATGAAACAATTCCATTTTGGTCTATTCTTTTCTTTTCTTTTTCTTTTTCTTTTTTTTTTTTTTTGAGACAGAGTCTCCCTCTGACACCCAGTGGCATGATATAGGCTCACTGCAACCTCCACCTCCCAGTTCAAGCTATTCTCCTGCCTCAGCTGCCTGAGTAGCTGGGACTATAGGCATGTGTCACCACACCTGGCTAATTTTGTATTTTAATACAGACAGGGTTTCACCATGTTTGCCAGGCTGGCCTTGAACTTCTGACCTCAAGTGATCCACTCACCTTGGCCTCCCAAAGTGCTGGGATTATAGGCGTGAGCCACCATGCCCAGCTTGGACTATACTTTTTAACAATTAAATAACAACGTGTGAAAATAAGTCTATTGCAGACTCTTTATAATGGGAAAAATGGAAAAGTATTAACAGTTTATGAAAAGTTGAAAATTTGACTTAGCTGTTTATACCAATAAATATAGTACTCCAACAAAAGGAGTAAATTAGGGTTATATTAGTTTACTAAAAGACATTTCACAAGATTTTTTAAGTGAGAAGCAAGATGTAGTGTAATATGTGTATTATAGTTTGTATTAATCTGTTCTCACATTGCTGTAAAGACCTACTTGAGACTGGGTAACATAAAGAAAAGAGGTTTAATTGGCTCATGGTTCTGCACGCTGTACAGAAGGCATGGCTGGAGAGGCTCAGGAAACTTACAATCATTGTGGAAGGCAAAGGGGAAGGAACCACTTCCTACACGGCTGGAGGAGGAGAAAGAGAGAGAAGGAAGAGGTACTACACACCTTTAAACAATCAGATCTCATGAGAATTCAACTACTATCACAAGAATAGCAAGGGGGATATCTGCCCTCATGATCCAATCACCTCCCATCCGGACCTCCCTCTGACACTGGGGATAACACTTAGACATGAGATTTGGATAGGGACACAAATCCAAACCATATCATTCCTCCCCTTGCCCCTCCAAAATCGCATGTTCTTCTTACGTGGCAAAATACAATTCTCCTTTCTCTACAGTCCCCAAATTTTAACTCATTTCAGCATTAACTCAAAAGTCCACAGTCCAAAGTCTCACCTGAGACAAGGCAAGGTCCTTCCATCTATGAGCCTATAGAACCAAAAGCAGTTTAGTTACTTCTAAGACAAAATGAGAGTGCAGGCATTGGGTAAATACACTCATTCCAAGAGGAGAAATCAGCCAAAAAAAGGGGGGGGTGCGGGTTACATGACCAACACATGTCTGAAACCCAGCAGGGCAATCATTAAATCTTCAAGCTCCAAAATAATTTTCTTTAACTCCATGTCTCACATCCAGGCCTCACTGATGCAAGGGGTGGGCTCCCAAGGCCTTGGCTATAGTTCAATTTGTATAAAATAGTGACAACATTGTCCTACATATTTATAGGTTCGTGCATATATCTGTGTTTAGATGTGCGAGAATATATTTGTCCCTTTATAATTGCATGAACATGGAGACAGTACAGAAGAATTTATAAATTATTTACGTAAATTAAGATCTAAACGATAGAGATGAAGAAGGATTGAACAAAAAATTAGCTATGACTAATCTCAACTATCTGCAGCGCTGTCAGCAGTGTTTCAGTTTAGGCTCTGCAAATGAGAGGCATTTGTACGCAATCCACAAGACAAAAAGAAAGAAACCATTATTAAGCTTGGAGAGCATCATGTGGACAGACTGCATTGTGAATTTTCCCTTGCTTCTTGGAAAGCTCCTGAAAACCATTTCCTTTGCTGGACAAGCAGCTGAGAACGTGAATAACTGAGTGGTTTCTGTTATTCCTGCACTTGCTGATTTCCTGACCAGTCATGCTTCTACCCAAGCCCCTCCAGTAGCTTTGGAAACATCTAACTCCATGTGATAAATTTTCTCCTAATGAAATAACCAGAATGCTTTTCCTTTCTCTGATTGACCCAGTATTTTTTGTCACAATAATGCTGTATTATAAAAGACTGCAAAACCAAATAGCTTAAAACAATAAATATGTATTATTACATAGGTATACATGTGCGATGGTGGTTTGCTGCACCCATCAACCCGTCATCTAGGTTTTAAGCCCGGCATGCAGTAGGTATTTGTCCTAATGCTCTCCCTCTCCTTGCCCCCACCCCCTGACAGGCCCCAGTGTGTGATATTCCCCTCCCTGTGTCCATGTGTTTTCATTGTTCAGCTCTCACTTATGAGTGAGAACGTGCGGTGTTTGGTTTTCTGTTCCTGTGTTAGTTTGCTGAGAATGATGGTTTCTAGCTTCATCCATGTCCTATAAACCTGGACTTTCTGCACATGTACCCCAGAACTTTAAGTAAAATAAAAATAAATAAAAATGTATTATTGCTCATGAATCCACAGACCATTTTTAGGTCTGTCTTGGGCTAGGCTGATCTCAGTTGAGCTCATTATGCAGCTGAGGTCAGTAGGTGGGTCAGCTGGGGCTAGATGGTGCAGGATGGCTGGTCTAGCGTGATTCTCTTCTACATGGTCCCTCATCCTCTAATAGACTTACTCAGGCTTTTCACATAGTCAGTTGAGCCTAAGAGGTCAAACGGAAGTACGCAGCCTCTTGAGAGCTAAGTTTGGAATGTGTACACCATTCCTTTTGCCATGTTCTGCTAGTCAAAGTAAATCACAAGGCCAGCCAAGATTCAAAGCAAGGAGAATCATCTCCATGCGGTGATGAGCAAGGCTGCAAAGACACATTGCGAAAAGGGCGGATACAGAAAGAAGTGAAGAATTTGAGTCACCTTTTAAAAGCAGTTGACCACACTGCCCAAGCCTTCTGTTAGGGAGGTAGAGAAGGTCAACAGAGAGAAAGAAGAAAGGAATAGAATGCAAGAAAGCAAAGTATGTAGAAAAAGCACAGCATATTATATAATCTTATTTATTTATTTTTAATTAAAAACGTTTTAGACATGGTGTCTTGCTGTGTTGCCCAAGCTGGCCTCAAATTCCTGAGATAAATCAATTTTCCTTTCTTTGCCTCATGAATATCTGTGACTGTAGGCTTGCTCCACTGCACCCTGCCTATTTATTTATTTATGTAAAACTATCCCTGTGTGTGTGTGTGTGTGTGTGTGTGTGTGTGTGTGTATGTATATATATGCACGCATGCATAAGGAAAAAACTCTAAACCCAAATCTTTTAAGAAGAAATATAAAGTAAACTATTTTAAACCAGGGTAGTTTCTATATGGAATAGGAATGTGAGTGGGACTGTAATGTAGATGGTCTAGAGAATGAATGAGTTTGGAATGCCAGATACATCAGAGAAGAACGACTTAGTTCTAACTGGGGGATTAGGAGAATAATGTTATGGACTAAGGTGAAGGAGGCAGGACTCAGCTAACTGGAGAGTTTCAGAGTCAGGGCAAAATGGGGATTCATGGGAAGACTTCAATAGGAGAATGTTAAATTTACATTTGAAGTTATAAAATAGCACTTTGTGTACTGTTTGGGGAACAGAATGTAAGAGACATGAGAAAATATGAGACTTGGGTTAGGAGACTGTTTTAGGAATCACATGAGAGATAACAATGGTGAGAAAATGAGTGCTATTAGTAGAGGTTGTGAGGATTGCATGGGATTGGGATATGTTTTGAAGTAAATTTGACAAGACTTACTCATATATTGGATTTAAAAGGAGACAAATCAAATATAACTCCTAGGTTTTTGCCTTGAAAAACCTGGAACTGCTGAAGTCATTCAGTCAGATGATGAAGTGTGAAGAATAGGCAGATTCTGGGGAAAAAAGTAGATTTTCTACTTTGATCATGGTAAGTGTAAAATGATTATTAGAAATTTAAGTGGAAATAAAAAAGAAGTGTGAAGCTATAGGAAGTTACAAGTAGAGCTAAACGGTATCCTTGAGAACAGCAATGGTGAAAGGAAGTGGATAGTAAAATCTGGGGTCACAAACATCCAGTGATCTTGGGGTTTTGAAGAAAAATGCAGAGGTAGAAGCAGGGGTAGAGATTTAGCCTACAGATACTATTTAAAAGCACAGGGATTGTTGAGATAACCTAAGGAGAGTACACAGAAAGAGAAGATGCCCAGGAGAGAGAACAGGGAAGCCAATACATAGAGTTCCATCAAATGAAGCCAAGAGAAGGCAAGTCAATTAGAAGTAAAACTGGAATAAAGAAATGCCACACAATCCAAGAGAAGAAAGTGCTTAAATGAAGATGGAGTTGTCAAGTATATCAAAAACTGATAAGAGATCAAAATGAAAAATAAAGAAGAAACATTTATTTAACAAAGTTCTGACACCGGGGGATCACCTTGGCAAGGGTAGTTCATTTGACTAGTTAGACTAGAAAGGAGGACATAAAAGGAGACTAGAAAACAGTACATAGGAAAAAAAAAACCACACAACACTTTTGATACAACCTTATTTATTTGTTTATTTATATAAAATTATACATGTTAATCTGAGTATACATAAAAACATCTTTCAACCTAAATGTTTTAAGAGGAAATGTAAAGTAAAATCTTCTCAATTAGGGTAGTTTCTGTACTGATAAGGATTGTGAGTGGCATTATTGTGAGAAGTAGAAGTTGTGGGGATATTCTGAGTTGAAGTTATAGAAGCAGCTACGAAAGACAAGGCCTTTCAGAAATTCTGCTGTAAAATCTTGCAGAGATATAGAATAGTAATGGGTGGGAAATGTGTGTTCAGTACAGAAATATTTTAAAACATGTGACATACTAAATCATGTTTACATACTCATGGAAATGACTGAATATAAGTGAAAAAAGATAAAAAATAAAAAAGATACAAAGGTAAAGTGGAGAAAAAAGATGGGATTCAGAAAAAATAAAACCATTGGCTTTTGCTAGAAGCAGGGTCTCTTCATCTATAACAATAGAAAAAAAATGACTATATTGAAGGCAAAATGTAAAAGGTCCTCTTCGATTACTCATATAAATAAGAAAGAGGTAAAGTCATCAGGAAAGAATGAAGACAGAAATGCCTATAGGAGATTTGAAAAGAAAAAGGAGCTATGAAATAATTCTTTGGAGATTGGAAAATCAAATGTACTTGGGAAATATGACATAATTTATTGAAATAATAGGATCTAGAATTTTAATTATTAATGAACTAGAAGACCATACATACAGCATAATTCTATGCCATTGTTGTTTTCCAGCAATAATCCACTACTAGATGCAGGAAGAATAGACAATTATTTTCTTTACCAAGAATTTAAATTTTTACAGGAGGAAAGAAAAATCCAGGAGGGTGGAAATGTTTATAAAGAAGAATTTTAATGATGGACAATGGAATCTAAGCTGCAAGGAAGGAAATAAGGGCAAGGTGGATGGTTAGTAATCAGAAAATAACCAAAAGATTGAATTTTCAGTGAAAGAAAAAAGTAGCTAGAGATGGAAGATGGATCACGGGAGAGGCAAATCTGGAATGATGGTAGGTGGTGGTCATGAGTAGTGTGCTTACACTTGATATTTCAGAGACAGTGCCACTATTGAAATCATGGAAGTAGGTTGCATAATGTAGGTTGCTCCTACAGCCAGGGAGACATTGGTGTGGGATCACCTACAGAAATGAGGAAGACCAGCTGCACAAGAATGGCAATAAGAGTGGGACAAAGAATACAATAGGTCAGGTGCTAAAATAATCAATTAATTTGGAGAAGTAAATGGTGACTCTTGGAGAGCAGCAATCATGAAAGGCAGTGGGCAGTAAAATCTGGTGTCACAAGCATCCAAGGATCTCGAGGTTTGAAGAAAAATGCGGGAAATATCATTTGGAAGAGCAAAGGGTAGTAAAGAGGTCACCTGTGTTTCCTGCAGTGTTTCCTGGGATGTTAGAGAATAACCAGTCTTTACTAGAAATTGCTGCTCACCTAGTGGTAAGAGATGTCCCAAAAGCATCTGGTCAAGGAACTGCTTCTTGAACAGGTGGAATAAGAGAACTTACTATGACCAGAGTGGCAATGTCAGGGGATGTCAGATTCAGTAAGTGTTTGAGAAATGGTTGAGGATATTAGAGAGTTTGCTGACCATCAATAGCAAGTTTAAAGGATTGCAGAATAAGGGTGTGCACCTGACTGAAGGCTCCACAGAGCATCACGTGGATGAAGTTAGTGATAATCTGGGAGGCACAGGTGTTCCCTGTGACTGGGATGTGAACCACGGGCACATTAGACTCACCTTGGAGGAGCTGTGTAACCAGTTTCACTCACATGCTGGGGAGCCACGCAGTCTACTCTCTCCAGCAGCTCCTGATGGGTGAGGTGGTTAGTAGGTGAGTAAATCTATCTGGAAGAAACTGCTTTCTTGGGCAGCTGAGAGTTTGAATAGGTATCCACTACCACAAAATTTTGTTAGTTTTAAATATACTAAATTCCTTAATTGCAAAGTTTGTTTCATTTTTCTTTCTTTGTGCCTTTAGCAGCCCATAGCCCAATGTTAGTTTCATTTTTTATACTTAGTGTATTTAATTAAAATGGGCATTGTATTTTTATATTTAATAATAATCTTCTATGCACTTTAAAAATATTAGCCTATTTAATCCTAACAACAATTCTCAGATATAGACATTATTATCCTGAAATTACCAATGGAGTGACTGAAATACATAGAAATTATAAAACTTATCAAAGTCATGGCTCAGGTGACAGAGCCAATATTCAAATCCACACTGTCTGGTTCCAAAGTTTATGCTCTACCTACTCTTCTATGCTGAAAGAAAGAAAGAGTGAAAGAATGAATGAGTGGCAAGAAACATTGGAAACTTGCTAGAAGTCCTGTTGGCTAAAAGGGACTGGCTAGTTTATCACTTTAAGTATCTCCATATTATAGATGAGGAGGCTGAAGCTCAAAGACATTCAGCAACTTTCCAAAATGTGCTGAGTAAGAGGTGTTAGAATAGGGGCTCACACCAGGATTATTTCACTCAAGATCGAAGCACATAACTGCATTTTTATGTTACTTTTACTATCAGAAGACCAGATTATGATGATTAAAAAACATACATACATTCTGAATCAGTTGAAATATAATGCAAAGGAGTAAGGCAGATATTGGCTAAAATATCATTTCTGTAACAAATAAAGATCATATAAGAAAAATGTAGTCGCTCCGTTTGGGCATATGACTCTGTATTGCTGCACTCCAGCTTCAGGCGGATTCATAGACCACCAGCACAAGGGCTGACAGGAAGTCATGAGCTCTGTGCTACGCAAAGCAGAAGAAAAAAGGAAGGGAGCTAGCCACACACACCCAGGTTCTTTTTTGTTGTTCTTTGTACTGCATCCTGTAGTTTTTATCTTTATTTATTTTTAAACCATTTTATTGAGGCTTAATTGACACTCAAAAAGTAAAGCTGTATATATTTAATGCATACAACTTGATGAGTTTGGAGGTAAGTACACATCCATGACTGTCAACCCAATCTATGCAATCTATGCAATAAACCTACCCATCCCCTCCAAAAGTTTTCTCCTACCATCTTCATTATAATTATTGATTTTGTGATAAGCTTACCGTAAGATCTACTTTCTTACCACATTTTTAAGTGTGAATACAGTGTTGTTAACTATAGACACTCTGTTGTATAGATTCATGTAGGATTACTCATCTTGTATTAATATAACAGAAACTGTGTACCCTTTAAATGAAACCTCCTCATTTCCGCCATCCCCAGCTTTTGACAATTACCATTCTACTCTCTAGTTCTGTAAGTTTCACTATTTCTGTTTCATCTTATAAATTAGAATCATTTTGTACTTTTCTTTCTGTGTCTGGCTTATTTCACTTAGCTTAATGTCCTCCAGGTTCATCCATGTTGTTGCAAATGACAGGATTTCTTTCCTTTTTAAGGCTGAATAATATTTCATAGTATGTATATGCCCCATTTTCTTTGTCCTTTCATCTGTTGGTGGGCTTTAGGTTGTTTCTATGTCTTGGCTTTTGTGAATAATGCTGTAATTAGTATGAGTGCAGATACATATGTCTTCCAGATCCTGATTTCTGTTCCTTTAGCTATATACCCAGAGGTGGGATTGCTAGGTCACATGGTAATTAAATCACCAATTAGACAGTCACTTCCTCTTCCTAGAGCTATAAAGAAGACAGAGGGGTTGTGCTAAGGTAGTTCTTTCCATGGAAAGGGATCGTTGGAAGAGGGATAGATCCCATTTCATCACTGCAAGACAGGGAAACACAAGGCAGAATAGCACTCGGTGAAAACTGGCTTCATGGTATGTCTGACGTCATTGTCTGGCACACTGGATACTTGAGTCTTCTTCTTTTTTTTTTTTTTTTTTTTTTTTGTTTGTTTGTTTGAGACGGAGTCTCGCTCTGTCGCCCAGGCTGGAGTGCAGTGGCCGGATCTCAGCTCACTGCAAGCTCCGCCTCCCGGGTTCCCGCCATTCTCCTGCCTCAGCCTCCCGAGTAGCTGGGACTACAGGCGCCGCCACCACGCCCAGCTAGTTTTCTATATTTTTTAGTAGAGACGGGGGTGTCACCGTGTTAGCCAGGATGGTCTGGATCTCCTGACCTCGTGATCCGCCCGTCTCGGCCTCCCAAAGTGCTGGGATTACAGGCTTGAGCCACCGCGCCCGGCCGATACTTGAGTCTTCTACATTCACACTGTGACTTTTATTGTACAGTCTAAATGGTTAATTTAATGGAAACGTAAGATGAAAATGTCAATTCTGGTCATTAGAGTTGTGTGACCTTTCTCCCTTGTCACTTGGCAAATTACTGTCTATATTTACAGCTCTTGTACAAATATTATTTCCTCCAAGAGAACTTCTCTGAGCACGATGCACTAGTCACCACCGCACCCCCCAACTTCCTTTGATCCAATACATTTCATCTCTCCCTGCTCTGTAACACCTATGAACCAGGTGGGTACTCTGTACCGCACATATGCACATACAATTGCATCCTAAATTATTCACCTGATTCTTTGGCCCTGAGATCCCTGATGGCATCAGTAAGAGCTTGTATATGGCGGGCATCCAACAGAACCCCTGGCAATTATTAGGCCCCTACACTGGACTCTTGATTGAATGATTGAATTGTGAATATTAAGTTGAATTCCATGAGATCGGTAGCTCAGTTCCTGTAGAAAGGCATAATTGTCTGACTGATTCAAATGAAAGTTGAGGAAATGGTGGTAAGTCAGAATGAAATAAATAAAACAATTAGCAATAACTTTGAAAAAGGAAGTTTTATTTTCTATTTTAAAGAAAAAGATAATACATACACAACAGAGTATTAGATACAACACTTTTCCACTTGAAAATTCAGTGGCACAGGGACTAGACACAGTGGCTCACACCTGTAATCCCAGCACTTTGGGAGACCAAGGCAGGTGCATCACTTGAGGCCAGGAGTTCAAGACCAGCCTGGCCAACATGCTGAAACCTTGTCTCTACTAAAAATGCACAAAGTAGCCTGGTGTGGTGGCAGGAGCCTATAGTTCCAGCTACTCAGGAGGCTGAGGCACAAGAATCGCTTGAACCCAGGTTGCAGTGAGCTGAGATTATGCCACTGCACTCTGGTCTGGGCAACAGAGCGAGATTCTGTCTCAAAACAAAACAAGACAAAACACAACAAAAAAATATCTGGACACAGTGGCTCATGCCTATAATCCCAGCACTTTGGGAGGCCAAGGTGAGCAGATCACAAGGTCAGGAGATTGAGACCATCCTGGCTAACATGGTGAAACCCCGTCTCTACTAAAAAGAAAAAAAAAAAGAAAAAGTAGCTGGGCATGGTAGCACCTGCCTGTAGTCCCAGCTACTCAGGAGGCTGAGGCAGGAGAATTGCTGGAACACGGGAGGCAGAGCTAGCAATGAGCTGAGATTGCGCCAGTACACTCCAACCTGGGTGAAAGAGTGAGACTCCATCGAAAATGAAAGAAAGAAAGAAAGAAAGAAAGAAAGAGAGAAAGAGAGAAAGAGAGAGAAAGAGAGAGAAAGAGAGAGAAAGAGAGAGAAAGAGAGAGAAAGAGAGAGAGAGAGAGAGAGGGAGGGAGGGAAGGAAGGAAGGAAGGAAGGAGAAAGAAAGAAGGGAGGGAGGGAGGGAGGGGAGGAAAGGAAGGAAAGGAAGGAAAGGAAAGAAAGGAAAGAAAGAAAGAAATTTCAGTGCCACAGTGTAAGAAGTATAGTATAGTAGATGCACACCAAATGATTGATCTATTAGTTAGAATATCTAATGTGTCTAGTTACGTTTAAAATGTCAAAAACTAAGTGAATTATTCTATGACTCTTCCCTCATCATTTTTCTTCATCCATATTCACATTAGAGAAAAAAAATGTTCCTCTTCTACCAGATGGTAGCATAAATTTTCAGGTCAAGTGATATTAAAAATAGATAATAGCCAGGACCCCATGAGTCTCTACAGAAAGACTAAACAGTCACAATGGGGAATATCATTGTTTTGGTTTTCTTTATGAGCTTTTATGTACTCAGCTGCTTCTCAGGCAGACTTTTACTGCAGTGGGACCTGGATCATTCTGAATTCCGGTTCCACATCACTTCCCGTCCTTTACACTCTCTCAGCTCTGTGCCACACAAGTCAAGGGAAACAGTCTTGCAGCTGCACTCTGGTTCTGAATGTGCTCTCCTCCAAGGAACTGGCTGGGTTTGAGTCTTGGAATCAGAATTCTCTAAGTTTTGTCTCTAGGTGCTGCTGTTTACAAACATTCTTCTATGTTAAGGAGCTTAGACTTATGTAAAAAATATAAAATGTGAAAATCAAGTTATTTCAAATCAACTTAAAGAGTTCATTTGGTTTTTCTTTAAAATGTATAGTGATTATTACTAATTTTGATGAATAATTACTTTTGGCTAATATGTTCAAAACACATGTCAAATGCTACTCCTTTTAGGAAGCTTTTTCAAATCCTCCAAACATTGTCTGCTTTTTCTAACGTCCCATCCTTTCATCCACATTTACTCGTATGTCCAAGAAACACTTGCTCCAGAGAGCAGTCTACGTGTGATTCTTCTTAGTGTCTCTTTCAGCGGCTGCAGAAAAGGAAGAAAGCACCAGCTTATGTTGGCTAATTTTTATTGAAGTAATCTATGATTTGTTCACAGTTTTGTTGCTGTATATTTAAAATCTTGAGTTACTAATGGTGAAGTTGGAACCACCATTTTATTATTTTAGTGCAGATAATCTGTCCTTTTTATTATCAATATTTATTTCTAGTGTGCTTACTGGATTCCAGTAAGTTTTAAAATTTTAAAACTAAAATTTAAAAAATGGAGACATGGATTAAAAATGGGATAAAACCAAATAATAAGTAAAATATTATCAAAGTTTCATAAAAGGTATAATGTAGATGGACCCTGGAGATATTTTATATAATATTCTTTATGGATAAAAAATACAAAGGTCGGAGTGTAAGTGAGTTATACCAGATCACACAGTAAATCACTGCTTGACTCTAGGCTAAACCGAGGTTTTAAGAAAAACATTAGCTAATGCAGTCAGACAAGCATGAGTTTTCTTCAAATTTTATTTCTATTGTGTGTCCTTGGACATATGATTTGAAATCCTAAAGATTAACTTTTTTCGTTAGTGAAACAGAGAAAGCCAACTGCAGATGAAAGCATAATGGAGAGGCTGGAATGAGAGACACAAGACAGATAACAATAACAGCAGCTCTTAGAAAACAGATTGGCTTTGACATGTGAGAGACCCAGCAGTGTCTTTTTAATAAAGTACATTTCACTTAAGATAATCAGAGCAGATTCTCCTTCTGGTAACCAAAATATTATGGCTATAACTCTGTATTAATGGTACAGATAACTTTCTCACAATGGCAAACTGAGAGAAGCAGAAAAGACTTCATTCCCTAAGTCAGAATATGTAGCTGATATGTCAACCACTCACTCTAGTACTCAGACAATGCTTCATACTTTAGTCCCTTTCAAATGTGACATCACTTAGCTTCTTCATACGCTTACAGGTTTTTGGCACAGGAAATAGCTCTTCCACCCTTCCCCCATCCCAAACCTGGCCCCTTCTTGTTCCTTCTCTGAATTCTTGAATGGTGACCATGTGAGCTATCACCAAATGTGTGGTCTGAGCCAGCCTTTGAAGATTGCCATAATGATCTTTGCTGACTTCTGCCCTGTGCTTTTATTTGGAACCCCTGGTTGGCTGTTTGCTTTCCTAAATGTTAGCAGACTTGAACTGATGAGTTTTAAGTGCCTGCGGTGATCAACACCAGGTCCTTTAGTTTTGTATTTACTGTATATATTAAAAAGTAAAACAGAATATGTCAGTATAGAAAGCATCCCATGTCCTCCCTCTTTCCCTTCCTTCTTTTCTTCCTCTCTCCGTCCTTTCCTTCCTTCCTTCATTCCTTTTTCTCTTCTCCTTCTCTTTCAGTCTCCCTCTCTTAATTTTGCCATTTCCCAGTTTTGAATATAGCTATGTGATAATAATAAAAATGTGAACATTTTTCCATAATTTCAATATGTATTTATTATATATATATTTTAAAAATTGGAAATATAAAGAAAAACATCAGAATTTCAACATGCAGAAAAATTATAATTAACACTTTAATGTATTTGTTTTTCTTTCCAGGATTTTGTCAGATAGATAAATAGATAGACACAGAAGGAACAATGGAATAGTATATATTTTTTGTTTTTTGTGTTTATCACTTTTCAGATGATAAGCGTATTTCTCAAAGTTAAATATTCTTCTTAGAAATTATTATCTTTAATAGCTGAATATTTTATCATATACATGCACCAAAATTTAATACATTTCTTACTTTAGCAAATAATTCTTACTTTTTTAGATATATGAAATGTAATGAGCAGTTTTCATAGTTTTTAAAATAAAAATTCAATGTATATTTGATGTTCCCCAGGATAAACTAATACAGTATAAGTAAGTTTACAGGTTTATATCTTATAAGCCTTTTAGGCAATATTGATATGCGTTTACAGAGTTTCACAAAGCTTACTACAGGTTAAATTTGAAAATATCATTAAAAAGTACATATCTCAAAGGTAAGATAATAAGTGTAATTAGTAATAATTAATTTGTTTCAAAAAATTGTTAATAAGAACAAATAAACAGGAGGAAAATGTCAGCTTCTGTATAACAAATTACATCCTCAAGGTATTTATAGAACAGTCATAGAGAGTCTTGCTAGAGATAATTTTATTCTTAAAAATAGTTTCAAGATATAAGAATATCTTTTATGTCAAATAAAAAATAAGTTTCAAAACAATTTCGTGAGTAGAAGCTATACAATAATAATAGATATGCATTTAGATGGTAGTAATGAATGAGCTCACTCTTTGGGATAAGATAGATAAGGAGAGATTAATACTTATTTTAAGGTAAGAAAAAGAATATTACCTTCAAATGAACAATGGCAGCATAAGCATATGAATCATCTTTATTTTTCTGTTCCAAAAATAGATTAATATTTAAAAACATATATTAAATGTACATGGCCATTCATACAAACCAGAGCAAAATTGTTTTGAGCTATCAGAAGATTCACAGTGATGAGTAATAAATAAATAATGAAAAAATTGTTTAAACTTAAACCTCTACAGATGACAATGTAACAATGAAAGTAAAAGCGCAATGGATAGATTAAAGAACAGATTACATAAAGTTGAGGAGAGAAAGTTTAAAGTGGAATGCAAAGCTGAAGAAATAACTTGGAGTGTGGTTCAGAGAAGCAGAAAAACACCACGAAGAGAAGTTAAGAGGCATCGAGAATAAAATGAGAAGCTCTAACATGTTCTTGTCAGGGTTGCAGAGGCCATACCAAAGATAACAGAAAAGAGGCAACGGTCAGAATGGTAGAGGATAACTTCACAGAATCGTTGAAAAAAAAAGTCTTTAGATTCTAAAAGCCCAGTGAACACAACGCAGGATGAATTGAAGGAATTCTTCACTTATAAAACATTTGAAGACCACGAAAAAGAGATACTAAGAGCAGCCAGGAGGGAGAAAAAGAGACTAAATACCTACAAAGTGTCTATAAGACATATAATAGACTCATTTGTAGCAAAAATAAAGACAGAAGAAAGTGAAATAATTTTTAAATATGCCAAAGAAGTAGTATTTACCAACCTAGAATTGTATATACATGTAATAAATCTTTTAAGAATCAGAGTAAAATGAGACATAAAAATGAGAACTTACCAGTTACTAAAGACAGTTCTGAAGGATGTAGTATTTTAGGCAGAAAGACAATGGTTCTAGATAAAAAAAATCTCAAATGCAAAAAAAAAAAAAAAAAAAAAGGCAAGAAAATATACCAGTTAGTTTGTGGATAATTTCAAACAAACACTGGATAAAATAATATATAATTTGTGAGAAAACACAGAAAAAGAACTAAAATACTAAGCAAAAATAATATATAATTTGGGAAATAGTGAATGGATTTAAAATAATCTAAGGTTTATTATTGTAGTTAGTTGTCGTCATTTTATTATCTTGAAAGAGAGTGAAGATGCTGATTAATTTTAAATTTGTTAGGTCAAGTATAGCTAGTCATATAGTTCCTCTAATCACTATAATAACATGCACAGATTATATTATTTACACACAAGTAGAGGGGAAAAATGGAAGGAGAAAAAGAAAAAAAAATCGATCAACACAGAAAAATGGCTAGAAAGGAAGAGAAGTGAGAAAAGATGAGGCAGAAAGAAAATACACAATAAAATAGTTAAACTCAATTCAGATAAAATCATTACCATAAAAAATGTGTAGGGACTCAACTATCTAGTTAAGGGGAAAATTGTCACTGTGGATTTGAAACAAATTCCAACTTGATGTTATTTAGAAAAGACATATTATGTAAAATACACAGAAATAAAAAGGTTAAATTCAAAAGATGGAAAAATATTTACCATGCACATGGGAAACAAAAAAGTTGATTTATCCATTAATATCAGACATAATATAATGAAGACATGAAATATGAAATAAGTTTTTAAAGTTTAATAACTCTAAATAGTATATGATTGTTTAGGATATTATATATTCTATAAATAGGCCATTTATGTTATATACTATATAATATATATTCTAATAATTTTCTTATTTTAATATATTCCATATATATGGAATATATATATATCTTATTTATAGAATATATAACTGTATATATTCTGTTTATATATGGAACATATATAAATGAGGAAATTATCAGAATGAATGTAGGTTAGGTGTTAACTCCAGTGGCAGTGGCAGGGATAAAATTCAACTGGGAAGGGGCCTGAAATAGACTTCCAAGACACTGGGGATCTACATTTTAGTCAGTATAGTGTATATAAATGATAATTTATCTTTTAACTCAAAATTTAAGTTTACGTTTAATTTTTCTATGTGTTTTCAAACATAAAATAGTATGCCAAAGGATGAAATGTTTTCTTTAGAATGATTCAAGGAAACCATCAAACAAAAATTGGTACATTTGAGAAAGAAGCAATTGACAGCCTTGGAAATGGGAAATGTACCTTGTGAAATCTTTTTTAAAAATAAGCTGACTAAATACTGAGAAAAAAACAGCACTGAGAGTAGATTTAATGAGTTTTACATGAAAACTGAAGATCCAAATGCAACACAGATTCATAAAAATATAAAAAACGTTAAAGAGAACTCAAGACATAGTTTGAGAAGTTCTATCATAGATCTATTAGATGGTTTGGAAAGGGAGAAATGTTTAAAATCTGTACATTGAAAAGTTTTCTCAAATGTGAATAAAATATTTTTAAAAATACATATTTGGGCACATTGTATAAAATTATAGATCCATACAAATTTAAAAAGAATCCTAAATGCAATGTAAGAAAATAGACTTATAAATGTCTATAGAATAGTAAATTCAGATTAAAACTAGATTTCCCATGAGAATTGATAGATGCTGAAGAGACAGATTAACATGGATAAAGTAATGAGGGTAAGCAACTACACCAAGTTGTGATTCTAAATCCCTTTAATAGTGAAGGCAAAATAAAATAATATTTAGACACACAAGTGATAACAGAAAATAATTACCCACGGATCTTTTTTGAAAAAAACTACTAAAGGATGGTTTTCAGCAAAAATAAAAATGGAATATTTTAAGTTTAAGGTATCAATCCATCAAGACGATACACTTCTAAATTTGTATCCTCTTGATAAGACAGCTTCATAATATATGAGTCAGAAATTAACAGAAAAAAAGAAGAACAATATAATCACGTTTGATAATTGTGTTATATAAATCTTCAACATTCTGATTAAATTTTGACTGCTTTATATGTCATTTGCCAAAAGATGTGGTTTAAAATCTCCCACTATAATGGGAATATGGGTTTCATTTATATATATCTTTTAAATCTGACCATGTGCATACCTTATTATAACCCCACAATTTTAATCACCAACAAAAATGCTTACATACATAAACCAAAAATTATGTTCAAGTATGTTCATAATAGGTGGGCGCAGTGGCTTACGTCTATAATCCCAGCACTTTGGGAAGCCAAGGTAGGAGGATTGTTTGAGGACAGGAGTTTGAGTCCAGCCTGGGAAATATGGTGAGACCCTATCTCTATAAAACAAACAAACAAACAAATAGCAATTATCCAGGTGCGGAGGAGTGCACCTGAGGTAGGAGAATCACTTGAGCCCAGGAAGCTGAGGCTACCGTGAGCCGGTTCACACCACTGCATTCCAGCCTGAGCAACAGAGCAAGAACCTATCTTAAAAAAAACTCGGCCGGGCACAGTGGCTCAAGCCTGTAATCCCAGCCCTTTGGGAGGCCGTGGCAGGCGGATCGCGAGGTCAGGAGATTGAGGCCATCCTGGCTAACACAGTGGAACCCCGTCTCTACTTAAAAAAATAAAAAATAAAAAAAAAAATTAAAAAAAAAATTAGCCGGTCGTTGTGGGCGCCTGTGGTCCCAGCTATTGGGGAAACTGAGGCAGGAGAATGGCATGAACCCGGGAAGCGGAGCTTGCAGTGAGCCGAGATCGCGCCACTGCACTCCAGCCTGGACGACAGAGGCAGACTCCGCCTCAAAAAAAAATTTAAAAAAGTTCGTAACAGCATTATTTGTAAGGTATCCAGATGGAGACAACCTATGTGTCTAACTACCTAAGAAGGGATAAATTAATTCTAGTATATTGATATAATGCAAAACTACACAACAGTGGAAATAAGCAAACCTCACATACATCATAATGCTGAACAAAAAAGCTAAGTAGTATATGATTTAATTTACATTTAGTGCAAACACACGCTGAACTAATCTGTGGGACTCAAAGTCAGAAAAGGGCTTATATTTTGGAAGAAGGTGTTAATTCTAGGTGAGAAAAATGAAGGAGATATTTGGGCGTCTTAATTTGGCTGATGGTTACTCTGTTACAAACTCAAATTGTACCAGGACAGTAAGTAAAATATTTATTTATAAAATAGAGATACACGGTTTAAACAGTCAGCTAATTCTGTAAGTTTGTTTATTTTATTATACAAAATGGCAGCCCATAGTCCTCCACTTCCAGTTTCATCATCCCAGCCACTTTATCTTTTTCAACTGATTATTTTTGTATTATGTATTGGTCTCTAAATAACATGTTTATTGCTACCTTTTTTTTAGTATTCTGTATTATCATTTGACAATCACCAAATATATAAGAAAATAACTTCCTTTCCAAATGACACCATTTCACTACATATACACATCCTTAACAAATCCCTATAATTTCAATATAGCTATAACGTAATTTGGCTAAATCAATATTCAGTATTTGTAAAATTGCAACTATGTGAGTTCTGCTCATAATTGAGCCAAACGGTTAACCACAGTAAAATTTTCCCTGCATAATTTTTTCATCAAAATTAATATTTGTCATTTAATTTAATTTCTTTGCAATAATCCAAAATGTTTTGGAGATATTCAGATGACTTAGGTATTCTGTCAATTTTGCATTCCTAATAAAATGACCACCACAATTAACCTGGGCTCTGTCTTCATCGTTTGGTGTTTCTCTTGCCTCACATTTCTCTTGTGACCAGACCTCTTATTTCTATAAGTCATACTTTTCTTTATCTGTGAGTTGTATGTTACTCTTTCATTATTATTATTATTTTGCTGAGCAAATTCTGAAGTAGCTACCTGAAATGAGATGAGTGTTGTAGAAGTTATTCTGAAGAACATGCATCTATAAAATGATCTTTCTTCCACCTTGACAATTAATTTGTGGCTGAGTATAGAATTCTAGTGATTGAAAATCACTTTCTTTCAGGAATTTGAAGGCTATATTTTTGCCATATAGATTCCAATGCTGTTATTCAAAGCTTAAGTTATTCTGATTATTGATTCAGTATATAGGACCTAAATTATCTATTGGTCTAAAATCCTACATAAATTCCTCTTTGTCCTGACTGTTTCAATATTTTCTGATGTGCTTTGCCCGAGGTAAGAGAATGGCAAAATTTTTCTGTAAAGGGTTTGATATAGCTTGGCTCTGTGTCCCCGCCCAAAATCTCACCTCTCATAATCCCCACAGATCAAAGGCAGGACCAGGTGGAGATGATTGAATCATGAGCGTGGTTTCCCCATGCTGTTCTTGTGATAGTGATTGAGTTCTCACGAGATCTGATGGTTTCATAAGCGTCTGGCATTTCCCCTGCTTGCACTCGCTTCGTCCTGCCACCCTGTGAAGGTGGCTGTTTCTCCTTTGCCTTCCACCATGATTGTAAGAGTCCTGAGGCCTCCCCAGCCATGCGGAACTGTGAGTCAATTAAACCTCTCTCCTTTATAAATTGTCTTAGGTATTTCTTCATAGTAGTGTGAGAACTAATACAGGGTTCGGTAATAGATATTTCAGGCTTTGTGGGCCGTGCAACCTGTGTTACAACTACTCAACACTGTCATATTGTAAAAGCAGCCCATAGGCAGTACATAACCACATGGGCATGAATGTGTCCCAGTGAAACACTTTAAAAAAAAAAAATAGGTGGCAAGCTGGATTTGGCCCATGGGTCATATTGCCAACATTTTACCTAGGTCATTGTTTATCTATTGTTTTAGGCACTCTGTGGGTCTTTTTAACTGAGAAACTTATATCCTTTAGTTCTGAGAAAATGTTGTTATACTATTACATTTTTAATTTCCTGCTTTTAATTCTTATTTTTTCTCTCTCTGAAACTCTTATTATTTACATGTTGGTTCTTCTGAACTGAACTTTCCAATTTTATTTTACATATTTAATATCTGTGTTTTGTTTTGGCAAAATTATTCATATTAATTTTTCCAAATTTCTATTGAGTTTTTTAAAATTTCAAAGAAAATAAAAATTTTCAAATAGCTCTTATTTTGTAATAATTGTTGTTTTAATACACACAGTTTTTCTTTCATGACTGTAATATCTTAACTCTAAAAACATAAATGATATCCATGCATAATCTTATTTCCTCCAAGTTTCTTGTCTTCGGTTTTATAAAAATCTTTTATATAAGTTTTAATCAGATGATTTGTAAATCTTATTTGTCAAATATTATTTTAAAATTTGGGATTTGGAAGCCTTAAATTATATAGTGGATCCTGTGATATATTAACCTCATCCAGAATATATCTAATAGGGCCTGTTAGTTGTAGAACTTTGAATGTTAATACCTTTGTGTCTTTTTTCTTGGGTTGGTGAGATTACCCAGAGATTTCACTGAAATCTTACTTGGAGAGTGAAGGTTCTGGCAATGGTGGTGGGAACATTGGTTTCTAAGTAAGAAAAGCACACCAGGATGCTCAACAGCCAGAACACAAATATTAACTAAATCTTCCTGTTTTCCCTTTTCTACCTCCAACCTTATTAATACCTCCTGGCCCCAAGACCGTAGGTCCTTTTCTCCAAGGAAGTAATATACAATATTTTGCCAGACCAAAGCAAGAGTAATCATTTAACTTTATTAAGTGAGTGGGGATGTTTAGAAATATAAAATACTTTCCACCAATTTGCTTTATTACAGCCATATTATCTTTCTTTCCACTGACTCATTACCAGTAATCTAGGGTCACAGGTTAATGAGCCTTATATAATTTTAGCTGTGTAAAGCATTTTGATCTCATTTTTTTCCCTCTACTGATTTATGATTGAGTTTCCTTGGAGTTGTTGATTATTTTGTTATCAGTTCACCTGACTTGTAACTTCTCAGATTGTGCTAATGTTCTATCGTCTTTCATTTTCTACATCCTTGTGGGTTTACGGCTCATCTAAGTTCAGATATACCAACAATCACAGAAACATCAGTTTTAAATTCCCATTAAACAGTAGAATCTCAGAGTGGTTAAATACAACCAGGCTATATAATAATTATAAAATATATTCTTAAAGCCCCCAAAAAATAACTGAATGCAAACATATACGAATATTAATTGAAATAAAGTTTATTGATCAATTTATTAAGGCTTTACAGACAAACACTGTTAATAGATCCATTTATTTGTATAGGTAACTCTCAATGAAAATATAATCATAAACATATATGTTTCTAACAACATAGACAGAGACAGTTGTGTGTGAAGTAAACACTAACAGAATTCATGGGAAAAAAGAACAGATCTTATAGCAAGAGATTTTAACATACTTCCTTCAGAATCTAAAGATAAAATAGAGCAAAAGTAATACAAAAAGGAACTTTATATACACCCATGTGCTGCATAACAGCATTTGAGTCAATAACAGACTGTGTAAATGATGATGTCTTATAAGATTATAATAGAGCTGAAAAATTCCTATCTCTTAGTAAGGTGATCGGCATTGTAACATTGTAGCACAATGCATTACCAACTTGTTTGTGATTATATTGGTGTAAACAAATTTATTAGTTCACTTTTATGCTGCTAATAAAAACACCTAAGACTGGGTAATTTATACAGGAAAGAGGTTGGTTGGACTCACAGTTCCACATGGCAGGGGAGGCCTCACAATCATGGTGGAAGGCAAGGAGGAGCAAGTCACATCCTGACATGGATAGCAGCAGGCAAAGAGACAACTTGTGCGGGGAAACTTCTCGTTATAAAACAATCAGATCTCATGAGACTTATTTGCTATCTGGAGAACAGCAAAAGAAAGACCCACCTCCATGATTCAATTACCTCCCCCCAGGTCCCTCCCACAATATGTGGGAATTGTGGGAGCTACAGTTCAAGATGAGATTGTGGTGGGGTCACAGCCAAACCATATTACCAAACGTATTACATTGTCATTGTATAGAATTATATAGCACATACAAGTATGTAGAGTACATAATAGAGTACATAATACTTCATAATTATAATAAATAGCTATGTTATTGGTTTATGTATTTACTATAACATATGTTTACCATTATTTTATAATGTACTCCTTTTACTTATTGAAAAAAAAAAAGCTTAGAATAAAGCAGCCTCAGGTAGGTCCTTCAGGAAGTATTTCAGAAGAAGGCATTGTTTTCATAGGACATGATAGCTGTATTTGTATTCTTCCTGAACTCAACCTTCCAGTGTGATAAGATGTAGAATAGAAGACAGTTATTGATGATCTCAGTCCTGTGTAGGTCTAAGCTAACACGTGTGTTAGTGTCTTCATTTTTTAATAAAAAAGCTTAAAAAGCAAAAAAAAAAAAAAGAAAAAAGAAAAAAAGAAAAGCTTATCAAATCAGGATATACAGAAATAAAGTATTTTGGTACAGCTGTACAGCATGCTTGTATTTTAAGTTGTTATTACGTTAGAGTCAAAAAGGTTAAAAAAATTGAAAACCATTATAAGGTAAATAAGTTATAGTAAGCTAAGCTTAACTTGTTTTTGAAGAAAGAAAATATATTTTAATACTTTTAGTGTAGCTTAGGTGTACAGTGTTTATAACATCTACAGTAGTATAAAGTAATGTCCTAGGCCTTCACATTCACTTACCATTCACTTACTGACTCACTCAGAGAAACTTCCAGTCTGCAAAGTTTTATTCATGATAAGTGACTGATATGGTTTGGCTCTGAGTCCCCACCCAAATCTCATGTCAAACTGTAATCTTCATGTATTGGGGAAGGGACCTGATGGGAGGTGATTGGATCATGGGAGAAGTTTCCCCCATGCTGTTCTTGTGATAGTGAGTTCTCACAAGATCTGATGGTTTAAAAGTGTGTGGCAGTTCCCCCTTTGCTGTCTCTTCTGCCACCATGTGAAGAAGGTGTGTACTTCCCCTTTGCCTTCTGCCGTGATTGTTAAGTTTCCTGAGGCTTCCCAGTCATGCTTCCTGTTAAGCCTATGGAACTGTGAGCCAATTAAACCTCTTTTCTTCATAAATTACCCAGTTTCAGGTAGCTCTTTACAGCAGTGTGTAAATGGACTAATACAGTGCCCTATACAAGTGCAGTATTTTTTATCATTTATGTGGTATTTTTATTATACTTTCTTATGTTTAGATATACAAACACTTACCATTGTTTTACAATCACCTGTAGTATTCAGTGCAGTAACAAGTTGTCTAGATTTGTAGCCTAAGAGCAACATGCTATATCATATAGCTTAGGCATGTAGTAGGCTACACACTCTAGGTTTTTGGAAGTACATTTTATGATGTTTGCACACTGACAAAATTGCCTATATGATGTGTTTCCCAGAATGTAAATGTATTCCTGTTAAGTAATGCATGCCTAAATATATATTTATATGTGTGTGTATATATATATGTGTGTATGTGCATATATGTATACACACAGGGTTATTATATATACATATATAAATAAATACACACGCACATGCTTATCTTTTCCCCATTTATTTTTAAGAGTAACTGTTTAGGCTATGTGGTTACCTTGCAGTGGGACTGGAGTATAAGAAAAACAAATTATGAAATTAGTGATATATCCTACTTCTATTTTTCCCTTCTGTGCTCAACTTCATTTGTCTTATTTTCTGTCTGCAGAATCTTTGTCAAGCACTTAATTTGGCTAGTTTGGCTTTAGTATAATTGTTTTTGAATTTCTCAAGGTAATTTAGAAGCCATTCTTCAAAATTAAAAAAAAAAAATCGAAATACCAACTCTCACTTTTTAGACCTATTGAAAATATAAAACATTTATTATATTCTCTATCCATTAATAAAAACAAATATATTAACAAAAAAATGAAATAAGACTCTATGTACATAACCACATGGGCATATATAACAACATGGGCATGAATGTGTTCCAATGAAACACTTCTTTTC
Source organism: Papio anubis (assembly GCF_008728515.1). NCBI lineage: Eukaryota > Metazoa > Chordata > Mammalia > Primates > Cercopithecidae > Papio > Papio anubis. Next base: position 173,922,392 of record NC_044978.1, read on the forward strand.
TTCAAAACTAGATGGCAAGCTAGATTTGGCCCATGGGTCATATTGCCAATATTTTACCTAGGCCATTGTTTATCTATTGTTTTAAACATTCTGTGGGTCTTTTCAATTGAGAAGTTAATATCCTTTAGTTCCGAGAAAATTTCCTTGTACTATTACATTTTTAATTTCTTGCTTTTAATTTCTCTCTTTTCTCTCTCCAAAACTCTTATTATTTACATATTGGTTCTTCTGAACTTGACTCTCCACATTTTATTTTGTATATTTAATATCTTTGTGTTTTTTATTCAGGCTTTTATATGTGCCTCTCAATAAATATTTGTTTATTGAGTGAAATCCAGGTTTGGTTATTGCGTTCTCTTTTCTCTTTGTATTCTTTGTAACTGAAACATATATGTATATGGAGAGATTTATAAACATATTACAAATGGCTCATTAAGAGACTTAGTTATATTATAAATTATTCATTGTTACAGGATTACCCATCACATGTAATCACCGCTTTTTTTTTTTTTTTTGGTAAGGTCTCACTCTGTTGCCCAGGCTGGAGTGCAGTGGGATGATCACAGCTACTGCAGCCTTGACCTTTTGGGCTCAAGTGACCCTCTCAGTTTAACTTCTCAAGTAGCTGGGACTACAGGCAGCTATCACCATGCCCAGCTAATTTATTTGTATTTATTTATTTATTTATTTAGGTAGAGGTGGGGTTTCGCTATATTGGGCTCAAGCTATCCACTGGGCTAAATCTATCTTCCGGCCTCAGCCTCCTAAAGTGCTGGCATTACAGGCATGAGCCACTGTACCCAGCCCAAACCATTTAATCCTAATAAGACTAACATGGTACATATTACCCTCTTTATTTTAAAGGAAATGACAATGCACAGAGTTTAACAAATCTAAGAAGTAAGTAGATTATAGATACAGGATTTGAACCAAAGCATTTGTGTTCTAAATCCATACTCGGCCAATGTTCTGTTATACTTCGCAGAGGACATTATATGAATATGTCTTGTCTATATTGTGTCTAGCAATAAACCTGGGTTGAAGCCAACAAATATTGTGACAACTATAACTTCTTCGGTTGCTAAATCTAGAGAAATTTTATTTGTTCATTTCTGCTGCTCAAACAAAATACCTGAGACTGGGCAATTTACACAACAGAAATGTGTTGGCTCATAGTTTTGAAGAGTGGGGCATCCAAGAGCAAAGGGCTGTTATCTGGTGTGGGCATTCCTGCTGTATCATCTCGTAGTGGAAGGTGAGAATATTAGAAAAAAACAAGAGCTCAAACTCACACCCTTAAACGTTTTTTATAATCATCATGAATCCATTCCTAAGGGTGGAGCCCTCTAGACTTAAACACCTCATATTACACCCCATCTTCGAGAAGTGTTGCATTAAAGCTTAAGTATCCAATACATGCTTTTGGGGGGACATATTCAAATCAAACCTGAAGAAATATTTGCTAACATAATATATGCAGATTCACTTTCTCTTCTGCTTTCCACTTCGACTCACTCAGTATTTAAATATTACATTTGGATAAATCTGTATGTATGCCAGTAATTTGTAAAGAGATGAAAACAAAAGTCACCTTACAATATTGTTTTAATTATAAAATATTAGCACTATAAGTGGTTAAAGTTTATCATAACCTTATTTAATAACCATATACCTATTTACCTTCCCTTGTCACTGAATTTGAAATACTGGTATTTCTTACAGAATAATTAAAATTATTGAAATGAAATGCAACTTCCTACACAATTCCAATGATCTAAATATAATCAGTGAGTTGTTAATTGAAAAGATTTAAATATTTCCTTTTAAATGTCAATATTTCAAAACAAAATTTGTTTTTGATAGCTATTATATTCTAATATTGTACAATTCTAAATTTTAAAAACACTATAAAATATTAACTTGCAAAAAAAGAACAGCATATTAGATTGTAGAAAACAAAGCCTGGCGGTGGCTCACGCCTGTAATCTCAGCACCTTGGGAGGCTGAGGAGGGTGGATCATGAGGTCAGGAGTTTGAGACCAGTCTGGCCAACACAGTGAAACCCTGTCTCTACTAAAAACACAAAAAATTAGCCAGGCATGGTGGTGGGTGCCTGTAATCCCAGCTACTCGGGAGGCTGAGGCAGGAGAATCGCTTGAACCCAGGAGGCGGAGGTTGCAGTGAGCTGAGATCGCGCCATTGCACTCCAGCCTGGGTGACAGAGCAAGACTCCATCCTCCATCTCAAAAAAAGAAAAAAATAAAATAAAATAGCTTAGTACCACTTGCTATCAGCCAACCTAAGGACTGTATTTTTATTTCTTACATTTCAGTGAATTCTTATGCTCATATCCTCATATTTAATTTGTATAGTGCCGATTATGGTATACATTCAAATGTAGGTCCTCTCTTTTTAAAACCAAAAATGTGTCATAAGGACTTTCTATTTGTCTGTTAGTTGTTAAAACCATGTTTTTAATTGTGTAGCATTCTACTGAGTGAATAAAAACATCACTTAATGTCACTTAAATTAGCCTTTGCCTTAAATTTAGTTAACTTCTAATATTTTTCATTAATGACCTCTTCATTAAATTTGTCAGTAATGGTATAGGACAATCACCACAAGGTATGGTTATATCATATATGCTAATAAGTATATATAATACCTCTTGGATTTATATAGTAGCACTGTTGTTTTCACAAACTTTTTTGAGACGGAGTCTCTGCTCTGCCACCCAGGCTGGAGTGCAGTGGCCGTGATCTCTGCTCACCAAGCCTGGGCCCCGGGTTCATTTCATTCTCTGCCTCAGCCTCCCGAAAGTAGCTGGGACTATATGCCCGCCACTGCACGCCTCGGCTAGTTTTTGTATTTTAGAGATGGTTTCACCATGTTAGCTAGGATGGTCTCATCTCCTGACCTCTGATCCTACTCTGCCTCTGGCCTCCCAAAGTGCTGGATTACAGGCTGAGTTAATAAACTTTTTATACATTTTATTTTATCCTCAGATAATTTTGAGGTAAACAATATAGGTACTATTCTTCTCGTTTTAAGTTTATAGAAAATCAAGTTTAGTGGCTGGGTACAGTGGCTCACGCCTATAATCCCAGTGCTTTGGGAGGCTGAGGCAGGTAGATCATGAAGTGAGGAGTTCAAGACCAGTCTGGCCAACATATGGTGAAACCCCATCTCTACTGCAAAAAATACAAAATTAGCCAGGCATGGTGAACAGCCTGTAGTCCCAGCTACCGGGAGGCTGAAGGCGTGAGGAATCACTTGGTTCAGGAGGTAGAGTTGCAGGAACTGAGATCAGCCACTGCACTCCAGTCTGGGCAATAGAGCAAGACTCCATCTCCGAGGAAAAGAAAAAAAATCAACTTTAGTGAACTCATTGTAATTTCTTTAAGATCACGCACTCAGTAACTGAATGAGGACTAAAAACCATCTTTTATTCAGACTCTTATATTGCTTCTCAATAAATACTTGTTTATTGAATGAAATCCATATTTGCTTATTGCTTCCTCTTTTCTCTTTGTATTCCTTGTAACTGAAACATATATGGATATGGAGAGATTTATAAACATATTACAAATGGTTCATTAAAAGACTTAGTTATATTACAAATTATTCATTGGTACACACACACATACACACACACACTACATGGGATCAACTACATGCTATGATTTTGTAGAATTATCTGTATTACATATGTTTAAATACATTTTCCCAAACATTTCCTGATGAATGTATGTGTGCTACTGACTGGGAGAGGTGCTAGGGACACCACAGAAACAAAGACAAATCCCCGCCCTTATGAAACAGCAAGAGAGAATGAGGTGAGGAGCAGGCAATTGAACAGTTAGAATTCAGTGTTTTACAAAGTGATAGAACCATGGAGATGATACAGAAGGGGCTCCCGAAAGGTTGGAGGGAGGTGAAAGCTCTTTGTGGAGGATGTAGGGTTCTAACTGGTTCTGGAAAGATCAATAACTCAGCAAGGGAAAATAAAAGGAAGGAATTTCAGGCAGATAAAGCTAAAGCAGAAAAGGCACAGTTACGTGATGCTTTGCAATCTGTCTGGGGAGCAAGGTGGACAGTGGGTGGGAGGCAGAGGGCTTGCTGGGGGGGACAGGCGCTGCACCCCAGGTACTTGCCGCCTCTTCACTGGGCTCCTGTAGCCAATCAGTCCTGCCTCTTCAGTGAGATCGAACTCTCCTTGTTGCTTTGGTCTCCTTCCAGGCTGTGTAGAATAGAAAACAAGGCACATAGTCACGTTCGTAGGTTCTGACTATCATGCAGTGGTGGGAAATTACTTTTGCTCTATTAGACTGAGGTTCTTAGAGCCCAGCTGTAAGGGTATGAAATACAAGACAGAAACTGAAAGAGAAGAAAACTCCCCTGTACTGGATGTCTGCTGTGTGCCCGAAACCAGGACAAACTCTTTTGCATACAGTTTTGTATTTCCTCTTTGCAATAAACAATGCTGGTACACTCGGCTGTCACCATTTTACAGATGGGGACACTGAGGCTAACAAAAGTCAATCAAGGTCACACAGCTAGTTAAATGGGGTGGCTAGGATGTTTTGGGGATTCCAAGCTGAGAAGGCTTTGGCTTAATTGGTTCTGGTGTCAAAAATCAGTTGCTGCTTGTAGCTGGGCAAGATTTAGTACTTTCCTGACATGTGAAATGGAGTCTGTGCACTGGGGGATGACCAAACATTTATGTCGTCGCCCGCTATTAACTCTCTGGGCAAGGAAACACGTGTCTCCATTTATACTGAAAGTCTTGGCGGTCGTGCCGAGGCAGCGCTGGGGCATGTGTTTCTCTGTGTCCATGGCAGGAGGCCACACGCCATGCCTAGGTGCACGTTAACATGACATAAATGTTAATGTCCTGTTCTAAAACCAAAGCCTGCAGGAGAGAGGAAATACCACCCCCGCCGTACCCAGGGCCCGATGTTTGGATACTGCAGTCTATATTTTGACTCCAAAGTGTGATGACTATGTAACTTTTCACAAGGATTTCATTTTTTCCCTGTCAAGCCACATTATTTTAAGGGTGACAATAACTTGGCTGCAAATGAGCTGAAACCATCAAGGTGATAAATGAGTTTCTGGGGGAGGGAGGCATCGCCTGGCCTATACTTTGCAGGACCACACACCTCCGTCGTCCTTCTTCCACCTTCTCAGAACAATGTGTCATAGATCTCCACTCCCCGCATCCCCCAAGGCCCCTTCCTTGCCGGCCTCCTGCTTCTTAAGGCAATAGAGAACCGTGAGCACTTGACTTTGGAAAATATACCGTATTTCACAGAGTTTGGGAAGGGGGGAGAAAGAATTGCTAGTTTCCTTTGGCTGTTAGCAAGAATCTGATTTATAAAACTGCCTTGGAGACAACTCCTCACCTAGTTTATTTTCTCTGTCAGCCAGGTCTGTCTCTGAAGTGAGGCTACCCCTGGTCAGCTCAGTGGTCAGCCTGCTTTTTTGAGTTGAAATCTAAGAGTTATGTCCAGAAGCTCCTGGTGAGTTGGGAAGCTGGATTTCTTGTCAAGAAAGATGACTTTCATACTATTTTACTGGATGGAGCAGGGGGTAGGGGGCAGGTATGCTGTGAGTTCTATATACAGAATCTCATTCGCTGTTCACTCATTTAACATAGCCAGATGAAGCAATTTGCTAAGGGATTTTCCCTGAGACCTAGCACCAGGATTTGAACCAAGGGCTGTTGTACTTGGAAGCTTCTTTTACGGCTTTCTCCTTTGTTTTTGTCCGGTTCCCCATTCAGGTCAAGATAACACCCATGCCATCAAGTACTGGGAGAAAATGAGCTCACTGCACAGTGAGGGGTAAGGAAACAGGAAAAGGGCTTTGTGGTGGTCAAGAAGTGTAAATCAGGTTAGCACTGTCTCATTTGAAGCTATGAACTTTCTATTTGCTATTATTATATTTGTTCCTACTTGCTATTCATATATTTCTATTAGGTATTTCTATTATGTTGGGAAGGGAAGAAGGCCTTAGGGAGTGGATTGACTTCACATATTGCAGTTTGTTTGTGCCACCAAGCAAAGCACAAAGGCTCTGCACTGATTAAAAGCCTTTGTGTCTTGTAGGCAAACGACACAGGCAGTTAGAGCAAAGAGGAGCCAAAGTCAGCTGACAGGTGTGGCAAAGGGATGGCCTCTCTCTCAGAACAGCCACTGCCAAGGTAGAGTTCCAATGCTATGAATGGCTGAAAAAGCCAAGTAGTTTATTGTTGTCCTCTTTTACTTGTGTTATTTTTTTTAAAATCTTTCATGAAATTTGAATTTTAAACTTACAGGTTGAGGTTTAAGTCCATTAATTAGAATGTGTACAGTACAATTATTTGTTTACACTGCTTAACACCTTCACTAGACTTGGAGCAGCTTGAGGGCATAGAGTTTGTCTTATTCAGTTGTCTTTCACTAGGACAGAGGATAGTTCTGGGCGCATGACCCACTGAATTCTGGGAAGTTAATTACAGGTGAGATAGACAAGTGTTTTAATTCTCTTGAGCCTCAATTTGTTTCATTATAAAATAGAGATTAAAATGCTGGCCTGATTGGGCTACTGTGAGTATCCAAAAAAGGATTTCTTTGTTAAAGTCATTGTGTGAATTATAATACAATTCCTGAGAATATATATATAAAATATATGAAAGTAATTTATTAATAATAATTATAGTACATACTCCAATAACTTCAAAATCAATATCTAGCCCCACTCTGACTTCTAAACTCTAGATTTTAATAATTAACTTCTTCCTTGATATTTTCACATGATTGGTTTAAAGGCATCTAAAATTTACAGAAGTAATATTGCGTTCTATACCCTCCTCTCAAACTGGCTCCTTTGGAGATTTCAGTCTAAGAAAACGTTATCTATATTTACATAGTTGCTCAGATCACAACTCTCTGAGTCTTCCTTAACCCGCCTCTTTCTTCACATCCACATCATTATAAACAAGCTCAGTTGGCTCCACGGTTAAAGTGCATCCCAAACCCTACCTCTTCTTAAAACCTTCACAGTGATCTCTGGTTCAGGCCATCATCACTTTTCTCTTAGACTCTGGCATGGCATGCTCCTCCTGCTTTAACTCACCAGAGGGTGCTTTTCACATGTACAGCAAGTCATAGGACTCCTGCTTGGACCTTCCCAAAGACTGGTCTCTTACCACAATGAGATACCATCTCACGTCTGTTAGAATGGCAATCATTAAAAAGTCAGGAAACAACAGATGCTGGAGAGAATGTGGAGAAATGGGAATACTTTTCTACTGTTGGTGGGAGCATACATTAGTTCAACCATTGTGGGAGACAGTGTGGCAATTCCTCAAGGATCTAAAAACAGGAAATTATTTCACCTAAGTAATCTCATTAGTGGTGATACATCCAAAGGATTATGCAAAACCTTCTACTATAAAGACATGCACATCGTGGCGTTTTGCTGCAGCACTATTCACAATAGCAAAGACTTGAACCAACCCAAATGCCCATCAGTGATAGACTTATTAAAGAAAATGTGGTATATACACCATGGAATACTATGCGCCATCAAAAAGGATGAGGTTCATGTCCTTGCAGGGATTAAGGATGGAGCTGGAAACCATCATCCCAGTGCAAACTAACATATGGAGCAGAAAATCAGATTGACTACATATTCTCACGCATAAGGAGTTGAAAATGAGAATATGACACAGGGAGGGAAATATCACACACTTAGCCTGTCAGGGGTGGGGAGTTGGGAGGGATAGCATTAGGAGAAATGTCTGGCCTCTTATCACAGCACGATTTACACATGTCAGGTAATACTTTGTCTGCTCTATACCTCTCATCTTATCAGATTCTTTGCCTATCTCTTTCCCTAAGTACCATTATTCCCATTCCTGCCCACCTCTGGCTGCCCCTTGGGCCAAGGACATTAATTGCTATTTCTCTGTTTGAATCATCTTCTTTAAAATATTTATATGGCTTGCTCTGTCAGCCTCTGTCTACATTTCTAAATATCACCCCATGGTGGAATTCATTGATGATTATAAGAATCCATGCTACACAGCTCATCATTTTCTTATCTTGATTTGCTTTATTTGTCTCGTCTAAAATAGCACCTCCCTATTAATATACACACCACATTAATATATTAATTTTATTATAACATTAACAATTGATATTGATTATAATACTGCCATTATACACAATTAGCATTAATATACATTGTTATATTATAATATATTAATAATTAACATTACTATGATATAATATATTAATAATGTAATGATATTAATATAATAATATACTATTATATTATATAATAATGATATTAACTGAATATATATAATATATAATAATATATATTAATATATGATGATATACATATAACATTTCATTATAATATATTAATATAATATATAATAATATATATTAATACAACATTATATTACAATATATTAAATATAAATATTAATATAATATTATATTATATATATTACATATATTAATATATTATTTATATATTTCATTATATAATAATATAATATATTAATGTTATATAATAATATAATATATTAATGCTATATAACAATATACAGTCAATATATTATATTAAATATATAATAAATATATTTATTATATATTATTAATATATAATAAATAAATATTATATATTTATTTATTTTATTTTGCATGTCTGCTCTTAAGAGAATAGATGTTCCATGACATCAGGTCCTTATTCTGTTTCATTTACTACTATAACCCAGCAGTTTTCACCTATTTCACATTTGTTTGTTGAGTGTCTACTAGATGCCTGGCAATGTTTTAAGGGATGTGGCAGTAAGCAGAACAGACACACATTTCTGCTCACATGGAGTTTATATTCTAAAGAGAAGAGATAAAGTAAAACCAGGTAATACAGCAGGATATGCCAAATAGCATAGTAAGTGCAATATGAAACATAAAGCAAGCAAAGATAGAATTGTGGTCAGCATAAAAATTTAAACTGTATGGTTCGAGAGGAACTCATTAATAAAGTAGCATTTGGTCAAGGACCTGAAGGATATGGGAAAGATATTTGGGAAAGATGTAGGAAAGAATAGTATGCCAGGAAAAGGGAGTAAGAAAAAAAATACCCAACAACATTTTTTTTTTCTTTTTCAGAAAAAACATAGAGTTCAGAGTGGCTAGAGAAGAATGTACAACATGAGGAATCAGAATATTATGTTGATGGGTGGGGAGGTTCGCATTCTGTAGGACGTTGTAGAATAGCCTATGAATATCAGCTTCTGTTGTGAGTTAAATGGAAAGTCATGGAAGGTTTTGAACAGAAGACTGATATTATATCTCTCACATTTCAAGAAGATCATCTATTAAAAATCCATAGTAGAGGGGTAAGCCCAGAAATAGGGAGAATAATTAAGGAGGCAGTTGTAATAATCCAAGTGAGAAAAGATGGTTGCTTGGATAGCACGGGGGCACAAGGGATCACAGAGTTAGTGAGAGGTGGTCAGATCGTGTGCATTTTGAAGTACAGCCAAGATTTACTGGTGGATTGTCTACGGGGTTTTTTATAACTAAAGATGACTCAGATGACACCATGTATAATTGGCCTGAGGAAGTAGGAGAATGAAGGTTACCATTTGCAGAACAGAGGAAGATCATGAAAACAGCAGCTTTGGGGTTTGGTTTTGGTTACTTATAAAGATAACTATGAAGATGCCCAAGGGAGATGTCAAGAAAGGAGTTGGAGAAACTGGTATGCAATTTAGGAGAGAGGGATAAGCTGAAAATACAAACTTGGAGGTTTAGGGCATACACATAGTCATGAGACTAAATGAGTTCATCAATGGAGTGCATACTGATAAATAAAATAAATCCAAGCCAGGCGCAGTGGCTCATGCCTATAATCCCAGGACTTTGGGAGGCTGAGGTGGGCGAATCACCTTAGGTCAGGAGTTCAAGACCAGCCTGGCCAACATGGTGAAATCCCATCTCTACTAAAAATACAGAAATTAGCTGGGCATGGTGACGGGCACCTGTAATCCCAGCTACTCGGGAGGCTGAGGCAGGAGAACTGCTTGAACCCAGGAGCTGGAGGTTGTAGTGAGCTAGGATCGCACTATTGTACTACAGCCTGGGGGATAAGAGTGAGAATTCATCTCCTAAATAAATAAATAAATAAATAAATAAATAAATAACCAAAGATTGATCCTTGGGGTAGTTAATAGCTGAAATACAATTGTAATCTATTTTTGTATAATCATGACATCCGAAGTAATACCCCCGCATCTCTTATGCAATATGTATTGAGGACATTATTTTTAATAAGATCATTACTATGATCATGTAAGTTATGTGTGTGTATACATTCATTACACAGAGATGCACACACATATACCTTTTTACTAATTAACTGATTTTACTAATTAACTTGATAGTTTCATCTTTAAAATGACTTGCCTTTTTCATTTAAGTAAATTTAGTTTAAAGCAAGTTTGTCCAATCTGTGGCCTATGAGCCACATGTGGCTCAGGATGACTTTGAATGCAGCCTGATAAAAAATCGTAAATTCCCTTAAAACATTATGAAATTTTTTTGTGATTTTTTTTTTTTAGCTCATCAGTTATTATTATTAGTGTTATTGCATTTTATGTGAGGCCCAAGATAATTCTTCTTCCATTGTGGCCTGGGGAAGCAAAAAGATTGGACACCCCTGTTTTATTTTGTTTTATTTTATTTTTAATTATACTTTAAGTTCCAGGGTACATGTGCACAATGTGCAGGTTTGGTACATAGGTATACATGTGCCGTGTTGGATTGCTGCACCCATCAACTCGTCATTTACATTAGGTATTTCTCGTGATTCTATCCCTCCCCCAGTACCCCACCCCCCCACCCTCCAACAGACCCCAGTGTGTGATGTTCCCTGCCCTGTGTCCATGTGTTCTCATTGTTCAACTCCCACCTATGAGTGAGAACATGCGGTGTTTGATTTTCTGTCCTTGTGATAGTTTGCTTAGAATGATGGTTCCAACTTCATCCATGTCCCTGCAAAGGACATGAACTTATGCTTTTTATGGCTGCATAGTATTCCATGGTGTATATGTGCCACATTTTCTTAATCTAGTCTATCATTGATGGACATTTAAGGACACCCCTGTTTTAAAGGGAGATATATCACTACAATAAATTGTATCACTCATCATAAATTAAAATACTTGTAAAATAAAAATTGCTATTTATTAAAAATGTTTATCTGTGCACTCACTCTGAATATTACTAATGGTACATGTATCACAGTTTAATAAAAACTGATGTAATGAATAATTAAAAGGGAGGATGATATGAGCACTAACATGGCCTCACTCAGCTCCCCTGGATGCTGGACAGAGTGGTTGACTTTCAACATCTATTTTTTCCCCTTCCCCTACTGATAAACCACACATGTGGTTTGAAGAATTTTACCAGCTTAAGAGGGGGGCCGGAGTCTAAAGGATGATTCAAGTCCCTTTACCAGAGATTTTCAGAGATGGAGATATGACAAAATTCTTATCAATGAGACATGAAGAAAGGGTTGCTAGAGTTTCCCTGGATTTTTTTTTCCTCACTCTTATACCACTCATTCCCACTAAACATGGGGAAAGAGGCATGTCTCCTCAGTTGCTGTTGGCAGTCCTCTTATAACCATGAACACTAGGCATGATATCTCCAAACTGGAAGGTATAAATGCTCATCGGTAGTAAAAGATACAAATTGTAAGGAACACATAGTAGGCTTAGACATGATGGCAGAATGGGCTACTGCCACACCTAGCAATGTGGATGAACACCATGGGCATTAAATTGAGCACAGAAAGCAGATCCAAAAGGGAAAGTGCCCTGTGATTTCATTTACACATGGTTCTAGAACTGGCAACACCAATATGTATAGAAGTCAGCATAGTGCCTTCTTTTGGAATGCAGACATGCTTGGGGCCTCTATGGTGATGGAGTGATCCTGATTTGCTTTGTGGATACATGGGTGAAAAGGCATTGAGCTGCGCAATCATGATTCATGATTTATGCACTTTACCTTACACGTAAACAAAATTAGCAAAAACTTAATATTGAACTATATCACAGGAATTTTTCTTTCATTTTTATTTTTATTTTTTGAGACAAGGTCTCACTGTGTCACCCAGACTAGTGTGCAGTGGAGTGATCTAAGCTCGCTGTAACATTTGCTTCCTGGGCTCAAGTGATCCTCCTGCCTCAGCCTCCAGAGTAGCTGGGATTACAGGCATGTGCCACCATGCCCAGCTAATTTTTGTATTTTTTGTAGAGATGGGGTTTTGCCATGTTGCACAGGGTTGTCTGAACCTTCTGAGCTCAAGCGATCCACCTACCTTGGTCTCCCGAAGTGCTGGGATTTCACATGTGACCCACCATGCCTGGCCTCTCAGGAAATTTTTGTTAAGAATATGGTAAACAGAAGAGGCTCAGATAACAAATTTTTAAAAACTCATATATATTCCTTTGATTGCTTTTAACAAACATACATTTTAAAACTCCTGTTATTAGTTGAGATGTGAATACAACCCATTTTTCCTTAGTAGGAAGTTGATATTTTCATCATTTTCTTTTCTTTTATTTTTTAGGTATATAATATTTATGCGTAGTTCAAAGTCCAAATGATGCAAATTGCAAATAGATGCAAATTTTAATTAATGTTTTAGAGGTTATTTGTATTATTAGTAATGTTTCTGGGTTATGTGATTGGCCTAGCAGTGCTCATTTTATTTTAAATACATTAATAAAAGCAAACAACAGAAATTACAAAATGGAAAAGATGGCAATGTGTAAAGCAATAATAATAATATGGCTTGAACTTAGATTTATGAGTAATTCAATTCTATCTTTAAGTGTAACATAAAATAATAAAACAACAGCAGTGAATTCTATTAAAAAGCAATTTTACCTCTTGTTTTTTATTCTCCCGTTATGTATTCTTCTAGAGAAATTCTGATATATTTTATTCTTTGTCTTTTATTTGCCTTTTCCACTTAACACTGTGTCGTGATCTCCTTCCATATTTATTCATATGGAAGGGCCTCACCCTTTTGAATGGCTGCTTAGCCAATTATTGTACAAATGTGCCATAATTTATTTAACCGGGATTCTATTAATGCTCATTTACATCAGGCTCAATAGTGTGTTATAGACAATAATGCCTTTAATATCCATGTATATATATGTCTTTGTCCACAAATGTCAGGGCATGTAGAGGACACATTTCTGCAAGCCAAATAGCTGGATCAAATGGTATGTGCATCTAAATTTTGGTAGCTACTGCAAAATTCCATACAGTTTGAACCAATTTAAATTTCCACTAACAAGGTACAAGTGTATTTTTCCCCTTACCAACAGTGCGTGTTCTCAAACTTTTTGATCTTTGCCAAGCTACGTGAAAAATGGTATTGCATTGTATTCGTTCCTTTTCACACTGCCATAAAGAGTTACCTGAGACTGGATAATTTGTAAAGGAAAGACGTTTAATTGACTCACAGTTCTGCATGGCTGGGGAGGCCTCAGGAAACTTACAATCATGGCAGAAGGTGAAGGGGAAACAAAGCATGTCTTACATGGTGGCAAGAGAGAAAGGGAGTGAAGGAGAAACTGCCACACACTTTTAAACCATCAGATCTCATAAAAATTCATTCACTATCACGAGAACAGTATGGAAGAAACTGCCCCCATAATCCAATCACTTCGCCACCAAGTCCCTCCCTCAACACATGGGCACTACAATTCAAGATGAGGTTAGGGTGGGGACACGGAGCCAAACCATCTCATGCATTGTTGTTTTAATTTGCTTTTTGCATATAACAAGTAGTATTGAGCATATTTTCAGGTAAATAAGAGGCATTTTTAAATTTCTTTTTCTATTTACCATCTGCCCATATATGTGTGTGTATGTGAGTATGCACACACACACACACACAGCTGAAATCATCAAATCATATAGAGCTTATTGTGATGAAAGGAATAGGATGGGGACATAATTTGATATTTATTCCAGTTTATTCCACTATCATCTGTGGAAGAGGATCTCTTTATTTTACTGATGTACAATGTCACATTTTCATATTCTATTTTTCTTTATTTTTTCTGAAAAAAGGGCTACACTTTCATATTCTAAGCTCTCATATATGTTTGAGTTTCTCTCTGGATGCTCTCCCATTGATTTGTGTCTACATATACCTGTATCATTATTACTCTTAATAAGCTCTGTGATATTTAATATAATACAGGACCTGTCCACTGTATCACTCTCCCCTCCACCCGGAATATTTCTGGTTGTTGTTGTTTGAGAAAGAATCTCATTCTGTCACCCAAGCTGGAGTGCAGTGGCATAATCACGGCTCAGTGCAGACTCAACCTTCTCGTGCTCAGGTGATCCTTTTACCTCAGCCTCCCAAGTAGCTAGAACTACGGGGGCATGCCACCACACCCAGCCAAATATTTCTGGTTCTTTTAGATGAGGTATGTTAGTTAAACTTCTGGACTCTGAAGACAGAATGTTTGGGTTCAAATACAGCCTTTGCCATGTACTAACTCTATAAACCTGTCCAAGTTATTTAACCTCTCTGTTTCTTGAAGTCATCATATATAAATATGGGAATAAAATAATGCTTTTAGAACTATTGATGAAAGTGTATCCTTTAATACAAGTGTAATGCTTACAAAAGCACTTCAGGGAAATGCAACAGTACATTTATTATCATTCTTGTTTATTTGTTTTTCCACATGAAACTTGGATTTATTATTGCCTAGTTCTAAAAAATATACTTTTTATTGTTGTTGCATTAAATTTATAGATTAATTTAGAAAGAATTGAAACTCTATGTTATTGAGTCTTTCTATCCAAACACAAGTATGCGTTTTCGTTTATTTTAGTCTTGTTATGGGTATCTTTTAGTAGTTTTTTTAGTATTTTCTCATCTCAATCCTGCTAAATTTCTATAAAATATTTATCTGTAGGTAATTATTCTTTTGCTGTTGCTGTTATTTTTTCTTGTATCAGATTTTTTCTAGACAAGCAATTGTATGTATTAATTTTATATGCAGCCACCTGTAATAGTTACTGTAAAAAGTGAATTTGACATGGTATTTATTTTAATAAATCCCTTAAAATATTGCTTTTTATTTTCTTAAAGAAATGTAAACATTTAACTCAAAAATTAGATAGAAATAACAATTAGATACCACCAGACACCTATTAGAATGAGCAAAATTCAAAACACCAACAACACCAAATGTTGGCAAGGGCAACCAGCACTCTCATTCATTGCTGGCAGGACTTTAAAATGCTACAGTCACTGTGGAAGAGAGTTTGGAAGTTTCTTACAAAGATAACAGGCTTTTACCATACCATCTGACAATTGCACTCGCGAATATTTACCAAAATGAGTTGAAAACATATGTCCACACAAACTTCTGCACACTGACATATGTAGCAGCTTTATTAATAATTGCTAAAACTTGTAAGCAACCAAAATGTCCTTCAGTAGGTCATTGGATACTGTCTGAATGTACCACAGTCAGAATGGATAGACTGTGGTACATTCAGACAGCAGAACATTATTCATTCCTTTAAAAAATGAGCTATCAAGCCGTGTAAAGATAAGGAGAAACCTTAAATGCATCTTACTAAGTGAGAGAATTCAATCTGAAAAGGGAACATACAATATCATACCATGTGCTTCCAACTATATGACATTCTGGAAAAGGTAAATCTATGGAGACAGTAAAAAGGTCAGCGGTTGTCAAAGGTCAGGAAACAATAGACGAGTAGGTGAAACAGAGAGTATTTTTAAGGCAGTGAAATGGCTCTGTGTGATAGTATAATGGTAGATACATGCCATTTGTCAAACCCGTAGAATGTACAAAGCCAGGAATGAACACTAATGTAAACTCTGGACTCTCAGTGATAACAACTTGTTAATGTAGGTTCATCGATTGTAAAAAATGTACCACCCTGGTGTGGGATGTTGATAGCAGGGGAAGCCATGCCTGTGTGGGGGCAGGTGCATGTGGAAACTCTCAGTACTTTCTGCTCAATTTTGTTGTGAAACTGAAACAGCTCTTAAAAAATAAAATCTATTTAAATTGTAGGATGGGCATGGTGGCTCCTGGCTGTAATCCCAGTGCTTCGAGAAGCTGACGCAGGAGGATCACTTGAGCCAAGCCTGGGCAACAGAGAGAGACCCTATCTTTACAAAAATTTAAAAATAGCTGGGTGATGTGCGTGTCTGTAGTCTCACCTACTCTATAGACTGAGGTGGGAGGATCACCTGAGCAAGTGAGGTGGAGGCTGCGGTGAGCTATGACTGCACCACTGCACTCCAGCCTGGGCAACGGAGGGAGATCCTATCTCAAAACCCAAGAAAATTAGATAGTATCTAAAAAAAGTATTTAACTTAACATTATTACACAGAGATAATATCCGTATACAAACACATGGGTAAATATTGTTAATTCATCAAGCATTTGCTTATCCTCTTCTATGTTTCATCTGCAGTTGCAGATACTAGGGCTACTCAGTCTAATAAATGGTTAAAATTTCAGTGAGAATAGCAGACAAGTAAATTAATAGTTATAACACAACCTGATAACTGTGTTGACAAAAAGTAATCTTTCTCTCCTCTTTAAACTTTTCTGTTCCTGGCTTCCTGTAAATTCACATAGTCAAGTCTACAAGACAAAAAAAGCTGGCCTTTTGGTTGTTTTGATTTTTCTTCTGTGCTGCACCTGTGACCTCAAAGCTTTAGATGACTAACTTTGGCCACTGGGGAAGTTAAACTGACTTGTCCTGACCTTTCATGACCTGCCTTGAGACTAAATCCAAGCCTAGAGAAACAGTCATTGGTGTGGGCAGAGCTCTAGTTCAGCTGTGTTTATCAAGAGAGGGTCTCAGGGGCGTCTTCCTGCAGGGCAACCTCTGTGTACTCCATTTTTAATGACACTTGGAGTCATTAATATGTTTATTGCTTTTACTCTAATCCACCGTTTAAAATATTATATGTCTTAATGACTAGTGGTAGGAAGTGATTCTGCTCTAACAATTTCCTTAGAGCAAGTGAAAGTAGGAAACAGAATAGAATCAATTAACAGTATTTATCAGCCTCACTTGATGGGGACAGCAGTCTCAATCAAAGTGGACAGGATGCCAGTTCTGATCACAGGTGTCTAGAAGGAAAAGGAGGAACAGATTATGCCAACTATTTTCTGATCCACCATTCTCTCATAACTACAGACTTCAATAATTGCTATTAATCTGTCCGTGGTATTTAGTATTACCTTGGATAAGTCACTTAATCTCTGTCTCTAATTTACTCAAATAAAAATATTAGCCTAGTTCAATAGTCTTCAAACCTGGTTATATGCAAGAAGCCTCTTTTGAAAAATGATGGTCTCCAGGGTCCATCCCAGATTGACTAAATTCAGACCTCTCAGATCTGGGCTTAAGTATGGGTATTGGTGTTTTTGTTTATTTTTTACCTGCCCTGGGGATTCAAATATACAGACTGCACAGAGAAGCAGTTGGAAAGAGGATCTTAAAGACCCTTCTAGCCCCCAGGATCTCTGAATCTATGTAGTGTTCAAGGACTAAAACCACTCACAAGAATGATCGTGTTTCCCTCAAGCACATTTAAACAAATCAATTTATTTTCAACTTCTTAATTCATTTAACCAGATACAGATTGAGAATGTGTTGTAGGTTAGACCCTGTGGGAGTCATTGCAGGAAAATGCTGATTCCCAGACCTGGCCAGAGTTTCTGAGGCAGAATTTGAAATATGAGGCACAGGAGTGGGACTGACTACATAATTTGTGGGCTCCAGGGAAAAATGAACATGGGGATCCCTTGTTAAAAAAAAAATTAAGAATTCCAAGATGGCGGCAGCAGTGCATGAACCCAAATGCAAGGCCCTTCTAAACATGGGGCCCCATGTGACTGCACACATTGTACACTCGTGAAGCTGGCACCGCACCAACATTTGTTACGGAAATTCCACAAGTCATTTTGATAGGTCACTCAGTTTGGTAACCACTGTTATAGGAAATTAACAGATAAACAATTAGTTGCATTTATCATAATATAGTGGGAGAACAGGTCAACACAAGTCAATGGGCTGGTCACTCACCTTTGAATCTGAAGAACATAGACTCACTTAGGATTTCTTAAATATAATGGAGATTTACAAAGGAAACTGGGAAGAGGAGACACTTAAAAAAAAAAAAAAAAAAAAAAAAAGAACTTCTAGTGCAGAAAATCTAGTACTCACTGGGACCAGCCACTGGTGTCCACTGGAGATCTAAGGAGCTCTGCAAACCAGCCACACCAGTTACACCTCTTCTGCTTGCAGGAGATATATAAGTTAATCCACTTTCTTGTGAGAAAATGGCATTGACTCACATGACAGAAAAGCCTGTATGTAGGGCTGACTTCAGACGTGCTTGACAGGACCTGGTTCTCCTTTCTTTACTTGACTCTAGTCTCCTTATTTTATTGGCTTCTTCCTGAGACAGGTTCTCCCTATCGCATTAAAATGCTGTTGCAGCCACTCTAGACTTTACTCTCCCTAGGCATTAAAATGCTGTTGCAGCCAGTCTAGGCTGGTGGTAAGGTGGGCAGATCATTTCCCCAAGAGTCAAACTGTCTTTCCCTGGTTGGCAGGGACCCAAATTATTCCCTCTCCTTGAAGATGAGACATGCTGATTAGCATAGGCCCCCATCTGAGTTCTTTGAGGGAAAGCTATGTTTGTCTTCCTTTCACAGATGAAGAAATTGGAGTAGAGAGGGTTATAGCTTGCCAAGTTCATAAAGCCAGTGAAAGTGAAGCCTGGAATTTGGACGTAGGCACCTGACTTGAGGACCCACTTTATTAGCCACTTAATTGTTTTAAAATTTCTGACTAAAGAGATTTTTCATTTTTATTGATTTCTTCTTACTCTTAAATTCAGCTTTCCCGTAACTTCGGAACACCCAGTGGCCCTCACGACTTACACGCTTCCATCTGATATATTGGGACACGCTGCCAACTCTGTAATTTTCTGTGTTTTTGGTCTACTCAGATTCTTTCTTTCTTTTTTTTTTTTTCTTTTTGAGATGGAATCTCACTCTATCATCCAGGCTGGAGTGCAGTGGTGAGATCTCAGCTCACTGCAACCTCCGCCTCCTGGGTTCAAGCGATTCTCCTGCCTTAACCTCCTGAGTAGCTGGAATTACAGGGACATGCCAACACGCCCAGCTATTTTTTTGTATTTTTAGAAGAGACCAGGTTTCACCACATTGGCCAGGCTGGTCTCAAACTCCTGACCTCAAGTGATCTGCTTGCTTCAGCCTCCCAAAGTGCTGGGATTACAGGAACGAGCCACCATGCCTGGCCCTATTCAGATTCTTGATTGAGAGAATATGATCAGCCTAGTTTGACCTTGTTTGAGCACAACTTTATATGCCAGGCTTCTTCACTGGCCACGAGACAATATGATGGGTCAGGGGCTGTCTCCTGGTCTAATAACCTTTATCAAGTGAAGGCTGGTCTTGATGATGTAATGTTCAGGTAGTCTCTCCTTCCCTCTTTCCTTGCCTACTATTCCTCTACACCTAGCCAGCTTGAAGCATGGCCAGTTCTCTTAGAAGTAGACTTTAGGATTTACCTGTGAAATACTACACACTACATGTGTGTAGTGGGGAGTGTACTATGAGGCAAGCAAAATGTGGGTAAGGCTGGCCCAAGCACAGTTCTGTGAAAATTAAAAACAGGGGACTCATTTTGCATGGTCTTTTGAGATGTGGCCATAGGGTGAGTCTTGGAGATGAGTAAGAATGATCAACCAGGTAAAGGGAACTTCAGAAACAGGACATGGGGATTACAAGACTTACCTGTTCCAGACATTGCATGTTTGTTTTAGACATTGTGATCAGTCACTTCTTTTCTCAGGAGACATATTGAACAACTACTGTATTCTCAAAGATGTGTGTCTGTATGTGTGTATATCAAAGAAGTTACCATTTGCAGATTTCCACATTTCTTACTCTATGGGCCATAGTGGACTTTATGTTAGTTGTGAAGTCCTGCAATCTATACTTAAGTGCCCTCTGTGACAATTAATCTTTGACTTTTCCAAGAAGATTTGACCAACTTGCCTCTGTGATGGTTCAGGTCCTCTGAAAAGCAGATACCATGATGGAATTCAATGTGCAAGAGATTTATTGGAGAAAGTGTTGATGAGGAATAAAGTGTAGAGGGAGTAGGAGAATTAGCTAAGGAGAGCCTTTAGGTCATGATGCAGGTCTGATACCTACAAACGGGGAGAGGGAGAATGGGTTGGGAAGAAAAAGCTTCTGACCACAGTGCAGCTCCTAGAAGGTGTTACTAGGGCAAAAGGAGAGTCCGGAGTAGAGGCTGCCTATTAGAAGAGTCCTGCACTGGGCAGGAGTGCCCTGGACTGGCACAGCTCCAGGAGAGTGTGACCTTGAGTGAACATCCTGGTGGATCTGGAAGTAACATCTGAAGGCTGTTGGCCAACCACTCATCATAGCAGATACTGTGTTAAAAAGAGCTTGGAGCAGCCCCCACCCTGGCTCATACCTTCAAAAAATAACACTTTTTATATTGTATGTCATATTATTCAAATTATAAACATACATATTTTTCACTCCTGAATGATAATTGCTGATATATATGGCCCCACTGAACTTAGCTCCTTGAGAAGAAAGAATACGTATTATTTTTCCTTTCTGAAATCTCAACATCTAGTAAAGCACACAGTATTCAGTAAATAGTTATTGAACAAATGAATGAATGATCCAAGCAATTAACCAATCGATAAAGAGTTTTCAGTGAAGAAGTTAAATGATTGAAATCAATCTTTTGAGAGGTTATTCTGGCATTGCTGTAAGCTTAGTGGTGCAATAGAAAAAAACGTGGACTCTCCAGTCAGAAGGTCCTAGGGCTAAATCACATTTTAAACTGCTTGTTAGGTTTATATTTTTGGTCAAATAACCTGGTTTTTCTGAGCCTCAGTTGCCTCATGTATAAACCTAGAATGATACCTACTTAATCGCTTTTTCTGAGAACTAAAAGAGATGATGTCTAATCTGGTTTGGCTGTGTCCCCACCCAAATCTCATCTTTAATTATAATTCCCATAATTCTCACACGTTATGGGAGGGACCCAGTGGGAGATAATTGAATCATGGGAGTGGTTTTCCCATACTGTTCTCATGGTAGTGAATAAATCTCATGAGAGCTGATGGTTTTATAAGGGGACACTCCTTTCACTTGCTTCTCATTTCCTCTTTGCCTGGTTCCATGTAAGACGTGTCTTTTGGCTTCTACCATGATTGTGAGGCCTCCCCAGCCATGTGGAACTGTGAGTCCATTAAACCTCTCTTTCTTTATAAATTACTCAGTCTTGGGTATGTCTTTATCAGCAGCATGAAAATGGACAATGCCCATAAATGGCTGATACAGAGCCTAGCATACAGGAGAATTACTGTAAATGCTGCCTCATTTCCCTCCTTCCTAGAACTGAATCCCCAATTTCCTACTGAAGAAAGTAACTTTATTTCCCTATTCTTCACAATGAGGCTGAAGGAGCAAGGGCTGACCCAATAGTGACCTCAAAAGTCCAATATTTGACAAAATAATCTAATTGATGTACTTTCTAGGTATATTGTCTTTTAGTTCTCTGAACAGTCTCTTTATAACTAACGCAACAAAATGAGCATTAATGAAACGAAATCTGCATTAGCACTATTGTTATTTTCAGAGGGGGAGACTGAAGGTCACAATGTTAAATAATTCACCCTAGTTCACATTTCAGTAAAGGAAATTACAGGATTCAAACCCAAGTCTGTGTTGAGTTTGAGTTCCTAACCATTATACTGGCTATGTAGTGATGGACAAGCGGTTAGGAGTTCTTGGTAGCCCTTGAACCAAATCTCGGGTTCTGTAAGGATGTTCCCAAGATCCCAAGAAGTTAGCATGAACCAGGCAGTAACACCATCTGAAGAGAGAGCATTAGGACTTGAGGCACGTGTCTCCCTTTTGTTAGGGTGTTCTGCCCTCTGCTGGTTGCTTTTAATACTTTTATACATTTGGGTCATTTAAAATGCCAAGTATTCAAGTCCTCTTGGTAGTAGTCAAGTTAGTGAAAGTAAGAATACTTCATATTATATGTAATTAGCTTATAAATATATGACTATTTGACTATTTTCAAGTATGTGTGTGTATCTCTCACCCACAAAGCTATAAAGGCTGATACAGTGCCTGTCACACAATGGATTATAAACAAATGCTGCATAAATGAATGGCTGGGGACTCACACACAGAAAGAACACAAAAAAGTAAAGTGTAGGACTGAATATAAATATATAAAATATATATTCTGACAGATTTGGTGCTCAGTGTTTCTTGAGTGAATGAATGAATCCATCAATTGACTAATCTATCAACCAACACTGACATTTCTGTGATTATAATAGAATCATGGTTGACAACCCTGTGTCCTCTTTTGAGCCTAAAATTGATTTAGTCAACAAACGACTTCTTTTCCTTATTTCTCCTTCTAAATAGTCACACTGAAATCTTGTAACCTTCTTTTTCTAGTTGATAAAAGGCAGAATGGTGACAGAAAGCACTGCTTCCCCAGGTAGTGATAATTTGGAAAAAATACTTTTAAGTATGAAAACCTTGAAATGTGGCTGAAAAATTCTGATCGTTTGAGATTTAGGAATTTGCTCACTCATCTCCTTCTTTTCCTTCCTTCCTCTTCACTTTCCTTCTGTTTAACAAAAAATAAATTTGAAAACCTTGTTTTTTAAAAAATTTCTATTTTCTCTTGTTTTCTGTCTCTGTTGGTGGAACTTTCAAGGACACAGTCACTCTTTGAAGGCAGCAACAATGGGAGATATGTTAGATTTCCTTCCCCCACCTCATCCCACCCAAAAGCAGAGGAATTATTATGGAAATGATTCCAGTCATTTCCCCCTGCAGTGTCAACTATTAATAATTTACTATTTCAGAATTGGATGTGCAAATTCATCATGTAGATCGGCAAAACTGGGAGGCTATCCATGGGCACACAGACTTAACGAGTATTTTATTACCTTCCAAACAGCGCTCCTCAGCCTGCCTGTTTAGCATTTGCTGAACACTTGCTTGGAACTAATGAGTTCATCCCAAACCTCAGGTGATCGTTACCAGGGGCTTGGCTCTGCAGTTCCTCTGGGAAAAAATGAAAAATGCTGGAGAAAGAGGAATGAGGGCACTGTCAGGAGTGATGACATCTGCTTTTCTGAATTTTCAAAATTCTGAATTTTCAAAATATCTTTTGGATTCTAAGCAAAAGATATCTTAGAAGATAGGAAAATATCTCAGTGGCATACTGAGGGCATTTTTCCCCTAAATTCATACTTTAAAGTGGAATATAGGCATATGTATCTCTATATCTATCTATCTACCAACCTACCTACCTATCATGATTTAAGAAAACCTGTGTTCTGATTGAATACTTTGAAATCACGATTGCCTACTTTTGAGTCAACCACAGTGACAGCAAAATTGTAGTCCCTCAATTCGGTTCAGTGTAGCTGATTCTTCCAATCAGTCACAGTAAAGGTGCATTGGGTGTTTTCCACAATAATTAAAAAAATGTATATTAATATACAATATATAATATTGTATTACATTTTAATATATAATTACTAATAGTAATAATGATATTATTATTCTAAAAGTTATGAAGGCATTGTATGTTAGAGATTCAGAGAAGAAAAGAAAAAAGCATCCCTAATCCCACCATAACACAACCACAATGAGTGTTGAGTTTTATTTTCTTCCTGTCTTTTCATTATACATAACCATATTTTATAGGTCTATATACAGCGATCTTGTAATTTTGTATCTTGAGTTTTTTCACTTACTATTTGTGCATACTATTACCATTTTAAGCATTTTTAGATACTATAATTCAATATTTATGATTATTTTAATAGCTCTGTAAATGTTTCATCGAGTATAGCTTACTTGCAAATCCACTGTAGTGTTTCCCATTAATAAATTTCAGATGTAGAGATTTATATGTTCTGAAAACTAATGCCTAGAATCCTATACCAAGTTTTAACAATCACTGTTCTTTTTTACATATTTTAAAACCACAGCGTGAAAGGGGTTGTTAGTTGACCCGGGTTCTGTAACTGTCTCACCCATTTGTACTACTTTCAACATCTTTCCGAATGCTAATCTTCCATGTCTATAAAGTCGGGCTTAGTATACCTATTTTAGCTTACCTAAAAACCCTGTGGTGAGTACTCCATGAAGGAAAGCACTTTTAGATCTTGAAAGCACGGATGCAACTTACTACGTCATTTGGTTGATTTTCTAAATGTTATGTTCTGTAAGCCCTTTGCTATGCTTTTCATCTTGGAATGGCAGAATGGGCTCAGCAGCTGCTAGAAAGCGTCACTATCAGCCCTAAAAATTGAAAGCCGGCAAATCATGCTTGTGGTTACTGGGGTCCTGAAAAATGTACGGCACAAGGCATGGTGGGCTTTGCTTGCAAGTTCTGGGGCTGCCCAAGAAATACCTTTTCTTGGACCCTCAGAAATGCTCTGCCTTGGGGTTCATCTTTCCCTGACTCTCACATTGTTGTTTAGACCTGATCCTCTTCCAACTGGGGTCTTGCCATTTTCATCCTAGGCTTGATAGTTATTTAATTCCAACTGGCTTTCTTCTGTTTTGAGCTAGAGAAGACTTCAGATTCATGTGGGTATTGGAGAAAGTGAAGGCAGGCCAAGCTACTTGGCTTTAGATGCAATCACTTATATAATTAAATAATCATATCAATGATAATTTTACACCGCTGATAAATTTGGGGGTGTGATTTCATACACAGATCTTTCTTTCTCTCTGGTGCGCTGTCTCTCTCTTCCCTCAGCAAGTGTGATAGGGTGGGAAATAAAAACCATTTTACCATCTTCATAATAACCACAAACCAGCAAGCACAATTAAGTGTGACATACCAGTGAAGACACTTATAAGGAGAGCCACAAAACAACAAAGCCTAGTTAAGAAACCTTTGATGAAGACAATATGCAATACTATGATCTGAAAAGTAATAGCAAGGCAGTTCCTGGCTAATAACCCATTGTGTTCAAGTACAACTCTAGAAAAATAAAGGCGCCCTTTTTGTTGTTGTTTTTGTTTGTATGTTTTGTTTTTTTTTTTTGAGATGGAGTCTCACTCTGTCACCTAGGCTGGAGTGGAATGGTGCGATCTCAGCTCACTGCAACCTCTGCCTTCCGGGTTCAAGCGATTCTCCTGCCTCAGCCTCCAGAGTAGCTGGGATTACAGGCACCCGCCATCATGACTGGCTAATTTTTTTTTTTTTTTTGTATTTTTGTAGAAATGGGGTTTCACCATGTTGACCAGGCTGGTCTCAAACTCCTGACCTCCGGTGATCCACCTGCCTTGGCCTCCCAAAGTGTTGGAATTACAGGCCCAAGCCACCATGCCCGGCCAGGCGTGCATTCTTATTTTGCTAGCGGACATAGTGCAATGTGCAATGTTAAATGAAGAATTAGTATTCCTTATGAAAATGGATATTTACCACTTACAAGCAGTGTTTTCCTAGTAAGACATTATTCCATTCCTTTCCATTTGCTGATTTTCATAATTATTTTGCCCAAATTTTCAGAGAATGCAAACTCATAGGCAACCTGTCACTTACGTTGATTTTGTCCCTGGTGCATAATTAGGCTCCCTGCATCTGATGCCAAGCCCCTTGTTTCTCTGCCTCCCTTGACATTAGATGGGGCCACGTGACCAATTCCAGTCAATGACCTGAAAACCAAAGTGACTGTTAAGCCTGGCATGCCTCCCCCATTCCTTTCTCTCCCTTTTGCAACAACCTTGGGGGTCATGCCTTCCAGATGGAGGTTCAAGATGGAACAAGGTACAAGATGGAAAAAAAAACAAAAAACAAAAAAACAGCTGTTGACCCCACATCGAACTGTGGTACAAGTGAAAAACAAACTTTTATTGCATGAAGCCACTGAGATTTCAGGGCTTCTCTGTGGCAGCAGTTAGCATTAATTAACCTGACTAATACAGCTCCACAACAAAGTAAGTTGAAATGCCCAAATGGTTTGGGCAAGGGACATATCTGCATATCTTGCCAGCATTTCACACATTAGAGAACTGAGGTTGCTGCACAGAGAATTTAATTCAATGCTCAATTATTTTCAAGAGACCATTTTTTAAAATGTGAAATTTGCACAGTGGCCATGATGATCTCTTTGCTGCTGCTTAGGATGTGTTAGTTCTGCATCTTTTCTAGGTTGAAAGTTCCCAAATAGCTGGTACTATGTGATTAGTTTCCATTTCCAGCATGATCTAATAAAATGCTCTAGCAGCATATGGTTGCCAAATGTATGTTTTATGAATGAATGAATGAATGAAGTTTTAAACATCTCTCTGATATTTTAAATACCTGACTTCCAGAAATATAAATGGCAGTTTACTAGCTTGTTATCTCATAAGACAGACAGACAAGTTTTCCTAGGGGTATGCTGTACACTGAGAAGAGAGGAGGATGTGGAATTAGAAGTTCTGAGTCTAAAATCTCACCTCCACAGTGCCAGCTCCAAGACATTCTGCAAGACTTTTATCCTCTTTCAGCCTGTTCCCCATTCCCCACAAGACTAGAAAATAAGGTGATGTTTCATTGCATTGTGAAAATTAATGAAAATACCTGATATCTCATCAGAAAAACTAAAGGACTTTCTCAATAAATGTTAATTACCACTTCTGCTCTGGGAAATCACAACTTCACCTAAGAGATAATGAGAAAAAAATATCCTCCAGTTCAGATGACTTATGACACATGACCACGAGGTGACAGCATTGAGTCAATACCGTCTATTTTTCTGGCATAAAGGAGGAAAGATCGTCAATTCTGAAAGTGTAAAAACGTGTGAACACACAACAGATAGTTGCTAAAAACTATAAGATATGAGCGTTATAATCTCAGAGGCATTGCTCTGTGTCTCCACATTTTTATTGCTTTCTAAGACTTAGGAAATCATTCAGGTTGAAGCGTTATTGTTAATATTACTATCATTATCATGCAATGGAAATGGGGAAGTTTTTGTTCTCTTTGCTTAGAGAAGTTTATCAGAGGATTATCAGGCTTTTACAGAGAGGAAAGAAAAGTTTTCAATTCTTTTTCTGGGGGACATTTCAATTTTTCTAGCGCAGAAGAAAGACTCTTCCCATAAAGTTTTTTTCCTGAACAGTAGGACAGTTACCCCGCTGCCTCTGGGAGGCGAAGCAATCTCAAAAGTGTAGATACAGCTCCCAAAGCCTGGCCGTCCTTCCTTTTAAACTTCCAGGGCTTCGTAAGAGTAGACCCTCCGTCTGTCCCTCAGAAACTCTCTACCCTAAAATTCAACTCTCCTCATAAGAATTTCAATCTCTTCTAAACCCTGCTGCCCTTCCTGCTGGGATCCTGCCGCCCCTCACTTTGTCCTTTGGTCTTGGTTGAAAGTCATTTTGTTCCTGCTGTTTTTCTGTTGTGTGAGCTTGTGAGGGCGCCAGATTCCTGTGTGCTGAGGAGAAAATGGCGAGACACTGCATGTCTAAAAAAAAAAAAAAAAAAAAAACTGAAATAGTTCAAATATTTAGGAAAGTATGGAATACAACACCTGTGTACTCACCATCTGAATTTAACAAATGCTATCATTTCATCGTATTTCAGCTCTTAGCAAAACAACAAATCATTACAGAGAGCTGAAGTCTCCACCTAAAATCTTATTTTCTCCTTCCATCACCAAAGATAATGATTATCCTGGTATTTTGCAGTTCATGTTTTAATTATTTGGCTACTTATTTTATGGCTGTGGAAGTAATTCTGAACTGTGTGCATACTTTCCCTGCTTTGGAAATGCAGAGAATGAGATGGGCAGGGGCAGAATCATCCTGCGCTCACTTACCCATCTCTCCTGGCTTCTAGAGACCCACACCACTTTCTGTCTGGCCCCGTCTTCCTTTCATGTTCTCACTTCTCGGAATACTGGTATTAAAATAGCATGCTATTTAAACTCAAAGGGCATGGGGTTGGAATCCCAGCTCTGCTACAAATGAACTGGAAAACTATAGGCAAATCACATCATTTATCTGGGCTATATCAGGTTATCAGTGTAAAATGTATGAAATAATACCATTTCCATGGGGATCATTAGTTTACTCTAATTACATATTGTAGCTTTTCATCAAAATTGAAAATTGCACATTTCTAGTGCTTGGCACTAGAAGTGCAAACACAAATCAAACAGCATATCCGGGAAAACAAATCTTATTTTTGAGAGGAAAACAGGTGCATTAACAACAATTATTATCCAATGTGGTTAGTATGACAAGACAGGTGTTTGCAAACTGTTATGGGAGTCCAGGAAAGGAAAATATCAGTTCTTCACTTAGACATCAAAGGGAGTTTGTTCTTGTTGTTTGTTCATTAGTTTTTCCACTTTTTATTTCTTTTTTCCCCAAGGTGATAATTTGAGGTGTGCTATGTACATATGATGGGGGAAGAAAAAGGAAATTCACATTTGTTTGGCATTTTTGAAGTTACAAGTACCAACCATATCTGATTTTACTTTCTTTTGCATCTGTCCATGAACATTTTCTAATTTATCTAGCATTTATACAGTATCTGGCATTTTTTTTCTTTCTTTCTCTTTTATTATTATTATACATGTGCATAATGTGCAGGTTTGTTACATACGTATACTTGTGCCATGTTGGCGTGCTGCACCCATCAACTCGTCAGCACCCATCAACTCATCATTTACATCAGGTATAACTCCCAATGCAATCCCTCCCCCCTCCCCCCTCCCCATGATAGGCCCTGGTGTATGATGTTCCCCTTCCTGAGTCCAAGTGATCTCACTCTCTGTCTGCCCCCACCCCATGAGTGAGGTTACGCGGTGTTTGGCTCTTCTGTTCTGAGGCTTCGCTAAGAATGATGGTTTCCCCCAGCTGCATCCGGTTCCATAAAGGACAGAACCTGTCCTTTTTATAGCTTAGAAATTCCATGGTATATGCTAATTTTCTCTTAATCCAATCCGTCACTGATGGATATCGGTTGATCTCCAAGTCTCTTTGCTTTTGCGGAATAGCGCCGCAATAAACATGGCCGCGGCATAGGTCTTCATTTATAGCATGACGAGAATCCACCGACATCTAAAACCCTAGAAGAAAACCCAGGAATACCTATTCAGGATAAAGGGTACGCAAGCAAGGATTTGTCTGAAACACCAAAAGCGCACGGCAACAGCGCCAAAATTTTCGATAAAATCGTAGGGACCAATTAAACTTCCCCAAAGAGCTCTGCGCACAGCAAAAGCAAACTACCAACAGAGTGCAGAATATAAATCTACAGAATGGGAGAAAATTTCAATCTACTCATCTGATTAAAGGCCATTATCCAGGAACCTACAAAGAACCCAAACAACGCATAAAGAAAACAAATAACCCATCAAAAGTGGGCAAAGGATATGAATAGACACTTCAAAAGAAGATATTCATACAGCCAACAGATACATGAAGAAATGCTCATCATCACCGGGCCACTGAGAAAATGCGTAAACAAAACCATTAAATGAGATACCATCTCACACCCAAAGAAATTGGCAATCATTAAAAGTCGGGAAACAACAGGTGCTGGGAGAGGATGTGATAAAAATAGGAACACTTTACAATCGTTGGTAATTTGTAAATCCAGTTCAACCACAGGAAAAATAGTATGGCGATTCCCTCATGATCTTGGAACTAGGCTACCCATATGACCCAGCCGTCCCATTACTGGGTATATACCCAAAGGATTATAAAGTATCTGGCATTTTTAAAAAATGATATTTTGACCTTGATTTTCAGATTAAAAATCTGAGACGCAGAGAAGAATCACAAGGCATCCAAGGTCACATGACAATTAACAACTACCAGCAAGTCCTCACATCCTCTCCTGATCCCCATGGAGCGGGGCTGGAGGTGTGGGAACAACCTCCATTCATTCTGCTCTGAATCAACATAATTTGGGGAAATCTCTTCCAAGTCAAAATTGGCCTTTTTTTTTTTTTTTTGGAGACAGGGTCTCACTCCATCACCCAGGTTAGAGTGCAGTGGTACCATCTCAGCTGACTGCAATCTCTGCCTCCCCAGCTCAAGTGATTCGTGTGCCTCAGCCTCCCAAATATCCAGGACTACAGTTGCGTGCCACCATGCCCAGCTAATTCTTGCATTTTTAGTAAAGACAGGGTTCCACCATGTTGGCCATGCTGGTCTTGGACTCCTGGCCACAAGTGAACTGTCCTCCTTGACCTCCCAAAGTGCTGGGATTACAGGTGTGAGCCACTGTGCTCGGCCCTGTTTTATTGGCCAGTTTTGCCAGCATTTGACAAGGTATCTTTTTCCCTCCTCCTCAGAGCTCTCAGTTACTCTAGGAGCATTTCCCTCTCCTGTGCCTCTTTGAGACGCATGCCTTGTAGGATCCTCTCAGCTTCCTCAAAGATCAGTAATTTTCAGAACTGACTTTTAATTTATTGCTACTTTTATATTACTTATTTTTATCACAGGTCCTCATGGCTATTCTCATAGTTTCAAACCCAACCTACATGCCAAATACTCCTTACCCAACTCTCTGGTTTTCACCATTGGATTTTACTTGAGAGTTTCATCAAAGAAGCCTTCCCTAGACCTTACAGAGTCTCAATCTTATATCCTCCCACCACTTTCCTTCATAACACTAGTTATGTTAAATTACACAATTTCATGTGGTTATATGTTTAGGATTTTTTTTCCTCTTTAAAACTTCTAGGAAGACAGAATATATCTGTGTAACTTAAAATTGTATATCCATTGTCTAGCATGACAAAGTACATAGTAAATGCTAAATAAACATTAAAAACACACATGCACACACACAAAAGACTGGGCATGGTGGCTGACACCTGTAATCGCAGCACTTTGGGAGGCCGAGGCGAGTGCATCTCCTGAGGTCAGGAGTTCAAGAACAGTCTGGCCAACATGGTGAAACCCTGTCTCTACTGAAAATACAAAAATTATTATCTGGGCATGGTGGCGGGTGCCTGTAATCCCAGCTACTTGGGAAGCTGAAGCAGGAGAATCATAGGAACCCGAAAGGTGGAGGTTGCAGTGAGCTAAGATTGTGCAATTGCATGCACTCCAGCCTGGATGACAAGAGCGAAACTCTGTCTCAAACAAACAAACAAAAGCAAACAAAACCCACAGAAACAAATTCTCAGATATTCATCTTTCATTTGTAGCATATCACCTTTGTGAACTCTAAGCCTATAAATCAGACTCGTTACATTAATATCCAATCGTCAGGGCAGACACAGGAGGAATGCTTGCATCTAAACACAATTTCCCCTGTTTTCTCTAAGTGACTAAATGGCTTTGGGTCCCCACTGTCCAAATGGACAATCATCAGACTTGGTTTCTCATTCATCAGATGCTTTCTCTCTTTCCTTCTTCTCCATTAAAATACTCACCCCTCATGCTGACTGCCCTACTAAGTATTTTGCAAATTGATCACTCTACTATTATTCGTGTAGTTAAAAATGGACGAATCTTTTCAAACTTAGCTAAAATTTTGCTAAACAATATGAATGAAGACATCAGTTTCCTATGAAATTATAATTTTTTCCAGTATACAATGAGTATACAGTTATTAAATATATTAATATAAATGCCACCTCAAATTTCATCATGTCACACATCCCATGTCACACAACCCTCCCCCACTGACTTGTTCCTTACCCTGTACTGTTCGTACTGGAAAGGCTTCCTTTACCTTATTTCATTGAACATACTGTATCTTTTCTAATTGAGTCATTGTAGCAAATACTGTGATAAGTATTATTATGTCTATTTTGCAGAAGAGAAAACTGGAGGTTAGAGAGGTTAAGTGATAAGTCAGCTCTGGGCAACAGAGCCCACCTTTACCCAGGGCTCTGACACCCCTAACCAGGCTCTGTGGTCAGTCTTGTTCCCCTCAATCTTGATCACTTGAATTCCTTGCTTCACACCCTTCAATGTCACCCCATTGCTGATAGGAAAAGTCCACACGTCTTAGCAGGGTACATCAGACCCCATTGGAGTGGTGCCTTTCTCCCTATTCTGTCTTGTCTTTCAGCATACACTGACTAGTGCTCTGTGCTCCACGATCTCTGACCAGTTGGCTGGAGTACATGCCTCTGGCTTCTCAGTGTCTGCTGATGCTGTCTCCTAAGGTAGAAAGGCTTCTCCCTCTAGGGCTCTACCTTGTGCTATTTGTCTTACATTTTCTACTTTATAATTTTTTGCAACCTCCCCTACTTTCAAGGCCCTTCTTGATATCTCCTATCCCCCATCTGCAGGGTGGCTTGCTTGATTCTCCTCTGCAATCCTAACATCGTGTGTATATTTCTATTGCAGACCTCACCACATCATATTACAACTGCTGTGCTCCCATCTCCTGCTTATAGTGATATCCTTTGCAGAGAAGACCTGGGTGTCCCTTGTCTCTGTATCCAGCAAACCTAGTGAGCACCAGGTTCAAAGAATCATCATTAAATATATGAGCCGATTCTATTTAATGAGAAACTTTGTGAGAATAGCAATTCATCGCCATCTTCGTATTAGTTTCTCACAAAAGACATAAGTAGTTGTTGAAACAAACTATTTAAACATTTTCTGCATTTGAAACATTGTCTTGCTATTCTAACCTAATTTAAAACTAGATTATTTTTAGAAGGAATCTAGTTGGGTTTCAAGGACAATATTAAATCACTTTATTTTTTACATTTAGGTGCTTTTTTATGTAGAAAGTGGAATTCTGTCAGCCTCTGCTATTTGTTCCTTAAAAGAGTCTAACTCTTTTGCTTTCCGAGAGGCACACTGCCTGTTTCTATTGAGGAAGACATTGCAAAGGCAAAGCACCTTCTCAAATTCTGACTGTTCAGCTCTTGGATTTGCACCCTGTCTTCAGTAACTCTTTTTAATTAGCCCCTTGATAGTTTTCCTTCACTCCAAAAATACCATTTTGCTGTAGGGAGACAAGGACAATCTCTTTTCTCCGAGAGATAATCCTAGATTTCCACTGCTGAGTCAGATAAAAGTAGTAACATATTTCAGAGGGTGCTTTTTATCTAAACGTGTGTGCTGAACCATCTTTGCAGATCTCTGCACAGTGAATACAGTTCATTAGAAGCCTATGCAAGTGGCATGTTTCTACATCACAGTCGATCTTGAATTAGGGTATTTTTGCAATCATTTTGATCATCATTTAATTCCCTCCCTTCCTTTCAGTAGATTTATTTTTTATCTACTGGATGAAACATTACCAGACCTGAAGACTTAGCAAATATCTGTTCTGCTCTGGTCTTCTCTTACCCCATACACTCTACCTTGGTCGGAACCATTTCCTTCCGAATGGGGGAATGAAGGCCTCATTTTTTTCTATTTCTATGAAAACTTCCTGGAACTGAGCTTGATATATGCATTCCTCCTCTGCTGGGAAGCAAGATCCTTAAGGACACAGAGTATGATTGTGTCATAATTGTCTTGTCAGTGCCTGGGTGTGTATTCATCCATTATTGCATTGCTACCAAGAAATACCTGAGACTGGGTGATTTATAAAGAAAAGAGGTTTAATTGTTTCATGATTCCACAGGCTGTACAGGAAGCATGCTGCTGGTTTCCACTCAGCTTCTGGGGAAGCTTCAGGAAATTTAAAATCATGCTGGAAGGTGAAGAAGGGGCAGGCGGGTCACATAGACAGAGCAGGAGCAAGAGAGAGAGAGAGACAGGGGAGGTGCCACATGCTTTTATAGCACCAGATCTTAGGAGAACTCACTCACTATTGTGAGAACAGTACTAAGAGGATGGTGCTAAACCATTCTTGAGAAGCCTGCCCCCATGATTCAATAACCTCCCACCAGGCCCCACTTCCAAAATTAGGGATTGCAATTGAACATGGGATTTTGGTGGGGACACAGATCCAAACCACATCAAGGTGCTATTTAAGTATTTGTTGAGATGAATGAAAACAAAGTGGTTGGTTTCTTTGTCTCCTGGTTTTCCTGGCCTGACAAAGGAGAGCTTCTGGGATCTGAGGTGAGTACTGCTGTCTTCCTCTCTTCTCACTCCTCATCTGGCATCTAAGCCACTGGGAGCCCACACAGGGCTGCTTGAGCTGCATCCCCAAGCCCACCCTGCCCACATCCAATCCTGCTATGTGTTCTGAACATGACTTGTGTTACTCATACCCTAACACTTGACTACTAGGCAATAGGATGTTTGATGGCTGAGAAGAAGATAGATCCTCTTATTCAAAGTCATCTTTTTGATACCTTGTATAGCATATGGCACAGAGTAGGTTCCAAGCCAATATTGATTAAATGAATGAGGGTACATTAAGGGATCTATATCCTCCCATCTGCTCCCAAACCCAGATTTATGCTCTGCGGTTTAGTTCTAATACAGTTTCTTGTGGAAGGCTTCCAAGATCGTTTCCATACCTCTTGGAGATGGTCCCACTCTTTTGTAATCCCATAATGTCTTCACAGACAGATAAAGATATTTCTTTATCACACCATGTTGCAATTCTCTCTTTACTGATCTCTGTTGCTCTTCTAAATAATTATGGGCTCTGTGAAGGTGATGGTTTTAACTGAGTATTCCCAGTTTTCCTGACTCTTGGGGCTTTACCAGCAGTAGACACCGAAGATATATTTGTTGTATAAATAAGGAAGAAAGAAATATGTAATGTTTTGCAGCATTATTATATCCTTTGAAAGTGGGAACTTATTCCCAATCACAAGCATTAGTTGAAATGCCACTAGCTACCCAGAGAAGTGCAAGTGGGAAGAAAAGGAATAGCATAAACAAAGAAGCAAATTATAAGATGCACCAGTCCTTGAGGTCTAGAAAATGCCTTTGCAAACGTCTATTGATTTCCATAAACCTGTTAACACTCAGATGACAATAAAAAACGTGTAGACAAAGATAGCAAGGAAAATGAAGCTTCTTAAATATATCCAAAGCCACATGTTTTGGGTGGGGATATTACTCCCAAGTAGTTCCTTGGGAGAGATGGCCACTACTGATAAATGGCGTTTGTATGAGAAAGTAAATAAACAAGTTGTGTTTCAGTGCAAGAATGCTTAACAATGTCTGACTCTTAATTATCGTTCTTGAAAAAATGGACATTTTAAAAACTCAGCTATTTGTTACATATGATACATACACACACACACAAAAATAAAAAGATAGATCACATATATACGTTGATCAAGGTTACCTGCCTAATAAATGTCAGACTATGATTTACCCAGAAATGTCATTCTGTGTCTCAGGTTGTCAAATCAATTTGTTCATTCAGAAACACTAGTGGCTCAGAGACACCTACCATAGAGCAAGTACTTTACAAGGCACTTAAGGATAAAACTTCGCCCTTGCCCTTAAGTAGTTACAATTCAATAGGAACAGTAAGTCATAACAAAAGAGCTATTATGAAATATTTAATGCAGCAGGATCTCAAAATGGGGGCACTTCCAAGTGTGGGATCCAAGTGTCTTCCCATTCTCACAAATCAATAAATACATAAGTGTAGAACTGAATTGAAGCCGTATTCCTATTTGTGTGGTATTGGATTACTTTATTTTGAGTCTTATCCCATAGCCATGAGTTAGGTAGATGAGTCAAATGAAACTCAAATAGTCAAAGTTACAAGTTTACCTCTATTTAAAATATGTTAAGTAAAATATGTTAGGCTATAGGAAACTTAACGTTTAAAGTCTTAGAAAGAAAGCTCTTAGCTCACAAATTTTAAAAATTGCCTTTTCTTTCTTTCTTGTTTTAACTTTTAAGTTCAGGGGTATAAGTGCAGGTTTGTTACATTGGTAAACTTGTGTCATGAGGGTTTGTTGTACAGATTATTTCATCACCCAGGTATTAAGCCTAGTACCCATTAGTTGGTCGTCCTGATTCTATCCCTCCTCC
This sequence comes from Papio anubis, assembly GCF_008728515.1. Taxonomy (NCBI): domain Eukaryota; kingdom Metazoa; phylum Chordata; class Mammalia; order Primates; family Cercopithecidae; genus Papio; species Papio anubis. Next base: position 173,958,513 of record NC_044978.1, read on the forward strand.
CATCCTCCACTCTCTGAAAGGTCCCAGTGTGTGCTGTTCCCCTCTATGTGTCCATGTGTTCTCATCATTTAGCTCCCACTTACAAATAAGAACATGCGGTATTTGCTTTCATGATCCTGCACTAGTTTGCTAAAGATAATGGCCTCCAGCTCCATCCATGTTCCTGCAAAGTATATGATCTTGTTATTTTTTATGGCTGCAGTAGTATTCCATGGTGTATATGTGCCACATTTTCCTCGTCCAGTCTATCATTAATGGGCATTTAGATTGATTCCATGTCTTTGCTGTTGTAAATAGTGCTGTAATGAACATATGCATGCATGTGTCTTTATAATAGAATGATTTATATTCCTTTGTATTTGTATACCCAGTAATGGATTACCAGTTTGTACAGAGATATTTAGCAAGTAATCACATGACAGTCCTAGTAATGGAATTGCTGAGTTGAATGGTATTTCTGTCTTTAGGTCTTTGAGGAATTGCCACACTGTCTTTCACAATGGTTGAACTAATTTACACTTCCACCAACAGTGTATAAGGGTTCCTTTTTCTCCATAACCTTGCAAGCATCTGTTACTTTTTAAGTGGATAGAGGACATAAACAGACACTTTTCAAAAGAAGACATACACACGGCCAACAACCATGTGAATAAAAAGCCCAACATCACTGATCATTAGAGAAAGGCAAATCAAAACCACAATGAGATACCATCTCACACCAGTCAAAATGGCTACTATTAAAAAATGGCCTTTTTATAGGAGTTGGCTAAAGTCACATGTTGGTGAAGTGTTGCTGGCAAATGTGAACTGTGCTATGAGATATTAGACTTATGAACATCCATAAGTTGAATAGGCATAAGTGGCAGAATTCTAACCAGCCAATTTTTAAAAAGATGAGCTTTTACGTTTCATTACTCTTTGTGTTAGTGAGGGTTCCCTAGAGGGACAGAACTAAATATATATATTTTTATATATTTATATATATATAAATTTATATATTATATATAATAAATATAATATATAAAATATAAATACACATTTATTGTATAAATATATATATATATATCTCCTAACCATTCTAACCAAATCAATGGCCAGAACATATGTGTTTTGATTGTATGTTTCTATTGTTATCATTGTTTGGATTTCAGCCATTTATCTAACACATTTTCAGTGCAATTCTCAGTCAAGACGCTTTCTCATTTACCATTTTCTAACTTAGTAAAATCTATCCCACAGCTCATTTTTATTCTACAAGTCTCAGTTTAAATGTCTATCCGTCATGACAGCTATTGCACTATAGTTAAAAATAATTTAAGTGGCTTAAAAAGCAAAGGCTTGCTTTTTGCTTCTATTCTGTCCCCATTGGAGGGCATCTCAGGGCTGTGTTCTAAGTGCCCTTGCTCCAGTGCCTGGGTTTATAAAATACCTGTGATCCAGAAGGTGCCTTGTCCCTATGCAGAGGGAAGGAGAGTACTGAAGGTCTCCAATCCCATCATTCAGGTCTGTGACTTTAAGTCGCCCACATCATGTCCACTCACACCCTGTAGCTGGAAATAATGGCATGGCCCCAAGTAACAATGAAGGGGCCAGGAAGATGGACTCCACTATTTTCCTGGAAGATGAAGAGCCAGAAATGCTCCTGAATATCCTTGAGGACCTTCACAGTGACTTCCCCAAAACAGACGCAGAGCACCCTCTTTCTCATCCTCACCAGTAACTGCATGCCTTCCACTTGAGGCCACAGCCCATGGGATCATGCTTTCTGTCAGGTCCTGGTAAAGGCTCCTCTCCTTCCTGCTGCTGCCAGTCCTTGGCTGCTTTCCCATCTGGAGCTGGTTTCCCTAACCATGCCAGCCACCTTGTAGATAGTCTTTTTTTGTTTTTTTTTTTGAGACAGAGTCTTGCTCTGTCATCCAGGCTGGAGTGCAGTGACATGATCTCCATTCATTGCAACCTCCACCTCCAGGGTTCAAGAGATTCTCCTGCCTCAGCCTCCCAAGTAGCTGGGACTACAGGCTTGTGCCACCACACTCGATAAATTTTTGTATTTTTAGTAGAGATGGGGTTTCACGGTGTTGACCAGGATGGTGTAGAACTCCTGTCCTCGAGTGATCTGCCTGCCTTGGCCTCCCAAAGTACTGGGATTACAGGCATGAGCCACTGTGCCCAGCTGATAGTCTCTTCATTAGGCTTTCTTTAGTTACCACCTTGAGTGCTATCCCTTTCTTCTTTGACCCCTAGTGTCCCCAAATCAGCAAGCTCAGATCTCAGCTTAGATCCCTTTCCTCAAAAGGGAATTGGTTAGTCTCTCCATATCAAAACCGCCACTCTCTCCCTGATATGCTACACCATGTTTTCTGCCTATTCTGCTCTCCCATGAAGGTTCTGTCTAAAGTTACATGTAATCTCCATACACAAAGTAAATGGATGAAATTATGTTTTTGTCTCGTTCCAATTATCTGTCCACCTGCACAGATAAGAGCAGAGCAGATCAACCCACCTGCTGCCTAGAAGCAGATGCCCAAGAAAGCACATGGATAGTAGGCTTTCTTTAGTCTAGGGACCATTTGGATTACGGTAGGGTCAGACCTGTGGTTGCAAAGGAGAGCAGGTGGCATCACAGGACCAAAACCACCACTCACCCTTTTCCTTGCCTTGGCCATCTTCAATATTGATAGATATTTGGGGATGATAATTGAGATGCTAGATTTTTATTGCCTTGAAGATGTTCTTACTGCAAATGTTTGCAGCTATTCTTAGAATGTGTAAGTCCTGGATATATCTTTGTCCTCCGATTTCATTTTTAATACCTGATTTGGAGACAATAGAACAGTCTTACTAAATATATGCTTATATCTTTTCTTCTGATTGTCTATTGCTATATAAAAAAATTACTCAAAACTTAGGGTCTTGGAGCAAGAGACATTTAATATTATACCTTATGATTGTGTGATTCAGAAATTTGAGCAAGACATGCTGGAGCTGGCTTGCATAAGCTCAGAAGAGCCAATTGTTAAATATTCAAGTAATTTGTGAGCTTTATAGCTAAACCTTCAATAGCATAAAGCCAGCCATGGTGGGGGTATTTATATCACAGAAGGCAGCAAACACTATACTCTTTTTTTTTTTTTTTCCTCCAAGGGCATGTTTACTGGCATACCACTTCTTTTGTTCAACATTTTATTGACAGTAGTAACTCAAGAATATTCAGTTGGCAGGAGGACAGGTCTGGAGGTTCCAGAAAGGCTTTGCTCACATGTCTGGCATGTCTGGCACCTTGGAGGAGACGGCTAGAAAACTCAGCTCGGACTGTCTATCAGAACACTTATACATGGCCTCTCCAGCAAGGTAGTTTCAGGGTAGTCAAACTTTTTTTTTTTTTTTTTTTTTTCTTTTGAGGCAGAGCTTCACTCCTTTTTACCCAGGCTGAAGTGCAATGGCGTAATCTCGTCTCACTGCAACCTCCGCCTCCCAGGTTCAAGCAATTCTTCTGCCTCAGACTCCTGAGTAGCTGGGATTACAGGCACATGCCACCACCTCCAGCTCATTTTGTATTTTAGTAGAGACGGAGGTTTCACCATGTTGGCCAGGCTGGTCTCGAACTCCTGACCTCAGGTGATCCACCCACCTTGGCCTCCCAAAGTGCTGGGATTACAGGCATGAGCCACTGTGCCTGGTCGTCAGACTTTTTATATTGTCTCTCAAAGCTTTTGGAGCAAGTGATGCAAGAACCCAGACAGAAGCTACAAGGCTTTTTATGACTTAGCTTCGCTGGCTACAGGAAGTTGTCAAGCAAGTCCCTGTACACAGTCTAGATTCAAGGGAATTAGACTCTGTTTTTCAACGGAGGGAGTAGTGAAGAAGTAGTGACTATCTTAAGTCTCTTACACACACACACACACACACACACACACACACACACACACACACACCCCGAATATAATTGTTTTATCTGTATCTCAGCCTCAGTGTTTCATGGGCATCTCTAATTCATCATGTTCAAAACTGAATTCATAGTCTTTCCCCCTGTATTAGAATAATTCCTGCTAGTTTCTATAACATGCAAACCCTGAAAAGTTAAGTACTCGTGCTGTCTTAGTTCAAGGTGATATGGGAGGGCCAGCCTCCATGGAGGCATTCAGGGACCCAGGTTATTTCAGTGCTATACCTCTTCTATATTTCACAGGAGGCTTTAAGCTTCAAGTTCCTTTTTGTGGGATGGCAGAAAGAGGAAAAGGGGCATCACTTGGGATTTTTTTTTAGAGACAAGGCCCTTTAACCCCACATGTATAGCCAACTTTACCTTCTCTCCGGGGACAATGACTGAAAGTTCCACTTAAGCAATGCATCCATTCCAAAGCCCAGGTCTATGAGTAATACACGGTCTTTTCCATCAGAGTAGATACTGTTCCTTGCAGTTCAGTGACTTCTGAATAAAAATGTGGATTATTTTTCTCTACAAGTCTCCACTGCCAGCCATTATAGAATGATGCAGGGAAACTGCAGTAAAACTTGCATTTGGTCAAAGGAGATGGAAGGAACATACATCAGCTCCTGGGCCATAGTAATTCTAGTTCTTGCTGAATTAAAACTTTGAAAATGTTCTACCGTACAAGGAATGAGAAGTTCCTCCTCGTGTTTTTACTCTGGTATCATATAGAAAGTCTTCTGCTCATTAAAGTCTAAGGACACCAGTTCCACTTTCTAGAGGTTTCCTTTGTACTGTAATCTCCCTTGACTGCATCTGCAGACGAATAAGGAATATTTTATTCCTGAGACCTTCACAGTTTTTTTAGCCTGATTCTGCTCATGAAAAATAAGTGATTGCAGAATTATTTTGAGTGTTGAAGGTACTTTTTTCCTTTTTATTATCATTTTTATGCTACCCTCATTTTATTTTTGGCAAAACAATTTCCTCACAATTTTGCAGATGTCTGATTATTTTTTCAGTCAGTGTAATGTGGCAGTTACCATACCCAAAGTTCTCTCCAAAGTCATGATTCTCTAGTCTGATTTATGTTTTTGCTTCTTTGCTGTGAGGTTTCTTTCTTTCTCTAGAAAAGGGTAGCTAGTATCTTGATGCATTCTAAAACAATACATAAGAAGGTCACATCCTTATTCTGATCTTTGCTATTGGAATGAGTATTTTTGTTATTAAGAAGTTGTTTTGGGTCTTTCATACAAAGCCTTTTAAAATTTCATCTTTTACACTTGAGACCTATTAATAGTTGGCTTTTTCAATCCCGTACGACTCTGAATGTTTGCACTGTGGCATTTTCTTTCTTTTCTGCTTGCCAACAAGCTAATTCTTTAGACTTCTTTTTTCTTGTACTTAATCCTTGCCAAATATAACCAATAACAATTTACACACAGTAGTAAAATCTGCTTATAACCACTTTTTAAGGTTATGGACTACCATGCCCTCCAAATATCATGACAATGTTGCCAGATTATTTGCTACTGTAAAGCATGGCTCTCTAGGCATTCAGCCAGCCATATCTTTCTTGTCACCTGTGATCAGCTGCAAAGGAAAGAACATTAATTACATTGATTTTGTTATGATGAGTTTCTACTGTTGATTGTTTTGTTTTGTTTTCACAATAACACCCTATTTCTAATTTAGCTGGGGCAGGCTATCTTCTATTGAAAACATTACCACACCATACAGGCTTAAGACAGCAGAGAAATTTTCCTCACTCACCTTATGATCTAGTGCATGCTGGGTGATTCCCTTTACAGTAGTGATCCCAAGCTTCTTCCATTTTGCGGCTCCAGTGTCACCTGGAGTTCGCCTACTTGGAAGCCAGGGGGGAAAAAAGCATGGAAGCACTTGTGAGAGATCTCATAGGCTGGTCCTGGACGTGGCACTCCCCATGTATGCCCACATTTCATTAGCTGGAACTTGGGCACACAGATCTGCAGTTCAGTCTTCCTGGGGGCCTCGGAGGGACAGTAAACAAGTTTGGTGGCTATACAGCATTGTCTCAATTACAGTTCCAAAACAGCTCCCTTTTTACAGTTCATATGTAATTGAATATTATTATGTACTTGATCCTGGATACAAAGGTAAAAAAATAAGACTTCTGGCTGGCCTCAGTGGCTCACACCTGTAATCCCAGCACTTTGGGAGGATGAGGCGAGTGGATCACCTGAGGTCAGGAGTTCAAGACCAGCCTGGCCAACATGGTGAAAATGCATCTCTACTGAAAATACAAAAATTAGCCAGGGGTGGTGGCACACACCTGTGATCCCAGCTACTAGGGAGGCTGAGGCAAGAGAATTGCTTGAACCTGCGAGGCAGAGTTTGCAGTGAGCTGAGATCATGCCACCACACTCCAGCCTGGGTGACAGAGTGAGAGACTCTGTCTCAAAAAATAAAATAAAATAAAATAAAATAAAATAAAATAAAATAATATAAAATAAAGACTTCTATATTCAATCATTCAGAAAGTCCTAATCCTCTTGATGCCTTTTTCCATGATGTCTTTGTAGTCTACTGTGACAACTACTGTCTTAGTTTAGAAACTCATTTTCACTCAGTGGAAACTTTTGCAGTCACCACCTACCTAGTCTGCCTACCTTCCATCAAGACTTTGCCAGTCTAAGGTACACTCTGCTGCTAGACTTATTTTAATGAAGTGAAAATAGTACTATCTTACTCCTGGGCTTCAAATCTTTCTGCCTATCACTCCCTGTAATAGATACATCATTCTTAGGAGCACAAAGCCCCTTAATGATCTGCTTGTATTGGCCCATCTAGGATTAACTTTTGCCTCTCTTCTCTCTCTACTCCCCATTCCAGCTAATGTCAACCACTATTTTTAATTAAACTTTGTTTTAAATTTTTGAGATATTATAGATTCACATACAGTTATAAGCAATAATACCCTAACTATTTTTAACTCATGAGATTTACTGTGCCGCTGCCTCCCCCACAACCCTCCAGAGACATCTTTCTACCTGACTATTACTCTCAATTTAATCCTTATTTCAATTGTTACCTTCAATGGGAAGCCTTCTCCTCTCTCCCTTCAGTGTTGCTGGGTGCTGCCCTTGCCCTACTTCTTCACTGTACTTGTGTCTTTACCTTCATGTACAACTTGCAATATTGGTTTGCTGTTCAACGATGACATGCTAGTCAACAGTGACTTGCTAGTCAGCCCATCTTACCATAGCAAGTAATATTTCTTTTCAACGTCATAACCCATAATATAAGGCACCCTCTTGGCCCACAGAAGGTACTCAGCAAAGGACTGTGGATTCCTGCTTGGCAGAATCCATAATGACTAAACATTCAGGCTCTGGATTTTGTCTGATTGGTTTTTGTACAGTAAAGGATTGACCCAGCATGTTAGGGGTGTTCAAATTCTGCACATTCCAAAGAAAAGACTGTCTCATGACCAGTTCCTGGGAGATAACGTCTAAACTCTTGGAAAACCCTGCCTGATAAAAAGGTCTTTGTTTACCTGGGGACTCTGGCCACTCCAGTTTATGCTAATGATGCTATTTCACGTGGGGGCCTTGAGCTACGTTCTGTCACTCTGACATCTGGCGGGGCAGGAGACTGAGTGACTAAGGTCGGCCAAATGGGTATCCATGCCTATATGACTGGTCTCTGATGGAAACCCTAAACACCAAGGCACAGGTGAGCTCCCCTGGTTGGCAATACTCACATGTTGGGACACAATTCACCTGGAAGGATTAGGCACTGTCTACTACTCCAGGGAGAGAGGACAATTGGAAGCTTGTGCCTGGTCTTTCTTGAACTTCATCACATTTGCTATTGCTGATTTTTATCACTATACTTTTGCTATAATAAGCTGTAACTGTGAGTATAATAGCCTTTTTGAGTTCTGTGACTCCTTATAGTCAATTGATGACTTCAGGGTGGTCTTGGGGACTCAGCACAATGCGGAATCTGGTTTCAAAACTAATCTGACCATGGACAGATCTCTCACATTTTATAGGCTTTAGCTTTGTCATCAGATGTGTGCTGATAATAACACCTTACTGAGATTATGTAAAGCTTCAATATTGCATGTAAAACACTGGACAAATCATTAATGATCAATAACTACTACCTGTTCTCATGGTCATTATTACTATGCCATGAGGATTTCCATATTATAACAAATTTGTATAGTCTTTACAAATATCATTTAAAAATATCTGCTTACTATGTCATTAAAAGATCACTCTTATTTTTGAAAGTCTCAGTCTTATCTAATTATTTCCTTCATCATAAATGACATGATACTTGAAATACACATTGCAATTTCTATATTTAGGATTATTTCCTTAAGACACATGCCAGAGATGAAACTTTTGGGTCTAAAAGATTAAGCATTTTTAAATTTCTTGATGCATATTGACAGATTGCTTTGCAAATGTCAGTGCTATTTTTCATTTTTAAAAGCAAAGTAAAAATTTATTCATTTTCTTAGGCTCATGAGGGCATAGAAAAAATGATTTTTTTTTATCAAATATCTGAGTAACATATCATCTTAATGTGACCATAAATTTCCTAAGAACAAACTCAGAAAAACAATTTTTGCCTCTTCTGGTTCTGAAGATGGAAGGACCACATTTTCACATACTGAGATTAAGTATATTCTCTATTCACTCATCTATGCACAAAGTAAGAATCCACTGAATAAATACATCATAATGTGAAAAAAATAACTTCTATTAGCAAATCTGCCTCTATTACAGAGGATTAAGAGGGAAGAAAAACACTTTTGCCTTGGTTCTACAGAAGGAATTAATTCATTAGGCAGAGTTACGCTAATCAAATTCATTTGTAATATGATAGTCTGTCATTAATGTTTGCACGAATCTGAGGCAGAAAATGAACATTTTTCCAGAGTTGAATTTTAATTTTGGCTTCTCCAAATGTATCACTGCCAGTATGGCATTTTCACCTTTCCTACATACCTCTTAGAATAAAATGCAGGTGACAGGCCAAATAAAATGTACAACAGCACACTTAACTTTTATCCTTTCATCTTTCTATTGGAACTTTCTTAATGTTTCAGCTATAGCTAATTACTGCCGTGGAGGAATGCCACACAGATTTCTTCTGAACTCCAACTGGCAGAGGAAACTGGAATGTCCTGAGGCCATAAAATGACATTCTGGTCATCTATAGATGTGTTCAAAGAATGAAGACTTTGCAGCCTCAATTTGCTCTTCCCTTTAGCAGTTAGCAGCAAAGAAACTGAAGAAAGCATAACTGAGGATGAGAGCATCTAGGGGTGCTGGAGAGACACTCCAGCTACCAAATAGATCCAGGAGCTGGCAGGTGCATCCTACCCTCCTCACCAAACTTACCACCCACTTTTCCTTTAAACTAACCCTGTCTCTTGGACTTGTATTAAATGCTGCCCCAGAGCCCATGTTCAGATTGTTCCCCGTGCCTGTGTTGTCTTCCTCCCATCTCTGTATGGCCACACCCTAAATATACCTCCAGATTCTGCTGCAATGCGTCTCTGGGAATTTTCATTTGCCCAATATATTTGGGCTTACGTTGTAGTAATTCCTGTACAACTTCTTTCTTATGCACTATCAAACTCTCAAGGAAATAAATTTTGTCTCATTTACCTTTATATTTCCAATGGAGACCTACACATCATAGTTAGTAAAGGAGAGCATGTGGCATGAATAGATGAGCACAAACGGATACTCAGTCTCATAAACGCTATGGTGTAAATGTGCATCACAATAGGGAAAAAATTTCTGGCTTTAGGGACAGTTGTTCCTTTTTTAATTAAAAAAGATTGTTGAACATTTACTTAGTCTCAAGTATAGCTCAAATCCTGGCTTTTCCAATATGCTGTGTAGCTCCGGACAAATTACTTAACTTCTCTGAGTGTCAGTATCCCCATTCACAAAGTGGAGATTGTAGTCTGTAAGTCACAGGTGTTTCATTAGTACTCAATGAGAAAAATTACATAAAGCTCCCTCAATACAGTATTTGCTTAAAGTTTGACATATTCCTTCTTTCTTGTTCTTCTATTTGACATTTCATTTTCAAATAAAAAAATAAGAAAATTATTTCTCAAAAATAGTCTCTAGTTTCATCTTGTCTTCTATGATATATAAGGATTATTTCTAATACTAGAATATGTAATGATATACAGGGTAGGTATAAGAAATATATCATGATTATTTCTAATACTAGAATCTGTAATGATATACAGGGTTTATATAAGAAATATATAGGGTTATTTCTTATACTAGAATATGTAATGATATACAGAGTATACATAAGGAATATATAATGATTATTTCTAATACTAGAATATGTAATGATATACAGAGTATGTAAGGAATATATCATGATTATTTCTAATACTAGAATATGTAATGATATAAAGGGTTTATACAAGGAATATAAAGGATTATTTCTAATACTAGAATATGTAATGATATGCAGGGTAGGTGTAAGGAATAAATCACAATTATTTCTTATACTAGAATCTGTAATGATATATAGGGTTTCTATAAGGAATATAAAGGATTATTTCTGATGCTAGAATCTGTAATGTTATACAAACTATGTATAAGGAATGTATAATGATTATGTCTAATACTAGAATATGTAATCATATACAGAGTATGTGTAAGGAATATACAATGATTATTTCTAATACTAGAATCTGTAATGATATACAGACTATATGTAAGGAATATGCAATGATTATATCTAATACTAGAATATGTAAGGATATAAAGAATATATGTAAGGAATATATAATGGTTATTTCTAATACTAAAATAAGTAATGATATACAGAGTACATGTAAGGAATATATAATGATTATTTCTAATATGAGAATATGGAACAATATACAGTGACCTTACATTCCTATGGCATACCATGTCTCAATCTTGTGAGTAGGAAGGGGCTTAATATTATTTTTCATAATGTGGAAACTGAGGCTTAGAGAAGACAGGCGACCTCCTCGCAGCTATGTAGGTAGGAAGCCCAATGCCAGAAGGTACACCCCCTTCTCCTGATACCCATCAGAACACCTTCCAATCTCTGAAAGCTCTGTCTATAAGAAGTGCTGCTGCCACACATGCATTTCAGCAGAGACTTCTCTCATCAGAAGCCTTCTCCCTATTAGTTTCCCAGGGGGCTCAATTTCTAGCAGGCCTCTTCTTTTTTGAGCTTCAGGCCCTCCCGCTCCTGGAATTCTGCAAGCGAGGCCTGGTAAATATGTCATCGAGGCAGCGTGTCATAAATCCGTCAGCCTTCTCCATGTCTGTCATGACGCTGCGGGAACCCTGCGAGCACAGCCCAGGTAGATGCTGGTCAGCTGTAATGGGAAAACAAATGAGCCTGCTTTCAATGAGCTGGAACCTTCTGCCTGAGTTAATGTTTCAGTGGATTTGTTTGCTTCCTGCAGCTGGCTAAGCAGTTTTGGTAACTGTGACAACACTTTTCATGGATTTGTTTTTACCCCTCATCAGATTTTTCATGCAGACTTTCGGTTCTACAATATCCATGCTGGAAGTGCTTTGTGATGAGCTTTAAACAGTGAGCTTTGGACCACAGCTCTGAGAATAAGCACAGGACACCTGAATCTCCTGCATGAAAAAAGGAGACTCAACACACCCTTCACACTTTTCTGAATTGGGGCTATGTAATAACCTGTGCAACCTCCATAAATATTTCTTTTTTTCTTTTTATATTCTTTTTTATTTCAATCAGTTTTGGGGGAATAGGTAGTGTTTGGTTACATGAATAAATTCTTTAGTGGTGATTTCCGAGATTTTGGTGCACCCATCACCCAAGCTGTACCCAATGTGTAGTCTTTTATCCCTCATCCCCCTCTAATGCTTTCCCCCAAGTCTCCAAAGTCCATTGTATCATTCCTATGCCTTTGCATCCTCATAGCTTAGCTCCCACTTATGAGGGAGAACAAACGATGTTTGGTTTTTCATTCCTGAGTTACTTCACTTAGAATAATGGTCTCCAGTTCCATCTAGGTTGCTGCAAATGTCGTTATTTCTTTCCTTTTAATGGCTGAGTAGTCATGCGTATTTCTTTAAAGGATGCAATGTACTTAAAGAACTCTGGCCTGGGAACCTGGGGAACTGGATTTTAGTTCTTCTCATAGGATATTACCAGGTAAACATAGACAATTCACTTAAACTACAAATTCACGTGGCCATAAGACTCATTTGGGACGATGATAGCTTTTAAAAAGTAATACGGATTATTTGGTTTATCTTCAGATTATTAAATTAGAATCTCCAAGGGATAAGCCTAGGACCCTGTATGTTTAACAAGTGATTCAGGTGATGCTTGCAATCAGATATATTTGGAAAATGCTGGCCTCCCGGATCTCTATGTCCCCCAGCATCTCACACTTAGCAATATATGGAAGCACGTCCGCATAAGTGGTCTGTATTCCACCTGTTTCAGGTTACTTGAGGAGTTTGCTAAAAATACAAATTCCCAAGCTATCTTGAAGACATGCTGTATCAGAATCCTTGGGAATATAACTCATGTGCTTTTATAAAAGGTTCTTAAAGTGAATTTATCTACACCAAAATTTGGGAACCACTAATAGGACTTTTTTCTACAGTTTATCATGTTTGGAAGTATTATCAACATTGTAAGGCAATCGTGAAGATTGCAAGAAATAGTATTTGGCACAGTTTCTGCCATGGATAAGTTCTTGATAAATGCTAGGAACACAATTAAGTGTTTTGCGCATTTCTTGGGCAGGGATTGCATCTTATACTTCCGATTTCCACATCAAGGTAGAAGGGAACATGGTATCTGTTCAATACGTTCTTATCGGTCAAAGCTGCTTTTCTATTTCAGAGTTTATGCTGTCTTTTCTTTTTTGATTCTTTCTTCTCATGTCTATTTTTGGACTGAAAACATCTCAGGGAAATGAGAACTGCACCTTGACCAAAGCTTCTCTGGTCACTGAAATGTTTCATTTGGAGCGTCTTAAGCAGTGTTTTCTGAAATAAGTAGAGTGGTTATTATTAGTCTGGTTTCATGTATGAAAATACAGATCAGAAAACGAAAGGTGACCTTGTACATATACTTTGTTGGTTAAAATTAAAAAACAAACGAGCAAAAAACAAAGGACTAGAACTCAAATACTCCATATTTCATTAGAATCTTTTCCACTTCACTATACCACTTTTCACCGATATCAGTACAGGACCATAAAAAATTCAGTCTTTTCCCCACGGGTCTTTATCTCTCCTCTTTTTGTCTTTATTCTCTGTATTCACCCTTCAGAGATTCCATTTTCCACATTGTTCTTATCTTCAGCTAGTATGTGATAAATTAATCACATCAAAGTGCTAGACACAAAGGAAATTCATCCCTTCGTCCCTTGTGATTGCTTTTGAAAAAAGAGCAATATAAACGGAAGCTCCTTGATCCATGCCGTAATCATGGAAATTCAAACACCATGGAACCTGAAGAGATCAAAGGGAGTCATGTGAAAGTTCTTCCCTTTAAATCACAATTTCAAATGCACCTTCCTTCTCTGTAAATGTCTAAGGCTGCTACTGACAACACAATTATAAAGCTATCTTTTTTGTAATAAGGGATCCCAATCTTATAAACTTTAATTTTATTTAGATAAAAGCACAGATTCCACAGATCATTGAATATCTTGAAAGCCATTTAAGACCCATGCTCCTTTCTAAGTACCAGTGTGAGGATAATGTTGGGAGCAGCATTGGAGTCTACTAGAATAGAGACACCATTAGGAGATCAGGTCCAACTCAGAAACCAGTACCCTGATATCAGCCCTGACATCTTGCCTTGGGCCTCTAGACAGAGAGGTCCACCCAATGGCTGAATTTGTGCAACCTCCTTCTCGTGTTTATAGGGTGGAATGTGATATGTTCACACATCCTTTTCTGGGACAGTGTTTCTATTTGGAATTTTGCAATATTATTAACTTATACTTTAGATTTAACTATATAAATTTATAGCCATTCAATTGTTCTTTTCTTTCTGATTAATTAAAATGCATTTCTTCATTACTTTGTATGAACTACTCTTAGTTATTTTCTCACTACTAATAATAGTTGTCACTTCTTGAGGGACTACTCTCTCATCTGTTCTTCCTACTCTTCTTTTTTGTGGTTCATTTCTTTTCTGGAAGTTGTCATCTCTGTTGTATAGAGCGATACACTAAAACCAAGTGTTAAACATACAAATGTGAAATGTTTAATATTAACATATAGGAATATGGAGTCTTCCAGTGGTCAGTGGTGTCTGATTCAACCTCCTCCACTTCCAGCATTGTATATTTATGTGTTCTCGAGGCTGTGTTGAGACAATCAATATTATTTTATCTCGCGTACTACCCTCTTCTGGCACCTCTCATTTCACACACAGATTCAGGCTACAACTAGCAGAAAAGTTGCACCGTTTTGTTAAAAACCAAAGTCAGCGATGGTTACATGAGCCCTCACTGCTGTTCCTAAGATGCAATTCGAATCTTTGAATGTTCTAAAGGATGTCCTAGTGCTATGTCTTCATTCCCCAATGGAGGACTGCTCCAAATTCAGATAGACTAGGCTGGGAGTGTGGGCAGTGGAGCTTCCCTGAGCAGCCTCCTGGGAAGGTAGCCTTTTAGGAGATGAACTATCCCAGGTGCAAAAGCTGAGTCTTGAAATAATGCCTCAATGTCACAGAGGGCATTATTTTGCATATTACAAAGGCTATGGCCATCTGGTAACTGGCACATGCTGTTTCTGGTTGTAACTCTAATCAAAATGTGTGTAAATCTTTTAAAATTTTCTAGCCATGGTGATAAAACACATTGAATGCCTCAGTCTGCTCTGGTTGCCATAACAAAATATCATAGACTGGGTGGCTTCAGCAACAGACGTTTCTCACAGAGTAGTAGGCTGGGGACTCTGAGATCAACGTGTTAACAGGTTTGGCCTCTGTTAAGGGCCTTCTTCCTGGCTTGCAGATGACTGCCTTTTCAATATGACCTTATTTGGCCTTTCCTGGATGTGTTTGTGTGAGAAAACACTGAGATTTCTCTCTTTTTCTCATTGTATATGAGTACTAACCTCATCATGACAGCCTCATTCTCATGACTTAATCTAAATCTAATTACCTTCCAAAGGCCTAACCTCTAAATACTCTCATATTGGGGATTATTAGGGCTTTGACATATGAATTTCAGGAAGACAAAAGCATTTGATCCATAAAGTTGAATGAGAAAAAGGAAATGATACTATACTCTTGTTACAGGAGAAATATTATACAATTTTAAAGACTGTGTACCAGAAACAAAAAATATTTCAAAGACATTTCCTTTGTTTTCTCAAAGAACAAGAAAATGTTAACTCTGAAACAAAATTTTAAAAAAGGAGAAATACAAAAACACACTGAATTGAAGAAAATGGTGCCTGATAATCAGACTGACTTGGAAAAGGAGCTGAAGAAGTAAAAGGAAGCTTGAAATTAAACACTGAATAGTAAAATTTGAATTGGTATTGGAAACAGCAAGTGTAATAACTGATAATGCAGAAATCAATCATCATTTTTTGATAACAAAGTTGACTAGAGAAAAATGGTTAAAGATATGAAAATCATAACTGAGAAGATGACAGATGTAGAAGACTAGCAATCAAGATCTACAGGCCAGGTGTCAGGGCTCACACCTCTAATCCTAGCACTTTGAGAAGCCAATGTGGGCAGATAGTTTGAGCCTAAAAGTTCAACACCAACACGGTGAAACCCTATCTCTACAATAAATTGAAAAATTAGCTGGGCATGATGGTGCACAACTGTAGTCCCTGCTACTTGGAAGACTGATGTGGAAGGATCTCATGAGCCTGGGGAGGTAGAGGCTGCAGTGAGCCAAGATTGAGCCACTGCACTATAGCCTGGGTGGTGACAAAGTGAGACCTGTCTCAAAAAAATAAAAAGAAAAATAAAAAAGAAAGAGGGTAAGAATAACAATTAAGATATAGGTAAAGAGAACTTTCCTGATCTCAGAATACCTATATTTATCAGTCAAGAATATTTGCTGAATATCAAGAAAAAATTTAAAAAGCAAACACCTAAACATGGTTGAATATTTCCAATTTTGTATTATTAAACATTTCCAACATATAAGACAATTGAAGGAAAGTTACAGTGAACACCAAATACACATCACCTTGATTAAATTATTAGCAAGAAAATTAATTGGAAGGCTCCAAGCTTTAGGTTGCTAGTAAGCAAACTGAAACCCAATGTAAGCAGTAAAACAAAATTAGAGTCTTTACCAGTTAGAAATCACCAACCAACCTCTCAATAGGGACTTCCCACTTTAACCAGTCAGATACGTTTTCTTGTTCTTGCTTCCTCAAACATCTTCTAAAAGTTTCCTCTTCCAGTAGTGCACTAAACTGCTTGCTGTCCGGTCCCTCAAAATTCATGATTCATTGAATGCTCAAATAAACTTTTTAAAAAGTTAGCATGCCTAAGTTTTTTTCTAGTACTATGAATTCGTATTTTATTTGTTTACTGCATATCTATCCATCTATTCTTCTCCTTGTCCATACGTCAATCTCTCTTATTTTTGTTGCATTTCAAAGTAAATTGCAGACATTTGTGCACTCCCCACTAAATACTTCAGTAAATACTTCAGAATGTATTCTATTAAGTGGATTGAAAATTTAGTAAGTATGTTTTTATCTTTAGATATACAGTTTAGGTTCGATATAATGAGCAAATCTTACTATACATTCACTGGGTTTTGACAAATGCACACACCTGTTTTTACCGTATGTCATACTTTCCTTAATCACTACCTTCATCCCTCGTCCAAGGTAATTACCATTCTGATTTTTGCAGATTACATTAGTTTCACCTGTTCTATAATTTTATAAATGGAAGCATAACATATGGACTCTGTTGTGGGAGGCTTCTTTCATTCCCCAAATGTTTTGAGATCCCTCCTTGTGAGTGCTTGGATCAGTGTATGTTTCTTCTTGTTGCTGAGTGGCATTCTGTTGTTCTAATGTAGCAGTTTTTATCCAATCCCTTAATTCCAGCTTTTGTCCATGATGAATAAAACTTCTATGAGCATTTGTGTAAAACTCTTGTTTGCGTGATTGTGAAAGTATGTTTATATTCCTCTTGGGCAAATGCCTAGGAAAGGAATTAGTAAGTTGTAGCGCAGTTGTATGTTTGATTTTATGAAAACTATAGAACTTTTCCCAAAGTGGTTATACAATTTCACATTCCCTCTAATAATGGATGATAGTTGGAGTTGCTAATTGCAAAACTGCCAAATTGCAAAATTATAATGTTATGTCTTTTTAAATTTAAACATTTTGATACATACATAATGGCATCATATAGTGATTTTTATTTGAAGTTCACTTATGACTAATAACGATAAGCGGATTTTCTTGTGTTCATTGGCCATTTATATATCTTCCTTTGTGGAGAGCTCGTTAAAATATTTTGCCAATTTTCAAACTGAGTAATTAGACTTCTTAATATTGAGTTTTGGAGTTTGTTATTAATCTTGTAAACCAGTCTTTAGTATGATGCATGTTTTGCAAATATTTTTTCCAAGTATACATCTTTCTATGTATTTTTCTTAATATATTGTATATTGCAGATATTTTAAATTTTGATGAAATATGATTTATATTTTTTCTTTAGTGAATATTATTTTCTATGTCCTCATACATAAACTTTCTTATACTAAGTTGTGAAAATTGTTTCACTGTTCTCTGAGTGGCAAGGCTGTGTATCCAAGGACAAAAGGCAGATAAATGTCTGTCAGGGAAGATGCATGATATGATGATATGGAGAACAGACAAAGCACACACCAGGATCAAGTGATACGGCATTCATTTACAACAAGAGGGTAGACAGTGTATGCACAAGATCCAGCCCCTGGCAATGCATTGGTCTCCCACGGCCAGGGGATTCACTCTGAAGCAGATGCGGTGGTACGGCTGCATGCCCCTTATTTCATGCTGCAGCAGAAGGGCTTCTCCCCCTCTGCCACCAGGATCTGAAATACGGAAACTGGCATTTGTGTTATTGCCAACAAGAAAGTGTTATTTCATTTTTTCACTAGCTGACAACTCAGGGCATGCTTAAGGGCCATCAAAACATGCACTAAAGCAGGATAAAGGATTATATATCAAGCATGGACCAGGGGAAGATGTTCCCTCATGAGAGACCAGCCTAGCACTGGTGATAAGGACTCTTTATCTGCCAATAAAGGAATGTTACACACCCAAGACCACTTTCATGGGACAGTGCAGGTGGCAAGCACTGCACAGAACTGCCTTTCCCAACAGTCAATCCTCTAACTCATGCCCGGCCCCTGAAATAGCAGACAAAGCACATCCAATCTGGTGAAACAACTGTTTACACTGAATCTGGAGACAGAGCTGGGTCAGATGGGGACCATGAACAAACCTTATTGATGCTGTGGATGAGATTTTCTTTTTTTGCAGAGTACCTCTGTCATTTTGAGATAGCAACTTACTAGGGTCACCAGAAGAACCAGTCCCAGATATTCAGTTCTTGCTGGAGGATAGTCTGCAACTGGAAGCCTCAAACTCAACAAAAGAGTCTAAAACAAGAGTCTAAGGGAAACTGCAGACATATAGCTGACAACCATTCTGTCTGAGCTTAGATCTTCTCCAGTTGAATTTCTGCCTTCCTCCAATTGTTAATGCACACACATCTATGTCACCAATAATATAAACGCCCTCTTTTACCAGCAGACAACTGAGGGCTATCTAGTTGCCCATCACCACCTTGGCTAGTGAGTTTAGTGAGTTCTGTTGGTCTTGGAGCTTTGAGGAAAGTTAGTCATTGTGTGTAGGCCAAGTCATTATAATGGGAGTGTGGGACTAGAGGGACTTCATGCTGGGATGACAAATCTAGCTTTGTTTGAGTTCTCTCCTGTGCATAACTCTGCTAATTCTTATCAGGGTATGGTCCTGCTTGGCAAGGCAAAAGCTTCTGTAGGAACACAAAGAGGAAAGATTAATGTTTCCACTCTCCTCCCACTCCAGGAACCTCCCAAGGCCAGGTATGCTTTCAGCTATCGCTTTTCCCGTTGTTCCTGTTACTTGATCCAAACTTTTCAGTCTTCATCATCCAACCAGGGTAAAGAATTTCCACCCTATAACATTACCCACTTGTAACATCATCCCTTTCTACAGGATTGGGAATCTTTAGTAGGACCAGGGGAACCCTAGTGCCCCAATGTCTGTCATCCCTTCCCCATCAAATTGGGGTCCCACTGTTGGGACACTCCCAAAGGTAGCATTGTCTCTTAGTTTGAATTGGGAGGTTCTACTGCTGGTACCATTGAGGCCTGGGCCACAAACCACACCCCAGGGAGTATATCTCAGCAAAAAATAAAATTAAAGGAAAGAATTGTTGGCTATATTGAGACTGGGGGTTCTGCAGGAACAGCCTAATCAGGTGAATGTCTGGCCCTCCACCTCTTCGAAGCATAGTAGTGCCCAACTTATGTGAGCATGCTGTTTCTCTTCTGCTGGGGCATAATGATTGATGTCCAAATGACTTTTGGTAGGTAGGCCTAACGCCAGGTAAGTTGTTATTCTCTTGGCCATTGCAAAGTTTTTGTTTGAGTTGTCCATTCCTGCATTCTATCACCCCATTTTCTTGGGGGCAATGGGGAGCAAGAAGGATCCATATTATGCCATGGAGATGTGCCCTTTGCTGAATTGTCTGGGTTGTAAATATGGTGACTTGATCACATTAGGATCTTAAAACTATGTGTTCATGGCAGAGAGGCGCCACTAGAATCTGTGGCTAGGCACTGGCCGTCAAATGTGGTCAATCTGCCACTTTTGCACAGAGCCTATGCATAGGTTGATGAGACCTAACTCACCATGCTGCATGCCCCAGGTTTGGTGGCAGAAGTCAGAAGACTGTGCCCCATTTTTGGCTTCTTTTTCTTGTAGAGTTAGTCCTTGTGATTTAGTCCATTTTTGCACCTGAGATACATTTCTATGTCCCATTCTGTCATGGACCCAGCAGGCAATCATGGTGATTTACTGAACACATACTAGGTCAACATGCAAGTTCAATCCATATTCGCTTTTGAATGGTCATCTGCCACAGGTGTCAATATGAGTGACAAATAGGTCTCCTTACCAGTTTTCAAACCACTACCATAGTTCCTGTTCTTACACAGGAAGGGTCTTAATTGTCCAGTAATGAATCTGCAAGTCACTGGGTCTTGCGGTTAGCCAATGGCTCATGAGTCTATAACATGCAGCTGAGAAATGCTGTTGGAGTGGACTGAAAATTCGTCATAACTGCATATAAGTATCAGTCAAAAGGTAGGAACTCTTAGGGTTAATAGCCACAGTAGTCTTGGGGACTCCATCAGTTTTGATTTTTGCAGACCCATCCATGAACCACGTCAAACCACCTGTTTTAACCTTGGGGCCCCATCAGCTAATGGAAGGACAAGTTTTCCTTATATTTTTTTCTCTGATATCTTCATAATTTTGCTTTTATGTTCTGATATTTTATCCATTGCAAATTAAATTTTAGTATTGTGGGAGGTAAGGGTCTAGGTTGATTTTTTTTTTTTTCCTGTATAAATATCCAGTTGTCCAGGTACTATTTGCTAAATAGTTTTCTTTTCCTCTTTTGATTGCTTTAGCACCTTGTCAAATATTGAAATTATTTTGGGTATGTGAGTCTATTTCTGGGTTCTTTGCAATGTTTCATTGATGCATTTGTCAATTTATATGCCAATATTACACAGTCTTGATTACTACAGCTTTATCATAAGTCTGAAAATCAGGTAATTTAAGCTCTAATTTTTTTCTTATTTTACAAGATTGTTTTGAATATAGTAGATCCTTTGCATTTCATAGAACATTTAGAATTGCCTTGTTTACTTCATTAAGAAAATGAACCTTACTGGGAGTATGATAGGACTTGCATTGAATTTATAAATAAATCTGGAGATAACTGACAAATTCAGTCTTCCAATCCGTGATCATAATATGTTTCTCTCCATTTATATGAGAAGTATTTAGTTTCTGTAAGAAATGTTACATTGCTTTTAGCGAAGGGAACTTGTAATTTCACTGTGCATAATTATACCAGGTACTTTACATGAATTGCGTGTGAATTCTAACATCTGAAGCAATTTTTAAATTGTTTTTCTTTGTTTCTTTTGATCATGTGTTCTTATTTTTGCATGCATTGAAATATTTTGGATTGCATATGTAGCATTTCAAATATTATGGTCTAAAGACTGTATTCTGTTATATATCTCCAAAGAGTTTTGATTTTTTGTTGTTGTTGCTTTAGTAGTCAATTAACTTAGAGTTAAATTTAAAACTTTGTCTTTTTAGTAGCATCTCATATCTCAGTTCAATTCTTTCATTTTTAATTCGAAAGCTTTGAGTTTGTCTTACACATGCATATTTCAGGTGTTGAGTCAGAAATTTCAATAGAGTTTAGATACACAGTATGAGTCATTCCTCTCTTGCTTTCTCATTTCTCATGCTTCTTTCTTTTTAACAGCTGCGTTAACTCTAAATTCTTTCTATTTATTAATTCTTCAAGACAAAAATACTGCAATCTTCTGTTCTAGATTTAGCTGTCCCCATATGACCACTGCAGTCTACCCTCACACCAAAAGTCATAAACATGGGCAGCTAATCTCATGCTATTGCATTTTTCGAATTGTTGACCCTTGTCCAGGATTTTCTACCTTTTTATTTTTAGTTTTTACTCTCCAGTATTTTCAGTAGTAATTTGTGCTGTGTCTGTTGTTTGCAGTTTTATCTATGGAAGGGTCAATTTATCAGGGATGTATTTTTCCACATCAGAAGGGCACAAAACACAACTGAATTGTATTTCATGTAAGAATTAAATAAATACAAACCCACCTGAATTCTGGAAGGAAAAGAACAAGACACTGTTATAAAAAGTTTCATGTAAAGTAATAATTAATCTTATTTTATATTTCTTGTCTGCAGTATGAAACTGGAATACATTGAATAGGTAGATGCAATTTTGAGTAAAAGAATTCTTTAAACATAGTCAAAATTACAAAATCAAGAAATAATTTTAGAGGCTTCGTAGTTTGTATTGAAATGTTTATTCATAGGTTGTAAATTTAAATGCAAATAATATTAATGTAATATGAAAATGAAGTAAATGTACATATATTAAAATATTAAATGTATTTGATACTGTCTAAATATTTTTTAATTTAAAATGGAGTTAGCAAAATTGATATAATTTGTTTTTAACTTCCTAACTGCACATTATATCAATGATTAAGTTGGATTCATAGAGATAATTTTTTCCTGGACTTTGATAACAGGCAAATAAAGACTGAAAATCATTTTCAAAGCAAAGAGCATCCACTAGTAGAAGTAAAAACTGGTTGTGTAGTTTTAAAATCACTACTGTAAGAAGGACAGATAAACAAAAGGCAAGATCAAATGCAGAGTCTATAATATCGAGAAAAATGTTATAATCATTATAAAATGTTGCTGTGGTTATTTCCTTGTGGTAGTAGAGGGGAGATGTTATGAGGGAATTTTGTGTCCCTTGTATCTTTTTGTTTAATTCTTAGCACTGAGCATATATTGCATTAATAATTGTGACAAAACTGAAACATTCTGTTTAAAAACTTGGAAAAAACGGGGAAAAAGTAATTCATGTTTTGAACAAACTCTATGCCATAATTTAATTCACTTACAAGATTATCCTCATAGAAAGTATTACTTAATGCTGTGGAAAATCGTTCTCTGTCCTTCACCATTGCCCATGGAAAATTCATTGTAAGCCCCATAGCATTTCTTATATTTACTTACAGTACTGTTTTACAGAATGAGCATCATACCTAATGAACACCAAATAATACATATTCTAGATTTGTTAGAAAAATGTAAAACTTTAAAGCATTTAAAAATTTCTTCAATATATTCACATGCCACAACAACTTGGGGAAGATACGTATTTACATATAAATTCAAATTCAAAGGAATGTATAGAGAATCATCTCTTTAGAATCGTGTGCCCAGCTTTAGACTAAGTTAAGATGGCAACTTTGGAAAGCAGAACCCACTACCAGGGAAGCAAAATGTATCATTAAAAGGGCAAAGTCAGCAATAGTTACATGGGCCTTGACTGTTGTTCTAAGATGCATTTAGAATTTTTGAATGTTTTAACGAATGTCCTAGTGCTATGTCCTCATTCTGTGAAAGATGACTGCTGCAGTTTCAGATAGACCAGGTTTGGAGGGCTAGTGAAATTTTCTTGAGAGGCCTCCTAAGAAGGCAGCCTTTTAGGAGATGAGCTATCCCAGGTGCAGAAGGTGAGTTTGGAGACAATGCCTCAATGTCAGAGAGGACATAATTTTGCATGTTGCAAAGGCTGTGCTGGTCATCATACTAGTTTTCCCACAAAGGACTAGAAAAGGGTAAGGTAAAGATACATATGTGGCCAACCAACCTTCTAAGCCTTTAGGAGCCAAAGACGATGCTGCTTCTATGACCATGTAGAAAGTGAAATAAGGAAAAATGAGGAGCAAGAACATGTTCTTTATGTGATCATCTTTGGGGCTCACTGGACTATGCTGTAGGAAGACTTGACATTGGCCTGCAGTGAGAGGTGAATCAGATGATTTTGGAAGAAGGGATCAGGAAAGCCATGTTTCTAAATTTGGTTGATTATGCAAGGGTTCCTCGGAGCCGTACTGGTGGACTGCATGAAGGGAGCAAGAGAGATATTCCTGGTAACATCCTCATCT
Organism: Papio anubis; assembly: GCF_008728515.1. Classification (NCBI taxonomy): domain Eukaryota; kingdom Metazoa; phylum Chordata; class Mammalia; order Primates; family Cercopithecidae; genus Papio; species Papio anubis. Next base: position 173,982,308 of record NC_044978.1, read on the forward strand.
GGTTGGAAATAATTGATGGGGAAGTGAAGTTGGGAGTTCTTCAATCTTTTGTGCTAAATGTGAATGAAAAAGGGTAGACCTCTTTAGAAGGAAATTGCTCCTGCTGTTTTTTGTTTTTTTTTTCTATATATATATTACAGTATAGAGAAAATAAGTTCCTGTAATTTCTCTACCTTACAGGGAAGGGCATAGAAGACACATTATTTCTCTGTGTTCCCCAAAGCAGGATGAGTAAATAATCTGACCTGCGTTGGGATGCATTTCAATAGAGAACAGAAACATGGTGGAAAGGTCATGCTCTTGGTCCTCTGACCACTCGTACTGGCCTGAACCCAGACTGAATGGGTGTTCACATGATTTTGCCTTCTTGCTTGCTCTTAAATTTTCTTTTTCTTCATGTTGTACTCATCTGGCCTGTCAGGGCTTCCAGGATCTCTGCAACTTTGCAACATTTTACTGGTGTAGACATTTTGTAAAACGTGCCTTGTGCACCTAGGGGCATTGAAGCTGGAGGTGAAAATAGCTTTTTGTTTTCTTGTTCAAGGATTGTCCCATGATAAAGTGTATCAGAAACTGTGCGTTTGGGAGTGATTATGCTTTTGTTGAAACATTAATAAACCTGAGACCTTCAACTCTACTTGATACTGATTCCTATCTTGGTTTGTTAGTTAGAATTTCAGTGGGAAACAGGGTTGAGCTTGTTCCCATCCCAAATCTCCAGCAATATTTTAAAGATAGAGTATTAATATCTCTTTAATAAAGATATATTTTGATATGTGATCAATTGAAGTATAGTAAATGTATTAACATTAGAGCATAGATAACTAAGGAGAATGAAAGTTTTAATTATTTAATAAGAACACTTAGCGTCTCTCGAAACATTGCATTTAATATGACATCAATTGTTAGCCACTAACTATATATTCCAGATGTGGTAAGAACCTACTGATGTGCTTATCCTGAATGGCATCTACTTCTGTGAATTGCTTCTTTGAAAATTTTTTTTTTTAAATGCCCTTTTCTATCTCCTTGTCCAGCATGACTATATCTGATGTAAGACAAATCAGTAAGAATTCTTTCTCAGAGTTTTTCATACTGGAGCTATAGGAGAAGAGACATTTCCATTGATATATTGATATCATGTTAGTTCAAGCTGGTAAGCTGTCTATGACCACATATGCCTTGCTATATGGAAAAGCCAGTTTGTGTTAGGGGAATATGGAATCAACATACACCCCAAAAGAAGAGTGGAGGTCGTAAAAGGGAAGGTACTATTTTCAGTCCTGTGATCTCCATCCTGCTCTCGATCCTGCTTTGTGGAGATTTGGTTGTTCAACCCATCTGTGTGATATTCCTGTATCCTTCTAATAAATCCTCTTGTCAATTTATTTGAATTGTGTTGCTTTCTATTGCAACCAGAAGTACTCATTAAATATACCAGGTACTTTAAGTTAATTTCTGCTTTATTTGTGAAATTTCTACAAGATAGGTATTTATTCCATTTATGTATGAGAGAAATTAGTTTAAATCACCTGTATTATTTCAAAGCCTATGCTATTTTCACTCCAGCTTTCTGCATTTCTAATGAGTTTTGGAAGTCCTTTTACTGAAGGTAACATAATAAAGAAAGCAGTTGATCACAGGCTAAGATGACTGATTAACCTGAAGCCTTATGGTAGAAAGACAGTATTTATCAAAATCCATGTATTCTGTCTATTAACTACTATCTTGAATTCTATCTCTGCTATGCATTCTTACTATCACAGTTCTAATTATTATTATCATTATTTTTAGATAGAGTCGGCTCTATCACCTAGGCTTGAGTGCAGTGGCATGACCTCAAGTAGCTGGGATGACAGGCATGCACCACCACACCTGGCTAATTTTTGTATTTTTAGTAGAAACGGTTTCACTATGTTGAAACCCTGCTGGTTTGACTATGTTCAAGCCCATGCTGGTCTTGAACTCCTAGTCTCAAGTGATCCACCTGCCTCAGCCTCCCAAAGTACTGGGATTACAGGCATGAGCCACCACACCCAGTCTAATGTTCTGATTTTGTTTCTCAAAAGATGTTGCCCATAATTTCTTGCAAAAATCTCCTAACTTGTGTTCATCCTCATTGTTTTACTGCTGTTCAGACAATCTTCTATCATAGTCAATCACACTATAATGGAGACTATTTCAGAATAACATAGAATTTTTAGAATGTAAATCTGCTGAGATTTATTTCCTATGTTGAGATCATCCAATGGCGTCCAATGGTTGCAAGATGAAATCTAAATTGTATTTGTGTTATCTTAGTCCATCTTCTGTTACTGTAACAGAATGCTTTAGGCTAGGTAATTTATAAAGACAGTAACTTTAGTGAGCTCATGGTTCTGGAGGCTGGTACATCCATGGACATGGTGGCAGCTTCTGGCTAGGACATTTGTACTGTATCATAACATGGCAGAAAAGTGGAAGGGGAACTATACACATGTGAAAGACACTGTAAGACCAAACCAAGCTTGCTTTTATAACAATCCACTCTTAAGAGAATGAATTTACTCTCAAGAGAACTAAATTACTCCTTATAGAATTAACTTACTCCTGCAATAACGACATTAATTCATTTCCCTGATATATGTCCCACCTCTCAATCCTGTTACCTATCTGATGCAGGAGAGGTCAGCGAGAACTCTTTCCTAGAGTTTTTCATACTGGAGCTACAAGAGAAGAGACATTTCCATTGATATAATTACATCATGTTAGTGTGAGCCTGGAAGCTATCTATGACCACATACGCCTTGCTATGTAGAAAAGCCAGCCTGTGGTAGGGGAATATGAAATCATCATACCCCATAAAAGAAGAAAAAAGAGTTTACATGTTTCCAACACATTACGTTTTGGGGGACACATTCAAACCACACCATGTGTGTACTTAGGTGTCCACTGGATTCTCTCTGCCCCTTGAGATTGAGATAAGAATACCTGTACTCTCAAGGTAAAGGAAGCTTGAGAATCACTAGAAAAATCAGAGCATTTGGGTCTGTGTAGATAACTATAGAAATAACTTATGTGTAGAAATAACTATGTGACATGGTTATTTCTATGTCATCCTCTTCTTTCTCTATTCTGTCTCTTTTTTAATGCAGTCTCTGGTACTGAATATAAGAAGAGTGTCAGCTCAGCCTCTACCTTGGTTTTTGCCAACACAAACAAAAAATACCTACTATCATAAAAATTCATGAGAGAAGTAGAATTTGTTGAAAAATTGGTTCACATACACACACCCCTCTACCCCAAGACAAGTCATATAAAAATCGAATGGGTATATCAGTTTTCTAACGTCCTCTTCAAGAAGCAGCATAGTGGAGTGGCTAAGTGTGTGCTCTGTCTGGTTTTGAATCCAGGCTCCTACACATGCCCTTTGGATAACCTTGAGGAAGTTCTCTAACCTTTCAGTGCATTCCTCAGCTGGAAAATAGGCATAAGGAGAAAGCTGTCTTTTAGGGTTATTGTATAAAAGCATTAATACATATAAAGTGCTAGTCAATAATGGTGCCTGGCACATGGTAAATGTTCAAGAAGTGTTTGCTTCTGATAAGATTATGATAATCACAAGTGGTATGAGTATCGCCAAGAGGGTCTCTCTTTGTTCTTTTTAACCATCTCATTCTTGCATTTCTTTCTTTGCCTTTTCCTTATCAATGTTCAATTCCTCATTGTTCCTCACTCTCTTCATTGCCCCCACCTCCCACAGAACCACAAATACATGGTTCATGTTGCTGGGAGAGGAGATCAGCTTTGCTGTATTCTAGTGCCTTTCAATCAGCCACATGCTGGCTTAGTATGCTTTCCATGCTGTAATTTTTCTTCACCAACAGAGGTCTCATCCTACAAGTAACTCTGGTCTTAGATGTTAGTACAATTAAAAAAAAAAATTCTTCCTCTTGGTTGACATGGCATATGATCTTTTCTATGAGCAAAATTAAACATTGTCTTTGCAGTCTCATATCTTACTATTATTCTGTATGCATGCTGGATTCCAGGCCCACTGAGTTGCCTTACTGGAGTCTTTCATGCTTGTGGGTCTTTGCACATACTCTTCTCCATTCCTCGAATGCGCCCTCCTCCCTTCTTGTATTCCAGTCAGTCTCATATATTTCTCAAGCTGCACATCCGATGTGATATTCTATCTAACCTTTGAAACAGTGAACTGCTCCTGTTGGGGATTTATTTATTGAGTAATAAATAAATAACATCCATTTTTCTCTTTTGAGTTCAAAATATAAATTCTAGAGTCCTCATTTCAAAGTTCAAAATATCAGACAATGATGTGCCAGAGCTGGCTTCCGCCAAGTAGTAAAAGGTGATTATGGTCAGTAACTTTTTTTTTTTTTTTTTTTTTTTTTTTTTTGTGAGAAAATCTCAGTTGCTCAGGCTGGACTGCAGTAGTGCAATCTCAGCTCACTTCAACCTCTGCTTCCCGGGTTCAAGCAATTCTCCTGTCTCAGCCTCCCAAGTAGCTGGAATCACAGGCGCATGGCACCATACCCAGCTACTTTTTGTATTTTTAGTAGAGTCGGGATTTCACCATATTGGTCATGCTGGTCTTGAACTCCTGACCTCCACCCACCTCAGCCTCCCAAAGTGCTGGTATTACAAGCATGAGCCACCGCACCCGGCCCTATGGCCAATAACTTTTTGCTAGTAAGTTGAAATCAACCATGGTGGAGAAATTTATACCAAATAAATCTTCAAATTCTGTAAATCATCCTTTTTTTTCTCTCCCATAGAGCTAAACATTTACTGGCTCACCAGGGATATAAGGGAAATAGTGATGAAAATGTCATCTATTGTATTATTATTATTATTATTTAGAGGTAGGGCTCTTGCTTTGTCACCCAGGCTGGAATTGTAGCTCACTGCTGCTTTGAATTCCTGGGCTCAGTGATCCTCCAGCCTTAGCCCTCCAAGGAGCTGGGATTACAGGTGTACACTACCACGCCCAGCTAAATTTTTATTTGTTTCTGGAGATGGGGGTCTTGTTATCTTTCCCAGGCTGGTCTCAAACTCCTGAACTCAAAGCAATCCTCCCACCTCGACCATCCAAAAATGCTGGGATTATAGTATAAGCTACCACACCTGGCCAAGAACTTTTCAATAATGGATCTTGTGTCCTAATGTCATCCTCAAAATTAGATAGATTAACCCACCCATTTGTGAGCAATGTTGAGGAACCACAGACCTTTCTGTAGGGGCCCAGGACTTTACCAACAGATTATCATAAGCAGAACAGAAAATATGATATCATTCTGTGAGGAAAAAACTTACTCAGTGTCTCTTCTCAAGCTCTGCAACCAGTCAGACCTCTTGGAGAGGATTGAGGACTGGGAGATGAGACACTGGGAATCTTAACAAATGGATATTTCCTCTTCATCTTCACAGAGGCTCTCAAGAGAAAGAAAGGAAAAGGAAGTTTCCCTTCTTTTTCTCCAAACCAGCCTGCACATTCTATAAGTATACACTTTATTGCACTCCTTGCAACTTGGTTTACCTACCTGTCTCTCCTACTGGAGTTGTCTTGATGACAGATCCATTTGCATCTCAGGAATCAAAAGCAGTTTCAGGAACACAGTACGTGCTCAGTAATTGTTGAATAGAGGATGAGGTCAAACCATGATGGGCTCATGAAAAAGTGGAACTTTACCTGAGCCCTACAATCCCGGAGGGCTTAAATGGATAAATCAATCCCTCTACCTTTTGTGTTCCTTTTCTGCCCTCTTGCATGAATCTTTTACAAATAAAGTCTCTCCTTACATAAGTCTGGATTTGTTTTTATTTGACACTCATCACATAGGTGATTTTTATATTTAATAATAGGAGTCACAAATATAATACTCTCTTAATTCCTATGATGAAGGGCAGGATCTGTTACAAGATACTGAGCAGGGAATATCTAAGGCCCAAAGAAGGTGGCAGCCTGAGGGGAGGGGAGGGAACAAGGCAGGTAAGTAACAGAAATTGAATTTATAGCTGTGATTTTCAGAAATATTGTGGAGCATTAATCAATATCCTTACCCCAGACTTAACCACATCAGAATCCTCAGGCTGGGGACCAGGAATCCATATTTTAAAGGTGCTTCCCAAGTGATTTACATTCACAATCAGTTGAAGGAAACTTTAAAACTTTTATTCCTTCAATTGAATCCTCTTTATTGGAGCTGCCAGTGTTTCAAAGTATGCTCTTCAATATTAACAGAATTGAGCCGTGCAATTTAAATTTCTAATCCCCAAACATTTAAAACCAGGCATTAATTTCCAACTTGTGCCCCCCTCCTTTGAATGTGACCTTTATTTTAATAGTGATGAAATTTATGAAGCATGTTTCATTTGCCTGATTTACTATAACATAGCTAAATTCATTTTGGAAATGATTGGGCTGTGGCTCCATATTAAATCCTTAATATATACGTACAAGTGAATTATTGGTTCTCGTAGTCCACCCAGTTAAAAACACAGATAATGGAAGTCAAATCTCCAGTCAAATTTCCCCTTTGTACAACTCAACAGAGCTTGTCATCACCATTCAAAATCCATGAACAGATAAAGGAAAGATGACAATAATTGTCAGAATCTTGATGGCAAATGAGCAGTGTGAGAGATTCTCTTTCAGTGTGGATGGGTTGTTTTGGCACACTACAGATGCAGCCTCAGGCTACCTAAAGTGAGTGACCAATTCCAGTAGATGATTTGGCCCCTAATTTATGTTTTCCTTGTTCCATATCGTTTGCCAGCATGGTAGGCAGTGAAATACAGTGGGAAAATTATGAAGCCAAATAATAAAACAAAATCCTGGAACACCTCTTGGGGTCAATTTTGAATCCATAAAGTGCTGTTAAAATTTCCAATATTTATTCCAAAGAATGTTAGTGGTCATGAGGACATTTTCGAGTCCCCTCTAGAGTGGATAGAGAAGGACAAAAGTGAAAAGTGGTGAGGCGACATATATTTTCTTATGGAAAATCAATTCCAAACATACAGTCTCAAACAATTATACACAGGGAAAAGGGAATTGGAATGACTGAGCTTTGACTATATACATACATTTTTCATCAAGTCTTTCATTTAATCCTCACAAAATCTTGCAAGGAAGGTGTTACAACTCATAATACAGATGAGGAAACTGAGATTGAGAGACCTACAGAGACTTGCCCATAATTCCAGATTTAGAAGGTTATAGGGATCAGATTCACAGCAGGATCATAAGATTCCAAAGTCTACTACTTATCCGCTCAACTGCAATACCTGCTGGAATGTGCAGGGGAATTCTACATACACATCCTCATTTGGCTTTGCAAAATGGTAGATAATGGCCCTGCAAAAATGGGAAGAGCCATAAGGTCATTAAAGAAAATGGAACAAATAAATGTCTTCCCCTACTCTACGTTACTTCCCTAGAGAAATACATTTATACTTAGTACATTTTTATTTCTCTCAAGTTTATACAGTCCAGATACACATTTTATATATCTCATCATCCACATAGCACTGTAGCAACCTGCCTCAAAAGAGAGCAGACTTTGGAAGGAGAAGATCTGGATGTGAATCTCAGTTCTGTCTCCTACTGTTTATTAAGTGTGGTTGTTTCTCTATGAGATTCAGAAGTGCATTTCATAGTTCCTGGCATAATTTGGGTGCCTGCAAAGTACATATTTTAAGCAACATGACAGGGACTTTGGTCAGGCTCAAACTGGTTGGGAGCCAGAGTGATGAGAAACAGGGCTGTTGTGTTGGCTGCATCCTAAGACTGGATAGGAAACCAGGAATGAAGAATGTGGGTTTAGCCAAGGGTGTGGTAGAAGCTGTGTCCTAGCAAGGACTGTCTCTTCTGAATTGTTTTTTCTAAGGCAATATTTTTCTTTTGACACACTTTTGGAGCTACTCATTATAACTTCTTCACTCTGGGCATGGACCTTGGCCACTCTGTCCATCACTTTTGTTGACAGAACAGCACCAGCTTCTTCTAACAAGACGAGCATGGTATTGCTTTCTCCTTTCTACCTGGCTTGGGCTTTTGGACCTTTCCAAGCTTAAAAAAGAAAAAAAAATAAGAAAGAAAACTTCAATAAAATATATTTCATCACCCTGGTAATATTTTGAACCAAACATTCACTGAAAATAACTGGCTTACTCATTTAAGTAGAATTTGAGAAGTCATATTTAGTTATTTATTGTACAATAATATCTTAAAATGTATTTTTATTTTTGCTATATTACAAATATTATTATGTAAATAAAAGTAAGTAACACGTACCAGAAAGCCACTACTATGGATAAAGTACTCTGCTTAAGACATTGTATTAGTTTGCTCAGGCTACCATAATGAAGTACCATAGACTGGATGGCTTAAGCAACAGAAATTTATTTTGTCATAATTTTGGGATCAAGCTAGCATCAGGGTTGGTTTCTTCTGAGGCCTCTCTCCTTGTCTTATAGACTGTCATCTTCTACCTCTGTCTTCACAGAGGTGGTCCTGCCTCTGACTATGCCTGCATCTTAATCTCTTCTTATGAAGACACCAGGCATATTGGAATGGGGCTACCCCTGTGACCTCATTTTAACTTACTTAGCTATTTAAAGACTTTGTCCCAAATACAGTCCCATTCTGAGGTTCTGGGGTTTGGGACTTCGATGTGTGAAGTTTGAAGAAACATAATTCACTCTATAATGTTGATGTGGATTATTTTATATTATTATTTATAGACTTCATATAATTGGTTACATTTTAGGATGAGAACTGAGCATCAAATACGTTAAATGTCTTTCCCAAAGAGCTGAAAAATGACATAACTAGAATTTAAAGCTCTGTCTGGGAAACTTCAAAGCTCATAGTAACTATTCCAGTGTTTTGTTCACCCTCTGTCATATCTTATTTCAAGGTGCTCCCTCTGAATATACATTAATATTCATCTCTCTCTCCATGCTCCTGCACTAGCTGACTCATTGTAATTGTTGCTACAGCCTGATAACATCTTGCTCAAGTGATGCTAAATTTTGCCAGATCAATGGACAGTTCCCTTCAGGCATTATGCAGCAGCTGTCTTTGCTAATTTGACAGTATGTGATGAAAGTGGAACTTAGAAGTGTGTTTAGTTCAATTTCACAAAGTTTGAAGTAGTTTTGGGTTCAATACAAGTTGCCTGGTTAAATGATGCTGAATTGTTGTTGGTTCATTTCTTAGCCAGGGATGCTATAACAAAATTACCATAGTCTGAGTGGCTTAAACAATGCAACAGAAATTTATTTCTCATAATTCCAGAGGCTGGAACATCCAAGACCAAGATGTTGGCTGATTTGGTTCCTGGTAAGGCCTCTCTTCCTGATTTGTGGATGGATGACTTTTTGTCTTATCCTCTCATGGAGAAAAGACAGAGAAGAAGTGAGCTCTTTCATGTCTTCTCTCATGAAAGCACTAATCTCATCATGAGGGCCCCATCTTCATGACCTACTTACCTCTTGGAGATCTCATCTCCAAATATTACATTGGGATAAGGGTTTCAACACATGAACTTTAAGGGGACACAGACAGTCCACAGCAACTCATGGAAAAGGGCACTTTGGACAAATGCGTGGCATCACATTTTCACATGGGCTGCCTTATCTGATCTCATCACAAAAATGTTCTAAGATAGAAAACACCAGTGTTGTTACTACTTACTTAATTTTTTTCTTTTTCCATAACTAGTTCACTTTGTGTTATATCCCCTTGCAAGCATCTCAATGCAGTGATCATACCAGACTTACAGGTGGTTAGAGGACAGATAAGGAGATGACCATGCCAGGATATAAAAGCCTAGCAGTGGCAAGCCAGATTAATGGCCAAGGGGTTGGGGGGTGGTAGTGAGGAAAGATGAAGAGAACAACAAGAAAGGGAGATGAACTGATGACAGCAGTTTTGGAAAAGGGGCTTTCAAGAGTGTATTTTTGACCGTGTTTATAGGCACACCTCACTTGTGTAGGATCCTGTTGGCTTCCATTGAGGCTTTTTATAAAGACATAGGCCCGAACCTAAGAGAGAACTCTGTTAGAGAAGATTAGACCATTGTGCATAGACCTACAATAGAGGTAGGCATGCAATCAAATTAGAGTGAATGTTTAAATAATTTCCTGTAGACGTGTTTTAATTGTGTTCTACTTCTGTAGCTGGAGCTGGAGTCAATTTTATCTAAAGTCATCAGTTGTGGCAAAGAGAAATTTGACTGAAACCTGAAGGGTATTAAGGGAAGGTTATGAATTCAATAGGTGAGAATGAGAGAGGATTCTGTGATGAGAACATAATAGAAAAACTGGTGGCACAACATGAGTTAGAAAATGGCAAATGATAGAGAAAGATATGTCAGGAACTAGAAAGTGACAGAACTGGCCACAGATGTTGTTTAATGATAGTTTATTTTGGGACAAAGGAGAGAGCTTCCTTTGCAGATTAAGGAATTATGGCTTTATTCGGAAGGAAGTAGGGATTCTGTTTACCTTTCACAACACAATAATGTCTCTTTTCTGGAAAATCACGTATGATTCTGGAATAAAATTACTGTCATTCATCTTCACCTTCCAAATTTTCACATCCACAGTACTTGATCCACAATTTCATTTTAAAAGAAAGCCTAATATTATTCATAAAGAATTAAAATTTGTCTTTGCTTAAATATTTAATAGACACTTTTATGGAATTGAGCAGAAACAAGAAAACTAAAATACAGATAAAGATGGTCATCATAGCAGTATTATCTATAACAGTGAAAAATTAGAAATGCTTTATTAAGGGAATAGTTAAGCAAATTATGATAGCCCTGTAGAGTGGGATATGATGCATCCATTTGTAAGATTTTGATAATATGTATAAAACTGGAAGAAAGTACAATAAGATATTAATAATTATCTTCAAGTACAGGATTCTGGGATGTTTTTAAAATAAATTCCTCTATGAATTTATTTTTCAAGTTTGACAAACTGATCATATATTTATTTGATAATCAGAATAAAAATTAAAGTATGGCAATATCTTTGGAATAGTCTATGGCAACTTTCGGAACTTTGAAGAGGACATTGGTCACCAGCATGGGTGCATTCTAGTCACCTAATCATCTAATCCCTAGACTTGTGTTTGGCTAATGTTATCTCTAAATCTTTATGAAAAAGAAAAGTTATATCCTATGGCCCCATTTTGGTCTTCTGGTTGGAGGCTCATGTGAAGATCTGATTTATCCTTACACCTTGGAATCTAGAACTGTGCTTGACGTATTGTAGATATCAAGACATGACTATTTATTGCACACAAGATCTGGTCAAAACATTTGTTCCTGTCACAAATAGGGTATGGTTAATCTCAGAATTTTGGCCATATTTTTCTTGGGGTTTTTCCCTATCACATATTAAGTGTATCTCTTTTTGTTCTATTGTATGCATTTGGCTGAAATTTCCCTGTATGTGTGTGACGGGGTTGGGGGTGGGTCCCAGCTATACTCTTTACTGACTTTATGGCCATGGACAGTAAATTATGTTCTTTTATCTTTATTTTTTTTTCAAAGGATTGGCTTTAGGCTTGAGCTAAAAATTATATGTAGAAATACCTAAAAGTGGAACAACAGAAGTAGTAAGTAAAGATTACTTGAGCTTGAGTCGACTGCTGCTTAGTAAACATGATTGACTGCAAGTTGTTTTGAAGAAGCTCTGAGCTGGGGAAAAGACAGACTTAGCATTCATTATTGCAGTCAACAATAATGAGAGGTGGGGATGTAGTCCTGACTACCCTTAGTATCAGGAAAAAAGTCGTAGCTTCTTACAGGATCCACCATCTGCCTCCCAAGCATGTCAGCACAGTAAGAAGCAATATATCACTTTTGAGAGGCAGGTGCAATCTCGAATTTAAAGGGACATTTCTAGTGTTGGTTAATTCCTGACAGTTCAGGAAGTGCCAGGAATGGACACTAAAACCTGGATACATTTACAAAGTAATTTTCTCAGCATATTCTGCAAATGTTTCATTGTCCATATTAAAATGCTATGAAGGCAGAAAAAAAGGGAGATTAATATACATGTATCTCAAGGCCACAGATTGTGGGTAATACCAATTCTAACAATGCCTCTTGGGAAATGAGCCCCCGAAACCCAGGCGCATAGGAGAGTGAGTCCTTTGCTTTAGATTTTCTGTGGATTATAGAGACATCACCATCTAGTGGACAGAGCAAGAATTTAGGAATAGGAAGATGAGCTTTAACATTTCATTTTCTTCATCTGTAAAATGTGATTAGTCACATTTCTTAAACGAAGGTAAACTTTATATCAAGTAAATTACATACACCATGTATGTATTATATCATGATATTATATATGTTTAAATAACCCTCACATTGCATTAGAAAGCTGAAGTTTAGGGAAATGAAGCAACTTGCCCAGTATTACACACTTCTAAGTGATAACGTTGGACTTGCAGTCACGTCTCATGGACATTCAAATCACAAGAGAACACTCTTTATTCCACGTTGCCACACACGTGGTGAATACCAAATGATGCAAAGAATGCAGTGGCCTGGCTGCTTAGAGCTGGGATTGAGTTTTGGCTCTGATGTTTACCAGCTGGGTGGTCTTGCACAATTCATTTAATTTCTGTTACCTTTGAGGTTATTCCTAGATAAAAAGTAAATATCAAACAAGATAATCTGTTTAAGTACTTTATAAATTCTAAATGTTTTGCTTTATCATGACAACTGTAGTCATCTCTATTTTGGATTCTTTGACTCTTTGGTTGAGAAGCTCCACCACCTAAAACTACCTCTACCAGAACATTACAATGAGAACTGAACCATGAACTTATTGAATCCCTTGCCCACAAAAGATTAGCACCCTTTTTCTGCGATTAATGAGAACCTAAAATTATTTTGCAATATTTTAAGTGTGTGACTGGGGGCTTGGCTTTTATTTTTTAAGATCTATAGAATGTTTAAACTCTTAACCAATCCGTTTCTTTCTTCTATTCTCCAGACTACATCATTTTAGATAATCATTAATGACTAAACAAAGATGTGTTATAGATTTATACATTCAAGGCCTCAGAAAGCACCCTGTAGACATTCTCTGGGATGAAAGAAAAAATAAAAGGAATACTTCACTGGGACCAGTGACTTCAGTAGTGAAAAAGACAGTTTTTTGTGACACAGAGATAAAGAACAAGGTAATTTAGAATCCAACAGTAGCGAGAAGAAAGACAATGTTAAATACAAATCTCCTAAGTTCAAATACAAGATCTTCCTTTCCATGGCTGCGTGACTTTTGACAAGTTATATAGTCTCTCTGTGCCTCAGTGTCTTCATCTATAAAATGGATTTACCTACTTCATAGGTTTGCTATAAGGTTTAAGTGTAGTCATATGTGTAAGGTACTTAGAACTGAGACTGATGACTGGTAGGTGTTATGGAAGTGTTGGCTATTTTCTTCTTGGTGCTACCAAAACTTCATATGTGGTGTGTGTCATCCTGTATTATGATTTCTCATCATTGTTGTCATTTGCTCTTCTGTTTTTCTCACAAAACTATGATTTTCTGAAATGGAATGGAACACTATGGTCCGAGATTGAAATCTGTCCTACAGACTACTCTTATAATCCATGATCTGAGCATGATTTTTTTTACCTTTTAAAAATATTGTTAGACATAAGCAAGAATATGCAAAAGAGACCATATGTGGTTCACAAAGCCTAAAATATTTAACATCTGGCTCTTAATAGCAAAATATGTCAAAACTTGTTCTAGAAAAAAAGATCATATTTCATTAATTTTTACACTCAATATGTGTTTGATAAAGCAAAAAAAAAAGGGGGGGGATAAAGAATAGAAAGGCTGGAAGATGTCCAAGAAAAATGCATGTAAACACTGTGGAAGGAGCAATTAATTCTGTTCTTGCACATCAAGGAAGGATTCTAGTAGATCTTTAAAGATGGTGGTAATCTCAATGAATGAGGATGTTTTGATACACTGTGGGTTGGAACTCAGAAATATTTCACAGAGGTTATTGAAATATATAATGACAATTTTATAAATTTAGTAAATCCAAATATTCTCTAGGTTCAGCAGGGTCAAATCCTGGGTAAGAAAAATATCCCTTGGGTCTCATTAGGGTAAAAACTATTGCTCTATTTTTTACAGAAGAAGAAACTGAGGCTCAAGAGTTTGAGTCACTCATGGTTTCATAGCTCACAAATGGCAGAATAGAGACTCACAATCAGATGTAACCAACTAAACTATTGCCATCCTCATTTATCCACCACATAGCTCACCTTTGAAGGTGAGATCTCATAACCCTGTCTGGCTCAGTACCCTCCCTCTGATTAGGAGGACTGTTAAACAGACATGACTCTGGCTTAAAAGGTCAACATCAATCATGCTCTGGACCTAGAGCTAGTAAGTAGAACTTAGCCCTGAACTAGTTAGACAATTTGTGTTTTTGTTCCAGCCACAACTTCCTTGTCCTCTTTCTATAATGCTCCACATAGCATCCATTCCCTAGTACCTGCCCTGAATGACTTTCCGGGACCCCAGGTCCTCAGCAGCTGGTGTGATAAGTTTCCAGGCACAATCCTGGGTCTGTAGTGCCATCTGTGAGTCCACTGCTCATGATTTGATCTCATCTTACTGCCAAGAGTCTTCTCTTTTAGATCTGGATCTCTGCCTCAAGTCTATTGCCAGTGTTCATTTAATTCTGACTCCCTACATCTGCCAGAAACAGTGCTTTTAACAGTCTTCTTATTGAAGCATTGCCTTTTATTTTTCTATTGCCTACTCTGTCCCTAAGGATATATCTGTTATCTCATTCTTCTTTGTCTTGACCATTTTACTGCATATAGTCCTCGTTGGTGACAATGCAATGAAGGATTAAGCAAAAGCAACAAAGGATGATGTTTCTGATTGTGTAAGTAAATCACTGTTAATATTTGATGTTGTGTGGTGTTTCTTTGTGGGGAGTAAATGTGTGTCTGTGTGCGTGTGTGTGTGTGTGTATATGTGTGTGTGTGTATGAGCATGTGTGTATGTGATCTTGCTCTATGATGGAGAGCCCCATTTATCTTGGTTCAAAGAATGCTTCATTTCACAGTAATGTTTTTCATGGCACTTCTAGGACAAAGTAAATGTCTAAAATTTTCATTTATAAAATAGTTACATAATTATTAAATATACTAACTTCTAAAGAGTCAATAATGTATGCAAAGTATATAGCAATTTGAAAAATAATGCACATAAATAAAAACAAAATTATTTTAATTTGGTTTATAAATAATCACAATTATTCATTCACTAATAGGATCTATCTGCTAACACTGCATAGTTTCGTAATACTGGAAATAAAATTGGATACCACCACCCTAATTTCCTGTTTCATGTTGGTTACAAACAGCTTGCTTTTAATCATAACAGCTATTAAAAACCCAAATTTATAAACATATGTCATTATCAAGAGGAATGTAACAAGGACTATTGTGGAAAATGTGAACTACCTTGAGCTAGTAGTTTATGTAGTATTTAACAGATTTTGACTATGACTGTATTTCTCTAAAAAAGGCACAATATCCTGCAGTACTGAGAGTCTGCTGTGGTAGTTCAGGTAACTTTTTCCTTTAGTCAGGGCCTCACTCTATCGCCCATGCTAGAGTGCGATCAGAGCTCACTGCAACCTCTACCTCCAACCTCCAGGGCTTAAGTGATAATAGCTGGGACTACAGGTTTATGTCACCACTCCTGGCTATTTTTTGTTAAATTATTATTTTAGTAGAGAGGAGGTCTCACTAAAGTTGCCTAGGCTGGTCTCGAACTCCTGAGCTCAAGTGATCCCCTCACCTCGGCCTCCAACAGTTCTGGGATTACAGGCATGAACCACCATGCTCAGCCTCAGGTAACTTTTAAAAACAGTTCAAATGGTTATATGGGATTTTGAAATTTGCTATTGTTCCTATGGCACATAATATTAAAAACATTCAAAAAACCATTTTATTGTCTCATTTTAAAAATGAATCTTGTTCAGTGACGTAAATTTTTAAAGAATACTGAGTTTTAACAGATGCCCTATGCCCTCTTGGCTGTATAACCTACCAACATTTGTATGCCCTGATTGAGATAATATGGTTTCACAATGTTTGAACCCTGCTTTTGTTCACTTAGTGAGATAATATGGTTTCACAATGTTTGAACCCTGCTTTTGTTCATCCTAGCTCGCTTTTGCTTCTAACCAGCAAGAAGTAACAGGGACAGGATTTGCCCTCTAGCCCAAAGGTACAGAAAAAATAAACAAAACTAATATGGGGCAGTTTGTTTTCAATACACTGAACATAAAGCAAGATAAAAGTATAGTGATCAATGAGAAATAGAAAACATGAGTTGAACCCTATGATTTTTCCATATTCCTGGCCTTGAAAAAATCTCCAGTACATGACCTCGGGAGAGGAAACTGTGATAGAGCTGAGAGTCTACGAAAGCAAAGGTGGCTACAGTTTACAGGACAGAATATCAGAAAAGAGATAATGGCATCCCTTCTGAAGAGGGTCCCATTCTGCAGAAAATTGATCAGAGCATGTGTATGACAAAACTATCTGAGGCTGGAGAAAGGCTGTTCAAAGGGTAATTGAGAAGAGTGCCTGACACTCACACTAGACCAGGAATACTGCCTATTCTCACCAGTCACACTGGAAAAATTTATAGTTCATATAGAATAGGATAAAGTACTCAAGAAGTTTCATCTCAGTAGTAGGAAACATTAGCCTTAGTTTGAGCACTAAGGCCCTCCTAATATGTGATGTAAACAAATCCAAAAGTACCAAAAGTTTCAAAGTAACTTACCCACATTATAGTACAAAACTCAAGATTATGTATAAGGCTACATACAATATAGGACCAATATAGTTGGATCTTGCTTTTCTGAAGTTTCAATCTGACAATCTCTGCCTTTTACTTGAGGTATTCAGAACATTTATATTTAATGTGATAATTTATATAGTTAGATTAGGTCTATCAATAATTTTGCTGTTTGTTTTCTATTTTCTCCATTTTTCTCTTTGTTATATTTTTCTTTTTTCCTTGTTTTAGATTATTCTTATTTCACTTTGTCATATTTGTTGGCATATTAGTTATATAATGATTAAACTACCCACCTAAACATATGTTCCTCATTGGCAGCCAGGTGGTGAGTGATTCAGCTCAAAACTCATCTTAGCTGCCACTTTCATGAATCACTACTGAAACCAAATAGCTCCTGTTAGATTTCTCAGAAGGCAAATTCTGAGGTAGGCCAACGTTCCTGGAAACTGTGTCAGCAATTTTTTTTTATTGAAGGCAGATGCGGGCCACATATAACAGTGCCTACAACAATATTTTAAATGAGAACTTCTCAATCTATTTATTTATATGACTTACCTTTCCTTTCTCATGATTTTTACCTATTTATTTATCTATGTTATTTTCTTGGTGAATTTCTCTTTAATTCCTTATAATTTACTTCTTCTCTCAGACTAGAGAAGTGTCCCAGAAGTATCTAATTACTTTCTTTTTTTTACTTAAAAAATTGTGGATACATTTTTGACTTACCAAATTTTTTTATATTCACCTTAATTTGCTTCCGATTATTTCTATTACTTTTTGTTTAAATGTTTTATTCATCTTGTTCACGTTTTGGAATATAACTGTTTTTAAGTCCTTTGAAGATTGTGCTATTTTTTCATTTCCTCAGAAGTATTTATTTGTCTTGGGTTTGTTGAAAGTTGCAGGCCTCATGAATTTTGAAATTTTATTTCAACTTGAGGGAAGAGGGTAGTATTAACTTTTAATTTTAACTTTGTACTTAATTCTGCATGTAGCGGTTTTATGCTTTTCACCTTTTCATTGATTTCCTCAGTTGAGAGCTAGATTGGTAGCTTTAGCTTTGTTTCACAGCATTGCAGGTAACTACTGCTCTTTAACAAACCACTTTAATATTTGGTAGCCTAAACAACAATCATTTATTTGCTCCTGATTCTCCAGTTCTAACTTGGCTGTTGCTTATTTTTGCTCATGTGATATAAGCTAAAGATACGTATTTGCATCCAGCAAGGAGCATAGTGGAGGCTTCCCAGCTGGAACAACCAAGGAGGTTGTTCACTACGTGTCTGACAATGGGACTGGCTATCAGTGGGAGCACTCTGGTTCTCCTCTAGGTAGCCTTGTGGAGACTACTGTGTGAACTTTAGCAATCCACCCAAGTTTGCTTACATTATAGGAGAAGGAAGGGAAAGAGTTGTTGGTAATTATCTTTAAAGATAATTTACCACACAGAGGAATGCAATATAATTAACTGAGTCAATACACCTTCAGCAATTTTGTGATCATAGGAGTGTTGTTTTACTTCCCTACAATCCCAGACAACCAACCCATTATTGTCTACTCTTGGACAGAGGTTTCAGCAATTATCAGTATCTTTTTCTAGCTACTTTAGGCCCCTATTTCACACAGCAATCCTATCTCTGGTCTTTTATCATGTAGAACTGTTTTGAATCCTTGTTACTCTTTGTATTGCAGGGTGAGGGTTCATCACATTCTCTTATATTGCCCAGAAGTCCAAGAAGGGTTCTAATAATTAGAAAGAAACATAAAGGGATCTATGTAAGATACTGAGTCATCAACTATTGATAGCATTCAGGCAGAATTATACAACTATGTTTTGGGCCTTCTTGTCTAGGAATAAGAGCTAAGGCTAGGTAACTTTTTAGTTTTCTGTTATTTTATTTTGTCTAACATTCAGATATATTTTTATTTTTCTAAAAACATAACATTGATTTGAAGAAAATTATATTAAAAACAGGGCTTAGAGGAAGAAAGTCTGGAAACTTTCCCATTTTACCCTTCATGGCTGAGAAAATTCGATATAGACATCTGCAGTGGTCTGTGGTTGTCACAGGCTGTGCCAGTCCCACTTTGAATGTGCTCTGTGTCATGTCTGGCTTGATTTGTGAATGAATGTTCCTATTAGCAATGTAAAACGCTCAATTTTGACTATAAGTGGGACAGACAAAAGAACACAAATCATGAAGCTCTTTAGTGTTCATTGACATAAAGGCTCACTGCAGATAATTTCTTTCACCTTCACTCTTGTCTGAGAAATATGTCAGATGCCCTTTGACATGTCTATGTCCTATGTAGAAACAAGTCTACACTTCTGGCATTTTAATAGCATCATTTTCCTCAAATGAACATTTTATGTAGACTCATAATACATTAGCGGTAGAAAGGATTTTGAATATCACTTACTATAAAGCGTTCATCTCACAAATGGGGTTATGTTGCTTAGTTGAGAGGTTATCCAGGTCCTTTATGGCAATGGTAGAGAATTATAATAATGATGATGATGGCAATTCTCATTACTGAGCGCTTGGTACGTACCAGACAGTGTACTCTCAATGGTTAAGAAAAATTAACTCTGAATACTTACCATAAACCTCTTAGGCTAACCGCATTTCACATGAAGAAACTGAGCTTGAATAGAATAATATACCAAAGGTTATAGTTGTCAAGCAGCTCTGGGGTTCAGTGAGACCTCATATGTAGAAAGAGTGTGGTTCTGCTAGCTAAAAAAAAAACATGGAGATGCAGATATATTAAAGGCCCAGTATAGAACAAGGAGACCACTGGCTTTGGATCCAGCCTGGGAGACAGACAGAGGTTCTGTCTCAAAATAAACAAATAAATAAATAAATAGTCCAGTCGCAGTGGCTCATGCCTGTAATCCCAGCACTTTGGGAGGTGGGTGGATCACCTGAGGTCAGGGGTTCGAGACCAGCCTGGCCAACATGGTGAAATCCCGTCTCTACTAAAAATACAAAATTTAGCTAGGCATGGTGGCAGGTGCCTGTAGTCCTGGCTACTCAGGAGGCTGGAGGAGGAGAATCGCTTGAACTCAGGAGGCGGAGGTTGCAGTGAGCCAAGATTGCGCCACTGCACTCCAGCCTGGGTGACAGAGTGAGATTCTGTCTCAAAAAATGTATATAAATAAATACATAAATACATAAATAAATATCAATCCTCAACAACATGTCCCCTTTATATGAAGTCCAAAAATCTCCAAGTTTACCTACACTCATCCAATATGAGGAAAATGTGACTGAAGCAATGTCAAAGAAGGTGACTTGTTTTCACGCAATTAAAAGTATTTATTTTGAAAAAACAAAAACCTGGAAGCATAATCGACGTGAACTCATGTGCAAAGTTCTTCCCAGAGTATTTTAAGAAACCAACATAAGAGGCCAAGTGCGGTGGCTTACGCCTGTAATCCCAGCACTTTGGGAGGCCGAGGCAGGCAGATCACGAAGTCAGGAGATCGAGACCATCCTGGCTAACACAGTGAAACCCCGTCTCTACTGAAAAAAAAAAAAGAATTAGCCGGGCGAGGTGGCGGACACCTGTAGTCCCGGCTACTCGGGAGGCTGAGGCAGGAGAATGGCATGAACCCAGGAGGCAGAGCTTTCAGTGAACTGAGATTGCACCACTGCACTCACTCCAGCCTGGGCGACAGAGCGAGACTCCGTCTAAAAAAAAAAAAAGAAAAGAAAAGAAAAGAAAGAAACCACACAAGAAGCCCTGAAGCGAAGAACCTTCACCATCTTGCAATACATCTACTCCTGTCCACATGAAACTTACTTTGCTTGATTAGGCCAGATTCGCATAAGGACAATATAAATAGTAAACCCATTTAGCAGCTTTGACCTTTGAGGAAACGTAGTAACACAAAGAGGGAAGCTTTATGCTCTGTCTCACAGACATAAGAAATTATACTGATGTCATCTCTGCCATCTCATATAAGCTAGACAGTGTGCATATTCAAGCTAGTTCCAGTACATTCATTTAAACAACATTCATATAAGATCAAAACAAAGTAAGACATCCCATCTTCCCCTGCAAGGTTGTCTAATCTTTCCATAATTGGGGTCACTTTTGACCCCATCATCACTGATGGGGTATTGGGAAAGGGATCAGCCCATTATGTCAGCTTTTGTCCCCAGTCCAGACAAGGTTTGTTCTCAGAGGTATCATTCTTGTAACATCTTGGCATCTTTTACTTTTATGTACCCGCTTATGAACACAAGAGTTTCTGGGCTCTTCTCAACAGCTTGGCACCAGAAATAATGCTTAGCCTTTCTCTCATTTCTAGAATGAATAGATGAGAAAAAATCCAAAATTACATGCCTCCTAAATATCAATTAGGGGAAAAGTGAAGGCATGACTTTCCAAGACAAATGAAGGTCAAGTTATAACAGCATTATCCTATTTAATAAAAAGAAAATGAAGGGTGACAGAGGGCTCTGACACTGTATCAAACTGAAGACCATAGGGAGGGCTAAATAGCTAAAGAAGCTGTGATTTTACATATTGATGCTTAAGAGAGGAGGGTAATACATTTTCCTTCATTTTGAAAGAAATGGTGATTAGCAAAGGGAGGTATACTGAAAAGAGGTTTGAATAGAAGGTAAGAAATTATGGCTTCTAATCTCAATTGTGTAACAAACTGGGTAATGATATGGCTTGGATGTTTGTAATCCTCAGTGTTACAGGTGGGGCCTGGTAGGAGGTGTCTAGATCATGGGGGTTGATCCCTCATTAATGGCTTAGCACCAGCCCCTTGGTGATGAGTTCTTGCTCAGAGTTTATATGGCTAAATTTAAAAGCATGTGGCACTTCCCCTCTCTCTTGCTTCCTCTCTCTCTATGTGATGTGCCTGCTCCCACTTTGCTTTCCGTCATGATTGTAAGCTTTCTGCAGCCTCACCAAAAGCACATGCTAGAGCTATGCTTGTACTACCTGCAGAAACATGAGCCAGTTAAACCTCTTTTCTTTATAAATTATGCAGCCTCAGGTATTCCTCTATATCAATGCAAGAACAGATTAACTCAGGTAATAATGGGAAAATCACCATCCTCTATTTGTGTTAGAATAGTTGTATATGAAACGGGGTTTTTACTAAGCAATATTTAAGGAGATAAAAGATAGGGACATCAAAACTAAAAATAAGAACACTAGTATTGCATGAGTAGAGGGTGTAGGACTAGACGAAGAAGCTATCTTAAAGCAAGTCCCAAAGGTTCCAAGAAAGTAATATTATCTTGCCACATAAATACATTTTCTCTAAAATGTGTCAAACTCTCCAGACAGGCCACTTTTGCTAAGTTCTCACAGGGACCTGAGGGAATCTGAAGTCAGTCTCAACTCGCCACCATGCTCTGAATAACCATAAACAAGTTATAACAACTATTGTGTCTTCAATTTCCCCAAAATGAACATCTCAGACTTGCTGACCCTCAAATTCTTCTTTAAAAACTAGCCAGAAAATGACAATAGAGCTGATAAAATCTGTGTTTCTGCAGTTTTCATTCAGACTTCAAATATATTATTGTGGGATAATACAGAATTTCCTGATGCCAGGAAATTAATGTGTCTATGAGTTTATGGGGAGAGAAAAATGGATGGTTTGAGTTTGGTACTTTTCTTGGACTCTGTCATATAAGTCTCATCTCTTGGCTGATTTTGATCTGCATTCTTTCTCTGTAATAAACTATACCTGTGACTATAATAACTTTCAGCAAAATCTGTGAATCTTTCTAGGAAATTATAGAACCTGGGATAGTTTGAGGAACCATCAGAACTTGCAATTGGTGTCAGAAGTGAGAGCGGTCTCATGTAGACTCTGCTGCTTAACTTTGCGGTTGGCTACAATTCCTGCAGGGTCAAAACTCTGCTTCAAGGAACTAACTATATTATAACACAGCTTGGAGAATTCTATGGCTAAGGGCATCATAAGAAAAAAATATATACACACACAATCGAGAGCTTGGTAGAGAACACCATCAAGTGGTGGAAGCTACTAGCTCCATGATCCAGGCAAAACAGCAGACCAGCCAGAAGTCTAACAGAGAGAAGCAAGGAAAGAGAAAGCTAAGAAAAGCTCTTCTGGGTTGAGAGTCTACACTGGAGGTCGGAAAGTTTGTGCACACGTGTTAGGCTGCACAGATTCAGGAGGAATCCTTGTAAAATATGGGGCAGACTTGAGTGCTTCCCCAAGCCACACATATAGACTCCAATCAACGCAAGCCAGAAGCTTCAATGGCACAATCTCTGACTGAACACTAAGTGAACAATTGGCTACTCTGGCCCAGGGAGGCCTCCTAAGGACACAAGCATAAAAATAAAATCACATTTATCCTTGGATGTCTGGAAGGACGATGGGCATAATAACTTTATTCTGTCACAAGTGATTGGCAAAGGAAACGGCAAGTTACTCATAAGTTTCTGGCTTAATGTGAGATAAAAACTGTTAACCCCTGAACTGTGATAATAGTCTTGAGCTACACACACATCCAATAACTAAGATGTCAAATGAAAGACAAGTGTTGATGAAGATGTGTAGAAATTGGAACACTTACGCACTGCTGGTGGGAATGTAAAATTGTGCAGCTGCTTTGAAACCAGTTCAGTAGTTTCTCAAAATGTCAAACATAGAGTTACCATCAGGTCCAGCAATTCCATTCCTAGGTATATACCTACCCAGTAGAAATGAAAACATACCTTCCTACAAAAAAATTACATATGAATGTTCAAAGCAACACTATTCACAATAGCCAGCAAGTAGAAATAACTCACATGGCCATCAGTGATGTATGGTTAAATACAATGTGACATATTCGTACAATGGAATATCATGTGACAATAAAAAAGCCAGTCACAAAACACTATATGTTATAGAATTCTAGTTCTATGAAGGGTCTGGGATTGTCACATCTGGAGACACTGGAAATAGAACACTGGTTTCCAAGGGCAAAGTTAAGAGTTTGGGAATGAAGGGTAATAGTAAGTTAATACTAATTAATATAAGGGTTTCTTTTCTTAATTTTTTCTTCCTTCCTTCCTTTATCCCTCTCTCCCTCCCTCCCTCTCTCTCTTCTTCCCTCCCTCTCTCCTTTCCTTCCTCTCTCCTTTCCTTCCTTCCTTCTTTTCTTTCTTTCTTTTTTTTCTATTTTTCTTTATCCGTCTCTTTCTCTCCTTCTCCCTCCCTTCCTTCTTTCCTTTCTTAATGATATCCAAGAGACAAGGAAACAAATGCAGTTAAATGAGGATAAGAGAGACAAAGAGCAGGTTTGTGCTGAAGGGTAAAATGTACCCATATATCCAAAGGGAGACTTTAAAAATAATAGAAATATTTAGGAACTTAAGGGGCAATTGCTCATGGATTTTTTTTTTTCTGCCATGAGTGATGAAAATTGTTTCCTCATCTTTCTTATGGAATGTACAGAGAACTATTTTTTGCTCATTGATATAGCTATTTTTCTTCTTTTTTTGTGTTGCCTGTAAAATTATTCAGTCTAATTTTAAAGTTTTGTGGCAAAAAATATTATCTATCCACCATGGAGAGCCACAGTATGGTTTATATCACATCAAATAATAACAGAGTGCCTAACACTCAGAACTGTGTGGCAATACATCTAAGTGCTGCAAGGTAGTCAAGAAGACACTAAAGAACTGTCTCTTAAAAAGCTGCAACAAATATATATTAGATCCATTAGGTGATTTCAATTTCAAAATGATTCTAATTGCTGTAAATCCTAACCCTCAAGGTGACAGTATTAGGAGGTAGAGTTTTGGGAAGGTATTAGGTTATGAGGGTGGAGTGTTCCCAATTGAGATTAGTGCCTGTATTAGTCTGTTTTCACACAGCTGATAAAAACATACTTGAGACTAAGCAATTTACAAAATAAAGAGGTTTAATGGACTTACAATCATGGTGGAAGGCAAGGAAGAGTAAGTCACATCTTATAGGGATGGCAGCAGGCAGAGAAAGCTTGTGCAGGGAAACTCCTGTTTTTACAACCCTCAGATCTTGTGAGACTCATTCACTATCAAGAGAACAGTGCAGGAAAAACCCTCCCCCATAATTCAATCACCTCCCACTGGGTTCCTCCCATGATACACAGGAATGGTGGGAGTTAAAATTCAAGATGAGATTAGGGTAGGGACACAGCCAAACCATATCAGTGCCCTTATCAAAGAGATCCCAGAGAGCTCCCTAACCCTTTCCACCATGTTACTACCACAGTAAGAAGGTGCTAGGAAACAGGACCTCAACAGACATTGAATCTGCTGGTGACTTCATCTTTGAACTTCTCAGCCTCTAGAACTGCAAAAAAAAAAAAAAAAAAGTCTATAAATTAACCAGTTTGTAGTACTTGCTACAGAATTGCAAACAGACTAAGACGTTATTTCTTAAACTCCAAGACAGTCCTTGTAAAATTAAAGCTTTGGCCTTTGACTATCATTACCTTGAGGAGAAAGACAGCACTTCATACATTTTAGTTCTATCTGGCCTCTCTTACTCATAGTGCTTTAGAGTATTTAAATATAATTTTGAATGACTGTTTGCAGGGGATTAGAAGTTGAATTGATGATCTACAACTATAGGATACTAGGCTTTTTCTAGAGTCTCCATGGTCTAGGAGATGTTATTTCAATTTGGAGAAATGTTGCCTTCCCTGTTTTTTCAAGACCTGTACCTTATTTGATTCTAATCATTGCCCATCTGATTGAAATCCTATTATTTAACAATCTCACTATTCTCTCAATACAATGAAGAGCAAGGGAGAAAAATGGCCCTGGGGCTGACAGATAGTTGTTACAAAGTGGAAGTCTTCTGAAATTCACCTCACACAGCAGCCTGGGGGTAGGGCACTGCCACAATTACCACTTGGTTTTGAGACTTTGGGGTAGTTTAGGATTATTCTAGAATATACTCTTACTGTTTAGATTGTGTAACCACAGCACATCCTGCTGTTTTAATCAGACCAAGGCCGCAGTGTGTGTCGGACCCCTGAGTTGGGGTTAGCTGGTTTTATTTTTAATGCACTATGTCTAGCTCACTGAAGGATTTAGCAAACATCATGTGCTAAAATTTTTGAGCTTTTAGTTTACGAAAGAAAATGGGCAGCTCAGACATAGGATTATGTATGTACAATGAAGCCCAGGTGTCAGAAACACTTATGCAACCTATAAAACTCCCTGATCAGAGTTTCTTCCTCTAGCGTCACTGAGAGTTCAGTTTGTGTTTACGCAAACGAGAAAACAAATCAGTAGTTAACAGGAACACTGCTGTGCTGACACATTAACATTCACTTTATAAGCAGAGGATGTCAATGAGTGCAGGTTAGCCCAGTGGGGACCCTGCCAGGCAGAGGAATGTGCAGAGGGTTCCTCTCCTGCTGGGATGGCAAAAATAGATCCATCTTTGTCAGCCCAAATCAACACAAAAGTGGAGTGGCTTTGTGCATGTGGATTGATGTAATGTATTACATGCATATGGATGATTGGATATAAAGTTATGCATAAGTAGCAAAGATCCTAGCATTAGTCTAACTGTATGTATTAGTTTCCTGAGGTTGCTGTAACAAATTATCACAAACAGGGTGGCCTAAGACAATAGATGCTCATTCTCTCCTGTTAAAGGAAGCCAGAAGTGTGAATCGAGCAGGGTTGGTCCTTTCCAGAGACTCCGAGGGAAAAATTCTTCCAGGTCCCTCTCTTCCTAGCTTCTGGTGGCCACTGGCCATACCTAGCATCCTTTGGCTCAAAGCAGTGTAATTTAAAACTTGGCCTCTGCTTACACATGGCTGTATTCCTTTTGTTTGTGTCTCTGTCCACATTTTTCTCTTCTAATAAGGACATCAGGTATTGGATTACATTCCACCTGAATCCAATATGACCTCATCTTGAATTAATTACATCTGTAAAAATTGTATTTCCAAAAAGCTTACCTTCACAGGCCCCTGGGTCTAAGACTTCACAACAACATTTATCCTAGAATCTGATCACCTTGAACACCTAATGAGGGCTGGCGAAAAAAGGGCTCACATTCTATGCCTGTGAAAGAGTAGCATGGAGGGGTAGTGTGTGAGGCATAAAGAAAGCACTGGGGTAGAGCTAGGAGGAGCCCAAAGAAGGGCTGTATCTGCATGAGGCTAGCCCAAGGTTTGGCTGTCAGTTAATAAATCTGCATTAAATTTCACCCTAAATCAGACACTGTGGTGTGTATCAGTAATACAATAGTGTACAAGATATACAGATCTCTGGTACCAAGTGGGATAGGAGAAGAGAGGCTGATTTCACGTATAGCATGGAGTCTGGTATGCACATTGTCTCTGGTCCATTTTCCCCTTTGATTTATGCTAAGACTCAAAGACAGTGAGCTAGGAGTGAAATCAGAAACAGTGAAATGTGAACATGCACAATGTGTAAAACATCAGAAGTAAAGGACAACAGTTTCCTAGGTTACAAAAGGCCAGGAAAGTTCTGATGCATTCTGCTTCAAACCAACATATAGGGGAAGCATGTTAGTACAACCCCTGTGAGAATGAAACTCGCCAAGAGGCATTTGTGCAGGCTGGAAACAGCGCTGTATTACTTCCCTGTTGCTGCAGTAACACATTGCCACAAACAGTGGCTTAAAACATGCATTTAGTATCTTACAATTTTGGAGGTCAGAAGTCTGAAATAGGTCACGCAAGATAAAAAGAAGATGCTATCAGAGCTGTGGTCTGGATGCCCTAGAGGATAATCTATTCCTTGACTTTTCTAACTTCTAGGAGTGGCCCACATTCCTTGACTTGAGGCCACATCCCTTGGACTTCTGCCACTGTCATCACTTCTTATCTGGCTCTGCTTCTTCTGTCTCCCTCTTTCACTTACAAGGACCCTAGTAATCACAGTGGATATATCTAAATAATTTAGGATCATCCCCTCAGGATCATCTCAGAATTCTTACCTTTATCACATCTTGCAAATCCCCTTTTCCATGTAAACTAACATATGTATAGGTTTAGGGATTAGGATATGGACATCTTTGGGTGCCCCTTATTCTACCTACCAAAAGCACTCTCAGTCAACATTATCTGAAACCTGGAAAGCAGAGGCCTCAGCTGGACTGGTTGCCAAAATTAGCAATCATTTGGTCAGGAAAGGCTCTGGACATTGGTCCCCTTTATCCTTGGAAGCCTCTTTGTGTTCAGATAAATATTAATTTACAATCGATACTTATGGCTGGTATTGTTTATTGTGTGTGTAAGTGAGAGTGGAGTTAGGGGATGCTTTCATGCCCTCTCTTCAGCAATGTTCAGCTCTAATCTTAGTGCAGGTGTCATGTTTAGTGTTCTGCATATACAGTCTATGCCCAGTTCAAATTTAATTCTGCCAAAATTCCCTGACACACTTACAAAATATAGGAATATATTGTGCATATCATGTGATTAACAATATATAAAAATGTTTATATTCAACATGAATGATACATTTATCATTGAAATTGTTATATATAATCTGTATAATAGATATATTTTATAAACATTGCAATTTATAATGTGAATATTGTTCTGATACTAATCTGAATACTATTATTTATATTAATATATCTTTACAGAACTATATTAAATATATATAACATATATGTATATATTTTCTTAATATAGCTTTTTACATTCATTTCCTAGGATGATCAAACTGGATTGAACAGACAATAGTATAAAAAGAATAACAGACTTTACAGTAGGCTCTGAAGCACAATGTAAAATTTCAGACAAGAAGCATCATGCATTGAGAAATTGCTTTATATCTTATACTGCATTGCTTAATCCTCTTCTAATGGTATGCAGGGATGGTTAAATCATAATGATGCCCATTTTACATATGAGAAAACTGTAACTGAAAAGCCAGTGGCTTTTCTATGACCAGTCAAGCATGTGTCAGAATATGAGCTGAATTCCAGATTTTCCGATTAATCCAACACTGTCATTTAACAGCACTCTAAACTTGGCGCATTTGTGCAACTGTGAATAGAGGTGCTGGTGATAATAGCTCATTCATAGAGCCTGGTAAGGGTTAAAGTCATAAAATGAGATAATACATGTAAGATTTGATCAACTGTAAAATACCATGCAATTTTTTGTTAGAGAGCTTGCTACTGAGTGGATATAATGCTGTGGTAAACTGGGTGGAACAAGCTATTCCATTTATAGAAGTTCAGAAAGGGATAATGTCAAAGTATTATGGAAGAGATTGTTACCAATGCAAAATAATCTGCTTTGATTAATTTAGTTTCATACTCACAAATTTCTCATTTTGTTATTGATTCCATTGTAGAGTTGAAAAGCAAGAGTTCAGCAAGGGTAAATAATCTTTTTTGATAGAGACTGGGTTCAAAATTAGAATGTCTCTAGAAGCTATATTATTTTGGCTATTCTCCACTCACTTTCAACAATGTGCATGTCCTCAGTGGGGAAAAGATGTATTTGCATTTATTAGCACTCCGGAGTACTCACCCATTATTTGAAGGGAGGCATGGTCCTGCAGGTAAAAAGGAGATGACCCCGTATTCAGATGATTGTAACATAAAATACTAATTATTTAAATAAATAAAGCCTTATAAGGCTCTCAACCATCTGTATTTCCGTTTTTTCCTGCAAGTGCAGTCTGGCTTTTCAAAATTCTGACAGTGGTTGCAGGGAAAGCTGGGAGTATTGAAAAGAGAAGAAAGTTCTTTTAAGGCCTCAGGGCAAGCTCTGAGTTCTCTAGATGGATTTGCTTCACATTCTTTGGTGAAACCTCTGTGCATATCAAAATCTCTTGCAAGACACCATTCACTGTCCCTTCAGATACGTAGTTTAGTGATGAATGTTGACCATTTCTCGACTTCTGTGTGCATATTTGTAACAAATTCAGATCTCTAACCTCTAAAATAACAAATACAGGTTTGCAAATTTTCAATTTTTTTTTTGTTTTTCTTGAGACAAAAGTATTATTTTTTAATCACTTTAGTTTACATTAAATTTTAATTTATTTAATTCCCAATAATCTGCCTGCCACAAGCACCTGGAATGCATTCTTTTCTGGTCTGGAACATAGATGCTTCCGCCACTTCTCCACCCAGGTGCTTTTTGTAACACCTACTCATTGTAAACGGTTACTCTGTTACCCCACTCAGAAAGTCTGCCCAGATGACCTTTTCTCCCAGAATGAGTTGGTTATGTTTTATTTTTACAGAGAACCCTGAGCTTATCTAAAACACTGAGCAAATTGAGGGTGGAAAGTTTGTGTTTAAATCTCTAATGCCTCCCGATAGAATTTGAATCAAAGAGATAATTACTTTAAAAAATAAATCAATTAATTATCTGTAAACAAATGGAGAGCCAACAGAACAATCTACAACCCAAATGGAACATTGTCATGAACCACATGAGTTTTACACTGAAAAAAGTTGTCGTACTGACTTTAAACACTTAGGTAACACCCTTTTGGTGTGTTGGACTCTAGTTCTGTTCTCCAGTATTTCCAGTTTTCTTCCTCTGAGCATAGGGCCAGATTTTAGTTTGCCCATGCAGTCCAGTTTAGACATGACCAGGATACTTATTTAGGTCAAGGAAGTGCATGTGTCTCCTCCGGTCAAAATAATTTAAGAGCTAGTAAGTGATTCTCCATATTGCCTTTTCCTGTGATATGGAGCCATGTGATCTTCCAAATTGGTGAGACCATATCCAAGCCTGAACTCTGATTAGGTCAGATACAGAGTAAACTCCCATCCCTGCCAACCTGCAATGGCTTGTGAACAATAAACACATTTTTTATTACTTTAAGCCTCTGAGATTTGGGGTTATGGCAGCAAAAACTACTATTTTTCTGAATACCATGATTAATATTCTTTATAAAATTGACATTTTAATGTAGTCATCTTGGTGTAAATTGATAATCTGTCATTGTTCTTATTCATAGTGAAAGCCAGAAGATATTTGGATAATTCTGCTTCTTGGGCTGTTACACATTTTCCCACCCACCGCGGTAGCTCAAGCCTGTAATTCCATCCCAGGACACTGGGAGGCAGAGGTGGTGTTGCAGGGCTTTTCCTCAGTTAGGATATAGACGGATCCTTATCACACAGCTGTGAAGATTTAGGCTCGCAGACAATTTGAAGTTTGAATAAGGCAAGGTTTCATTGGGTAAAAAAGAAGAGAAGGGGAAGCAGAGACTCTCCACAAAGCCAGAGTCCCTGCTGGTGCCCTGCCCACCTCGCAGTTTGAATCTCAGATTCCACACAGGAAGAAGAGGGGCCAGACTCCTCCCAGCTGCAAACAGTCGAAGTTCTGTGGCTCCACCCCAATGTGCATTCTTCCCAGTGCGCAGGCCAGCTAGAGTTTTGCCAGGAAACCCTTCCCACCTGTGTGTCTCAGTGTGAGAATCACATGAGTCTGGGAGTTTGAGACCAGACGGGGCTGCATCGTCAGGGCCTGTATCTACAAAAATTTCTGAAAAACATTAGATGGGCCGGGCGCCATGGCTCATGCCTGTAATCCCAGCACATTAGGAGGCCAAAGTGGGTGGATCACCTGAGGTCAGGAGTTCGAGACCAGCCTGGCCAACATGGTGAAACCCCGTTTCTACTAAAAATACAAAAATTTCCTGGGTGCGGTGGCAGGCACCTGTAATTCCAGTTACTCGGGAGGCTGAAACGAGAATCGCTTGAACCTGGGAGGCAGAGGTTGCAGTGAGCTAAGATCACAGCACTGTACTCCAGCCTGGGCAACAAAGAGTGAAACTCCGTCTCAGAAACAAAAAACAAACAACAACAACAACAAAAAAAAAAACGATGGGCATGGCGTACATCTGTAGTCCCAGCTACACGGGAGGCTGAGAATGGATGATGGCTTGACTGCAGGAGTTTGAGCCTGCAGTGAGGCAGAATGGTGCCACTACACTCCAGCCTGTGTAACAGAGGAAGCCTTTGCCTCTAAAAAAATAAAAATACATATCCTCCCTCATCTGTGACCAAATGCACATGGGAGCTCATCTTGAGGTGTGCATTCTATAACAAAAGGAAGGTCCATTTCATTCACTTGAGATTTTTAAAAAATAATAGAAGGCTATGTTTATGTAGTGTACTGTACCTTGAAAAGTTTTGCTTGCTTTGGTTTATAATATCTCTGTTAGAGACCATCAAAAGCTCAAATATCTGTGTTCTAAATGAGAAAGGAATAACCATAACTGAATTTCATCACTTTGGTCATCTCAGCAATCAAGTAGCAAGAAGAAAAGTGGTCATTTCAATAATTAGAAGTGATGACTAGGTGTTGTACATTGTGCTTCACTGTGGATAATGAACTCCCCAGAACCCCCACCCCCAAATTCTCAATATATGTGGAATAGAAATTCTGCTAAAATCGTTAACATTGTTTAAGAAGAAAAATCTCATGAGCTGAGGGCCAAGGAATAGGTCAAATCTGTGATCTAGTTGTTGTTTAATGTTATTATTATTAGTCAGTTTTTACACTGCTACAAAGAGTTCTCAGAGACTGGGTAATTTATGAAGGAAAGAGGTTTAATTGACTCACAGTTCTGTATGGCCGGGGAAGCCTCAGAAAACAGAATCATGGAGGAGGGGAAGCAAGCATCTTCTTCACAAGGTTGCAGGAGAGAGAGAGAAGCAAGGAGGAACATTCAAACACTTATAAAACCATCAGATCTCATGAGAACTCACTCACTGTCATGAGAACAGCCTGGAGAAACCGCCTCCATGATCCAATCACTTCCCTCCCTTGACAAGTAGGGATTTGCAGGTCCCTCCCTTGACACATGGGGGTTACAATTTGAGATGAGATTTGGGTGAGGACACAGAACCAAACCATATCAGCTATTTTGGTGAAAATAGATATTTTGTTTAAAATGCTTCTGAATTGCCTTTAAGACTTCTGAGCTTTCTCTCACTGACCCAGTAAAAACAAAGTAATACATATTTGGATCTACTTATTTTCCCCTTCCCGCCAAAAATGGCTTCTTTTCTAATTTTCACTAAAAATTCCTCTAAAACAAGGAAGTAGCATACAAACATGAAAAAACCTTCAAGTTTTGACATTGAAGAGGAAGTGCTAGAAGTAGTTACACTGACTGTGACAAAATGTTAGACAGGCAAGAATCTGGCTATAAAAACAAAAACACGAGGATGGCGTAGTACAGAGGTAATTGTCTTCTGTGAAAGAACGCTGCCTCATGGTAATTATTGTGGTAATAATAGCTAGCATTTTTTATGTGTCAGTAACTTAGAACTAGATATGTTGATTAATTTAATACTCAACAGCATAAAATATTAGCCCATTTTACAGATTCACAAATCCAGACACTGAGGTAAGGTAAGTTGTTCAAGGTCATATGCATATGGCCAGTAAGTGCTGGAGCTTGGATTCAAATACAGACATAGAACCCATGCTCTTATTAGAGTAAAATTCATCAATAGATATTCATGATGATATTAAGAAATTATGACAACTTTAAAAAGTGTTCAGGGTAATATTTTGGAAGTTAGAAGGTATGCAACATTTTAGCTATGTTTCTATCTAGTATTTTTTGTTTGTTATTTAAACTGTAAGTACTTAGCTTTTTATACAACTCAATCTTTCACAGACATATACATACACATATATGTACACACACATAAGTATGTGTGTATATATACATGCATCTACACATATATGTGCTTTATAACTTTATATGTATATATGTGTGTATGTGTATATGTGTGTATACATACATATATTTGTGTATATATATACACACACGTATAAATTATATATACATATATGTATATATTTTATATATAAAGCATCAAATACATATATTCAAGTATATGTATTTGAAATACATATGTGTATATCTATAGCCTCTGTGAAATATATATATATATATATATATATATATATATTTCCCGCTCAGAGGCTATGTATAGACTAAGTTCAGAGACATTGAGAAATTTAAGGTCACAAAATCTCAGGGATTAGAAACAACAAAGTTTGTTCCTTGTTCAAAATATTTATTGCTTAATTGTGGCTGTGGTCAACATTCCTTCTTCATTCTTCGGTCCAGACTGAAGAAAGAACTTTTAGTTATGAGCCCTTTTTTTTTTTTTTTGCAACAAAGAAAAAAGAAAAAGTGTGGAAACAAATAGTGATTTTAAAAGATTGTGTTCATTTGGATGTCATGTTCCATTGACCAAGTGAGTCACATGGCCGACTAGGCATTAATATGGTGGAATTTTTGTTTTTCTATAGGAGGGGCACTAAGGACGTCTTGAAAGAGTGGATGAGGTAGAGACCAGTAAATATTTTGAACAAATAATACAATCTCCTATGCATAGAAAATTGGCAGCAAAACTGTCTCTTAACCTCAGAACCTTTAATGTCAAGTGTAGTTTTAATTTGACTGCACACGAGCTGACAACCAACCAATTTGATAATGTCAGTCTCAGAAAACAAAACAACTGCTGTTGGAGAGCTGAGAGTATTGCTTTGCCTTTTATGCACTGAGATCTCTTATGTATTTCCCAGTTCACTGTGAAAAAATTCAATCTCAACAAAAAGACAATTATTATCCTTGAATAAATAATATGATGTCAAATATTAGGTAGACCCTTAAGTCTGTGTTGATCTATTTGCTAGAGGTTTTTCATTCCTTTTTTCCCAGATACACTCATGAGAAACATTTGTCTTAAAATTTCCCTGATTCCCATAGTAATGAATTAATATTGGTTTACTCAAACTAGGTATTACACTCAATCTCACTTTCTGTCACTTAAGGCTGCTCCCTCAGTGGAAATAGAATAACTTTAAGGATGTCGTAGCCATTCTCCTTTTCTGAACCATGCCAACAATGTACTATATACATAAGCCTGCTATTGACTTGGGACTCAGTCTTCTTTATCCAGTTTGAACATGACAAAATCCTTAAGAGGAAACTGAGGGATATTTTCCCAGACTTTTACTCATTATTCTTTTTCTCCGTGGGAGTCTTGCCAAATCTTAGCTCTGGGTCTGACCCTACATATCTGAAGGCATTTTCAAATTTATGTCCCTCTGTGGTCTCTTTCCTGGATTTATCCCAGATTCCAAAATGGAGCTTAAAAATTAAAAAAAGTAAAGAGCGAAAAAGGAATTAGTGTTATGCATTCCACTCATTCTTCTTTTTTAGACTTTTAAATATGCACAGATTACAGTCTTTTCTTGTTCTTGTCACTTGGCAAGATTTGCAATACATACGAAACTCATTGCTGTTATACTTTTTCATTATGAATCAGTCTTTCTACTCACCTGAGCTGTTATTCTTGGAGTTTCTTGTTGGGTTTGTTCAATGTACAAAGTTCAACATATTATTCCAAGTGTGTACCTTTGTTAGTGTCAAAGGGGAAACAGAACATTCATGTAGGAACACAGTCAGCCTTGGGACAGAAGGTGAAGATGACAAGGGTTTCTTACTGCCTGTATGAGTCAGATGTATCCAGATAAACAGAACCTATAGGATATACATAGATATATAAGAGGGATTTATTATGGGAAATGACTCACATAATTATGTAGGCTAAGACATCCCATAGTATGTCATGTCTTAGTTAAAGAATCAGAAAAACCAGTGGTAAAATTTAGCCTCAGCGCCAAGGCCTGAGAACCAGGAGTTGTGTTGTCAGAAGGCGAGAAAAAATAGATTTCTAGCTCTAGAAGAGAAAGTGAATTTACCTTTCTTTCAACTTTCTATCTGGGCCCTCAATAGATTGGCTGATGCCCACTCTCGCTAGTGAGGATGACCTCCTTTACGCAGAGTCCTGATTCAAATGCTAATCTTTTCCAAAGACACACCACAAGATAATGTTTACCAGGTATCTGGGAACCTCTTAACTCAGTAAAGTTGACACACCAAATTAACTATTACTGTGTCTAAGCTAAAATTGATGACTGATTGCTACCTGAAGATTCTCCTCCCCATCCATTCACAGAACTTATCTTTGCTCATTGAGTGTGAGAGGCAATATGCTCCAGTAGTTGAGGGTCCAATTGGAGAACCCAGCCCACCTGGGTTTGAATTATTGCTGAGTTGCTTGACTGGTCTTGGTTAAGTTATGTAACTGTTTTAATCCTCAGCTTTCATTTCTTTTATAAAGAGGTGCATAACAGATCTTACATCTTAAGGTTATTATCTGTATTAAATTAAAAAAATTTACATTTTGTATCATGCTTAGCACATAATGAGTTCTTATTAATGTTAAGTATCATGGGTAGCAACTTGGATTAGGACACTGACCTTCCTTTCTTTCCCAACTCTGTTATAGCTGTTTCGATACTATAATTTTATTATTTTCATATTGCAATGATTTCATTTAAATGCTGTATTAATCCATTTTCATGCTGCTCTGAGGAAATACCCAAGACTGGGTCATTTATAAAGAAAAACAGGGTACATGGACTCACAATTCTGCATGTCTGGGAAGGCCTCGCAATCATGAGAGAAGGTGGAGGAGAAAAGGCATGTCAAACATGGTGGCAGGCAAGAGAGCTTGTGTAGGGGAACTGCCCTTTATAAAACCATCAGATCTCATGAGACTCACCATCATGAGGACAGCACAGGAAAAACCTACTCCCATGATTTAATTACCTCCCACCAGGTGCCTCCCAAGATGTGGGGATTATAAGAGCTACCAATTCAAGATAAGATTTGGGTGGGAACACAGCCAAATCATATCAAATGCCATTCAAGAAATCATGTTTGGCACATTATATTCATGTTATAGTCTCAAAATCCCTGTAAGGGAGTAGACAGAATTGCTCCTACAGATACAAAAGTTGTATTCAGACAGATTAGGTAACTTATAAGAGATTTAAGTGGCAAGGTTATTATTTTATTCTAAATCTGTTCTATTTTAGAACATTCATACCCGTTGCTATGATTTGAATGTTTCCCCAAGGTTTATTTGTTGGGAAACTTAAATTCCAAATTCGCATGTTGATTGGAGGTGGGGCCTTTGCACTAGATAAGGTCATCAGGATTGGGGCCCTGTGTTTGGACTGGTGGCTTTATAAGAAGTAGAAGAGAGACTCTGAGCTGGCACATATGCTCTTGATCTCTCATTATGCGGTGCCTTCCACCATGTTTTGACACAGCAAGAAGGCCCTTGCTGGATGCTGACCCCTCTTGGACTTTCCAGCCACAAGAACATAAAAGATAATTTTTTTTCTATCAATTAGTCTTTGGTATTTTATTATAGGAAGAGAAAATGGACTAAGACCCTCTCTTTCCACCATATCTCTTTACTTTTCAAAAACTGGCAACACAGGAATAACAGTTTTTTGATGAGGAACTTCCTTTCCTATGCTTCTTGCTTCCATATGAAAGGAAACCCATTAGTGTGACTTTCCTTTCCTGTCCCCAGTTTCCACATCCTGATCCCATTGTTGATGACTTATGGAAAAAAATGGGAGCAGTTTTGGCTCAGTTCTTCATTTTTCTCTCCTTTCAGGAACCTGCCTATTAACAAAGAGGGTGTGGCTTGGTGTGCTGGAGGGCCTGCAATAAGTCTAGTTGTAAATAATTCACCCCACACAAGAGCTACTTATGATTATTTGGGCAAGTCTGCCTAATTCTGGGAAGGCTTTTAGGAAACTCACTGTTCCTGTACAATTAACCACATCCACTTACACAGTTTTTAACAATAGCAGAGAAAGTATTTTCATTTCCTTTCACCTTATTTCTAATTGTATCTCAGTTGGTTTTAAATTGAAACAGTGAAACACTCACTTTATTGAGTCCTTTCATAGGTGATTGTCAAGACTGACCTTTTAAAGTGATTCAAAGGACAGATGGTTTCGTTGGTCATTTGGAAGGCAAAATAATTGGGAAAAGAGGTTTTACAAAAAGCCAGAGTTCTCAATGTCATGTACAGGTTTGCTCAAACTTTCCCCCCAGCTTTTAGTGCTAGAGCTTTCAAAGTTAGGGCTAACTTCATGAATATCTCCTGTCTCTGATGTTATTAGCAAATAATTTTCAGATATTTGATCCCATGTTTTTTTCTAAGTAAGTGCTTGCCCAATTTGGGGGATACAGGTATCTATTTCATAATCAACCAAAAACTGTATCTTTCATCTTCCAAGTGAAATAAAAAAGTAAAAGCAAAATCATACAGTTAGTTTGTATATCTTCTATTTGTATATTTAGCTGTCTTTTCACTGTGAAACTCCTGTTCTATGACAAGGGCTTTAATAACACTGGTGATACAATGGTGAGTAGGTATAAAGGATTCTTATGGTCGGAGAACACAGGTAGGAAGTCTATGTAATGCCAAATATCTGTTACTAGTTTATGTTATTTTATTTATAAAATCTGGCCCTACTTAGCTTCAGAAAAGAAGGAAAATATGTCAAGGACACTCAATGTCTGCTGGAATAGGATAGGAACATCAGTTACTTGAAAAGGAAAGAAACCAGGGAGACTCCAGGACATGGGACAGCTAAAGTGATTGGATTCTCAACCTGGAAAGCTGCCATTAGTGTGACAAAGCTTTGATAACTTTCAGTCTCTCTGTCTCTCCCTGCCCTTGGTTGGATATTTGGGTAGATCAGACTGTGTTAGGTCCTTGATTTTGATTCATTACCTATGGCCCCTGTGGCGTCTATGGCCATGAGGGGGTTGGTTATAAAAACAGTCATGGCCAAAGCCATGTGAGAGCTACTGCTAGAAAGGGTGGAATCATTGTGAACTGAACAGCCACTTCAAGAAGACACTATGGAACAGATGAAATGGCTATTTTAAAGGTCAAAATAGTAGACTACCATAAATTTCATACAACGCAACCTAAAAATGCATTTGGCATTTTGGGCTGAGCCCATTTACACTCTCTTCTTTCACATGTTCAAAGATGTTACCAACTAAAGTGATTCAACAATTCCACAGTAACCCTCAGGACTCCACAGGAATAGTGCTCATTCTACTTTCTACTTTATGTTTAAGAAACTATCTGTTTATTTCTCATGGAAGAATGAGAATAGGAACTGCATGGATGATTTACTTCAGATGCCAGGTGGAATATATAAGCAGACTGCGTGACTCAATTCCTGCTCAAAGAATGTTCATTGAAGAATAGAGAATTTATTCAACAAACAAATCACTCTTATTTGCTTGGGCCTGAGATGTTTCCAGTGTTAAAATTGGAAAGTTCTAGGTGAATTGGGGCAAGCTGGTCACCTATGTCTTAAGCCAGTATGTATGTGTAGTTATCTTATTATGCACAATTTGGGAGAGTATAATAGCTACAACTAGCAGAGGAGTAAAAAGAAATGTATTATGCTTCAGGGACCCATGATAGTGGCTGACACACAGTTGCTATTTGATAGATGAGATTCATAATAAAAACAAAATTAATGCATCTTTCAAACATATTATATATCATACGTTGCATTAAAAGAAGTAAACATGCCATCTCCAGTTATTCTTCAATCATTTCTTCTATTATCATTTCTCAGATGAGAAAATTGATGTAATATCATACAAATTAATCTAAGAGAGAGTATGTAACCTAACAAGGGTCATGGAGTTTATAAGTGGTGGCACTAACTAGGATATTAACTGAAATTTCTGTGACTCAAATTTTGCCTTTCAAGGAGACCTGTGTTCTTTCCTCCTGTTGCTTTAGTTGGTTCCCCTTGTTTTTTTCCTGACTTTGAATCTTGACTCCTGATTCATGGCATTTCTCTGTCTTGAGTACTGTTTATAATTTCCCAGCTTCTAATTTGTCTGCCCACATGACCCTGATTACATCCTATATTCAATCACTGATTTTCATTACTTATTACTTTATTCAATTATTCTACTAATCTTTAATGCATGCCCAGTTTGTGTATAAGTCATGAAACTTGACCCCTATCCTCCTAGTAGTAGGAGAATCTTCATGTGTGGTAGGGAAATTTTACTGTATTCAGCATTACAACCTCAATCATATTCTAACAGTCTATATAAGATTAATACCTCCCAGGAGAAGATTCTACTTATTCTCCAAGGGCTAGATCCTTATTCTCTTGACTCAACTCGGGATTCAAAGCTTAGGTCTTACTGTCTGTATCAGTATATTCTCACACTGCTATAAAGATACTACCTGAGACTGGGTAATTTCTAAAGGAAAGAGGTTTGGTTTAATTGACTTACAGTTATGCATAGCAGGGGAGGCCTCAGGAAACTTACAACCATGGTGGAAGGGGAAGCAGTCACCTTCTTCACAAGGCAGCAGGATAGGATTTGTACGAGCACAGGAAAAACTCCCATTTATAAAACCATCAGATCTCATGAGAACTCACTCACTATCATGAGAACAGCATGGAGGAAAGTCTCCTATAATCCAATATCTTCTCTCCCTTGATATGTAGGGATTACAATTGGAGATGAGATTCGGGTGGGGACACAGAGCCAAATCATATCACTGACCTGTTTTCCTCTATTGTACTGAAACATATATATATATATATTTTACAAAAGATTAATACAGCTACAGGCAAAACGCTCACACTGAATGGTTATTTTGTTCTTTTTAGAAAACAAATACCACTTGTGCAACACATCCATATACAACCATGACAGTCTTTGAATAATCAGTAATGAAATAGACACAGGCTCAATGTTCCATGGCATGACTGTAAAGTGTAGAATAATAAAAAACGTGATCTGGAAAAATGTTTGCTGAGAGGAAAGTCATTCTGTTCTTTGGGGCTTTGTTTTCAAGTTCATTTTCATTGAAAATGAACTAAGGTTGTGGTCTGTGACTTCTTCATTCCAGTCTGTTACCACCCTTGGCTGGGAAGAAATTCTCAGTTTGGATTTCTCACTGGCTAAATGGGACCACAGAGGCAAAGACCCAGTAGAAAGTGCTGTTCTCAGGAGCCAAGTGTAAAAAATCACAACACAATATTTAGAGACCTAAATATTCAGTTACATCTTTCATGGCAAATATAACTTTGGTACATTGTACCAGTAAATTTTTGTTTCTATTTATAATCAAATACCCTCTAAAAATATACAGTATGACATATTTTTGAAAGCCTAATATTTCCAAGAGGTATTTATTGCAGTGAGTATTTGAGGAGGCAGAATGAGCTGAGGTGCAGCTCCCACTTCATCTGACTCCCAAGTCTCTGGGTGTGACTCACTCTTTCTAGGCGGATCCTGAGTTGGATCTTGCTCCTCTTGATCACCGTCATGCCTGAATCTCTGGCCATCAGAGACCTATTTCTCAAGGAGTAGTCACTGAAGCAGTTTATTGTTCATCCCCATAGTTGTGCTCATTGCCGAGGACAGGCAGTCTTTGGAGTCACTTTGGGGAAAATGCAGATCATCCACGAGGGCTTTTCCATCTTGGCAAAGCAGACTTGCTCTGAAAGGGGTAGGTCACTGCAGTGAGCAGTTAGGTTTCAGATCAAGCCAGGGATTAGTCTACATTTGGTGAGAACACTTGGATTGCCACAAAGCTTGCTTCCATCATTGGAAATGACTCCACTGGGGTCATGAGTCAAGATGTTGTGATTGTACTTGAAGTATTAAGCAAAGCACTCATCTCAGGCAGAGTTGGGTGCTGGGGAGATGAGGGAAACATGAGCGCTGGAGGGGATTTACAGCCTATTATGGATGATCAAGGGTATCCTCTCACCTTCTGCAACAGACATGGTCGTACCTTGGGCAGCAGCAATGCTGAAACCCTTTCTCCAGCTGTATAAAAACATGCATCTTCCTATGACAGGGATCAGTGACTGGGTGAGTATGGAATATAGAGAACTTTTGTCTCAGCATTGATCAGTGTGGGCAACCATGAAAGAAGGGTAATGTAAGCTCAAGGAAGAGGCTGTGGCAAGAATAGAATTGGTGGTGTGGCTGGAGGTGAGGAGATCTTTCATCAAAGTGACAGAGATGTCATTGCCAGAAGCACCAATGGCTTCTGTTTTTTCATAAACTTGGACTCACAGAACTGAATCAGGGTACCACCTTTGATGGTCCAGCTAGTTGATGCGTCATCAGTAGAAGTGGTAGCAGCAACAATAAGAGACAACACTCTGGAGAGGAAGGTGGGAAGAGCTGATCTGGGACAAGCTGAAAGCTCACAGGCCATTTGTCATGAACTGGAAAGCATGTCTAGCTCACATTATCTGGGGAGGCTGTTGGGGAATACCGTCCAGTAAGCTGGTCTATTCTAAACCAGGAGTCCACTTAACTTAGGGAGGACTGGTGTCTTCCTCTGCTCAATTAGGAACATGGTGCCCTCCTGACCCAGTAAAGGCAACTCCACTTCTTTCTGTAGGAAGATATAGGGTGGTGGGCACCTCTTCTTAGGGGAGAAAGCCTTCCTTGCAGGGAGAAGTTTCTACTTCCTTTTGTTCCATAGATAGTTTTCAGGAAGGCCAGTCCATAACTTTCCAGTCTTCTAAGGAAGAGTCTTTATAGGAGAAATTCACTTTACACTGTTTTAGAGAGAGGGGCAGACTGAAAGATCTACGGTGACCTGCAGGGAGGGCACAACAACCAGGGGAAGGGAGAAAAGAGAAAGCTGCTGCTGCCCAGGGAGCATCTTCAGATCACGGGAGACATTTCTTTTTCCACAATCCCCTCTGCCTTGGAAGCCATGCCTCCTTCAGAAATGGTTATGGTCAAACAGGCCAAGACCAAGACTGCTCTGGACAAGGTCCCTACCTTTGCAGAGTAGTCTTGGTTCGAGATGGCCCAGGAGGTTGAATTCCCTCTGAAATTCAAGGACTGGGAGGTTGGCAGCCTGCTTCTCTGGATGGGAATACTGTTCTTTGTCAAAAATGCATTATTTTAGCCAGGCATGGTGGCTCAGACCTATAATCCTAGCACTTTGGGAGGCTGAAGCAGGAGTCCACAAGCTCTAGGCTGCAGGGAGCTATGATAGCACCATTGCACTCCACCCTGGGTGACAGAGTGAGACCCTGACTTTCAAAACAATAGAAGTACTTTGTGTCTTCAATCACATGGAATTCCATATCAGACAAGAGGAAAGGAAATGAAGACCACAAATATTTAATAATCAGATATGATGTGCCAAACATACTGCTCCATGACATATGGTTTTATTAAGCCTTACGTTTACCCAGGGAGTTAAGTCATTGTCCCCCACTTTACAGATGGGTACTTTGAGCACAACCTCGGCTCCTGAACTTAGAGGGGTTTGAATTCAGATATCACTTTTTAGGGGCAGATTCTTCAAATGGATTAGATACTTATAGCTCTTTTTCTCTTGGGGTGACAAATTTCATGGACTCCAAGTCATTTTAAATGAAAGCACCTATTATTTAAAGAAAAAAGTAACCTCTTATAGTCTTCTAAAAAGCACGTGACGGTAATAAATGGGTTTATTTCATCATAATTTATGAGTATCACTTATGACAGAGGCAAGAGGAAATAATTTACCTAAGGACTTCAGCTTTTACCTAAGGACTTCAGCTTCATGCTAGTCTTTTGAAAATTTCTCCTGAATCTCAGTGTGGCTCTCTTTTTACTTTCTCTTGCTCCTTTTTGTTTGTTTGGGCTTATGAATCAGCCAGACCTGTGTTTAGATTTGAGCTTCACTACTCCTAGGTTTGACCTTGTGAAATACTGATCCTTGTTTCTTCATCTAATTGCCACTCCTAAGAAAGGGCCTTAAAAACAACCACTGTTTGATCCAGCTGCCCTGTTACTGGATATAGGCCAAAGGAATATAAATTGTTCTGTCATAAAGATACATGCACACGTGTTCATTACAGCACTATTCACAATAGCAAAGACATGGAATCAATCTAAATGCTCATCAGTGGTAGACTGGATAAAGATAATGTGGTACATACACACCATGGAATACTATGTGGCCATAAAAAGGAATGAGATTATATCCTTTGCGGGAACATAGGTGGAGTTGGAGGTCATTATCCTTTGCAAACGAATGCAGGAACAGAAAAATAAATACACGTTCTCACTTTTAAGTGGTAGCTAAATGATGAGAAAACACGGACACATAGAGGGGAATACCACACACTGGGGCCTATTGGAGAGTGTAGGGTGGGAGGAGGGAGAGAATCAGGAAAAATAGCTAATGAGTACTAAGCTTAATACCTGGGTGATGAAGTAATCTGTACAACAACCTGCCATGGCACAAGTTTACCTATATAACAAACCTGCACATGTACCCTGATAAGGTTCAGTTCTATGTTCCCACCCTAATCTCATCTTGAACTGTAACTCTCACAATTCTCATATGTCATGGGAGAAACCTAGAGGGAAGTAATTGAATCATGGGTGTGGGCCTTTCCTATAATAGTGAATAAGTCTCAAGAGATCTGATGGTTTAAAAATGGGTGCTTCCCTGCACAAGCTCTCTCTTTGCCTGCTGCTATCCATGTAAGATGTGACTTGCTCCTCCTTGCCTTCTGCCATGACTGTGAGGCTTCCCCAGCCATGTGGAACTCTAAGTCCATTAAACCCTTTTACTTGTGTAAATTACCCAGTCTCAGGTATGTCTTTATCAGCAGCATGA
Organism: Papio anubis; assembly: GCF_008728515.1. NCBI lineage: Eukaryota > Metazoa > Chordata > Mammalia > Primates > Cercopithecidae > Papio > Papio anubis. The sequence continues at coordinate 174,026,756 of NC_044978.1, forward strand.
AAACAGACTAATACATACCCTGAACTTAAAATGAAAATTTTACAAAAAGAAAAGGTCTAATGATGGCTTCCCTATATGGTGGCTCTGAGAATTAAACCAGGCGAGCCCTGTGATGTGCCATCCACACAGTAGGCTCATCACCATTGGATCTATTCCTATATGTCTAGTAAAGTGTCTTCTGAGTAATGCAAGTTAAGGTCAATACAGTCATACTAAACTGAGTAGAGCACAACTGAAAGACATTTTTCAAAGGGCTTTTACAAAATATCACAAATGTGTGTTTCTGAAATTAAAAAATATTTTGTATAGTGTGCCACATGTCCCTATCTGTGGGTATACACCTAAGGAATTCAGTGGAATCTTCAAAAAAAGAGCATGTATTCCGGCAGTGTATTCTAGTTCCATAGAGGTAAACTGAGTCTTGAAAAACTTAGGGAAACTGATTATTTGTGACAAGGCTGATATGGCAGCAATAGCACTGAATTAGCTTTCCTGATAACTTGGGCATTCTTCTTTGCTAGAGCAGTTTTCTGCTCTTCCCTTTGCTCTTATTTGTTTCACTTTATTTATTTTTAGTTAGTTGCACATGAGACTTTATCGCCTCAAAGAGATGTGAACAGAGTTTTAGATGGTGACATCATTGTAGAGCTCAGATGTGTTCATTGCTGTAAGCAGAAAGCTTCTGGCAGGCTGCAGTTTAATGAGGCAATCTCAAAGCCGCTTAGACCATTGTTTGCCTTTTGCCTTTGTTTGCAAATTCAGCACAAATTCGTGAAATCTGCCAGAAAATGACAAGACTCTAGCAAAATTACTCATAACTCAAGGGACTGCGTGAAACCAAACTGTCATTGCCGCTTTCTCTGGCAGTTTGAGGCAGCCAATGGGACAGGCACCTGCATGGTGTTTACAAGGTCAGGATAACAGCACCTTGGTGTGGACCCTGTCCTCGGCAATCGTACCTTTGAGACCCAGGATCCTGGATTCCACAGAAGTTATTGAAAAAAATCTCTGCTGCCCAGAAAATTGCCTCTAAAAGTCACTTTCTGAAAATAGCCCTGGAAAATAGGGTCTCAATGAAAGTGAAGATTAGCACTAAATTTCCAAATTAAAAAAAAATAAAAACACACAACTAGCCTATTTTTTTCTTAAGCATATAACAAATTACAACAAGAAGGAAGAAAGGGAGGGAGGGAGGGGGGGTAGGAGGGTATTAAGTAGTTAAAAAGAGAACAGAAATCCATAAGGGGAGCTCTAAGGCCTCACATGATTTGGTCCCCTCCTGCCACTTCAACCTCATCTTGTTCCATTCCACTGCCTCTATTGTGCCCCAAGCACACTGAACTCTAATATTCCCTTGAGCAGTAAACATCTTAACATTTCAGAGCTTTGCAGTTTTACTTCCTTAATTTAGAAATCTTCTTCCAGCTATGCCAGGAAGGATACCTTCTCATCCTCTTTATCAATTCCTCGAAGAGGACTTTATTGGTGACTTCATCTAAAATATTCCACTCTCAACCCAATCTCAGTATTTGGTGTTTCCTTCATAACTCTAGTTATATAGCCTGTAATTAAGCTGTTTCTTTAAAAGCAGTAACTAATATATATTAGCATTTACTATTTATACATGCCTGATACTATTTAATGTAATGAAACTTAGACTTAGTTATCACAGCAACTTTAAGACATAGAGACTATTGCCATCCCCTTTTAGCATATGGTAGAAAATTGAGGCATGAAGACGTTAAGTAATTTCTCCACAGTCACATGGTCAGGAAGTGGTGGGCCCAGAACTCAAACCCCAGCCCTCTTGCTAGGCTACCTTGCTGTCCTGATTCTCCTGCTTTGTGTCCTGTCTCCCCACCCAAGAAGGGACGTTCCCAAGGGCAGAGACCTCTCCTGATTTCACTATTGCATCTCTAGCGCATAGAATAGTGTGTGGCACATAGTCTGTGCTCATATATTTGTTGAAAAATTGAATTAAAAGAAAAAGGGAACATTTCAGAAGAGGAAACATGAGGGGTTAGGTCTGCAAACACACACACATGAAACAAACAAACAAACACCTACCAGAGATTCACATAACAGATATGAGGGATAAAACCTTTCTTCTATATTCCTGGTTGTAATTCTGGGCTTTGTGCTTACCTGACTCGTGCTTTATTTTTCTTGGTGTTACGAATATTGTAGTTTATGCAAGCACCTAGCAGGATACAGCAGACCTTCTGTGTATGGCAGTAACAGCGATGAAGAAGGAGAGGAAGAGGGAAGAAAGACAAAGAAAAGAGAAAGACAAAGCTGGTTCATTTTTGGGGAGACTACGCAGGCACAAAAGTGTTGTTTTTTTAAACGATGAATTGCTACATAAACTTTACCTGGACTTTCCCTTAACTCTTGGGCAGTGTGGTTTATTAGAAGAAGACGCCTTTTAAAGTCAAATATTCTTAAACTTTTATCTTTGCGTCTTAACCTGTGGTGTGCTGGCGTATGTTTAACAAGCAGGCAGACACAGGAGCTTCTTTGCAGCAATTGCTCATTGACATGCTGTAAATTATTCTACTGTGGCCGACTTCAAGTTGCCAACATGACATGACTGAATGAAGAGTTGCCTCCTATAAGCCAGTGTGAGCTCATTCCAGTGCATCCCTGTACCTCCCACAGCGTGACCTTGCAGAAATAACCTCTCTGAGACTCAGTTTCATGGTCCACAAAAGGGATCTGCCAGTAAGTGTCTTCTAGGGCTGGGCCTGTTGGGCAGATTAAATGTGAAAATTCACTGAAATGCCCAGCACAGTGTCTGCCACACAGCAGTGCCCCATAAGCACTGCTTCCTTATTTTTAAAGATAATTAAGTTTAAACATCCAAAAAGTTTCTTCAAGTTTGTATTGGTGGGGGAGAAGTTGGGAGAGAAACCGGGTCTCTTAGGCAAAACAATATTAATCTTACTTTTCCACTTTCTTTTATATTCTCTCTCTTACAATGACTGTATCTGAACATTTTTTTTCTTGATTCTTATTTTGTCTGACCTAAGCTAGATGGTCAATCTCCAAAAGAACAAAATAAATGAGAAGTAATAACTGTGGCCTTGCTGTCATGTTTACTTTCTAAATGGAATGAACCTTTCAGAATATTTTGTCTGATAAAATGACATAGATGGGGACCTGAAGCTGAATTCACAAGATCCTTAACATACAGATTTAAGGATTTGAATAAAAAGTATTCATCCCTTGATTTATTGCAGAAGTTTTAAAACAACCAACTAAACACATATGCTTAGATATATGTACACACTCACATCTATTATAGCCTAATGTAGATAATGTTTACTGTGCACTGTTGGGGGCAGACACCATGCTCCACATGTATACATATGTATGTATCTATGTGAGACTACAATTTTTCTTCATAAATTTATATGTAATTTAGAACAAGGCGACTGAAAAATAATTAGTTTTTGATTGATTCACTTATTCATTTATTTATTCATTCCCTTAAGCAGTCATGCATCAAATCTTGGTAGAATACCTGTCATGTGTCAAACCCTGCTCTAGGCAAGAGCGTATACATAAATGAATTCTATGGGTCCCCTGCACTGCACGAGTTAGTTGGCTCTTGGGGAAGACAGACATATACAGAGATAATTACAAAGCGAAGGAGGACAAAGCACCATCATGATAATAAAAGTGGAAGACACCCAAATCTCCTCATTTTCAATTTCGTAAAATAAGAATTATACAGAGGGAAGTGTGAAGGGAAGTGTCACCTGTTATCTGTTAATAGTTATAATTATTTGATTATATTTTTACGTTGCATAATTCAACACAGGACAGTCTCTTCGAGATCACATCACTGAGTATCCTCCCCCAAGGCTTCTTAAATTCAAGGTCTACAGGCACTTGTGCGGCAATACACTTTGTGGCCTGTAGATGGCAGGCGTCGCTCACCGTTTCGCTGGATCTCATCCACACCTGACGGATGATGCAGCTTTAAGCTTTCGCCACAGCAGTCTCACCGGTCTGCCTACCGCTGCTCCACAAGTGCACAGCTACATATTTATTTACTTAGTCCGACTTAAAATCTAGTGATTTAACAGATTTTTCATGTAGGAGATTTTTAATGTTCCTGAACATTTTGTGAGCAGAACTCATAACAATGCTTGTGGGAAGGGCTTCAACTTGAATGACTTTTGATCTTCGGATGTAAATAAAGAATTATTTAAGAAAAAAAAGTCGATACTGTAGAATAATCAAGTAAATTAAAAATAGAGGCCACTAACCCTACGTATAAATGTGCCTACTAAGCACAGACACTATTTGCAATACCCCATCACTGCCTTCTCTGAGATCATGGCAACGTTCGCACCTTGGCCCCAGGGCTAGAGTTATTTCAACTAAGCAAGAATTTATTGGCTTTCTACTATGTGCAAGACGCTGCATTGGGTGATAAGGGGATATATAGTTGAATAAGCATAAAACCTGTCCTTATAGGACTTATGATTTGGGTGAGAAAGCTAACAACAGTGCAGAAATTCTAGCAAGTGACTATGTGAGTGGAGTTTTGGAGGATATTACACCCAATACTGGGCAGAATAATTGTGGAGAAAATGAAATTAGAATCGACTGTGGGGTTACCCAGAGAAACGTCACAGGCAGTTTTGAGAAGGCACCTCAAATATTTTGATCAGTTTAGGCAAAACTATATTTTACAAGCCCCCTGGAAATATAAATTGCATACCTGTTTTTCTTTTTAAACTTGTGTCCACTTGCTGTAACACATAAAGAATTACAAGTGATAATAAATGGAATCTAATTTTAGATTTCACAGCCAACCAATCTATATAATCCCCAAATAAATGAGTCTATGTCTTCTGCGCAATTTACTCTCTATCTTGAAATTATTGTCTATTTATATCACATTAAAGTAAACCTAACTGGCAACTTTATAATTTTAATATATGCTAATCATTTTTAAAATTGCACAGTTCAGAAAAATATAGACAATAATGAAAATAACCTGTAATCTCAACTTTCCAATAAAGCTATGCCTAATATTTCTGTGTTAAACAAAATCTTAATGATTACATAAGTATTCTAATAGCAAAATATTTCTATTTATAAAAAGCTAGTAAAATCAGACTAAACTTACTGATGCTTAAAGCTAGTCATGAGCATAAGGACATTTTCCTGCCTTGTTAAGAATTGTAAGCAATCAATGAAAACAATTTACATTTTAAAACTAGTCTCCACTTTGGCCTTTATATATCTAACAGATTTAAGTCCCAGCTAAATTGAGTCTTTCATTGCGTAGTAACTTCTCTTTCTGAGGTCCTATTTCCTTTTTTGTAAAATGGAGTTACAATATCTACCCTTGGTTGTGAGGTTTAAGAAAAGTCGTGTGCTAGATCTGGCACATGGCAGGTGCTTAGTTAATACTTTTCCCCAACTCTTTATGTCAAAGAAGTTCCTTTTCTCTCTCCTGCTGAGAATCCCCGAGAAGCTTATAAACAACACCCTAGTCCAGGATTCCTTAACCAAGGGGCTACGGACCTTTGGGGTCTGATAAATCTTCATTATGGGAACTATAGGGTTTTTGACAGCATCTATGTTCTCTATTCAATAGATACCAGTGGCAACTCCCCTATTTTTGGCAACCAAAAAAGTTTTCAATCATGGCCAGATCATCTCCTTGGGGTAAAATCTCCTCTGCGTGAGAACCACTGATCTAGTTCTTAAAGAATGCCCACGAAATAGCCGAGCGTGGTGGCGGGCGCCTGTAGTCCCAGCTACTTGGGGGGCTGACGCAGGAGAATGGCCTGAACCCAGGAGGCGGACCTTGCGGTGAGCCGAGATCGCGCTACTGCAGTCCGGCCTGGGTGACAGAGCAAGACTCCGTTTCAAAAAAAAAAAAAAAGAATGCCCACGAATTTGATATCGCTGGATGGGAAAGACTTCTTTCCAGCATGCCTATGCTGTACACCACAGACTGCACAGCTGCCAGTCTGGTTGAGAACCCTTATAATCTACCTTCACCAGCTTCACTCAGCTGCAGGCACTGCTACCCTTTCCTGCCTTTGCAGTTATCACCTTGGTCCTGGGAAGTCCTGGACACAGCAGCTTGTGTCTTAGCATATTTTTCACCCCCAAACATCTCGTGGAGTCTATGACCCTCTGTTTTGCCGTAAGTCCATTATCTGGTTTGCCTTAAGTGAATGCTTCCCTCACTGCATCACAGCCTCCCCAACTGCCTGGCTGCCAGACCTGCTCAAACCGGCCAGATCTGCCTTTGTCCTGCTTAGTAGTCTGGTTTCCCATCGGCATATTGCCCTCATCCCCAGGCCACTTGGCTGAGGCTGGGGCATCTTTCCTAGTTTGCAATAATCACCCGGGAACGTGGACCAAAGATCTGTATATCCTCAGTGGCTGACACAGAACATGAGCCTTGGGAAACAGGGTCATGTTTTAATATATCATGGTGTATATCTCTACAAGACAATGGGAATGAAGTCGAATTGGAATTTAAGTTAAACCTCACTATTTATACTTGTCCTTTACTTTTATTTTCTGTCTTGATTATTTTATCTGCCATTTTATGGTTTTACAGAGTATACATGATTGTGGTTTATTTTACCTTCATATTTGAAGCTGTTTTCACGCATCCTTGGCCGTTCTATCATGTTTTTGACTATAAGAGCTCCTGCTGCATACAAAGGCAAGAGGCTCTGCAAAACCTCTAGTGAACATTCGTCTCTTCTTTGCAGTGCTATGATTATCATGCTTGGCTGGACTTTTAGCTAAAAACTGTCTGATTTCAAGACTTAAGTCATTGGTACCCCAAATTATAGATATCATCTCACCAATACCTCCTTATTTTAGTATTTTAGTACCCACCAATTCTATCAGGATATGCTTGGGTTTCAAATCTAGTGCAAATAGAGCCAAAATGTTTACCCCTCTATCTACTGAACTCCTAGAATGGCCTCCGCTCGAGGCAAACTTGCTAGCAATATCAAATTCCTTTCTCTAGGTTTTTTTGTTTGTTTGTTTTGTTTTGTTTTGTTTTCTAGATTCTATCTTTATTTTTTTCTCCCATGAGTTCTAGGTCAGAATGTTAGTCAAGATTTCTCAAAAAGTAGAATCTTTGGCAATGGCTTACATCACCTAGTTTATCTGGGGAAGCAATTCCAAAGAATAGGATGGGAAAATAAGTAAAACGAAACAGGGAAGAAAGAAAGAATATCTTAAATGTATTATTGGGATTGTCACTGGCACAGACCTCTTGAGCTAAACCCTACTGGGGAACTTTTGAGCCATGAGTCATGTAGACTGCTCCTTGAACTTTTCCACATGAGGGACAGGAGAGGGCTGGATTTACCCACTGGCTCCAATCTCCCATTGGACAAGAATTGTCCCATAGAGTATTGATATGGTTTGGCCCTCTGTCCCCACCCAAATCTCATGTTGAATTGTGATCTCCAGTGTTGGAGGAGGGGCCTGGCGGGAAGTGGTCAAATCACATGTGCGGCCTCCCTGCTTGCTGTTCTTGTGATAGAGTTCTCAGGAGATATGATTGTTTGAAAGTGTGTATCACCTCCCTCTTCACTCTCTTCCTCTCCTGCTGGTCATGTGAAGAAGTGTGTTCCTCTTCATCTGCCACCATGATCATGTTTCCTGAGGCCTCCCCAGTAAAAGCCTGTATATAACCCACAGAACCATGAGCCAGTTAAACCAGTTTCAGGTATGTCTTTATAGCAGTGTGAGAATAGACTAATACAAGTATTAACTCCATCATAATTCCATGTTTGGCTATATGTCAAAGTGGCTTAACTCATTGTGACCAGTGACTCATGTGGCAGCATGAGATGTGTGGTACAACAGAGGGGACATACCATAAGATTCTACCTACTTACAACTGATTGCTCTAGCAATGGCTGGAGTGTAAGTATGAGTGGAGAGCATATGAGCAGGACACAACTATCTCATATACCTGGCAGGTCCAAATTTCTTCAGGCCATGAGCTCATGGGCCTGGGTAAGAGCCACAGTATGTTACCAGTGCCAAAACTCTTGTATTAGTGATACTGGTTGCTAGATTACTGGGTGACTAGAGAGTTGTGGCTTCATCTGATAAGCGGTAACTCAAGAAAATGTATTATCCAAATAAAGTCAAAATTATTGAGGAAAGACGAAGTCTCAGGATGACTTCATATGTGCATATTTTTATTCAAGATTCAGATTATAATAAGCCCATGGTCCCACATTGGTTTTGCAATCTGTTTTTTATTTAATCTCAGTTCATATTGAACTGGAAGAGAAAAGGGCCTTCTTACAGTTCAACATAGTAAACTCCTATATGGTGGGTGGTAACATTATCAAAAGAGAAAGGTTAAATCATTTTGCTACCATTATCTTCACCTTCTTTCATGGAAACTTTTATATCATTGCAATCACTACAGAAGCTGGACTTTTTGGTGGATTCTACTTATATGTCCAGATAAAAAGCAACATCATATAGATCCCACTTATGGTTTTATGAACTATGGAAGGAACTGTGATAAGCAGCTTGAAATAATGATTTGGGGGCATCACTGAGGGGTTCTCTTTTATAGACAAGGAAATTCAAAAGGTCAACCAAACATAATTAATATGGAGCATCTATGATTTCGGCTCTTTTCCCCAAATTGCTGAAGCTTCCCAAAATATATCAGCATTTAACATTCTCTGCCAAACCTCTGTGTGAACCTGTGGCAGAACATTGTCTCAAATAATTTTGTAGTGAAGTACCACAAGATGAATGTGTATACATTGTGTGTGTGTGTGTGTGTATGTGGTGGTGGATAAATGTAGAAGTTACATGATGTTATGAGTTAAAGAAGGAAAGATCATCTTAAGTTGTCTTCCTCCATAGCAGAGTAGGAGGTAAAGATTTAAATGCAAGCAGTGCCTTGGTTGATCCCAAGAAATACTGGTAGGGAGCAAGGAAATGAAACAAAGAAGGGAAGGAAGCTATGTTATTCCAGGCCCTCTGAGAACCAAAACATCGAGGAAGGATTACATGTATAAGGATTTTATACCAGTATAAAATAAAATGGGAGGGAGCAGGAGATGCTAGGGGAGCAGTCAGATTGCAGCTGAGGTCTGATCCTTAGTAAAGGGAGAAAGAAGAAGGGACAGTTTGGTAGAAGCATCTTAAATTGCTAAGGCAAGTTTGTTAAAGCCTACAGACCGTCCTTGGGCAATGGTAAGCAATCAGAGGAATGCCGCCTCTGCCTTAGTATACCTGCTTCTTTCAGTCTTTGACTCAGAGAGGTCCCTGGAAAGTATAGTCTCAGTGCAAATGCAGTGTTGATTTTAAGAACAAAGCATTTTAATGTTAAAATGGCCATACTGCCCAAAGCAATCTACAGACTCAACACCATTCTTATCAAACTACTAATGTCATTTTTCACAGAATTAGATAAAATTATTGTATATGTTCATATGAAACAAAAAAAGAGCCCAAATAGCCAAAGTAATCCTAAGCAACTGAACAAAGCCAGAGGCATCACATTACCTGACTTCAAACTATACTGTAAGGCTACAGTAACCAAAACAGCATGGTACTGGTATAAAAACCAGACACATAGATCAGTGAAACAGAATAGAGAATCCAGAATTAAAGCTGCACACCTACAACCATGTGATCATTGACAAAGTCAACAAAAATAAGCAATGAGAAAAGACTCTCTATTCAATAAATGATTCTGTGATAACTGGCTAGCCATATGCAGGAGAATGAAACTGGACCCCTACCTTACACCATATACAAAAATTATCTCAAAATGGATTAAAGATTTCAATGTAAGACCTCAAACCATAAAAATCCTAGAAGAGGCCAGTTGTGGTGGCTCATACCTGTAATCCTAGCACTTTGGGAGGCCAAGGTGGGTAGATCACAAGGTCAGCAGTTCAAAACCAGCCTGAGCAACATGGTGAAACCCTGTCTCTACTAAAAATACAAAAATTGGCCAGGAGTGGTGGAGCACACCTGTAATCCCAGCTACTCGGGAGGCTGAGGCAAGAGAATCGCTTGAACCCGGGAGGCGGAGGTTGCAGTGAGCCGAGATCATGCCACTGCATTCCAGCCTGGGTGACAGAGCAAGACTCCATCTTAAAAAAAAAAAAAAAAAAAATCCTAGAAGAAAACTTAGAACATACCTCTCTCAACATCAGTTTTGGCAAATAATTTGTGGCTAAGTCCCCCAAAAGCAATTGTAACAAAAGCAAAAATTGACAAGTGGGATCTAATTAGACTAAAGAGCTTCTGTACAGCAAAATAAACTATCAACAGAGTAAAGAGATAACCTATGGAATGGAAGAAAATATGCTCAAACCTTGTCTCCAACAGAAGTCTAATATCCAGCATCTACAAGACTGTAATTGTATTGCTTGTAACACAAAGGATAAATGCTTGAGGGGATGGATACCCCATTCTCCAGGATGTCATTATTTTGCATTTATGTCTGTATCAAAATATTTCATGTGCCTCATAAATATATACAGCTACTATGTACACACAAAAAATTAAGGCAAAACATTAAAATAAGAAGATATACAAGCTGCCAACAAACATATGAACAAAGGTTCATCATCACTATTTATTAGATAAATGCAAATCAAAACCACACTGAGATACCATCTCACACCAGTCAGAATGGCTATTGTTAAAAAGTCAAAAACAACAACAACAAACAAACAGATGATGGTGAGGCTATGAATAGGGAATGTTTATGCACTGTTGGTGAGGTTGTACATCAATTCAGCCACTGTGGAAAGCCGTGTGGAGACTTCTCAAAAAACTTAAAACAGAACTGCCATTTAACCCAGCAATCCCATTACTGGGCACAGACCCAAAGGAAAATAGATCATTATACCAAAAAGACACATGCACTCATATGTTCATCACAGAACTATTTACGATAACAAAGACATGTAATCAACCTGGGTGCCTATCAAGGATGGATTGGATAAGGAAAACATGGTACATATGCACCATGGAATAACATGCAGCCATAAAAATGAATGAAATCATGTCTTTTGCAGCAACATGAATGCAGCTAGAGATCATGATCCTAAACCAATGAACACAGGAACAGAAAACAGAATACTGCGTGGTCTTACATATAAGCAGGAGCTAAACATTGAATACACATGGAGGCAAAGGTGGGAACAATAGACACTGGGGACTACTAGAGTGGGGAGAGTGGGAGGCATGGGCTAAAAAGTTACCTATTGGATACTACGCTCACTACTTGGTGACAGAAGCATTTGTACTCAAAACCTCAACATTATGCAATATGCTCATGCAACAAACCTGCACCTGTACCCCCAATCCAGAATAAAAGTTGAAAAACAAAAATATTAAAATTATTTTTTAAAAAAAGAGCAGAGCAGCTGGAGCTCTCAGTCAATCTGCAGTCAGAGATCTGGCAGGTGTATTCTCAAAGCCATCACAGATGCCAATACAAAGTGCATTTAAGAATGTATTACTGAGATGGGCACTGGGGCTCAATCTTGCTCAGGACCTGTGGAGGCCTTGAAGAACAGATCTTGAAGTGTTCCTGCCTCAGGGATCAGGAAACTGAGATGCTTATCTATCACTTGCATTGTGGCATTACCTAACGACTGCTTTCAGGGTCATCAGTTACCTCGCATCTCTGGCCGCCCCCATGCTCAGCAGAGAAAATCCAGCCAGAGAATGTCAGGTGCTTGTAGCAGAAGGCATTGGCATACATGGGGTGGTAAGTATAATATCAATGGGATATTGGCAGAGTACAAAGAGTCCAGTACAGTGAGGTAAGGAAAAAGAGAAGCAAATTCTTCTTAACACTAATTATTTCTTCTCCAGCCTATCTAAGAGTCACAAGATTTGGGAGCAGTCAAGTAGCATTTTCTTTCTGTTTATGATTTCCCTCTGAGACTATCATTGCTTTAGGCAAATGCATTCATGTGAAGAGTCATTTTTCTCCATGTCTGAGCCTGTAATAAATGTCAACCCTTTTTTGGCAACTGCAACTAATGCTGCGGACCTACCATTACTAAAAATGAAATTACACATGTTAGGACCCCAGATCAATTTATTTCAAAGGACATTCAAGATCACTCTGGATAGGCAACGGAATCTCTCCACCTCTGTGGCTATGAGCCTCCTTCTGGAAAAAAAAAAGATATTTTTTTACTTGATTTGTTTTCTCTTTCTCTTAGTGCTTGGATCAAGCAAACAATGCCAATAAAATTTCTAGTCTTGTTAATTCCCCTGAAATCTAGCCTCCTTTCTAAAATACTTGGTAAAACCAAGCACTCAGGAAACAAAGTTTAAAGTCTTTAAGGTGTGTTCAGTGTAGCCTGTAAGCTGTTTAATAAATAGCCCTTAAATTTGCATAGGAATCATAGGCTATTGGAGCAAAAAGTAAGCTCAGGCAATGTCACAGAAAATGCTTCATTTTACAGATGAGAAAAATGAATCCCAGAGAGGAGAACTGGTTTGCACAAAACTACACACACATCCATTTAGCAGCACAGCAAAGACCAGAATTAAAGTAGTCTGACACTCATTCCAATAATTTTCAATACTGTTTCATTACCGCAAATTTGAAAATAATAACATAAAAATACATGGTTTTTTATGTTTTAAGCTTAGAAAGGCTTTTGTGTATTATCTCATTTAAAGAAACTAATGAGATGTCAAGTCGTTTGCAAGGCAGTGCAGTCATCTGGGTAAGAGCAGGGGATCCTCTGGGATCTGAATGCTCAGGTTCAAATTCCAGGTCCCACATGTGTCACCTGCATGACCCCGAATGATCTTTCTGTGCTTCCCTTTTCTCCATGGTAAGTAATGACACCTATCTCAGTATCCTTAAAAGGATTGCATGAAATGTTGGTAAGCAATGGCATCTATCTGAGTACCCTTGAAAGGAGTGCATGAAATGCTACAAACAAGTGTCTAGACAGTGCCTGGACCACATTTAGTACTCCATAAATGTGAAGCGACATGATGTCATCTTCACTACAGCTCTTAAAGGTAGGTGTTATCATCCTCATTGTACAAATGAAAAAACAGAAATTTACCAGTGTGTCTCAGTAGCCAGTGGGAGAGCTGTACCTCAGACTTGGGAGGAAATTCTCTAAAGCTTTAACCACCAGAGATTTACCACTTTTGCTTTGCTTTTTTAATGTTAATTTTTATTTTAAGTTCTGGGGTACATGTGCAGGATGTGTAGGTTTGTTACATAGGTAAACCTGTGCCATGGTGGTGTGTTGTACCTATCAACCCATCGCCTATGTATTAAGCCAAACATGCAATAGCTATTTATCCTAATGCTATCCTTCTCCCCACTGCCCCTTGCCCCTTGCCCCTGACAGGCCCCAGTATGTGTTGTTTCCCTGCCTGTGTCTACGTGTTCTCATTGCTCAGCTCCCACTTATAAGTGAGAACATGCGTGTTTGGTTTTCTGTTCCTGTGTGTGTTTGCTGAGGATAATGGCTTCCAGCTTCATCCATGTCCCTGCAAAGGACATGATCTCATTTGTTTTTATGGCTGCACAGTATTCCATGGTGTATATGCACCACATTTTCTTCATCCACACTATCATTGATGAGCATTTGGGTTGATTCCATGTCTTTGCTATCGTGAATAGTGCTGCAATGAACATACATGAGCATGTATCTTTGTAACAGAATGATTTCTATCCCTTTGGGTATACACCCAGCAATGGGATTTCTGGGTCCAATGACATTTCTAGTCCTAGATCTTTGAGTTGCCACACCGTTATTTATTGGCTTATTTATTAATTTTTCTGAGGCAGGGTCTCTCTCTGTCATCCAGGTTGGAAGAGTTCTCACTATCTTGCCCAGGCTGGTCTCAAACTACCAGTAGTTTAAGACTCAAGCAATCCTCTCTCTTCAGCTTCCCAAACTCCTGGAATTAGAGGCGTGAGCCACTTCGCCTGGCCTCTTTTGCTTTTTAATTGCAGATACTCATGCAGTGATGATACATGTCAATCATTTGACTTCAAATGTATTTTTCATTTCATCTGGCAAATCATATCCCTCTTCTTGAATGGGATTCCTCTGTCACTCTGGGTCTTACAGTTCACCTTGAAGTGTCCAATGAGTGCTGTTCTCTTTTCATACCCTTTACTGGTTTGGTATAGTCATGGATCAAGGACAATATTATTCCTTTTCAAAAATATAGAATCTGCAATTCCTCAAATTTCAACATAATGATATGAGTTCTTATTCAAAATATTTTAAGACAATTTTTCGCCTTTTTGCATGTGTTCTACAAAATGCCTTCCACTAGCTGCTCCTTTACATTTTGCCTTATGTAGGGTAGTCAACTTCCCTCTAGGTCTCTACTCAACTGGCCCTAAATTTTGTTCCTGTCATCAAAGAGTTCATAATTTAAGAGAAAAACTTTGGGCGTATACAAAAATATGTATAACAAGGCAAATGTCAATGGAGTAAAACATGTTACAAACTTACATATAGATAATAAAATGGGAAATAATAAAACATAACATACATTTTATTTAAGGAGAATTTTAAGATTAAAGCTAGAAACAATAGAGTATTAGTGTTTTTTTCTAAATGAAAATATGTATCTTGGAATAGAGGGAAATTAAGCTGTAAGACAACAGATAAAAGACAATGCAAAAAATTGTAGAATGTCCTGAAAAGGACGGTTGTTCCTGTGACAACAAGACGTAAGAGTAACATTTCTGAACATATTAATATACTTACAAAGCAATGTCTCAATCAGAATGAGGTTGGATATGGCAGGTAACACAGAAAGAGAAGAATCAGAGAAATTAATGTTAGCAGTGTCCAATCAATCACTTGCCATTGGCAAGGACTTACTGTAGATATATAGCTCAATTACCATTGATTATGGAATTCTAACTTTTTATGGGGTCCTTGTTCTTTCTGTATTTGCCAAGGGGTATCAAGAAGATATTGCATTAATGACAAAGACTTTAAATGTTGCTACTCCCTGTCATAATGATTTCCCATAGTTAATTAACAACAATTCCTCGTTATAATATGGGTTCCCAAGTTCATTGGCCACAGAAGAAGAAAAGATACACAAGAGATCTGAATATCTCTGGCCAACAAGATCATTATATTTATCATCATAAATTGATACTCTGAGAACACACCAGTTTTATATTGTGCATTCAGTGAGTCATTATCTCAGTGCCTTATTGTGCCTAGGTGCTGGTAAAAGTCTGAGCCTTTAAAGTAGAGTCAGACCCAGCAAGGCTCTCTCTTAGAAGTCATCAATATCAGGTTCATGTCTGTCTTCTATTGATATATATATACTTTAAAGGCAAAATATTATTTTGCAAGTCCTATCAATGTTCCTTGGAGGAAACCAGTTGCCCTTAATGGTCACGTTGATGGTGAAGTTGAGGGTTGAGAATACGACATAGAAGAAACAAACTCGGTATGTGAAATTAACAGAGATTTGAGAATGAGGTGGAGAGAGGCATGACAGAATGCAGGTATAATTTAAAGGTGCTTCTTATCATGGAGGAAATCTGAATCTCTATTGGCATAAATGGCCAATAAAATTTTTGTATTTCAATGATACATTAGAAGCCTTGTTAGTCTTCTAGGCAAATAAAAGGCTAATAGAGAGATATGTTGCTGTTATTGTTGTTGCTGGACTCAAGAGAAGGGAGCTACATATCAGATTTGTTTTGACATGAGCCTAAATAGTGACACCAAATGCAAGGTGACTCACAAACAAAATTAGTTCAGAGGAAGCAGAAACTGATCATCGGTAAGTCACCCCCCACCATTCTAGAATTCCTGGAATACTTGGGGAGGGTGATTTTTCTACCGCTTTTGAATCTGAAAGCACAGGGTATTCAGTAGACCTTTGAATTTTATTGGGTAAAAAAATACTCTTTTACTTATAATCACAGGAGTGTATTAATAATATAAAGGAGGTATCATATCATATTGGGGAAATTAGAGAACATTTCATTTTTGATGGAGCAGCCAAGTGAGGCTTTGAATTATAAGCCATATTTTGATAAGCAACAGATATGAGTGGTTAAATAGAGGAGGTGGGAAAATAAACTCTGTAGAAAGATAGTTCTGAGCATTTGTGAAAATAAAAGAACTGTTTGGTGATTATAGGGAAGACCATTTAGTTGATGGAAGTGCTACTAGCCATGGAGCTAAAACCAAGAGGTCTTAGACTATCATATTTGAGAAATCAACATAAGGCAATTAATAGAACCCGTGAGCCACTGAAAAACTATAAAACTAGAAGCCAGAAATTCTGTGTGAACTCAGGGCAGGGGGAAAGCAAACATGAACCTCTCTGGCACTTTCTCTTGAGTATCAATGGACGATGGACCCAAATCTCATCCCCAAGCCCACTTCTGATTTCAGTGCCACTATGGTGGACATTCCCATGCACCTGACTGCATCATCTCATCCCAAATCCACATAGTGAGGACCCCGTTTTTGCTGCTGCTGGGACTTCCCTGAAACCACGGAAGGCTTCTCTCGTGTACATGGTATAGCTCAGGAGGGTGGGTGAATAAATGTCTGCAAGGGAATTCCTTACTACTGGGGAATGGGAGTTAGGGAGTGGATGCTCTCCTTCCATCATTCAGGGAAATAATGCTGAAGCTCATGCTGGCAGTTTCCATAGAAAGTTCCCAGGAGCACTGAGCCCCAGGCATTCAAACCATAGGAACTTGGTTTATAAGGTTTATAACGCACATTTCCCTTTCCATGTCTCGATCTTCCTATTCCCTCGGTCCTGTTTCCGGAGGTCACCTCCCTAATAAGTCTGCTCACACATCCTTGTCTAAAGATCTGTTTTATATGTATAAGTTATGAAAAGATTTGAGAGGACTGGGTGCTGTGAGATGCAGACAGGGTAAAGCTATAATATTCTGTATCCTAATCAGCTAATGGTACTTAAGGAAAGGGTGGATTCTTGGGGATTCAGGGAAATGAGTCTATATGAAAAAGTTGGAATCAGAATGCAAAGGGTCTAGATCCCTAGACTAAGACTTTGAAAATTTAAACCATGGAACTCACTAAAATTGGGAGAAGGGCTCAGATCTAACAGGTTGCCTTTTCATTTTAGGGGGAAGATTCACATGCCTAGAGTTGAGAGATGAATTTAGAAGGACTTGGCAAAGAGACAAAAGTCTTTTGCCATAGTAACCAAAAATGGATGACATTTTTTTCATTATCCCCTCTCAGGTTAAGTTCTCTATGGCATTAAGGTATTTACATTTGTAGTCTTAGGCTAAATAACCAATTTTACTTCAATGAAAAGAAATTCCTTTTCCTTCCTGGGTGTATATATTACATACAGCTTTGTAATTCTCTTACTGACACAACACATTCATAATATGCCTTTGATTTTGGACTGAAGTTCTAGCAGTTGATTTTGGGAGAAGGCATTTGAAAACCCTCTCAGATTCTCCTGGCTCATTAGATTGCTTAAATTATACTAATTAGATTATTTATATTCTACTAGTTAGATTATTACATTAGTTATTTGATAAAAGGTGAAGACTAGCCTCTTCTTTGGAGGACTTGCCTCCACAATGGTGAAACACATGAAAATGGGAAATGTTTGAGCTTAGAATGGCTGAACACAGGACCAATATTTATCATGGAGGTTGCTGACATCCCATTAAGAAAGGTTCAACTGCAATTTGAAGAAATGTATTTGGTAGGGTTGAGAGGGAAATTGGCTTTCCATTGAATGCAGAAGGCAATTCATAATGAAATTCAAAATTGAGTAAAATTGGTCCAATCTAAAAACCCAGGAAAGAAATTTAAGTCTTTTTAGAAGAACTCAGTCAAGTTTCAAATCAATAGGAGCTGATTTATTATTTGAGGCATATAATAAAAAAACAAATTTCTGCTGGGCTTCAAAGTGCCTATGCAATTAGGATGTCTGAGCTTCAGCAGAACCTGGAAGCAGAGACAAAGAAATAAATAGAAAGGCAGGAACGAACATCACTAAAAATTAGTTTGAAGAATTTTTAATGTCTTCCAGTTCCTTGCCCTGGAATCCAAAGTGCACAGGTCTGATTCTTAGCACATGTTTTTAACCTGTGTGATAGAATTTAAAATTAGACTTTTTTTAGGTCTTCTCTGAGGCATCTAAAAGCCAAGAACAGAACAAAGAATGGTAGCAAGAGCTCCTGCATTCCACTGTTGGTTTCCTGTCCTTTAGACCTCAAGGTTTGTCTTTGACAAGCCAGGTAGAAGCATTTCCTTGGAGATACTGAGTTCCAGAGTGTTTTCCTTCCTTTCATGGTAGTGACAAAAATGCTTTTCCTCTCACTTCAACTCAAATGAGCAGAGTTTTAAGGGGACTCCTTGCAGAACTATCAGCTGAGGGCCACAGAGACAGAGTGGAGTGTGAGAGAGACCTGGTTGTAAAAGAAGCTAATTATACCCTCACTCATGGCATGGGGACAGGAAGCACAGGTTCTCCACATGGGTCACCCAGAGAGATAGCTAACAGAGCCACTCTTGTTTCTACCTCCAGGTTCCTTATCCCATGTATTCTAACCAGGGACATTGCAACACATATACAATTCTGAGTCAAAATGGCAAAATTGTGATATGGAAAGTGGATCCTGTAATCAGGGGTTCACACAAAATTACCCTTGAGGCCTTGCAAGAAGGGAAGGAAAACTGTTAACTAAACCCAGAATACATGTATATTCATTTGTCTCCTCTTGCCAAGATGAATCACTGACTTCTATGGGATGGATGAAATCCAGTGTAGTTATCTTGCTATCAAGTGACCACTTGGTATCCTCAAGAAATGGTGACATATGGAGACTAAGAATTGGACTCTTGATGATAGGTTGAACTCTGGTGGTGGCAATAGCTAGACCAGCTTTGGCTAACAGCAGGGCTGGGGGCCCATGCTGTTGGGCCCATGTACATCCTTCCTCTCTGTCACCATGGCCTCTTCGTTTATACTCCAATTCTTCCAGAACTGGGGTGGTCAGTATAGAAGGTGGTTTGCCCCATGTGGCCAAGGCATTTGTCTCCTTAATTGGTTAGTGCCTCTTTCATGGCAAATGCTTATTGGTGAAAATCAACATATAAAGACTTCCTGCTTGGTGCTCTCCTCCACCTTCTTGTCGGTCTACATTCCACTTCCCTAGACCTCCTTGTTACTGAACTTCCAATCTTTTTTCTTCCACACTCCTGCCAGCCAGCCAGGTCATTTGCCACTCTCTAAATTTCATATATAATCTGGCCTGAGGGAACTTCTTTTTTGACATAAAGTAGATAACCAAATGCACCACCTGATATGGTTTGGATCTGGGTTCCTGCCCAAATCTCATATTCAATTGTAATCCCCATTGTTGGAGATGGGGCCTGGTGGGAGGTGACTGGATCGTGGGGACAGATTTCTCATGAATGGTTAATGCCATTCCTCGTGGTACTGTCCTCACAACAGTGAGTGAGTTCTTATGTGATCTGGTCATCAGTGACTCATGCTTGTAATCCCAGCACTTTGGGAGGCTGAGGCGGGTGGATCACCTGAGGTCAGGAGTTCAAGACCAGCCTGGCCAACATAGTGAAATGTGTGTCTACAAGAAATGCAAAACATTAGCCAGGCATGGCACTGTACACCTGTAATCCCAGCTATTCGGGAGGCTGAGGCAGGAGAATTGCTTGAACCCAGGAGGCAGAGGTTGCAGTGAGCCAAGATCGTGACACCGCATTCCAGCCTGGGTGACAGAGTAAGACTCTATCTCAAAGAAAAGGAAAAAAATAAAGGGTATAGCACCTCTCCACTCGCCCTCTTGCTCCTGCTCTGGCCATGTGATGTGCTTGCTTTCCCTTCTTCCTCTGCCTTGATTGTAACTTTCCTGAGGCCTCCCCAGAAGTGGAGCAGATGCCAGCATCATGCTTCTCATACAGCCTGCGGAATCGTGAGCCAACTAAACCTCTTTTCTTTATGAATTACACAGTCTCAAGTATTTCTTTATGGTGATGCAATAATGGAATAAGATACCACCCAAATCTCTGCTCACTAGGATAAATTTCCCTCACAACTATCTATCAAGGTCATCCCTGAATAGGTATCATTCATTCATATCCCTTATAGGCTTATATTCATACAGTGAAACCTTATCCACTATCAACTTATATGTATATGACAAAACCTCAATTTCCTGATCTGCCAGCTTTATACTTACCTCCCTTCATTCAGTCACCAGATGCAAGCTGCCTTGTGAAGAACATGGACTTCGTGAAACAGAGATCTCCCCAGCAGGGGCAGACTCTGGAGAATATAGCAGCTGGAGACTCTTACTTGACCACACTCCCCAGGGCTGGGCAATGCAGACTTAATGAAGGGGATCTGAGCAGTGTGTCTCCAGGCCCACTGCAGAACGCTGCTGTGCATATCCATACTCATCTATCCATGTGCATTCAGGGAACAGTTCCACCAGAATTCTGGTAGCCTCTCCTCTTGAGGGGAAGCTGTAAGATGAAAGTTAGAGGAGTGAACAGCACCCTTCTAGCTCCAAAGTGGCCTTCAGAGATGTGATTGATACTGGTCACCTCCCTCCTTCATTGTCCATTCTAGGCTCCTTCTCTCCCCAGCTACCATCACCTCTGGCCATGAGGGCTTACAAACCCAGACCCTCATCCCTGAGAGACCGACCCCCTGAGTATTGTGTGCTTCTCAGTCAGGGGCTGCTCTGCCTATTTTTTAACCCCAATACTTACAGAAGAGAATACCAAGAGGTGCTCCAGTGAGTCATGGGGAGCTGCATGGATTCCCTTCTGCATGCCTGAGGGAATGGATCAGACCTGCAGCTATATCCTTTATCCTTTACCCAGTGCTGGGCATATACTCAACAAATATCTGTGCAATGAGTAAAGGTCTTGTATTTATGAGTACTGGTGCTTTCACCTGTAATTCATGCTCACACCAAATTCCTAGTCAGTATAACTCTTTGAGACCCCTTTCCTGCAACAATAATACTTAAAGGCTTTAAGATGAATGGAATGAAAGACTGTGCAAATTATGAGGCACTAGAGGGGAAAGAAAGAAAGAAAGAAAGAAGGAAAGAAGGAAAGAAGGAAGGAAGGAAGAGAAAGGGAAGAAGAAAGAGAGAAAGAAAAAAGGAAGGCAGGAAGGCAGGAAGGCAGGAAGGCAGGAAGGCAGGAAGGCAGGAAGGAAGGAAGGAAGGAAAGAAGGAAGGAAGGAAGGATGATATGCTAAACAAGGGGTAGATTATTCATGCCTCTCCTTTGTAGACCATATAGAATAACTTCCTGACATTGTCATGGCATTTGTAAACTGTCATGGCGCTAGTGGAAGTGAGTGTAGCAGTGAGGACGAGCAGCGGTTACTCTCGTGACCATTTTGGTTTTGGTGAGTTTTACCCAGCTTCTTTACTGAAACCTCTTTTATCAGCAAGGTTTTTATGACTTGCATCTTGTGCTGACCTCTTATCTCATCCTATGACTCAGAATGCCTTTACTGCCTGGGAATGCAGCCCAGTAGGTCTCAGCCTCCTTTTACCCACCTCCTATTCACAATGGAGTTGCTCTGGTTCAAACGTCTCTGACATTATCATCATTCATGCTCTAATTCACAATTCTTCAGTGTGTCGCTGAAGGTACCCCATGGTCTGTGTTCTTCTCCATACACACAGTATCAATCCAGGGCAACCAGCAGCCCTCGGGGCTACTCTGTCTATGGAGTAGCCATGCTTTTGTTCCTTTACTTTCCTAATAAACTTGCTTTCACTTTATGGAGTCTCCCTAAATTCTTTATTGTGCAAGATCCAAGAACCCTCTCTTAGACCCCTTTCCTGCAACAATAATACTTAAAGGCTTTAGGCAAAGATGCAATGGAATATAATATATCATTATAGTGAAAATGTGAAAGATGAATGGAATGAAAGATGTGCAAGTGATGAGGCACTAGAGGGGAAACAAAGAAAAAAAGAAAAGAAGGAAAGAAAGAGAAAGAAAAGAAAGAAGAAAGAAGAAAGAGAGAAAGAAGGAAAGAAGGAAAGAAGGAAGGAAGGAAGGAAGGAAGGAAGGAAGGAAGGAAGGAAGGAGGGAGAAGAAGAAGGAGGAGGAGGAGGAGGTGGAGGAGGAGGAAGGGAGGGAGGGAGGGAAAGAAGACCCACAGCATTTAATGCTGGATAGAGATGAAAAGTAAAACACATCTACTTGAATTTGTGTTGAGATGTTCCCATAATAGATGTGTGCACATATATATGTGAACCATGATACATGGTGAATGCAGAATTCACTGCAATGGACTGGAAACAAAATGGGCCCAGTGAGCCTATGCTTGTCTTTTCAGAAACTTTTGTTTTCTCCACAAATGCTGAGTGTCCACAATGTGTTAGGCATTATGCTTAAGTTAGAGAAATAATGTAATTTTTTCCCAACAAAAATTCAGGATCCAGTAATCTCTCAGGGGAAAGTTTTAGCTAACTAAACTAAAGCTTATTAAGTGCTTATTATTATTACCGAGATCTGTGCTAGACATTTGTTGTATTTTATCCCATTCATTTGAAGTAGGTATTCCTGTCCTAGTCTTACAGATAAGGAAGTGGGGAGTCTGAAAAACTGAGAGAAACTGATAAATTTTCCCATGATATTTAAATACTACTCATACGTGGTGTAACCAGAGTAGGTTCCAAATCTGGTGTTTTTCCACTATTCTGTTAGGTGCATAGCTTTATTATGTTTCCCTCTAGGCCCTATATAATTGGGAAGTGAAAAAGGAAAAAAATGCAGAATAAATATATGCATGGGCCTCAGGCATATTTTAGCTCTAGGCGATAAAGTCATATATTTCTGCATGGCTGATACCCTCTATCAAAGGCATGGGTGTCCACAAAATAATTAGTGTTCGGCTCAAGTGAATTGTCTGCAAATATTAAAAATTCTAGTTTGGGCTAAGCTTTATGTGTAGCTTAACCCAAAGTAGAGTTGTGAATACTTTCAGAAAATAAAACCTCCCTGATGTGGACCTTTCTGAAGAAGCCCTCTCTCCCTCCTGTAGGCAGTGGAGTTCTCTGTTGCCTTCTGTGCTTGCCTTGATAAATGAGTTCAAACATTTTTCATTGCAGCTTACAAAAATTCAATCCAAACTCACTTAAGTTAAATTTAATTTCAGTTAAAGTGGACTATTTAATTAAAATAAAAAGTCAAGAGGCTGACTAAATTTAGGTATGACCTGACAGAAATGTTCCTGCAATGTCTTTGAAATTTGATCTCTGTTTTGCTAGTTCAATTCTTCCTTCACAGATATTGATTTCATTCTTAGGTGGACTCTCCCTGTGTGGTCCAAAGATAGTTCCCTGCAGATATAGACTTATATTCTACCACCCAGACAACTCTAGAGGGAAGAAACTATCACTTACCTATTAGTTCCTATCAAAGTCCCAGGAGTAAACTTAAATATCTTGTTAGGCATATACATATCCTAAGGACAAAGCTTTGGGAGTCAGTCTACCTGAACCAGTGGTGCCAAGAATGGAAGGGAAAGGCTGTTTCTTCAAGCAAGTAAGAGAAAAATAACTGAATACTTCAAAGACAAAGCCATAGCTGTCCATCCCCTGTTTCACAACATTGATCACACTAATCACACTATATTTCTGTTGTCTATCTCCTCCATTTGAGCCAAGCCCAGCAGGTTACATTCATACATCTCTTCATCATTTATTTCTCCAATACACATTGATTGGGCACTTACTATGTGACAGGAACTCTATGAAATTCTGACGACACAATGATAAATAAGGTGAACACTTTCTCTGGCCTCACAGAACTTACAGTCTATTGTGGAGATAGACATTGAAAAAGGCTAACAAGTCTTATGAAAAATAACTATGAAGTCCTAGGGTCCTCTAGTAGACTAGAACAGAGAGCTTTATTATTACTCTAACAAGTCAAGTTGGCTTTCCCAAGTAAGAAAATAGATATAAGTATAATTATAGCTATAGATCTCAATAGATGTTTCCTAAATAAGAAAATAATTGAACACATGGGTACTATCTTATTTTTTTAATTTAATTTAATTTAATTTTAAATTCTGGGATACATCTGCAGGATGTGCAAGTTTGTTACATAGGTAAACGTGTGCCATGGTGATTTGCTACACCTATCAACCCATCACCTAAGTATTAAGCCCCACACACATTATCTATCTATCCTGATACTCTCCCCCGACACCCACCACAGGGCCCAGTGTGTGTTGTTCCCTTCTTTGTGTCCATGTGGTTTCATTGTTCAGTTCCCACTTACAAATGAGAATATACGATGTTTGGTTTTCTGTTCCTGTGTTAGTTTGCTGAGGATAATGGCTTCCAGCTCCATGCACGTCCCTTCAAAGGACATGATCTCATTCCTTTTTATGGCTGCATAGTATACCATGGTGTATATGTACCACATTTCCTTTATCCAGTCTACCGTTGATGGGCATTTGGGTTGATTGCCTGTCTTGCTATTGTGAATAGTGCTGCAATAAATATACATGTGCATGCATCTTTAAAATAGAATGATTTATATCCTTTGGGTATATGATTAGTAATAGGATTCCTGGCTCAAATGGTATTTCTGGTTCTAGGACTTTGAGGAATTGTCACACTGCCTTCCACAATGGTTAAACTAATTCACATTTGGGGCACTATTTTAAATGGCTATAATAATGTCTCATGTAAGCTATTTCATTTTGCAAAAGACCTAACATTTGCTCATACACTATGCACAGTGCATAGGAAATATGCATATATGTGTGTATATTTATCTACTGTTCATTACATATTTGTTTTGAGTAAGTGTAAAAGACCAATGATACAAGCGTGTACACAGTAGGGAGACTGAGTCCTGATGAGGCTGGAGAACTGAACAGGGATCCTATCACAGGATCATGTGACAAAACTAAAGGTTTGTGATACCAGGAGCCCTTGAAAGGTTTTAAGTTAGGGAACACCAGATTTGCCTTTTGGAAAGGTCATTTGGCTACAATGTGGAGAGTAAATTGCTAGGGAAGGTTGGGTATTAGGAGTGGAAGCAAGACCATTATCCTTCCAATAGACTCCCCCTGAAAGAATGAACGCACGGCACTTTTGGCCCTACCATTCTGTATGGGTTATAAATGGCTGACATGTTACCTTATTTAGGGATTTCATTTTCTATCACACTTCACCTGTATTCACTCACTTTAGATAGATAATGTTGAGAAAGAGTCTAGCAAGTTTTTTCAAAGCCACAAGACTAGGAATGCCCAGGTGCCTGACATCGTTTACAGTCCGAGGAGACCTGGGCACCAGACCTGAAACTCACAGTCCTGCTATGTGCAGCGAAGGCAGCTTGAGAGAGCAGAACTTGAGGCACTCCTTCTGCCATTGTCTTGCTTTGTAATCTTTGTAATTCATGCTCCTGAGTGTTTGTGCTCCCTCCCTTCCATGAAAGTGGGGTACGAATACAATTTTCTGTGCTTTCATTCGGCAGGATAATTGTACTCATCAGATGGGAAAAGGTGTGTGCGAGTGCTTTGTGAATTCATTCATTCTTTTAACAGTTTATTAAGTGCCTATGATACATCACAAGCTGAACCACATATTTATAATACACATTCAAATAAGAGAACAAAACAGAAATAAAAGCAATTATTGAATCACAGTGTATCAGTTTTTATAACTAAAAAAATAAGCAAAGCATGCTCTCATCGATACACACCATCAGGAGAAGCCCTTCGTCCATTCCATATGGGGGTGGGGCTTGATCAAAGAAGGATGTCTACAGGAAGGTGTACTCAAGCTTAATTTTCAAAACACTGAATGTTTATTGATATTTTCAATTATTTTTATTATGAATTAATATTTAAAAGTACTATTTGTCTTATTAGCCGCAGGAAAGGGGACTTTAGAAGAGTCTGTTTAGATTATTTTAGCACGCAGGTATGGGGAGATTTCCCCGGAGTGGGTCTTCCTACTCCTACGCAGATGGTTCCCAGCGAGAGGGCAAATTCCTTTCCAGAGGGAACCTCAGTGCAGCAGCTGGCACTTCTGATGTACTTGCATAACTGTCAATTTTTACCCCAAATTTGTTTCCTCTGTGTACAAGCTATAAATCACCTGGATTTTATTAGGGAGGTCTTGTATTTCTTAACAAGGTAACATCTTTGGGAGGCAAGTCTGTTTGCCCGGGCCATGAGCAAATAACATTTAAAACAACGTCCTCCGAGCTGGTACTCTGGTGAAATCAAATGGATTGAAACACAGGACAAAGCTTCTTTTATAACTCACACCTCATCTTTTATGACTCTCATGCTTGCGTCTGGACTCGGAAAGATTCTAAGCTTGAAATAATCGAAGCAATAAGGGGTATTTTCTACTTGCAAAGAAAAGATTTAGTTTATTTGCTTATTTCTCCCCCTTTTCTTTTCCTTTCCTTTCTTTTTTCTTTTCTCCTTCTTTCTTTTTTTATGCCAGAGTTTATAAACATGCAGATAAATTAACTAAGAGAAACAATAACTTGGATAAAAGCAACCTGTTGACATATGACTAAACTAATGGATGAGTGCTTTTACGAAAAATAATGTACACTGAGTTTAAAACTAATGGATTTGGAGATCAGGGAGGGAGACTGAGAAAGAAATTGTTGTAGATTAATTTGCTTCTTTATTTTGAAACACTAAAATGATAACCACAATAAAGGTTATGAGGAAGATGATGATAGTGATTAGAATGACTACAATTATATGGGTTGTAATACGTAATAAAGTGATGACAGTAAAATTGGAGTATGGAGTGTTTCTGGTATATCGTATTCCATCTTCAAATGTATCTTTCTAATGTTTAACAAATGTTCTGCTCCTTCATTCCAGTCCTCTGGATAACTCTAGAAAGTATGCACTGTAAGAGATTTGAAAATTATGTTATTTATTATTAACTTTTAAAAATTATGCTTAGACAAATTTAAGGACAGTTCCCTCTCTAAATTATATATAGTGAGTATGTATGTGTGTGTTTGTGTGTGTGTGTGTGTATATATACACACTTTGTATATATAATTTGACATATATATGAAATACTAAATCTCCGTGATTATGTGCTTCTAAAACAGCATGTGTTTTGTGACCTAAATTTACTAAAAACCACCCTGCCCAATATTTATCCTGAGTAATTATAGAAATTTTAAAAATCTTAAGCAGTTTAAGTCTCAAATTATAACAGAATTTGCAGAATGGAGGCTAGCCAAATATGGCTGGAGAGAAATGTGAGTTAGAACAGGAATCCAATATACATTCGCTTTTGAGAATCAAGTTTAGAAAGCTACTGGTCTAAATAAGAACACTAAACCTATACACTACAAAGAAGTGTGGAAAAGATCCCAACTACTAGAATTAGGAGGTAGACAATAAGAGCGAGAGAATTGAGAAACATATTTTTGTTTTGTTTCTAATTTCAACAATCCAAAAATCAAAAGAAAATGAAATAAACACTATTTTGTTGTGAACCTTTAGGGATCAATCCTTGACAAAACGGAGGAGATAGAATAATATCTAGAGGGGAGAAGATGGATGTTATAAATTTTTACAGTGCAAAAGTCAAGTTGTAGCTGCCAGGGATTGAAGGCAGCAGAAGGAAGGTAAAGTAGAGAGAAGTGGAAGGTATGTTCCTGTTTTCACCCAAACACTGGAATGGGAAGCCGCAAAGATAGCATCCTATCAATGGATTAGGAACGAAGTGGAAATTATACAATTAAAACACTTAAAAACAACCGTCACAGGAAATGAAGTAACTATCAAATAGCTATTCTCTGCCTAAGAACAGAGGGCAAAATAAAAATTAAATTCTTACCTGTCATGACTAAAGCCAACAAATAATGCCTTAAGAAAAAGTAGTAGTGTCATTGTAGAAGTGACCAGCAGAAGACAAAACAAAACTATTTAAAAAGTGGAAACTGAAAGGGAGAAGGAAGGATAGAGAAGATGAGGGGGCAGTGGGAGCCTGGGTAAGGTGGAGAAAGCTTCTAGGGGAAATGGGGTTGTTGGTTCTCAGGGAACAGTGAGTGAGCGATACCTGGAACAAGCGTGGGATCAAAAGATAATCATTGTTTGTTTGTTCCTTTACATTAAGAGATATTCAAGAGTTTATTATTTATTATTTATTCGTATATATTTTTAGAGACAGGGCCTCACTCTGTCACCCAGGCTAGAGTGCAGGCATAATTACATCTCACTGCAACCTCAAACTCCTGGGCTCAAGGAATCCTCCTGCTTCAGCCTCCCAAGTAGCTAGGATCACAAGCACACACCGCCACACCTGGCTATTTTTTAAAAATATATATATATTTTTGAGAGATGGGGGTTTCACTGTGTTGCCCAGGCTCTTCTCAAAATTCTGGCATCAAGCAATCCTCCCACCTTGGCCTCCCAATGTGCTGGGATTATAGGCATGAGCCACTGTTCCCAGCCTGAGATTCAAATGTTTTAAATCCTTTATGGAACAAATCAGTTAATAAAGTAATGGTGAAGATATTGGAAGAAAAGGATGTAATTGATCAGCAACATCTAGAAGGACAGAGAGTTGTTGGAAACCAATGCCCAGATAGAAGATTAATTTTGACATGTGAGAAAGGGATCTCATGGATTGAGAGCTAGGAAACAGTGACAAGATTGGGTTCTGATGTTAGCACCACCAGCACTGCCTTCTTCTCTCTTATAACCTAAATCACAACATCATTGACATTTTGTGCAGCTGAAGGCAGCAGGCCAGATGGACAAAGGGACTAATGTGGAGTCCCACTCCAGAAGGAGTCAGATGCATGCATTCTGCTTCCTAGGTCAGTGTTCTTCCCTTTCACATTGCTTTTATCTTCATTTTTGTGACTGAGTGCAAACTGTTAGCATACTCAAGTGCTGAGTGCATACTGCCTTTTTGGTTATTTTCCTTTGTGGTAATATCTCCTCGGCGATTCATCTGAAGTCTTTGAAATCAACCTGCCTACACATTTTAAAAAATGCAGTAAAGAATGCTGTATTCTAGGCCTATATTCTATTCCAGAGACAGTTTTAGAATGAAAGGAAACTATCTCCGGTAGAGCCTTCGGGGAGCTTAGATTTCCGATATAAAAATGGGAACGCAGTTTTCCGCTAGCTCCCATTTTAGGACTTCAGCTTTTATTATTTTATTGCTGGCAACCTAGAAAAAGGAAAAAGGAAATAAAACCATGCCATTCTAGAAATAGTGACCTAATTTCAGCCTTAGAAAAAAGTAAGAGTCAGAGGGAAAAAAAAAAATCCTCAGGAAGAACAGGACTATCATGGTTCAGAATTAAGGTATGTTAACAATATTCTCTTATGGCAGAGGCTGAAATAGTAAGATAGAGAAGAGAGTATTTGACCTGTGTACAAGCACCTGGCCAGATTTGGGAAGAGGAACCAACA
This sequence comes from Papio anubis, assembly GCF_008728515.1. Lineage (NCBI taxonomy): Eukaryota > Metazoa > Chordata > Mammalia > Primates > Cercopithecidae > Papio > Papio anubis. The sequence goes on from NC_044978.1 coordinate 174,056,237, forward strand.
GACCTCAATTTATTGGACCTGTATCTTGCCTTTAGCCAAACCATGCTAATCAAAAGTTAGCAAATGAATGTTGGGAACTCGAGTTGTAAACACAGTTCTAAACTTGGGAATCTCTTAATAAGGACCACTGGCTCTGCCTTCGGGGGCATCAGATCTCAAAAGCAAGCCCCATGAAGTCTAGAAACCAGAGAACAAAACTGTTTATCAATCTGTATTCACAAAAACAATAAGCAAAGACAGATGTCTCTTCCTAGGAGAAGCAAACACAGAGTCACAAGAGAAAAGCAATTGCTGCATTAACAAGTAAAAAGGAAACGAATGGAAGGATTTTTCTTTAGAACTGATGCATGGGATTTTCTTTGCTAATGTAATCTGTATTATATACAGGTTCATGTAAGAATGAACTCCTTGGAGTTTGTCTCTGGATCTCAGGCAAGTTGGAGGGTAAGGTCAGTTCCACAGGCTTAAGGCAAATTTCCTCATCTGTAAAATGGAATAGGAGAATCTTTCTTGCGAAGTTTATGAGGATCGAGTGGGTTACACTAACGTCCTGATGCAATGCCTAGTACAGATATGACAGTTAACAAGTTACTTCTCTTCCTTCCATTAACGAAGGCAAAACATTTAAAGTTTTGCCATAATGCTGGACAATTATTAGGGAGATAAAGGTGGATACAAAAAGAAAGATCAGAGGAAAAACGAACAAACTGAGAAGATTAGAAAACTGGCTATAACAAGTTTTATGTTTTCACACTTTTAATAAGAGTTTTCCTTTTATCAGGGCTTTACAATTAGGGACCAGGTATTATTTCCCAAAATGGTGAGTAAAGAAGCAACTAGATGCATTTGAGCTTTCAAAACGGTGAAGACAACTGGCCACATGTTAAGGTTTTATTTTTGAAAAGTTTTCAGAAAATGTGTAAAAAGCTTGCCATGGACTGTGGTTGTAATTGCCAAATGTCACGTGCAGTTGCTTTCAACTTCTATATCCCATTCCAATTCTTGATCATTTGTTTGACTTTTCTCTTAACTTTCTCCGTAACTTTTAATTCATCACTTGCCCGTGTACTTGGGAAGTTCCTCATTTTGGCCTCTCTCAGGAGACCTCTCTCCATGTTAGGCAGGCAGACATTGTGATGTGTATCTTAGCTCCCCAGTTTTCCTTTTAAGGAGCCCCTGAGAATGGTAATATTATTATCCCTATTTTACAGAAGAGTTGGCTTACATTTAAAAGCAGTAGCAGTGAACCCCAGAGGCACCTTGTCTGGCTTTAAATTTTGGTCCCCTATTTACTAGCTGTGTGATTTTGAGCAGGTTGCTTAACCTCTCTGTGTCTCAGATTCCTCATCTGTTAAATAAGAATAATACTTTTGCATTATGGTTATTGTAAAGCCAATAATGCATGCTACGGGCTTAGCAGAGTACCTTGTACTAAGGCAGCTTAGGATAAATATTAGCCATCATTATTGTTATTAGAGAGGTTAAGTATCTTGCTCCTAGAAATATCAGCAGCCCCTGTAAAAGGCATGTCAGCCTGTTTCTGGAGCCAATGTTCTCCACCACTAGGGTGTACGCACCTCAGGTGTTGTGTTATTTTATGAATTGAATTGAAGGCCAAGTGCTATAGTCTTTGGAAAAAAATTATTACAGCTTTAAAAAGATCAGAAAATTTATTTTAGAAATGTAAAGGTATCAGAACATTGTAAATATTTGATTCGTCCTATAATTGAAATTGAAGGATGGATATACATGATTTGCAAATAAAATAAAAGTACATGTAAAGTGATTTAGCCTGAGTATCTCCAATAATGGAAATGGCAAGAAAGTGGCCTTTCTTGCAAGGATAATGAACAATTTACAAGAGAAGTAAATACAATCCGTAGCTCATTAAATCTTAGCAATAAGCGTCTGTGGTAAAAAGAAACTTATTAGAGCTTGAATGCGGGATAGAGGGATAGACTACGTGTGATGATGGATGATGCTAAGAGTTTTATGTGGGGGGTGGAGGGGCAATTCAAGAGGGATAAAGAAATATAATGGTAATAGGCTGCCTCTTTCTGTGGTTCTGAACAGGAGATGAAAGCCATTTAGGAGAGGGAACTGGCCAGCTTCCCTTCTCTGAAGGCAGATGTCTCAAGGATGCCCTACTTAGCACTGACATTGCAGAATCATTCTCCTGTTTCTCCGAATTTTTTAGAACAAAAAGATTTAAGACATTTGAGCCCCTAGATGAGGTCCTGCTTATTCGGCAGCTCTTTCTTGTCTCTTTCTATCTCACCCTTTCTAAGGAGCTCAGAGTCTGAGCTTGATTTTAAAATCTGTGTAATTGTGTGATATTATAACAATCACTTCTCTGGAAAAATGTTGAGCACAATGGAAGAACAGAGGGAAAGCACCAACTCTGTCTGGGGTTGTGAGCAACAAGATCACTTCCCCAAGGTTCTTGTCATATGCATAGGAATTCATTAGGTAGAGAGAAAAGGAACTGCATGTGAAATGAAATGGTGAGAAGTGCATTTGGAGGAGGTGGCCAGGGAAAAAAATCACTTTTATTATCTCCTCTTTGAAATGTGGGGGTCCAAGCCATATGTGCTTGAAAATTTTGAATTTTTTCAGAATTTTGAAAGAACTTTGTTCAGTTCCTCCCAAGTTTAACTGTTCTTCTATCATTAAGACAATTTTTTTTTTTTCCTATGAGCACTGGCACGAATCAGCGCTTCCTCAGGTTATATCTTTTATGAATCATAACATTTTTCTCATCTCTGTGGGAATTGGCCTCTCCCCAATTTTCTGCATTGGTCTATAATTTTCCTTAAGAACTTGAAAGCAAAAATTAGACTTTGTCGTACAGAATAAGTGGTGGGTGAGTACATGCACAGAAATCAACATAAGAACAAGTCCTTTTGGGTGTTCATAACTGGTGTATTATTTGTGACTCAGACTCCTGAAATTTCGTGTCCATGTAGCAATTTACTTTAGAACTCAGTATTCATACATTCAAACAATTTTTTGTCCCCTCTGTGTTCTCTCCAACCCGCACTCCCATCCTATTAACAAGCACTTCCCAAAGGCACAATTTTATTGTATTCATCTAATTGATAAATGTGCTCAATTTATATCAATGAGAGTTTAGCATATTTTAGAATGTTTTACATTACATGATTTCATGAATTAGAACAAGACAGGGTCCATTCAGCGTTGCACAAATGAACAAGGAGTGGGTGTATATGTGTGTTGCTCACATTGCTAAACTATTACAGTGTTATTCAAACTTGAACATGCATCAAGCTCACCTAGAGGTTCTTATTTCCAGAGTTTATCATGCAGGAGGTCTGGGATAGGGTCTCATAATCTCTATTTCTTTATATATATATATATACACACTTTATGTTGTAGGGTACATGTGCACAGCATGCAGGTTTGTTACATATGTATACACGTGCCATGTTGGTGTGTTGTACCCATTAACTCATCATTTACATTAGGTATATCTCCTAATGCTATCCCTCTCCCCTCCCCCAACCCCACAACAGGCCCTAGTGTGTGATGTTCCCCTTCCTGTATCCAAGTGTTCTTATTGTTCAATTCCCACCTATGAGTGAGAACATGCAGTGTTTGGTTTTCTGTTCTTGCAATAGTTTGCTGAGAATGATGGTTTCCATCTTCATCCATGTCCCTACAAAGGACATGAACTCATACTTTTTATGGCTGCATAGTATTCCATGGTGTATATGTGCCACATTTTCTTAATCCAGTCTGTCACTGATGGACCTTTGGGTTGGTTCCAAGTGTTTGCTATTGTGAATAGTGCTGCAATAAACATATGTGTATATGTGTCTTTATAGCAGCATGATTTATAATCCTTTGGGTATATACCCAGTAATGGGATGGCTGAGTCAAAGGGTATTTCTAGTTCTAGATCCTCGAAGAATTGCCACACTGTCTTCCACAATGGTTGAACTAGCTTACAGTCCCACCAACAGTATAAAAGTGTTCCTATTTCTCCACATCCTCTCCAGAGCCTGTTGTTTCCTGACTTTTTAATGATCGCCATTCTAACTGGTGTGAGATGGTATCTCATTGTGGTTTTGATTTGCATTTCTCTGATGGCTAGTGATGATGAGCATTTTTTCATGTGTCTGTTGGCTGCATAAATGTCTTCTTTTGAGAAGTGTCTGTTCATACCCTTTGCCCACTTTTTGATGGGGCTGTTTGTTTTTTTTTCTTGTAAATTTGCTTGAGTTCTTTGTAGGTTCTGGATATTTGCCCTTTGTCAGATAAGTAGATTGCAAAAATTTTCTCCCATTCTGTAGGTTGCCTGTTCACCCTGATGATAGTTTCTTTTGCTGTGCAGAAGCTCTTTAATTTAATTAGATCCCATTTGTCAATGTTGGCTTTTGTTACCATTGCTTTTGGTGTTTTAGACATGAAGTCTTTGCCCATGCCTATGTCCTGAATGGTATTCCCTAGGTTTTCTTCTAGGGTTTTTGTGGTTTTATGTCTAACATTTAAGTCTCTAATCCATCTTGAATTAATTTCTGCATAAGGTGTAAGGAAGGGATTCAGTTTCAGCTTTCTACTTATGACTAGCCAATTTTCCCAGCACCATTTATTAAACAGGGAATCCTTTCACCATTTCTTGTTTTTGTCATGTTTGTCAAAGATAAAATGGTTGTAGACATGTGGTATTATTTCTGAGGGCTCTGTTCTCTTCCATTGGTCTATATTTCTGTTTTGGTACCAGTATCATGCTGTTTTGGTTACTGTAGCCTTGTAGTATAGTTTGAAGTAAGGTAGCATGATGCCTCCAGCTTTGTTCTTTTCGCTTAGGATTGTCTTGGCAATGTGGGCTCTTTTTTGCTTCCATATGAACTTTAAAGTAGTTTTTTCCAATTCTGTGAAGAAAGTCATTGGTAGCTTAATGGGGATGGCATTGAATCTATAAATTACCTTGGGCAGTATGGCCATTTTCACAATATTGATTCTTCCTATCCATGAGCATGGTATGTTCTTCCATTTGTTTGTGTCCTCTTTTATTTCGTTGAGCAGTGGTTTGTAGTTCTCCTTGAAGAGGTCCTTCACATCCCTTGTAAGTTGTATTCCTAGGTATTTTATTCTTTTTGAAGCAATTGTGAATGGGAGTTCACTCATGATTTGGCTCTCTGTTTGTCTGTTGTTGGTGTATAAGAATGCTCGTGATTTTTGCACATTGATTTTGTATCCTGAGACTTTGCTGAAGTTGCTTATCAGCTTAAGGAGATTTGGGACTGAGACAATGGGGTCTGTATTTCTAACAAGCTTCCAGGTGATGCTGCTGCTGCTGTCCCAGGGACCACACTTTGAGAACCACCAGGCTTTAGCAATCTAGGGGGATAATTCACTAGAGGGAGTGAAGGAGGCTCCACCAGCTGGCTGTTGACATTCACTGAAGGAACGGAGAGATGATAGGCCTGAATGCTCAGCAGATGACAGAAATAAGAAGGATGGTGAACAAATGAGTAATTAAGAAATGTGCCTTAGACCCTTCTGAAGCACAAGTAGATGACTTCTTGGGACTGGGAAGCAGTGCAAGGCAGGAGGCAGAAATGGAGCAACTGAGGTTCAGTTATGATTTCTTAATGAGGACATTATAGGGAAGCAGGAGAAGGAAGGGTACAGAGATCAAACTTCCACACACAACAGCCCTCATTTCAAATCCAGGGTCGTCCAATTTACCCAGGTGTTTCGATGTTTTTATGAGTTAACCTCCCTGACTCTCAACTGCCTTCTCTGTGAAGTGTGGGCAGTTGTCATGATCTCATGGAGACTAAAATAAACTGCATCAAACACTTAGCACATACTAGCTACAAAATAAAATATTAAAATACTTCTGTTAGTCATGATGAGAGGATCAGCTAATGACGATCACAATTCAGGACCCATGGATCACGTTTGATATTTATTTGTGTCCAAGCAGAACTTATAATGATTGGATTAACATAATAAAGTTGAGGCATAGCAGATAATTAAAAACTGCAGAACAGCCAGGGTCCCTCACCCTCTATTACTGGGAATGGAGAAGAGTTATGGTTGAACTAAAGCAATAAAAACAATAATAAAGACAATAACAGCAATGAATATTTATTGAATTCCTTATGAATTTCTATGAGCCATGCCACCACAATTTTAAAACGTGTGTGTATGTATGTGTTTGTACAATCCTTCACAGAACTGTATAATAAAATAGGCATTATTAGTAGTCCAACTTACTTTGAAGATAACTGAGATACAGGCAAGGTACAGACCATATAAGAAACACCCTAGAGGCATAAAATTTAACATTCAGTATTAAATAAGTTCAAAGCTGTTGAGCTTTCCTTGATCCCTATGTATCTTGCCCTGTCTTTTTCTGTTCCATAGTATCTCTTTATTGTTCCAAGATCTTAAGTATTCCATTAAAAAAATATCTATAGCAATCCATTTGCTGTGTTCACAGTCTCTTACCATGTTTCTGACGTTTTCTCTCCATTCCTCACATGCTACTTTTTTCTAAATGTGTGATTAATGGTAACTTCCAAGGACCAAGATGGTGCAGCCAGGTGTGGCTATGTTTGTACCCTATCCATATCCAATCATGAAGGGCAGGGCATAATACAATATCAGCCATCCTGTGGGAGAGTGGAGGTCAACACTAAGTCCCTGGTTAGTTAGAATGATTTTCTCAGGAGTTGCCAACCTAGTTTCCATCAGTGGAGCAGGCTTCAAAGGAAACACTAGACTGGCCCACTCACAGAGACTGCTCTGCTTTCAGAGAGAGGAAAGTTGACAACCAAACACCCTTGCTATGAATCACCTCCTAACTCAAACTGTGACTCCTGAGCTGGCTTAGAATCTCATTATCTAGCTATGTCTTCCTGCTTTTCATTCTTTCTCCTTACCTCCATCCCTAGCTTCAGGAGACTCTCCACCTTTTTCACCTGTGCCTTGTTGAGAATGAGCAATGCTCTGGTCTAGAACACCAGAAAATTTAAGAATTTCATAACTAAGACATATTACTCTAAGGGGATCAAGCCAATATCGTTTGTTGCTTTAAGCTAAAAGGCTATAAGAGATAATTAGCACCCTATATTGTATGTATGTGTTTGAATAGAAATAGAAAAGTTGCCACTATTTCTAGAGGTTGTTATGTGGGCGAAATTGCTTAAACTTCAAAATGAAAGTCAGTTTGAAATTGATGATTTTATGGTTTAGGGTTTTGTAGTGATACTGTTGAGCAAACAATAACATTCTCACCTTCCAGGAGCGTTTTTTAAGATATGATAGATATCCCATTTTGGGGGATATGAATATAGACGAAGGATTCCCCTTATTTAGGGAATCCCTCTCCTGGTTTTTTTTCTTTTTTTTTTTTTTTCTTTTGAAACGAAGTCTTGCTCTTCTCCTCCATCCTGGAGTGTGATGGCGCAATCTCGGTTCACTGCAAGTGATTCTCCTGCCTCGGCCTCCCAAGTAGCTGGGATCAAGCAATTCTCCTTCCTCAGCCTCCCAAGTAGTTGGGATTACAGGCACCTGCCACCATGCCTGGCTAATATTTGTATTTTTAGTAGAGACTGAGTTTCACCATGTTAGCCAGGCTGGTCTAGAACTCCTGACCTCAAGTGATCCACCCGCCTTGGCCTCACAAAGTGCTGGGATTGAAGGTGTCAGCCACCGCGCCCGACCACCTCTCCTGTTTTCATAGCTTTCAATGCCTATCTTTATTACCGAGCTTATGATAATACGCTGAAATAATCTACTTACAGCTACTTCTCACACCGGCCTATGAGTTAGTGGGACCCTTTCTTATTCATAACTGTATCCGCAGCATGTAACTCAGTGCTTGAGGCATAAAATGTGTGTTAAAGAATGTTTGTCAAGTAGAACTCAATTGAGGTGGGACTAAGGACATTGGTAGGAGGGATTGTTCTCAGATTAAGGGACATTATGAATGCTTGTGGTAATACAGCTGTGATAGTTAATTTTAATAGTATGTGTTAATTTGACTAGATCATAGAATGCCTAGATATACAATTAAATAATAATATATCAGTGCAAAAGTACCGATGATGTGGTTTGGCTGTGTCCCCACCCAAATCTCATCTTGAATTGTAACCCCCACAATTCCCATGTGTCATGAGAAGAACCCTGTGGGAGGTGATTGAATTATGGGGGCAGGCCTTTCCTGTGCTGTTCTCATCATAGCGAATGAGTCTCATGAGAGCTGATGGTTTTAAAAATGGGAGTTTCCCTGCACAAGTTCTCTCTCTTGTCCCTGCCATGGAAGAAGTACCTTTTGCCTTCCACCATGATTGTGAGGCCTCGATAGCCACAGGGACTTGTAAGTCCATTTTTAAACCTCTTTCTTTTGTAAATTGCCCAGTCTCAGGTATGTCTTTATCAGCAGCATGAAAATGAACTAATACTACTGATCTAATATTACTGAGTCTCTCTGTGAGGATGTTTCTAGAAGACATTAGCTTTTGAATTGATAAGACTGAGTAAAATGGATTATCTTCTCCAATGTTAGTGGGCATCATCTAATCCATTGAGGGCCCAAATAGAACAATGAGATGAAGGAAGAAAGGATTTGCTGGCTCTCTGCCTGAGTGTTTGAGCTGACACATCAATCCTTTCCTGCCCTTGGACTGACACCTAAACCATTGGCTTTCATGCTCTCAGGCCTTTGAATTATGCCACTCTCCTGTGTGTGTCTCTCATTCATAGATGACAGAGTTTGGAACTTATTAGTCTCCATAATCTCATGAACCAATACCATATAAATATATGTGTGTGTTTGTGTGTCTGCATGTGTGTGTATATGTGTGTGAATATATGTGTATATACATGGTATTTTTAAAAATACTATATTTGGTAAATATTGTACATTTAAAAAATATATATACATATATATATGCCATATACATACCAAATATGGTATTTATTGTGTGTATATATAATATGGTATTTTGGGCTTCCCTTTGTGGGTAATCCGACCTTTCTCTCTGGCTGCCCTTAAGATTTTTTCCTTCATTTCAACTTTGGTGAATCTGGCAATTATGTGTCTTGGAGTTGCTCTTCTCGAGGAGTATCTTTGTGGCGTTCTCTGTATTTCCTGGATTTGAATGTTGGCCTGCCCTACTAGGTTGGGGAAGTTCTCCTGGATGATATCCTGAAGAGTGTTTTCCAACTTGGTTCCATTTTCCCCCTCACTTTCAGGCACCCCAATCAGACGTAGATTTGGTCTTTTTACATAATCCCATACTTCTTGCAGGCTTTGTTCATTTCTTTTTCTTCTTTTTTCTTTTGGTTTTTCTTCTCGCTTCATTTCATTCATTTGATCCTCAATCGCTGATACTCTTTCTTCCAGTTGATCGAGTCGGTTACTGAAGCTTGTGCATTTGTCATGTATTTCTCGTGTCATGGTTTTCATCTCTTTCATTTCGTTTATGACCTTCTCTGCATTAATTACTCTAGCCATCAATTCTTCCACTTTTTTTTCAAGATTTTTAGTTTCTTTGCGCTGGGTACGTAATTCCTCCTTTAGCTCTGAGAAATTTGATGGACTGAAGCCTTCTTCTCTCATCTCGTCAAAGTCATTCTCCGTCCAGCTTTGATCCGTTGCTGGCGATGAGCTGCGCTCCTTTGCCGGGGGAGATGTGCTCTTATTTTTTGAATTTCCAGCTTTTCTGCCCTGCTTTTTCCCCATCTTTGTGGTTTTATCTGCCTCTGGTCTTTGATGATGGTGATGTACTGATGGGGTTTTGGTGTAGGTGTCCTTCCTGTTTGATAGTTTTCCTTCTAACAGTCAGGACCCTCAGCTGTAGGTCTGTTGGAGATTGCTTGAGGTCCACTCCAGACCCTGTTTGCCTGGGTATCAGCAGCAGAGGCTGCAGAAGATAGAATATTTCTGAACAGTGAGTGTACCTGTCTGATTCTTGCTTTGGAAGCTTCCTCTCAGGGGTGTACTCCACCCTGTGAGGTGTGGGGTGTCAGACTGCCCCTATTGGGGGATGTCTCCCAGTTAGGCTACTCAGGGGTCAGGGACCCACTTGAGCAGGGAGTCTGTCCCTTCTCAGATCTCAACCTCCGTATTGGGAGATCCACTGCTCTCTTCAAAGCTGTCAAACAGAGTCGTTTGCGTCTGCAGAGGTTTCTGCTGTGTTTGTTATTGTTTACTGTGCCCTGTCCCCAGAGGTGGAGTCTATAGAGACAGGCAGGTTTCCTTGAGCTGCTGTGAGCTCCACCCAGTTCGAGCTTCCCAGCAGCTTTGTTTACCTACTTAAGCCTCAGCAATGGCGGGCGCCCCTCCCCCAGCCTCGCTGCTGCCTTGCCAGTAGATCACAGACTGCTGTGCTCGCAATGAGGGAGGCTCCATGGGTGTGGGACCCTCCCGGCCAGGTGTGGGATATGATCTCCTGGTGTGCCTGTTTGCTTAAAGCGCAGTATTGGGGTGGGAGTTACCCGATTTTCCAGGTGTTGTGTGTCTCAGTTCCCCTGGCTAGGAAAAGGGATTCCCTTCCCCCTTGCGCTTCCCAGGTGAGGCAATGCCTCGCCCTGCTTCAGCTCTCGCTGGTCGGGCTGCAGCAGCTGACCAGCACCGATCCTCGGGCACTCCCCAGTGAGATGAACCCAGTACCTCAGTTGAAAATGCAGAAATCACCAGTCTTCTGTGTCGCTCGCGCTGGAAGTTGGAGACTGGAGCTGTTCCTATTCGGCCATCTTGCTCCGCCCTCTATAATATGGTATTTTAAAAAATAGGGGATCTAGACAGATAAGTAGATAGAATCTCCTATTACATGTGTATTCCCTATTAGTTATGTTTTACTTTATTTTTTCTATTTTATTAAGTTCTGGGGAATATGTGCAGGATGTGCATGTATGTTACATAGTTGAAGGTGTGCCATGGTGGTCTGCTGCACCTATCAACCCATCATCTAGATATTAAGCCCAGCATGTGTTAGCTGTTTTTTCCTAAAGCTCTCCCACAACCCCCATCCTCCCTTGACAGGCCCCCTTGTCTGTTGTTCTCCTCCCTGTGTCCATGTGTTCTCATTGTTCAGCTTCCACTTACAAGTGAAAACATGCAGTGTTTGGTTTTCTGTTCCTGTGTTAGTTTGCTGAAGATAATGACTTGCAGCTCCATCCGTGTCCCTGCAAATGAGAAGACATGATCTCATTCTTTTTTATGGCTGCATAGTATACCATGGTGTATATGTACTACATTTTTAAAATCCAGTCTACTATTAGTGGGCATTTGAGTTGATTGCATGTCTTTGCTATTGTGAATAGTGCTGCAATGAATATACAAGTGCATGTGTCTTTACAATAGAATGATTTATATTCCTTTGGGTATATACCCAGTAATGGGATTGCTGGGTCAAATGGTATTTCTGGTTCTAAATCTTTGAGGAATCACCATACTTTCTTTCACATTGGTTGAACTAATTCACATTCCCACTAACAATGTAAAAGTGTTCCTATTCCTTTGCAACCTTGCCAGTATCTGTTGTTTCTTGACTTTTTAATAGTCATTGTTTTGACTGGTGGTGTGAGATGGTATCTCATTGTGATTTTGATTTGCATTTCCCTAAGGATCAGTGATGTTCAGCTTTTTTTCATATGTTTGTTGGCTGCATGAATGTCTTCTTTTGAGAAGTATTAGTTCATGTCCTTAGCCCACTTTGTAATGGGGTTGTTTTTTTTCCTCAGAAATTTGCTTAAGTTTCTTGTAGATTCTGGATATTAGATTTTTTTTTAGATAGATAGGTTTTCAGTTAGATAGAATTTTGTTTCACTTTGTTAGATAGATAGATTAAAAAAATTTCCTCCCATTCTGTAGGTTGTCTGTTTGCTCTGATGACAGTTTCTTTTGCTGTGCAGAACCTCTTTAGTTTAATTAGATCCCATTTGTCAATTTTTGTTTTTGTTGCAATTGCTTTTGGCAATTTCATCATAAAAATATTTACCCACGCCTACGTCCTGAATGGTATTGCCTAGAATTTCTTCTAGGTTTTTTATAGTTTTGGGTTTACCTTTAAGTCTTTAATCTATCTTGAGTTAATTTTTGTATAAGGTGTAAGTAGGGGTCTAGTTTCAATTTTCTGCATATAGTTAGCCAGTTCTCCCAATACCATTTGTTAAATAGGGAATCCTTTTCCTATTGCTTGTTTTTGTCAGGTTTGTCAAAGATCAGATTGTTATAGATGTGCGGTTTTATATCTGAGTTCTCTATTCTGTTCCATTGGTCTATGTGCCTGTTTATGTTTCAGTACCATGCTGTTTTGGTTACTGTAGCCTTATAGTATATTTTGAAGTCAGATAGCATGGTGCCTCCAGCTTTGTTCTTTTTGCTTAGGATTGTCCTGGGTATACAAGCTGTTTTTTGATTACATAAGAATTTTTTGAAAGGTTTTTTAATTACGGACATTTTTTTTAAAAATGTCAATGGTGTTTCATGGGAATAGCACTGAATCTGTAAATTGCTTTGGGCAGTATGGCCATTTTCACAATATTGATTCTATCAATGAGCATCGAATGTTTTTTCATCTGCTTGTGTCCTCTCTGATTTCCTTGAGCAGTGGTTGCTAGTTCTCCTTGAAGAGGCCCTTCACCTTCCTTGTTAGCGGTATTCCTGTGCATTTCATTCTTTTTGTGGCAATTGGGAATGGGAATTCACTCATAATTTGGCTCTCAGCTTGTCTGTTTTTGGTATATAGGAATGCTTGTGATTTCTCCACATTGATTTTGCATCCCGAGACTATGCCGAAATTGCTTATCAGATTAAAAAGCTTTTGGGTTGAGTTGATGAGGTTTTCTAGATACAGGATCATGTCATCTGCAAACAGGGACAATTTGACTTCCTTTCTTCCTATTTGAATACCCTTTACTTCTTTCTCTTGCCTGATTGCCCTGGCAAGAACTTCCAATACTATGTTGAATAAGGGTGGTGAGACAGGGCATCTTTGTCTTATGCCAGTTTTCAAGGGGAATCCTTCCAGCTTTTGCCCATCCAGCATGATATTGTCTGTGAGTTTGTCATAAATTACTCTTCTTATTTTGAGGTATGTTCCTTCAATACCTAGTTTATTGAGAGTTTTTAATATGAAGGGATGTTGAATTTTATCGAAGACCTTTTCTGCAGCCATTGAAATAATCACGTGGTTTTTGTCTTTAGTTCCATTTATAGGATTAGGATGAATTACATTTATGGATTTAAATATGTTAAACCAGTCTTACATCCCAAGGATGTAACTGACTCAATCGTGGTGGATAAATTTTTGATATGCTGCTGGGTTTGCCTGTATTTTATTAAGGATTTTTGCATCAATGTTCATCAGGGATATTCGACTGAAGTTTTCTTTATTTGCTGTACCTCTGCCAGATTTTGGTATCAAGATAATGCTAGCCTCATAAAATGAATTTGGGAGGAGTTTCTCCTTTTCAGTTGTTTGGGATAGTTTCAGAAGAAAAAGTACAAGCTCTTCTTTGTTCCTCTGGTAGAATTCAGCTATGAATTCATCTGTTTCTGTGATTTTTTTGATTGGTAGGCTATTTATTACTGCCTTAATTTCAGAACTTGTTATCGGTCTATTCAGGGATTCAACTTCTTCCTTGTTCAGTCTTGGAAGGGTGTATGTGTCCAGGAATTTATCAATTTCTTCCAGATTTTCCAGTTTATTTGCATACAGGTGTTTATAGTATTCTCTGATGGTTGTTTGTATTTTTGTGGGGTTAGTGGTGGTATCCCCCTTATTATTTCTGATTATGTTTATTTGAATCTCCTTTCTTTTCTTCATTAGTCTAGCTATCGTGCTATTTATTTTACTGATTATTTTCCAAAAAGTCAGCTCTTGGATTCGTTGACTTTTTTGAAGGATTTTTCATGTCTCTAGTATCTTCAGTTCCACTCTAATCTTGGTTATTTCTTGTATTCTGCTAGCTCTGGTGTTTGTTTGCTCTTTCTCCTCTAGTTCTTTTAGCTGTGATATTAGAGTGTCAATTTGAGATCTTCCTAGCCTTTTGATGTGGGCATTTAATGCTATAAATTTTCCTCTTAACACTGTTTTAGCTGTGTCCCAGACATTCTGGTACATTGTTTCTCTGTTCTCATTAGTTTCAAAGAACTTCTTGATTTCTGCCTTAATTTCATTATTTACCCAGAAGTTATTCAGGAGCAGGTTGTTCAATTTTCATGTAGTAGAGTTGTTTTGAGTGGGTTTCCTAATCTTGAGTTCTAATTTGATTGTGCTGTGGTCTGATATATTGTTTGTTATGATTTCAGTTATTTTGTACTTGCTGAGGAGTATTTTACTTCCAATTATGTGATCAATTTTAGAATAAGTGCCATGTGGCACTGAGAAAAATGTATATTCTGTTGTTTGGGGGTGGAGAGTTCTGTAAATATCTATCAGGTCCACTTGATCCAGAGCTGAGTTGAAGTCCTGAATATCTTTGTTAATTTTCCACCTCAGTGATCTGTGTAATACTGACAGCAGGGTATTAAAGTCTCCCAGCATAATTGTGTGGGGTTCTAAGTCTCTTTGTGGTCTTTAAGAACTTATTTTATGTATCTGGGTGCCTCTGTATTGGAAGCATATATATTTCGAATACTTAGCGCTTCTTGTTGAATGGAAGCCATTTCCATTATGTAATGTCCTTCTTTGTCTTTTTTTTACCTTTGCTGGTTTAAAGTCTATTTTGTCAGAAACTAGAATTGCAACCCCTGATTTTTTTCTGCTTTCCATTTGCTTGGCAAACTTTCCTCTTTACCTTTATTTTGAGCCTTTGTGTGTCTTTGCATGTGAGATTTTTTTTTAATACAGCACACCAATGGGTCTTGTCTGTTTATCCAGCTTGCTATTCTGTGTCTTTTAATTTGGGCATTTAGCTCATTTACATTTAACGTTAATATTGTTATGTGTGAATTTGATCCTGTCATTGTGATGCTGGTTGGGTAATTCTGTAGATTTGTTAATGTAGTTGCTTCATAATGTCGTTGGTCTGTGTACTTCAGTGTGTTGCTGCAGTGGCTGATAATGGTTGTTCCTTCCCATGTTTAGTGCTTCCTTCAGGAGCTCTTGCAAGGCAGGCCTGGTGGTGACAATATCCCTTGGCATTTGCTTGTATGAAAAGGATTTTGTTTCTCTTTCACTTATGAAGTTTAGCATGGCTGTTGTTTTAATGTGTTCTCATGCTGCTAATAAAGAAATATCTGAGATTGGGTAATTTATAAAGAAAAAGTGGTTTAACAGACTCACAGTTCCACGTGGCTGGGGAGTCCTCACAATTATGATGGAAGGCAAAAGGCACATCCTATATGGTGACATACAAGAGATAATGAGAGCCAAGTGAAAGGGGAAAGCCCCTTGTAAAACTATCATATCTCATGAGACTTATTCACTTCCACCAGAACAGTAGAGGGCAAACTGTCCCCATGATTCAATTACCTTCCACCAGGTCCCTCCCACGAGAAAGGAAAATTGTGGGAGCTACAATTCAAGATGAGATTTGAGTGGGGACACAGCCAAATCATATCAGCCATATAAGAAATTCTGGGTTGGAAATTCTTTTCTTTAAGGATGTTGAATATTGGCCCCCAGTCTCTTCTGGCTTGTAGGGTTTCCACTGAGTAGTCTCCTGTTAGTCTGATGGGCTTCACTTTGTGGGTGACCTGGCCTTTCCCTCTGACTTCCCTTAACATTTTTTCCTTCATTTCAACCTTGGAGAATCTGATGATTATGTGTCTTGGGGTTGATCTTCTTGTGGAGTATCTTACTGGGGTTCTATGGATTTCCTGAATTTGAATGATGGCCTGTCTTGCTAGGTTGGGAAAGTTCTCCTGGATGATATCCTGAAGTGTTTTTCCAACTTGGTTCCATTCTCCTCATCTCTTTCAAGTACTCCAATCAGTCACAGATTTGGTCTTTTCACATAGCCCCATAGTTATCAAAGGTTTTGTTTCTTCTTTTTTGTTCTTTTTCTTTATTATTGTCTGCCTGCCTTATTTCGGCAAGATAGTCTTCAAGCTCTGATATTCTTTCTTCCACTTGGTTGAGTCAGCTATTGTTACTTGTGTATGTTTCATATAGTTCTCATGCTGTGTTTTTCAGCTCCATCAGGCCGTTTATGTTCCTCTCTAAACTGGTTATTCTAGTTAACAGTTCCTGTAACCTTTTATCATGGTTATTAGCTTCTTTGCATTGGGTTAGAATATAATCCTTCAGCTCAGCGAAGTTCACTATTACCCACTTTCTGAAGCCTGTTACTGTCAGTTCATCTACCTCAGCTTCAGCCCCACTCTGTCCCCCTGCTGGAGACGTGCTGCAGTCATTTTGAGGAAAACAGGCATTCTGGCTTTGGGAATTTTCAGTATTTTTGTGATGGTTTTTCCTCATCTTCATGGATTTATCTACCTTTGCTCTTTGAGGCTCTTGACCTTTGGATGGGGTTTTTGTGTGGTGTCTCTTTTTGTTGATGTTGTTGTTATTATTGCTTTCTGTTTGTTTGTTTTTCTTCTAATAGTCAGGCCCTTCTTCTTCAGGTCTGCTGCAGTTTGTTGGGGGTCCACTCCAGATCCTGTTCACCAGGATATCACCAGTGGAGACTGCAGAACAGCAAAGATTGCTGCCTGGTCCTTCCTCTGGAAGTTTCGTCCCAGAGGGGCACCAACCTGATGCCAGCCAGAACTCTCCTCCATGGGGTGTCTGGCTACCCCTGTTGGGAGGTCTCACCCAGTCAGGAGGCATAGGATCAGGGACCCGCTTAAAGAAGCAATCTGGCTGCCCTTTAGCGGAGCTGGTGCACTGAGCTGGAGGAATCTCCCTTGTCTGGATCACCCAGACTCTTCAGAGCCAGCAAGCAAGAAAGATTAAGTCCACTAAACCTGAGACTGCAGCTGCCCCTCCCAGGAGGTGCTCTGTCCCAGGGAGATGAGAGTTTTGTCTGTGTATCCCTGGCTGGAGTTGCTGGAATTCCTGAAGGGAGGCTCTGCAGGAGGGATGGATCCAGGTCTCACCTAAATAAGCAGTCTGGCCACCATCTGTCGCAGCCACTGTGCTGCACTGTGGGGAATACTGCCCAGTCCAAACCACCCAGCCTCCCGAGCACTGGCAGAGGAAAACCGCTGACTAGAGCCTCAGTAATGGCAGTGATCCCTTCCCAAAGGAACTCAGTCATCCCAGGCAGACTCCAGGCTGTTGTGCTGGCCAGCGGGGATTCCAAGTCAGTGGGTCTTAGCTTGTGGGGTTTCATGGGAATGGGACCCGCTGAGCCAGGCTGCTTGGCTCCCTGGCATCAGCCCCGTTTCCATGTGAGTGGACAGCTCTCCTGCCTCCCTGGAGTTCCGAGAGCTGCTGGAGTATGTAAAAACTCCTGCGGCTCAGTACCTGCCAGAATAGCCACCAATCGGAGCAACTGCCGTGGGTCTGCCAGTTTTGTGCTTGGGACCCAAGGCCCTGGTGGTGTAAGCACACGAGGGAATCTTCTGATCTGCAGATTCCAAAAATCCGTGGGAAAAGCCTAGAACACCAGGTGGGTAGCATAGTCCCTCGCCACCTCCCTTGCCTTGGGTAGGCAGGTCCCTTTGCCCCGTGCAGCTCCTGGGTGAACTATCACCCAAACCTGCTTTCCTTGCTCTCCATGGGTCACATCAACCACCTAGTCAATCTCAATGAGACAATCTGGGTACCTCAGTTGGAAATGCAGAAATCACGCTGCCTTTTGCATTTGTCTCAGTGGAAGCTGCAGACCAGAGCCGTTTCTACTCAGTCATCTTTGCCCCTCCCCCAAGTTTTTTTTTTTTTAAACCCTGACTAATATGCCAGCTCTCACTAAGTCATGAAAGCTAGGGTAGATCTGTTAATAGGCATGGTTTTTAGAACTTATGCCTAATGACTGCAATGTCATCTGATATAAACACTCAAATTTCAGTCATCCAGGACCACGCTAGTGGGCCTATAAATTCTCTGTGTTTAACATTGAGATGCCTTTCCCATTCAAGATGGGTCATTATTAAAAACCTCTAATTAATACTATCTCCTGCTCCCAATATACAGTTTATCTTACCCTGCTTCATCCATCTCCATATGTTTGTTTAAGTCAAGAAACTCAGGCTGGGTGTGATATAAAGAAACAAA
This sequence comes from Papio anubis, assembly GCF_008728515.1. Taxonomy (NCBI): domain Eukaryota; kingdom Metazoa; phylum Chordata; class Mammalia; order Primates; family Cercopithecidae; genus Papio; species Papio anubis. Next base: position 174,074,389 of record NC_044978.1, read on the forward strand.
TAGACTTCAGACTTCGCTTTTCAAGATAATTGGGATTTTAGGGGGATAATGTTGTCATTTTAGCTGGAGTCAGGATGTGGTCAAAGGGAGATATAGAGGCCTTCCCTGAGTGGGGTCTCTCCATGTTTTTACTCCTATAAGCTTTGTGAAGACAGATGACAAGTCTGCTTTTGGAAAGTTCTTAGATGGAAAAGAGAGGAGGTCAAGCAAATTAGGCCCACAGCGAGCAGGCAGTGGAGAGCTATTAAAATAAGATCAGGCCTAGTCCCCCCTAGTCATCTCAGCAGCGCACCCTGCCATCATGATTTTGTGCTATCCATGTCCATGATCCCTTTCACTCCTGGATTATCTGAGAGTTGACTCTCACTTTTGCAACAAACTCAAACATTCTTTGACAGGCAAGGCATATTTTCTAATATGCAAATTAGATACCTGGGAGATCATTTTCTCCTTGACTTTTGAAAAATGCATCTCTTTTCTTTCAAAGACAAAACATTAAGGACACACTCAAAACTGTCAAGTCTGATCCAAATTTTTTTCTTGACCCCCTGATGAGACTAAATTCAAAACCAATTAGCTGTTTCATGACTTTCACCTTTGATGGATGGCAATAGTTGCTTTTCTCCCCCCAGGAGTAAAAATAAGAATCAGAGAGCTGAAAAGGATAAAATAGCTTTTGAGTCAGAAATCTTCAGGGTGTACTTCTTTTAGTGATTACCCAGGGCAAAATTGTAGCATTTTTCTGGTTGATAATGGACACAGAGAGTAAGTAGCCCCAACATCTATTGTAAAGATAAGAGAGCCATTTCAGTGTGTTAGAAGACTTGTTCCAGGTGACAGATTCAATGGTGGCTAAAATAGAAATCTCGGGATTCTCTATTCTACATGTTTTTTAACAACTGAGTTTTCTCCAGACCCAGTGCTTCCTTGGTGGGTCGCACACAGAATTTTGGCATAGAGGAAAAATGTTTGGTATTGAACTTCAAAGTTGTGAATATTTACTCTGAAACCATGGTGAGTCATTTCCAGTGCTCACTGTTGTCTCTCTGATTTGGAACTCTCAAATGATGCAGAAGACACCTTTTCAACAGGTAATTCTCCCAGAAAGTGGTCACCATAAGCATGTTTACCATAGAAATGTTCTAATCATCCCTCTCTCCATATTTCTATCAGCCTTTGCTCAAGATACTTACTCTAAGCCTGCCTGGAATTCTCCTGCTGTTCTCATTCTTTAGAACTAAATCAAATGCCACCTCTTCCAAAAAGGCTTCCTAAATATATGTAAACTCAAGCCCCTGTAACTCTTGAGGCTGTGGTTTATTGGCATTTGTAGAACACCCCTGCTAACATGATATCTAGGAATGATTGATTGGTGCTTCAGAGGAAGCCTCAGGCTTAGCAGTGAACGGAGTCACCATACTCCAATGTCGCACGACCACCCATTGATCATTTATGAAGTAGAAGGTGCTGCCCTGTCAGGCTCTGTGATGAGCACTTATTGTATGTAATTGTATTAGTCTGTTTTCACGCTGCTGCTAAACACATGTTTTAGACTGGGCAATTTACCAAAAAAAAAAAAAAAGAGGTTTATTGGATTTACAGTTCCACTTGACTGGGGAGGCCTCACAATCATGGTGGAAGGTGAAGGGCATGTCTCACATGGATGACAGCAGGCAAAGAGAGAGAGAGAGAGATTGTGCAGGGAAACTCCTGTTTTTAAAACTATCAGATCTTGTGAGACTTATTCACTACCCCGAGAACAGCATGGGACAGACCCACTCCTGTGATTCAATTACCTCCCACCGGGTTTCTCCCATGACATGTAGGAATTATGGGAGCTACAATTCAAGATGAAACTTGGGTGGGGACACAACCAAGCCATATCAATAATTATTTAACACTATAGCAGTCATGAAAATGTGACTTGAAGACCTCCAATAATAGAGTGCTTACTTGACTAGGTCAGACACCTGTTGGCTCTATAATCTATCATCACATGTGTATGGAGACAACTCTTCCCATGGCCACATTCTTAGCCGGTGACTGAGTGTGGCAGGGATACTAAGGCAGATCCATTTCAGGAAACGTGTATGTTGACCATGGATAACTGTGACTCCAGGAACCCTGGACAGTGGACTTTCATCTTGCTGAACCCTCTTTAGGCTGCATGCTGGTCTAGGATGCTTCCAGGAATGTTTCTTCCCTCTCATCTTCACTAGCATCAGGCTTGTTTCCCAGCCTATCCAGCTTCATATTTTCTTTCTCAGGTTTCTTCCCTATTACATATTTGGACTTTTATTGCAGTCTTGGCATTTGTATCTTGGAGAATATGAACTAATACAAATGCTTAGAAAAAGTCTGTGAGGTGAGTGCTATTTTCCTCATATTTAGATAAGCCCTAAGAACCTCCTGAGGTCCTACTGGCCTGTTACTAGAGGATAGCAGATCTATAGTTAAAACCCAGGTCAGGATGACTCCAAACCCCACAATTTGAATGACCATTCTGTGTTTTCTTAGCATACCTAGAGGTGAACAGCACTCAAAAACAAGCAGAACAAAACTTCCTAGATGGGCTAAAAGTGGACTAGATAGAGCTGAAGAAAATATTCATCAATTAGATGATAAATCAGGGAAAAAATATCAAGAATGAAGCTTAAAGTGATAGAGATATAATGTAATACTTGACATATAGCTTACTGAAGTTGCAAAGGGAAAAGATGGAAAGAACGGGGGTAAGAAAGATTTTGAGGAAGAAGTGACTACTTTTAAATGAGTTCTCAGAAACTATGACTGAGAACATTTAAGAATTTAGCTAAGGGGGATAGCTGAGATGCATCTCTGGGTTTTTCTGAGTCTGTAGCCAGGCCCTTTTCCAACACGTTTGCTGCTAGTTGGCTCTTCAAGTCATTTTCACAAGCTCAGTAATTAAACCTTGTTTTTCATGTTGGATATTTAATCAGTTTGGTGTTAAGCTCTTATCCTGACACCTGTTTTTGTTTGTTTGCTTGCTTGCTTTCTAATGTTTTCTTATAATATCCATTTTATAGTTAACCCATCTTTTCAATGTATTGATCTAATTTTTGGATATTACTCTGCTATTAAATATATTTGGACTTCTTTCTACTTCATAGCATCCCCTAATAGGTTAGGTTAACATTCTGAAACAAGGTCAGTATTTGAAAAGTCACTAAGATTATGCCATATGTCTATCACTAAGTTTATATTATGCAGTTCTACTGTTTACCAAACTGTGCCAATCACTTTGAGATTGTAAAAGAGAATTATGTCATGTTTCCTACCTGAAAAAGTATATCATGTTGAATCTACAAAATGGCAAAACAATAAGTGAATTCATTGAGAAAATAAATCAATTTGGAAAATACGTAAGTCCCACTTTTTTTTTTTTTAAATACTTTAAGTTCTAGGGTACATGTGCACAATGTGCAGGTTTGTTACATATGTATACATGTGCGATGTTGGTGTGCTGCACCCATTAACTCATCCTTTACATTAGGTATATCTCCTAATGCTATCCCTCCCCACTACCCCCTCCCCACTATAGGACCTGGTGTGTGATGCTTCCCTTCCTGTGTCCAAGTGATCTCATTGTTCAATTCCCACCTATGAGTAAGAACATGCAGTATTTGGTTTTCCGTTCTTGTGATAGTTTGTTGAGAATGATGGTTTCCACCTGCATCCATGTCCCTACAAAGGACAGGAACTCATCCTTTTTTATGGCTGCATAGTATTCCGTGGTGTATTTGTGCCACATTTTCTTAGTTCAGTCTGTCACTGATGGACATTTGGGTTGATTCCAAGTCTTTGCTATTGTGAATAGTGCCACAATAAAAATGTGTGCATGTGTCTTTATAACAGAATGACTTATATAATCCTTTGGGTATATCCCAATGGGGCTGGGTCAAATGGAAATTGTTTCCTAGTTCTAGGTCCTTGAAGATGGCCACACAGGACACAATGGTTGAACTAGTTTCACAGTCCCACCAACAGTGTAAAGGTGTTCCTGGTTCTCACATCGTCTCCAGCACTGTTGTTTCCTGATTTTTGTGGTGCCATTCTTTGGTGTGAGATGGGCTATCTCATTGTGGTATTGGTTTGCATTTCTCTGATGGTGAGTGATGATGAGCATTTTTTCATGTGTCTGTTGGCTGTATGGATGTCTTCTTTTGAGAAGTGTCTATTCATATCCTTTGTCCACTTTTTGATGGGGTTATTTGTTTTTTTCTTGTAAATTTGATTGAGTTCTTTATAGGTTCTGGATATTAGCCCTTCGTCAGATGAGTAGATTGCAAAAATTTTCTCCCATTCTGTAGGTTGCCTGTTCACCCTGATGGTAGTTTCTTTTGCTGTGCAGAAGCTCTTTAGTTTAATTAGATCCCATTTGTCAATTTTGGCTTTTGTTGCCGTTGCTTTTGGTGTTTTAGACATGAAGTCCTTGCCCATGCCTATGTCCTGAATGGTATTGCCTAGGTTTTCTTCTAGGGTTTTTATGGTATTAGGTCTAACATTTAAGTCTCTAATCCATCTTGAATTAATTTTCATATAAGGAGTAAGGAAAGGATCCAGTTTCAGCTTTCTACTTATGGCTAGCCAATTTTCCCAGCACCATTTATTAAATAGGGAATCCTTTCCCCATTTCTTGTTTTTCTCGGGTTTGTCAAAGATCAGATGGCTGTAGATGTGTGGTATTATTTCTGAGGTGTCTGTTCTCTTCCATTGGTCTATATCTCTGTTTTGGTACCAGTACCATGCTGTTTTGGTTACTGTAGCCTTGTAGTCCAGTTTGAAGTCAGGTAGCGTGATGCCTCCAGTTTTGTTCTTTTGACTTAGGATTGTCTTGGCAATGTGGGCTCCTTTTTGCTTCCATATGAACTTTAAAGTAGTTTTTTCTAATTCTGTGAAGAAAGTCATCGGTAGCTTAATGGGGATGGCATTGAATCTATAAATTACCTTGGGCAGTATGGCCATTTTCACAATATTGATTCTTCCTATCCATGAGCATGGTATGTTCTTCCATTTGTTTGTGTCCTCTTGTATTTCACTGAGCAGTGGTTCGTAGTTCTCCTTGAAGAGGTCCTTTACATCCCTTGTAAGTTGGATTCCTAGGTATTTTATTCTCTTTGAAGCTATTGTGAATGGGAGTTCATTCATGATTTGGCTCTCTGTTTGTCTGTTACTGGTGTATAAGAATGCTTGTGATTTTTGCACATTGATTTTGTATCCTGAGACTTTGCTGAAGTTGCTTATCAGCTTAAGGAGATTTTGGACTCTGACAATGGGGTTTTCTAAATATACAATCATGTCATCTGCAAACAGGGACAATTTGACTTCTTCTTTTCCTAACTGAATACCCTTTCTCTCTTTCTCTTGCCTGATTACTCTAGCCAGAACTTCCAACACTATGTTGAATAGGAGTGGTGAGAGAGGGCATCCTTGTCTTGTGCCAGTTTTCAAAGGGAATGCTTCCAGTTTTTGCCCATTCAGTATGATATTGGCTGTGGGTTTGTCATAAATAGCTCTTATGATTTTGAGCTACCTTCCATCAATACCGAATTTATTGAGAGTTTTTAACATGAAGGGCTGTTGAATTTTGTCAAAGCCTTTTCTGCATCTATTGAGATAATTGTGGTTTTTGTCTTTGATTCTGTTTGTATGCTGGATTATGTTTATTGATTTCTGTATGTTGAACCAGCCTTACATCCCAGGGATGAAGCCCACTTGATCATGGTGGATAAGCTTTTTGATGTGCTGCCGGATTCAGTTTGCCAGTATTTTATTGAGGATTTTTGCATTGATGTTCATCAGGGATATTGGTCTAAAATTCTTTTTTTTTTTTGGTTGTATCTCTATCAGGCTTTGGTATCAGGATGATGTTGGCCTTGTAAAATGAGTTAGGGAGGATTCCCTCTTTTTCTATTGATTGGAATAGTCTCAGGACGAATGGTACCAACTCCTCCTTGTACCTCTGGTAGAATTTGGCTGTGAATCCGTCTGGTCCTGGACTTTTTTTGGTTGGTAAGCTATTAATTATTGCCTCAATTTCAGAGCCTGCTATTGGTCTATTCAAGGATTCAACTTCTTCCTGGTTTAGTCTTGGAAGAGTGTAAGTGTCCAGGAAATTATCCATTTCTTCTAGGTTTTCTAGTTTATTTGCGTAGAGGTGTTTATAGTATTCTCTGATAGTAGTTTGTATTTCTGTTGGGTCGGTGGTGATATCCCCTTTATCATTTTTTATTGCGTCTATTTGATTATTCTCTCTTTTCTTCTTTATTAGTCTTGCTAGCAGTCTATCAATTTTGTTGATCTTTTCAAAAAACCAACTCCTGGATTCATTGATTTTTTGGAGGGTTTTTTGTGTTTCTATCTCCTTCAGTTCTGCTCTGATCTTAGTTATTTCTTGCCTTCTGCTAGTGTTTGCTCTTGCTTCTCTAGTTCTTTTGATTGTGATATTAGGGGGTCAATTTTAGATATTTCCAGCTTTCTCTTGTGGGCATTTAGTGCTATAAATTTCTCTCTACACACTGATTTAAATGTGTCCCAGAGATTCTGATGTGTGGTATCTTTGTTTTCATTGGTTTCAAAGAACATCTTTATTTCTGCCTTCATTTCGTTATGTACCCAGTAGTCATTCAGGAGCAGGTTGTTCAGTTTCTGTGTAGTTGAGCGGTTTTGATTGAGTTTCTTAGTCCTGAGTTCTAGTTTAATTGCACTGTAGTCTGAGAGACAGTTTGTTATAATTTCTGTTCTTTTACATTCCCACTTTTATATAGGTTAAGTAAAAGAACTTTTAATAGATATTTCGTTGATAGACTTAATTATTTTTTTCAGTTTTTAAAGTCCAATCGAACGACTTTCTTATCTGTTACGTTTGATTTTTTTCCACTTATATGTTTATATTACTGATACATTTTTAGTTTTTAAAAATTAAAATACACTTCATATATCATACATTTACTTTTTTAAGGTGTGCAATCCAGTGATTTTTAGTATATTGACAAAGTCTTAAAACTATCACCATAACTAATTAGAGAATATTTTCATCACTTCAAAAAAAAAAAAAAAAACCTCCTGTTAACATCATGCACCATTCTTCCTCTCTCCAAGCCCTAGAGAACCACTCACTAATCTAATTTGTCTTCAAGGTTCACACTAATAAAATTTTAATTGTAAACTTCCCTTTCATCAATCTTTGTCATAGAAAAGTAGACATGTTTCCAACCATAAACATTATTTTTTATATTATTTACCTTGAATTCAAAATCCAAGTAAATAACAAACCGGTGTACAAATTCAAATTAGTAGTGGTTACAGTCATCAGTCTTTAACTCAGAAAACTAATTTCACCTTTTCCACTTCAGTGCAACTTTTATCAGCTGGCTGGGGAGGAAAGAAGAAAGAATCACTGATGTTAATTACAAAGAGTTAAATATTTGTATAAAATATAATGCTAGTAATATCTTCCATTTTGCTCTAGGCTTCAAGAAGTTCAACATAAAATTTAAATCTATATTTAGCATTCAGTTAAGGCTTTGTAACTGGTACCTTAAAATTCTTTATCTTTCTCAGATATTGTCTACTTATTGTTTTCATTATCGTTACCATAATTATTATTATTATTGCTGTTATCTATCTTAACTTTATTGGCTTTTTTCTACATTTTACATTATAAAAACTATATATAGGTTTTATAAGCTACCTATGATACTCTGAATCCTGAGGTATGCTATACAACCTTCAGTAAAAACATTTATTGAGTGGTGAATTTGTACTCTAAAAAAGTAATATTCTGTGACCATACATGTTATGGAAAATTATTTATTTTTAGTGACTTTACTTTTCTTACCTAAGGTTCTTTTATTGAGTTTTTCGTGAATGTGAATGAGAGACGGGAAGCTTAGGAAAATGGACAGAAAAGAGCAATGTATTTGGAGCTGGGACCTCATTTTAATCACTTGTTTATTTTCAGGAGCTGTCATTGCCCCAGACCGTGGGAAGGAATCAGTCAATATTTATAGGAGATAGAATATCGGGTTTCAGTTTGGGGTCTGAATTGAGACTGTATTGATTGCAGAGAAGGTTTTCATTTTCTTATTTATTTTCTTTTTCTTTTCAATGGTCCTATTAGTTTTTTTCTACCTCCAAACTTGGTTATTATCTTTGCTGACTATATTTTCTTTCAAGGTTAGTTGAGTATTGACTGTGCTAACAGCTTCAAGTGGCTGGTAACTCGGGGTCATTTTCTCCCAGGGCACACTTGCCGATGTCTGGAGACATTTCGGTTGTCACAATTGGAGAGCAGGGAGTGCTACTGGCATCTCATGGGTAGAAGCCAGGAATAATGCTAAATATTCTATAATGCATTGGATGGCTCCCCACAACAAATAATTATTCTGGCACAACATGTCAATAGTGCCAAGATGGAGATACTCTAGTTAAATACTGATTATACTGATTATATGAATAACTTGAAAGAAATAATCTTTACAATAGTCTGTCTTACTTTCTCTTGCATCATTTGCTTTGGAGAAATACATGGTATAAGGCCATTAAGACAGTCCTGTGGAATGGCCCACATTGGAAGTCCTACCAACCGCTGGCCAGTAGTACCATTCGTGTGGCTGAGTCATCATGGAAGTGCATTCTTTCTCTTCATCAAGGCAAGCCTTCAGCTGACTCAAGTCTGGCCAGTATCTTGACTTCAAACTCTTCAAAGGCCCTGAGACAGAAACGCTCAGCTAAGGAACTCCCAATGCCTGACCCACAGACTCTACTTGTGATAATGAAACTTACTTGGTTTCAATCCTCCATGTTTTGAAGTACATTTTTATGCAACAATTGGTAGTTAATATATTGCTGCTGACGTGCCATGTTTTCAATACCCACTCAATTTCATTTACTATCTCCGGGAGGCAGTGATTGTTTAAGATTTCTTCTGAAGTGTGACACTCGGAATCTATGCAACAAACTCTCTACAACCAGTGGGAGTTAAAAGGGGGATGGAAAGAGGGGAGGTTACTCCAAGGATAATAATTTCATCAGTTCAGAGAACTGAGTCCAATGTTTTTCTCTAAAACATCTAATATAGTGGACTATTGGATTGTTAGCTAACTCTTTTTTAGTCTACAGGCCTAATCTACCTATGTCATGGAAAAAATCCTGTTTTATAGAAAAGAGCAAATTTTGTTATACCTGCAAAGATTAACTCTTTACCTTTTCCCTAGTGGATTTGTATAGCTTGAACAGAATACCAAACTCATAGATATTTCATTATTTCTGAAATTGTGTTACTGCAAAGGCACTTTTTTGCTCTCACAGAACTTCATCTGTCTAGAAAAAGTATTTCTATTTCTCTTTCTAATCTCAACCAGAGACTACATTAATTCAGATGACTAGTTCTTATTTTAATCACATTCAAATGAGCCCTTCTGGGATGTGACACACTGTTAACATTTATAGTATAAATTATTATTTAACAACTAACAACTTGGTAATAACAGAAATGTGTTGGTGTTAAGATGATAATAGTGATTTGATGAACACTGTGATAATAATAAGCTGAGGGTTTTTTTAAAGCTAACAGATCAGTTTGGAAAACAATAAATATAAAGATAAGGAAATGATTTTCTTGTATGAGCTACAGAAAAGCTGTCTGACAATAAAATCAAGTGTGTTAACCATAAAACACAACTAAAGAATTTTGGCAGGAATGTAAATTATTTAGAATTCCTTTGGATGTTCTACAGTGAAAATGATTTCATTCAAAATTCTCTGAATTGGAATATAGAAAGCCCTGCAGTTGAATTGCTGGTAAAATATTACGACTGTCAGATTCCAGGTCCATGTTAGGATCACCAGCCTGGATATTATGTATTAAGGTTAATCTAACCTCTTGTTCAAGTATGTCCATGTTACAGTTAACTCTGGGTCCCTGAATGGCACACAGAATGCATTATTCATCTTCTGTTTATGCTATATTGTTGACCAAATATAAGGCACTCGACCAATGTTAGTTAAAGTTAGAAATAAGGGCAGGAAGAGGGAGAAAGAGAATGCCATAAAATAAAACATAAAATGGTCCACTCAGTAATGGATCTTGAGAATATTCTGTCGTTGATTTATAAATATTCACTGAACATTTACAGTTTCAGAACTCAGGTAACAAAGAGAACATTCACTAGTCCCAGCCTTGAGTAGTTTATAGGCAGAGGTGACTGAAAATAAATACAACATCATAAGGCATATAGTTAATATTATAACAGGGGCTTAGGGAATACAATTATGGAAAGACAAAGAAGGTACTAAATACTTTCATCAGGGAAACAAATATTCCTGAAAGTTGTCAGGTAGCAAAGGGCAGAAGGGTATTAGAAAGAGCAATAGTGTCTGCAAGGCAGAGAAGTATGTAAGAGACTGATTCTTTTGGACTTTTGGAGACGATACCACATTTGTGGCATTTTTTGTTTGTTTTCCTTACTTGTTTCTCTCTTTTCTGTGAGATAATTTGCAATTCCAAGTGTTTCTATGTGACTTATGGTGCCTCTGTCTAGATGTAGACAACTGCACACCGCTGATGTCAAGGTTGGCCCTGTGGCTTGTGTTCAGTGGAGGGACAATGGAAGTGACTTTGTCATATCCAAACAGAAGCTTTCAGAGTCCTCGCCTGGTGTGGATATTGTTTTCTTTTCCTTGTACCATGAGACTGACTCAAAGGTTGGTTTTTAAAGCTTGGTTGCAGAGTGGAAAGAGACTGGGAAGAACACAGCAAACTACGGTTCCTAAGATGTAGTACAGGAAAGAAACTTTTGTTGCTGGAAGCCACTGAAATGGAGGAGTTGTTGTTTATTATCATAACATAATCTAATGAAAGCTCACTAAAGCAGTGATCAAAATTATAAACCTTGCACATTGCCAACGGCTATGGCCATTCTAAGCGTATAATTATGCTGACTATGGTCATCATTGTGAGAGTATAAGCATACACACACACAACATTCAAATTGATGTGCAATTAAAGTGCAAACCAAATGTCTTGAATAATTCATGCAGATATCTCACTGGAATCTCGCATTTACATGTCTTTGCCAGTTATGGCCTATATCTGTAAATCTCACAGAAATTGTTTCTGTTATTTATTAATAAAAATCACAGATAATCATGAATATACTGATTTTAAATTTAATTTCAATCAGCTATCCTGAATTACAGTATAATTATGAGTTAGACTATAAGGATATTTATTTTAGGTTTAAGATTGTAGATTAGAGGGTATCTTGAGTGCATAAAACAACAGCTGGGGTATATTGTATCATTTAGTAAAGAAGGAGCTGGGACGCATCCAGGATTGACTGTAATGGCTTATGATGGTCCTCCAGGTTCATGGAACACAATAGGGTTAAAGCATAAGGCCAAGCTGACTCCAACAAGAAAGATCTCACCTGCTTATGTTGATGCTTTGAACAATTGAAAGTTTCTTAATGTTTGTAATTGAAATACCTTTTCTCTAAACAATTCATTGTGTACCCCATAATGTGTATCTGCATTGTGCATCCTATAAGCAAATGACATGCACCTTCATGAAAGTCTGTTGAAAGCCCAAAGCTGAGTAAAGCAAGAAGAGGAGAGGACATCCAGTTGCAGCATCATGTGGCAGGCCTCATGGGGGTATTCATGGCATTTTTAGAATACTTTAAACACAAAGCAGATCCCCTTTTCCTTTTTATTTTAATTCACATATAATATAACTCTGCTTTTTAAAGGGGACAACTCAGTGGCTCTTAGAATGTTCACAAAGTTTTGCATCATCACAATAATCTAATTCCAGAACATTTTCATTGTCCCAGAAAGAAATGCTATACTCAGCCCTGGCTCAGTGGCTCACACCTGTAATCCCAGCACTTTGGGAGACCAAGGTGGGTGGATCACCTGAGGTCACGAGTTCAAGACCAGCCTAACCAACATGGCAAAACCCCGTCTCTACTGAAAATACAAAATTTAGACAGGCATGCTGGCCCACTCCAGTAGTCCCAGCTACTCGAGAGGCTGAGACACAGGAATCGCTTGAACCTGGAAGGCTGAGGTTGCAGTGAGCCGAATTGTGCCACTACATTCTAGCCTAGGGGCCAGAGTGAGACTCCATCTCAGAAAAGAAAATAAAAGCTGTCCTCATTAATGTCACACTCCATTCCTTCCACTCCCAGCTCTGAAAAACCACTAATCTACTTTCTGTCACAAATGATTTACCTATTCAGAAGAGTTTATATGAACGGGATCATACAATATGTGACCTTTCATGTCTGGCTTTTTTCATTTATAATAATGCTTTCATGGTTCATACATGTTTCAGCATTCATCAATACTTCATTATTTTTAAGGCTGAATAATATTCTATTTTATGGCTGTTTAATATTTTGTTGATGCATTCATCCTTTGATAAACATTACTTAGGCTTGTTTCTGTTTTTAGCCGTTATGAACAATACCGATCTGAACATTTGTGTATGAGTCTCTGTATGGAAGAATGCTTTAACTTCTTTTGTGTACACATGAACAATTGCAATTGCTGGGTCATGTAGTAACTCTATGGATAATATTTTGAGGAACTTTTGAACTGTTTCCCAAAGTGACTGCACATTTTTTAAAATTTCAACCAGGAATGTATGCGGGCTCCAAATTCTCTACATCCTGTCTATAACAACACATGTCATTGTCCATCTTTTTGATTATGGTCATCCTAGTATGTGTGAAATGGTATCTCATTTCAGCTTTGATTTGCATTTCCATGATGATTTGCATTTCCATATTAAGCTTCCTTACCTGTACTTCTTGGCCATTAGTATATTTTCTTTGGAGAAATGTCTATCTAAACATTCACATTAAAAAAAAAAAAACTGGGTAATTTGTCTCTATTTTTAACTGCATTTTAAAATATTTTATTTTTTAATATAAGCTTCCGGGTCACAGCAAAATTGAGAGGAAGGTACAGAGATCTCCTATATATCCTGTTCCCAGACATGAATTGTCTCCCCCGTTAGCAACACCCCAAAAGGAGCGTAATGTCTCTTCTGACTGACAAACCTGCACTGACACATGGTTGTCAGCCAACGTCCACAGTTCACAGTACAGTTCACTCTTGGTGTTGTACATTCTATGGTTTTGGACAAATGTATAATGACATATACTCACCCTTATAGTATTCAGAATATTTTTACTCCCCTAAAAATTCTGTGAGCTCCGCTTGTTCATTCCTCACTCCCCACTAGCCCCTGGCAACTACTGCTCTTTGTGCTATCTCTACTAGTTTTGCCTTTTTCACAATGTGATATAGTTGGAATGGCTTTTATTCTCATATTGTAAAGGTTCTTTTAATATTCTGGACACTAGACCCTTATTAAATAGATGACTTGCAAATACAGTCTTCAGTTTTATGAATTATATTTTTACTTTCTTGATGTCATCCTCTGAAGCACATTTTTTAAAAACTTGGTTTCTATTTCTTTTTCCCCATTTTTGCTGATGACTTTGGTGTCATAACCAAAATTTAGTTTGTAATCCAAGGTCACATACGCTTATTCACCTTTGTTTTAAAAAAATTAATTTTGTAGTTTGGGTTCCTACATTTAGGCCTGTGATTGCCTTTGAGTAACTTTTTGTGTATAGTACGAAGTGGAGGTCCAACTTCATTTCTCTGCACATGAATATTCTGTTGTGCCTACACCATTTGTTAAAAAGACTTTCCTTTCTCCCATTGAATTGTCTTAAAAGCTTTATCAAAAATCAATTCACCCTAAATATATCAGCTTAATATGGACTCTCAATTCTATTACATCAGTCATGAAAACATTATTTTTGGAAGAAGGGATGGGAAAGAGTCACTGTTTCTCACTGACGTGGTTTCCTGACAGTAGAAAGTGGGAGGATTCGAGTAGTTGCTGTAATCAGGTATTGGTGGCCAGCACACAGAGGCGATTTCCTCTCCTCCTTTACGTTAGTTATTCCCACAGGGTGAGTTCATCACTGAAAGGCATTTCTCAAAGTGTGAGCACCTCAAAAAATGTAGCAGACACATAAAATGTTCATAACTGTCATGGCAGTGGGCAGAGCACCACATAAAAAATATAGGAAGATTATTCTAACAGAATATTACCTGGAATACAGTTTGAATTATCTGTGATGACATAAACAGCTTTGTAGACAAAAGATAAAACAAAAAGTAACACATTTTGTACTCCTGATAATATATTTTATTTTTACAGTGTTAAAATACATATAAGACTATATTCAGATTACAAAAATTTATAAAGTGTCAGAAATATAAATACAAAAATTTAGATACATGCATAATTTAGCTGTCAATGTACTGTTGTTTTTTATTTTATCCCATTTTCTCTTATGTTACCTTATAACTAGGCATTATATGCACATTTTAATTTTTATTTATATGTGCATTTGTAGTTTAATAAAATTGATATCATATTATTTGTATATTATTTTCTATCTCCTTACTACATTATTTGAATATGTCTAGATCACTTATTATTCTTGAAAAATATTATTCTATAGTTATCTTTAGCTTACTACATTATTGTTTGTTCAATCTTCCCCTCTTTGAGGGATTATGAATTGTTTTCTTTTTCAATTTTGCTAATATAATAAAAGCAGAAGTATTTATCACTTTAAGATAAGTTAGCCAATTTTTGAATTTTTAATGGTATATTCTTTAAAGTGGTTTTAACTTTTGAATGTTATTTAAAATATTTTATTAATCTGGAGAACTAGTCCCATTGTTAGCAAAACTGTTTTATCAATCACACTGGAAATTATAAAATATTCTATTTACACTTTAGCTTTTATGTCATCATTATTTTTCTCCTAGTGTCACTGTACACTGTGCATTTTCAGTATTTTTTGCTCTTTTTTCAGATCTTTAAATATTAAAATGTTCTAAGGCTTAGTTCATAAACTGTTCTTTGTCAGCTTTTACTCTAGATCATCTCATCATCTGAATGTGCTTATGTGCTGCTTTAACCTGATGACTCCAAAATGTGTATCTTAAGTCCTGATTTTTCTCATGAACTGACACTCATGTATCTAGTGGTCTCTGATAATCTGTCCAATGTCTAATACACATGTTGAACTTCACATCCAAAATTCAACTCTTCTTTTCTACCTGCACTCAAATCTACTCCTATCTCAGTTATCTCCATCTCAGAAAATGGCGAGTCCTAACTTTTAGGTATACAAGGCAAAAACTTAAAATCATTTCGATCTAGTTTCCCTCCCAATATTTTTAGATAATTCATCATACAGTGAATGCTCTTAGCTTTAACTTAACCTCAGACATCTCCTCGCTGATCAGTTTCCATAATCTTCACTGTCACCTCCCAAGACAAAACAGCACCACTGCTTAAGTATATTCTGCTGCAATCGCAAGCTAGCTGGCTAGCTGTTGCTTTGCTTCAGTCCTGATTGCCCCTCTCACAATGAAACACACAAACTATTTTCCACATAGCCGCATGACTGAGCTTTTTAAAAGCAATCACATCTGCAGCAATCATCCAATGTTATATTTTCTCACTAAGAGGAAAATCAAAGTTCTTACAATGTTCTACAAGGTCCCGACAGTTTTGGGAGATACCCTTTGTTCTCTCTACCCCTGCTGTAATAATCTTGCTACCTCACATACTTCCTCAGCCTATTTCAGTGTTCCAGAAAGTAATATTATGGGATCTCAGTGGCTGCAGAGATTAATTTGTAAAATTTTAGCATTTTTACATTATTGAACTTTCCCATCCAAGAATAAGTTATATTTTTTTCTCTCTTTTTTCTAAACACATCCTATAATGATATTTTGTTAGGTGTTAAATAAAGAGCCTGCACATTTTTTATTATATTTGTTTTTATGTACTTTATAGTTTCTGTTGTTATTGCTAATGGGTACTCATTTTTTTTCCGATTATATTTTTTAATTAATTATTATCTCTGTATATCAGGGTTTTCCAACTTTGACACAAGTGACATTTTGAGCCAGGTAATTAATTGTTGTGAGGGGCTCTCCTGTGCATTGTAGGATGTTTAAAAGCATCCCTGGCCTCTACATGCTAGATACTAATAGCATTACTGCAGTTGTGATAACTTCAAAAACCAAAATGTCCACAGATATGGCCAAATATCCTGTGAAGCATAAAACTGGCCCTGCTTGAGAAGAATTCATCTTTATGAAGGTGCTGATAACTTTTTAAAAGCCACAAAAAGCCTATTCTTGTTTGGTCTAAATATTTCCCATGTTCACGTTCATCTTAATCAGGTCGTAATTGGCGATCTTACGGTAGCTGACATATTGTGTGTAACAGAGAGACATGCCGAGTGATTTCCTCAGGGTCTCATGTAAATTAAGTCCATGATTCCCGGTAATCATAAGCTCACTAGTCTATGTGATGTAGGAAGCACTATGTAATAGGAAGTACACACGCACTGGGGACAAATAGCCTGGGTGTGCTCTCAACTCACTTATTGCAGGTATACAGTTTCACAAACATATTTTAACCTTTCTACGTCTCAGTTTTCTGATGTATAAAAAGCAAGTGGAGGCAGCTACTTTACATTGATATTGTGAAGCTTAATATTGATGTGTATGGTCAGTAGTACACATTAGAAAATATGTGATTTTGGCTCTTATTAGTTCCCTAAAATCAATCAACTAGCAATTGGGAACTCTTCATAAGACCTGAAGGAGGGGCTGCAGGGGTGGAAAATACATGGTGCTTGATCAAGCTTCACTGGATAACACATTTTTTGCCAGGAACATTTATTGAGTGCCCTGTCTAGGGATTATGCAAGAAACTATCTTCAAATGTATGAGATCAAAACTCCGTCTTAAGAAGTTCACTAACAAAAAACAAATTGAAACAAAAAAGAAATCATAATGACAATACAAGGTGTCCTGTTACTGTAAATTAAATGAATTTGACCAGCACAGGGAGCAGAATCAGAGGAGCAATATTTCTGAAAGGCTTCATCTTAAGTTTCAGAACTGATGTGATTAATTAATTAAAAGGAATGGATCCATGTATCGTATTTATATGAAATTATTAATTTGATATAATAATGATTGGTTTATAATTCCAAACTTTCTATCAATAGACTAAGTCTCTGGAAATTTCCTTTTGGGGTTGGCTACTTGAGCTACTTAATAGGTCCTTTCACCTGAACTCCAGAAATGCCTTAGAGGGAATTATACAAGAGTTTTTTCTTCGGCTACAAAATTGTACAAAGTGATTAACTAGAGAATTAGGAGGTGTTTGTGGCCATTTGGCAAAGTTAGAATTAGCAGGAGATAAAGTGAAAATAAATAATACCCTGCTGAATGTTGAAGTCTGCTCTTGATAAGGAGAAAGAGCTATAATATACAGCTGAGAACAGGGATAGATTTATCCTCCCAATAATCAATATTTTAATCACTAGAAATACTTCAAAACGCTTCATATAATACTTTTGTTCACATTTCATTAAAAGGAAGCCTCTCTATGCTAATTCTCAAATTTAAAAAATCAGAGTTCAGGAAAAGGAAAAATAATAACACTATGTAAATACATCACCTGTTCTAAGTTCCCAATTTTTAAGAGAGACCAGGTGATAAAGTGACTTGCTCAAGGTCACACAGATATCTTTATTCAAAGCTAAAGTAAGAATGTATTTCTCCTCAAACTTAGCCCGTGATTTTTTTCACTATACTTCGCTCCCTCTCCACGTACTTTACTTTGTCATCTTTTTCAAATGAGTGTGCTTGGATAAGTTTCAAAGGCAAACACACCTTGAGCTTCATTTCAAGAGTTTGTCCTATAATTGTGACACCTGATCTCTATCCCCGTGCCTGAACCCAATCACAAGGGATAATTTGAATCGACTGAAATGCCTGGAGTCTGTGTGTGCTGCCATTGACTCTCCTCATTCAAACTATGCCATTGTGATAGCCAAGGTTGGTCACTGCCACTTTAAATTAGTGGTTTATCTTGAGTCCTGGAGAATGGAAGTCATTTCAGGGGGAAAGGATGATGAATCACATGGCAGGGAACAAATGCAACTGTGATTAATGGGACATTACACAACAACAAAAAATTGAGCCAACTGTGTGCAGAGATAACTGGAACCACGAAGACCAACTTATTGTCTAAGGTAATGTAATTAACTTCCAGCCCCTCCATCCAGCTTGGATGGCTGATTCCAGCGTGCCTGGTTCCATTGTGCTAGTAATAATGACAAGGTTGTGGCTTCTTATTTTAAATACTACCCTATTAAGGAGTATTTTTCTCCTATGCATAGCAATGATAAAATGTCAAAGACTGAGATTTGGCAATTTGAAGTAGCACAATTATAAGCAACTGCTCAGATTTATTCAACTTTCTCTTCTTCCCAAGGAAGACAATGGAAGAAAAGACCAAATACTAGACTTATGGTATATGAGCTTCTTCAAATATGTAAGAAGGGCTCACTGATTATCTTTTTTGTTGTTGTTGGGTTAAAAAAAGTTTTCAGAAAATGTATTATTACAGTAACTATGATTAAAAAAAAAAAAAAAAAGATTTCTTTTTGCCTGTCTCTTGTCAGCACCCGGTAGGACAACCTGTCTAATTCATGAAGGTACATTTCTCTCATTCTTAAGAAATAAGTAATAGCTTTGTCGACTAGAAGGAATAGTTCATTTGGGTACTTATGACAGTCTTACGAGTTCAGAAATTATTCTGCACATTTTTAGTAAAGAAAATCATTATTGTGAGCATCTTCGTCAATTGCAAACTTGTCTACATTCTTCAGGTAGCAAAGCTGGATAGAGAGTCCACATTTAAAAAGCTTGCCAACTCCTTTTATAAAATTTGGAGGCTTTTCAAATAGCTGATGCCTGCTTCAAATGTTTTTGGAGGAGATGTTTGGATACTTTCACATGCAAACATAATAACAAAACATTCCTCTAAGATTATGAGAAATGATATATTTGGAATCCCAAATTGCTTCTCAATTATCAGGTTTGCTTTTCTCTTCCTGATTTTGAAATAATATTAACATCTTATATTTTGTAGCATGTTTATTCTTTTCAAATAACGCTAACCCATTTGGTACTACCAGGATGGCTTTTAGAGAGTAGAGATGTGCTATGAGTGAAACAGTATGAACTTTGGGGTCACCTATAATGGTGTGACTTTCAGCTTATTTATTTATTTATGAGTGTTAGGTAATGTATTTGCTCTCTCTGGATCTCATTTTTTTCATTCATTAAAATGGGATAAAAATATCTGCTTCATAGAAGTGTGTAAGGACTAAAAATGACATTGCGTGCATGGTATGCTATGAAAGCACTCATAACTATTCCTTTCCTCTACTGTCACCTCTTTCATATAAGCTACTGGGAGAAAGCATTATGTCTTTTACCATTGTGTTTCTCAAGAAAGAAATGTATATGTAGTTTTTATTAAGAACCTACCATGATTCAACCTCTGTTGTAGCTCATTTTATACACATTAGATTAGTCAAAAGATATTGCCTCATTTTTTTTTTTCAAATAAGAATACCAATGTTGGGACATGTAATAAGTGGTCTAAGATAATAAAGTGCCCAGGCCAGTGCCTTACATTTTTTAAAATACTTTTTGAAATAAAACATGAAATGCAAGTGTGACATCCGGGACACTATGGGTGAAATTCTCCAATCTGTATCTCTATCAGGTGCCATGCTGACCCTCCAAACAGGCACCAAGCTCTGCCTTAAGAGGCTGCTCTAGCACATAGGCAGAATTCCAGCCTTAGCTCTACCTGAATCCTATCTACCCACCACTCTTTTTTTTCCTTGAATCCGATTCCACTCTGCTACTGTTCCCAGTGTCATCAGTCTTGCTCCTCATTCTTCAAATTCCACACTTGCTGGGCAATTTGCTCTTAATAATGATGGCTAACCCCCAAGCAATAACTATTATTCCTATTATATTCCTTTTATTCCTTCACCAAACTCCCTGTATCAATGACTACTATGGACAAACACCTTTCCAGATTTGACTTGTTTGATAATTATCTTTGTCATTACTTACCACTTCGATAAAACTCACAGCTAACACATCTTGGTCATGTAAAAGGGCACTAGATAGATGAAGAAATGGAGGGTAACAAAACTGGTTTGTCTCGGGTCACCCCATTCATTGTGATGGAGTTAGATCTGCTACCTGCTGCAGCCTGATCTATTCTATTTCCACTAGATCAATGGTTGTTTGTTTGTTTGTTTGTTTGCTTTTTGACAGGATCTCACTCTGTTCCCCAGGCGGAAGTGCAGTGGCACAATCACAGCGCACTGCAGCCTTGCATTCCTGGGCTCAAGTGATCCTCCTTCCTCAGGCTCTCAAGTAGCCGGGACCACAGGCATATGCCCCCACATTTGGCTTTTTTGTGTTTTTTTGAGATGGGGGTCTCACTATGTTACCGAGGCTGGTCTCGAACTCCTGGGTTCAAGTGATCCTCCTGCCTTGGCCTCCCAAAGTGCTAGGATTATAGGCATGGACCACCACACCCAGCCCCAGTGTTTCTTAACTGGGAGTGATTTGTGTCCCCCAGAGGACATTTGGCAATATTTGCAGACATTTTTTAGTTGTAATGTTACTAGGATCTAGTGGATAGAGATCAGAAATGTCATTAAACATTCTGCAATGCATAGAACCCTTCCCCTATCAACAAAGAACGATCTGGACCCATATGTTAACAGTGCCATAGTTGAGAAATCCTACACTAAATTAAGGTGCTGCATCATGAGGAAGCAGGAAGAAGTCTCCTTCAAATGATTTTATTGCTTTTTATGCATGTGAGAACAACTTTGCAGAGTCATGATTTAAAATGCAAGTCAGGAATCTTGAGTTCCATTTATGTATTTCCCGTTGATTTGCTTTGTGCCTTCATGTTCATCACTTCACTTCCAACAACAAACATTTGCTGAGAAGTTTATTTGTGCAACTATAAAGATGGCGTCAGGAAACAGGGTTTTCCTATCAGCACTGACCGCTTGTAAACTTGCAAACATTACCCACCTCACTGTTTATTTACCCTTTTAGATATAAGAAAAAATATAAATTCTCTAATTTCCCACTAATATTATAGCTGTAAGAGTCACAAAGATAGCTCCTAAGTACTATATGTGCTGTTGGCCAAGTATTTAATAATTCAGCGTAAATTAATAATGTATTATAATGAAATATTCTTGATCAACATTATATTTATACTCCTTTATTAAGCTTTTTTTTTTTTTTTTTTGGCTTGCTTGCTTTAGTTTTTTCTTCCGCTACCCGCCTGGCCCCAAGTGTCATACTAACTACTTGCCAAATTTTGGTTAATATCTCCCTTTCTAGCTTGTATTTCTTCTTTTCTCTTAGACCTGGTTTTTCTTTTTTCTAAAGTTGATTTTTTGTTTTGTTGTGTCTTTCATGTTTTTTTTACTTAGCCCCCTTTCTCTCCTTTTCTACTAAATATTTTCTGCTCTCTTAAATGTATTTTTTTTTTCTAAGAGAAGTTATAAAATAAAAGGGGGACATGTTAAAAGGGAAGATGATGATCAGTCTTACAGCTTCTCTCTTTAGTTCTCATCCTCAAAATTGCCGATCCTATTTTTAGGAACTAGACAAGTGTGACAACCTGACAGCCCATACCAGAGACAGTAAGAGAAACTTACACAAGCTCTATTTCCTCAGAACGTGGAGCATAAGCCTGTCAGGCTGTTAGATAGCAAATGTCTTTGAGATCAATTCCACATTTACACAGGGACATGTAAATATGGAAGCTAATTTTGCCACTGCTGGGCCACTTGCTGCCTGAAGAATAAGGCTGTTGAAAATTTGATTCTTACCTCTTTATTATCATCATCTATATCTTGGAACCAAATGCTCCTCTCTGCAGCTGGCCTGAAACCCACGATGTTCCCTGATTATACCATGTGGGTTTCATGTCTTTATGTCTTTACACCTAATGTTTTCCTCTGCTAGGACTCCCTTTTCCTGGTTCTCTGCCTAGAACATCTCTGCTCATCCTTCAATAGCTCAGAAAAATTTCTTCCTCCCATCCCACCTTGACTTAGGCAGGCAGCCTCCACTGTGTTTCAAAGAAACCCATATTTATCTCACCTAATTATACAAACGGATTTGTCTATTGTTTTAATTTCCTTATCATGTTGTGAAATATTAGTGGGGATTGAAGTTGTGGCTCTCACATTTTATCTCTAGAAACAATCACATGATTTTGCTCACTACATGAATAATAAAAAGCAGCTGAATGGTTAAAAATAAAATGAGTAAAACATTACCAAGAAAGAGGCCTAGATGGAATCTACTCTTGGTATAAAAATATTGCTGCAATGAAAGAAAAAAATATCAGTTTGCCACAGAAAGTTTTTAAGTGGGTGAAAAATAGTTATATATCAATTAGCTAGGAACCGTGGGAAGAAATGTCATTTAATTTTTTTCGTTTATGACCCATAGACACATAATAGACCATCAATTTTAGTTGAATAAAATATCTTCTTAAAGATAATTTTATTATTGTCATCATTAGATATGGGGCTTCTAAAAGGAATTGGAACTTTACTTGTGTATAAATAAGCTTAGGGATGGTAGTAGCTGTCCTTGGTCCTGTGCCAGTTTATTCTTTTTTTCCTGTGTCTTTCCCAAGTACTTTACCTGAAAGTTGCTTTTCACTAACGTTAGATAATATTAAAGGAAAGAAAAATTACCTGATTACTTTCAAGTAATCCAAAATAGTGCATTTACTAACATATTTAAAAGCAGTATTATTGAACATAATATCAAACCACATATTAGTCACCCGATTTTAAAAGTTTCTCTTTAACCAGAACACTTGGAGTGATGGACGAACTAGGATTTTCTTCTCTCTTTTTCAATCTTTTTCTCTTTCAGTTCCTAACTTATTTTCCGGGTTTTCTTCTGGGTTGGAACAGATACATGGAGAAGAGCTAAGGAACAGAAAATATCTGTATTACTTTTACAGTTTTAATTTGGTCCAAGTGTTCTTTGGATGTGGCTGACTCTTTCATACCGTGTCTTACTTGGTACGTTATCTGATGTATTTCTGTAATTTCTTTTAATTCCAGTTTTCTTAGTCTACATAATGACTCATCATTTCTGCCACTTACAACTTAACTCTCAGGCTCTTACTTGCGGTCATCCCTTCCATTGGTTGGGGTCACCTTCTTCCTCCAGGCTGCCCTTTTTGGTGGGCTCAAGACTGCCCTTTCTACCTCCTTTCTGCAGGGTCCATATATGATCGGGCTGGACATGCTTTACCAGACTCCGTTATTATATGATATTCTCAATGTAGCCTATCTCCTCTATGCTGCTGACAATTCTCAAAACAGGTGTCAAATGCTGTTTTCTATATTCCTCATCCTCTTGGAAATACACAGTCAAGGTCTCTAAATGGTCACTGGGCCTGATTAAAGTCAGCATCTCTCATCTGATTATTCACTTTTATATTGACTGATGAGTCACAGCACTCTAGCAATAAACCTCAAGGAAATCTTGTTCTAAGTTATTGTGGGGTTTTTTTGTTGTTGTTTTTGTTTTTTTGCCTTTGAGTGGAAATGGAAATGGATGTTTTCTTATTAATGATTTTACTTCTTAATTCCATACTGAGATGACCTGGTTGAAACAAATCATTCTGTGCTTGTGACCAGAGAGGAGAATATTTTGTATTTTTAGTGGCACTAACATAGGATTTCAGCCTGAGCTGCCACTGACATATTAGAAGGGCAATGCCCCTCTTTTTAGGTTTTAGCTGGATAGAGTCTGATAGAGTTTGGATGTTTGTCTGTCCAAATCTCCTGTTGAAAGTCGATTCTCAATGTTGCAGTAGGGCTTAATGGAAGGTGTTTGCACCATGAGGGCAGGTGCCTCGTGAATAACTTGGGGCCCTCACCGGGTGGGGTGATTTTTCATCTTAGTTCCTGAAAGAACTGGCTATTAAAGAGAGTCTGGCACCTCTGTCCTCTCTCTCTTCTTCCTCGCTCTTGCCATGTGATGTCTTATTTCCTTCCCCTTCCACCATAAGTGAAAGCTTCCTGAGGCCCTCGCTAGAAGCAGATGCTTGCTCCGTGTTTCTCATACATTCTGCAGAACTGTGAACAAAATAAACCTCTTTTCTTTATAAATTACCCAGCCTCAGGTATTCCTTTACAGCAATGCAAATGAGGACGGAGATAGAGCCTCTTGAATCAGAAAGGTGATCAATGACCCATGGCAAACAGTAACTTTTTACAAAATTAGTGATGGAAAAGACCGAGTATATGTTAGCTTTTGCTACGTAACAAACTTCCTTAGAAGTTGCAGTTGAACAAAATAACCACTTATTGGGTTTATGATTCTTCAGATTGGCAATTTGGACTGGGCATGACTGGGTGGTCCATCTCACCTCTGTTGGATTCACTCATGTAACTGTGAATAGCTACCAGTTTTGCTAGAGCATTGGTGGTGGGATGACTTATCTCGGCTCCACATGACCTCGCATTCTTTAGCTCATGAGACTCAAATTTCTCACATGGTAGTGACATGCATCGAAGAGAAAGAAGAAAGAAAGTAGATGCATGCACATTCCTAGAAGCAAGATTCAAAGCTGGCATATTGCATTCTCTTGCCAAAGCAAGTGACAAGATTGACTTGGAATTTAGGAGTATGGAAATAGATTTCCCTTTGTGAAAGGACAGGGATATGGGACGGGAAATGATTGAAGCCATTCTGTAAGCAATCGATTAGATTGTCACAGACTGTGCAAGATATCTTTTCTTATCCTGTCTTGATTTCCAAACTTCTCTTTATCACTGAATGTGAAATCTACTAACTGGAAATTATAAATGGATGAGTAATGTTTTCATATACGAGATGTAAAATTCACTCAGATTATTTCGGGACCAGATAAACAAAATAGGGAGGTAAAAGCCAACAGTCTCTGATGTTCTGTGGCTGTGCTTTATGTGAGTTCAGTTTTGAAACAATTAATTTTTGAATTTTGTTTTATCGTTATTATAGAGTGGTCTCTTTTCATATCTCTGTCTAAAATTAAAAAATTTTCCTATAATTCTCAAATTATGAGAATTAGTTTTATAAGCCCTTCCCTGAGAAAATGTTCAACATATGGTAACTAACAAATAAGAGGTGTAAACTTATCTATGGAGTTTAGCAACTGAAATGTGATTTTCCTGGAGACTAACTCTGTTTGTTCATCTTTATACTTTAGATTGGAAAATCCCAAAAGACATGATCTTATACTCATTCTCCCTGATTTCCCTTTTGATCAAGAAGTTCAGTATAAGCATTTTACATATCCTGAATTCTTCTACAATAATCCATTACCAATAAGCCACTTACTACCAATATTACTGTAGTTTAGTTATTGCAGGTTTAATTGGCAGAAGATAGTAAACATGACTTATGAATTATTTACAAAGTATGCCTATTTGGAGGAAGAAATCTAAATGCAGGTAATACAAAACTCTGTATGAGTTTCATATAATGCGGTTCAATATTTCCGGAGCCTCTGTTTTAAACATATGACACTTAAAATGACTTTTTACTGTATCACATATCTGGCACTTTCCTTATATTACAAAAAGTATCTTTAGAATTCAAATTGTGATAAAATATTGACAAGTAATATAGAACTTGTAAGTACATTCAGTTCAGTATTATTTTTTCTATTGAATTATCAAACCTTTTCAAAGTGAGGTAGCTTAAAAGAAATAGTGCTATACTTTAAGAGGAAGAGGAATACATTGTCAGAATATGGAAATATGGAAATGGCAATTCAGAATATGGAAAATGCCTAAGAAAGCCCCTGATATTTTGTTTGAATTGAGGGTTTGCAAATAAAGAGCACCCATCTTTTCTATCAGGGTTGTGAATAAACTGAGAAATAAAGTGAATGATTCAACAGAGAAAGGAATGTATATTACCTTTACTGCTACCAAAGGCTAGAATGAAAATATACCTTATACTTCTAGGCAATTAGGCCTGCTAAGATCGAAGTCCAAAATTAGACACTCTTATCAAACCAATCATAGGCATAGCCAGAGCTTTTTTAAAACGTAAGATTGGAGGAAAAGGCAAGAATTTATAACAACTCAGGATACTATCACATCAAGGTTAACTCAGCTATGAAGCATGGTCAAGCAGTGCAAAGGATGGACACTTAGCTCACACCTGAAGCTCTGCCTTCAATTAAGCCATAATAGGATGAGATGTCCCTGTAGCAGAAGCTAGGAAAGGAGAAGACTACATGGATGAAATGGCAGATAATTACATCTACACTCTTGCACTCTTGCAGAATAGGCTCTAGTGTAAATGCAAGCGAAGCCAACAGGGACAGGAGCTGCATGCAGAATCATGGGGAGAGAGTAACTCTCTGAGAGGCTTCCACATTTTCATTCAAGAGTATGAACATAAAATATATAGGATGTGTTCACATTATCAAATTGCCTTCTACTTTATAATAGATTGAATAATCATTTTTAACCCCTCCAAGATGCAGGTGAGCAGCTTGGAATGAAAAAAAAGTAGAGAGGTAAAATAAACAAAACAATCCACATTTATAAGAACAACAAACTTGAAATACGAGTTAAAATTTTAAACTACATTATGTTACAGTTGTGGAAGTAGAGTTAGGTTAGAAACCAGGAGTCTTGAGTTTAAAATTTAATATATCTACCAAGTAGTTGTGTGATCTTGGGAAATAACCTTAGCCATTCATTCTGAAGTTTGTTCCTCTCTTTTTTATTAAATTAAGGGGCTGTCCCAAATGACCTTTAAGGATGTAGTATAGCCTATGATCCTAGATATTATTTTTAACACATCTCTAATGTGAACTAATGCCATAATAGTAAAGATTAGCATGTTTCTATTCACATAAATGCCTCTGTTTATTAACTTGGACCTCTCTTTATATCTAATTTACAGTGGCTCATTTTCAAATGAATGTCATTTTCTAAATAGGTGACGAATACCTATTTCTGCAATGTATTTCATCTTGGAAAGATCTCTTTAAAATGATGAAAGAAAGCTGCCAAAATATAAACCAAAAGAACCCGTTCTTATTTTTCACAAAATTACTTTTATTCAATCACTTATAAATTAACTTGTGCTTCTAGTCATGCTTATACCTCTAATCATAACCATACTATCCTGTCCAATGTCCATGCACTTAGGAGAACCAAACCACCGAAAAAGTCTATTAGGAAGCAGAAAAGAGGACAGAAAGTATCAGCTATGAAGGTAAAGCTCGTTTGGATGCTATTGATTTGTGTGTGGTGTTTCTTGGATAATTTCAGTATTCTTTGTTACTTTCTGCCTCAATCTCAAACAACTGTTTCAAACCTCAAACATTTTCTAACCACTAAGGGAGGTTTAGAACATTGCCTTCATGCATAAGTGCTGAATAGCTCTTCAAGGGTTCTGAAGACCTTAGTACCATTTGTTGCATGATGCTGTTGGAATCTAGGTGGTTGTCAAGAAATAATGCCCCCATCTTCTCCCAGATTCAATCCAGTTGAACAGTTGTCTGAAGGTAGAATTCATCACAGATCCTGGAACTCAGAAATGTCACTGATTAACAGTGAAAGAGGAAGATAATACACAAAGGTCTTTCTTTTCTTTTTTTTTTTTTTTTTAATACTTTCAGTTCTAGGGTACATGTGCGCAACGTGCAGATTTGTTAAATATGTATACATGTGCCATGTTGGTGTGCTGCATCCATTAACTCATCATTTACATTAGGTATATCTCCCAATGTTATCCCTCCTCCCTCACCCCACCCCACAACAGGCCCCAGTGTGTGATGTTCCCCTTCCTGTGTCCAAGTGTTCTCATTGTTCAATTACCACCTATGAGTGAGAACATGCGGTGTTTGGTTTTTTGTCCTTGTGACAGTTTGCTGAGAATGATGGTTTCCATCTTCATCCATGTCCCTACAAAGGACATGAACTCATCCTTTTTTATGGCTGTATAGTATTCCATGGTGTATATGTGCCACATTTTCTTAATCCAGTCTATCATTGATGGGCATTTGGGTTGGTTCCAAGTCTTTGCTATTGTGAATAGTGCCACAATAAACATATGTGTGCAGGGGTCTTTATAGCAGCATGATTTATAATCCTTTGGGTATGTACCCAGTAATGGTATGGCTGGGTCAAATGGTATTTCTAGTTCTAGATCCTTGAGAAATTGCCACACTGTCTTCCACAATGGTTGAACTAGTTTACAGTCCCTATTTCTCCCATTTCTCCACATCCTCTCCAGCACCTGTTGTTTCCTGACTTTTCAGTGATCGCCATTCTAACTGGTGTGAGATAGTATCTCATTGTGGTTTTTGATTTGCATTTCTCTGATGGCCAGTGATGATGAGCATTTTTTCATGTGTCTGTTGGCTGCATAAATGTCTTCTTTTGAGAAGTGTCTGTTCATGTCCTTTGCCCAATTTTTGATGGGGTTGTTTGTTTTTTTCTTGTAAGTTTGTTTGAGTTCTTTGTAGGTTCTGGATATTAGCCCTTCATCAGATGAGTAGATTGCAAAAATTTTCTCCCATGCTGTGGGTTGCCTGTTCACTCTGATGGTAGTTTCTTTTGCTGTGCAGAAGCTCTTTAGTTTAATTAGATACCTTTTGTCAATTTTGGCTTTTGTTGCCATTGCTTTTGGTGTTTTAGACATGAAGTCCTTGCCCATGCCTATGTCCTGAATGGCATTGCCTAGGTTTTCTTCTAGGGTTTTTATGGTTTCAGGTCTAACATTTAAGTCTTTAATCCATCTTGAATTAATTTCTGTATAAGGTATGAGGAAGGGATCCGGTTTCAGCTTTCTACATATGGCTAGCCAGTTTTCCCAGCACCATTTATTAAATAGGGAATCTTTTCCCCATTTCTTGTTTTTGTCATGTTTGTCAAATATTAGATGGTTGTAGATGTGTGGTATTATTTCTGAGAGCTCTGTTCTGTTCCATTGGTCTATATATCTGTTTTGGTACCAGCACGATGCTGTTTTGGTTACTGTAGCCTTGTAGTATAGTTTGCAATCAGGTACCGTGATGCCTCCAGCTGTGTTCTTTTGGCTTAGGATTGACTTGGCAATGTGGGCTCTTTTTTGGTTCCATATGAACTTTAAAGTAGTTTTTTCCAATTCTGTGAAGAAAGTCATTGGTAGCTTAATGGGGATGGCATTGAATCTATAAATTACGTTGGGCAGTATAGCCATTTTCATGATATTGATTCTTCCTATCCATGAGCATGGAATGTTCTTCCATTTGTGTCCTCTTTTATTTCACTGAGCAGTGGTCGTAGTTCTCCTTGAAGAGGTCCTTCAAGACCCCTGTAAGTTGTATTCCTAGGTATTTTAGTCTCTTTGAAGACAGAATGGGAGTTCACTCATGATTTGACTCTCTGTCTGTTATTGGTGTATAAGAATGTCATGGATTTTTGCAATACTGATTTTGCATCCCAGACTTTGCTGAAGCATGCTTATCAGCTTAAGGAGATTTTTGGGCTGAGACAATGGGGTTTCTAAATATACAATTGTGTCATCTGCAAACAGGCACAATTTGACTTCCTCTTTTCCTAATTGAATACCCTTTATTTCTTTCTCCTGCCTGATTTCCCCTTGGCCAGAACTTCCAACAGTATGTTGGAATAGAGTGGTGAGAGAGGGCATCCCTGTCTTTGCCAGTTTTCAAAGGAATGCCTCCAGTTTTGGCACATTCTGTATGATACACTGTGGGTTTGTCATAAATAGCTCTTATTATTTTGGAGATACGTCCCACCAATACCTAATTTATTGAGCGTTTTTAGCATGAAGGGCTGTTGAATGTTGTCGTGTCAGTTTTTTCTGCATCTATTGAGATAATCGTGGTTTTTTGTGGTCTTTGGTTCTGTTTATATGCTGGATTACATTTATTGATTTTATGTATGTTGAACCAGCCTTGCATCCCAGGATGAAGCCTACCGATCATGGTGGTGGATAAGCTTTTGATGTGCTGCTGATTCAGTTTGCCAGTATTTTACTGAGGATTTTGCATCGATGTTCATCAGGATATTGGTCTAAAATTCTCTTTGTGTGTGTGTTCTGCCAGGCTTGGTATCAGGATGATGTTGGCCTCATAAAATGAGTTAGGGAGGATTCTCTTTATCTACTCATAGAATAGTTTCTTGCAGTTGAAATGGTACTAGCTCCTCCTTTTACCTCTGTAGAATTCAGCCAGGAATCTGTCTGGTCCTGACTTTTTTGTTGGTAGGTTATTAATTGCCTCAGTTTCAGAGCCTGTTGTTGATCTATTCAGACCAAGCTCTTTCCTGGTTTAGTCTTTGGGAGGATGTATGTGTCCAGGAATTTATCCCATTTCTTCTAGATTTTCTAGTTTATTTTGCATAGAGGTGTTTATAGTATTCTCTGATAGTAGTTGGTATTTCTGTGGGGATAGGTGGTGATATCCTTTATCATTTTTATTGTCTATTTGATTCTTTTCTCTTTCTTCTTTAATAGTTCTAGCGGTCTATCAATTTTGTTGGATCTTTTAAAACCAGCTCCTGGATTCATTGATTTTTGGAGGGTTTTGTGTCTCTCATTCCTTCAGTTCTGCCTGATCTTAGTTATCTCTTGCCTTCTGCTAGCTTTCGAGTGTGTTTGCTCTGCTTCTCTAATTCTTTTAATGGTGATGTTAGGTGTCAATTTTAGATCTTTCCTGCTTTCTCTTGTGGGCATTTAGTACATAAATTTCTCTACACACTGCTTTAAATGTCAGTCCCAGAGATTCTGTTATGCTTGGTGGCCTTTGTTCCCTTTGGCTTGGTTTCAAAGAAAGTCTTTATTTCTGCCTTCATTTCTGTTATAAAAATTCCAGTAGTCATTCAGGGAGCAGGTTGTTCAGTTTCCATGTAGTTGAGTAGTTTTGAGGAATTTTAATCCTGAGTTCTAGTTTAATTGCACTTCTTTGGTCTGAGAGAGACAGTTTGTTACATAATTCTGTTCTTTCACATTTGCTGAGGAGTGCTTTACTTCTGACTATGTGGTCAATTTTGGAATAAGTGCGATGTGGTGCTGAGAAGAATGCATGGTCTTTCTTGTAATCTCTACCAGGTCTATAAAGAAAACATTTCACTCAACAATTTCATCAAGAGGATGGAGTATTCCCAGCTATTTTTACAAATCTTACTGGAATGGAAAAAAACTTGTTGCTTTCAACGAATATATCGTTTTATTTTGCCTTGCTTAGGATATCAAAGAATGCATTATTCCATCATCCATTCACACACACACACAAACAATATTAATAACAATAATAACAAATAAGATTGCAAAACGAATGAATTTTGAGCAAGGGGTTTGCAAATCAATTTTCCTACTTTAATGTTT
This sequence comes from Papio anubis, assembly GCF_008728515.1. Lineage (NCBI taxonomy): Eukaryota > Metazoa > Chordata > Mammalia > Primates > Cercopithecidae > Papio > Papio anubis. The sequence continues at coordinate 174,105,823 of NC_044978.1, forward strand.
ATTTGGAAAAGTCTCAGCAACTCTGGCATTTATTCCTAAACACCGGACTTCAAAATTTATATGCTTGTTTGGTATTGGGAAAGGGCACAATCATTATATGGTGAGAGGTATGAGGTTTCATTCGAGTACTTTTCCAGAGATTACTCTGTAATATAATAATAAGATAGAATTTCTTTCTACACAGACGTTGCTTCTTATTCATGTACAATGTGCGATATTTTCCCCTTTAGATACTTTGAGGCATTAATGCGATAACTCAAGCCATTTGGTGGTGCTTTTGATAGCCTCTTTAATTCCAGTTTTGGAGGAAACTTTTACTTCATCACAAAGAAATCCAATAAAATTTAGATACAATTAGGACTATTAGCACTAAAAAGGTCCACAGAATTCTCAGCATTCTATTAATCCAACAATAACAACAACAAAACCCTTACAAGTCTACATTGGCATTTTTCTCTAAATGCATTAGATAATTAGGTTGCATTATTTAGATAAAGGAATCATTTAATTATAATTACACATAAGGACATTTACTAAGTTATTGCAACTATCAGTATAGACACATTGATGAGATAAGAAATTTGCTATCCAGGAGTTCACTGACAAATTAAGAAAAAAAATTCTTGTATATGTATTGTTAATTCTAGGTAGCTAGAGATACAATTCTTAATTAAATAAAACTTCTCAACTGTAATCGTCTGACTCTATTTTTTGATGAGAACTTTTACATCTAACCCCTCTTTCCCCCTGTCCCTCATATCTAGGCTAGCTAAGATTAAAGCCTGGGTGATACCTTGTTTTGTGCCCATGAAAGATTAAAACCCATGCAAGCTTTTGCCTACATGTGAGGACCCTCACCCTAGCACCATCCTGAAATCATAATAAAACCCAGAGTCGTTCTCCTTTCCTGTTTCTCTCAAGCGTTACAAGACTTGAGAGGCTTGCCCAGCCCTTCCCAGGGACCTCCAAAAAGTAAATAATAAACATTTTCATAACTCTTATGGTGTATGTGACATCATCAGTCTCAACTTTCAAAGCAAACTTTGAGTGCAGGTCCATCCTGTCTTTCGGAGGGAAACACATCCACTCAGGTTTGAAACCAGTTGAAATGTCACAGGAGTCAGACTCATGGAAATCCAAAAACAGTTATTCTACAGATAAAATGCTGAGATGAAGGACATTTTTAGACATGACTATATGAAGTAATTCTTCATCCTCTATCCCACGCATCAATCAAAATAGTCTAGGTTGTACTGGGATAACAAATATTCCTAATTAATTTCCCCTAATTACAAGTACAGCTGGAAAATCACAGGATTCTGTCATAGCAGTGTTCTCACCTAATAAAGAGCAGAGCAGAATATGGGTGTGTGTGGGGTGGGGAGAGAGAGAAAGAGAAAGAGGGAGAGAAAGAGAGAAAGGGAGGTAAGAGAGAGAGGGGGAGCTCCATAAAAGAGAAGATTTATCTCTTCTAAACCTACAAATCCTAGCTTGGTACACTGATGCCACCTGTAGACTCAGCTACTCAGAAGGCTGAGATGGGAGGATTCTTTGAGCCCAAGAGTTCAAGTCTGCAGTTATCTATGATCACATTACTGTACTCCAGCCTGGGCAATAGAGCAAGACCCCATTTTAAAACCTACCAATTATCCCGTAGGGAGAATTAGGAGAACCGAGTGGTATGAGAGCAAAAGTGTCACCAGTGGAAATGTCAGCAAACCCTCAACCAAATCCAGCTGCAATCTGCTTTTGTAAATAAAGTTTTATTCAAATGCAGTCATGCCCAATCACTTATAAATCATCGCTGCTTTCACGCAACAACAGTAGAATTTAGTAGTTCTGAGAGAGACCCTAGGGCTGCAAAGCCAACAAAGTTTAACCTCTGATCCTTTACAGGAAAAGTTTGCTGACCCCTGGTCTATATGTCAATCTGTAAGGACATTCAAGGACAGATAATTGAAGACAAGCAGGAAAATCAAAATATGAGAAAAAAAAGAAAACAGGAAAATGTTATTTTTCTTATTACTATAACCTCAGTAAAACTTTGGCCAGGAAGTCAGGGAAGGATATTATGGGCAAATCATGGACCTACTAGCTTGAACAAGAGACTAGAGGAGAGAAGGATCAGCCTTCCAGTAGCAACCCTGATTATCACAGTCTGGCAAAGGAAAAGTACAAAGGAAGCACAGATGGGAAGCTAGAAATACAAGTCAAAGAGAGTAGTAACTGTAGTACAGAACTTGAAATCATCTCACCAAAATTGCTAATGAAAATATTGGGCATCTCTGACCTGGAGGCAAGACTAAGGGGAAATGGCCTAATGACATTTTTTTTTCAAATTGAATTTGAAAAGCAGATAAAGATGAGTATGAGATCCTTAAACTGTTTACCTTAAGTGGCTCCTGAGTTTTGGAATTTGTGAATCATTAATGAGAAATGAAATGGGAGACTGAGAAATTATTGCCAGCATTAACTTTTGCCAAGCAATTACATATATAGTCATATATGTGTGTGTGTGTATATAAACACAATAAATATAAATACATATATAAAAATATTCATATATACACATATATATATCTGATAACCTGGCATTTTGTTATAAATTATGTCATTTTAATATGAATGGATAACAATGACATAACCTCAGAATAAAAGAAAGACTTTTTAATTGAACATGCTTTTATTTATTAAAAAATAAATAATTTTAATTTCCATTCTTTTTTTTTAAATATTTTTTTATTTTTTATTATTATTATACTTTAAGTTCTAGGGTACATGTGCATAACGTGCAGGTTTGTTACATATGTATACTTGTGCCATGTTGCTGTGCTGCACCCATCAACTCGTCAGCACCCATCAACTCGTCATTTACATCAGGTATAACTCCCAATGCAATCCCTCCCCCCTCCCCCGTCCCCATAACAGGCCCCGGTGTGTGATGTCCCCCTTCCCGAGTCCAAGTGATCTCATTGTTCAGTTCCCACCTATGAGTGAGAACATGCGGTGTTTGGTTTTCTGTTCTTGTGATAGTTTGCTAAGAATGATGGTTTCCAGCTGCATCCATGTCCCTACAAAGGACACAAACTCATCCTTTTTTATGGCTGCATAGTATTCCATGGTGTATATGTGCCACATTTTCTTAATCCAGTCTGTCACTGATGGACATTTGGGTTGATTCCAAGTCTTTGCTATTGTGAATAGTGCCGCAATAAACATACGTGTGCATGTGTCTTTATACCAGCATGATTTATAATCCTTTGGGTATATACCCAGTAATGGGATGGCTGGGTCATATGGTACATCTAGTTCTAGATCCTTGAGGAATCGCCATACTGTTTTCCATAATGGTTGAACTAGTTTACAATCCCACCAACAGTGTGAAAGTGTTCCTATTTCTCCACATCCTCTCCAGCAGCTGTTGTTTCCTGACTTTTTAATGATTGCCATTCTAACTGGTGTGAGATGGTATCTCATTGTGGTTTTGATTTGCATTTCTCTGATGGCCAGTGATGATGAGCATTTTTTCATGTGTCTGTTGGCTGTATGAATGTCTTCTTTTGAGAAATGTCTGTTCATATCCTTTGCCCACTTTTTGATGGGGTTGTTTGTTTTTTTTCTTGTAAATTTGTTTGAGTTCTTTGTAGGTTCTGGATATTAGCCCTTTGTCAGATGAGTAGATTGCAAAAATTTTCTCCCATTCTGTAGGTTGCCTGTTCACTCTGATGGTAGTTTCTTTTGCTGTGCAGAAGCTTTTTAGTTTAATTAGATCCCATTTGTCAATTTTGGCTTTTGCTGCCGTTGCTTTTGGTGTTTTAGACATGAAGTCTTTGCCCATGCCTATGTCCTGAATGGTACTACCTAGGTTTTCCTCTAGGGTTTTTATGGTATTAGGTCTAACATTTAAGTCTCTAATCCATCTTGAATTAATTTTCGTATAAGGAGTAAGGAAAGGATCCAGTTTCAGCTTTCTACTTATGGCTAGCCAATTTTCCCAGCACCATTTATTAAATAGGGAATCCTTTCCCCATGTCTTGTTTCTCTCAGGTTTGTCAAAGATTAGATGGCTGTAGATGTGTGGTATTATTTCTGAGGACTCTGTTCTCTTCCATTGGTCTATATATCTGTTTTGGTACCAGTACCATGCTGTTTTGGTTACTATAGCCTTGTAGTATAGTTTGAAGTCAGGTAGCGTGATGCCTCCAGCTTTGTTCTTTTGACTTAGGATTGTCTTGGAGATGCGGGCTCTTTTTCGGTTCCATATGAACTTTAAAGCAGTTCTTTCCAATTCTGTGAAGAAACTCATTGGTAGCTTGATGGGGATGGCATTGAATCTATAAATAACCTTGGGCAGTATGGCCATTTTCACAATATTGATTCTTCCTATCCATGAGCATGGTATGTTCTTCCACTTGTTTGTGTCCTCTTTGATTTCACTGAGCAGTGGTTTGTAGTTCTCCTTGAAGAGGTCCTTTACATCCCTTGTAAGTTGGATTCCTAGGTATTTTATTCTCTTTGAAGCAATTGTGAATGGAAGTTCATTCATGATGTGGCTCTCTGTCTGTTACTGGTGTATAAGAATGCTTGTGATTTTTGCGCATTAATTTTGTATCCTGAGACTTTGTTGAAGTTGCTTATCAGCTTAAGGAGATTTTGGGCTGAGACGATGGGGTTTTCTAAATATACAATCATGTCATCTGCAAAGAGGGACAATTTGACTTCTTCTTTTCCTAACTGAATACCCTTGATTTCTTTCTCTTGCCTGATTGCCCTAGCTAGAACTTCCAACAGTATGTTGAATAGGAGTGGTGAGAGAGGGCATTCCTGTCTTGTGCCAGTTTTCAAAGGGAATTTTTCCAGTTTTTGCCCATTCAGTATGATATTGGCTGTGGGTTTGTCATAAGTAGCTCTTATGATTTTGAGGTACATTCCATCAATACCGAATTTATTGAGCATTTTTAGCATGAAGGGCTGTTGAATTTTGTCAAAAGCCTTTTCTGCATCTATTGAGATAATCATGTGGTTCTTGTCTTTGGTTCTGTTTATATGCTGGATTATGTTTATTGATTTGCAAATGTTGAACCAGCCTTGCATCCCAGGGATGAAGCCCACTTGATCATGGTGGATAAGCTTTTTGATGTGCTGCTGAATCCAGCTTGCCAGTATTTTATTGAGGATTTTTGCATCGATGTTCATCAGGGATATTGGTCTAAAATTCTCTTTTTTTGTTGTATCTCTGCCAGGCTTTGGTATCAGGATGATGTTGGCCTCATAAAATGAGTTAGGGAGGATTCCCTCTTTTTCTATTGATTGGAATAGTTTCAGAATGAATGGTACCAGCTCCTCCTTATACCTCTGGTAGAATTCAGCTGTGAATCCATCTGGTCCTGGACTTTTTTTCGTTGGTAGGCTATTAATTATTGCCTCAATTTCAGAGCCTGCTATTGGTCTATTCAGGGATTCAACTTCTTCCTGGTTTAGTCTTGGAAGAGTGTAAGTGTCCAGGAAATTATCCATTTCTTCTAGATCTTCTAGTTTATTTGCATAGAGGTGTTTATAGTATTCTCTGATGATAGTTTGTATTTCTGTGGGGTCGGTGGTGATATCCCCTTTATCATTTTTTATTGCATCTATTTGATTCTTCTCTCTTTTCTTCTTTATTAGTCTTGCTAGCGGTCTGTCAATTTTGTTGATCTTTTCAAAAAACCAACTCCTGGATTCATTGATTTTTTGGAGGGTTTTTTGTGTCTCTATCTCCTTCAGTTCTGCTCTGATCTTAGTTATTTCTTGCCTTCTGCTAGCTTTCGAATGTGTTTGCTCTTGCTTCTCTAGTTCTTTTAATTGTGATGTTAGAGTGTCAATTTTAGATCTTTCTTGCTTTCTCTTGTGGGCATTTAGTGCTATAAATTTCCCTCTACACACTGCTTTAAATGTGTCCCAGAGATTCTGGTATGTTGTATCTTTGTTCTCATTGGTTTCAAAGAAAGTCTTTATTTCTGCCTTCATTTCGTTATGTACCCAGTAGTCATTCAGGAGCAGGTTGTTCAGTTTCCATGTAGTTGAGTGGTTTTGATTGAGTTTCTTAGTCCTGAGTTCTAGTTTGATTGCACTGTGGTCTGAGAGACAGTTTGTTATAATTTCTGTTCTTGTACATTTGCTGAGGAGTGCTTTACTTCCAATTATGTGGTCAATTTTGGAATAAGTGCAATGTGGTGCTGAGAAGAATGTATATTCTGTTGATTTGGGGTGGAGAGTTCTATAGATGTCTATTAGGTCTGCTTGCTGCAGAGATGAGTTCAATTCCTAGATATCCTTGTTAACTTTCTGTCTTGTTGATCTGTCTAATGTTGACAGTGGAGTGTTGAATTCTCCCATTATTATTGTATGGGAGTCTAAGTCTCTTTGTAAGTCTCTAAGGACTTGCTTTATGAATCTGGGTGCTCCTGTATTGGGTGCATATATATTTAGGATAGTTAGCTCTTCCTGTTGAATTGATCCCTTTACCATTATGTAATGGCCTTCTTTGTCTCTTTTGATCTTTGATGGTTTAAAGTCTATTTTATCAGAGACTAGTATTGCAACCCCTGCTTTCTTTTGTTCTCCGTTTGCTTGGTAAATCTTCCTCCATCCCTTTATTTTGAGCCTATGTATATCTCTGCATGTGAGATGGGTCTCCTGAATACAGCAGACTGATGGGTCTTGACTCTTTATCCAGTTTGCCAGTCTATGTCTTTTAATTGGAGCATTTAGTCCATTTACATTTAAGGTTAATATTGTTATGTGTGAACTTGATCCTGCCATTATGATATTAACTGGTTATTTTGCTCGATAGTTGATGCAGTTTCTTCCTAGCCTCGATGGTCTTTACATTTTGGCATGTTTTTGGAATGGCTGGTACCGGTTGTTCCTTTCCATGTTGAGTGCTTCCTTCAGGGTCTCTTGTAAGGCAGGCCTAGTGGTGACAAAATCTCTCAGCATTTGCTTATCTGTAAAGGATTTTATTTCTCCTTCACTTATGAAACTTAGTTTGGCTGGATATGAAATTCTGGGTTTAAAATTCTTTTCTTTAAGAATGTTGAATATTGGCCCCCACTCTCTTCTGGCTTGTAGAGTTTCTGCCGAGAGATCTGCTGTTAGTCTGATGGGCTTCCCTTTGTGGGTAATCCGACCTTTCTCTCTGGCTGCCTTTAAGATTTTTTCCTTCATTTCAACTTTGGTGAATCTGGCAATTATGTGTCTTGGAGTTGCTCTTCTCGAGGAGTATCTTTGTGGCATTCTCTGTATTTCCTGGATTTGAATGTTGGCCTGCCCTACTAGGTTGGGGAAGTTCTCCTGGATGATATCCTGAAGAGTGTTTTCCAACTTGGTTCCATTTTCCCCCTCACTTTCAGGCACCCCAATCAGACGTAGATTTGGTCTTTTCACATAATCCCATACTTCTTGCAGGCTTTGTTCATTTCTTTTTCTTCTTTTTTCTTTTGGTTTCTCTTCTCGCTTCATTTCATTCATTTGATCCTCAATCGCTGATATTCTTTCTTCCAGTTGATCGAGTCGGTTACTGAAGCTTGTGCATTTGTCACGTATTTCTCGTGTCATGGTTTTCATCTCTTTCATTTCGTTTATGACCTTCTCTGCATTAATTACTCTAGCCATCAATTCTTCCACTTTTTTTTCAAGATTTTTAGTTTCTTTGCGCTGGGTACGTAATTCCTCCTTTAGCTCTGAGAAATTTGATGGACTGAAGCCTTCTTCTCTCATCTCGTCAAAGTCATTCTCCGTCCAGCTTTGATCCATTGCTAGCGATGAGCTGCGCTCCTTTGCCGGGGGAGATGCGCTCTTATTTTTTGAATTTCCAGCTTTTCTGCCCTGCTTTTTCCCCATCTTTGTGGTTTTATCTGCCTCTGGTCTTTGATGATGGTGACGTACTGATGGGGTTTTGGTGTAGGTGTCCTTCCTGTTTGATAGTTTTCCTTCTAACGGTCGGGACCCTCAGCTGTAGGTCTGTTGGAGATTGCTTGAGGTCCACTCCAGACCCTGTTTGCTTGGGTATCAGCAGCAGAGGCTGCAGAAGATAGAATATTTCTGAACAGCGAGTGTACCTGTCTGATTCTTGCTTTGGAGGCTTCCTCTCAGGGGGGTACTCCACCCTGTGAGGTGTGGGGTGTCAGACTGCCCCTAGTGGGGGATGTCTCCCAGTTAGGCTACTCAGGGGTCAGGGACCCACTTGAGCAGGCAGTCTGTCCCTTCTCACATCTCAACCTCCGTGTTGGGAGATCCACTGCTCTCTTCAAAGCTGTCAGACAGAGTCGTTTGCGTCTGCAGAGGTTTCTGCTGCTTTTGTTGTTATCTGTGCCCTGTCCCCAGAGGTGGAGTCTACAGAGACAGGCAGGTTTCCTTGAGCTGCTGTGAACTCCACCCAGTTCGAGCTTCCCAGCGGCTTTGTTTACCTACTTAAGCCTCAGCAATGGCGGGCGCCCCTCCCCCAGCCTCGCTGCTGCCTTGCCGGTAGATCACAGACTGCTGTGCTAGCAATGAGGGAGGCTCCGTGGGTGTGGGACCCTCCCGGCCAGGTGTGGGATATTATCTCCAGGTGTGCCTGTTTGCTTAAAGCGCAGTATTGGGGTGGGAGTTACCCGATTTTCCAGGTGTTGTGTGTCTCAGTTCCCCTGGCTAGGAAAAGGGATTCCCTTTCCCCTTGCGCTTCCCAGGTGAGGCGATGCCTCGCCCTGCTTCAGCTCTCGCTGGTCGGGCTGCAGCAGCTGACCAGCACCGATTGTCCGGCACTCCCTAGTGAGATGAACCCAGTACCTCAGTTGAAAATGCAGAAATCACTGGTCTTCTGTGTCGCTCGCGCTGGGAGTTGGAGACTGGAGCTGTTCCTATTCGGCCATCTTGCTCCCTCACCCATCGATAATATTAATTTCTATTCTTTTAATGACTAATGACAGCTGTATCACAGACCTGCACCAAACTCTTAATGACAATTGAAGACACATTTATAAGTACAGAAGACAATCATGGAACCAGGTGAAAGGAAGATAAACTAAGGCTAACTTTGATTATGTAAAAGAAATCGATTATTTCTTAAATAATAATTAACTCTCCTCTTTGAAAAAAAGACCAGATTATTAAAAAGTGCTGCCTTATCTTAGGGTAGTCTCCCTAACACAGGACAATTCAATAAAAGGCTGTATAATGAACTCTGAAATACCCAGAGGAGTATGAGAGAATAGTAGCATTCAGTAGGTGCCTTTCAGGTATCAGTCACAGTACTAGGTCCTGCATATTTGTAATCTCCATTAATGCTAAGAGAAGCTGTTGAAAAAAAAAAAAAAAAGAGAAGCTGTTGAATTTGCCCAAGGTCATACAGCATGTAAATGGAAGACATGAAATTAAAACCTGGGCCCCATTGCGTCTTACCATTGCTTCATTTTCCTTCATGTGTTGAACCCAAGTATGGCTGGGAAATTGGACAGAACCCTCACAGATATCTCTACCAGTGTGAAATTTCTAGATGTTGCCAACCCACACTGTACCAATCATAGGGAAGAGAGTGAATGTATCAAAAGACAACTGAGCCAAACCCACTGTAACCAGGGAATACGTAACAGAGGTCCACCTAATACATATTTAATATCATATAGCTAATTGAAGACATCTATGAATTCAAGTAATTGCATAATCCAGGGTGGCAATGAGAGAACTACATAGTATAACAATCAGGTCAGCTAGGAAGTCAGCCAAAAGATGGACTGGAAGTATTATGGGACAATCCCTGTAAGAGACACAGCAGGATTCATGAATTATGGAAACAATTTGGTCAATAGGTAACGAATCTGGAAGGAATTACATTTTCTTCTCTCTGGTCCCTGTTCACATTACAACACAGCTCACATATAGCTTTCCTCTTGAAACATGTCCCCTATCTCATTCTTTCTCTTGCATAATCCACGTCTCCCACTTCGCAACGACTATAGTTGCTACTTGTGGACACCTATGTCTTAGCTGTCGTCTATTATATTTCTCTGTCTTCCACTATAGTCATAATTGTTACTTCCTTAAGGAAAATGATCACATCAATTACAGAAATGTGTTTGTATAGGTGTATGTGTGCTTCCATTTGCAATAAATAGCAGAGTACTTGACTGGTGATGGGAGTTTAACACAGTTTTCATGCCTTGAACAAAGGAAAACCATCAAGAAGAAATGAGGGTCCTCTATGTTTGACAAGACTAAATAATAGGATGAAAAGAAAACATTTGTTGAACACAGGATAGGACCAAATACCGTGTTAGGCAATTCCACACCAAAGAGGTTGCAGTCTCCACTCAACCCTTTTACAGATGAGAAAATCAAGACCCACAGAGTGTAAGCTGACTGCCCAAATTAGGATAACTGGTAAACAGCAAGACAAATAATTTCATTTAGGTTTTGTGAATCTCAGGTCCTTTCAGTTGTATCACCCTGCGGGTCTGCTGACTGCATGGTTGGTCTGTAGAACAGAAGAAATTAGTTTAACTGTGATATTTAAGCCCATCTTGAGTTGCCCTGTCCCTCCCTTAAATCATCTTGATCCTTTTCTTTCTCAGTGGAATTGGGGTCAGCAGGTACTTTTTGTTTCTCTGCAAGGTTCCGCCACCCCACCAATCTTCCTGCTGCTTTTCTCGTGGCAAAGCTCCTCTTTTCTCTATACATAGCTAACGCCCCTGGAGTCATGCTGTAGATTACCCACGGAGCTGAAATGCAATCATTCTATGTCCTTAAGGGCTCTTAACTTTACACTCTTCATTCATATTCTTCCAAGTCACAGCCTCAGTTTTTGTGCAATGAAATTTTCAGGCTACTTTACAAATGTCAGTCCCATTCCATTTTCCTATCAGTTTAATACGAAGACAGCAGAACCAGAATCTGCCACTCAGATTGCATTTTGTTTCTACTGACGGCACAGATTTGAAATAAGCAAAATAAAATTTTCTTTCCCATTTGAAAAGAAACCTTGGGGAATAAAACTGAATGAAGATACAAAGAATTATTTTTGGTGACTATTGTGTCCTACAAATTCTTTCCAAAACCAAAAGAAAAAGGAGCAAATCCTAAAAATTACCCATATATTGAAAATACAATTAAAAATAAAAACAAGCATAATCAGGAATATAGATATATTATGTATCTATTTTACAGACTTTATGTATACAGCATGTATTTTATATATTGTATGAATTGATGATTATGCAGGTTGTGCATATATAGTTTATGTATGTTTTTATATAAATTTGCATCTGTAATCCTACTAACTAGAACAGCTTCCCAAGAGGAGGCTGCAGATCACCTGCATCTGAAACTCCTCAGAGACTTATTTAAAAACGTAGATTGTTCCTGAGCCCCTCTTCAGACTCACCGAATCAGAGGTTTTAGGCCTCTAGACCAGAAATCTACATTTAGACAACCTCCTTAGCGGCACCCAAGATTAAGAATGCACAATGTAAAAATACCATTTAAAAATGTATTTTGGAGCGTTTCTATCTGAGCTCTTTTATGCGTACTTTTCCAGCTAGGTTCTGTGTATATCACCTAACATTGCATAAAAATTATTATCATACAACTTTGGCACATATTTGTAAACATCATTTTTAATGGCTGTATAATATAACCTGTAAAGATACTCTAATTTACTTAATTGCCATATTTTTCAACATTTAGATTACTTCTAGGTTTTTGCTTTATAAAACAAATTGGCATGAATCTTTTCAGACACACGATTTTCCCCCACGTGTATCTATTCATCTCTGTGACGATTGTACTGGACATAGTTTCCAGCACTCAGTTATCACAATTTCTCTAATAATTTAAACTTGAGAGTCAAATTTTTATGATTTTTGACTTGACATCGTTAAATGATTGCACAATGCTGAATATGATTATCACCATTATTTCCTATTTTATGAAGTATCTGTGAACCTTACCATTAGTATTTGCTGTTTTTTTCCACTGAACAACTTATCAAAAGAGCTATTTACTAAGAATATTATGTCTTTAATGCAGCCGTTGCACATATTTGCTATTTTTTGCCTTTGAATTTTACTCATTATAGCTCTTGCAAAACACATTCAATTTTGTTCTTTTGAACTTAACATTTTAGAACATTTCTCTGTTTATTTCTCTTTAAAAATACATTTTTATTGTGCATATTAGAAGTATAAAGCATGTGGTTTTTTTACGTTTATTCTTAACTCTGATTAGATCCAAGATTTGACAATTAGCAATTTACTTAATCTTCTAGGCATTCTGTGTGTGATTTTGATGTTTTGTTGTATTCTTTGGGATTTATTTTCATGCATATTTGGGGGAGATGACTAGCTCATCAGCCCTATTGTGATGAGCTTGGGATCCCATGGGAAAAATATTGATTTGATTGTTGATTACTGAGAACAACCTTTAGCAAGCCACCTCCTAGAACCAGGGCCCCCACCTCTGGGCCAGGCTGATCCCAAAGGCGCGAGTATTGGAGCTCCTACATGTGTATTAGCCAGACACATGGAAAAGGTAAAGGGTCAGAGAGCTCTCCCGAGAGAAGAAACCCCACATGGGAGTTCAGATTCAAGGGAGGCATGCTACTGTCTACCCCAGAAGGTCCTAGCCTTTGGAAAGACTCAAACAAATTTTTGAGGAAGGTCCTGGAGGTACAGGGCTTGCTTTGTGTAAAGATAGAACTGCATAGGTAGAGAATCAGGCAAAAGAGCAACGATCAGTGGTGAGGCGCTTTACTGGTGTGCTTTTCATTAGGCTTGTGTTAGTAGAAAATCATCCTGAAAGAGTGTCTCTGGCTTCCTTGAATCAAATTCACTGGGCTTCAGCAAGAACCTCACTTTTATCAGCCGGGATATTTTCATAAAGAAGATACTTATCAATAGTATGCGTCATTCAAGCTATGATTGAAAAGGGACTAAAGAAGGTTAATAGTAGATATCTTTCAAGCAGTATATAAAATTATGCATGTAAGCATATCTTCACAAACGTTTACCTTAGCCCGATTTTTGGTTCATGATAAGCACCTCACATTATTTAACTTCTTCCCAGCCCCATTAGACACACCACCCAACATCCATCCTAACGGATTGCCAATTGGTACTCATTTTCCCACCCACTGTATAATAAACATCATTTCTTTTCACCAAGGATAAAATATTGAGTCTGTTGTAAGTAAGTTAATCTATGTAGAACAGGATAAATAATGTATTTCATTATTTAACTGAACGTTCTGAATTATGACGTATACAAATATTTCCTGACCATTTTAAAGAGTGTTATATTAAAAGATGTATATTTTCATACATAAAGAAAAATGGACATTAAAATAACTATGTTTGGATGATGCAAATATGGGTAATTAATTTCTTCCTTATTTTCCCAATAATTTGATACAATTTATGACACTTTATCAAATGGAAAAGTTAAAAAAATGAAAAATGTAAACATGTTATAAAGATATTTCAATGGTATCACCTTTTGCAAAAGTGAAAGAAGATTTTCTGTCTCTAATTTAATGAAATTCATAGCCAACTATCCCAGCAATTCTACCCATTCTTTTTGTGAATTTCCTTGTTCCCATAATCTTCTGCACCAACAGCAGACCTCCTCTTCTTTTTTTTTTTTTTCATAAAATAGAAGCTTTTATTTTTTCTGGAGTAAGCTGATAAAAAGACCATTTTGTACTTTAAATTTTATCTCTATTTTCTCATTTTAATAGTTTCCTTTCCCTTCACTCATGAAGGTTTCTACGTTAATGTCTGCTGCTGGATTTCAAAATGACTACAGTTTGCCAGACTTTTGAAAGGGAGTCACATGCAGGATTTATAATTAAGTGATGGCAGAGAGGTCCTCCCTCAGAAGGAATAAAAGCAAGTCTCAGCATGAAGCTGTGCAGCTGGGGAGACTAAAAGGTTGATACTGCCAAGAGTAAAGGGTGTGAAATTAGGGACTCTCAAAATTCATTCCGCAAACCCTCTGGAGCAATCTCCAGAGATTACTGAAGTTACAAGGTCCTGGGTCATTCAGACCTTCATCCTCATCTGTGAAATGGCAAATGATTCTTTGTTCAGTCTAACCCACATGACTGTTGTGAGAGGCGAAGATAAAACATTTGAAATAGCACTGAGATCGCTTAAGGGCTTCACGATGAAGGGCATAGATTTTTTCATTCTATCCACCCACAAAGAGCATAGCCAGCATACTGAAATGCACATTGGTTGAAGGTTAAGGACTTCTATGTCTATCTCTGCTCAGCTGAAAGGAGATAATATACAAGATCATCAATTTGTGCAACAAGTTTTTGACTAGGAGATAAAGTCTTGGAACCAGTTTTGTGGGGGCAGGTGAGCCAGCTGATGCTGCTACCAAATGTAATTAATTATAGTGTTGATTTCTTTATCAACAAATAGAAAATGACATCTTGAAGGCCAGCTTTATGTCCCTGAGAAATATGTCTGTTTTACAATGTATAAACACCATAGAATATTTACTTTGTCTAAGACAAGCTGTGCCAAAATCAGCCTTTAAAAATGCTATTGTTGTTGGCAAAATTATAGTTGTTGATGTTGGCAAAATCACAGCTATGTGAGCAAAACTGTCTGCTATACAGACCTTGGGAAATTGCAAAATCCCAGTTTTCTTTCCGTGTATTTAAAATATCTAGCAATCCTATGGTTTTTCATATGTAAACAAAATTATTGGTTTCAATGAAGAAATCAAATATACTGTGCTACTAGTCAGTATGTTTTGATTAACCGCTTGCTTGATAAATTAAATGGCATCGATAGTTATTAGTGTCATAAAGCTATCACACAATAGCCAGAGCTATTCCTCCACCTAAAGTCTTGTATAGAATTTTTGAAAAATAAAATTGACCCAGGCATATAATTTGAAAATTAAATGGTCAAAAGTTACTGGTATCTTTGTCCTACACTCACATGGCCTTATGATAGACGTGGGGTGGGGTGGGTTGTGGGGAATGGGTGTATTCTTTCTTCATCCAACACCTATTAGGAACCTTGGTTGTATCAGGCATTGAGACCTGTTCTGGAATATTTGATAGGGGCTTGTTATTTTACTACATCTCAGAATTGCATTATACACCATTCTTTCAGTTGCCATTTAAAAACATTTTATTGAATACACTACATTCATATACTTATTAGAAGTAGAATATTTGTCTAGGGGAGGCATTTATTTTGTCAATTTTTTAAAGACAGAACTGTGATTGTTCCCCTTGCAACTTCTGCAGCAAACAGCAAAAATCCTTTGTACATAATAGGCATTTAGTGTTTATTAGTTTAATTAAATTAACAGAGAGAGTTTCATTGAACTTAGATGTTATACAGGTTCTTTTTGTAAGAAATATTGTGATTTCTTAGGACAAGGACAGTTGCAATCGGTCATCCATCAAAAAGTATGCCTGTAGAAAAATGCAATATGTTAACTCTAAAAGGCAATAACGGGTGCAGTACAGTGTACGGAACTAGAGGTAGAGAAGAAGGAAGAATAACTGACATTTGTTGAGTGCCTCTTACATCATGGACCCTGGATGGTACTGAGATTAGTATCCATGTTTCTAGCCCTTGGCTGGTGTGTTCTTTGGTCACACCAACCCCTCACTTTGGAAACTTTATTTAGCACATGTTTATATAAACTGCTTGCTTTCATCATATCACATGCTCTGTGTGACCTGACCCTTCATTATTTCTCTACCTTTATTCTCTATCATGTTTTGCCTATTTGACAGAATTAGAATATTTGTCCCCACCCAAATCTCATGTTGGATTGAAAACTCCCAAGGTTGGAGGTGAGGCTTGGTGGAAGGTGTTTGGATGGTGCGGGCAGAGTCTTCATGAATGGCTTTGGCCAACCCCTTGTGATAAGTGAGCCCTTACTCTGAGTTCACATGAGGTCTGGTTGTGTAAAAGCATGTGGCACCTGACCCCCACTTTCTCCCACTCTCACCATGTGAGACACCTGCCCCAATTCACCTTCCACTATAACTGTAAGCTCTCTAAGGCCTCCCAGAAGCAGATGCTAGAGCTATGCTTCCTGTACAGCCTGCAAAACTGTGAGACAATTTAACCTCTTTTCTTATAAATTACACAGTCTCAGGTATTTATGTATAGCAATGCAAGAGCAGCCTAACATACCATCTCAACTTAATTGGCCACCTCAGTCATTTTGGTCACTTTCTCAAATACACCAAGTTGTTGTCCATGCTAGGACATTGTACATGCTATTTCCTTTTCTTGGAACATGAATACACAGATGCTTTCTAATGTTTAGATTTCAACTAAAATGTAATTTTCCATCAATGTGATCTTTCATTATTATCATAAATAATTCCCCATTATTCTTTATCTCAGTCACTAATTTCATGCCTTCATCAAACTTAGTGAGCAAAAATGTTTATCTCGTCTGTCAGTTTAATTGTTTTTGACTGATATCCACTTGGACCACACTCATTACTCAGAATGCAAGCACCAGAAGTATAGAAGATACAGAAGACTTGATGGCACTTGTATTCCAGGGGAAAACCTGGCACATAATGGAGGTCAATACATATTTCATTATCATTATTAGTATTATTATTTTAAACAGAGTCTCACTGTGTCACCCAAGCTGGAGTGCAGTGACACGATCATGGCTTATTGCAGTCTTGACTTCTGGGGCTTAAACCATCCTCACACCTCAGCCTCCTCAGTAGCTGGGACTACAGGTGCCTATCACCATGCCTGGCTAATTTCTGTACTGTTAGTAGAGACAGCATTTTTTCATGTTGCCCAGGCTGCTCTGGAACTCTTGGACTCCGGTGATCCGCCTACTTTGGTTTCTCAAAGTATTGAGATTACAGGCATGAGCTGCCATGCCTGGCCACATAATTCATTATTAAATGGAAGTCTGAATGAATGAATGTTAGATGTTTAAGGCACCTGACATTTAATCTATTGTAGAGTAAATTATTAGAAAAAGAGGCACAATGAGCTATTTCCCTGAGAGGTGTAAGTTAAGGGATTCAGGGTAGCCTGAGGTAGGGGCCTTGAACCCAGAACTAGGAAACTGGAGGTTAGGGATTAAGGCTCACCTCAAGAAGCTGAGTTAGACCTGACTTTTCAAGAAGCCAAGGAATAATGGATAACAATAAATTTCACAGTTAAATGTTAAAATATCGCTGTATTGAATTGTGCCCCAGACCTGGCCCATGAAACCAATTTTTCTTCCTAGGCCTCCAGGCCTGTGATGGGAGGGGCCGCCATGAAGACCTCTAACATGCCCTGGAGACATTTTCCCCATTGTCTTGATGATTCACATTTGACCCCTCATGACTTAGGTAACTTTCTGCTGCTGGCTTCAATTTCTACCCAGATAATGGGGTTTTCTTTTCTACTGAATTGTCAGGTTGCAAGCTTTTCAAACTTTTATGCCCTACTTCTTCTTGAACACTTTGCCACCTAGAAATTCCTTCCACCAGATACCCCAAATCATCTCTTTCAAGTTCAAAGCTCCACAGATCTCCAGGGCAGGGGCAAAATGCTAAAGCATAGCAAGAGTCCCCTTTATTCCAGTTCCCATCAAGTTCCTCATCTCCATCTGAGACCACTTCAACATGGACTTTATTGTCCATATCACTGTCAGCATTTTGGTCAAAGCCATTTAACAAGTCTCTACGAAGTTCCAAAGTTTCCTACATCTTCCTGTCTTCTGCACCCTCCAAGTCTCTAGGAAGTTCCAAATTTTCTTGCATTTTCCTGTCTTCTTCTGAGCTCTCCAAACTGTTCCAACCGTAGCAGGCCAGGTCTCACTAACAACTGTTTTAGTACTGACTGAATGGGTAAGTTAAATATTAAAAGCCAGTGCCTTTATACAAAGGCTGGGATGTAACAAAAGCCCACCAAGAGTTTTGCCTAGGCCTTCCCTGGGCCTTAAAGCATGACAAAATAATGAAGGAATTCTTAATAGGACCTATTTAGGGGTTAAACAAATTTTATTGTGGGTCTGAAGAAACTCCCCAGCCTCCACAAACAATTTTACTGGGAATCTGAAGGAACTCCTCAAACCTCTGTGATTTAGCAGGAGACAAAGTTAGGGTAACCACCCTAGCACCTGGACCCACTTAGACTAAGTAAATTTACTAAGTCTCCAGAGAAAGGTCTTCAGGACTCAGACCTTAATTATAGATTAAAAGAAGTTAATCGCTTATGTCTTTAGATGAATGCACACTTACACGGAGACATACAGCTTTGAAGGTATATAAGCTCTGGGAAACTTTGTAATTTTAAGTTAGTCTGATGATAATTTCCAGGCCTTCTCCCTGTAACCAGTTCACAGAAATAAAAACTCTCTTCCTCCCCAGTTTATCTGTATCTTCTTATTGGGCCACAAGAAATAGTAACCTGGCCCTAAGTTTGGTCCAGGAACACAACCTCTGCCTGTTACCCAGCTCTAAAGTTGCTTACACATTTTCAGGTATCTTTACAGCAGTGCCCCAATACCCAGTACAAATTTACTGTATTAGCCTGTTCTCATGCTGCTAATAAGGAACTACCCAAGACTGGGTAATTTGTAAAGGAAATAAGTTTAATTGACTCACAGTTCTGCATGGCTAGTGAGGCCTCTGGAAACTTACAATTATGGCAGAAGGGGAAACAAATACATCCTTCTTCACATGGCGGCTGCAAGAAGAAAAGCCAAACAAAAGAGGGAAAAGCCCTTGAAAACTATCATGTCTTGTGAGAACTCACTCACTATCACAAGAACAGCAAGAGGGGAACTGCTCCTTGATTAAACTGTCTCCCACAGATTCCGTCCCATGACATGTGGGGATTATGGGAATTATAATTCAAGAGAAGATTTGGGTGGGGACACAGCCAAACCGTATCAACCTTCTTCACAACCTTCTTCATGAGATGAAGCATGTTGTGAGATAATATATGGAACAAGCACATAGTATGTACTCAAGAATTTTGTTATTAATACTGATAATGTACAAGCAGACTATTGCTTATAGTCTTTTAAACAATTGAATCTTAATGAATGTACCTTTGCCTTTTATTTTACTTGTGGATGAATAACTTCTTAACCCATAACTAAAGTGGATATATAATATGATGCTATTTTCCCATTTTATAAAATCAGGTTACATTCATTCTCAAGTATAAACGTTTCAATACTAGAGGTGGGATTCCACTGGATGAGGCACAGTTAACATGCAGGTACAGCCCTTCTCCTGGTTTTCTTGAAAGATTGTCATAGTCAAGGCTTCTGTGTAAAACATTTGCTGAAAATTAAGAACTGGACAAAACCTTGAATAGAATCCATCAGAATATTAGGATTCACATTATGTTAGGGATTTCCACAGCTCGCTCTTTATTAGTAGGAAACATGCATCTTCCTTCCCCATCTCTCAGTTAATTGTTTTTTATTCTCTAGGGTTTGGTTAAAACATTACAGTTTTTCTGAAATTTCCTCTGACCTCCTTAACAATGGTTAGTCAGGTCAAGTGAATGGTTCATGCCTCCCAATCTCACTCTACGTTTAATTGAATGACTGATTTCACACTCATGAACTAGGCTGCAGGCTCCTTGAGAGTAAGTTATTCTATTTTTTTCTCTATGTGTATACATGTGCTAATGAACATGTATATGTATGTTTACAAATAAAAGGTCAATGTGGCTGGTTTAGCGAGTGACAAAGAAAATGTGGGAAGAAGTCAGAAGACAGGTTGTGGTGCACATGTTGACCACAGTAAACAGGGTTAAAGCACTTAAAGTTTTTTAAACAGAGGAGTAGAGCAAGGAGAAGCATTATTTGGACCTCTGAAGTGGGTTGAAGGGTGTCCACCAAAGATACGTCCACACCAAATCCCTGATGCCTCCACATATTACAGTCATGTGTCACTTAACGACGGAGATACATAAAGCTCAAAAAACTGGACTGAGTGACTCAGGTCAATGAGTTCCTAAGAGGGCTCTGCAGTGCCTCTAGTCATGCGGCATTTCCATCTGTATGTACCCACAGGGTTCAACTCGATGTTGTGAATTTAGTACATGCTCAATAAATGCTTAGGAAATTCAAATGATTTTAAACTGTGCTGATCCTCCCAACCCAGGTATTTTGATGTCATTTACATTCATATTTATTTATATATTCTGATGGTTGCTCAAAAGTGCTTTGCAGTCTTACCACATCCATGCAAATGTATTAAAAATAGGGACTCTCAGTCAATCTCCAGATCTCCAGTCACAGTTGACGTTTACATTGTCACAATATTTGTCTTATTCCTTTAGGTTATAATAGATATTTCATCTTTTTAAAAAAATTTTAAAATAAACCAAATAACATACAATCAAGATGTAATCTGTCTATTTGAAAACAAGGTCTTATAAAGTGTGCCATTTTTGGCCACTTATTCTCATTTTTGAAGCTATACCATTAAATTTCAGAGTCCTGAACAAAAGATTAAGGAATAGAAAAAAAAAAAAAACCCTTGAAGTTACAGCATGCTATAGAGAGTACTTTTATAAATGACAAATGAAAAAGTTGGTAGAGGAAAACAAAGGCCAAGATTGAGATTCTACCTATAATAAGAGTTGTAGAGAAATTAATAAAAAACTTTAAATCTCAAAGATTGAGATTCCATCTGTAATCAGAGTTGTGGAGAAATTAAGAAAAAAAGTTTAAAAAGCACCTTTGAAAATCAATGTACTGACTCATGCATTAATAATAACACAGTATTCTTTACTCACAACAATTGTAAATAGTTAAATGTTTGTAATTGTATTTTAATAACAGGAAGGATTCGGTGAATTTAAGTAACATTTGAGGCACACAACTATTCATCATTCATTCCTTTATTTTTCGTTCTTCAACAAATTATTGAGCACCTACCATATACTAGACATTCTATATGCAAGGATAATTTTATTTTGTTTTCTTGCTGCTGTTGTTTAGAGAACGTTGTTAGAGAATGCTGTTGTTTAGAAAATGGGTGCATATGCTATAAGTGGAATTTAATAGAGACTGACACTGGAAATTGTGCTGAGCGTGCCAGTTTGATTAGGGACTTGAGGTGGATGGATCACTGGCCCCAGTTCTTCACTCTTTCCTGCATCATTCCATTGCTGTGGCCTCATCCTGGGTGTAGAGTATTCCCACCTCTTGACTCTGGACGTGGCCACATGACTTCCTTTGTTAAATAGCACAGGGGTAGATGTGACAGTGTGCCAGATCTGAGTCTAGGTCTTAAGCGGCCTTGTGTGTTTTCATCCTCTCTCTCCCTTGTGCTTCTGCTATTGCCTTGAAAAGAGTTTTCCCTGTCATTTCTGTCCCTTCAGCCTAGGCCCCAGGATAAGCCTACATGGGGTAGAGTCACCTCATTCAGGCACAGCCAAACCTGTAGGTTGAGATAAAGTTACTCAACTGAGGTCAACCTAGATCATCCAATACTCATCAGAGATTCAGACACATGCAAATAAGTGATTGCTATTTTTGGCCACTGAGCTTGCATGAGTTTAGTGTTTCAGTGGCCATCTCTTAGCCTAATGCTTTTGACCTTTTCTCATCCTATCACTTCCTCCTCCCTGTTAGTGAGGAACTTCTTGATTGGTGACTTTGGAAGAAGAATTGGAGATGCATAGTCAAGCCATTCCTTCTCCCATTATGCTTGAATATAAGATCCCTTCAGGAGTATATGTTCTGCTCTACTTCTTGTTGTCATAAGTTTTACAGGATGAAACACACACATACATACATGTATACACATGAAACATGTCCATGTGTAGAGAGACCTGTTCCAGGTAGGGGTGGTCACACTGAGTAGGTAAATTCCTTAAATTTAAGCATCAGTATTACAAAGCCCAGAGGAACACAAATACAAGCCACCTTCACTAACATCAGCTTTCTCAGTAATAAAGTTGGTATTTTAGTCTCATCTGCCTTACTTATGTTATTTCTTATCTTATTTCTCTGCTTGTTCAGAACTAAGAGAAGTGAGAGGGATGCCAAATCATTGAGCCTCTTCATACCCTAACTTAAGGAGTATGGGCCAGAAGGACTGGGACAGATGGTGCCATGCAGTAAGCTGTAAAAGTAAAGCTGAAGGAGTAAAGGCTCTTTCTCTAAGATATTGGTGATGGCAGTGAAGGATCTGAAGTCTGAGCAGTGACCTCGTTTCACTGGGTGAATTCATCTGGGGACTTTGAGAAATAGACTATGATTAATTAATTAATGTGTCTATGTACATATGTATGTATGTATGTAATATACTTAACAAATACTCATAAAGAACTATGTGCACTACATAAATGAACTCATTTAACCTTTATAACAATGCTATATCATAATGCTTATCATAGTCTATTCAGGCTACTGTAACAAATTACCATAGACTGGGTAGCTTATAAACCACAGAAATGGATTTGATGTATGGAGGCTGGTAAGCCCAAGATCATTGCACTAACAGATTTGGGATCTGGTAAGAGCCTGCTTCCTATTTTCCTAGATGGCTGTCTTCTTGCTATGTCTTCACGTGGTAGAAGGGGGAACTGTCATCTCTTCAGTCCCTGGTGAGGGTAGCAATACACAAAAAATCTACTGTCATGACCTAATCACCTCTCTAAAACCTTACTTCCTAATACCAACTCATGGAGATTAGGTTTCATCATATTAATTTTGTGGAGGCACCATCATTCTATAGCAATGTTATCATACAATATCATGTTACTATATTAGAGTGTTATCCTTATTACAGTGAAGAGGATTTTTAAGTGCAGATAAAGGAGGCAAGTTGCCTAATGTCACATACCTAGTAAATGGCAGAGAAAGTATTCCAACCCTGGCATTATGTCTACAATATTAATATCCTTAACATTAATCTTTCTGGGGGCGGCATATCTTATGTTGGTCCTATTGTGTGGGTATGGCATTTTAAGCCTCATGATTCATACAGGCTCATACTGAAATACAAGGCTATTTTTTTTTCCATTGGATTTTATCCACTGCTTTGTGAGCACTAGGCTTAGACCTCAGAGCACATGAGACGTATAACTTAATTGATTTATGTAATTTAGGGCAACTTTGTGCAAAGATAAGATGTTTGTTTTGTAGAAGCAACAGCGTATGGCCGGGCGTGGTGGCTCAAGCCTGTAATCCCAGCACTTTGGGAGGCCGAGACGGGCGGATCACGAGGTCAGGAGATCGAGACCATCCTGGCTAACACGGTGAAACCCCGTCTCTACTAAGAAATACAAAAAACTAGCCGGGCGAGGTGGCGGGCGCCTGTAGTCCCAGCTACACAGGAGGCTGAGGCCAGAGAATGGCGTGAACCCGGGAGGCGGAGCTTGCAGTGAGCTGAGATCCGGCCACTGCACTCCAGCCTGGGCTACAGAGCGAGACTCTGTCTCAAAAAAAAAAAAAAAGAAGCAACAGCGTATATACAAACCCTTATGCAATAGGATCCTGGACTTTATTTCTTTTAAGAAAGGGGAAACCTTAGGAGAGGCGTGGACCTCAGGACTCAGAAAAAGGATAGCCATTGGTATCAGTAATGGAATAGAAGTCCTGGGATGGAACAAAATCATGGAGGATATGGTCTGAGATGCAAATACTGGGCATGTTACCTTCAGCAAAAGTGAAGACTTCAGTAAAGCTGAGGACTGCCTCCTGCATTTGTGGGAACAACCCAGTACCTCTTAGACTTTGATCACAAATTCCAAAAGCTTTGCACTTAGTACCCTGCCGACGACATTGGCCACAGCAGTTGCTTGCTCCATAAAGCCTAACCACAAACACAGACTAGACTACAACTGGCCTCAGCAGACGGTGGGCCAAGCTGCTACAACTTGATCTTCAGCTATGACTCAGCTTTACTCAAATAGCTTTAGCCCAGGCAAACATTCCACAATAAGATGAAAAGTCTTCTAGGCCTTTTATACATTCAAGGATAGGGTAACATTCTCTGCTTTCGAATTTTAGGTGCGTGAGTTGCCCATGAACTGCACCAAAGTGCTGGGGCCTTAGTTTCAAATTATTATTTCAAAAGTAGGCAGGTAGGGTTAGGTCAGGTGCTCCTAATGCCAATCTTCTTTTAGGGACAGGAACCAACCTTGGATTCACAGACACACTTCTGAAGATGTATGCTGAAACTAAGAAACACAGACTCCTTTCTAGGCCTCTCTGAGAGTTTTCAGCAATGTATTCATAAGGTCATACATTTTGTAAAATTGGCAAAAGTAAGACATTGTAGCCACAATTGGTTGTGATGACTGCTTATTTGGACTCCAAACTGCTCACCACCACCCCAAAATACTCTTCCCCTTCATTTCTCTTCCCCAGTTGAAGGTTGGGAAGGGAACAGACATGGACATTTCTGGGATCCAACTAATGGGAAGTTAAACTAGACACAGCTTTAGTTTGAGTTGAATGGGATATATCTATGTGGCTTGTGATCACTTTCATGAAGGGTCACGTGTTGTTAGGCATTCTGGTGTAGGCATGGCTTCTGAGAATACCCCTTCCATTCTCTGTGCTGACCTACCCAAAGGCATTATACAAAGGAGCGGGACAATGTTCATAGCTGATTTTGTTATCATTTTACATTATTTGATGTGTGTGTGGCATAGGATGCTTCAAATAGTACAAACTTCATCCCCCATGGGCCCTGAACTTGACCCTATCCATAAGTTTATCCCTGCCAGATGGCTTTGGATTAAATAATTTTTCATAGGGGAAAAAATGTTGGTTTTAGGAGACAATTCCACAGTAAAGAACAGTAGAAGGGCCAGGCATACTGGCTCACGCCTGTAATCCCAACACTTTGGAGGCCCAGGCGGGCAGATCATGAGATCAGATGGAGATCATCCTTGCTAACACCATCTCTACTCAAAATACAAAAATTAGCTGGGCATGGTGGTGTGCACCTGTAGTCCCAGCTACTCGCGAGGCTGACACAGGAGAATCACTTGAACCCAGGAGGCGGAGGTTACAGTGAGCTGACATTACGCCACTGCACTTCAGCCTGGCAACGGAGCAAGACTCCATCAAAAACAAACAAAAAAGGCAGTAAAAGGAGGCATTGGGCCAAAGGACTTAAAAAAGTCTGAACAGGAAAAACTGGACATTATGTCACTGGAAAACATCTGCATGTTGGCAATTGTTTTCAAGGATAAAAGAAAAACAAGGGATGGATATAGACACAGGTATAAATATGGAAGAATATATGTACATACGTGTGTGTGCATGCACATATAACACAGGAAGAAAAATTATTTAAATATTTAACATGATCTGGCCTGCCAATGTTGCACATTTCTAAACTTTGTGAGAGAGAGTAGGAATCTCTGAAGTGAAACTGAACCCGTACAAGTTGAAAGACTGAATTTTAGACTTGAATTCTCTTGAACTTTAATAAACAAAAAAGAAAAAAAATATTTTAAGCATCAATTCCTTTGCTTAATTTTCTAAGTTAAGTTTCATAACTTGTGAAGTTATTATTGTTTTAATTTTTGGACTTTAATTTATTCCAGAAATTTTGGGTTATAGTTTAATTTGAATTTAAGAACATCTTTACATCTTTTGCATTTTGGGCGTTCTATAGCATTTAGTCTTACGGCAGAATCACTAATAAGATGCATACAACATGGCTGGACGTAATTTGAAATGAAAAACTAGAAAACGATATGAATTTTTAATTTTAGGTTCTCATCATGATGGAATGAAATAGTCCAGAAATGCTCTCTTGCAATATTAAATAGACATGGACAGAATGTAGGAAATAACTATTTTAAAACATTGGACAACATGCAGCAAAAAAAGTGATCCCTGAAAAAGGAAAGAAAACAAGGTGGGTCCCAGGATTGCTGTAGCTTTTGATTGGAGCAAATTACTGAATGAGGGGGAGGCAGCAGAAACCAACCAGATACCAGCAATCTTGCTGAATAGAGGAGCCCTGGGTCAGAGTTAAAGGAGGCCAAAGCAGCTAGAATGTGTTGGAGGGAGTGCCCCAAACAAGGGAGATGTGTAGAAACGGCGTTCCAGATATTTTCACATGGGTCCTCGTGAATCTTTATTTGAATATAATCTCATATATTACTAGATAATTTTGGCTCGTCTAGTTTAGTGGATTTTCAGTGTATGCTGTCTGGTGTTCTGTTTAGGTACAGAATGAAAACCCAAAAGGTCAGATGAGGAAAGTTCCCAAGAAAAGAAACATTATAAACCAAATGATTATTACAGATAGCATTAAATTGTGTATCGTTAGGTGTCCATCTGAGACCCTGTGGAATAAGCAGTGCCATCAGTAGTGACAACAGGGGAGCCATGTGCTTAGTGTTCTTAGGGGGGTTAATATTTTCTAAAATAATTACTATTTTAACTTCACCTGCTCACCACCACCCCAAAATACTCTTAAAAAACAACTGTCAAAATTATTAATGCAACACAAAAATAACTAAATTACCTGCCAGATAAAGCCCAGTACTTTGTAACAGAATGAAATAAAACCTAGCAATAAGGAACTTAAAATTCATTCATACTAACTGAGTTATGTTATGCAAATTCATTAAACTTGTATTCCTATATTCCTATTTGTAGATTAGGAATAATAAAACATCACTCAGAGTTAATTAACGCATCTATATATACAATTATACACATATATGCGCACACACGTGTGTGTGTAGTACTAGTACAATATCTGGCACACAGTGCTCAGATATCTTTTACTGCAAATAGTAATAACATATCATTTTAAAATAACAAACAGAATGCATTTTTTATACTGTTCTTTTTTACTTAATACATAAGATATTTTTCTAAGTTAGTAAGTACATTTACCAGTCACATTTTTATATAGACTAAGATAATTTCATTGTTTGGATTTGCCATAAATTAATCCCCTATTTAATTACCTTTAGAGATTTCAAAAAATATAAATGATGTTTCACATTTCATTTCTATATCCTGATATTTCTATCTATCTCTTTGGAACAAATAAATATTCCATGTTTTAACAGTACAATACATAAGAAAATATTAGAAACCTACCCTATGACAAAAGTATGCTGACTGCTATATTTGCTTATAAAAGTACTTGTTCCTCTATTGTTAAATATCATTTACTCTTCTTTATTCACACACTAGAATAGAATAGTATTATTTTTTAC
This sequence comes from Papio anubis, assembly GCF_008728515.1. Classification (NCBI taxonomy): domain Eukaryota; kingdom Metazoa; phylum Chordata; class Mammalia; order Primates; family Cercopithecidae; genus Papio; species Papio anubis. The sequence continues at coordinate 174,133,017 of NC_044978.1, forward strand.
TTTTGAAAATTTTTATTGACAATTCAATAAAATATTTATTGCCTATTTATGTTACTCCATTTACTTATTCAATCATATACTTTACCTATTATGTATTGATGCTTTTAAATATTTTTTATTCATCTTAGATTTTAATCTCTCCTATATTTTAGCTAGCAAATCTTCCCTATCATGTGTTAAAAGTATTTTTTAAATTCTATGCACTACATTCTTATTTCACAATAACCTACTAATTATCAACATTTTTAAAAGTGAGAAGATCAGTCCCAGAGTACAGCCTCTAAGACTCAGATATAAATCTTATCAAGTGGTAAAGATGGAGTTTGAATATAGGGATTCCAATTATAACATTTTGCTCTTAGTTTCCATAATACTCAATGGTTCTACACAACTCAATTAGTTTCTCTGAATTTCTTCATGTGAGGTAGAGATATCAATATGTAGCTTCTAGGGATTGTGAGATATAATAAATATAAAGCACTGAACACATAGTAAGTACTGAGCAAATATAAGTATTCTATAGTCAACAATAATACATTAACACTCCAAAATAGCTAGAAGAGAGAATTTTAAATGTTCTTACAAAACACGATGTGTTCGAGATCACAGATATGCTAATCACTTTGATTCGATCATTCTACAATGTACATATGCATCAAAACATCACTCTCTACCCCATGAATATGTACAATTATTATGTGAACCAGAAGCAACATGAAACATATAAAAATATTTTAAAAGTAACATATATTTTTGAAAAACTCAAATTGTTTGTAATCATAAAACACATACTGCTACTCAGTAAATCTTCCAATTTATATAACTTAAAATTTCAGTTAGGATGACGTCATGCTTATTTCTTCCTCCCTCAATATCTGAAGTGCCTGATCATATTTGTAACAGGAATCAGAAGCGGAACCATTTTGAAATGTCTCTGAGAGCTGTGAAAAAGAGATCCTCCATTTGGTGAAACAAAAATCTTTCATTAGAGGCAGATGACGGCGTTCTTTATAAAGCATTTCACATTAACCGGCTCTACAGAACAAGTTCCTGTGGATTCAGTCACAGTATCTGAGCCACTAAGTCTCCTGTGAAGCTAGTTTTATATACTCAGGGAAGCACCAAGCCCAAGCAGTGTTGAATACCAGTGGAAAAACAAGATTCTAAGCAGTTCCAGGAAAAATAAATCATTAAAATTGAAAAAGATGGAGGAACAATTCATCCCCCAAATGTACAAAGGAATTCTTGAGAGGAAGGGAGGCAAAATGCTTTTTTCTTTCAGCCAATGCCATTAAAAATAAAATTTGCATTTTACCTTAGAAAACTAGCTTTCCAAGTTGAAGGTTGTGATATTTGGCCACACACCTTTAGTTGTACAAATAAACACATTAATCTCAATGGAACTATGAATTTGCTTCTTTTGTATTAGTGACAACCTCAGAATGTGCCCTCAATGCCTGATTTTAAGGAAAACAGGATGTTAAAATTGGGTGAGATGAGGCTTGCATGTTAATGTAATTATTTGGAGTTAATGTTAGAAAATTGCTCTTCCATTTAAGGTGGTACCTGATATGAGAGTTTTACAGAGTTTTTCAGAAGACTGTTTTATGTTTAGGTTGCCAAGAGTTTCCATCTTTAGGAGTTTCCCTGCCTGATACTCTTTGAGGGAATAGTCACTGCTTCTATCTGATTCCTGTTATAAATTTCATGAGTACTATATTGTATGCTACCAGGCTTTCAGGAGAGAAGACGCCACTTTACTTGAGGTTAGGGACAGATCTCCTAAGAAGGGTCAGTCATTAATGATGCCAAAACTAAGAAATACTTCTGCATAGGAGTGACATTCTCAGTCTTGATGAGGAAGGGGACAAGATGACCAGAAGGGTAATAAAGACAGGCTTTAGGTGCTAATTATAGATTGGGAGGCTGCACTCAGATATGTGTGCCTACCAAGGTTCATGTTTCTTTTGCTGTCTCCATCCATGTGCAGAGGACAAAAAACAAATTCTGGGAAGTTCCAAAGGTTATACTTTTCAATTAGATTGTTTATATTCCATAATAGGGATACCAAAGTGACATATTCAAGGCCACAGAGCTTAGAGAAAAGAACCAGTGAATCCATGAATCACAGCTCCTTGGCTTAGCATTACTATTCCTCATAGAGCCTGTTGCCTTCTCTAATATTTCCTCTGCCCCACTTGGTTAAAGTTCAGTTTTCCAGCTTGTTGCTTTTTTCTCTTCTCAGCAAGAAGGAATTACCTGTAGAGTTAATTAGTATTCAATGAGTAATCCCTTCGTTCTAAATCTACTCCCTTGTTTTTCAGAAGTTCACAAGGAAAGCTTCTAGCATTGACAAATTGAGGTTGACACAAAAATAAGATTCGTATGTCAGGCTTTCAGTACAGGCAGAACAACAAAGAAAGGGCAAACAGGTAGACTTAGCAAAAATCCTTGGGTGCACTGGAGCAGGTAAATGTACTTGAGAAACATAAAACACACAGTCCCTCTGAGGGTCCCCACCGAAGTTTGGAGCTGAATAAAAACTAATAAAACCAACATATTTTCCGCTAGTGGTTCCTTTGGTGAAAAGGGATATAGCGGGTAGAAATATAGATTCATTTGTCACAGCTGAGTTAAAAATTCAACGTAGAATAAAGAATGTAGGCATTGGAATTATATTGACATGTGTTAGAACACTGCCCCCTCTAAATTTCAGCTTAGCCCTAAGTTAGCCCCAGTCCCCTAATCAATATATTAGGGTTAAAAATAAGCCCATAGAGCTGGGAAGGCCATCAGCTAAACTAAATCAGAGGTCATCAAATTACAGCCCATGGCCAAATCTAGACACTGCCTTTTCTTATTTTTGTAAATAAAGTTTTATTAAAACATAGTATGCCAATTTGTTTGTGTGTCATCTGTGGCTATGTTTCTGCTGTAATAGCAGAGTTGGGTAGTTGTAACAGAGATCATATGTCCTGAATTTCAAAATCTTTACCATCTGGCTCTTTACAGAAAGCTGTTGCCATCTCTTGGATTAAACTATGTAAAACTTTCATTAAAAGTACCTGGCACATAAAGTACTGCTCCCTTTTGGGTAGCAATTGTTGACTTGCTCATGACCATTATTATCTCTGGGTAGAGACTGTTTTGCATTAGCCAGCTGATGAAAGCAAATGTTATTGTGTTAATCATGACTTAAATTCTAAATCCTAAATCAGAGAGAGCTTCATTAGCTTTCTATCCTTTTTGCTAAAGCCACTTAGACATATGGACCAATCATACTATTTATTACAATTTACTATGCAGTTCCTAGTTCCTGTTCATTTCCCATCCTGTGAAACAATTCCAGACCAGATACTGTCATTCAGAATATGATTTCTTCCTTCAACAAAGTGTTGAGATTTCAGGTCAATTTGAAAGCCCTTTTTCTCTATTTTCTATTTGTTTCTTTGGAACTTTTCTCTCCAACTGTGAGAAAATTTTCCCTCCAATCAATGAGAGCAGGAATCATTTTGTGTACTCCCCAGTTCCCCGAAGACTCACTCTGGTCCTGCTCAGGCATTCCAAACAGTACTCAAGTACCTAGAGTTAGTCTGGATCTTAGTTTTAGCCAGGGTTATCCAGAGGGAAATATATACATTGAGAGAGAGAGAAGCGAGAGATGAGATTTATTAGGGGAAGTGACTCACTTAACTTATGATGGCAGGAAAGTCCCATGATAGGTTGTCAGCAAACTGGAGAATCAGGAAAGCCAATAGAATGATTTAATCCATGTTTGAAAGCCTCAAAACTGGGAAAGCTGATGATGTAACTCAGTACAAAGCCAAAGGTCTGAGAAACTGTTGGCCACTGGTGAGAATCCTGGAGTTTAAGAGCTGAAGACTCTGGAGTGTTTGAGGAACAGTTATGAGGTCATTGTGGTTGGATTACAGTGGATGAAAGAGTAGCTCAATAAGAGATGAGAGGGAGGAGGGGCAAGCATGCACTGTCTTATATTTCATTGTTAGTTGGATTTTATTTTGAGTAAAATGGAAGTCATTACAGATTTTGCAAAAGTGTTAAGTGGTCTGACTCAACTCGGCTACTATTTGCAAATAGATTGAAAGGGTCAAATGCAGAGCATATTATTCCCCTATGGGAAAAGGAAACATAAATCAAAACTCCAGCTGGCTTAAAAGACTGTCCCATATGGCCCCAAAATACCTTTCCAGCTTCATCTCTTCCCAGTCCCTCTATGTGACCTTTACTACAGCAACATCATCTTCAGACTTCCCTGAAGGATCCTGGGCAAAGTGCTACTCCCTCCATGTGGATTTCCTTCTCCATCTTCTCAGAAAAAAACAATGTCTACATAGCTTTTCAAACCCAGCCCAGTAATCTGGACTGTTCTGCCGGAAGCCCTTTACAGCTCTCTTACGTATGATGACTTTCTGTAGGATCGCCTGCATCGCTTTGGGCATGCTTCAACTCCTAAGCTGGCTCAGTGAATTAATTGTTATCATTTATTCAAGTGGCCACTTGTGCAGCCAGACTATGACCATGTAGGCAACCAGTCCCTGAGTGGGAGTCAGTGCTCAGCGTATATAAATGAATAAATAATTTTAAAAATATAATTAATGAGGTCAATGTACACTCTTCAACCATCATGTTCCCTATCCCCATGACAGTGATGTGCTTAACTCCAACATGGCAATGGTACTCCAGGGTCCCATTTTTTTTCTTTCACCCACCTCCACTCCTAATGGCCTTGACTGGGGAGCCTCAGCCAATAAGCCTTTGCCAAAATGTTTTGCAAAAATATGAAAGACACAGATCTCACATGAAAGAACTGTTTGCATTACCAATACGTAATGTGCCTTTTCTTTAAGAAATCTGAACACCTCTGATAAGGTCTATATGTTTTTTGTCACTTGAGAGTCTTTTATTTGTTTATTTTAAGTACGTTTCTGAGATGTCATAATTATTTCCCTTAAAGGAAGATAGCAACCTCCCACAAAGGGGGAAGAAAGAAAAATGAAAAAAAAAAATCAAAATGCATTAGCTAATAGCTTATACAGGTCCTCTACCCTGGGCCATTAATTACAACCTGTGCAAATGTCCCTTTCTCTCTCTGTTTCAATCAAGTCATCTTTACTCCAAGCTACCTAATACAGTTTTTGTATAATTTTCTAAGTACCATGAGGTCATGAGACCATAGAGGAGCAGAAGTAAAATTATGTGAAGAGTGGAGGGGGAAAAAAAAAGAAATAAAAGGTTATTTTGTTTGATGAAGGTCAGTCTAGCTGGGCCCCACACATTGATTTTCTTAGCTGCTACAGTTAAACAAGTCTCAAAAATAAATGTATTATAGGTAATGGTATGTTTGCAGCCATCCAGTTGAGCTTTAATTCCAGAATGTAATCAATACGCCTTTGTGTTTCCATAACAGAACCTGAGCAAAAAAACCTGTGATTGGGGCATATGTGTTTGTATAGTTGCTGGTATTTCAGTCCAATGACTGCTTTGACAAATGATGTCTTGCTTTCAATCAATAACTCATAAGCCACAATTTACTTTTTCCTTACCTTAAACTATAGCCAAAAGAGGCACATGTTATTATAATTTCCACTTAAAACATGGGTAAGAGGGTAAGAGTGGATTGTGTGTATGTGCATATACATGTGCATGTCTATGGCTCAAAGGGCGAAACAAGCACCAAGAGCGGTGGATTCTGCTGTTAGAAACAGTTTGAAGGCTCGTATAATTGGGGAGGAGATACTGCCAGAGAAATTTGGCAATATATATTAATATTCTTCAGTACCTCACGTCCTTTGACTCAGAATCCCATTTTGTCTGAATGTGTCCAATGGAAATAATCCACTCCCTGGGATAAGGGAAGATTATATACAAAGATGTTTATTGTGGCATTATTTATAATTGGAAAAATTAGAAGCAAGACAATTTTACAACAATAGTTAGGGTGAGTGTCCCTGGTTGGGTAGTAGACAGCCGGCACTAATGAAATGGGTAAATGTTAAGGGAAAAAGTGAAAGAGAAAATGGTAAACTTGGCATTATTAAAAATATGCAGAAAAATAGACATATTAAAATGTGGGAGAGAAATATGCTGAAACCTGTTTATTGATGATTTTAATATTTGAAGAATAGGAAGTTTTGGGTTTTGTTCTCCATCACTATAAATTTTCCAAATGTATTATGAGTAGAATTTTTCTTAATGTAAAATTTTTTACTGAGTAACTTGGTATCTTAAGTTAATGTACTGGTGTCAAAGGAAGACACAGAATAAAAGGATAATAAATTTACTTTCTAAACATTGAATAAGGACAATTTCCTGTGCCCCAAAATGTTATAAATAAAACTACAAGTCAAATGGCACACTGTAAGTGGGAAATGGAATAAATGTTAATTTTATTAATATTTGTTAATATTCTTAAAAGCAAATATTCTTAATGTATAAAAAGCAGTAAAACAATAGACTTATCAGTAAAGGAATTAAACATAAGCTTTCCAAAATGTGAAATATATACATATATATACATATATTTGCATATACGTACATAAATATATACAGAATATTTAAATTTTCAAATTTTAAATACATTTTCAAAATTATTAAAAAGTAAAAAAAAAAAAATAGCTACTATGATTTGCCTAAAATAGTAGCAACTATATTTTTAATTACAATACTCAGGATTGAAAGAGTAGTGTATGCTAGGGTCTGACGGATCTCACTGGCCAAAGTCCTCCTATCACGTGTTCTTCTGTGGTCAGGTGTTATGTTTCTTAAGGCCTAACAGGACACCAGTAGCTGTTTCTCGAATGGTGGATAACTCTGATGCAAATGGTATGGTCTTGCCTTGGAACCCTAGAGGTATCCATTATAATTCTTTTATTGTGGTTTGTTGTAAATGTTACACAACATCTTTTCTGACTACAGATACGTTTAGTCCTACCGTGTCTGCTGGGTCCTATGGCTCAAGTGACAGAGCTGCTTGTGCTGCAGTCTGGACCTGCTGCAAGAGCCTTTTCCTGCTCTGGGGCCCACTCAGAACTGGCAGACCTCCATGTCATGGGGGAAATGGGTGTGGCAGCATTGCCAAGTGTCAGAATGATGCCTCAAGAACCCAAAGAATCTTACAGGCACTGTGCTTCTTTCCTGATGCTGGGAGGGATAAGATGCAACAATTTGTTCTTTATTTCATAGCGGATGTTCCAGTGTTCCCAGCCCAGTATATCCCTAAAGTATTTACTGACATGGCAGGACCCCGACTCTTTGAGTTTATTGCCTACCATATGGAGTACATAAATCTCAGCAAGGCCTCCAACACACTTGTCATTTGTCACTCATCCAGCTCACTTAACATGATGTCACTGATACAGTGGAGCAATATCTTATTTTTCAGAATGTTAGTCTCTCCAGGAGCTTTCAGACTATATTATAGTACACATGGAGGAATTAACTTTGGGGGGTAAGGGCATATCTGTGTATTCTTTTCTATCACATGAACGTGTGGTATAGTTCTGAGTCTCCTTCTTGTAAGAAATGGAAAAAAAAACACACTCGTTTGCTTGGTCATCTGAGGCTAATCTGCTTTAGTGATTCTGGAGAAATTATCTTACAGAGGTGGTTAAATCTAATGCATCTTGTTGAGTATATTAATAAAGAAAAATAAAGAAGATAAAAGCTTGAAGAGTATTAATAATTGCCAAGTTGAAACAAAATGTAAAAGTAGGGAGCCTCTTTGGTGGCATATTAATATATACCCATTTCATGCAGCCAAAAGGAAGATACAGCTGAGCATCAGGCCAAGGAATTAACTATAAGGATAAAAGAACTCCTGCCAAGATTACATTCTCAACCTCAGAAAGTCTGATAGCTAAAGATCAGGAACAGAGGGATATCCAGAGTGGGGATGTCTGAGACAACGCATTTAAGAACCTTAAAATCCAATATTCTCCTGAACCCTCGGGGCTTGCAGAAGTGATCCACTTCTTCCTATTTATGGCTAACACTCTCCACTTGCTTAAAGACAATGCAGAGGTCTTTGCCTTAGAAAGCAGCGTACACCTCTCTGAGGATTTATCCCTAACTCCTCACCTGGCCATCAGACTAATAATGCATAGATATCATGACTTGAGAAATGATGAACCTGCTAAGTAAATAAAGGGATTCATTGACTTTTACCGTTAAAGAAACATAGATATAGGCACTGATTTTCACACTCAGAATTATTACAACATAATTTTATATGGTGAAAGAGATATAAATCTTGGTTTTTATATTAAATTCTAAATTGCTGAGCTAATAGTTTATCTACTTCAGTTTATAGGAAAAAGACACATACCACTCTTGGAAGTATCAACAGAATAATTTGAAGTTTTATGCGCTCTTTTTTAAGTTTCTTGTTATGAACTGTTATGGAATACACCCAGATTTTTATTTATGGCATTTCTATGCCATAAATAATTAGGTGTTGAATTTCTAAGGGAATTCAAGACAATGATGTTAAACTTTCAACAGACAATTGCAATTCTGGAATCCAATCATGTATTATTTTTCTCTCTAAATATAAAAAGGTTACAGTAAATCCTAAAACAATATAAGACAGGTGGGAAGGGAAATTCAGTCAGTATTCATAAAGAATCACATTTATTGTATCTTAAATTATTTTTCATTTTACTGTGATTGTTTTTCCTACAGCTGGGTGGCTCATATGTCCTTCATGTTTCTCAATAAATTCTGTCACTGAGCATAGCACGTTTAATATGAAAGAGCTTCTATTGATTTTTGTCGTTTGGGCCAGATTAGTGACTTGAAGTTCAAGGTACCTTTTTTTTTTTTTTTTTTTTTTTGACAGAGTCTGTCTCTGTTGCCCAGGCTAGAGTGCAGTGGTGCTATCTCGGCTTACTGCAACCTCTACCTTCTGGGTTCAAGAATTCTCCTGCTTCAGCCTCCTGAGTAGTTTGGACTACAGGCATGCACCACCACGCCTGGCTAATTTTTGTATTTTTAGTAGAGATGGAGTTTCCTCTCGTTGGCCAAACTGGTCTCGAACTCCTGATCTCAACTGAGTCACTTGTCTTGGCCTCCCAAAATGTTAGGATTACAGGCGTGAGCCACCACGCCCGGCTTCAAGGTACATTAAAAGTCATTCAATGGGCTGGGTACAGTGGCTCACACCTGTAATCTCAGCGCTTTGGGAGGCTGAGGCGAGCAGATCACGAGGTCAGGAGCTCGAGACCATCCTGGTTAACACAGTGAAAAACTGTCTTTACTAAAAGTACAGAAAATTAGCTGGGTGTGGTGAGTGGGCGCCTGTAGTTTCAGCTACTGCAGAGGCTGAGGCAGGAGCATGGTGTGAACGCGGGAGGCAGAGCTTGCAGAGAGCCGAGATTGCACCACTGCACTCCAGCCTGGGCAACAGAGTGAGACTACATCTCAAAAAAAAAAAAGTCATTCAATGTACATTGTGGAGTGCAAGCTCCAAGACCTTCATTTATTATGCAAGATGTACTGAGGTCTTGCTCTATGCCAAGCAACCTGCTGGCCACTCCATAAGCTGGGTTCATTAAAGCAAGATCTCTGCTGTCGAGGGACTCACCTCTATAGGTAAAATGTACTTTAATGCCTTGAAATGGATGCATGCAACAACAAACATACTTGATGGAAAAGATCCTCTATGAAGACTGACTCTTGGAGTAATGGTAATTTTTAGCTTCCCAAGTAAAATCAGTGGTCTGGTATTAGATTTCATCTAATCAGATTTCATCACAATTCATTATGACACTCATTGCAAACAATTCCAAAAAATACTATTATATCTCAATGTAATTTATGTTACTCAGTGTATTAGTCTGTTCTCACACTGTTAAAAAGACATACCCCAAACAGGGTAATTTATAAAGGAAGGAGGTTTAATTGACTCCCAGTTCAGCATGGCTGGGAAGACCTACTGAGCCCTACTATTTTTGTTCTTATTGCCATGGATGTTTCCAGGATACAGCGCAGAGATGCAAAGCCCTGGAGGAGACTTGTGGCCTCTGTAAACTGAGGAGACAGAGTTCAGAATCTGCGGAGTCTTAGATAGCCAGTTTATATTATGGAATACAGAGAGGAGAAAGTTGCACACAGAGAAAGAGAGAACTTTGGACAATGGAACACAGTTCTGTTTGAGTTTTCAGCAGATGAGCACATGAATGTGAGCAAACGACCTGAGGCTGAGGGGAAAAAAAGAGACCTGAAAAGAGTAGAGAGCCAGAAACAATGCCTGTTGCCACCAGTGAGACCAGAGAAACCTTGTGATTCCTGGGACAATGTGTCTTGTTTTAAAGAAGGGCCTCTCACTAAAGGGTCTTGCATCAATGATGGGTAATAATTAATCCTCGACTGAGAACTGTTCAGGTAATACCTAACAAACTTTAAAACAACTGAAAAGGATCAAACTGTTTCCAAGTTACTATACAGTGTACAAAAATAACACTAAAACACATTCATACAAGCAAAAATATTCAGTGCCATGCAAGGTACAATTTACAATGTTTGGCATCTATTAAAATATTACCAGAAATAAAAACCGGTAGAAAGTTATAAACCATTATTAGAAGGAAAATAAATTAAAAATTGATTTTGATATGACTCCAGTGCAAATCAGAAATTAGCAGATAAGCACACAGAAATATTTATTTTAAATGTATTCTGTACCTTTTAAAAGATAAGTGGAGACATAGTAGATATAAAAAAACTCAGATTGAGCTTCTAGAGATAAAACTTATAATGTGTAATTTAAAAATACATTGGGTAAAATGATTGGCAGAATAAACATTGCTGATAAAACTCTTAGTGAACTCGAACAGAGACCAGTAGAAGTTACCCAAAATAGAAATGGAAGAAAAAAGAGAAAACAAAAACAAAAACAACATCAACTGAATACAAGTGAGCTGTGGACAAATAAAGCAACCTAAAATACATATAATCGCAGTCCTAAAGAAGAAAAAAAAATATATATATATATATATATATAAAATTGGTGAGCCATTCTAAAGTCGATAAAACTATTAAAGACCCAAGAAACTTAACGAACCCAACCGCGTGCACACACCCAAACATACACACAAAACATTAAGAGCACTATTATATGTACACCATAATCGAATTGCCCAAAATCAATGATAAATAAAACTATTAAACCAATCATTGAAAATAGACAAGTCACAGACAGGAAAAAGGATAAAGGTGGTATTATATTCCTTATTCAAAACAATGCAAACTAGAAGACAGTGGTCCTATATCTTTTATGATGATGATGATGATGTTGGTTGTTGCACCTACTTTAATAACAACTTCAAAAAAGAAACATCTATCCAATTCTAAATGTCTTTATAAACACAAAGGCTGAAGTCCTTGGTGGGTTTCTGAGGCAGCTCTGAGCATCCCGCAGGCGGCAGGACGCCCTGGGACACCACACCACGCCATTTTGCTTAAAGCTACAACAGTTCTGAGGGGAAAGAAAGAGCACGTCAAGCTTATCGACAAAGCTTCCAGTCAATAAGCAGGCGGTTTGCACGGTTGCAGGGAAGTGCGTTGATCCCCGTGCGGAAATCCTCCAGGGTGCAGGGAAGCTCCGGCCTGTATAACGCCAGGCCTTGACAGAGCCCCACATCGACGTGGGAGCTGTAGGAAGCAAGGCAGGCATCAGCTGCTTCGTGAGGATCTGACATGATTCCTTTATAAAAGTGCATTCTCCAAAAAGCAAACTCCCCAATTGCCTTTGAAAGATGAATACAATACAGACTTAGAATACATATAGTTGTCAACATTGTGTGAAAAAAAACTGTCAAGGTGACTTTCTCAAATTGATAAATTTTCCTAAAATGATTTTCTGTAAACTTTCTTGGGTTTGGAAAGATACTTCAAGTATTAACTGGATGAATTTTAGAAGAAGTGTGACTTTAGGTCAAATACACCTTTACAAAAGAAGAGCGATTCACTCGGGAGCTGAAGGCGCAGTCTGATCTTAGTGAACTCATCTCCTGGCTGCTTTTGAATGAGCTTTAAAAAAAATTGATTAGGCCGGGCGCGGTGGCTCACGCCTGTAATCCCAGCACTTTGGGAGGCCGAGGCAGGCGAATCACAAGGTCAGGAGTTCGAGATCAGCCTGGCCAACATAGGGAGACCCCCGTCTCTACCAAAAATACAAAAAATTAGCTGGGCATGGTGGCGGGCGCCTGTAATCCCAGCTACTTGGGAGGCTGAGGTAGGAGAATTGCTTGAACCTGGGAGGTGGAGGCTGCAGTGAGCCAAGATCGTGCCACTGCACTCCAGCCTGGGTGACAGTGCGAGACTCGTCTCAAAAAAAAAAAAAAAAAAAAAAAAATTGATTAAATTTTGAAATACAAAATTTGACACCAAGTGTAAATATATTTGCCACCGCAGGCATTCGAGATACTGGGTACATCCCTGTATTCAGCAACCAACACAAGCAAATGGTGTGGTGGTCTTGGAGGTCTCCTCCTCATGGAGACGTATGTGGGACTGATGGCTTTCACTAACAAGAGGCTAAACGGGGCTATTCCACCACCAGGGACAAAATAGGCTTTTAGCCTCTAAGAAGGACAAGGGATGTGGGGGCCGGGGGCCTGTCAGTCTTCATGCAGCCCTGCTGCTGTCTGGAAGGATGGGAGTCTTTTACCTTTGGGATCTCAGCACAATTAGAATAGTAAAGTAAACTCTCTCTATATAATTGAATATTAGGCTCTGCTAACACAAGCTAGAGACAAAAGCAAACATAATCTAGATGCCATTGTGCTGCTGTAATTCATTTTCTGTAACTTCAGTTCTGGGGTTTTTCCTCGAGTGGATCTACTTGGCTTCTCATGGTTCTTCTCACCCCAACCACTCCATGCTGCTAAGACACTGCAGCACACCCCCGGACCTATGTCTTTGGAATCCTGGTAAAAGAAAAGTTCGACCCAGAATTCTATACCCAGAGAAGATATCTTTACAAAATAAAGGTTAAAAGGCATTGTAGACAAACAATGGCTGAAGAAAGTTCACCACCAGGAGACCCACACTATATGAAATATTAAAGGAAGCTCTTAATGAGGGAGAAGAAATGATACTAGATGGGAGCATGGATGCACATAAAGGAATAGAGAGCAAAGACAACATACCTACACAGTTAAATGTATTGGATAGTTTTATTTTTATTTAAGTCACTTCCATGGTAATTGAGTGTTTACAAATACTTATCCGTAGTTTAGAGTTTCTACCACATGTAAAAATATACTGTATGACAGCAATGACACTAATATTGAGAATAGTAAGTACCAAATAGAATAGTATAGTATTAATGCTATGGTTATTTTATGAAAAGTAGAATATCTCTTGAATGTAGACAACAATAAGGTAAAGATATAAAACTTAATAAATCAGTAAAATGACAAAACAAAATGTTGCAGTCTATGCAAGCCAACATAGCTACAATGTAAGAATAAAGGATTTTGGAATAATTAAAAAGAAGGAAGGACAAAGTGAACAGACAGAAAATGGGATAAACTTAAATACTATAGTATACTATCCAAAGACTACAAGTTACTGTATTTAAAACTAACATGATTAATTATCACATTAAAAGTACATAATGTTTATAACACAATTAATAAGCAGGTTTTCAGGTTGGATAAAAAAGGACAGCCCAACAAAATGATGCCTACAAATAAACACACTTTAAAAATAAAGGAAAAGATAAGTAAAAATAAATAAGAATAAAAGGATGAAAAATAATATGTCTGGCTAACACTGAACAAGAAACACTAAAGAAGCTAAGTTAATATGGGAAAGAGAATTTCAAAGCAAAGAATAATGCCAGGTTAAATAAGGCCATTTCATAATAATGAGGTCAATTCAAGAAGAGAATATATTCCTAAATATTTATATCCCTAATAACAAAGCTCTAATATATATAATACTAACTAATGAAATTAAAGGAGAAATAATTCACTCTATACTCAAAGTGGGAGATTTCACACCTGTCTCTCAATAATTGGTGAAATAAATATAAAATTAATAATTATATCAAAGATATGAAGAGCATGATCCACAAACTTGACTTGTAGAAAACACCTTAAATTAGAAAAAATTATACCCTGCTCATTGGTAGAAAGATTCTATATATATATTTTGAGACGGAGTCTCACTCTGTCTCCCAGGCTGGAGAGCAGTGGCGTGATCTCGGCTCACTGCAAGCTCCGCCTCCCGGGTTCATGCCATTCTCCTGCCTCAGCCTCCCAAGTAGCTGGGACTACAGGTGCCTGCCACCATGCCCAGCTAATTTTTTTTTTTTTTTTTTTTTTTAGTATAGACAGGGTTTCACTATGTTAGTCAGGATGGTCTCGATCTCATGACCTTGTGATCTGCCTCCCTCAGCTTCCCAAAGTGCTGAGATTACAGATATGACCCATCATGCCTGGCCAGAAAGATTCAATATTCTTAAACTATGAGATCTCCCCTAATTGATCTGTAGTTTCAACACAATCATAATCAAAACCCCAACAGACTTTTTGTACAAATTGGTAAGATAATGCTAAAATATATATGGAAATGCAAAAGTCCCAAAATAATCAAAACAACTGGGAAAAAAATGGCAAAGTTGTACATCTTTACTCATTTCAAATGTTATTATAAAGTTATAGCAATGGAGACAATGTGATGTCATCAACATGGTATTGTTTAGTAGAAGAAATCATAGAATCTATAAATAGAATTAAATATACATGAACTACAGGTTTTTTACAAAGGTGCAAAAGTAATTCAGTGGACAAAGTGTAGTTTTTCAACAAATAATCCTGGAATAGTTGTATACTCATATGTAAAAGTGAACTTTAGTATGTATTTATAGGCCATACACAAAAATTAAATACAGTGTATCATATACCTACATGAAAACCTTCAGATACAAATCTTTTAGAAAAATATCATTGCAATTTTGGTTTAGGCAAACACTGCTTAACTTAAAACATTGAAAGCATTATTCATAAACAATCAAATTGAAAAATTAGACATCTTCAAAACAAAAAACTACTATTTAAAACACAATGTTAAAAGAATAAAAAGGCAAGTCACAGACTAAGAGAAAATACTTGTTAACCATGTCTGTTAAAGTATTTGTATCAGAATAGATGAAGAATTATCAAAACTCAATAAAAAATCCACTAAATAGACGACTAAAAATGGAGAATAGATTTTAGCATACTATTCTTCACCAAAAAGATACATGGTCAGCAAATCTACACATGAAAATATGCAAGTATGATCAGTCCTTAGGAAATGCAAATGAAATATGTAATGAAATATCACTACAAACGTATTAGAATGACAAAAATTAAGAAGACTAAGCATTTGTATGTAAATGCTCATAGCAAGCTTATGATAGCCCTTAACTGGAAACAACCCAAATGTTAATAAACAAGTGAGTGGGCAAACGGTATTCCTCAGAATTAAAATGATTGGAAATTATTCAGTAATACAAAGGTGTGATTTACTGATCCACACTACAACATGGATGAATCTCAAAATAATTTGAAACAATGGAAGCCACACAAAGAAAAATATCACACCCTATGGTTCAAGTTATACAATTCCAAGAAAATACGAAGCAATCTACAGTGACAGAAGGCAGAGCAGTGGCTCCCTGGGCAAGTGTGGAGGTGTGGCCAAAGGGATTAGTGAGAGGGATTGCATAGTGTATAATGAAACTTTGGGGGGTAATTAATACCTATATTACCTTGATTGTGTTCAAGGTTTCTCAGATGTTTAAATGTGCCAAAACATATCAAATTATACATTTCAGATATGTACAATTTTTTGTATATTAATTTACTGGAATAACCATGTTAAAAATAAAAGGAAAAAGTAGTAAAGAACCAGTATAAGTTTTAGAATGGATGAATAGAGAGGTTTCTGAAGGGTTCCTCTGAGCTCTTTCTTTTATTTAATTATGTAATAACTTAATGTACAATAAAAATATTTACAAGAAAATATGAATTATTGTATTAAAAATGTGAAACCTGGCTATATATAAAAAATGAAATTGAAAATTAACGAAACAAATGAAACTTAAAATACACCAAAATAAATTACAGATAGAGTACAGGTAATATGTTATAATAAAATATAGACAAATAAATAAAGATTCCATAAGGTAACAATTGCTTTCTAAGATTAAAAGCAAACAATGGAAAATAATGAAGATTTTAACAGAGAAGAATTAAAAATATTTGCATGTCATAATCATCATAATCAAAGCTATAAGCCAAATAATGTTGGAATACTAGGAACAATTATTCATAAAATTAATATAGTTCATATAGAAATAGCAATACAGGTAGGTTTAGAAGAAATATAATAACATAAATTTAAAAGTGAGTAAATTAGATCAGCAGTTTCAGAAAAGCAACAAAATTAAATGGTTAATTAACTCAAAATGTTCAGCCTTAGCACTAATAAAGGAAATAAAAAATTGAGTATTTTATTCTTTAAAAAATAGTATTCAATAATCAATTGATCAAATATTGACAATAATGATACTCAATGATAAAAATATGAGAGATGGCAACTCATACAATTAGCAATGGAAATGCAAACTGATCATCCTGTCTGAAAAACGATTTGTCAATCTGTATAAAAAGTCCCAAGTTTTTTTCAAATCAATGCCAAACTGCTTATCTCAAATTTAGATACATATTAATGCAAGTATCTTCTTATTTTTTATAATAGCAATTTTTTTTTTTTTTTGGAGATGGAGTTTTTCTCATTGCCTAGGCTGTAGTGCAATGGTGCAGTCTCGGCTCACTGCAACCTCTGCCTGCTGGGTTCAAGTGATTTCTCCTGCCTCAACCTCCCAAGTAGCTGGGATGACAGGAGCCTGACACCACGCCTGGCTAATTTTTTGAATTTTTAATAGAGATGGGGTTTCACCATGTTGGCCAGGCTGGTCTCAAACTCTGACCTCAGGTGGTCCACCGGCCTTGGCCTCCCAAAGTGCTGGAATTATAGATATGAGCCACTGCACCCACCTGCAAAATTTTTAAAACAATATGAATGTCCAAATATAGGTATAATATATGGCAAATATCTTAATATTTTTGAAGAATATGAAATAATATGGGAAATGCCTATGGTTATGTTCCATAGAATAAAATGAATAAATGTACATGTATTAATTGCTTGTAGTATGAAATGTATATATTTAAGAAATAAAGGATAACATGGTGGAATAAAAGTGTTAATTAGGCATACTGATTTGCATATTATCTATTATATAGATAAATTTATTAATGTATAACAAAGGGGACTGGAAGAATGAATGACAAACTTACATAATTCCCTAAAATGAAGGAAAGGTATTGATCATTGGGAAGAACGGGAGAGGTTATTTACAAGATGGACTTTGATATTTTACAATGTGTAAGTCTGTAAAGTTTAGCTTTTTAACAATATGAATGCATTTGAACATTACCTCCATAATACGCAAACACTTCTGTATATGCTGGACTGTCACATTAGTTTGTGCAACCTTGACCTGTTTCTTAGCTCCAAATTTATTTATAGTTCATGAAGAGATACGAGTAATCACTGTACAATATATACATTCAATACTTTACAGAGAAATTGCCATTATGATGCACACACACACTGTGTAGACACACATACACTTGCAGAATAGTCTAGGAACAAACCCATTAGAATAAATTTATTTTGCAAGTAACCTAACATGGTACATTTTGCATATTGTTTACTATATCAGTATGTTTCCCTTTATTTACACTGTCTGGGAACTCCCTGGGCTTTTCATGTCAAAAAAAAAAAATAAATAAAAGGCTACTGAGCACTTCACTGTTAATGGAAAGGGGTAAAATGACAAGGAGCCTCAATAATTTTGCACTTTAGTTGGACTCAGAGATAATGAAGGAATGCTTAAAAGCAAGTTCTGTTTGGACAGTATCGAGAATATCTTGTTTGAGTTTTTGTTGTTAAGGGGACATAGTATTACTGATAAAAATCAAAACAAAGCCATTGGGGACTAATTGGTACGAAATATTTGGCATGGGAATTTTACCTAGTTTAAAATTTCAATGGAGATTTTGGAAAATCTTTTTATTACTACTATTAGTAAGCCTCCAATCATTCCATTAACATTTATTGAGGGTTGGCACTTGAGCTGTTGCAATTACACCTGCTCTTAGAAAATTTTACTTTTTCAAAACATTTATGGCTCTGCATTGTATAAATAAGCTTCAAGTACTTAAAGAAAGAACACATAAAACCAGATATTCTCTAAGTAAAGGGTTATTATTGCCATGTAATAATGTATAACATGTTTCATATTAACATCGGTGATTTTCTTCCTTAACATTTATTTACTCTGTGCCCTTGAGGTTTTATCCTCTCAAAAAAATTCAGTGCCGGAGAATCACATTACCATTCACTTGTCAGTCTTGAGCCTGGGGCCTCTGAAAGTAGGCAGATCTTGTTGGAGGCTGGGAGCCCAGTGGGACCTGCTAGGAGGAAAGTGAGAGTCACTAACTTTGAAGTGCCCTAAGGCTCCTCAGGGATGACTCTGCTATGGGACACAAAGCTACCTAGCCACCAGGAAAAGGCCAAGGGACATATGGGGCCAGTCCCGGTGCTTAGCTTAACCTAGATTCTGTGCCTACTGGGTATACTAAGGGACTTGGTGGGGAGATCATGATTATCTTGGTAATAATCCACCCCTCTTAATGATATGTATGTGAGAGATAAACTCTGTCAAAGCCCAAAAGTACTACAGAGTTGCTAAGTGTGTGACTTTGGGCAGGATGCTCAGCCCTCCGAGAACCTGCCAAAGGAAGCTAATGATACCTGCCCTACCCTCTTCTCTGATGTGCAGCAGTGCTCTAACTCATTAATTAAGCAGATATGAATTACGACTTAGTATGTTCCTTGATTCCGTGAAAGGCAGGAGGTCACAACCATGAATAAAACATATCCCCACTCAACAGTGGCTCACAGTCCATCAGGGAGACAAATAGGTAAGTAACTCATAGTGCCAGAGCATGGGGGTGCCGTGATGAAACCACAGGCAAATGTGATGGGAGGCTTAAATGAGGAAGTAATGTGGTTGTGACAGGGAGGAGTACGTGCAAAGGCTTTACAGAAAGGGTGATTTTTTAGAGTCATTGTGAGAAATGAGTAGGCGTTTGCCATTGAGAAGCGTTGAAGGACGTTGCACAAAGTGAAGAACATCAGAAAAGATGAAGCGATGTAAAGATGAGAGGCACTTGGAGAAAATGTACTTCTCTTGATCTTTTTACAGGTTCCTTGTTATTTGCAAAGTGGTTTACATGTTCAAGGTGATATCATTATCAACACAACATTGAAATTATTAGAGAGCAGAATTCATCTCTGTACCTTTCTGTACCTTCGATGTAACTACTGCTCTGGTCTTCCTGGCTTCTCTTCCCATGTTATTTCACTAAATTTTCTTCTTATCAAAGTTAACATATGCACCTAGTTTTAAAAAGTCAAGTAGCACCATAAGTCTTAAAACACCCTACTCCCAGCTCTCATTCTCCAAAAGTGACTACTTCTAATTATTATAGCTATTCTTTCGGGTATTTCTAAGTAATGTATCTATACTGTTTGTTTTCACTTTGATACATTGTATCTATTAACTTCTCAATAGGAAAAATACAACTTTAGCCCTGTTTCCACATCACTCACCATTTACATTTGCTAACCCTATGCATCCAAGATAAATTTTTGTATCTCATATGTGACAATTATTGCTTAAGTAATTGTAAATAATCACCTAAGCTCTTATTTCTTGAATCTGGGAGGTGGAGGTTAAAGTGAGCAGAGATCCCACCATTGCACTCCAGCCTGGGCAACAGCAGCGAAACTCCACCTAAAAAAAAAAAAAAAATTGCTGTCATAAAAACTAAGAAGATACTTGCATTAACATGTATCTCATTCTCCAAAGGTGACTACTTCTAATTGCTATAGCTATTCTTTCTGGTATTTCTAAATAATGTATCTATACTGTCTGTTTTCACTTTGATACATTATATCTATTAACTTCTCAATAGGAAAAATACAACTTTAGCCCTGTTTCTTCATCACTCACCATTTACATTTGCTAATCCTATGCATCCAAGATAAATTTTGTATCTCATATGTGACAATTATTGCTTAAGTAATTATTTATACATACAAATTATGGCTAAATATATATTTTTCAATACTAAGCCTTGTGTGCTGCTGTGTATCATGATGAATCATTTCCTTGTTGTGTGATGCTACTTATTTTCTCATTTTCAAATTTTCTTGATTATTTTGGCTTAGTTTGGCTTAGTTTTTTATGTATTTATCCTTAATTATTCCCAACACAAATATTTAACAAAAGTGTGAAACTCCTTTCAGTAGGGAAAAACATGTAAGGGAAACATTCAGTCTTTTTCTTCATCTTTTTTTTTAGTGTGGGAAGACACAAATCTTCCTATTTCGATTTGTACTGATTACTCATTACACCTTCTTAACCCCTGTTTTAATAAAAATGTACTTCAGTATTTTCTTTTTTTATAATTTATTTTAAGTTCAGGTGTACATGAGCAGGTTTTCTATATAGGTAAACTTGTGTCACGGGGTTTGTCGTACAGATTATTTCATCACCCAGGTATTAAACCTAGTACTCATTAGTTATTTTTCTTGATCCTCTCTCTCCTCCCAGTCTGCACCCTCCAATAGGTCCCAGTGTCTGTAATTCTTTTCTATGTGTCTATGTGTTCTCATCATTTATAAGTTCCCATGTATAAGTGAGAATATGTGGTATTTGCTTTTCTGTCTCTGCATCAGTGTGCTAAAAATAATGGCCTCCATGTCTATCCATGTTCCTGCAAAGAACAGGATCTCATTCTTATTCATATCTGTATAGTGTTCGAAGGTGTGTATGTACCACATTTTCTTTATCCAGTTTATTATTGATAGGCATTTAGGTTGATTTCATTTATTTTGCTATTGTCAATACTGCTTCAATGAACATATATGTGCATGTGTCTTTATAATAGAAGGATTTATATTCCTTTGGGTACATACCAAGTACCCATTTGTTTAAGTTCCTTAAGCAAATGCTGGATGTTAGACCTTTGTCAGGTGCATAGTTTGCAAAAATTTTCTTATTCTGTAGGTTGTCTGTTCACTCTGTTAATAGTTCATTTTGCTATGCAGAAGCTCTTTAGTTTAATTAAATCTCATTAGTCGATTATTGCTTTTGTTAAAATTGCTTTTTGTGATTTTGTCATGGAATATTTTCCTGTTCCTATGTTCACAATGGTATTGCCTAGGTTGTCCTTCAAAAATTTTGCAATTTTGGGTTTTACATGTAAATCTTTAATCCATCTTGAGATAATTTTTTGTATGATATAGGAAAGGGGTCCAGTTTCGATCTTCTGCATATGACTAGCCAGTTATCCTGGCACTATTTATTGAATAGGGAATCCATTCCCCATTGTTTTGTTTTATTGTTTTTTTTTTTTGGTCAGGTTTGTTGAAGATCAGATGATTGTAAGTGTGCAGTCTTATTTCTGGGTTCTCTATTCTGTTCCATTTGTCTACGTGTCTATTTTTGTACTAGTACCATGCTGTTTTGTTACTGTAGCCCTGTGGTATAGTTTGAAGTGAGGTAACATGATGCCACTAGCTTTGTTCTTTCTGTTTAGGGTTGCCTTGGGTATTCAGGCTCTTTTTTGGTTCTATAGGAATTTTAAAATAGTTGTTTCTAGTTCTGTGAAAAATGTCAATGGTAGTTTAGTAGGAATAGGATTGAATCTATAAATTGCTTTGGGCAGTATGGCCATTTTAAGGATGTTGATTTTTCCTATCCATAAGCATGGAAAGCTTTTTCATTTGTTTGTGTCGTATCTGATATCTTTGAGCCACGTTTTGTAGTAGTTCTCCTTGTAGAGATCTTTCACCTCCCTAGTTAGCTGTATTTCTAGGTGTTTTACTCTTTTTTGGTAATTGCAAATGGGATTGTGTTCCTGATTTGGCTCTTGGCTTGACTATTGTTGGTATATTAGAAATGTTAGCTTTTTTTGCAAATTGAGACTTTGCAAAAGATGCTAATCAGCTTAAGGTGCTTTTTGGCTGAGACTATGGGGTTTCCTGATATTGGATTACGTCCTCTGCAAACAGGAATGCTTTGACTTCCTCTATTTATCTTTGGATGCCCTTTGTTTCTTTCTCTTGCCTTATTTCCCTAGACAAGACTTCAAGTAATATATTGAATAGAAGTGGTGAGAGAGGGCATTCTTGTCTTCTGCCAGTTTGCAAGGGGAATGCTTCCAGCTTTTTCCCATTCAGTATGATGTTGGCTGTGGGTTTATCAGAGACAGCTCTTATTATTTTGAGGCATGTTCCTTCAATACCTAGTTTATTGAGAGATTTTAGCCTGAAGTGGTGTTGAATTTTATTGAAAGCCTCCTCTATATCTAATGAGATAATTACGTGTTTTCTTGTCTTAAGATCTGTTTACATGATGAATCACATTTACTGATTTGTGTGCATTGTACCAACCTTGCATCCTAGTGATGAAGCCCACTTGATCATGTTGGATAAGCTTTTTGATGTACTACTGGATCTGGTTCTCCAGTATTTTGTTGCATAAATGTTCAACAAGGATATTGGCCTGAAGTTTTCTTTTTTATTATTGTTGTGTCTCTGCTAGGTTTTGGTATCAGGATGATGCTGGCCTCATAGGATAAGTTAGAAAGGAGTCCCTCCTCTCAATTTTTTGGAATAGTTTAAGCAGAAAGCAGAAATGGTACCAGCATTTTGTACATCTGGTAGAATTCAACTGTGAATCCGTATGGTCCTGGGGTTTCTTTTGCTTGGTAGGCTATTCATTACTGACTCAATTTCAGAGATCATTACTGGTCTGTTCAGGGATTCAATTTCTTCCCAGTTACATCTTGAGAGGGTGATGGATCCAGGAATTTATTCATTTTTTTTTTCTAGATTTTCTAGTTTATGTGCATAGAGGTATTCATAATATTTGTCAATGATTGCTTGTACGTCTGTGGGCTTAATGGTAGTATCCCCCTTGTTGTGCCTGATTGTGTTTATTTGACTCTTCTCTTTTTTCTTTTTTATTAATCTAGCTAGTGGTCTATTTTATTAATTTTTTCACAAACTGGCTCCTGGATTCATCGATCTTTAAATGGTTTTTGTGGTTTAATCTCCTTAAGTTCAGCTCTTTTGGTTATTTCTTGTCTTCTAGTAGCTTGCTATTTGTTTGCTTTTGGTTCTGTAGTTCTTTTAGTAATAATGTTAGGTTTTTAATCTGATATTTGTGTGTGTGTGTGTGTGTGTGTGTGATGTGGGCATTTAGTGCTATAAATTTCCCTCTTACCATTGTATTACCTGTGTCCCAGAGATTCTGTATGCTGTATCTTTGTTCTCATTAACTTCAAAGAACTTCTTAATTTCTGCCTTAATTTCATTAATCACCCAAAAGTCATTCAGGGGCAGGTTATTCAATTCTCATGTAATTGTATGGTTTTGAGTTAATCTCTTAGTCTTGATTTCTAATATGATTGTGCTGTAGTCCAAAATCATTTGTTATAATTTCAGTTCTTTTGCATTTGCTGAAGAGTGTTTTATTTCCAATTATGTGATTTATTTTAGAGTATGTGCCATGTGGCACTGAGAAGAATGTATATTTTGGGGTTTTTTGGTAGGGGGCAGCAGTGGTGATTTCTGTAGATGTCTATCAGGTCCATTTGATCCAGTGTGGAGTTTGGGTCCTGAATATCTTTTTAAATTTCTGTCACAGTGATTTGTCTAATATTGCCAGAGGGATGTTAAAGTCTCCTACTATCATTGTGTTGGAGTCTAAGTTTCTTTGAAGGTCTCTAAGAACTTGCTTTATGAATCCAGGTCCTCCTGTGTTGGGTGCATATATGTTTAGGATAGTTAGATCTTCTTGTTGAATTGAACATGTTACTATTATGTAATGCCCTTCTTTGTCTTTTATGGTTTTCATTGGTTTAAAGCCTGTTTTATCTGGGACTACTATAGCAACTCCTGCTTTTTTTCGATTTCCGATTTGCTTCGTAGATTTTTCTTCATCCTTATATTTTGAGCCTATGTGCATCATTGCATGTAAGATGGGTCTCTTGAAGTCGGCATACAAATTGGTCTTGGTTCTTTACCCAGCTTGCCACTGTGTCTTTTAATTGAAGCATTTAGCCCATTTACATTCAAGGTTAGTATAATTATATGTGGATTAGATCCTGCCATCACGATGTTGACTGGTTATTTTGTAGACATTTTATTTGGTTGCTTTATAGCGTCACTGGTCTCTGTACTGCAGAGTGTTTTTGTAGTGGCTGGTAAAAATTTTTGCTTTCCATATTTAGTGCTTCCTTCAAGATATCTTGTAAGGTAGATCTGGTGATAACACATTCCCTCAGCATTTGCTTTTCTGAAAAGGATCTTATTTCTCCTTCTCTTATAAAGCTTAGTTTGGCCAAATAGGGAATTCTGGGTTGAAATTTTTTTTCTTTAAGAATGTTGAGGCCGGATGCAGTGGCTCATACCTGTGATCCCAGAACTTTGCGAGGCCAAGGCAGGCAGATCACGAGGTCAGGAGATTGAGACATCCTGTCTAACATGAAGAAACCTCTTCTCTACTAAAAATACAAAAAATTAGCCAGGTTTGGTGGCACATGCCTGTAGTCCCAGCTACTCAGGAGGCTGAGGCAGGAGAATGGCATGAACCCGGGAGGCAGAGCTTGCAGTGAGCCAAGATCGTGCCACTGCACCACTGCACCCCAGCCTGGATGACAGAGTGAGACTCCATCAAAAAAAAAAAAGAATTTTGAATATTGGCCCCCAATCTTTTCTGCCATGCCATATGGAGTTTCTTCTGACGGGTTCATTTTTAGTCTGTTGCATTTCCCTATGTAGGTGACCTGACCTATCTCTCTAGCTACCTTTAACAATTTTTTTTTTTTTTTTTTTTTTTGATCTTGGAAAATCTGATAACTCTGGGTCTTGGGGATGATTTTCTTGTGAAGTATCTTACTAGGTTTTCTGCATTTTCTGAGTTTGACTGTTGGCCTCTCTAGGCAAGTTCAGGAAGTTCTCATGGATGATATTCTGAAATATGTTCCAAGTTGGTTCCATTCTTCCCATCTCTTTCAATGACACAAATAAATTGTAGATTTGGTCTCTTTACATAATCAAACATTTCTTGGAACTTTTGTTCATTTTTTTCATTGTTTTTTCTCTATTATTGTCTGTCTTATTTCAGAAAGTCAGTCTTTAAGTTCTGAAATTCTTTTTCTGTTTGTCTATTCTATTCTGCTACTAATACTTGTGACTGCATTATTACATTCTATTAGTGTGTTTTTCAGCTCTGTCAGATCAGTTATGTTATTTTCTATACTGGTTATTTTGTCTTTCAGCTCTTATATTGTTTTATCATGATTATTAGCTTCCTTAGATTGGATTTCAACATAGTCCTGTAGCTCAACGATCCTTTTCTCTATCCATATTCTGAATTCCATTTCTGTCATTTTAGCATCTCAGGCCTGTTCAGAACCCTTGCTGAATAGGTAAAATGATCATTTGGAGGAAAGAAGGCACACTGTTTTTTTTTGAGTTTTCAGGTTTCTTGCACTGATCCTTTCTCATCTTCGTGGGCTTATCTGCCTTCAGTCTTTAACATTGTTGATCTTTGTTTGTTTCTTTTTTTCTTTTATCCTATTTGATGACCTGAGGTTTTGATTTTGATGTACAGTAGATTCAGCTAAATGGCTTCATTTCTGGAAGATTTTACAGGGCAAACACAAAGCTCCCAACTCCTGGACTGCATGCTTTAACTTTAGGGGACTGTATTTGGCCCCAATTTTGTTCTCTGTGTGCTCAAAGCTAAGCATCCACTGCACTGGGATGGCCAAGGTGTAGCAGCTGTGACAGAGTGCTGGTGGGGCCTGGACGCCTGCCTCCCTGGGGGCATTCACCATGGTGGTGGAGGCAATGCAGCTTTGCACAGAACAGGGGCCTAGCTGCTGGGGACTGTCTGCACAGTCATGCTGGAGGTAGTGTTGGCTTGGAGTGGGGAACTTGTGGGCACAGGACTGTATGCCTTCTGTGTGTCCCACAAGCAGGAGTGATTGCTCATGGTAGGGGAGGATCTGCTATTCTCTGTACAGTGATAGGACAAGGGCTGGGCACTGGTACAGGCAGGGCTGGCTGGCTCTGTGCCTGCCAAGGCTCTGTTTGAAATGGTGGTTGGCAGGTGGAGGGAAGGCAGACTGCACTCCTGCATGCTGGTGGGGCAAGAAA
Source organism: Papio anubis (assembly GCF_008728515.1). Lineage (NCBI taxonomy): Eukaryota > Metazoa > Chordata > Mammalia > Primates > Cercopithecidae > Papio > Papio anubis. The sequence goes on from NC_044978.1 coordinate 174,159,402, forward strand.
GGCAAAACTCACCCGTGCAGACACACATCAGCAAGAGTGAGTTGAGTAGTTTCTGTGGGCCTGGGGGAAGCTGCAATATAGTTAGTGAGTGGGTGGGCTGGTGTGTGGCCATAGGGCCCACATGGTCCTGGTCAGGCACAATCCACTAGCACAGAAGCTATGGTGCCGGTCCCTAGGGCACTCAAGACTGCTCTGCAAACAGGTGTGGCCAGGCTGGGGCCCCAGGAGAGGCCTGCAGACCTGAGGTCTGCTCAGGTCAACCCTGTCTGATGGGTAAGACTGCCCTGCAGAGATCAGGTCTGACAGTTGCCCTAAGGATAAGATCTCCAATGGGAGTGAGTGAAACCTAAGAGGATGGCTATTCCTCGGTATGCTCTGCTACAGACACTCCCACACCAAACCCTCTGGGGTCCAAATCTTCTGGCTTGCTGCCCCTACCACTTCTCTAAGCAGCTCTCTCTGCCAATTTGGGTGTTCATGGTGGTCAAGGGGCTTCCTCCTGTTGGGTTCTGGAGGCCTGTGGTGAGAGTCAGTTATTCCTCATTTGTTCAACTCTACTGTTCTCCCAGAGCCAGGAATGAGTCCCAGTGTGCAGTAGGCCCATACAGGGTTCCCAGATTTCTTTGCCTTCAGTCCAGATTCTGTGTCCTCTCTCCAACCACTCTCAGTATTTTCCTTCTAAAGATCTGTTAGGAGCATGCCAGTTGTCTCAGCACCTCGGTAGGATCTGTTCCACCTGGCTGCATCAGTTGGCCATCTTGTCCTTCCCTATTTCAGCATTTTTCTTATATCAAATGCTTCATTTACTGGATCCTATAACTTCCTATTTCTTGGTTGACTCCTGTGATGGTTAATTTTAGTTGCCAACCTAACTGGATTAAAGAATACCTGGAGAATACGTAAAGCGTTATTTCTGGCTGTATCTGTGAGGTTGTTTTCAGAGGAGTTTGGTGTATGAATCGTGGACTGAGCAAGGAAGATTTGCCCTCATTGTGTCTGGGCATTATCTATTCAACTGGGTTCTGGGATGAAACAAAAAAAGCAAAGAAATAAAAGATGTTTTTCTCTCTCTCTCTTCTGAAGCTAGAACACTCTTTTCCTATCCTTAGTCAATAGAACTTCAGGCTTTCTCACCTTTAGATTTAAAAACTTACACCAATGGTCCCTTGGGTTCTCAGGCTTGTGGTCTGAGAATTATACCATTGGTTTCTATGGTTCAGGGGCTTTTGGACTTGAACTGAGTCACTACTGGCTTGGACTGGGACACTACCAGCATCCCAGGTTCTCAGGCTTGTAGGCAGCCTTTTATGGGACTTCTCAGGGTTCATAACTAAATAAATTAATTTTCATAATAATTTGTCTCTCATATATCCATATACCTATATGTCTATATCTATCTATCTTATTGTTTCTGTCTTTCTGGAGAACCATAAATAATATAGCTGTATTGTGTAAAAAACTAATACTATGTATAACAATAGACAGAGATATTAAAGACAAAGAGTCAACAGAGAGTCAGCGAATTAGTTCTGGTGGATCCAATTGTTTTCAAGCCTAGCTATATGTATGTCCTTTACATTATTCATTTCTTTTCCTTTCTAAGTAATCTGTTTCTTATTTAATTAAATAAGCCATAAAACGTTCTGTTTACTTAAATTGTTTGAGTTTTGTTTCTAACATTTGGTAAAGAAGGATTCCTCACATATATTCCCTGGGACTATTATCTACTTTGTAAAATGTGATGCCAGTAACACAATTATTATGATGAATGAATTAATAAAATACCTTATGTGAAGCACATAGCATAGTACCTAATGCTCACCAGCTGCTAATTTCCTTTACTACTTTCTACTTCAAAAATTTATACAATAAAATATAACCTCAAATTAATATGCTTATTATTAATTTCAGCAGAATAGTGTCAAGAGCCATGAATAAGAAAATATACATAGCATTTTGTTATAGCAGAAATAAAAGATTTTAAAGAAATGGTGTATTAACCTAAGTCCATAACTTTCTAAATGATGATGTGGAGCAATTTGCTTAACAGTTCTGTGTCTCAATTCCCTCATGCATAAAGAAGAAATGCTAGTTCTCATTTCAAATAACTGATGTGAGATGCAAATGAGAGGGCAAATGTAGGAAGTACTTAAATGATTTTACTTTCCTATTCTCCCTGAAACTTCACATCTATTCATACATAGGATATAATTCCAGCTGTGATTTGAAGCCCATGAATGTAATTTGATAGAGTGATTCATGGTGCCTGACATGAAGTTGATATAACGTATCTTCAGATGAAACAACCAACCATCAAAAAGAAAGAAAGAAACTTAGAAGATATGATATGATCCACCTCTATTCTATTTTAATAATAGAAAAAAGAATAATTCAATTCTTTATTTTGTGGTGTGGTTGCTGCTTCCACCTGAAAAGAATGAGCACATTATTTTCTGTTTCTATTCCTTTCTACTTTCTCTTCAAGTTATGAAGTTGAATTGGTTAAGAATATTGATGCAGGAGGTAAGAAGAAGTTTTAGGTCTAGGTAGAATGGTATCTTTTACTGAAGTTGATAACCAAGAGAAGTTTATTTGATTAAGGCAGAGCATTGAGGGAATGGGATTTTCAGTTTTGAAGAATGTACTTTGATGTGCCGCTGTGAGAATGAGAAGCCCAAGTGGACATGATTGGAACTGCAAGCCCAGGGTCGAGCCGGTGACTGGGACTTTGAAGGTGGTGATACTCCTTAAGGAGAATACATGGGGTCTGAGAGCAAAAGGCCTAAAACAGAACCTGAGGGACATTGATTCTAGAAACAGGGAAGAGAAGGAAGGCTTTCAAAGGGCATCTGAAAAAAAAAGAGAGAAAAAGAATGAATAGAGCTCGGAATAACCTGAAGATGTATAAATCAAAAGATTGATGACTCTTGAAAATAGGGATGAAATCCACAGTAGAACTGAACTATTAGCGTTGAATCATTTTTATCACAAGAGAGAAAGATGCACATATGATTGCAAATAAAGACAAGTTTATATGTTTGTGACATCTTAAAACTAAGATATATAAAACAGCACTACTGATATTTTCTTCCAAACCAGCTTCCTCCTACAGTCTTTCCATCTCATTTAGGAAAACTCCATTCTTCCAGGTTTTAAGACCAAACACACTGGTGTCTGATATGGTTTGGCTGTGTCCCCACCCAAATCTCATCTTGAATTGTAGCTCCCATAATTCCCAAGTGTTGTGGGAGGGACCTGGTGGGAGATAATTGAATCATGGGGCAGTTACCCCCATATTGTTCTTGTGGTGGTGAATAAGTCTCACAAGATCTGACGGTTTTATAAGGGAAAACCTCTTTCAGTTCGTTCTGATTCTATCTTGCCTGCCACCATGTAAGATGGCACCTTCCACCATGATTGTGAGGCCTCCCCAGCCACATGGAGCTGTGAGTCCATTAAACCTCTTTTTCTTTATAAATTACTCAGTCTCGAATATGCCTTTGTCAGCAGCATGAAAACAAATACAGTGTCTTTTTAAAAATATACATATTTTTATTGAGACACGATCCCACTCTGTTGCCCAGGCTAGGATGGAGTAGCACAATCACAGCTCACAGCCTCGACCTTTGGGGTTCAAGCAATCCTCCCACCTCAGTTTCCCAAGTAGCTAAGACTACAGACACGTGCCACCATGCCCAGAAAATTTTGTTTTATTATTACTTTTTGTAGAGACTGGAGGTCTCACTGTGTTGCTTGGGCTGGTCTTGAATTCCTGGGATCAAGGGATCCTCCAGCCATGGGGTCCCAAAGGGGGTTGGTATTACAGGCATGAGCCACCACATACAGGCTTTGGTGTCATTTTTGACTTGCCTTTATCTCACAACCCACATTCAGTCTCCCAGTACACTCTTTCAACTCTATTTTTAAAGTATGCTCAGAATTAAACAACTTTAAATAATGTTTTCATGAGTATTGAATGAGCAAATGCATCTGAAACACTTTATATTATGTTTGTACTATCCTAAGAATTTGATAAATAACAATAGTAGCATTGGCAAACTTTATCAATTTCATTGTCATAATTCACAATTAAAAGATTGTGATAAAAGAACAACTTTGGAGGATATTTGAGGAAAGAAAAGAAAAATATTTCTGGAAGTACCTCTTTTTGCTTTTTCTACAACAAATTCTTGAGAAACTGCAGCCCATTCACAAGCAATGGAAACAAATGGGGCTACCGTCCATGTGGCCTAATGATGGGCATAGCCTCTGAATAGGCCAAAACACACACTTGTAGGAATATAACCTTGAAAAGAGTGACACAGAATATTGTTGAAATACTCAATATCGTAAACATGCCATTATCTCTTTATTAATACTTTGAAATAGTTCCAAACTATGCTTTAACATCAAATTTATCATGTGTCTAAGCATTATATTTAAAATCAAGGGTCAAAATTAGCTATGATAATTCTAGAGGAAAGAAGAGAGTACAGGAAAAGTGGATTTGCATTATCAAGCAAAAAGATGTTTAAAGCTACCTTTTTCAAGGTAGTATTCTCAAAGTAAAAAATAGAAATGGAGAGAGAGCTTAGAATCAGAATGAAAGCATTTATGGTGATTTGAAATCTGCTAGAAATATCTTACACATCAGCAGAGAAAAGAAAACCTATACCATTTGTTTACAGTCATTCTCCTTAACCACCATGTACCTGGCTATCTTTAGAAAGTGCTGGTCATTGCTCTTGAAATAATCGTTTTGGAATTTTCTTGAAGCCTGGGATAAATTTGTCCTCCTCTGGATCTCAGTATTTTCTTCTATCAGGTGCCCAGGGAATGCTACCGTTAGATGACCACTTTAAACTGAAGCCACGACTTGACGTTTCCTGACCCACCCAGATGACATACATGAGCCATTCATGCAATGCACATAAAGGCTGGTCTGTGGATAGAACTTCTCAGGAAGGATAATTTTTCTATTTCCCCTTTTTGTTCCTTACTTTAGTCAGCATTATAGCAAGCAGCTCTACATTATACTGGACTTAAATTAGCATTGTTGTATTGAGGTTTGCCTTTATCCTGGATCCAAATAAAGCTGTTTCTTATGGCTTTTACATTTTATATACTGCATAATTTCAGGAGTCACAAATTACACTGTAATGTATCAGAATACCTACCCAGCTCCCCTTGCCATCCCAGTTCCCCCATTGTTTGGCAATGTGCAGTTGTACTTACCGGCCCTGGTCTCAGCTTAACATTTGAAGAGTAGCTGTGTTATTATCTCCATTGGACAGTCAATGCAACTGAAATTCTGTCTTCATCACCCCAGTAAATCATCAAATTCTGTCTTTATCACCTCAGTAAATCACAACCTTAAGTTCAAATGTGTGGCATTCGTAAACCCCATATAAATACCTTTGCTGCTCCAGTAATCTAGTTATCTACCTTGGTTTAAACATTTCTCCAAAATATGGCCTGGCAGGTTTTATGCTATCTTTTCAGCTCTTCAAAGTTTTGTGGCAATTAGCAAATATGTTAGTCTGGTTTTTAAAATTGTGCTTAGTGGGAGAGTCAATTCATACAACCTGATATAACTAGAGTCCGTGGGTCTAAGATTACTCTTGACAGCTCTATGAGGATGAGAGAAGATCAAGAGTGAAAGCAGGGAGACAACTAGAGCCTGTTGCAGTAATTTAAGCAATAGCCTGGACCAAGGTAACCCAGGTATGGGTGGTGATAACAAATTTCACACCAAGAGAAGTTCAGTAAAATGCTTCCGTGAATTTTGCCCATCCTAGTGAGTATCTGAATGATTATTTTCATACCTTCAAGGTTGTGATGTCGGGCTTCAGCCTGATCCATGCCACTGAAGGAAAGATAAATTTTTTGTGGTGTACTCAGGCATATCTGAATGCAAATTGCCTTCCATATCGAGTGTGATTAACTTTGTGTCTATATGTTTTAGAGTGTTATTTACAGGGAGAGAAATGATGGATGAAATAATCCATTTTGGCCCATCAATCATCAGATTTGTCATGTAATCAGTCTAATTTGATTTACAAAGATGTAAACTTATAAGTAAATCAGCCCAATGGGGTTTTTTCCCCTGAAAATTATGCACTGAAATAACATCTTCTCATTTTTGCCATAAATATCAATGATCATTGCTCATCTTTATTACTTATTTTAAACATTTATAGATATGCTCCTGTAGTGGTTAAGATCTCTGACTCCTGCTTCTGCCATGGCAAACACTACCAATTTTCAAAGAGATACCCTTGCTTACCTAGTCTGTCCACTCTAGCTCCAGAATCTGACTGAAATGTACTGATATGTAACTCTTAACATGCATGTAAAAAGTTTCATTAACAGGGAGCAAAGAGAGTTTTGTGCATGTGAAATTAAAGCATAAGTAATTTCACATTTTGCTTTTAGCTACTCATTATATAAAATCCTTTGAGCTATGTTATAACCGTATTTTGAAGGTGCTATATTATGTTTATAATTATCAAATTAAGTAACAGAAAATCATTTCATAGAGTTAATGTACCAACTCAGCAATTATCCTTTATTTGGATAATAAGAAATGTAGTCTGTGAGTGACCTGAAAGGATTCACAGCTAACTTAGGCATAAATGGAGGTAAAACCCAGTCTCCCAATTTTTTAACAAAGTAGCCTTGCTAGTGGAACAAATCACAGGGAACTGGTGTCAGTAAATTTGGAAGCATATGTAAAAGACATAAAAGTATCTAAATGAAGATAGTTTGTAAGCCAAAAAAGGCTCAATTAGCAAACTTCTAAAGGTTTATTTCACCAATTGAGAAGTATTCTCTCAGATATATTCTCTCAGATATATATATATATATATATATCTCAGATATATATATATATATATATATATATATATATATCTCAGATATATATATGTGTCTCTCATATATATACTGGTAAATATATTCTAAAATCTTGAAGTCCACTTGAGAACAACTCACAATTTTAGACTGCACAGTGAGAATTATTTTAAAATACATTTGTTTCCTTGTTGTATGGCGAAATTTAGATGTAATCTCCAAGGGCTATGAGATTATATGCTCAAGAACCTTGGATCTAGCCTGTGATCTGCTCTGGCTTCTTTGCAAGTTTTGTTTTGGGCCACAGAGCAGATGGACAGGCTGACCTGGTGACAATCCACATGTGTTTGAGCAAACTAAATTCACAGCCAAGAACAAGTGGAGACCATATTAATACCCTGGCAAGGACTGTTAACTACTGGTCAGGTGGTCTGCTGACTGGATGTGAACCATCTCAAGTCAGTTAGGGCTGCAAGCCAGACATTTCCAAACAAACCAGAAGCATTCAGGAAATTATAGATTTAAATTATAATGAAAAGACTTTATTTTCACTTAAAAAATAAACTTGCATATATAGAAAAACCTTTAATAGAAATAGCAAAAAATGCTGGGAATAATGCTGCTAATTCACCTTCCCTTATTCAATCTCCACTTCAACTCCATCTTATGTTTTCACAGTAAATGTGAGCTTTATCTCTAGAAACTAATTGTGGTGAAGGGCTGTTATCTAATAGAGGCAAAGCCAAAAACAACTGTATTCATCTGTTTTCACACTGTTTTAAAGGAATACCAGAGACTGTGTAATTTATAAAGGAATGAGGATTTAATTGACTCCCAGATTGCCATGGCTAGGGAGGCCTCAGGAAACTTACAATAATGTCAGAAGGGGAAACAAGGCACATCTTACATGGCAGCAGGAGAGAGAGAGATCGAGAGAGAGAGAGAGAGAGAGAGAGAGATGAAGCACTAGACACTTAGCAAACAATCTCATGAGATTGTGAGTTCTCAGATCTCATGAGAACTAACTCACTATCAGGAGAACAGCAAGGGGAAAATCCACCCCAAAGATCTAGTCACCTCCTACCAGGTCTCTCACTCAACATCTAGGGATTACAATTAGAAATGAGATTTGAGTGGAGACACAGAGCAAAACCATATTATTCAGCCCATGACCCTTCCCAAATCTCATGTCCTTTTCACATTTCAAAATCAATCATGCTTTCCCAACATTCCCCCAAAGTCTTAACTCATCCCGGCATTAACTCAAAAGTCCAAGTCCAAAGTCTCATCTGAGACAAGGCAAGTCCATTCTGCCAATGAGCCTATAAAATCAAAGGTAAGTTATTTCCTTCCAAGATACAATGGAGGTACATTAATTGGGCAAATTTTCCCACTCCAAATGGAAGAAATTGGCCAAAACAAAGAGACCACAGGGCCCATGAACATCCAAAACCTGGCAGGACAGTCATTAAATCTTAAAGCTCCCAAATCTCCATTGATTCTATATCTCACATCTAGGGCATGCTGATGCAAGGGGTGGGCTCCCAAAGCCTTTGGCAGCTCCACCCCTGTGGCTCTGCAGGGTACAGCCCCTGCAGCTGCTTTCATAGGCTGGCAGTGAGTGTCTGTGACTTTTCCAGGCACACAGTGCAAGCTGTTGGTGGATCTACTTTTCTTGGGTCTGGAGTATGGTGGCCCTCTTCTCACAGCTCCACTAGGCAGTGTCCCAGTGGAAACTCTGTGTAGGGGCTCTAACTCTAAAACGTCCTTCAGTAAGTGAATGGATAAAGAGACTATGGTGCATCCAGACTGCGGAATATTATTCAGTTCTAAAAATAAATAATCTGTCAAGCCTTGAGAAAATGTGGAGGAAATCTAAATGTGTATTACTAAGTGAAAGAAGTCAATCTGAAAAGGCTACATACAGTATCATTCCAACTGTATAATATTTTTAAAAAAGGAAAACTACAGAGACAGTAAAAGGATCAGAGATTGACAGGCATTAAAGGAGAGGGAGGATTCAATAGATGGAGCACAGGGGAATTTTAGAGCAGTGAAATTATTCTTCATGATGCTGTAATGATGAATGTATATTATTATAGATTTGTCCAAACCCACTGAATGTACAATACAAAGTGTAAACCCTAAAGTAAACTGTAGACTTTGGGCAAGAAGAATATGTCAATGGAAGTTCAATTGTAACAAATGTACCACTTTGGTTGGGATTGTTGACAGCGGAGAAGACTGCACATATGTGAGGGCCAGGAACATATAGGAAACCTCTGTACCTTCTTCTCAATTTTGTTATGAACATGAAACTACTCTTAAAAAAAGTTTCTTTTTTAAATGTTGATACGTGTTTTTGCAGTTATTCTTTGTCAGGCTGAGAAATTTCTTTTGTTTCCAGTTTGCTGAAAGCTTTTTGTCAAAAATAGGTGTTAAACTTTGCCACATGCTTTCACTAAGGGTATTGAGATTATCATATGGTTTTCTTGATTGTTTATTGAATATGTTAAGTTACCTAAATTTTAATATATAAACCAACTTGCATTGTTGCAATATATCCTACTTGGTCATGAAACAAATAATAACTTTATCCATTCAATTTGCTGATATGTGACAACTCTGTTCTTTTCTGTATTTTCTTTCATGCTGCATGTAAAAAAATAAAGTAATATGCACATATGTATAAGATATCCAACAATATATAAAATGAAAAAATAGGTCTCTATTTAAGTTTACCACATCTCCATTCCATATTTCACAAAACTATGTGTATGCTATTTTAATTATTACTTTTTGATGTTTTTTCTACTGAATTTCTATTATAATGGAGAAAGATTTCCCACATATGCTCTCACTCTCCTGTATCCTTTCATCTTACACACCAAATCAAATTATATTCCCTTCCTCTACTGTTTACCTCTACAAATTCAAATAGTATGCTTAAACCTACAGTTCTAGTCCATTAACAACACTTGGTATGTCAGGAAGCTTCACTATGTCAGATGAGGACAGTAGCTCACCCGCATCTATTTGAACCTCCTAGCCTTAGGACTTCTATTTTCTTTCATCAGCATGTATATTTTCATTATTCCATTTTGTAATTATAGGTAAGTCTTCCGTAGTTTATGTATATATCGATTCTAACAATGGAAAAGTAATATAAAGCATAGCTTAGAAATTGCTGTTAGTACATACTTTTTTCTTTACTTTTCTTTCTTTCTTTCTTTCTTTTTTTTTGACTGCAAAGCCAAATCTCCTAGGACAATTGTGGGCAGCTGTTGCATGGAAGAAAATTAGTATTTTACCACCAGAAACATCATCATTACTACACAACTGAAAAAAAGCATAATGTGCAGCCAATTCACAGAAGGAAAATCCAGGAGGCCAGTAAACATATGAAAACATACCCACCCTTAAGAATAAACAGGGCAGTTAAAATTAAAACAATAAAATACCATTGATAATACCCTCAGATTGCCAAAGTTGTTAAGTCTGACAATAGCATATAATGGCAACATGCAGGAACATAGAAACTCTTATTCACGGCTAGAGATAGTCCAATTAGAGCTACTTTGAAGAGAAATTTGGCCCTATCCATTTGAAAATACACATTTCCTGTGTCCTGCTAATTTCTCTTTTTCACAGATAATTGAGAGGAACTCTTACATATTTGCTGAAGGAAACCTATGAAGGGATGCTGATTGCAACATTGTCTCTGGACTAATTAAAAAAATAAAAAAGTCCTAAACATCTGTGAGTATGGGTAAATAAAATGCAATAGATTCATGTTAGAGAATATTATATGTCAGTTAAAAAGAGCATATTAGTTCTTTTCTTCTAGTAGACCAAAACCAATGTTAAATTTTAAAAATAAAAATTGATGAATGCTATGTTTATGAAATTAAACCTAAATTATATTATAATAACAAATATTTATTGAATATGTATGTGTTTGTGTTTACTGATGTGTGTGTAAATTGCAAAATTTTAATGAACGCTTCTGTGAAGGAAGAAGAAATAGAGCCAAGGCTGGCCACCTAAAGGGATTGTAATGCTAACTTTTATTTATAGTTGATTTTTTAATAAAAGGAAACAATAAAAAAGAAAATATTAGCAAACATAGACACTGGATGACTGCATAACAAAGTGATACATTTAATTTATTTCCTTAAATAATTAGTTCAATAAGTACCCTTCTACACATACAAGCTTTTAATAAGTGTATAAATATAATGCATGTCAGCTTTTTGTTTTCTATAGGTGTATGACATGAATTGCCAAGATAACAGCTAATTAACATTCTAGATTTTCTAAGTGTTTATACCTGAAAAGCTGGCATTTACTTTTTATTTCCTTGCGTTGGTTTAATAATAAATGCAGACTTGAAAAAGATCAACATGTTGACAATTGAGCATTTGTTTCTCTCACATGGATATAAACAAAGGGAGGCCTTAATTTTTCTCCATGAAAATGCATGAATTTAAAAAAATAAATATCCCTCACATGCCCATTGGTAGCAGATTCTGAGACTTGTTTACATGTCTGCTCTGGTGTTCTAAATCAAGCTACTGCAATATTTCTGTTGTTTTAAATAAGTTGTGAGCAATTTTCTCAGTATGACCAAGTTAGAGCAACTGGTTATGTCCAAGGAATTCAAGCTATCCAGGTTAACGTTTACTGAGCACTGTCATTGGTGTTGTTAGAGAATCAAATATGAATAAGGCATGACCCTTACATATTTTCAGTTCAAAATAGATTAGAAGATCCTTTTAAAGTCGTGTGTAATGATAAGTTATCCCACTGTAACAGAAGTGCTCTAAAATTGCTCTGGAGCTACAGAATGACGGGCTTTCTCTTCTGTCCTTCTAATTAGGACTTGTAGATGTTTCACTGCAACTGTTCTTGGAACGTTGCAGAAGATGTGAGTGATAGAGAAGGAGATAACTCCAGACAGAGGGAATCTCCATACATAAATTTTTATTGCATTTTAGTCTACACTATTGTTAGTGATAGGGCAATTTAGTGACTGTACTCACAACAAATTTTGTATATTACCGTGACTGTAATTATTGACTAATAGTGATGAGTCACTAACATATGCCAGAAGTGGACTAAAATTTTTATTTGTCTTAGTTCATTTAATCAGCAAATGCAGGTATATATTATCATTTCCATTTTGTAGTACTGGAAATTGAAACTCAAAAATATTAAGCAACAGCTATATTTGACATTCCTGTGTTTCAAACCCTAGTCTATTGATTTAAATATTGTGGAATATTGTGTTTTTTTCAGACTAACTCTATGATTTGAGGAAACTAGTAAGTAACACAGCTTAACTTCCATCTTAAGAAAAGTCTGGCTCCAGAGACTTTGCCCTTTCTCTTTATATTGTCGTCTCACCACACCAGCAAGACATGGGTAGACATAGTTTTTGACTGGCAGGGTGCAAGTCCTTAAAGCAAGAAAACATCCCCATTGTATTGGTTCATTTACACACTGCTATAAAAAACTGCCCTAGACTCAGTAATTTATAAAGAAAAGAGGTTCAAATGACTCGCAGTTCTTCATGGCTGGGGAGGCCTCAGGAAAGTTACAATTATGGAAGAAAACAAATGGGAAGCAGGTAGCTTCTTCACAAGGCAGCGCGAGTGAGCAAATAGTGAAGGAGGGGCTGGGGATAGTGGCTCACACTTGTAATGCCAGCACTTTGGGAGGACAAGGCAGGTGTATCAGGAGTTAGAGACCAGCCTGTCCAACATGGTGAAACCCCGCCTCTACTAAAAATTCAAAAATTATTCAGGCTGGTGGTGGGCACCTGTAATTCCAGATACTCGGGAGGCTGAGGCAGTAGAATCACTTGAACCTGGGAGGTAGAGGTTGCAGTGAGCCAAGATCACAGCACTGCACTCCAGCCTGGGTGACAGAGGGAAACTCCGTCAAGAGGGAGCGAAGGAGGGAGAGCCCCTTATCAAACCGTCAGAACTCATGAGAACTCACTATCATGAGAACAGCATGGGGAAAGCCACCCCCATGATCCATAACCTCCCACCAAGTTTCTCCCTCAACACAGGGGAATTATGGGGATTATTATTTGAGATGAGATTTTGGCGGGGACACAGAGCCAAATCATATCACCCATGAAAATAATTTTCAAATTTCCTGACCTACATAATAAATAGAGTGCTTGACCTCTGAGCACTGAAAATTTCCATGTGAACATCCACTGATGCCTCAGCATTTATACTCCCCCAAATAACTGACTGAATCCATTTTCATGATTCTTAAAAGGGTGCCACCTTTATATTGTCATGCATCTCAGAACTGGGAAGCTAGTTTTGATTCTTTTCTTTGCTGATTGTACATACACATTTGTCGCCCAAATGGTACTGGTTTTATTTTCTAAATATATATAAAATTTGTCCCCTCAGCCTCATTCCTGCAAAACTGAATTCCACCAGGCCCTTAACATTATTTGTCGGTGGCTACCTAATGAGACTTCTTCCCAAATCTGTTATCAGTACCCTCGCCAGAAATACCTTTTTAAAAACAAGCTGATTCTCACTTTTGTGGTTAAATCCTTAAATCTTTAATACATTATACAAAATCCTTACTACTGTACATCAGGTTACCTTATAGCCTGGCCATTAAAGGTCAGGATTCTAGAATCAGGTTGCCAGTGTTCCAATCCTGGCTCTGATACTTACTAGCTGTGTGACCTTGGACAATTTATTTACCCTTTTAGAGTCTGTTTTCTCATTTCAGAAATGCTAATAATGTTAGGTACCTAACAGAATAGTTGCATGGATTAAATGAGTTGATACAGGTAAAATGCTTACATCAGTGTCAGTAATCACTATTAGGTGTGTGTTATAATTATTATTCTATTACACATTTGCATCCATGTACTTTGGATGCACCACTGATATGGTTTAGCTGTGTCCCAACCCAAATCTCATCTTGAATTGTAGTTCCCATAATCCCCATGTGCCATGGGAGAGACCCTGTCAGGGGTAATTAAATCATGGGAACAGTTACCCCCATGCTGTTCTCATGATACTGAGTGAATTCACATGAGATCTGATGGTTTTATAAGGGGCTTTTCCTCCTTTGCTCAGGACTTCTTCTTGCCATCATAAGAAGGATGTGTTTGTTTTCCCTTCCAAGGGAAGGGTTTGATTGTAAGTTTCCTGAGGCCTCCTCAGCCTTGATGAACTGTGAGTCAACTAAATCTCTTTCTTTTAAAAATTGCCAGGTCTCAGATATGTCTTTATTAGCAGTGCAAGAATAGACAGTAAATTGGTACCATAGTGGTTTGGGGGTGCTGTTATAAAAATACCCAAAAATGTGGAATCAACTTTGGAACTAAGTAACAGGAAGAGGCTGGAACAGTTTGAAGGGTTCAGAAGAGGACAAGAAGATGTCAGAAAGTTTGAAACTTCTTAGAGACTGGTTGAATGGCTTTGACCAAAATATTTACCGTAATATGGACAATGAAGTCCAGGCTGAGGTGCCTTCTGATGAAGATGAGGAATTTGTTGGGAAGTGGAATAAAGGTGACTCTTGCTATGCTTTGGAAAAGAGACTGGTGGCATTTTGCCCATACCCTGGAGATCTGTGAAACTTTGAACTTGAGAGAGATAATTTAGGGTATCTGAGGGTATCTAATTGAGGGTATCTAAGTGGCAAAGCATTCAAGAGGAAGCAGATCATAAAAGCTTGAAAAATTTTCAGCCTGATGATGCAACAGAAAAAAAAAAAACTCATTTTCTGAAGAGAAATTCAAGCTAGCTGAAGAAATTTGCCTTGGTAATGAGGAGCCAAATGTTGATCACCAAGACAATGGGGAAAATGTCTCCAGGGCATGTCATGTACCTTCACAGCAGCCCCTCCCATCACAGACCCAGAGGCTTAGGAAGAAAAAATGGTTTCCTGTGCTGGGACCAGGGCCCCCCTGCTCTGTCCAGCCTTAGACCTGGTGCCCTGCCTCCCATCTGCTTCAGCTCCAGTTGTGGCTAAAAGGGGCCAAAGTACAGCTCAGACCATTGCTTTAAGGGGTGAAAGCTTCAAGCCTAGGCAGCTAACACATGGTGTTGGTCCTGTGGGTACACAGAAGGCAAGGATTGAGGTTTGGAAACCTCTCCCTAGATTTCAGAGGATGCATGGAAATGCCTGGATGTCCAGGTAGAAGTTTGCTGCAGAGACAGAGCCCTCATGGAGAACCTCTGGTAGAGCAGCGTGGAAGGGAAATATGGGGTTGGAACCCCCACACAAAGTCCACACTGGAGAACTCCCTAGTGGAACTGTGAGAAGAGGACCACCATCCTCCAGACCCCAGAATCATAGATCCTCCAATGCCTTGTACTATGCACCAGAAAAAAACACAAACACTCAATGCTAGCTGTAAAAGCAGCCAGGAGAAGGGGACTGTACCCTAAAAAGCCATGGGGCAGAACTCTCCAAGACCATAGGAAACCACCTCTTGCATCAATGTGATCTTGATGTGAGACGTGGAGTCAAAGGAGATCATTTTGGAACTTTAAGATTCAATGACTGCCCTGCTGGATTTTGGACTTGCATGGGGCTTGCAGTCCCTTTGTTTTGGCCAATTTCTCCCATTTGGAATGTGTGTATTTACCCAGTGCCTGTACCTTCATTGTATCTAGGAAGTAACTAACTTGCTTTTGATTGTACAGGCTCGTAGGTGAAAGGGACTTGCTTAGTCTCAGAAGAGATTTTGAACCTGGACTTTTGAGTTAATGCTGGAATGAGTAAAGACTTTGAGGGACTGTTGGAAAGGCATGAATGTGTTTTGAAATGTGAAGACATGAGATTTGGGAGGGGCCAGGGATAGAATAATGTGATTTGGCTGTGTCCCCACCCAAATCTCATCTTGAATTGTGGTTCCCATAATTCCCACATGTCCAAAGGACCCAGTTGGGGGTAATTGAACCATGGGGGCAGTTACCCTCATGCTGTTCTCATGATAGTGAGTGAGTACTCATGAGATCTGATGGTTTTATAAGGGGCTTTTCCCCCTTTGTTCAGCACTTCTCCTTTCTGCTGTCATGTGAAAAAGTATGTCTTTGCTTCTGCCTCTGCCATGATTATACATTTCCTGAGGCCTCTCCAGCCATGCTGAAGTGTGTCAATCAAACCTCTACTCTTTATAAATTACCCAGTCTGGGATATGTCTTTTAGCAGCCTGAGAACAGATTAATACAATCATGTTCCTTCAGGCTGCTGGACCTATGCCTACAATACTCACTCTTGTTTTCTATCTGGCAAACTCTTTTTATTCTTTAGCAACCCAGTAAGAATATTTCTGATACTGTGATGTCTACCTTGTTTATCTTATAACTAGTAATTAATCATAGTTAATTCATAGTCTAAAATTCATAATTTCCTTTCCAGTGTTTGGATAGAAGTTTACTCAGACTGTGATTATAGCATGTATAAGTGTTGTAAACCTCTGTTTAAGTGACAGCAAACCACATCAAGCTCTCTCCATGCCTGAACCCTGGTTTTATTCAGCTCTGTTTTTCAGCAGCAAAGACAGGGCCTGGAGAAGAGTAACATGAGCATTAATTAGAAAAGGTTACTCTGGCAGGAGGAGAAATGAATGGGAAGAAGAAATCTAGGGGCTGGATAACTGGCCTGGAGGTTAGGCATAATGCAAACAATTAGTAATAAAATATGTGGCCATGAAATAGTCATTTCTAAAGAATTGCAGAGGGTTAATTGAAAATATGTAACTAACAGGGCAATAGAGAAAAACTATAACAAATGTAATGCTTTTGCTGGATACAAAGTGTCATAACTTGTTTTTATGTTGTGTTATCAGTCTTCTTTCACCTTGTCTTCCCCTTCCTCCTCTTCCTCCTTCTTTTTCTTCTTCTTTGTTCTCCTTCCCCTTCTCTTTTTCTTTGTCTTCCTTCTTCTCCTCCTCCTTTTTCTTCTTCCTTAATTCAAAGGTCTATTATGTTTATCCTATAGAAAACAAATGATTGGAGCATATTTGAAATAATATAATTATCCTAATGACTTTGAAAGTATAAATCAACATATAAAATGTAGCATAGTCTATTGAAAAGACAGTGAGTCAAAATTTCTGGGTGCTTGTCCTAATGTCAGTGTTTATTAGTTGTGTGACTCTTTGGTCTTCTAATCACTGGATAAGGTTTTATCAGTGTTATTATAACACGCAAATGATGAATATGTGCAATTCTGTTTTGAAAATTATAAAGAGCTCCACAAATAAGATGTACTACTTTTCTTATCATCAGAGTGTTGTAACAGGTTCCACATAATGTGTTTAATTATGTCTTGCTTCTAGGGAACGTAGGACTTCTATGTAGATTGCATTTGTATAATATGATTAAAGTTTCTAGCATATTATTCAAACTTCAACAATATTTGCCAAAACTTAGTAACTGGTTTTGCTACAACATCCTTTATAATTGAAAATATTCAGGTATTGTATTTATATGTGAAGAAAATATGCTTAAATATACATTTTAAAAATTTTAGTTAAAAAATAAAATAGCCAGGGTCATTTCTTTGCATTACTTTTGATTATTTATCTTCTAACAGGCCAACACAGTAAATAGCTTTTTCAAATTGACATAAACCTTAGCCTGTACCCTGCTCTTGGCTCCACTGGGTGAAGGGCATGAGATATTCTATAAATAATATTTGGAGACCTAAAGGCAGGGAGGATTTACAATAAAATGTTTTGAATGTTATTTTTTGATATATTGTTAAAATATGATTTATTTACATCCTATGTATGAAACGTTTTTGTCATGTTTCCCAATCCATAAAGACATGTAGTGACCTAACAGTAAATGTCACTAGATGTTAAATACAAGGCATCAGGACTGCAGCAGCCTACAACAAAATAATTGCACTTTACAATAACTTGTAAAGTGTCCTTTCCTAGGCTGATATATAGAGATAAATTTAAGGAAACATATCCAGAAATTATTTAATAATGTTCCCAAAACTTCTAACATATAAAGACTTTTTAAAAATCTATGTTCTAACATCTAAAGATATTTTATAGTGGTATAATTATAATTATTATTGTTATTATGCTAAAAGTGGAAAGAACTGTGCAGTGTCTGAGTGAGCTACTCAGTATTTTATGGGTGCTGGTAGAAGACATGAGACTTCTGTTTCAACGGTGAAGGAGGATTTTATTACTTATGGCAGTAGCAGTAGCTGTAATATTAACATTTTGTGCTGGTTCCCTGAGTCTCAGTTCCTACTGATGTGAAGAGGCCAGCTGACACCTGCATATACAGTGAATTGCATTAAAAGGAAAGGAACCTTGAACTTGGGAAAAGCAAATATTTTCTAATGGGGGAAAAAAAACCATGACTCTTCTTTGCTCCAGAGACCGACAATAAACATGTTTTTCCCAACTGCAAGAAAACGTGCCCTTTGCTCTGGAGGGAAACATTCTCTGTTATCTCCTGAGGCTGTGGATCCTTGAAAAGATTGTCCGGAGAAACAGGCAGTCAATGGAGAAACAGATAATTGTCTGGAGAAACAGATAGTTAATGCTTCATCTACAAGACATGGAGAAATACCAGAGACCCCTTGAAAATTATTATCTCCCCAAAGAGAGACAGTACCCCTTGGACATGAGCAAATCTTGCCTGAATTTGAATATTGCCTCTAGCAGTTTGTTACCTTGTAGCCTTAGACAATTCACTTATTATAGTTATTTAAATTTCCTTATATGTAAATGGAGATAATAGCAATCCCTATCATAGAGAGTTATTGTAAAGACTAAATGAGTTAATGCATAAAAAGCCTTTAGAACTGTGTATACACTGTAAACATTAAAGAAATACTACCTATTCTAGATAAATTATATTATAAATAAACTATTGATTGCTTTTTCTTATTTTAAAGCATTATTTTGCAAAAATATATAAAAAGGATATGCTAGAGATTAACTTTGCAGTTAAAAATTTTCACTTATATTTATTATTAGAGTTCTTAACATTTGAAAATAAAAAATACACACTTTACATTTCTCTTCAACAGATATATAAACTATCAATCTTACTCTGTTCCCGTGCTAATTCCTGTAATTATATTATTACATTTCATCTTCATGGAAAACTTTGAGGTAGATGGCTTTAGCCAAGGAAGTATAACAGATTTTAAACCCAGTTCTGGGTGTGCCCTTAATTTATACACCTTTTCCCGTTCAATATAAAGCACTGTGTTAAAGGATATATCTCAACCTTTGAAAGCATGCCAGCACTATGAACAATGCCTATGTGATAATAATCTCACGTGTCTAGTGTTCTTTACATTACAAACCACTTAATTTCATTATCTTTTTGTATATATTTCCCTGATTTTCTGTTAAAGAATCTAGCTTCGGAGATAGTTAAGTGCTTAACACAATGTCAGAGCTTGAATATAGAGAGGCGGGCTTTAGTGCATATATTCTAACTTAAACCTTCAGAGGAATAACACCCTCCTCTGCTGTACAGAATTGTTCCCTTCTATCTACTAATGGGAGCAAATGCTATTGTTTGACACTTTGGAAATGCTGGCCTGTCTAAATGAAATACCCTCTGGCACAACGGAATGGTCATGCAACTCTCAAGAATTGTTACTAGTAATCCTGCTCTCGATTGTCCAGTTCTCATTTCTTAGAGGGAACTTTCCTTTCTCTAGTACACTAAAAGAACCTTAACTGGGGCAAACTCTGCCACCTGACCTGTGGGCCCCAGGAACACGGCGTGGCGTAAAAGAGGAAGAGGACAGTGTTATTGAATGAGAGGCCCTAGAATCCCAACCTTTTTCAGCATGGACTCATGAATGAATCCCTCAGCTGTTCTACTGCAGTATCCACATGGGCATGTTGAATCTTTCATGTGGCATCAGCAGCAAGAATCCAGAGACAGGTGTGGAAAATGAGATTAAATTTCACTACCAAGGCCCCTAGGTTGCTTCAGTCTTGCCACAAACTGCAACCTTTTACAACAAGAAAAAAACGATAATGAAAACAAAAGTAACGCTATTTTTAAATGGGCTTGTGGCATATCCTGTTATGTAATGCATAATAATGTTTTGCTCAATGACAAATAATATATAAATGGTGGTCCCATAAGATTATAATGGAGCTGAACAATTCCTGTTGCCAAGTGGCATTGTAGCTGTTGTAATGTTATAGAACAACACATTATCTTTTCAATGTTTAGATATGTCTAGATACACAAGTACTTACTATTGTGTTACAATTGCCAGTACACAGTATAGTCGCATGATTTACAGGTTTGCAATCTAGGAGCAGCAGGTTGTAACATATGGCCTAGGTATGTAGTAGGCTGTACCATCTAGGTGTGTGTAAGTACACTCTGTGGTGTTTGTACAAGAACAAAATCATCCAGCAGCACATTTCTCAGAATGTATCCTGGCCATTAAACCACACAACTGTATTTATACATAGGTGAGTCAAATTGAAGCAAGTCAGCTAAGAAACCATCAGAAGCATCTTTATGGCAGACCTGGGGTTTTATAATACTCTAGTAGTCAATGGCTTTAACAACAGGTAGCAAGGTTATATCCCCAAGCAGAAAGAAACAAGATGTAGACAAGAAGTCAGGATGCAGACAACAAGATGTAGATAACAAGAAGAATGGGATTCTGTAGATGTGCTCTAGTTATAATAGGTGGAGTTCTAGGCTTGGAAACCGAAGGTGAGCCCAATGAGGAAGGAGAGCTTGATCCTACTGAGTTCAGACAGTGACTAGATGCAGTTCAATAGATAAATAGGTGTCCTGAGTTCTTGGGCTGCAAAACTCAGTTTGAATCTAATTCACTCATGGGTTATGTTTAGCTTCAAACAGAAGTCGGCAAAGGTAACTACACACACACACACACACACACACACACAATTCCAAAGTAGGCAATCTTGAGACTGTGTCCAAATGGAAAGTCCCAAGAGATCCTAAGGTTAGGTTACCAAATGAGAAGTCTGAAAGTTGATCTACAGTGGGCCAATATTTTAGCTAGAAAGACAGTGTTAGGTTTCTCATCTTAAAGAGAAAGCAATATGCAAAACAGATGAAAGGGCAGTGAATTCATGGACCACGAGCTTTAAGAGAAGTGTCAAACACAGAGCTAGAAGAAAATAAGGGTAAGTTATTTAGAAACACTGTGCCCATGGTAAGAAAATCCTGGTGTTTTCCCCATCAGGGGAATGTGGACACACGAGATGTTATGTCCTGGGCAGCAAAATTTATTTTAGAGCCATTATTTGGAGGTGGAAGCTTACAATATGTTCCCCACTCTGGGAAGGACTGGGACATATAATGGAAAGGTTAAGACTACTTATAGATGGACATCTCAAGGGACTCCAGACAGGTAGAGGAAGGAAAGGATGACAGCACCTTATCACATAGTAAGATAAGAGGACATAAAGATGGTTCCCACACAAAATGAGGTCCTGAAATTCTAGCCGTGTAGTAATTTGTGCCCAGTTCATTAAAGCTGAGCAAAGAAAAATTTGATTTTCACCTCAGTGATTAAACAAGTATAGAACAAACATAATCAATTTTTCACCTCTCAGAGTCATGAGACATACTTGAACTTTGCCAGTAAACAAAGGTACGGAAGGCACGCTTTAATTAGAATTTTCCCAACATAGACACTATTAGAGACTCTTTATTTTCACCCATATGTATGCATTGATTTGTTCTAGCCATTTATTGAGCCAGAAGCATCTTTAATTTTTTTTAGACTTACGGGAACCCCCAAAAGCAGGAATTGAAAAGAAGGGCACACACTCCCAGCCTGTTTATTATAATGAGATACTGTCAGATCTATCCCACCCAGAACACAACTACCTCTTTTGCTTTTATTATCTATTTAGTTTTTCTTGACACTAGCCCTATCATAGCTTATTCAGAGTGAGTATAGTCACAATATTGCAGCATTTGTATCTGAGGGAATTAAGTGCGCATAGCTCCAATGCCCGGACACATCATCAAACATCTGTACTCTGGTTTGGTGTGATGCCTCTGCATGCTAATATTTCTCTCTTCTCTTTCCAATATACTAACTGTTTACCATATTCCCATTCTCTACTTTATACTATCAGTTAAATGGCTCCTGTCATATCCCTTTAGAGCAATTCTCCACTACCTGCAATCCCCAGAATCAAACTACTCCCAAGTCAAACATGGATGTTGGATAGTCAGATCTTCTCTCATGAGAACCCGCAATTAGAATTACTGTCCTACAACTCTAGAAGGTTCTGCTAGCTCCTTGTTCCTAGCTGCTCTATTAAAGAAGATATACAGTAAGATATGAAGTCTTAGCCCCATTCTATTTCACAGCAATGATTGACCACAACAGAAGTCATAATAGTGTTTCTCAGACTTCAAGCAAGAGCTATCTGGAATTATTCTTGCTCTTTGATACGTAGAACCTGGAATGTCTGTGGAATAATCATTACTATGTATCTCCTGAAACTAAGATTCTACCCAACCCTTGCTGTACTTTGCCTGTCCAACAGAATATGCCTTCACTTTACTGCGCAGCTAGAACTGTAATCCTGCCTCGATTGAAGTCTAGTTTAATTTCTAGAGGTTGTATTTCTCACTTGGCCTTTGCTAGACCTTCAATATCTCAGATGGTTGAACTCTGACCAGAATTCCTAAGGATTGGCTGAATGAAGTTCCACTGGAAAATTCTTCCAAACTCCATTGTCTGGCTGCAAATGTCGCTGCCTGTACACTCCTATAGCCTTGCTTTTACCCTCTAGAGCAGAAACTCAGATATGCCAATGCAGAGGAAGCATGAGCTCTCCATGGTCCTGTGGGTACTATACTTTGAGTTGCTTTCCTTTTCTATAATGAAGTCAGGTGTTTGAAACTTAATTCAGGCAGGTTTCAATATAAGTTACATATTCAGGCCTCTAAGAGAGGACAATTTCTGACATTAGTGAGGAGAACCTAGCAACAATTTAGTGCCACTTTATAGAGGATTCATTCTTAGCTCACTCAACTTTCCAGCCCCAGGGAGTCAAAAACAGAGGGCAGTAGCAGAGATAAGAGGTCAGCTGTTAAGCTTCTCTTGTTCCCATTAGCAAACTACCTGCTAAGCCTCAACAATACCTTCTCACAGAGCTGTTTAACCTGTGTTATCCAAACCCAGCCCCAGTTTTGTAGGTCATACTGTTTAGGAACTTACAAACATCTTGAAACTTTGCAGCCAACAAGAGCTTCCAGGTAACCTCAACACAAGACCAAATGAGCACAAGGATTGATAAAGGCTCAACATGATCATCTCAACTTTTAAAAGCCAAAAATTAAAGAAAAAAAATAGCTTAGTTTGACATGAACTCTGAAAAGTAGTTTATATGTTAAAAAAGACTAATCACCTTTTGAAATTAGGCATAAATTATGAAAGGGTACATCTTAGTATAAAATAATACAAATTTAATTGAGACTTTTATGACTTCCAAAAAAAGTTTTATGTCACAAGACAGATTTGTGTGTAAATGTATTGAGTTTTTTTACATTTGAGAAAGAGAGGAAGACCTCTAGAATAATTATATTCTTCAATTATAGCTCTACTTGGTAAAGGTGAGAATTTGGCTTTCCTTTCTTCTGTCCCTGGGTCTTTATTAAATTATATATCAATACAAGCTTTAATATATCAAATCTGTGAAATAATATGGACAAATGAGTGTTTTGTTTATGTATTTCAGGCATGATAATTACCAGTTTTCAATACTGGTAACTTTCTTCCCCAGAGGAACATTGGCTTCAAATGAATGGATATTTTTCTCCTTAACATATTTAAGGAGAATAGTATCCCATATTAGGAAGGTTATCTAGATGAATATACATAAATACTTGCAATGTGATTTTTCTTGCTAACTAACATTAACAAATGAAAGATCCTTGCTTTTATTTTTCTTAGTTATCACAAAATTATTTCTTTAGAGATAGCTAGTCTATTCTTTTATACTCACAGAGATTGTCTCTTTTGTAAAAAGAGAAAAGACGAGTTGGGTGAGAACATCTTATAATTTATCATGGTATGAATATTGGCAACACACTAAAAAATAGAAGTAAAATTTCATACTAAATATAAAAGTGCATAAACATTATTCTGGATATAGGTCAATAAAAATATTCACTTCCATAGTGTTTCAAAATGACCCTAAGAAGTACTGTGAAAATATAAAGCTGAATAAACTAGTCCCTTTGTATGACATATTGTAAGAGTAAGTAATTTTTAATTAAATAAGACAACTGTGAGTATTAACAAGTGGTTTCAGTAGTCCACATAAATATTGGATACAACACAAGTATTACAGCCTTTCTTTGGACCATTGACCTATTATGTATTACATCCTATTCATGGTTTATAAGAAATTTACATTCCACTGTTTGCTGCTATCGACTTCAGGACCAACTAAAGTCCTTGAGATTCCATTTAATTACTGTTCTTAAGTTGAGTATTCTGGATTTCATATGTATACACATATCTCTTTTAACTGAATGTAGGACTTTATCCTGAATCCTATTGGATTCTCATTATGAATCCAGACTAACAAGTGAGTCTTAAATTTCAGTTCTGTTGTTTCCTTATCATTTAAAACACTTTGTCAACCCCAAACTTGATTTCTTGACATTTTCTGGCTTTTTCAATAGCACAGGCAAAAGAGTTGAATAAAATTAATAAGATTTTAGAAAATTCAGTGCAACAAATCTTTAAGGTTTTCCCCCTCACTGATGCATTCTTGCATTCTTTTATTTATTTGCTTTTTGTTTACTGGTAAAAAACTCTATCCAAGGAATTTTAGTATTTTGCTAGCTGTTACTAGACAGATGATTAAGACATAATTGTAATCTCAAAGAGTTCACAAGCTATTTGGGGAGAAATATATTTAAATCAGCAAGAACAATAGAGGGTTATAACAGATGCTATAATTATGCCACACACAGAACAAACAAGGAAACCCAGATAAGAGTTGTCAGTTCTGTGGCTAACACGGTGAAACCCCGTCTCCACTAAAAAATACAAAAAACTAGCCGGGCGAAGTGGCGGGCGCCTGTAGTCCCAGCTACTCGGGAGGCTGAGGCGGGAGAATGGCGTGAACCTGGGAGGCGGAGCTTGCAGTGAGCTGAGATCCGGCCACTGCACTCCAGCCTGGGCGACAGAGCAAGACTCCGTCTCAAAAAAAAAAAAAAAAAAAGAGTTGTCAGTTCTGGCTGAGGGTCATAAACATCAGTGGTCAGAGGTAAACAGGTGATTCTTGAGCTGAGTTATGAAAGACAAACATAGGAAGTTAGGGTGGTATGAGATAGGTTGGGGTAGATAGCAAGGAATATTTTACAATGAAGGGACCCAAATGGACAAAGGCAAAACATGAACTACTATGGAATTTTCAGGCAATAGGCCAATCTGGGGTGGTTGTGGTATGGTATTCCAAAGAATGTGGTTCCAGGAAAGGAGGGGCTGGGAATGGCAGGTGGCAGTCAAGCAACAGAGGATCTGGTAGGCCACACCAAGTGTTGGGACTTTAACCTGTAAACACCAAGATAGTGTCAAGGCATTTTGAGAAGACTGTCACATCATTAATTCTTTGAGCATAAGTCATAATTCATCAGGTTTGAAAAACACAAAAAGAAGCATGGAAACCATATTCAGTTATCAAAGAGTGGGACTCAAAAGGCTGCAAAACCCCTCTTGATATAATTCTGGAATACATATTTTCTCAGCTTTCTCATAAGTCCAGGGGCAGATCCATCAAAAACAAATTGAAATTTAAATTTTCTATATGTATGACATTATTTTGACCTACTTTCTTGTAATACCCATTAAAATGGAATAAGATTCACTTGAAATATTGTTTGACAAGTTCTCAGAACTACTTTTGATAGTTCTTAGAACATTTTATTTTTTCCTATAAACATAACAGCAATAATAATTCATATTGTTTATTAAGTATATAATAAGAATCAAGGGCTTTAGGTCAATTAATTTTTTAAGTCTATGCAACAATACCATAAAAACCTATGGGATATTGTGGTATATTCATTCAACAGACTCTTACACAGCTATGAGAATGAACTAACTGCAAGTACATGCAAAATACAGATGACTTTCTCACAAATATAATGTGAAATTTTACAAAAGTAGGCAAAGATATTTGCTGTAGGATTCCACTTATATAAATCACAGAACCCCAGAAAGCTAATCTATGGTGATAGAAAAAAAAGAGCAGTGATTTATTTCGTTGGTGAAGAATAGATTAATTGGATTCTGGTTACAGAAGTGTGTTTAGTTTTTGAAGATTTATTGTGTAGTACAGTTTTGATATGACAACTTTCCTGATTTTATGGTATATAATTCAATAAAGAGTTTTAGAAAATCACCTTCTAACGCATTGAGAATGTGTTCTTAAAGGGCAAGTGTGGGATAAAGGAGCCGGTTAGTAAGGCATTGCAATTGCATGGGGGAGAGAGGATGATGACATAAGTTTGGGCCAGAGACATGAAGACTGAGAGAAATAAAATCATTTAGGACATAATTTGGTGGAAAAGCCAAGACTTAATTATGAGTTAAATACAGAAGGATGATGATATAGAAGAAGCAAGAATGATTGATATAGGTTTTGTCTTAAAATTCCAAGCCATTTATTGGTTGGGAGGATTGACAAAAAAGGGGTTCATAGTACATAGGAGAGTTATAGTCATAAGAGTTACTTAGATATTCTAAGTGTGAGATAACCAAGTGAAGATGTCAGGAAGTCAGTTGAATATAGATGAGAGGAGATATGGGTGGAGAGGGAATTGAGAACCATCTGCTCAAAGATTAGCCTCAGGACTCAATGAGCTCAACCAAGGAAAGCAGGCGGGGAGAGAAGAGAAGAGAATTCAGAATATAGTGGGGGGGGGGGGTGTTATTAATTTTGTTTGTTTTTTAGTATATATGCGCTCCAATATTTCATGGGACATACTTATTCTTTAAACAACACAAAATACGTTTTTGGTTTGTTTTTAATCTGTAATTCAATTTAAAGAGACATCTCTATTTTTATCTGCTACATCTAGCAATCATAATCCAAGAACCAATCCTGGGGTGCACTGACATGTAGAGATTGAGCAGAACAAGAGCAGGAAGCAAAGGAATCTGAGAACAGTCCATCCTTGAAATGGTTGAAAACCAGCAAGCTGTAATGTTTTGAAAGGCAGGAAAGAAACAAAAACATAAAGCAAGGGCTTAATTCACAAAGCATCATTGATGTAGAGAGTTTGAGACTAGGACCAAATTAATTTCTTGTTCAGTTCATTAAAGTATGTACAGGCATTTATTCTGAAAGGTGTTTATCCTATCATTCTCTCTCTTTGCCAGATTGTCTACACTCTACTGAACAGAAATAAAAAAGTAGATTTGTTTGATAAAAAGAAAATAGGATATATTTTTAATTGCACTAAAAGAAAAAGTCTCAGTCTTTATTTTTTCCAACACAAACAGTAACAGCATAGGCATGGAGGCCTAGAGGATCTTTTTCAATGCAAAGATACATAACATTCCAGGTGTTTAACTCTGTAAAACTACTTATTTCTCTGAAGCCCCAATGTCTTTCTTTTTAATAAACTGATAATAGTGTGTAATAGTATAATTGTTTTTATTAGTATAACAAATAAATAAAATAATCTTTTTACTTGTATGGATCTTTGGGTTTATGTTTACTTCAGCACCCACAGAGCAGCACTGGCTAAAGTTTCATTTCAGTATGTGTCTTTCTGGAGTTAGCTCTTCTGGACATGAAGGTCTGTTGAGCACCTTTCCAGTACCTAAGTTTTTGCATGTTGGGGTGAAATGTGTGAGCAGTGAACAGAGAAGAGGAATGCCACTCCTAGACTGTTATCTCTTGGCCTTATCTGCCAGTGTTTTCCCTGGCTCTGGCTCTGGCACTGTGAATGCCTCACAGTGCATCCCAGGATAGGTGCTGTAAAGGCCTAAATTAGAAGTGTCCTCGCAGCAGAATGACAGCTCTGACGCCTGCACATCTGGCATCGGAAGCATATGGATCTGTCTTTAATCAATGACACAGCACAGCAGCACTTCAGGCACTTGTCAGAGAATTCAGCCATGAGCCAACTCTAATCAAGCACTACCAAAAGGCTGCCAGGATCATCATTTTTTTTGGTTGTTGCTTTTTGAGACAGATCTTCCTCTGTCACCCAGGTTGGAGTGCAGTGGCACAATTTCGGCTCATTGCGACCTCCGCCTCCCAGGTTCAAGCAATTCTCCTGCCTCAGCCTCCAGAGTAGCTGGGATTATAGGTGCATGCCACCATGACTGGCTAATTTTTGTATTTTTTTAGTAGAGATGGGGTTTCACCATGTTAGCCAGACTAGTCTCTAACTCCTGACCTTGTAATCCACCAGCCTCAGCCTCCCAAAGTACTGGGATTACAGGCGTGAACCACCGTGCCTGAAGACTTTCTTACTTACTTTTTAATTTCCAGTCCTGTGATGCATAACTAGTAAGTAGCTCATGCCACAAGTGAATTCCCTGCTGTGTTCAATATAAGCAAGTCTACTAGTCATGTGCTTGGTCATCTTAACGGTGGCAAATGACTACAGAAATTTGTATATCTCTTAATTTCTGTATTTAACTCATTGTGGACTTGTCCTGGTCTGCTAACCATACCTTCAATGGCACTGTTCTAAAACTCAAACCATGGCTGTCCCACTTAGAAATATCCATTGGTTCCCTTTTCCTAATAGGATAATGTTCAAAATGAATAGTAACGTTGTGTTCCATTGCATTTTATTTAATTCACTATTATAACTCCCTATCATGTTTTATCAACATTTTGGTAAAGGTGCCACAACTCAACTTTGTACTTCTGGAGGGCACATACAAGGTCATACACATATGTACATCCCAGTAACTAGCAGCAGGCTTAATCAATAAGTAGACCTTAATAAGATCATTTGAACACTTAGTACATATTTATTTAGAGCCTTCTACAAGGCAAGCCCCATTATAGGCACTAAGAATATAACAATGAAGAAAACTGTTAAATATCCCTCTCCTTGGGAGGAAGTGAGGCAAAATGGCTGAATAGAAGTCTCCAGCAATTGTCTCCCCTACAGGAATACCAAATTGAACAACTATCCACATAAAAAAGCACCCTCATAAGAACCAAAAATCACATGAGTGATCATACTACCTTGTTTTGACGTCGTATTAAGGAAAGAGGCACTGAATAGGGTGGGAAAGAGAAGTTTGAATCACCTACACCAACCTTTCCTCATTCCCCAGTAGTGGCCACGTGGCACAAAGAGAGAAACAGCAGTAGGGGAAGAGAGCATGGTGATTGTGAGACTTTGCATTAGAACTCTGGGCTGCCTGTTACAGCAGTAAGCATCACTGGGAAGAACTCAGCTGGTGCCCATGGAGGGAGAATTTGGACCATCCCTACTCAGAGGGAAATCATCCATCCCAGCAGTCGGAACTGCCACTGTGGACTAAAGGGTTCTGGGCCCCTAAATAAACTTGAAAGTTAGTCTAGTTTAGAAGGACTGCAATTCCTGAGCTCAGAGCCAGTAGACTAGAAGCACATTCATACCAGTGAGAAACGAGCCAAAGCTGCCAAAGGGGTGCTCATGTCACCCCTCCTGTAACCCCAGGCAGCACAGCTCACAACCTCTGGAGAGACTCCTTCTCTCTCCTTGAGGAAAAGTGAAGAACAGTAAAAAGGACTTTGTCTTGCAACTTGGATGCCAGCTCAGCCAGAGTACAATAGTAGAATAGGACACGAGGCAGAGTCCTGAGTTTCCCATTCCAGGCCCTAGGTCCTGCACAATATCTCTAAACACACCCTGGGCCAGAAAGGCACCCACTTCCTTGAAGGGAATGGCGAGGCCTGGCAGAGTTCATCGCTTGCTGACTTGCTGACAAAAGAGCCCTTGAGCCCTGAATAATCAGCAGTGGGAGCCAGGCAGTACTTGCCACCAGCCTTGTGTAAGACCCAGGGCCACATTGGTTTCAGGAGTGACCCAGCACATTCCCAGCTGTGGTGGCTATGGAGAGAGATGCCTTCTGATTGAGGAAAGCAGAAGGAAGAGTAAAGAGTATTTTGTCTTGCACATTGGCACTAGTTTGGTCATAGCGGAGTAGAACACCAAGCATGATCCTTCTTGATATTAAGGAAAGAGGCACTGAATAGGGTGGGAAAGACGGGTTTGAATCACCTACACCAAACTTCCCTCATTCCCCAGTAGTGGCTATGTGGCACGAAGAGAGAAACAGCAACACCATTTCTAGGTGTTGGCTTCTGGATGGCATTTTGGTACGTATACTGGGTCAGAGGAGAGCCACCAGGCCTGGAGGGAGACTGTCAAAACTTACAGTGTTCACCATAAAATGAGTCAAAAGCCCTTAGACCTTGAGTGAACATTGGTGGAAGCCAGGCAGTACTGCCATGGGCCTCAGCTGGTGGTAGCCACAGAGAGAGACTCCTCTACTTGAGTAAAGGGGAGGAAAGGGTGGGAAAGACCTTGTCTTGTGGCCTGAGTGCCAGCTCAGTCACAGTATAATAAAGTAGCAAGTAGATTTTTAAGATTCCTGGACAGTATCTTTGGACCTGCATGGGGCTACAAGGAAATCACTGGCTTAAAGGAAGGACACAAGCCTGGCTACATTTGCCACCTACTAAATGTAGAGCCCTTGAGCCTTCAGTGAATATAGGTGGTATCCAGGCAGTGGTTACTTTGGGCCTTGGTCACACTGGCTCTGGGTCTGACCCAATACAGTCCCAGTGGTCATGGCCACAGGAGTTCTTATATTGTCTCTCCCTCAGCTCCAGGCAGCTCAGCACTGAGAGACAGACTCTGTTTGGTGGCAAAGAAGGGAAGAGAACAAAAGTCTCTGCCTAGTAATTCTCCTGGGTCTTACCCAAGACCACTAATGGGGTACTTCTACAAATATATAAGAGCCACAGTGTTACTGGGCTCAGGGTGCCCCCTAAAGCAAATATGGCTGCAAATGTCTATTTGACCTAAAAGATATTTACAGAACATTTTATCCAACAGATGCAGAATGCCTATTCCTCTCCTTAGTACATAGTTCACTCTTAAGGATACACTATATATTAAGCGACAAAATAAGTTTTAAAAAGTTCAAAAAAGTTGAAATCATATTAAATGTGTTCTCTGACCACAGTGGAATAATAAAACTAGAAATCAGTACAATGAGAAATTTTGGAAACTATGCAAACACATGGAAATTAATCAATATGTTCCTGAATGACAAGTGGGTCAGTAAAAAATTAAGATGGAAATTGAATATTTTCTTGAAAAAAACAATAATAGAAACACAACATACAAAAACCTATGGAATACAGCAAAAGTGATACTAAAAGGAATGGTTATAGCAACAAGTGCCTACACCACAAAAGTATTAAAACTTTAAATAAGCAAGCTAACTATGTACCTTAAATAATTAGAAACCAATTATTTACCAGAGCAAACCAAACCAAGAATTGGTAGATAAAAAAATAATAATAAAAATAAGAGCAGAAATAAATGAAATTTAAATTTTAAAATAACACAAAATATCAATAAAATGAAAAGTTGTTTTTTGAGAAGATATATAAAATGAACAAACCTTTAGCCAAACCAAGGAAAAAGAGATAAGACTGAAATAAATAAAATAAAAAATCCAAAAAAAGATATTATAGTTGATACCACAGAAATTCCAAGGGTCATTAGAGGATACTATGAGCTATCATAAGCCAATAAATTGTAAAATCTAGAACAAAAATGGATAAATTCCTAGACACATACACCCTACCAAGATTGAGCCATGAGGAAATCCAAAGTTTGAACAGATCAATGAGAAGGAATGTGATCAAAGCCATAGTAAAAAGTCTCCTAACAAAGAAAGGACAAGGGCCTAATGTCTTTACTTTTCATTTTTAAGAACACTGAAAAAAGAAATAATGTCAATTCTTCTCAAACTATTATAATAAATACAGAAGGAGAAAATACATGCAAACTCATTCTACAAGGACAGTATTACTCTAATATCCAAACCAGATAAATGTGAGGCATTTTCTTTAAACATAAAAAAAAAACACAAGAACAAAAACAAAAACAAAACTATAGGCCAATATCCCTGATGAACACTGATGCAAAAATTCTTAAGGAAATACTAGCAAAACAAATTCAACAACGTATTTATAAGATCAGTCATCACAACCAAGTGGGATTTATCCTAGGGATGCAAGGATGGTTCAACATATCAAAAGAATGGAGGACAAAGACAATACGATCATTTCAATGGATACTGAAAAAGTATTTGTTAAAGATCAACATGGCTTCCTGATTAAAAAGAAAATCCTAAAAAACTGGATATAGAAGAAATATACCTCAACAAATAAAAACAATACATGAAAGACACATAACTGGTATCATACTAAATGAGGAAAAACTGAAAGCCTTTCCTTTAAGACCTGGAAAAAGGTAAGTATGCTCCCTTCTACCACTGTCATTTGTTATAGTCCTAGAAGTCCTACCTAAGGCAATAAGACATAACGGGGTTCTTAATTGGAAAGAAAGAAGTAAACTATCCTTGCTTGCAGGTGATATGATTTTACATTTGGAAAAAGCCGAAAACTCTACAAAAGAAAACTATTAGAACTGATAAATTCAGTAAAGTTGCAAGATATAAAATAAATAAACAAAAATCATAGTATTTTTATATGTCAACAGTGAACAATCTGAAAAGGAAATCAAAAAAGTAATCCTATTTACAATAGGTAAAAATAAAATAAAATACATAGGAATAAACATAACTAAACAAGTGAAAGATTTCTATAATGAAAGCTATAAAACATTAATGCAAGAAATTGAAAAGGGCACAAAAATATGGAAAGATATTCCATACTTATAGATTGGAAGAATCAATATTGTTAAAATGTCTACACTACCCAAAGTAATCAACAGATTCAATGCAATCCCAATCAAAAGACCAATGGCATGCTTCAGAGAAATAGAAGAAACAATCCTAAAATTTATATAAAATTACAAAAGGCCTAGAATGGCCAAAACTATCCTGAGGAAAATAAAAAACCTGAAGGAATCACATTACCTGATTTCAAATTATACTACAGAACTCTAGTAACCAAAACAGCATAGTACTGGCATAAAAACAGGCATGAAGAGCAATGAATTGAATGGAGATCCCTGAAATAAACTCATACATCTACAATGAACTTGTTGACAAAGATGTCAAAAACATACATTGGGGAATGGTTTAGTCTCTTCCATAAATTATGCTGGGAAAACTAGATATCCATGTGCAGACGAATGAATCTAGACTCCTATCTCTCAACATATACAAAAGACAAATCAAAATGGATTAAAGACTTAAATCTGAGATCTCAAACTATGAAACTACTAAAAGAAAACCTTGGGGAACCTCTCCAGAATGTTGGTCTGGGCAAAGATTTCTTGAGTAATACCCTACAAGCACAACAAGCAAAGAAAAGGTGAACTAATGGGATCACATCAAGTTAAAAAGCTTCTGTAAAGTAAAGTAAACAATTAACAAAGTGAAGAGACAACACACAGAATAGGAGAAAGTATTTGCAAACTACCCATCTGAAAAGGGATTAATAACAAGGACACATAAGGAGCTCAAGAAAACTTACTAGAAAAAAAATCTAATAATCTGATTCTTAAAATGGAAAAAGATCTGAATACACATTTCTCAAATGAAGGGATATGAATGGCAAACAGCTATAAGAAAAGGTGTTCAGTATCACTGACCATCAGAAATACGCAAATCAAAACTATAATACAATACCATTTCACCCCAGTTAAAATAGCTTTTCTTCCAAAAGACAGAAAATACATAGTGTTGGCAAAAGCTTTTCTTCCAAAAGACAGAAAATACACTTGGCAAAGATGTGGATGAAAGAAAATCCTCGCTCACTGTTGTTGGGAATGCAAATTAGTACAATCACTGATACAGTTTGTATATTTGTCCCCACCCAAATCTCATGTTAGATTGTAATCCCTCATGCTGGGATGATGCCTGGTGGGAGGTGTTTGGATCAGGGGTGGATCCCTCATGACTTGATTTTGTGTTTGTGATAGTGAGTTCTCACAAGCTTTGGTTACGTAAATGTGTGTGGAACCTCCTCCTCCAATCTCTCTCTCTCTTGCTCCCATTCTCACCGTGTGATGTGCTTGCTCCTGCTTTGTCTTCTGTCATGATTGGAAGCTCCCTGAGGCCTCCCCAACAGCAAATGACACTATGCTTTCTGCACAGTCTGCAGAAATGTGAGCCAATTAAATCTCTTTTCTCATAAATTACTAGTCTCAAGTATTTTTTTATAGCAGTGCCAGATGGCCTAATACAGAAAATCAGTACTGAGGAGTTGAACATTGCCGTAAAGATACCTGAAAATATGAAAGCAAATTTGGAACTGGGTAACAGGCAGAGGCTGAAAACGTTTGGAGGGCTCAGAAGAAGACAGAAAGGTGCATGAAAGTTTGAAACTTGTTAAGGATTGGTTAAATGGTTGTGACCAAAATGCAGATAGTGATATAGACAATGAAATCCAGGCTGCTGAGGTGTCAAATGGAAATTAGAAACTTATTGGGAACTGGAACAAAGGTCATGTGTGTTATGCCTTAGCAAAGAATTTGGCTGCATTCAGTTCACAACCTAGGTATCTGTGAAAGTTTGAACTTCATAGTCATGATTTACACTATCTTGCAGCACAAATTTCTAAGCGGCAATGAATTCAAGAGGTGGACTTTCTAATAACATATACTCAGGAACAGAAGCAAAGAAATGGGTTAACATTGGAACTTATATTTAAAAGAGAAGCAGAGCATAAAAATTTTAAAAAAATTGCAGCCTAGTCATGTGACAGGAAAAGAAAAAGCTTTTCCAGGAGAGAAATTCAAGTAGGCTGTGAAGAAACCACCTGCTAGAAAAATTTGCATAACTAAAAGGGTGCCAAATACTAATTTATAAGACAACGGGAAAAAGGCCTGGAAGGCATTTCAGAGACCTTCCCAGCAGCTCCTTCCATCACAGGCCCAGAGGCCTAGGAGGACAGAATGGATTTGCAGGCCATGTCCAGAGCCCCGCTGCCCTGCACAGTCTCAGAACCCTGCTCTCTAGATCCTGATTACTCCAGCTCCAGCCTTGGCTCAAAGGGCCCCAGACACTGCTCATGCCATGGCTCTGGAAAGCACAAACCACCATAAGCCTTGGCAGCTTCCATGTGTATTTAGACCTGCAGGTTCACAAAGTACAAGAATAACTGAGGCTTGGAAGCCTCCACCTAGATTTCAGAGCACATATAGAAAAGCCTGGTAGCCCAGGCAGAAGCTTGCTGCAGGGGCATAGCTTACACAGAGAACCTCTGCTAGGGTAGTACAGAGGGGAAATGTGGGGTTTGAGACTCCACATGGAACCCCAGCTGGGGCACTGTCTAGTGGAGCTGTGAGAAAGGGGTCACCACCCTCCAGACCCAAAAATAATAATTCCACCAATAACTTGCACTATGTCCCTAGAAAAGTCACAGGCACTCAATAACATTTTAGGGCGGCCTAAGGAGCTGAACCCTGCAAAGCCACAGGGATGAACCTGTCCAAGGCCTTGGGAGCCCACTTCTTGCAACAGTGTGTCCTGGATGTGGAATATGAAATCAAAGGAGATTATTTTGGAGCTTTAAGATTTAATGACTGCCATTCTGGGTTTTGAACTTGCATGGGACCTGTAGCCCCTTTCTTTTGGTAGATTTTTCCCTTTAGGAATAGAAAAGGTTACCCAATGCCTATATCCCCATTGTATCTTGGAAGTAAACAACTTGGTTTTGGTATTATAGGCTCATAGGTAAAAGGAATATGCCTTGTCTCAGATGAGACTTTGGACATATAAATATATATTAAGTTCTGGGATGCATGTGCAGAACATGCAAGTTTCTTACATAGGTATACATGTGCCATGGTGGTTTGCTGCACCCATCAACTCATCACCTACATTAGGTATTTCTGCTAATGCTATCCCTCCTCCAGCCCCCCATTCCCCAATGGGCCCCGGTTTGTGATATTTTCCTCCCTGTGTCTGTGTTCTCATTGTTCAACTCCTACTTATGAGTGAGAACATGCAATGTTTAGTTTTCTGTTCTTGTGTTAGTTTGTTGAGAATGATGGTTTCCAGCTTCATCCATGCCCCTGTGAAGGAAATGAACTCATCCTTTTTTATGGCGGCATAGTATTCCATGGTGTATATGTGCCACATTTTCTTTATCCAGGCTATCATTGATGGGCATTTGGGTTGGTTCAAAGTCTTTGCTATAGTGAATAGTGCTGCAATAAACATACATGTGCATGTCTTTATAATAGAATGATTTATAATCTTTTGGGTATATACCCAGTAATGGGATTGCTGGGTCAAATGGTATTTCTGGTTCTAGATTCTTGAGGAATCTCCACACTGTCTTTCACAATGGTTGAACTGATTTACACCCTCACCAACAGTGTAAAAGCATTCTATTTCTCCACATCCTCTCCAACATCTGTTGTTTCCTGACTTTTTAATGATCACCATTCTAACTGGCATGAGATGGTATCTCATTGTGGTTTTGATTTGCATTTCTCTAATGACCAGTGATGATGAGCTTTTTTTCATATGTTTGTTGGCCGCATAAATGTCTTCTTTTGAGAAGTCCCTGTTCACATCTGTCACCCACTTTTTGATGGGATTATTTGTTTTTTTCTTGTAAATTTGTTTTAAGTTCTTTGTAGATTCTGGATATTAGCCTTTTGTCAGATGGACCAATAGCAAAAATCTTCTCCCATTCTGCAGGTTGCCTGTTCACTCTGATGATAATTTCTTTTGCTGTGCAGAAGCTCTTCAGTTTAACTAGATCCCATTTGTCAATTTTGACTTTTGTTGCCATTGCTTTTGGTGTTTTAGTCATGAAGTCTTTACCCATGCCTATGTCCTGAATGGTAATAGCTAGGTTTTCTTCTAGGGTTTTTATGGCTTTAGAACTTATGTTTAAGTCTTTAATCCAGCTTGTGTTAATTTTTGTATAAGGTGTAGTTTTCTGCATATGGCTAGACTTCGGACTTTTAATGCTGGAACGAGTCAAGACTTTGGAGGGCTGTTGAGAAGGCATGGTTGTATTTTGCAGTGAGAGAAGGACATGAGATTTGAGAGGGGCCAAGGACAGAACGATATAGTTTGTGTATTTCTTCCCACACAAGTCTCATGTTGAATTGTAATTCCCAATGCTGAAGGCGGGGCCTTGTGGGAGGTGTTTGGATCATTGAGTTGGATATCTCATAGTTTGGTGCTAGTTTCATAATAGTGATTTCTCATGAGATCTGGTTGTATAAAATTGTATGGCATCTCCCCAACCCCTACCCACCTTGCTCCCATTCTTGCCATGTGGTGTGCCTTCTCCCCCCTTGCCCTCTATCATGATTGAAAACTTCCTGAGGCCTACCCAGAAGCAGATGCCACTATGCCTCCTGTACAGCCAGCTCAATTGTGAGCCAACTAAATCTCTTTTTGTATTAATAATCCAGTCTCAGATATTTCTTTGTTTTCTTGAGACCGAGTCTCACTGTTTCCCATGCTGTAGTGCAGTGGCAAGATCTCGGCTCACTGCAACCTCTGCCTCCCTGATTCAAGCGATTCTCCTGCCTCAGCCTCCTGAGTAGCTGGGATTACAGGTGCCCGCCACTATGCCCAACTAATTTTTTCTTTTTTTTTTTTGTATTTTGAGTAGAGACAGGGTTTTACCATGTTGTCCAGGCTGGTCTCGAACTCCTGACCTCATGATTTGCCTGCTTCAGTCTCCTATAGTGCTGAGATTACAGGCATGAGCCAACACACCTGGTCTCAAGTATTTCTTTATAACAGTGCAAGAATGGCCTAATACAACCACTTATGGAGTACAGTTTGGAGGCTCCTCAATAAACTAAAAATAGAGCTAGCATATGATCCAGCAATACTCACAAAAATTAAAAATTAAGAAGCAAAGACTCTAGCCAGCCCTCTCCCTCCCGAACCCCTCCAAAAGAAACGTCACTCAGAGCCAGTGACCGAGTTCAAATTCTGTTTTCACTGCTTGGATAATTAGTGCTTCCCTTTTTAGCTCTTAAAGTGGGGACAGCAATTCAGTTTTTGAAAAATTACACATGCTGATTCATGTAGCATCAAGCTCATGTCTGCAACATAGCAAGCCTCCATGATTATTAGTCATTTATTATTAATAATAATGAGAAATTGTAATGTCACCTCCACTGTGAATCTCTCTTGGATTCTCTGAACCAGAAGTACCCCCTTCTTTGTGTAGACCATCCCGACAGTCACACTCTCTTTCTTTCCTCTGCATGAGTTTGAAAGCTTTAAGAAGGAGGTAGGGGCTGGGCGCGGTGGCTCAGCCTGTAATCCCAGCACTTTGGGAGGCCGAGGCAGGTGGATCACGAGGTCAGGAGATCGAGACCATCCTGGCTAACACGGTGAAACCACGTCTCTACTAAAAATGCAAAAAAAAAAATTAGCCGGGCATGGTGGCCGGCGCCTGTAGTCCCAGCTACTGGGGAGGCTGAGGGAGGAGAATGGCGTGAACCCGGGGGGGCGGAGCTTGCAGTGAGCCGAAGACG
Source organism: Papio anubis (assembly GCF_008728515.1). Lineage (NCBI taxonomy): Eukaryota > Metazoa > Chordata > Mammalia > Primates > Cercopithecidae > Papio > Papio anubis. Next base: position 174,197,969 of record NC_044978.1, read on the forward strand.
GTGCCCCGCCACCCCGCCTGGGGGACTGGGGGGACCCCCCTACAAAAAAAAAAAAAAAAAAAAAAAAAAAAGAAGGAGGTAGGGACAGCCATCTCAGAAACATTAATGCCTGTTGAAGAAGCTGGCACACAGTAAGTCTTCGGTCAGCCTTAAAGACATCTTAAAGCTGGGAGAAAATCTAGACTTCAGAGTTTTCAAACTCTTTCTATTTTTCTGAAATAGATTTCTTCAAAAGAAATCTTCATCAGAAAACTGTTGTATGAAAACATAAAGAGGAGCTTTTTTGATTTGAAGTCTTCAGAACCTTCCCCCTTCTCCATATTCTCTACTTAGTTGTCTTTAAGTGATTCAAGAGGGTCCCTAGAGATCTTCAAGGAACATTTAGGGGGAAAATAACATTTGCATGCACACACACACACACACACACACACACACACAAAACACAAAACTGTAAAAGGAGAAATAATTTGCTCAACTCCAAAAATGGTGGCTATCATTTACTCTGTGCTGATTGTGTGCCACGCAGTGTGCAAACACTTCCCAGGCATTATCTTTCATCCATGTGGAAATTCTATGAGGTAGACATAGCAGATACCCAATTTACAGAGGAAACAACGGACAATTAGGTCACACAGCTGATGTGGTAGAGCAGGGATATTATTGCAGTGCCTCTGATTCTGAAGCTCCAAATCTGAGCCAATGTTGTATCTTTGTTTTATTAAATCAGTGTCAGAACAACAACAACAAAAATTCTCCTCATGGAACTTTATTTTTGTGGGGAAGACAGATAATAAGCAAGATTTGTTTTTTTTCTGAAGTGAAATATACATTTGGTTAATGGTGGTAATTAATAAGGAAAAAAGCAGGGACAGAGAGTTGTTGAAATTTTATAAATGTCTTCTGGATGACTGAAAATAGAGGTGGATCAAACTCCTTCATCACTTGATTTAAATAACATCCTTTTAGTCTCATCTTTCACTCTGCCACCACATGCAGTGTGCTCACGGAACCTGAGTGCTTTCTTGAATCCATTCTTTCTTTCTAGAAAGCTTCCTTCCTTTTCTACCTAGAAAATGCCAGCTTACCCAGGTCAAATTTTATCTCTGAGAAACGATCTCGGATGCAATGGGAAGGTGTTAGTTTGCTACTCTTGAGACTTTCTCAACATCACTGTAGACTGGGAATTATCACTTTGACTTTTGATTATTTGCTTGTGATGAGCTGTCAGCAAGAATTTGTAAGAGTTAAAAGGCAAAGACCTTGTTTGTTTCCCTTCTGAAATGCCAGCAGCCAGTGTGGGGCTTAGATATCAGGGAAGCTCAATAAATACCTGTAAAAATAAATTCACAGTAAAATGAGTTGGAAGAAACTATCTAAGGGATATGGGAGCCCCTTGTTGCTATTGTGAATTTTGTACTGATCAAATAGTACACTTGGGCTACATTAATTTAAACACCTACATTGATGTTTCCCTGAATATAGTATTACATTGTTTAAAATATAAGAAGACAAGATAAGAAATGGCTTTACTATTTTTTTTTTGCATATTTGACAAATCAATATCCCTAAACACTACATTTAAAAATCTGACTTACACATTTTTAAAACCCGGTTTAAAAAATATAAACACACACACAAACACACACATATGTAATTATGTATGCTTATAAATATATCGATTGATATTTATAGTGCTACATCTATAAAAGTAAATATTCCATATATTCTCTTATGTAACTTTTTAAAAAATCACAAGTTTCTCATTAGGACCCAGTGAGATCGTAATATTTTAAATTTTCCAATGAGTCAACTGAGATTGAGAATTCTCTTTCAACAGTATGAACTGTCAACACTTGCTAAGTGTTGATCACAGTACTGAACTCCTTCCTTTATTTCACTTTCATGGCTTAAATGAACACTTGAGTAATTGGAGACTAGAGAGTCTAATGATCATTGCCCAAGAACACACAATCAGAAAGTTGAGTGGGGCCCAGCAGCCTCCTCACTGGAGTCTACTTCTGTATCCCCAATGTTGCTTTGCCTCATACACAGGACACATGTGATGCCAGGGCTGGAATGAAATCTCTTGATCCAGAGGCCAAACTGTGTGTCCCACATTGCAGTGTATCTTTTAGTGGTTCTTGTAGACACCTTGAGCTATATACACAGACTGGCCACTTCTTGTACAAATATTAGCAGCATGTGAATGTGTGTGTACAATTTACCTAATACTAATATATACTTTTCTTAATTTTAAAAATTGACTTCAAGTACATATACTGTCCTCCTCAACCTACAATGGGGTTAAGTCCCAAAATATCCATCTGCTAAAGTTTAGATTTGTTTTGTTTGCTCCTGCCAAGTCTTATGTTGAAATTTGGTCCCCAGTGTTGGAGGTGGGGTCTGGGAGGAGGTGTTTGGGTTGTGGGGGTGGCTCCTTCATGAATGGCTTGGTGCCTTCTTCTCAATAATAAGTGAGTTCTCACTCTATTAGCTCCCCAGATAACTGATTGTTAATGAGCCTGGCACCTCCTCCTCTCTCCCTTCTTTCCTCTCTTACCATGTGATGCCTGCTCCCCTCTGCCTTCTGTCATGAGAAGTAGCAGCTTGAGGTGCTCACCAAAAGCAGTGATGGCACCACGCTTTGTGTACATCCTGCAGAACTATGAGCCAAATAAACCTCTTTTCTTTATAAATTACCCAGCCTTTGGTATTCCTTTATAGCAATACAAATGGGCTAAGACATTATTGTAAGTTGACAACTTGTAAGTTGGACCATTGTAAGACCAGGTGATTTTCAATTTATGATGGGGCTGTGTTCCAACAAACCCATTGTAATGCTAAAAAATCAGAAGTCAAATCATCGGAAGTCAGGGACTGTCTGTATTACATTCAAACTTAAAATAAGTATATATTCAATAACCACACAACCTGATACATTTTCCCACATCAAAGATGTTTGTGCTGAATAAACAGACATTGCCAGGATCCTAGAGAAAGTTTCCTTTGTTTTCCAGTTACCTTCTCTCATTCCCAGTATAGGCCACCTATATTCCAACTTCTAACAGCATAGATGCATTTTGCCTGTTTTTGAAAGTCATATATTAAACTATTTTGTAATGCTAATTTTATTTAACCTTCTTTGAGTGTGTCTTCCTGCCCAGAAATTCTGGTATATAGTGTAGCATATTAGAAGAAACACCAGACTGAAAATCAGTGACCTGGCAATGCTGGAGATTCAGCTGTCAACTTGATACTCTTTGTAACACAGAGGAGAAGTTGCAGGTGCAATGGATTCACTATCACTTCCTCCAAGTTCTTGGGATGCTCAGTGGCTTCCAGATGATTCTGTGAGAAATCCTAGCCCACACCTCTGATGTAGCAGGCAGAGATTATCAGCAATGGTTCTGCTGATTGTGTTTCTCCAGCCGTAGCAACTACGTGTGAGCCTCTAAGTCCCTGCATTGGTTTTCCTTTCTGTTTCTACTGCGTATAGACTGGCAGTGTTTTCCCTGACTGAAATAGAATACCCTTATCACATTATCTAAATTTTATCATTCTTTAAGTCTATGATCAAACATTCCATCTTCTTTATATTTTTATGTTTCCTTGTCTCTAAATTGATGCAGGTGAGTATCACAAACTATAACATCAGTCCTGATTATAATGCTACTACATGTGTGATGAAGAACTAAACTCTGTTCAGAGTGGAAAACCAGATGGCATAGCAGCAAAGAGCAGTGGAACCCTGGCTTTGGACTACCTGTGTTTATGCCCCTGCTCCATCCCTGAGTAATTGTGAGAGCTGGAAACAAGTTTCTCATCTTCATGGAAACTCAGTGCTATGGTTTGAATGTTTGTGCCCCCTCCAAAATGCATGCTGATACCTAATCGCCAATGCAACCGCATTAATATGTAGGGCTTTCCGGAGGTGATTAGATCATAAGGACATTACCCTCATGAATGAGATTAATGCCTTATCAAAAAGGCTTCTCACAGAGTGTATACCCTTTTCCCTTCCATCCTTTCTGCCATTTGATGAAACAGCATTCATCCCCTTAAGAGGACACAGCATTCAAGGCTCCATCTCGGAAGTAGAGTCTGGGACATCATTAGACAGAAAACCAACTGGGCGCTCGATCTTGGGCTTCCTAGCACCCAAAGCTGTGAGAAATCGTTTTTGTTGTTTATAAATTACCCAGTCTCAAGTCTTTTGTTATAGAGCACAAATGCACGAAGACTTCTAGTACAAGGGTCATAAGTATTTGTTGCTTGTAGTGATGGCGAATGCTCAATCCAGTGGCTGATATTTAGTAAACATTCAATAAGTGTTAAAACATTCTAGTCTTTTAATTCCATTTTAGGAGGCTAAGCAGGTGCATGATAATTATAAGAAAGATGATGGTTTAAATGGCAAATTGAAAAAAAACTTGCAATTAAGGAAATATTTTTCAGTTACATGAAAACTTTGACTCATACAACAGGTTTGGATCCCCATGAGGTTGGATAGAGATGAAGTGTAGTATATTTAATGATAATCATATTCTGCATTATATTATTTAGAATATCTTTCTTGTATTGATTTATGTAATATAGTGATGTAAGGGACTAATTTTTATTATCTGGAATTTGTGTTATAAAAAACTTTAAGAAGGCAAAATTAGAGACAACCTAGCAGTTTTGGGATGTCCAGCCTCTATTCATAGCTAATGCACTTATCACTTTTCCGTCAAATAGTATGGGGTACTCTTCCAGTTTCTGTACAAAAATAACAGATTTAACAAGTTCACAGAAGTATTTATGCCTTGACCATAGAGATGGAAATTAAATAATTTGAGGATTTCAATGCTGTAAAAATTCCTTTCCTGTATAAAACCACATTTAACACAAAACATTTAGAAAAAACACACGAGAGTATTAAATGATATTTTATTTTAATAGACACTATTACATTATTCTATTGTTTTAATATTTTGCTGATGTAATAGAAGAAATCATTTTAATTTTAATGATTTTAGGTTTGTCTTCATGAGTAAGCTTCTCTAATCATCAAAAAATTATTTTTAATACAGGAAAAATAATACCTGTTGTATCAGTCAGAAAAGACTTGTCATGCTATAGCAGCAAATGACTTCAACATCCCAGTGACTTACAGCAAAAAATGTGTAGTTTTTGCTCATTCTGCATGTCCATCACAGGGTGGAGAGATAGGCAGGAAGCTGATCATTTTACCTTTGCAATGTCCCTGTTTGGTGAAACTGCCACAGTCTTGAAACTTAACCAGTCACTTTAGCAGAAGAAAACGATAATGCAGAGAAGCATGACATGGCCCCAAAGTAACATGTGCCACTTCCCTCTTGGTTCATCAGCCCCAAATAGTCACAGGGCCTCTCCCAACTTCAAGTAGGCAAGGAAATGTCATACTACTATGTTCCCAGAATGAAAGAGTGAGGAAAAGAGCCAAAAAAATTATGAACAGCCTTCATGATATCATTTCTGCCCTACCATTTTATATTGTGAGAATCAAATAAGGTAAATATGTGAAAAGATTTTACAAATTGTAAAGAACTATAAAAATATGAGACAGTAATGTTACAATGAATGCATTTATTAAAAAATTGGAAAGTCGAATATGGGATGCCAGATTAGATTTTATTTACTGAGAACTTGAAATGTTTATGGACTCAGCAGTGTTAATTAATACCAGAGTACCTCATAGACTTGTGGGCCTAGATTTTTATCTTGAGACAGATAAACTTTCTGTTCAACCTTTCACACTTAATGGTAACTCATGTTTGTATTCCCATTCCTCAAATTAATTAGGACCCACAACTGCGAAAACAGTTTTCTATCAGCGGTTCCATCGTGAGAGCTGCATAATGTTGATTATAACAGCTGGCATTTTATCATTTGTTTCACTTTTCAGTTTTTACTTTCTAATTGTATACATTTTCTCACATATGTTGGTATAAAGTTTACACAGAAAATGAAGAACAAATAAAAAACAAGGTTAAGTCTATAAGAGTTCATTTTCCCAAGGTTACTAATAGTATGAGATGATGAGAAAGTTCAAAATTCACTGGAATTTTATTTCTTCCGATGAATATCAGAAAGTATGTTATTATTACAAAGCTATCACCATGTCGAAAAGCTCAACTTATTAAGTAGATTACTCAAAAGTATGAGTCAGAAAGTAATTTGGAAATCTTTTGTGATTTTTGAAACATACTATGTTTTTATGCACATAAGAGAGACAGAGAGGAGAGGGATGAAAGAATGGGTGTGTTCTTTGATACTCTCAAATTATAATCTACACTTTTTGTGCAGCCTACTTATATTTATTCTCTCTGATATTTGCTTCTTCTGATAACACTTTCCTAGTTTTTTGAGCTAGCCTGAATGGTTTTGTTTACTTTTTTCCTATAATCCATCAAAAAATTAAGAGAGTTTCTACTATAGATTCTTAGTTTCTGGAGATGTCCCTCTGTTTGATTCTCAATGTGTCTTGTAAAAGTAATTCAATTCTCATACTTTACTGGACATTATCTTAAATTCATAGACAAATATGTATTAGATTCCTACTTTGCTCATATACTGCCTAGTCCTTTAGACTAACAAAAAAACAAACAAACAATTATCCCACAGTGTTTGGGATAATGCAGGTGTATAATAAGATATTAGTTTTAATAATACAATCAGCTACCTTTTTCAAGCATTGACTATATATTCCAAATGATGCTAAGCAATTTTGCTCTCTGTATTTCAGTTAGGTTTCATGATGATTAATGGGGGGAATACCATTATCCTCTTCAGTTTTTAAGGATGAAGATATCTGCTATATTTGTATATTTATGGCACACCTCCCCCCAAAAAATTAGTCATCAAAATCTAACCACCAACATTAAGGCATTAGGAGGTGGGATCTTTGGGAGATGATTAGGTCATGAGGATGGGGCCCTCATAAATGAAATTTGTGCCCTTACAAAAGAGTCCCCAGAGACACCACTTGCCCTTTTCACCATGTGAGGACACAGTGAGAAGGCACTGACTATGAACCAGGAAAAGAGCCCTCATCAGACACAAAATCTCCTGAACTTTGATTATAGTCTTCTCAACCTTCAGAACTGTGAAAAATAGAGTTCTGTTGTTTATAATCTACCCAAATTATGCATTTTTTCATTATAGTAACTCATATGGACCAAGATAGAAAATTCATACCAAGAAGTGCAGTGGTGTTATATTATCTAAAACTGTGAAAGCAAACTTGGAGCTGGGTAATGGGTAGATACTGAAAGAGTTTCCAGGTGAATGCTGGAAAAAAAATCTATATTGCTATGAATGAACCTTACAGAGTGATTCTGGTGAGGGCTCAGAAGGAGAAGAGGAGAACTGCAGAGAAAACCTCAATCTTCTTAAAGAATACCTAAGTGGACCTGAAGAGAATATTGGTAGAAATATGGACCATGAAGTCCATTCTGAGGATATATGATGGAAATAAGGAACATTTTATTAGACAATGGAGGAAAGTCCATTCTTGTTGTAAAGCAGCAAAGAACCTGGCTGAATTGTGTATATGCCCTCATGTTTGTAGCAGGTAGAACATGTAGGCAATGAAACTGAATACTTGGCTGAGGAAATTTCTAAGCAAAATGTTGAAGGTATAGCTTAGCTCTTCTTAACTACTTATAGTAAAATTCAAGAAGAGAGATATGATTCAAACACAGAATTCTTAATGAAAAGAGAAGCAAAATTTAAAAATTTAGAACAATTTTAGCCTATCCATACTGAAAAGGAAGAGAAAGCATGCTCAGGAGAGAACACCAAGGATATGGCCAAATGACTATCTGATAAGAAGATTGGTCAACCAGGGCCTATTGTTCAAGACAGTGGAAGAGTGACTTTGCAGGCAATTCAGAAATCATCAGGGCTGCCACTCCCATCACAGGCCCAGTGTGCAAAGTTCACAGTGAGTATGGGACTATTGCAGGGACCTCACATTAATATAATGCTCAGTGGACCCATGGGTGTGCTACTAGCACATAATTCCAGCCCAGGGAAGCCCAAGGTGCATGACCTAGGTACAGAGGGGCTACAGAGGTGGGATCATGACTGAGAACCATTGTGCGGGGGGGGTCCAGGCACAGAGCAACTGTGAAGGGTTTTTTTTGTTTGGTTTTTTGTTTGTTTTTTCCTTTCTTTCTTTCCTATTTCTTCTTCTTGGAATGGGAATTTCTAGCCTATGCCTGTCTCACAATTGCACTTTAGAAGTACATACTTGTTTGATTTCATAGTTTCACCATTGGAGGAGTATTGGCTTCAGGGTGAATAGTATCCTGAGTTTTGCTCGCATCTGATTTAAATAATTTTTAAATAAGACTTTGGACTTTTATTTGAAAGTGGATGCTGGACTGAGTTAATACTTTGGGGGTTATTGAGATGGAGTGAATGTATTTTGTTTGTGAGAAGAACATGGATCTTGGGGAGCCAGAGGAAGAATGCTATGGTCTGAATGTTTGTAGCCCAACAAAACTCATGTACTGAAATCAAATGACCAATGTGATAGTTACAGGTGGTGGAGCCTTTTGGAGGTGATGGAGTCATGAGGGGAGGGTCCCATAATAGAACTAGTGCTTTCTTAAAAGAGGTCCCAGGGATACTCCTCATACCCTCCACCATATGAGAA